>NW_026606192.1:10000-1350455 GCF_029834395.1 Sorex fumeus
CAGTGCTACGAATATGTTTCAAAGTATTGAACTAATCTGTCTGGTCTACATAATCGAAGATGCGTTAGAAATTATCTATATCAACTATATTGCTGATTTACCTATATTACTGATCAATATTATCCATGTTGTTGATTTATTACCCATATGCTTAAATGAATTAATTGAGTTCGTCTCTGAAATGTGAAGCAGCTACTAAGATGATGATGACTTAGAGATTCACGATCACGATCACGGTCATCCTGTTGTTCATCGATTGCCTCGAGCAAGCACCAGTAATGTCTCCTTCATCCTAGCCCTGAGATTCTAAAAAGTGCCACATTCAAGGCTCTTTCAGGGTTAGGAGAATGACACCCATCGTTGTTACTGGTATTTGGCATATTGGGTACGCCAGGGGAGTTTGCCAGAATCTGCCGTGTGGGCAGGCTACATTCGGTAGCCTGCCAGTTTGTCCAAAGTAGGAATGAGATAATAAGATGTCACGCGACTGCTTAAATGAATTAATTGTGTTAGTCTCTGAAATATGAAGCAGCTACTAAGATGATGACGACTTAGAGATTCACTTTATAATAAACATAATAGTCCACTTTTTAGTGTGTGATAAATGTGGTCCTTATAAGACCACATTTGTTATAAGAAAGATATAATCTCATTGGTGGAGGGAAGGTGTTGAGACATTGTACGCCTGAATCTCTTTTATGAACAACTTTGTAAATCATGGTGCCTTGAATTTAAATTTTATATAAAGACAGAATTTAAATATTAAGAAAACATAAGGGCTTCTAGTCATGAGATTGCTTTAAAATTGTTTTTTTTTTGCCCCTAATTTTCTATTAATTTCCACCAGTTAATTTTTTTTTTTTTTTTTGCTTTTTGGGTCATACCTGGCGATGCTCAGGGGTTACTCCTGGCTTTGCACTCCAGAATCACTTCTGGCAGTGCTCGGGGGGGGGGCATATGGGATGCTGGGAGTCGAACCCGGGTCAGCCACGTGCAAGGCAAATGCCCTCCCTGCTGTGCTATCACTCCAGCCCCTCTGTTAATTGTGGGGGAAAAATCTCTGAGCTTTTCTGTTTTTTTTGTTTTGTTTTGTTTTGTTTGAGGGGGAGGGGCTTGCCTTCGTATGCTCAGGCCTTACTCCTGCCTCTGTGCTCAGGAATCGCTCCTGGCAGACTTGAGGGAATCCTCCGGGGTGCTGGGGACCAAACCCAGCTCAGCTGTGTGCAAGGCCAGATCCTGCCTGCTGTACTATCTCTCCAGTTCCCATTTCTGACGTTTTTATTATTGCGAAATGCATCACAACCTTCCTTTATTCTTCTTCTTAAATTTAAAATCTTAGTTCTAGAAAGAACGAAGCTTTGGGGAAGCAGATTTGTTCCTGAGATCATTTTTTTTTTAATTAGCTACTTGTTTGTGTATTGGACACACCCAGTGGTCCTCAGGATGGATCCCAGCTCTGTCCTGGGTGGGGTCACCCCTGGACATCCTTGCGGGGGACTGGTAACAACTAGGACGGGTGCAACCAGGACCCCCAGCAAGCAAAGCAAACTCATTTTTCTGATTGAGGGGAAGAAGGAAGGAGGGAAGGAGGGAAGGAGGGAAGGAGGGAAGGAGGGAAGGAGGGAAGGAGGGAAGGAAGGAAGGAAGGAAGGAAGGAAGGAAGGAAGGAAGGAAGGAAGGAACAGATTCCCCTGAGTTGTTCTCCTAGCATTACAGGAATTTTTTGGCTTTTTGGTTCGCACCCGGCGATGCTCAGGGCTGACTCCCGGCTCTGCACTCAGGAATCACTCCTGGTGGTGCTCGGGGGACCCTAGGGGATGCCGGGATCGAACCCAGGTCGGTCGTGTGCAAGGTAAATGCTCTCCCCGCTGTGCTATTGCTCTGGCCCAAAATTTTATTTTATTTTTTTTAAAAAATATTTTGGGTTTCGGGTCACACCTGGCGATGCTCAGGGCTGACTCCTGGCTCTGGAATTACTCCTGGTGGTGCTCGGGGGACCCTGTGGAATGCCAGGAATCAAACTCGGGCTTCGTGCAAGGCCAACACCCTCCCTGCTGTGTTATCACTCCAGCTTCTCTGAGATAAATTTTAATCAGCTCTTTCTCCTTTGACCTTCAATAAATCTCAGTGAAGAAAGCATGTCTAACACACTCACACATATTTTTGTGGGTGTTTATTGGAGGAGGGGTGCCTGGAAGGGAACCCACAGCCTCGGGGGGGAGAAGCCCAAGTTCTAGCCCTGAGAAATGGCACAGACCATGTAACTTTCTCCAAAAAAATAAATTTCCACTGCGGAACAGATTAAAGCACTAGAATCTAGAATCTTTCCCTCGTGTTTATAAATCTTTTTTGTCAGCTTGCTTAGTTTTGGCTTTTTGGGGTCAGCCCGGCGATGCTCAGGGCTGACTCCTGGCTCATGCACTCAGGGATCACTCCTGGCGGTGCTCGGGGGACCCTATGGGATGCCGGAGATCGAACCCGGGTCAGCCGTGTGCTAGGCCAATGCCCTCCCCGCTGGGCTATGGCTCAAGCCCCTCGATTTTTATTGGTGTTGACAAGAAGGTCTCTTGTTCTCACAATTGGTGCTGTGAAGTGTGTGTGTGTATGTGTGAGAGAGAGAGAGAGAGAGAAGATTTGGGGCCACACCAGGCAGTGTGTGAGACCCCCAGCTGCCCAGGGAGGGGCCACAGACCCAGGGAGGAGGGAGAGGGAAGGAGACAGAGGCAGGTGGACCCCAGGCCTCTGAGGTCCAGCACTGAGCCCTGCTGGCTGGGCCTCTCATCATCAGTGATCGCCAGGGGGTGAGGTTGGGGGGAGGACAGGGAATGTGAGACCCCGGACAGGGGTTCTGGGCTACTCTTGGGGATTTTTGCCACCCAGAACAGAGGTCCGACGGCAGGGCTGACATTATTTGGGGTCCCGAGAGTTGGGGGTGACCTCCAGGAACGGCCCCAGGCAAAGACCTGATAACTATAGATAACTATGAATTAATGAATTAACTATATGAGTTAACTATAACTATATTAATGAATATATTAATAAATATAATATAATATAACAATAAAATATATAATTATAAATATTAATATAATTAATAATTAAAAGGTAAAGGCCCTCCCGTTGATCGTCGATTTGCTCGAGCGGGCCCAGTCACGTCTCCATTGGAGACTTTGTTGTTACTGTGTCTGGCATATTGAATACTCTCAGTAGCTTGCCGGGCTCTCCGAGAGGGGCGGAGGAATCGAACTCGGGTCGGCCATGTTGGCCGCTTGTAAGGCGAACGCCCTACCCGAATTAATATAATCAATGATTAATATAATAATTAATGGATATATTCATTAATATAGTGAATTATATGAATTATGGTGAATTATATGAATTATATGAATATATATGATATGAATATATATTCATATAATTAATGAATTAACTATATGAATTAACTAATTAACTATATGAATTAACTATAACATAGACAACTATGAATTAATGAATCAAACTAAAATGTCACTTTCCCATCTAAGCAACGGCTTTCACTGCCTTGGAAATTCCAGCGACTCTTTCTTTTTATTTATTTTTTTAATTTTTCTTCTTTGCCTGTCTAGTTTGGTTTGCTCGGGGGGCCCTATGGGATGCCGGGAATCGAACCCGGGTCCGCCGCGTGCAAGGCAAACGCCCTCCTCACTGTGCTATCGCTCCGGCCCCTTGAATGTGTTTTAAGGAACACAGATTACCCTATTGGCCTCAATGCCTTCATCTTAACGGTTCTGAGCCCTGACCTCCTGTTCTGCCATTGGGGGAACCAACCTTGGGTCCCCCACTGGTTACCTGGTCCACATGCCCACATCCCAGCTGGAAGAGTAACAAACCAAGGGGGACCAGAGAGAGCCTGAAGGACATCTCGAGGTCACTTCCCAAGGCAATTGCTTTCAGTAGAAGCCCACAGTTTGACTTTCTGATCCGACTGGTTAGTCATTCACCAAAAATGCATTCCACGGGGGTGGTGCAGAGCTCACAGGCCTTATCAGACCATTCCATCGCTGTCTAGTAACAAGCAGGGGTACGCTTGGGTGAGAGAACCAAAAAACATTTGCTCCGAGTTTCCTAACTTGTTTGAAAGTTCCGTGCAGTCTCACAAGCATTTATTTTGTTTCTTGATTTTTTTTCCCTTTTGGGGTCTCACCTGGCGATGCTCAGGGCAGACTCCTGGCTCTGCACTCAGGAATCACTCCTGGCGGTGCTCGGGGGACCCTAGGGGATGCCGGGGATCAAACCCAGGTCGGCCGCGTGCAAGGCCAATGCCCTCCCTGCTGTGCTATTGCCCAGGTCCCTGGTTCATCACTCGTTATTGATTGATTGATTGATTGATTGCTGTTTGGGTCTCACCCGGCGATGCTCAGGGCTGACTCCTGGTTCTGCACTCAGGAATCACTCCTGGCGGTTGCTCAGGGGACCCTAGGGGATGCCGGAGATCGAACCTGGGTCAGCTGCATGCCAGGCAAATGCCCTACCCGCTGTGCTATTGCTCCAGCTTCCTTCCTTCCTTCCTTCCTTCCTTCCTTCCTTCCTTCCTTCCTTCCTTCCTTCCTCCCTCCCTTCCTCCCTCCCTCTTGTATGTAAATTTCATAACTTCATCTTTTCTAACAGCTGCATAGTACTCCATTGTGTAGATGTACCAAAGTTTCTTTAACCAGTCATCTGTTCTTGGGCATTCAGGTTTCTTCCAGTTTCTGGCTATTGTAAAGAGTGCTGCAATGAACAAACAAGTGCAGATGTCACTTCAATGAGACTTTTTTGCCTCTCTGGGATATATTCCCAGGAGTGGTATTGCTGGGTCAAATGGGAGCTCAATTTCTAATTTTTTGAGAATCATCCATACTGTTTTCCAAAAGACCCCAAACTTTCTTAGGCCCCTGGGGTGTCCCATCAACACAGGTTATTGGTTTTTTTTTACTAGCTTTCCCTTGAAAATTATTTTTCAAAAGGAAAGAAAATTATTTTTCATTAATTCACTGTATCACTGTCTCACTGTCCCCCCATTGTTCATCGATTTGCTCGAGTGGGTGCCAGTAACATCTTCATTTATCCCAGCCCCGAGATTTTAGCAGCCTCTCCTTACTCGTCCTTCCCAACAGTGCCATATTGGAGGCTCCTTCAGGGTCAGGGGAATGAGACCCATTATTGTTACTGATTTTGGCATATTGAATACGCCATGGGGAGCTTGCCAGGCTCTGCTGTGTGGGCAGGATACTCTCGATAGCTTGCCGGACTCTCCGAGAGGGACAGAGAACGTATATAAGAGAATTAATTTCATTAATTAGTTTATTTGCAATGAATCGCCGTGAGGTACAGTTACAGACTTACAAACTTTCTTGATTACACTTCAGTCATGCAACGATCAAGTACCCATTCCTCCACCAGTGCCCATTCTCCACCACCAATGTCCCCAGTATCCCTCCTGCCAACCCCATCCCCCGCCTCTGTGGCAGGCACATTCCCTCTTACTCCCTCTCTCTCTTTGGGTGTTATGGTTTGCAATACAGGTACTAAGCGGCCATCACGTTTGGTCCATAGCCTACTCTCAGCACGCATCTCCCATCCCGAGCGAGCCCTCCAAGCATCCTTCACTGAGTGGTCCCTTCTCCATCCCAGCTGCCTTTTCCCCCAGCCCGTGAGGCCGCCGGCTTCCAAGCCATGGAGCCATCTTCCTGGCCCTTGTCTCTACTGTCCTTGGGGTGTCAGTCTCCCATTCTGTGACTTTATATCCCACAAATGACTGCACACACCCAAAAGAACAAAAGCAACCGGTGTTGGCGTGGATGTGGGGATAAATGGACTCTCCTTCATTGCTGGTGGGAATGCCGACTGGTTCAGTCCTTTTGGAAAACAGTACCGATGTTTCTAATTTTTTTTTTAATGCCTGTCTTAGACAGGGCCAAGTTCAGCTTATTAAGAAAAATTCTCCCGGTGTGGGGAGTCTCAAACTCAAAATATGCTGTCAACGGTACAGTGAAAATTAGCAGAACATTTAGCTGAGGTACAAACTAGTCATCTTGCTAAACTTAGCCGGCTCTTTGTCAACTCCGGCTTCCGTGGGAGAAGCTGATTTGTTTGTCAGGTTCTTTCAGGGGGCGAACTGAGGACTCAAGATTCCCTGCTCAGGAGAACCCTCAGTCCTACCTCCAAGGAGGAGAGGGAGGAAGCAAAGTCCCTTGAATTAGGCCTTTTCGGCCTCTTCAATTATCATCTGCCAGATTGGCTGAATCAACTGCCTGATTTTTTAAAAATTTTTATTAGTGAGACACCATGAGGTACAGTTGTAGAATTACAAATTTTGTGCTTGGGTTTCAGTTATACAATGGTCAAACACCCATCCCTCCACCAGTGCCCATTTCCCACCACCACGGGTCCCAGCATCCCTCCCACCCCCCATCCCCGCCATCCCACCCTGCCTCTGTGGCAGGGCATTCCCTTTTGTTCTCTCTCCTTTTGGGCGTTGTGGTTTGCAAAAGAGAACTGCCTGATTTTTGATTTTGCTTCTTGGGCCACACTTGGCCATGCTCAGGGCTGACTCTTGGCTCTGCACTCAGAAATCACTCCTGGCGGTGCTCGGGGGACCCTATGGGATGCCGGGGATCGAACCCGGGTCGGCCGCGTGCCAGGCCAACGCCCTCCCCGCTGTGCTATCGCTCCAGCCCCTGAAATCTCTATTCCTGCACTCTCCTACTCGCTGCCTGCAAATGCCCCATCAGATAGTCTATATAAAATGAATCTGTCTCACAGGCATTGGGAGGGGTGGGAGGGGGGTATACTGGGGTTCTTGGTGGTGAAAAATGAGTACTGGTGAAGGGAGAGGTGTTTGATCATTGTATGACCGAGACTTAAACCTGAAAGCTTAGTGACTTTTCCCACAGTGATTCAATAAATGAATATAAGAAGAGAAATAAACTAAACTGTGAAAAAAATTAAAGTAAGGTGGAGTTCATGCCCAAATCAATCAGCTAATCAGTGGCTGAATAAATAGCAGTACTCCTACATAAAAAATAAATCACGGTCACGGTCCTCTCGTTGTTCATCAATTTGCTCGAGCGGGCCCAGTAACGTCTCCATTGTGACACTTGTTACTGTGTTTTGGCATATTGAATACAGCATGGATAGCTTGTCAGACTTTGCCATGTGGGCAAGATACTCTCAGTAACTTGCCGGGCTCTCTGAGAGGGGCAGAGGAATTGAACTCAAAAAAATAAATAACTAAAATAAAATGAGTTCCTCGCCTTGGTTCTGGGCCCAGTTCTGGAGCATGAGCTTGGCTGGGTCCACTAGCATAATAATATCAGCAGTATTTTGATCTCAAGGTACGTTGCTTGGTTTTGGGCTGACTTTCGGTGGAAATTTCCACAGTCGTGCAAACACAGGCAGAGATTCTGCCTTAGAAAGTGGGGAGGCTTGGGGCTGGAGCGATAGCCCAGCGGGGAGGGCATTTGGCCTTGCACGCAGCTGACCTGGGTTCCGTCCGTGGCATCCCACAGGGTCCCCTGAAAACATACCAGGAGTAATTCCTGAGCACAGAGCCAGGAGCCAGCCCTGACAACTACCAGAAGTGACCACAATAAAACAAAACAAAACTGTGGTCAAAATTAAGGGGATAGGAAAGGAGAGAGAAGTATGACATGGTTTTACTTAGGGATGAGAAGTTGATTTTGAAACATTTTCTGCTTTTTAAAAAATAAAGTAAGTGGGGCCGGAGTGATAGCACAGCGGGAAGGGCGTTGGCGTGGCACACGGCCAATTCGGGTTCGATTCCCAGCATCCCATAGGGTCCCCCGACCACCGCCAGGAGTGATTCCTGAGCGCAGAGCCAGGAGTCAGCCCTGAGCATCGCTGGGTGTGACCCAAAAAGCAAAAATCACGATCACGACCATCCTATTTTTCGTTGATTGCCTCGAGCAGGCCCCAGTAACGTCTCCTTCGTCCTAGCCCTGAGATTTTTTAAAAAGTGCCATATTAAAGGCTCTTTCAGGGTTAGGAGAATGAGACCCATCATTGTTACTGGTATTTGGCATATTGGGTACGCCACGGGGAGTTTGCCAGACTCTGCTGAGTGGGCAGGTTACATTCGGTAGCCTGCCATTTTGTCCAAAGTAAGAATGAGATAATAAGATGTCGCGTGGCCGCAAATGTGGCCCCGTGCTTCTGGGTCTCTGGGTCTTGGCCGTTGATGGGATTACACGGCGCCAGGGAGCAGTTGGTAGGTGTGACCCCCGCTTACTGGAAGATGGAGGATCTGGGTGGAGGATGCTCAGCCCTGATCCAAGCAGGCTTGGAGATCTCAGCCCCGGGACCCGCATGTCTTTATTCCTCTGCCGGTACCGTCATGCATGTGAAGAGTGGCCTCAGCATGGTTGTGGCTCGTTCCAGAGGTCTTCAGCTGCCAGGGCTCTGCTCGGGGTGGGGAGGGAAACTCAATCCGGCCCCCTCCAAGGGGCCCTGGCGAGGACAGCCAGGCGCAGGGGCAGGAGACTCTGTGCTGATCTCTTTCAGAAGCTGGGTTTTATAGTCTCTGGGTCTTGGCCGTTGATGGGATTACACGGCGCCAGGGGGCAGTTGGTGGGTGTGACCCCTGCCTACTGGAAGATGGAGGATCTGGGTGGAGGATGCTCAGCCCCGATCCGAGCAGACTGGGAGATCTCAGCCCTGGGACCCGCGTGCCTTTGTTCCGCTGCCGGTACCTTTGTGCAAAAAAGCAAAAAAAAAAGAAAGAAAATGTGGCTCATGGCAAGACTGCCGATAGCCCCCAAGTATGCTGGCAGCCCTCAAGAGATGTCGAGGAAGATGTTTGGAAAGTCGGGCCTAGGGCATATATTTATTTCCTCCCAGAATTCCCCATAGAAGTTTAGACACGGTGATTGTTGGAAGTGATTCGGAGAACACACTTTGTCCCTGTGCTTTCTGAATCCATGAAGAGGCAGCAAGAAGATGTATCTGATTGTGGGCGGAATGAATTAAATCGAAACTGAGTTCTTTTTCAGGGGTGCGGGTGATACTGGGAGACCCTTCCTGGCAATTGCCAAAAACCAAGCCTGCAGTTTGATGCCAAAACAGACCAAGAAAGACACCACTGTGCAAATACCCACAGACCTTTATGCATTTCCTGTTCAGTACATAATATTGGGCACAAAGTTGAGTTTCCTGAGAAGAAACAGATTTTGGAAGACGCGTCAGGAGTTGAATGTACGTGCTTGGGGAGAGGTGACTGCGGGTGACTCCTCTCTGTTCTGGAAGTTTCTTCACCAGCCTAAGCATCCCGGGGAAAACTGGGTCCTCACCTAACTTTGCTGCTGGACCCTCGACTTCCTGGGTTTGGGGAGGATCCCAAATCCCTTTCTCTGGCCTCTGGTTTGAGTTTTGAGTGGTCTGTGGAAACTGGGTGAGTTCCCTCTTGGGACCTTTCTCCTAGACCCTTTCCCACCCTGTGGCATGGAGCTTGATAGCATGATCGTCCAAAAGATGTCATCTCTCAGTATTAAGACACAAACACTGTTTGACACCAAGGGAGACTGAATCTCAACCATAGCGAAGTACTAGCCAATCGCTTCTATCAGTTGGAACCAAAACAAATAATAAGATGGTGTTAGAAATTTTTCAAGAGTGGGACATCCCGGCACTACTATATATATATATATATATATTTTAAATTTGTTTATTTATAAGTTAATCCACAATATTTGATTACATTTAGCTGTTAGAAAAGATGAAGTCATGAAATTTACATACAAGTGGTACTACATGGAAAGTATCATGCTAAGTGAAATGAGTCCGAAAGAGAGGGACAGACATAGAAAGATTGCATTCATCTGGGGAACATAAAGTAACAAAATAGGAGACTAACACCCAAGAATAGCCGAGATAAGTACCAGGAGGTTTACTCCATGACTTGGAGGCCAGCTGCACATGCTAGGGGAAAAGGCAGCTCAGATAGAGAAGGGAGCACCAAGTAAAGGGTGTTGGGAGGATCCTCCCAGGATGGGAGATGCATGCTGAAAGTAGACTATAGACCGAACATGATCGCCACTCAATGCCTCTCTTGCAAAACACAGTACCCAAAAGAAGAGAGAGAGAACAAGGGGAAATGCCCAGCCACAGAGGCAGGGTGGGATGGGGGTGGGGGGAGGGATGGGAGGGATACTGGGACCCGTGGTGGTGGGAAATGGGCACCGGTGGAGGGATGGGTACTCGATCATTGTATAACTGAAACCCAAGCACAAAAATTTGCAAGTCTACAACTGTACCTCATGGTGTTTCACTAATAAAAATTAAAAATATATATATTTGATCACATTTAATATTCAAACACCAATCCCAACACCATGACACCTTCCCACCACCCAATTCAGGATGTTTCCATCCCAAACCCCAATCCCTGTCCCAAAACACAACCTTAAAGAATATATTTCTGTATTGTCTGTTATGAAGAGCTACTGAACATGCTTACAAAAAAGTGTCCATATAGGAAACAGTATAAAGATTGTTCTAATAGTGGTGAATCTTTCATTGAAACAATGAATCTAATCAAAGCAGATAGAATGTTAACTAGAATTCATCTGCCTCACAGGGACTGGGAGGGGTGGGGGGTGGGGTTTTATTGGGGTTCTTCATGGTAAAAAATAAGTATTGGTAAAGGGAAATGTGTTTGATATTTGCATGACTGAGACATAAACCTGAAAGCTTTGTAACCTTTCCCACAGTGATTCAATAAATAAATAAAAAAAATAAATAAAGATTGTTCTATTTTTGGCAGGGGCCATTAAGACATTCTAGAGGATATCACTAACATGTTGTTAAAGTTTGGGTGATGTGAGATTTGGTTTATATATCTGAAAATATGTATACAGGCATATATATATATTTTCCTCTGTGATTTGTTGCCTCCTGTCTGAACTCCATCAAATGTGGTGTGGTAATTATGGAGAATGGGTAGAGAGTGTCTTATGATGTGTCCAGGAATATGTTCATTTATATGTGAGGCTCGGTCTGAGCATGTGGTGAGTGGCTTTTGAGCGTGGCGGTGGTTGGGTGTTGGAGGTTGGCACTGGGGTTGGGCTCCTTGGGGTGCCCCGTGCAAAACAGCCTAGCGTGGAGTCCGGTGGCATGGCTATGGGGGCCTCATTTTATGCTCCCTCCCGGGAGAAGCAGCCGTGTGATCTGGAGGGTGGCTGTTGAGGAGATGATCTGGGCTGGCGGGAGGTGGCTTATGGGCATCGGCACTACTTTTAAGTTACCCCTTGGCTGCCTCCCTGAGCTACTGGGCTTGATATCACCATTTGGGTGTACATGAGGAAAAGATTCAGTCGCCTGGAAAACGTATTCGCGAACAAGTGTGACTTTTGACCAATTCCTCTCTGTCAAGAACGACACTTGAATCACGTACTAGAAGTGTTTGATTGCAATTCCCCTGTTTCCTGAGGGAACTGCTGAAATAAATATTTTTTCAGGAAAGAAGGATTATTGCCAAGTATTCAATTTATTTTTAAAAAGGTATCACGGAGGCCAGAGAAATAGTCCAGTAGGCAGAGAGTTTGCCCGGCACTCAATTCCTGGCATCCCTTAAGGTCCCCTGAGCCCACCAGGAGAGATCCCTAAGCCAGGAGTCAGCCCTGAGCACCACCACTATGCTCCCGCCCAAAACAAATGAACAAAAAAAAACAGGAAGGTATCACCATGAAACAATCTTGTTCCTGACGTTCCATTTGCTCTCAATGGAACGACCATCGCTGAATGCAACAGTTATGTGTACCTAGGCCGAGAAGTCAACATGACAAATGACCTGGCACCTGAGTTGCGCAGGAGGAAGAGAGCGGCTTGGAACGCCTTCAAGAGCGTCGAAGAAATAGCTAAGAGGACGAAGAACCTCCGGCTCCGGGCACATCTCTTTGATTCCACTGTTCTTCCTGCATTAACATATGCCTCAGAGACCTGGGCCCTACGCAAACAGGATGAGAAGGCTATTCGGGTCTCCCAAGAGGAATCCAAAGAGCTATGCTTGGAGTATCACGTTTCACTCAAATGAGAGAGAGAATATGGAGTTCCGACCTCCGTCGATGGTCAAGGATCAGGGATGCTGTCACGTTAGCCAAGGCGTCGAAAATCAGATGGGCTGGACACATAACGAGATTTTGAGACGACCGCTGGACTAGAGCCGTTACCGACTGGATTCTACGGGACGTCAAAAAACCGCGTGGCCGCCTACCTAAGAGATGGTCAGACTTCTTCATCAAGACCCTGAATGATCGGTTTGAGGCTCTTCATGTTCCTAGAATGAGCAGGTGCCATTGGGCTATACTAGCAAGGCGACAGGGATGAATGGAGACGTTACTGGCGCCCGCTCGAGCAAATCAATGAGTAACAGGATATCAAGTGATCAAGTGACCACCATGTATTTCTCATTCAAGTGAACTCATCCCTCCCAGATATTCTTTTCTTCGAAATAATCTCCTTGTTTTTCATCATTATGAAAATCTCACTGCTTTACTTCACCTAAGTTTTTGAAGTTGGGATGAGGTTTGGCCCACACCCAGTGATGCTCAGGGCTTACTCCTGGCTCTGGGCTCAGGGATCACTCCGGGCAGGGTTTTGAGGTTGGAGGGACCATACATGGTTCCAGGGATGGGACTTGGGTTGGCCATGTGCAAGACCAGCCCTTTCCCACATCTCTGGCCCAGCATATGTTTACCTCAAGAATAACAATCCAAGGATGGCCGAGATTACTACCAGGAATTTTACTCCGTGGCTTGGAGGCCAGCCACACATGCTAGGGGAAAAGGGAGCTCAGATAGAGAAGGGAGCACCAAATAAAGGGTGTTGGGAGGATCCTCCCAGGATGGGAGAAGCATGCTGAAAGTAGACTATAGACCGAACATGATTGCCACCCACTGCCTCTTTTGCAAACCACAACACCCAAAAGGAGAGAGAGAACAAAAGGGAATGCCCTGTCACAGAGGCGGGGTGGGATGGGGGGATGGGGGGTGGGAGGGATACTGGGATCCGTGGTGGTGGAAAATGGGCACTGGTGGAGGGATGGGTATTTGATTATTGTATAATTGAAACCCAAGCACAAAAATTTGTAAGTCTACAGCTGTACCTCATGGTGTCCCACTAATAAAAATTAAAAAAAAAATCCACGTGGTGAGAGTCTTAGCTGTTAATTACTAGTGCCACAGATTCAGGTTCTGTTACTTAAATCAACACCAGCCGGAATTACTGGCGGCCACAAGCCAAGGCCTGATAGTTCAATATAGTCTAACGGTACAGCAAATTCAGTTATTAGCAGGATACTTTATGAAATACAACAGTTTAAATAGTTCTCAACGGGATAGACACAGAAAGATTGCATTCATCTGGGGAACATAAAGCAACAAAAAAGGGAGACTAACACCCAGGAATGGCTGAGATTAGTACCAGGAATTTTGCTCCATGACTTGAAGGCCAGCCACACGTGCTAGGTGAAAAGGAAGCTCAGATAGAGAAGAGAGCACCAAATAAAGGGTGTTGTGAGGACCCTCCCAGGGTGGGAGAAGCATGCTGAAAGTAGACTCTAGACCAAACATGATTGCCACTCAATGCCTCTCTTGCAAATCACAACACCCAAAAGGAGAGAGAGAACAAAAGGGAATGCCCTGCCACAGAGGCAGGGTGGGACGGGGGGGATGGGGGTTGGGGGGGATACTGAGACCCATGGTGGTGGAGGATGGGCACTGGTGGAGGGATGGGTATTTGATCACTGTATAATTGAAACCCAAGCACAAAAATTTATAAGTCTATAACTGTACCTCATGGTGTTTCACTAATAAAAATTTTTTTAAAAAAACTAATAAATAGTTCTCAAAAATTGGGATTCGTGTGGCCAGATAAATCATCCAGCGAGGAGGGCATTTGCCTCACACACAATCGGCCTGGGTTCGATCCCTGGCAACCCCTAGGGCCCCCCAAGCACCGCCAGGAGTGATTCCTGAGTGCAGAGCCAGGAGTCAGCTCTGAGCACCACTGGGTGTGACCCCCAACAAGAATATTGGGGTGTGTAGGCCAGAGAGTATAGAAATTAGGCCTTGGCTTTGCATGTGGCTGACCCTGGTTCGATTTCCTGAAGCATGTATGGTTTCCCGGTATTTCCAGAAGTGACCCCTGAGTCCAAGTAGAAGTGAGCCCTGAGCCTTGTTGGGTGTGAGCTTAAACCTCTGCTCCCCTGCCAAATTAGGGGTTGTTCAAGACTCCTTAAAAGACGGCACAGCTGGGAAACAAGTACCTTCCCAACCTGCATGCAATTGATCCAGATTCGATCCCCGGCGTCCCATAGGGTCCCCTGAGCCCCACCCCAGGAGTGATCCCTGAGTGCAGAGCCAGGAGTCAGCCCTGAGCACAGCTGAGTTTGGCCACAAAACCAAACCAAATCAAAAGCCCTATCAACAAATGATAAAAAAAAACCCAACTCATTATGAATTATTTATGCTACAAGTCTCACAATGGAGACGTTACTGGGCCTGCTCGAACAAATCGATGAACAACGGGAGGACCGTGAACGTGACCGGGTTTCCTCCCACTGACAACAGTATTTATACGGGAAGAGAAAACAAAAGTGTTGGAATACCATTGACTCTTTGATCACGCTTAAGAATCTTTCTGCCTTTAATCTCCATGACCTTTGCATGCTGGTTAGTGACATGTTTGAAGAGCCAGACGTCGAAACGGTCTCATCCGGTCTGGTTCCGGCTGTGACACTCAGAGAAGTTGCTCTTGTGCGTTTACTCACCGTCCACCCGTCATCCGCTTCCTTCCATTCCCCTACTCACGTGTCCATCCTTCCTCCCACCTCTCCTCCATTCACCCATCCTTCCTTCCATCTCCCCACTCATCCATCCATCCTTTCTTCCAACTCTCCTTCATCCATCCTTCCATCTCTAATTCATTCACCCATTCTTCCTTCCATCTCTTCACTCTTTCATCCATCCTTCCATCTCCCCACTCCTTCATCCTTTCTTCCTTCTATCTTCATCCTTCCTTCCTTCCTTCCTTCCTTCCTTCCATCTCTTCACTCATTTATCCATCCTTCATTCCATCTCCCCAGTCATTCATCCATCCTTTCTTCCGTCTTCATCCTTCCTTCCTTCCATCTCTCCTTCATTCATTCATCCTTCCTTCCATCTCTCCACTCATCCATCCATCCTTTCTTCCAACTCTAATTCATTCATCCATCTTCCTTCCATCCCCCATTCATTCACTCATCCTTCCTTCCATCGCTTCACTCATCCATCCATCCTTCATTCCATCTCCCCACTCATTCATCCATCCTTTCTTCCATCTTCTTCCTTCCTTCCTTTTTTCCTTCTTTTTTCCTTCCTTTTTTCCTTCCTTCCTTCCTTTTTTCCTTCCTTCCTTCCTTCCTTCATTCATTCATTCATCTTTCCTTCCATCTCTTCACTCCTTCATCCATCCTTCCTTCCATCTCCCCACTCATCCTTCCTTCCTTCCTTCCTTCCTTCCTTCCTTCCTTCCTTCCTTCCTCTTCTGTCTCCTCCCTCCCTCCCTCCCTCCCTCCCTCCCTCCCTCCCTCCCTCCCTTCCTTCCTTCCTTCCTTCTCTCCTTCATTCATTCATCTTTCCTTCCATCTCTTCACTCCTTCATCCATCCTTCCTTCCATCTCCCCACTCATCCTTCCTTCCTTCCTTCCTTCCTTCCTTCCTCTTCTGTCTCCTCCCTCCCTCCCTCCCTCCCTCCCTCCCTTCCTTCCTTCCTTCCTTCTCTCCTTCATTCATTCATCTTTCCTTCCATCTCTTCACTCCTTCATCCATCCTTCCTTCCATCTCCCCACTCATCCTTCCTTCCTTCCTCTTCTGTCTCCTCCCTCCCTCCCTCCCTTCCTTCCTTCCTTCCTTCCTTCTCTCCTTCATTCATTCATCTTTCCTTCCATCTCTTCACTCCTTCATCCATCCTTCCTTCCATCTCCCCACTCATCCTTCCTTCCTTCCTTCCTTCCTCTTCTGTCTCCTCCCTCCCTCCCTCCCTCCCTCCCTTCCTTCCTTCCTTCTCTCCTTCATTCATTCATCTTTCCTTCCATCTCTTCACTCCTTCATCCATCCTTCCTTCCATCTCCCCACTCATCCTTCCTTCCTTCCTTCCTTCCTTCCTTCCTTCCTTCCTTCCTTCCTTCCTTCCTTCCATCTCTCTACTCATTCATCGATCCTTCCATCCATCTATTCATAAATCTCTCTACCACCCTTCCTTTCTTCCTTCTTTCCTTTCTCCTTTCCATCCTCCCTTCCATTTTTTTATTCATCTATCCAGACAATCAGCCCTTTTCTCCTACAATAAAAACCCTTGCAGGCCTCGTACATATGCCCTGTACTGCTCAGGTGCTTGGAAAACAGGGGATACAGTGACATATCCTGCTCGGACTGGGGACGGAAACAGAATCCAAATAACGGCATTCCTCAGCTGCTCTGAATTGTTTCACGATCAGCCCTAGAGAGGGAAGCGGGTCCGGATTTCCCTCTTCCCTTGTCCAATTATTTTATCTCGAAAAGATAAAGTCATTTTCTCGCCTATGGAACACAGACCCCGTTATCTCCAGAGGTGTCATAAGCTAAAAATATGATTAAATAGCTTATCCCCAATAAAAAGGCTACGATAACTTCACGGGCGGCGTCCCTAGTTGGCTCCAAATGGAAACCAGGACACTTCTAACTTGGGCAAGTGTTGACAAGGAAAACCACTTCCTTCTCGGTCCCTTGAATAACTCCAGCCAAAAAAAGAATCCCCGGTGTGTAATGGAACAGAGCAAAAGCAACAATGAATAATTCATTGTTGGGATTTCCCTACTGGGAAACTAACTTGCCTTTATTTCTTGCTTGAGATCTAAAGCACTTTGAGAGAGTCCTGTGTCCTTTTTTTTTTTTTTTTTTGACATTTATTCAGAATAGAAAATTTTATATATTTTTTAAAATGAAGCAAGATTTTTTTTTCCTTTTTGAGTCACACCTGGCCATGCACAGTGGTTACTCCTGGCTTTGCACTAAGGAATAACTCCTGGCAGTGCTCAGGGAACCATGTGGGATGCTGGGAATCGAACCCAGGTCAGCTGCGTGCAAGGCAAACGCCCTATCCACTGTGCTATCGCTCCAGCCCCCGAAGCAAGATATTTTTTCTTGAACAAAATTATTTAGAAAGATGCAGGGAGGAAAGAAAGAAAGAAAGAAAGAAAGAAAGAAAGAAAGAAAGACCTGTTCAAGAGAGAACTTATTGGGGCCAGAGCGATAGCACAGCGGCAGGGCGTTTGCCTTGCATGTGACTGACCCGGGTTCAATTCCCAGCATCCCATAGGGTCCCCTGAGCACCACCAGGAGTAATTCCTGAGTGCAAAGCCAGGAGTAACCCCTGTGAATCGCCAGGTGTGACCCAAAAAGCAACAACAACAAAAAAAAAGTTGTTTTTGAAGAGCAATCCACTGATAGTACTTCTGTTTTTTTTTTTGTTGTTGTTTGTTTGTTTTTGGCGAAGGTCACACCTTGTGGTACTTAGCTCAGGTTCTGAGCCCAGGGGTCACTCCTGATATAGCTCAGGGAATATTTGTGGTGGTGGGGATCGTACCCGGGTTGGCTGTGTGGAAGGCAAGTACCTTACCTGCTTGGACCCCCGAAAATAACACTTTTGAGAACAATTATGCATTTGCTAAAATAGTTTATACCTAGGCATTAAGTGATGATCTGAACTCAGACGAGGCTGAAATAAAAAAAACTAGTCTTAGGATGTCAGGGAGTACAAGGATGAAAAAAGGCATGTGTCTGGTTAAAAATGATGACAACTGTCCTCTAAAAGAACCACTTTCCTTTTTTTTTTCTTTTTTTGGGGGGGAGGGGCCACACCTGGCGATGCTCAAGGCTGACTCCCAGCTCTGCACTCAGGAATCACTCCTGGCGGTGCTTGGGGGACCCGATGGGATGCCGGGATCGAACCTGGGCTGGCCACATGCAAGGCAAACACCCTCCCCGCTGTGCTATCATTCCAGCCCCCCAGTTCTTTAAGTCAACTCTATGTCCAAGCAACTGTAAACCTGGGAAGATGAGGTCGTTGGATAGAGTAGTGAGCTTCCCGGAACCAGGAGTCATTGTCGTTCTTGGCGTACAAGGGAGGACACTCTTTGGGACAACGGGCAACCTGGATTGGTCAGTCCTCAGCTGTTGCAACGTAGTCAAGTTCTGAATGTGAGTCAGAGAACTCAGAAACAATCCCGAGTAATGGGAGTGACCCCAGGGACCTCCATAACTCTTACTCCAGCATGGGTCAGATTTTCCCTCCTGGGTCTGGTGGGCTGGGCTCTGCTGTTGGTTGGCGGATGAGGACCTGGGGGGGAACAAGTGTCCCAAGTTCTTGATCACTTGACTTCCCGTTAATCGTCGATTTGCTCGAGCGGGCTCCAGTAAGGTCTCCCTTTGTCCCTGTCGTGTGCTAGTGTAGCCCAATGGCGTTTGTTCGTTCTAGGAACACAAAGAGCCTCAAACCGATCGTTCATGACCTTGACAAAGAAGTCTGACCATCTGGTAAGTGGGCGGCCACGCGATCTTTTGACATCCCGTGGAATCCAGTTGGTAACAGCTCTAGTCCAGCGGTCGTCTTTAAATCTCATTATGTGACCAGCCCATCTGATTTTCGACGCCTTGGCAAAAGAGACAGGGTCCCTGATTCTTGATCGTCGACGGATGTCGGAACTCCGGATTCTTTCTTTCATTTGAGTGAAACGTGATATTCCAAGCATAGCTCTTTCAATTCCTCTTTGGGAGACCCGAATAGCGTTCTCATCCTGTTTGCGTAGGGCCCAGGTCTTTGAGGCATATGTTAGTGCAGGAAGAACAGTGGAATCAAAGAGATGTGCCCGGAGCCGGAGGTTCTTCGTCCTCTTAGCTATTTCTTCGATGCTCTTGAAGGCGTTCCAAGCCGCTCTCTTCCTCCTGCGCAGCTCGGGTGCCAGGTCATTCCCAAGTTCTTAGTGTCTTGGATTCTTGCAGGGTAGTTCTTGAGAGGTGCTGGTTGCCTCAGTTTCTCTGCCAGTGGTCTTGGCTGTGTAGCACATTTGGGACCCATGTGTCAGCTCTAGATGGTGGCTGAGGCGTTCCAGGCTGACGTTTGGTGACGTTTTCATCATCTTGTGGGAGTTCAAACTGTGGGCAGGCAACGCGTGCGTTCTGTGGCCAAGGGCCACCTCCCCATCCCGGCTGGCTGGGAATCAGTGTCTGTTTGTTCCAATCTCACCCCCCTTTCCTCTCTTGCTGCATTAGTTCTAGAAAAATCCTCAGGACTTGGGGGTAGCAATTACACGTAGGTGCAGTGGCAGAATCAACAGGTGTCGAGCCCTTCCTCTGGGGAAGCCTCTTCTTGGACGGAATTTCATCCTGCTGGGAGACCCGTCCAAGGGTGGGATTCCATCCCAGGTGTATTAGTTTCTCCTTTCCTTAGCCAGTATTCATTTAAGCAATCATCTTAAATTTACTTATTAATAATATTTCTAGGGGCTGGAGCCATAGCACAGCAGGTTGGGCATTTGCCTTGCATGCGGCCAACCTGGGTTCAATTCCCAGCATCCCATAGGGTCCCCCGAGCACTGCCAGGAGTAATTCCTGTGCATCGCTGGGTGTGACCAAAAAAGCAAAATACTAATAATAATAATAATAATAATATTTCTAGTCATCTGGTATAGACACAGTAAAAGATATATTAAGCTTAAAGGTTTGCTCTTCCTGGGGACATCTCGCTATAGGCCTGGGGGTTCGTCTTTCCTCACCCCAGCAGGGTCCTTGTTCGGTTACTTCTTTTTGGATCCTGATAGAATTTGTCCATAACTGTTCTTTTAACTTGTTGTAGGGTTTTTTGTTTGTTTGTTTGTTTTTTGCTTTTTGGGTCCCACCTGGCGATGCTCAGGGTTGACTCCTGGCTCTGCACTCAGGAGTTACTCCTGGCGGTGCTCAGGGGACCCTATGAGATGCTGGAAATTGAACCCAGGTTGGCCACATGCCAGGTCAACGCCCTACCCGCTGTGCTATCTCTCCAGCCCCAAACTTGTTTAAGTTTTATGGCTCTTGGCCCTGTCCCTTTTATATGCCAGGATAGCTTACAACTTGCCCTGGGTCCATCCAAGTCCCTTGCTGGAACCCTGCTTTTGGGGGTGTTAGAAATACTAAGGGCAACTGAGACTTAAGTAAATATGGATGCCCAGGAGTAAATATTATGCAGAGGGGCTGGAGTGATAGCACAGTGGGGAGGGTGTTTGCTTGGCACGCGGCCAACCCGGGTTCGATTCCCAGCATCCCATAGGGTCCCCTGAGCACCGCCAGGAGTGACTCCTGAGTGCAGAGCCAGGAGTAACCCCTGTGCATCACCAGGTGTGGCCCAAAAAGAAAAAAAAAGACATTGCTCTCAAGCAAACTGCAAGGCACATAAAGGAAAGAGAAAAGCAATATTTCACTGGCATAATACAAATTCCAGAGTCCTCAGAGGAATCTGACTTTACAGTGTCCGGGTCTGAGTTGGGGACAGAGGTGATTAACAGATAAGGGAAGCCCAGCACCGAGGGGAAGTTACAGATTAACCCAGAGGCAGGGGAGTGTCTCAGGAGCATTGTGAGGGGTGTAACCCAGTAAACCTCAGCTCCTTGCAGTGGTGAAGGGACAAACCAAGGTCACCCCACAGTCCTGATCCCACTCTGACCCGCCTGCTTCTGGACGAGTCCATTTTTGTTCTGTAAGCCAGGATGGAGCAATTGCACAGCGGGGAGGGCGTTTGCCTTGCACGTGGCTGACCTGGGTTCGATTCCTCCGTCCCTCTTGGAGAGCCCAGCAAGCTACCGAGAGTATCCCACCCGCATGGCAGAGCCTGGCAAGCTCCTCGTGGCATATTCGAGATGCCAAACACAGTCACAAGTCTCACAATGGAGATGTTACTGGTGCCTGCTCAAGAAAATTGGTGAACAACGGGAGGACAGTGACAGTGATATAAATGATGAAATGAAATATATATATATATACACACACACACACACACACACACAAGCACACAAGACTCAACCTTTAATAACATCTTAATAATCTCTTAAAGAAGCGCTTAATGGCCCCTGGGTGAAATACAACAATCTTCACATTCTTTCCCCGAAGGAAACTGTTTTTGGAGCATTTTCAGCTGTTTTTTCATAGCAGACAATACAAAATCAATGATTTCGATTCTTCTTTGGGGCAGGGATTGGGGTTTGGGATGGAAACATCTGAAATACGATGGCGGGAAGATATCATGGTGGTGGGATTGGTGTTCGGATAATAAATACAATCAAAGGGGCCGGAGCGATAGCACAGCGGGGAGGGTGTCGGCCTGGCACGTGGCCGACCCGGGTTCGATTCCCAGCATCCCCTAGGGTCCCCCAAGCACCGCCAGGAGTGATTCCCGAGTGCAGAGCCAGGAGTCAGCCCTGAGCATCGCCAGGTGTGGCCCAAAAAAAAAAAAAATTTAAAATTTAAAATAAATAAATGCAATCAAATATTGTGAACTACTTTATAAAAATAAATTCTAAGAAAGAAAGAGCGAGAGAAAAACAAAGACGCTTCCTAGATCAGGGTTTGACCCACCCTCGAAAGGTCCCTCAGCCTGGATTCTTTCCCTCCCAGCCAAAGTTACCCCCAGAGTATCTTGTGGGGTTGATCTGCCCTGGGGCTCCCGAGTGTCCTGCTCTGAGCCTTTGTCCCCCGCTGGCCCTTGGCTGTGACTTCTCCACCTTCCTGGCTCCTGGCAGCGACTCCTCCCGCACAGATTCCAAAGTAAACAGGAACCAGCCCGCCGGGCCAAGAATGCGAGTTATTCCTCGCCCCCAGTCCCGTGGGTTTGCCTCTGAGGAACAAGGACTGTTTGTCCCGGGGCGGCTGGACGAGAGGGTTTGAATCCAGGGATGGCTCCTTCAGACCCATGATAACTGTGCCGAGCCCCTCCCCTGGGACTCTCTGGCTTGGGTCGTTATTCTTTATGGCTCCTTATCCTGCAGACACACAAAACCAACGCCATAGACACAGACGGGGCTGCGGTTACTCTGGAGGGAATTGTTTATACAGCAGGGGATGCCCTGCCACAGAAGCGGGGTGGGGGGGGGATGGGGTGTGGGGTGGTGGGAGGGATACTGGGGTTTGTGGTGGTGGAGGATGGGCACTGGTGGAGGGATGGGCACTCGATCATTGCATAACTGAAACCCAAGCACGAACGTTTGTAAGTCTGTAACTGCACCTCACGGTGATTCACTGATAATAATAAGTAAAAAATTGTAGGAAATGTCTTATATTACTGGCTGGAGCGATAGCACAGCAGGTAGGGCATTTGCCTTGCACGCTACCAACACGGCCAACCTGGGTTCGATTCCTCTGCCCCTCTTGGAGAGCCTGGCAAGCTACCGAGAGTATCCCGCCCGCACGGCAGAACCTGGCAAGCTCCCCGTGACGTATTCGAGATGCCAAAAACAGTCACAAGTCTCACCATGGAGATGTTACTGGTGCCCGCTCGAGCAAATTGATGCACAACTGGAGGACAGTGTTACAGTGTTGCAGGGTTTTGTCTTGCAAATAGTCGATTCCCCCTGGCACTGCATATGGACCCCTAAGCACCACCAGATGTGATCCTTGAGCTCAGAGCCAGGATTAAGCCCTGAGTACTGGGTGGTCCGAGTACCCCTGCCTCATGAGAACTACCAGATGTGTTTCTGGAACCCCCAAGTGAATTCATGGGCAAGAGAGCCAGAAGTCAGCCCCCAACATTATTTTTTCCTTTTGCTTTTTGAGTCCCACCCAGCGATGCTCAGGGCTGACTCCCGGCTCTGCACTCAGGGATCACTCTTGGCGGTGCTCGGGGGACCCTAGGGGATGCTGGGGATCGAACCCAGGTTGGCCGTGTGCCAGGCTGACACCCTCCCTGCTGTGCTATCGCTCCAGCCCCTATGGATGGACCAGATATTGATCAAGGTGCTGAACTGGGTGATGGACCCAATATTATTATTATTATTATTATTATTATTATTATTTTGTTTCTTGGGTCCCACCTGGCAATGCTCAGGGCTGACTCCTGGCTCTGCACTCAGGGATCACTCCTGGTGGTGCTCGGGCGACCATAGGGGATGCCGAGGATCAAACCCAGGTCGGTTGCGTGCCAGGCCAACGCCCTCCCCGCTGTGCTATCGCCCCAGCCCTGTTCTGTTACAGACTTGGTAAATATTTTGGCTGTGGAGGCAGGAACAGTCCTTGGCGCTGTCTAACACACAAGCGCTTCAAGAGGAAGGTTTCTCTTTGCACGAAGGAGGCAGGAGCACTTGAACTCTTCTGCCTCTGTTTCTCGAGGAAAACACGAACCCAGCAGGAGACAAGCCCTTGGGGACTTCCTCCCTTCCTTCCTAGCAGTGCTCAGAGGCTACTCCTGTCTCTGTGCTCAGGAATCACCCCTGGTGGTGCCGGGCATTACACTGGGCTGGGCACAGCAAGGCAGCCCTAACCCAGTCCCTCACTCTCCGGCCCCTTGGTTTACTCTCTTGGGCTCTTTCTCCGCGATTCCTGTGCCTCATCTTTAAGCCAAAGAGCGTCCCCATGCCGGGTCAGGGATTCGAGCTGAATTCTGTGCTGCTTCTCTCTGTCCCCGAGACCTCTCTGTCTCCTTCCATCTCCCTCTCTGACCGAGCTTCCGAATTCCTGTCTGCTCAGATACCGACATCTGAACCCACCCTTTCCTTTATGGTGTTGGAATCCTCCACTGGCAATGCTCGGGGCGACTTCCAGCATGGTGCTCTTTTTTTTTCTTTTTTTTTTCACTTTTTGGGTCCCACCCGGCGATGCTCAGGGCTGATTCCTGGCTCTGCACTCAGGAATCACCCCTGGCGGTGCTCGGGGGACCATATGGGATGCTGGGAATCGAACCGGGTTGGCCGCAAGCAAGGCAAACGCCCTACCGCTGTGCTATCACTCCAGCCCCCTGTGGTGCTCATTCTTAATGGTGCCTGGGACCACACCCTGAGCCTATACGCAGCCCTGAGAACGTCCCCCAGCTCTGAGAGTCATCATAGATCTGTTGCAGTTCCAGGCACCCACCAGCTCAAGGACGCTTCCTCATTGCAGCTTTTGTAAGTTCATTTTTCCTTTCTCTGCACTTTTCCAGATCTCTCTCTCTCTCTCTCTCTCTCTCTCTCTCTCTCTCTCTCTCTCTCTCTCTGGCTTGCTTGGAGGATTCAGATGGGTACCCTCCTTCCCCGGGGATGGGGGGAGTTCTCTCTTTTCTTTTCTTTTCTTTTCTTTTCTTTTCTTTTCTTTTCTTTTCTTCTTCTTCTTCTTTTTTGACTTGCTGAGTACAAATCAAGGGCTGGTGGAAGACTTGGCAGGGAAGATCGTCACCCCCAAACTCTGCATGTCTGGTCTGCTGAGATTCTCCCAAAAAAGGGAAGACGGGGGCGTCTGTCCTAAAGCATCAGGGGTCCCAGTGGGTGCTGACGTCAGCTCAGGAGGCGTGGGAACAGCAGGTGACAGGTGGGGGTGTGTGTGTAGGGGGCCGGGGGTCAGAGTTGAGGGGCGGCTGCTTGCAGACAGGTGCAGAGGCTCCGAGTCAGCCACTGGGAGCTGCCAGAGGGGGAGCGAGTGTGTGGGAAGGACCCAAAGAAGCTTCTGGAAGTGACAGCCTTGGCACCGGCTCAGCCCACAGGTGACATGGGTCTGTGGCGGGTCCCCTCGTGGGCGGCCCCCCCCCCCCCCCATTGAAACCAGAGTCCAGGCTCTGCTCGGACAAGGCTTGTGTCTGCCGTAGTCAGGAAAAGTCCCCGAGTCTCTCCAGCATGGGAGTCGTTGGCTAGACCCTGTGCTGCAATGCCTCCTGCATCTTCCGGGTGTTTCTAGTGTCCGTCATGGTTAGTGGCCAGTCTGGGGATGAGAAAATGGATTTTTTTTTTTGTCCCGAGCATTCATCAGGGAGGTTGCTGGGGTTGTATGCCAACTGATGATAGATTCGCTTTCTGAGGTTGTTTGTTTGTGTGTTGGGTTTGTGGCCATTCCTGGAACTGCTCAGGGCTGACTCCCAACTCTGTGCTCAGGGCTCACTCCCGGCTCTGTGCTCAGGGCTGACTCGCAGGTCTGTGCTCAGGGCTGACTCCCGGCTCTGTGCTCAGGACTAACTCCTGGCTTTGTGCTCAGTAATATATATAAGTACATATGAATTAATGGAGCGATAGCACAGCGGTAGGGCGTTTGCTTTGCACGCAGCCAACATGGCCAACCCGAGTTCGATTCCTCCGCCCCTCTCGGAGAGCCCGGCAAGCTACCGAGAGTATTCGATATGCCAGACACAGTAACAACAAAGTCTCCAATGGAGACGGTACTGGGCCCGCTCGAACAAATCGATGATCAACGGGAGGGCCTTTACTTACTTACTTAATATATTACATATTACTTAATATATACTTACATACTACTTGATATTGTTTTTGTTTTTTGTTTTTTGCTTTTTTTGGTCACACCCGGCGATGCACAGGGGTTACTCCTGGCTCTGCACTCAGGAATTACCCCTGGCAGTGCTCAGGGGACCATATGGGATGCTGGGAATCGAACCCTGGTTGGCCGCGTGCAAGGCAAACGCCCACCCCACTGTACTATCGCTCCAGCCCCCTTAATATTGTTTAGTATATATTACTTGATATATACTTAATGGGCTAGAGCAATAGCACAGTAGTAGGGCGTTTGCCTTGCATGCAGCCAACACGGCCGACCCGAGTTCGATTCCTCTGCCCCAGTAGGAGAGCCCGGCAAGCTACTGAGAGGATCTTGCCCGCACGGCAAAGCCTGGCAAGCTCCCCGTGACGTATTCGAGATGCCAAACACAGTAACAAGTCTCACAATGTTACTGGGCCTGCTCAAGCAATTCAATGAATAATGGGAGGACAGTGACAGTGATATACTTAACATATATTATATATAAGCTACCAAAAGTATCCTGCCCACACGGCAGAGTCTGGCAAACTTCCCGTGGCCAAATCCCAGTAACAATGATGGGTCTCATTCTCCTAACCCTGAAAGAGCATTGAAATGGCTCTTTTAAAATCTCAGGGCTGGGGCGATAGCACAGCGGGGAGGGCGTTTGCCTTGCACGCAGCCAAGATGGCTGATACAGGTTCGATTCCCAGCATCCCATAGGGTCCCCCGAGCACCGCCAGGGGTGATTCCTGAGTGCATGAGCCAGGAGTAACCCCTGATCATCGCTGGGTGTGATCCAAAAAGCAAAAAAAAAAAAAAAATCTCAGGGCTAGGAAGGAGGAGACGTTACTGGTGCCTGCTCGAGGCAATCGATGAACAGCAGGATGATCGTGATCGTATTTTATTTCATTATAAATCTTATATATATATATATATATACACACACACAATGCAATAAAATAAGTTAGGAGTATTAGTTGTTACAACTGCAAATTTTCATCTAAACTGGGCTTCTTAGATCAAAATCAGAATTAATATGATTTGTTTGTTTTTTGTTTGTTTTAGTAGCGGGACAGGGTAGTGCATTCACAGGTTAGTGCATTCACAATTTCACTGCCTCATGTTTTACATCCTCTCAGCTTCCTGGCAGCAAACAGAACGAGTCTTCACACAATGGAGAGCTCGGAGCTTCTGTTTCACGCTCAGTGGCTGGCTGGAACGTCCGTATGTGCCAGCCCTTGGGTTTCACTTAGCGGGATGACCTGCTGCGTGTCCTGGCTGGTGGGCTCTGGGGGGCGGGGGACTCATGTCTTTTTTGCAGGACTAATCCTGTGAGTCACATGGTCAACTTTGGTTAGGAGCTGAGCCGGAGAGAGAGGGCGGAGAAGTCTCTGCATTAAAATACCACAGCAAGAGTGGGCGGACAAAGGTGGCAACTTAGAAAGATCTAGAAAAGGGGGGCTGGAGCGATAGCACAGCGGGGAGGGCGTTGGCCTTGCATGCGACTGACCCAGGTTCGATCCCCGGCATCCCATAGGGTCCCCCGAGCACCGCCAAGGTGTGATCCCTGAGTGCAGGGCCAGGAGTCAGCCCTGAGCATCGCCGAGTGGGACCCAAAAAGACACACGCACACACACACACACACACCACGACTTCTCAAGTTGTTCATTCTCTCCCCCTACCCTCCGTCCACCCCAACATCTCTCCCCCCTGAGCTCAGCAAGAAAACAGGGCAGGAGAGGTTACACTTTTCCCTGGAGATGCCAACGCAGCAGATTAAATTGATAAACAGGGATCAATAGGGGAGGGCGTTGGCCTTGCACGCGGCCGACACAGGTTCGATCCCCGGCATCCCCTAGGGTCCCCCCGAGCACCGTCAGGAGTGATCCCTGAGTGCAGAGCCAGGAGTCAGCCCTGAGCATCACCGGGTGGGACCCAAGAAACAAAATAATAATAATAATAATAATAATAATAATAATATCTGGTCTATCACCCAGTTCAGCACCTTGATCAATATCTGGTCCATCCATAGGGGCTGGAGCGTTAGCACAGTGGGAAGGGCGTTGGCTTTGTACGTGGCCGACCCAGGTTTGATCCCCGGCATCCCATAGGGTCCCCAGAGCACCGCCAGGAGTGATTCCTGAGTGCAGAGCCAGGAGTCAGCCCTGAACATTGCTGGGTGGGACCCAAAAAGGAAAAAAAATGTAAGAGGAAGAAGAGGAGGAAGAAGAGGAAGAGGAAGAAGAGACCATTATTGGATGTTTTAGTCTCTGCTTTCAGGTTGTCTCTTTTTGGGTCCACAGGAGTGATTCTACTCTGTGTGACTTTGGTCGCGATCTGCATCAATCGATTTTCCTGTCGTCACATTTAACAATGACATAAAACAATTCTTTTTCCTGGGCTAATTGGGGGGCGGGGGCTTACTCCTGGCTCTGCTCAGGGGTCACCTCTGGCCGTGTCTAGGGGACCAGATTCTAGGTTGGCCACTGCAGCTCCATGTCTTCACCCAGCTCACTCCCTCCAGACCCCCACCCCCCTGAGGTCACTTTCCTCAGCTAATTCCTGGGGAACGAAGTCTCTTTCTTGTCACTTGTGAACGTTGCTCTTCTCCACAAGTCGACCTCCCCGTAAATGCAAACGCATTGCTTTGGGGCGGGGAGGGGGGATCCAGGTGGCTCAGCTCAACCCCCTGGTGACGAGCAAGTAGAGCCAGAAACTCAAAAATAGCCCCCACCCCGCCCTCCCCACCAACCGCCAACCCCACTGTCACTGTCACTGTCACTGTCCTCCCATTGTTCATCGATTAGCTCGAGCGGGCCCAGTAACGTCTCCATCGTGAGACTTTGTTGTAACTGTGTTTGACATCTCGAAGACGTCACGGGGAGCTTGCCAGGCTTTGCCGTGCAGGCAACACCCAGAAATTCTCTCCGGCCGTCCCGTGGACCCTGGCCGGTGTCCAACCTCCTTCCGGGAAGAAACAAGGCAGGGTGCTCAGTGGGGCTGTGCTCAGGGAAGCTCGGATGTGAAGGATAATGAGGGTTCCTTCCTCCTCCTTCCTCAGGCCTGAGAGCCAACAGGCCTTGACCCAAACGGCTCTTCTGCAGCCGAGCGCCCACGGGAACAGGCAGTGCGGCCTGTACCCTGGCTGGGCCCCAGGCTCTTCCTCTTGCATAACTTCCGCCCCAGCCTCCTTCCAACAGAGCTGCAGATCACGGGGGGCTTCCTGGAGGAAGCAGAGGCCAGGAAGGACGGGTCCCAGAAGGACCCCAGAGTTTGTGTGTGTTTGTTGCGGGGGGGTGTAACAGGAGCACCTGGAGGTCATTCGTGCTGACCCTCCACTGACCACACAGGGTTTTTGCTCTCCATGGATGCTTCAGAATTCTCCTTATGTTCTGGAACTTTCTTTAGGGTCCAGGATTCTCTAGGTTCTGAGTAGAGCGTCCTGACGGTGATAAAGGAGAGAGGGCTCGGATGGAAAGGCAGAAAGGAGGCATTGGGGAGGAGGTTTCCGCCACACGCTAGACACGTGACAGTCAGGTGCTTGACATGTGATGCTCGCGAGGTGGGCATGTGACGGACACGGGCTGGTCAAGGGCAGAGCATGTGATGTTCACTTGGTGGGCCTGTGATGATCCTGTGGAGGACACGTGATGGACATGTAATGGGCACATGCTAAACATATGATGGTCACATGGTGGGCACATGCTGGACATGTGATGGACACATGCTAAACATATGATGCTCATGTGGTGGGCACATGCTGGACATGTAATGGACACATGCTAAACACAAGATGGTCACATGGTGGGCACATGCTAGACATGTGATGGACACATGCTAAACATGTGATGGACATGTGGTGGGCACATGCTAAACACAAGATGGTCACATGGTGGGTACATGCTAGACATATGATGGACACACGCTAAACATGTGATGGTCATGTGGTGGGCACCTGCTGGATATGTGAGTCCATGTGATAAACACATGATGGTCACATGGTGGTCACATGATGGACTGCCTTGGGAGTGATTCTGTGATTCTCTGGGTTCTCTGTGCTCGAATCCACCGTTTCCTGCACTTCGTTCTTCTGACGTCCTCCTCCTCCTCCCCCGGGCCAGGACTGACACTGTTGGTCCTTCTGCCATTTTCCTGGCACTATCTGGAGGAAAGGAAACTCTTTCTCGGAGCTGAAGCTGGGTATGTGCAGAGGAAGCAGAATCAGCTCTGTTCAGTGAACAGGTGGCGTGTCTTCAACCCGTGGAGGCAGATTCTAAATTACCTGAAAACAGGTGGGCTTCTCCGAGCGGGCAAATAAGAGTTTAAAGCAACACAGGTGCAGTTAAAGGCAACGCCTAGCATTCTGCTCAAACAAGACGTGGCTTATTCTGGCTTTTGGTTCGTTTGGCTCTTTTTGGGTCCCACCCGGCGATGCTCAGGGCTGACTCCTGGCTCTGCACTCAGGGATCACTCCTGGCGGTGCTCGGGGGACCCTATAGGGTGCCGGGGATCGAACCTGGGTCGGCCGGGTATAAGGCCAAACGCCCTCCCCGCTGTGCTATCGCTCTGGTCCAGAATTGGGTTTTTCTGAACTTAGAAGATGAAGGTCTGAGATGCAGAAACCATGCAGAAGGGGAGAAACGGAAAGGCAGCATCTGGGGGAAGGGTTTGGAGGACTTGACTCTGGTTATGACCTGTGTGGGGGACCCCAATTGACCAGAACGGGGTCGTGTGGTGCAGAACCCAGCACAGAGGGAGGTTTTCACACCATCGTTTCTAAAGGCTGAATTCAAACCGCTGAGAATTCTCTCTGTGGCCAAATCAAGCCTCTTTCTTCCACAAGTTCCTTGAGAATTCTCATTTTTTTTGTGGGGGCGATATTATAAAAATAAATTATTGATGAGATGTTTGAGTTCCTGTTTTGACATATCCTGGAAAACAGAAAAAATTGTGTACTACAAGTCTTGTTAATATTGGTTAAGCCAGTGGGTGAGAAGGAATGTCTTGGGTTTATTTATTTATTTATTTATTGCCTTTTGGGTCACAACGGCGATGCTCAGGGGTTACTCCTGGCTCATGCACTCAGGAATTGCTCCTGGCGGTGCTCAGGGGACCATGTGGGGTGCTGGGAATCGAACCTGTGTTGGCCATGTTGGCTGCATGCAAGGCAAACTCCCTACCTGCTGTACTATCGCTCTAGCCCCGTTTTTTTTTTAAGTGATGAAGAACCATCTCTTTCTCTTTCTTCCTTCCTTCCTTCCTTCCTTCCTTCCTTCCTTCCTTCCTTCCTTTCTTCCTTCATTTCTTCCTTTCTTTCTTTCTTTCTTTCTTTCTTTCTTTCTTTCTTTCTTTCTTTCTATCTAATGTAGGTGTACTGCTATTTATTCAGCCATTGATTAAACCGACTGGGCATGAACTCCACATTACTTTAAAAAAAAATTTAGGGTCTGGAACTATAGCACAGCGGGTAGGGCATTTGCCTTGCACGTGGCAGACCCAGGTTCAATTCCCAGCATCCCATAGGGTCCCCTGAGCACTTCCAGGGGTGATTCCTGAGTGCAGAGCCAGGAGGAACCCCTGTGCATTGCTGGGTGTGACCCCCCCAAAAAGTTTGTTTAAAATTGGATATCTGTGAGATAGACCATTACAAAGCTGTTCATAATTGGGTTTCAGCCGTACAGTGACCCAGAACCCACCCCTCCACCCAGGCACATTTTCCACCACCAATGTCCCGAGCATCTCTCTATGGGAAGCACTTTCCTTCTTCCTCTCTTTCTCCTTTTCCTTTTTTTTCCTAAAGCGAACAGCCAGCTTTTTAATACTATTTATTAAATAATCCATCTTTTCCCACTATTATCCCTATAATACATTAATTCAAATTGATATTAAAATTTCTTTTTTGAGTTTGTTTCGCTTTACCTGTAATTTTCTAGCATGCTTTGCTTCTGGAAATTAGTTTATTCACTACATATAATACTTCACATACTTCCTGAAACCTTACATTATGCTAGGCACAGAGAATATTTCCTTGACTCAAGTCCCAATTACTGGGGAGTTTTATTTTATTTTATTTTTTTGCTTTTTGGGTCACACCCGGTGGTGCACAGGGGTTACTCCTGGCTTTGCACTCAGGAATCACTCCTGGCGGTGCTCAGGGGACCCTAGGGGATGCTGGGAATCGAACCTGGGTCGGCCGCGTGCAAGGCAAACGCCCTACCCGCTGTGCTATTGCTCCAGCCCCTACTGGGGAGTTTTAAATGCACCAGCAATGCATATAGATACAATTAGGAAAAAACTAACATAGAAACATAAAAAAAGAATGTTAGGTTCAAGGAGACTAAGTGAACATTTAACATCTAGACTTAACTTATCAGAAGTCAAAGAGGCTTCCAAGCGAGTTGAACAATACGTTAGAGTTTGTCATGATGGGAAGAATTCTCTCCTTTTCCTTTTATGCATTATGGTTTGCAGTACAGGGAGACGCCATCTCTTTCATTCTTAAGAACATCTCCAGGCTCAGAGCGAGTATCTCTGCTAAGCTCACAGACGCAATAAGTGAAGGTCATTTTCGTTCCTTTAGAAAACTCAGCCTTAGGACCGGAGCAATAGCACAGCGGGGAGGGTGTTGGCCTGGCACACAGCCGACCTGGGTTTGATCCCCGGCATCCCATAGGGTCCCCCGAGCACCACCAGGAGTGATTCCTGAGTGCAGAGCCAGGAGTCGGCCCTGAGCATCACTGAGTGTGACCCAAAGAGCGGAAAAGAAAAAAAAAAGAGAGACAGAGATAAAAAAAGAAAACTCAGTGTCTCAGATGAGCTTGCTCTGAATGGTTGGGGGATATTAGTGTTTGCTTTGGGGTCTAGTCTGGGCCAAAGGCTGCCCTATGGGAGCAATAAACATACATTTATTTTATTATTTATTTATTTATTTTTACTTGTTCTTAGCATTTATTTGTGTTCTCACAAACTCTATTGGAGGAAAGGAGTGCTTGTTTAGCATTTAAAACCACTTTCTTGGGGCTGGAGCAATAGCACAGCGAGTAGGGCATTTGCCTTGCACGCGGCTGACCCAGGTTCAATTCCCAGCATCCCATAGGGTCCCCTGAGCACTGCCAGGGGTGATTCCTGAGTGCAGAGCCAGGACTAACCCCTGTGCATTGCCGGGTGTGACCCAAAAAGCAAAATAAATACATAAATAAATAAATAAATAAAACCGCTTTCTTCCATACAGTTTCCTTTTTGTTGTTGCAATTCTTGTCATATCTCAGGGTCACATACTGGGTTGTAGTGAAGAAGCATACATTTATTTTAACACCATTATAGACCTCTACTGACAGCTGGTCACACCCACCAATTGCCCCCTGGTAATCCCATCAACGGCCAAGACCCAGAGACTATAAAACCCAGATCCCGGAAGAGAACAGCACAGAGTCTCCTGCCCCCGTGCCTGGCTGTCCTTGCCGGGACCCCTTGGAGGGGGGCGGGTTGAATTTCCCTCCCCGCCCCGACCAGAGCCCCAGCAGCCGAAGACCTCCAGAACCAGCCACAACCATGCTGAGACCACTCTCCACACACATGAAGGTACCGGCAGAAGAACAAAGGCATGCGGGTCCTGGGGCTGAGATCTCCAAGCCTGCTCGGATCGGGGCTGAGCATCCTCCACCCAGATCCCCCGAATTCCAGTAGGCAGGGGTCACACCCACCAACTGCCCCCCAGAGCCATGTAATCCCATCAACGGCCAAGACCCAGAGACTATAAAACCCAGTTCCCAGAAGCGCAGCCGCATTTGCGGCCGCATGACATCTTATTATCTCATTCTTACTTTGGACAACCTGGCTGGCCACCGAATGTAACCTGCCCACACGGCAGAGTCTGGCAAACTCCCCGTGGCGTACCCAATATGCCAAATACCAGTAACAACAATGGGTCTCATTCTCCTAACCCCAAAAGAGCCTTGAATGTGGCACTTTTTAGAATTTCAGGGCTAGGACAAAGGAGACGTTACTGGTGCCAGCTCGAGGCAACCGATGAACAACAGGATGATCGTGATCATGATTGACACTTCTTACTCATTTAAGTTGTGAAGTTTCTTCTGTGTTCAAATTTTCCTTGGACCTGGGGAGTGTTCATTTCATTGCATGACTGGGTTAGCCCCGAGAAATTTGTCCCTATTAGCAAAGAAGCAAAGATCCTTATTTCTTTTTTTCTTTTCTTTTTTTTTTTTGGTTATAAATGAAAGGGAAGAAATATTTTCGTCAACTAAATATTTTCAAAATACCGGGGAAGAAATAAATATTTGGATGAGCTTTCAGGGACCAAAGCAATAGTGCGGCCAAAAGGGTGTTTGCCTTGCGTGTGTTTGAGCTCGATTTGATTTCCTGCATCACATAAGGAGCTCTGCCAGGAGGATCCCTGAGCACAGAGCCAGGGTCAGCCCCGAGCACTGCTGGCTGTGGCCTGACATCTAAATATACAAAGAGAGAGAGAAAGAGAGAGGGAGAGAGGGAGAGAGAAATTAGTTTGTCAATGATAATGGAAATGAAGAACAGGGTTCAAGAAAAACCAGAGTCTTACGATTTTTATTTCCAAGGGGTAAGATTGTTCTTTGAACCTTACCAAACTTCCCATTTCCTCTGAATCTCAGAGAAATTGATGACCTTGCAGGACTTTTTGACCTAGCAGGATTTTCTTAAACTATTTTACGAACTTAAATGATCATGAATAAGTTACTAATCACTGTCATGGTCACTGTCATCCCATTGATCTTCAAATTACTCGAGCGGGCACCAGTAATGTCTCTATCCCTCTCAGCCCTGAGATTTTAGCAGCCTCTCCTTACTCGTCCTTCCCAATGGCTGGAGTCTCTTTCAGGGTCAGGGGAATGGGACTGATTGTTGTTACTGTATTCAGCATATCGAATATGCCACGGGAGCTTGCCAGGCTCTGCCCATGTGGGCAGGATACTCTCGGTAGCTTGCGGGGCTCTCAGAGAGGGACGGAGGAATTGAACTCGGATTGACCAGGTCGGCTGCATGCAAGGCAAACGCCCTACCCGCTGTGCTATCGCTCCAGCCCCCGTTGTGATTGTTTTTGGCATATTGAATACACCACGGGGAGCTTGCCAGGCTCTGCCTGTGCAGGCGGGATACTCTCGGTAGCTCGCGGGGCTCTCGGAGAGGCATCAATGGGTAGGAAGTGTCTTATAATGAGACGAAGTGTAGCATGGTCCAGAAAGTGGCCTGGAGCATGGCAGTGGTTGGGCAGTGGAGGTCGGCTGCTGGGACTGGGTCCCTTGGAGTGGGGGGGGGCTCTCACCCACCCCACAGCCTGGCACGGAGTCCAGATCAAGTTACTAATATGATCTTTAAATAATAGCCATATGGGGCTGGAGCAATAGCACAGCGGGGAAGGCGTTTGCTTTGCACGCGGCCGACCCGGGTTCGATTCCCAGCATCCCATAGGGTCCCCCGAGCACCGCCAGGAGTAATTCCTGAGTACATGAGCCAGGAGTAACCCCTGTGCATCGCCGGGTGTGACCCAACAGTCACAACAAATCTCATCATGGAGACGTGACTGGTGCCCGCTCGAGCAAATCGATGAACAACAGGAGGACAGTGCTACAGTGCGACCTTTAGTCCCCCTGTCTGCCATTTAGAAATCATCTTTTTTTTCTTTTTTTCTTTTTGGGTCACACCTGGCGATGCACAGGGGTTACTCCTGGTTCTGCACTCAGGAATCACCCCCTCGTAGTGCTCAGGGGACCCTATGGGATGCTGGGAATCGAACCTGGGTCGGCTGCGTGCAGGGCAAACACTCTCCCTGCTGTGCTATTGCTCCAGCCCCAGAAATCATCTTTCTTATGAGAGAAGCCCATCTTGCAACAGGGGAAGCATCTAGAAGCCAAGGCTTGGACGGACAAAGCTGTGAGAGACCTGGGTTTCATCACCGAGTCCCCAAGCACCCGCCTTGTGGGATAGAGATCTCTAGCAGGACTTAGAATTCATGACCTTGAAGAATGTCCAGGTACATGTGATGCCCCTTGGCTGGTGACTCCTACAAATATGCCTCAGTGGGACCCTGAGGTCAGGGTCAGGGTTAAGGCTGGCTGGAACTGCCCTTGGGCTGGAAGAGAGGACACACGGCTGAGTGACTCTGGGAGATCGGAGGGCTCCAAGACCAGCCTCACCTGGGACTGGGATCAGGGCTCAAACTCTGATTCCTCCAGACTCGGAAACCCAAGGACTGTGGGGTAGCCCATCCTCCTAGCGATGGACTCTGATGCAGAACCTGAGGAACTGCATCGGGGGGAGAAGGGGCCCAGTGACACGCTCCTTTTTGTTGATTTAGTAAAGACTGGGATTCACTGTTATCGACTGAGTTTAGACATCGAATGTTCTAGCACCAATCCTATCAACGGCATCTACCTTTTAAGGTCTCAAGGTCCCTCCCTGGGCTGCCCACCTTGATAGGCACATTTTAAAGTTTGGTTGTGGGGGCTGGAGCCATAGCACATCAAGGAGGGCATTGGTCTGGCATGCGGCCAACCCGGGTTCGATCGTGGATTAGATACACAGATATACAGTTCCCCCATCCTGTGGGACTTTTGCCCTCTCATTGACCCCGAGCGTGGAAATCTGACTCCATCCTCAATCAAATTCCTGGAAGATCTATTGCGCTCTCCTCTCTCTCTCTCTCTCTCTCTCTCTCTCTCTCTCTCTCTCACACACACACACACACACACACACACACACACACACACACAGGCACCTCCTTTCCCCCCGAGCCTGGGGACTTGAAAATCGTGGCCAGTTCTTACAGATCTTGCTTGGCTTAACTGTGATCCCCCAGAAGCTTGCCTGGGTGGTCACCAGGCCCTTCTGCAGGAAACGTGCCTGGAGGTTGTCGTGGGCTCCCCACGAACTTTGGGGAGGACGATTCACACGGCTTCCCTGCTGCTCTGGTCCAGAACGGGAAGAGGAAGTTCAAAACCAACCGGAATCCCGGTATTTCCGGGCTGCCGAGAGCGGAAATTCAGCGGAAGAACCTATTTTTTCTTGTCGGCTGTTCCAACTTGGTTTCTAAATCAGGGTGTACAGGATCAAAGGTCTCATGAGAACAGATAAGCTCCCCAACCTTTGAAGTTTATCTGAATAAACACCTTGGAGGAACCGAGGGACCGGTGGTAACAAGGGCAGGTGACAAAAATCAGGCACTTAGCCAGCTAGGGAAAGGGAAATTTTCCACCTCAGAGCTGGGAGCAATTGGAACTTGGGGCTGATTACTTTTGAATTTTCTTTTTGTTGTTGTTGTTGTTTTGTTTTGTTTTGGGGTCCCACCCAGCGATGCTCAGGGGTTCCTCTAGGCTCTGCACTCAGGAATCACTCCTGGCAGCGCTCGGGGGACCCTAGGGGATACCGGGGATCGAACCCGGCTTGGCCATGTGCAAGGCAAACGCCCTCCCCATTGTGCTATCGCTCCAGCCCACTTTTGAATTTTCTTAGTTCTCGATGAGCCAAACCTCTAATATACTGAAGATTAAAACCAGAGACTCAGAAAAGTAGCTCAAATGTTAGAACACCTGCGTGAGGCCCTGAGTTTAATCCCTGCTACCCCACGGACCCCAACACTGCCAGGAGTGTCCCCCGCAATACGTTTTTATAAAACAAAAACTCTTAGAACCTGAAAAGTAAGAGGAAAACAGTTTCCATTCATAGATTCTTCCATGATGATTTAAAAAAGAATGTAGAGGGGCTCGAGTGATAGCACAGCTGGTAGGGCGTTTGCCTGGCACGCGGCTTGACCCGGGTTCGATTCCCAGCATCTTGTATGGTCCCCCGAGCACGGCCAGGAGTAATTCCTGAGTGCATGAACCAGGAGTAACCCATGTGCATTGCCAGGTGTGACCCATAAAGCAAAAATATAATCACGGTCACGATCACGACCATCCTGTTATTCGTTGATTGCCTCGAGCAGGCCCCAGTAACGTCTCCTTCATCCTAGTCCTGAGATTCTAAAAAGTGCCACATTCAAGACTCTTTCAGGGTTAGGAGAATGAGATCCATCATTGTTACTGGTATTTGGCATATTGGGTGCGCCACAGGGAGTTTGCCAGACTCTGCTGTGTGGGCAGGTGACATTCGGTAGCCTGCCGGGTTGTCCAAAGTAAGAATGAGAAATTAAGAGGTCGCGTGGCCACGAACTGGGTTTTATAGTCTCTGGGTCTTGGCCGTTTATGGGATTACACGGCGCCAGGGGGCAGTTGGTGGGTGTGATCTCCACCTACTGGAAGATGGAGGATCTGGGTGGAGGATGCTCAGCCCCGATCCGAGCAGGCTTGGAGATCTCAGCCCCGGAACCCGCATGCCTTTGTTCCTCTGCTGGTACTTTCATGCGTGTGGAGAGTGGTTTCAGCATGGTTGTGGCTGGTTCTGGGGGTCTTCGGCTGCCAGTGCTCTGCTCGGAGTGGGGAGAGAAGGTGAGGACAGTCAGGCGTGGGGGTAGGAGACTCTGCAAAAAAAAATCATATTTTTATTATATATTTTTAATTAAAATATATAATAAAATTAAAAAATAATAATCTAATGAAAGTAACAAAAAATTGTTTATTTTTGTTGGGGTCCTGATGGGTTTGGGGATTGTATGTGGTGCTGGGGCTTGAACCCTGGTCAGCTACACACAAGGCAAATGTCCTGTCCACTGTGCTATCTCCCCAAACGCTGCTTGAAAGGTGTTTTTTAGCTGGAATTACCAAGTGGTTTATTTTATTATATTGCAATATGCTCTCCAGAGAAGCTGAGGCATGCACATGTCGAAGAAATAGAAACACACTGGCCACATTTCTGATTATTTAGCTAAGATTTTCCTCTTTCAATCCTTTTGGTGGTGGGTGGTTGTTTTATAGGGAAGAGTAATTATCCATTCCAAACAAAGCCAAGGAAATTTAGATGGTAAAGTAAAAAAGAACCTTCCAGGTGAGTCTGGAAGATAATTTGAGGGTTGGACATTTGGTGTAGAATTGGGGATAAGGGTGCTGGAGCGATAGCCCAGCAGGGAGGGCGTTTGCCTTGCATGCGGCCGACCCGGGTTCGATTCCCAGCGTCCCATCTGGTCCCCTGAGCACCGCCAGGAATAATTCCTGAGTGCAGAGCCAGGAGGAACCCCCGAGCATCGCCGGGTGTGACCCAAAAAGTCCAAAAAAAAATATAAAGGTGAAGAAATTTACAGCTTCCAAGACAGGTAGAGTGGGCTGGGGTGTCCGTGGGCACCCATGGAGGAAATGACCCTTCTGGGTCCAAGCAGGCATGTTGGTCATTGTCATCATTCTCTGAGCTTCCGAACAGCCATTGACAACTGCTGTGTGTTGGGGTCGACAGAGAATCAGCTGTCCAGCGTAAGTGTTGGAATGGACACGATCACATTCGCCTTTGTGAAACGCTGCCCCCGTTCTGGGAGATGACCGGCTTGATGTCTGGCCTTCGGACCCAAACATTTCTAACACTGTCTCGCTTTGCTGCTAAACATCATCTGTCTTAGAGCTCCCTGGAGTGTTACACACCATTCCCTGCCCTGCCCTGCCCCATCATTAACTGCCTCTGTCCTTAGAGAAGTTCTGGAGCCGATATAAATTATTCTTTGCTTCAGATCGCCACCTGTTGGTCAGCTTTGAAAAATGTCAATTTTTGTCTGTCCTAGAGGCAGCGGGAGGGTTGGGATGGGGCTGGGGGCCGGGGGGTATAATAGTGGACATTGGTGGTGGACAATGTGCCCTGGTGGAGGGATGGGTGTTCGATCATTGTACGACTGAAACTCATCATGAAAGTTCTGTAACTGCATCTCACGGTGATTCAATTAAAAATATATATATAAAAGAAAGAAAGAAAAATGTCACTTTTCCCAGACATGAGGGATTCTGCTTCACAGGTAGACCCGTTGAAAAGAAAGCCTTGAAATTTGCTTCTAAGTGGATAGACATGGAGAGTATCATGATAAGTGAAATGAGTCAGAGAGAGAGGGACCGATATAGAAGGACTGCACTCATTGGTGGAATATAAAGTAACATGAGATGGACACCCAAGAACAGCAGAGACAATGGCCAGGAAGATTGCCCCATGGTTGGCAGCCGCCTCATGAGCTGGGGGAGAAGGCAGCTGGGATGGAGAAGGGGTCACTGAGTCAGTGATGGCTGGAGGGGTCGCTCGGGATGGGAGATGGGTGCTGAGAGTAGACAAAGGACCCAACGTGATGGCCTCTCGGTGTCTGTATTGCAAACCATCATGCCCCAAAGTAGAGAGTCTGGGGGAGATTGTCTACCATGGAGGCAGGGGGAGGGTTGGGATTGGGGAGATGCTGGGGACATTGGTGGTGGGGAATGAGCACTGGTGGAGGGATGGGGGTTCCATCATTGTATGACTGAAATTCAAACACGAAAGCTTTGTAAGTGTAGCTCACAGTGATTCAATTAAAAAAAAAGAAGAAAGAAAGAAAGTCAGGAGATTCCCAGCCATTGACCAGTCTCTGGGGCGTGTGCACAAAAGAACTATCCAGTAGAAATCTTAGGATATGGATATTTTAATTAATTAATTTATTTCTTTATTTCATTTTATTTATTTTTTATTTCTTTTTTTTTATTAGTGAGACATCATGAGGTACAGTTGTAGACTTACAAATTTTTGTGCTTGGGTTTCAATTATACAATGATCAAATACCCATCCCTCCACCAGTGCCCATTTCCCACCACCACGGGTCCCAGTATCCCTCCCACCCCGCATCCCCCCATCCCACCCTGCCTCTGTGGCAGGGCATTCTCCCTTGTTCTCTCTCTCTTCTTTTGGGTCCTGTGTTTTGCGAGAGAGGCATTGAGTGGACATCATGTTTGGTCTCGAGTCTACTTTCAGCATGCTTCTCCCATCCTGGGAGGATCCTCTCAACACCCTTTATTTGGTGCTCCCTTCTCTATCTGAGCTCCCTTTTCCCCTAGCATGCCCAGCTGGCCTCCAAGCCATGGAGTAAAATTCCGGGTACTAATCTCAGCCATTCTTGGGTGTTCGTCTCCTATTTTGTTGCTTTACGTTCCCCAGATGAGTGCAATCTTTCTATGTCTGTCCCTCTCTTTCTGACTCATTTTGCTTAACATGATACTTTCCACGTAGCACCACTTGTATGTAAATTTGGGGATATGGATATTTTTTAAAAATCCAGTTGAATAAGAGCAGCAACATAGTAGAAACAAACATTAGGCAAACATTGATTATTAACATTCCAACATGGCTGATAAGAATGAAACTTACTTATTTACACTGTCAAATGGAGGAATTGGCTGTCTGGAGTGGGGCTGGACAGCTGCATCATCCTCTTGGCCCCTGGGAGAGAAGCTTCTAGAAGGCTTTGATGACTAGTCACGGAACGACTCAGGTGTAAAATAATGTTCATCAAATAGATGGCGAGTACGCAGGGCCGAGCCAAGGGCTTCCAAACTTCCGTCTGTAGGACATAAGTGGGGGTTTTTTTGTGTGTTTTTTGTTTTGTTTTGTTTTGTTTTTGCCTCTTTGAACCCTTCTGCTAGGACCTTGAAAGTCTTTAACTGATCATTCGAGAGATTTTTTGGACTCTAAATCAATCAACTTGGGGCTGGTGAGATAGTACAGCAGGGAGAGCGTTTGCCTGGCATGCGGCCAACCCGGGTTCAATCCCCGGCATCCCATAGGGTCCCCCAAGCACTGCCAGGAGTGATTCCTGAGTGCAGAGCCAGGAGTTAGCCCTGAGCATCGCCGGGTGGCCCCCCACAAAAAAATCAATCAATCAATCAATCAATCAGCTCCACTTTCTGCTAAGAGAAGACACTAATATTTGTCATCTTTCCCAAGTCTCTAAAAATTAATCTGTATCAGTACCACCTTAAGTCTTCGTACTTGGAGACAGAGTCAATAGGTTTATATTACCTGTAGGTGTGATCAATATGTTCACGTGAACTAAGAAAAACGCCAAGGCAGAATAACGACTCACAGGATAATATGGGTTCCTATAGGATAATACTGCAGAAGTAGTTGATGATTATTATTTCCTTTTGGGTCACACCCGGCGATGCTCAGGGGTTACTCTGGCTCATGTACTCAGGAGTTACTCCTGGCGGTGCTCAGGGGATCTTATGGGATGCCAGGGATCAAACCTTGGTTGGCCACATATAAGGCAACTGCCCTCCCTGCTGTGCTATCACTCCAACCCCAGTATTTGATGAATTTTAAGCCATACTGCTGTTTAAGTTAATTTGCACAAACGCATTTGTATCCATTTGTCCAGTATAATAATATTCAGAACACTTTGAAGGAAATTAAACTCAGGAAATTTTAATTAGGGTGACTTTTTTAATATGCAGATGCTTGGTCTTGATTTTAGAAATAATTGGTGTTTCTCTGTACATTAAACTTAGATTCTTCTACTTTGGATTTTATGAAAGCTTGTGACCATCTTGTCTTGTGCGTAAATTAATTATTTGACATCGATTTTCTCGAGCAGGCACCAGTAATGTCTCCAGTGTGAGACTTCTTGTTACTGTCTTTGGCATATCGAATACACCACGGGGTGCTTGCCAGGCTCTGCTGTGCGGGCGAGATACTCTCAGTAGCTTACCGGGCTCTCCGAGAGGGACGGAGGAATTGAACCCGGGTCAGCCGTGTGCGAGGCAAACGCCCTACTGCTGCGCTATCGCTCCAGCCGATTTATTTGGCATAGACATTAAAAATAACATGTTGGAAAATTAAAAAGAAAAAAGAGAGAGACACTAACTTTTGAGATCTACTCAAAAGGGTGGAGTGATAGCACAGTGGGTAAGGCATTTGCCTTGCATGTGGCCAGCCTGTCGGCCCAGGTTTGATTCCTCCGCCCCTCTTGGAGAACCCGGCAAGCTACCAAAAGTATCTCGCCCGCACAGCAAAGCCTGGCAAGCTCCCCACGACGTATTCGCTATGCCAAACACAGTCACAACAGGTCTCACAATGGAGATGTTACTGGGCCTGCTCGAGCAAATTGATGAACAACGAGAGGACAGTGTTACAGTGCTACTTAAAAAGTAGTGACGAGACCCAGCTGGAGACTTACAGTTGAAAGGGGCCAGAGAAGTGGTACAGTGGATAGGGCATTTACCTGGTATGCAGTTGACCCCAACAACCTATGATGGCCCCTTGAGCACCGATCAGGAGTAAGCCCTGAGCACCCTTGGGTGTGGCTCAAAACCAAAGTTAAAATACAAAGATTTAGAGTAGGGAAATTGCAGTTGTGTTCACCAGTCACTGTTTCAATTAAATGAGCCAACGACGGGCAAGGTTAAAGTGAGAAAGAAGAACAGTGTCCCCAGAGGGGAGGGATGGCGGGAGGGAACTGGGGACATTGGTCACACGCTGGTGAAGGATGGGTTCTGGAATGTAAAAAACTCTGAGGGGCCAAGGGGCAGATGGTGGAGACAAGGGTCAGGCCGGTTGATTGATCAGATGCTGTTTGTTCCATTCTCATTCCCGTTCACGCCTGTCTCTCCTCCGCCTCTCTCCCGGGCCTGATCTGGAACCCCTTTCTCCTCCTGGCTCTGACTGTGCATCTGATCTCCATCTTCACCCCCAACTCACTCTTGCACTCGAGTTAAATCCCCACAACCTTGAGGGGCTGGGCTTACGCTTAGGTGTGGTCACAATCAAGAGGGGGAAAGTTCTTTCCCTCAGGGGAAGCTGCCTCTGGGACAGATCTCTTTCAGCAGGACGACCCACCCAAGGGTGAAAGCCCATGGGTGTGTTTCTCCTCTCCTAGTCCAACAAACATATACGCATTCATAATGTTAATCATTTTGTATGGGAACACAGTAAGAGATGCATTAAGCTTATAGAATTGCTCTCCTAGGGCCATCTCGATCTCAGACTACAGTGCTCAGGCCAGATTAGTCTTTCCTATCCCCAGCGGGGTCCTAGTCTCGTCCTTACTTTTGGATCATGACAGCATTTGTCGTGATCAAACTCTTAACTTATAGTTAAGAACTGTGGTGCTTTGGCCAGGCCCATCTCGGGGAGCACTTAGTTCGCCACTTGCCCTGGCTCCATCCAGTCCCTCGTTGGGACCCTGCTTTTGGGGGGCGCTAGGAAGTGAGGGCAACTGAGGCTGAAGTTGACAAAGCAGATGCCCGGGAACGAATAATATTCGAAGCCAGTCAAATCCTGTGTCACAAAAGCATAATATTAATTGTCTTCTTGTGTCTGTACAAAAGGACATTGCTTTAAAGTAAACCATTCAAAAGACTATAAAACCCAGCTCCCGGAAGAGGACAGTGCAGAGTCTCCTGCCCCTGCGCCTGGCTGTTCTCGCCGGGGCCCCTTGGAGGGGGGCGGGTTGAGTTTTCCTCCCCGCCCCCACCAGGGCTCCGGCAGCCGAAGACCTCCAGGACCAGCCACCACCATGCTGAGACCACTCTCCGCACACGTGAAGGTACTGCCAGAGGGACAAAGCCACGTGGGTCCCGGGGCCAAGATCTCCAAGCCTACTCGGATTGGGGCCGAGCATCCTCCACCCAGATCCTCCAAATTCCAGTAGGCAGGGGTCACACCCACCACCTGGCCCCCTGGCGCCGTGTAATCCCATCAACGGCCAAGACTCAGAGGCTATAAAATCCAGCTCCCAGATGAGAACAGTGCAGTCTTCTGCCCCCGCGCCTGGCTGTTCCTCGCCAGGGCCCCTTGGAGGGGAGCAGGTTGAGCTTTCCTCCCCGCCCCGACCAGGGCTCTGGCAGCTAAAGACCTCCAGGACCAGCCACCACCATGCTGAGACCACTCTCCGCACACATGAAGGTACCGGCAGAGGAACAAAGACACGCGGGTCCCGGGGCTGAGACCTCCAAGCCTGCTTGGATCGGGGCTGAGCATCCTCCACCCAGATCCTCCATATTCCAGTAGGCAGGGGTCACACCCACCAACTGGCCCCCTGGCGCAGTGTAATCCCATCAATGGCCAAGACCCAGAGACTATAAAAACTAGCTCCCGGAAGCCCTGCGACATCTTATTAACTCATTCTTACTTTGGACAACCTGGCAGGCCACCGAATGTAGCCTGCCCACACGGCAGAGTCTGGCAAACTCCCCGGGGCGTACCCAATATGCCAAATACCAGTAACAACGATGGGTCTCATTCTCCTAACCCTGAAAGAGCCTTGAATGTGGCAATTTTTAAAATCTCAGGACTAGGATGAAGGAGACGTTACTGGGGCCTGCTCGAGGCAATCGACGAACAACAGGATGGTCGTGATCGTGATTGTGATTCAAAAGACATAAGGAGAGGAGAAAGGCAATATTAACTTACAATATAAGTTCAGTGTCCTAGAAAGGTCTGACCTTATAAATTAACAGAAACTAACTAGGGGAATAAGCTGATTAACTGTTTGGGGAAAAGAGCATAGAGAAGTAGTTACAAATAAACAAAAGAATGGGAGTGACTCAGGAGCACTTTGACGGGCGTGACCCGATAAACTTAAGTACCTTGTGGCAAGGGAGAAAGGACAAAGCAATGTTATCCTACACTGGAACATTCTATGACTGAAACCTCTGGACAGCTTTGTACCTGTGTATCTCACAGTGATTCAAAAAATAAACAAGTAGATGGGGGTGGAGGTAGGAGGTCCACTGGGTTCATTGGTGGTGGAGAATGGGCACTGGTGGAGGGATGGGTACTGGATCACAGTATAATTGAAACCCAAGCACGAAAGTTTGTAAGTCTACATCTGTACTTCTTGGTGTTTCACTAAAAAAATAAATAAAAATAATTGGAGGGACTGGAGCAATAGCACAGTGAGGAGGGCATTTGCCTGGCACGCAGCTGACTCGGGTTCGATCCCCAGCATTCCCTGGGGTCCCCCAAGAACTGGCAGGAGTGATACCTGAGTGCAGAGCCAGGAGGAACCCCTTGAGCATTGCCGGGTGGGACCCAAAAAGCAAAAATAAAAATAATAATAATTGGAAATGCAGAGAGAGAGAGAGAGAGAGAGAGAGAGAGAGAGAGAGAGAGAGAGAGAGAGAGAGAGAAATTGTGATTTGGGAGGTGCTGAGTTTAACGGAGACCTGACACAGAAGCTGTGAGTGGTAAAAGGGACCCCAGGATCCCTTAATGTTGGGACACCGTCCCTGCTCTGTTGTTCTGTCACTTTTTCTTTGGGGGTGTGCGTATGGGGGGGTGGTCTGGGCCACACCTGGTGGTGCTAAAGTCCTGCTCCTGGCTCTGTGTTCAGGGATCCCTCCTGCAGGGACCAGATGCGATGCAAAGGATCGAACCCGGGTCAACTGTGCCAGGCCAGCTCCTGCCCTCTCTCCAGTCCCTGTGCTGTCTCTGCCGGTCCAGTTACTTGGACCCTTGTTCAGTTCAGTTCCTGGGTTTCTGGGCCAAGCCTGGCAGGAAGGGGGCGGGTCACAGTCAAGAAAAGTTCCAGAGATGCTTCAATCCAGAGCTGAGCGTTATCTGCGGGGTTTGTCCGAAAGTCTCAGCCAAGTTTCCACGCTGAGCCGTGGGCAGTGGGTCTGGGCTGGACGCTTCCTTGGGTTATTTCTAGGTTCAGGGGCAGAGAGTGGCTTAAAGGCGGCAGAATTCCTTGGTGTGTGGAGCCGAGGGTCTGAACTCGGCAGATGTGGGTCCAGGGACACGGGCCTGGGGGATGACCCCACACCCCAGAGTCGCCAAGTGAGGCCCGTGAACCAATTTTTTTTTTGCATCACACTCAGCGATGCACAGGGATTCTTCCTGGCTCATGCACTCAGGAATCACTCCTGGCGGTGCTCGGGGGACCCTATGGGGTGCTGGGAATCGAACCCGGGTTGGCCGCGTGCAAGGCAAATGCCCTACTCGCTGAGCTATTGCTCCAGCCTTGTGAACCAAATTTTTAAAAACCTTCCAGCTTCCTTGCCTGGGTTCAGACAAATTCCATAAGAAAGCAACACACAGACAGACAGTACACTATGGAGGGTGTTGGCCTTGCACGTGGCCGACCTGGGTTCGATCCCTGGCATCCCATAGGGTCCCCCGAGCACCACCAGGAGTGATCCCTGAGTGCAGAGCCGGGAGTCAGCCCTGAGCATGGCAGGGTGGGACCCAAAAGAAAAGAAAAAGAAAAGAAAAGTAACACCCTTGATCTCTCAGACTCAGTTTTGAAGCAGTTTCTCCAGGAAAGCCTTTTTCTCTCTAGCCCTCGGAACACTCGCTTGATTTCTGTGGGGGCCACTTCCCCAAGCATCTGTCCCCAAGCACAAAAACGCTTATTTTAAAGGGACTTTGCACACCTAGAATCTAAAGCCGAGGGTTTGCCGCCTTTCACACTTTTTCTATTCCCTTCTCGTGTTATTCTCCACGCGGAGAATCCAGGTGAAAAGTAGAAATTCCACCCATGAGTGCAGTCCTTCTAGGTCTGTCCCTCTCTCTGACTCATTTCACTCAGTCTGAGACTCTCCATGTCCATCCACGATAAGCAAATTTCATGACTTCCTCTCTCCTAACAGCTGCATAGTATTCCACTGTGCAGATGTTCCAAAGTTTCTTCAACCAGTTGTCTGTTCTCGGGCACTCGGGTTGTTTCCAGATCTTGGCTATTGTGAACAGTGCCACAATGAACACACAGGTGCAGAAGATGTCATTTATACTGTTTTTTTTTTTTTTGCACCCTCGGGATCTATTCCCAGGAGTGGTATTGCAGGGTCATAGGGAAGCTCAATTTCTAGGGTTCTTTTTTTTTTTTTTTTGCTTTTTGGGTCCCACCCGGCGATGCTCAGGGCTGACTCCCGGCTCTGCACTCAGGAATTACTCCTGGCGGTGCTTGGGGGACCCTAGGGGATGCCGGGGATCGAACCCAGGTTGGCCACATGCAAGGCAAACACCCTCCCCGCTGTGCTATCGCTCCGGACCCCTCAATTTCTAGTTTTTGAAGAAATGTCCAAATTGTTTTCCAAAAAGGCTGGACCACAAAATAGGAGACTAACACCCAAGAATGGCCGAGATTAGAACCAGGAGGTTTGCTCCATGGCTTGGAGGCCAGCCGCACATGCTAGGGGAAAAGGCAGCTCAGATAGAGAAGGGAGCACCAAGTAAAGGGTGTTGGGAGGATCCTCCTAGGGTGGGAGAAGCATGCTGAAAGTAGACTAGAGACCGAACATGATTGTCACCCATTGCCTCTTTTGCAAACCACAACACCCAATAGGAGAGAGAGAACAAAAGGGAATGCCCTGCCACAGAGGCAGGGTGGGATGGGGGAATGGGGGGTGGGAGGGATACTGGGACCCGTGGTGGTGGAAAATGGGCACTGGTGGAGGGATGGGTACTCGATCATTGTATAACGGAAACCCAAGCACAAAAACTTGTAAGTCTACAACTGTACCTCATGGTGTCTCACTAATAAAAACTTAAAAATTAAAAAAAAAGAAAGGCTGGACCGGTCAGCATTCATTCCCACCGACAGTGAAGGAGTGTCCCTTTCGTTGGAGAACTATTCAAGATGAAGCTTGCCTGGTGGCTCTTGGAATCTGCACGGGGCTGTGTGTTGCTTCCTAACACATTCCCTGCTTTGTGCTTATAGCTTGGCACCTTGACTTCACTTATGCTAGGGATTGTTGTCACAGTATAAGGACTTTCTTCTTGATCACTTGACATCCCGTTACTCATTGGTTTGCTCGAGCGGGCACCAGTAACGTCTCTCTTTGTCCCTGTCGTGTGCTAGTGTAGCCCAATGGTGTCTGCTCGCTCCAGGAACACGAAGAGCCTCAAACCGATCATTCAGGGTCTTGATGAAGAAGTCTGACCATCTTGTAGGTGGGCAGCCATGCGGTCTTTTGACATCCTGTGGAATCCAGTCGGTAACAGCTCTAGTCCAGCAGTCGTCTTTAAATCTCATTACGTGACCAGCCGATCTGATTTTCGACACCTTGGCAAATGAGACAGCGTCCCTGATCCTTGATCGTCGACGGATGTCAGAACTCCGGATTCGTTCTCTCATTTGAGTGAAGCGTGATATTCCAAGCATAGCTCTTTCTATTCTTCTTTGGGAGACCTGAATGGCGTTCTCATCTTGTTTGCGTAGGGCCCAGGTCTCTGAGGCATATGTTACTGCAGGAAGAACAGTGGAATATTGTATATTGTGGAATAATGGCGTATTCAATATGCCAAAACTAGTAATTACAATGGGTCTCATAAGGACTTTAACTACTGAAATTTTGCCTTTGTCTTGGGTTCTATTTCCTTGTTAAAAAAATTTTTTTTGTGGTCTTGGGGGCCAGAGAGGTAGTCCAGCAGGGAGGGGGCTCTCCTTGCATGCAGCCCACCTGGGTTTCATCCCCAGAAGCCCAGCTGAATCCCCTGCACCCAGTCAGGAATGATCCCTGAGTGCAGAACCAGGAGTAACCCCTGAGCACTGTTGAATGTGTCCCCACCAAAAATAAAATGCTTTTCCCCCCTTTTTTTTTTCATGTTTTTATTAGTGAAATACCATGAGGTACAGTTGTAGACTTACAAATTTTTGTGCTTGGGTTTCAATTATACAATGATCAAATACCCATCCCTCCACCAGTGCCCATTTCCCACCACCACGGGTCCCAGTATCCCTCCCACCCCCCCATCCCCCCATCCCACCCCGCCTCTGTGGCAGGGCATTCCCTTTTGTTCTCTCTCTCTTATTGGGTGCTGTGGTTTGCAAAAGAGGCAATGGGTGGCAATCATGTTTGGTCTAGAGTCTACTTTCAGCATGCATCTCCCATCCTGGGAGGATCCTCCCAGCACCCTTTACTTGGTGCTCCCTTCTCGATCTGAGCTGCCTTTTCCCCTAGCGAGTACAGCTGGCCTCCAAGCCATGGAATAAACCTCCTGGTACTTATCTTGGCTATTCCTGGGTGTTAGTCTCCCAATTTGCTACTTTATGTTCCCCAGATGAAGGCAATCTTTCTGTGTCTGTCCCTCTCTTCCTGACTCATTTCGATTCCTCCTGCTACACTGTTTCTCTAGCCCCTCTTTGTTCTCTTCCTTCCTGAGTGACCACGTGCATCCCCACTGCCGGGGGCAGGGTCACTCCAGGACCTGCCCAGCTGGGCTCAGACTCCCTGTGGTTCTGTGTATAAATTTGACGGTGCCCCCTGTGATCCAGCAACGCTGAGAACCACCTGGGCGGGGGGCTGAGGGCGTGAAGTTCCAGGAGCCAAACTCTCGGTCCATCCTCTGCCTGACCTGCCTTCTCTTCAACCAACTTCCCCCTGGGGGGACCCCAAACTCAACCAAATTTGAGCAACTCAGAAAGTCGGCTGGCATGCGCATCTCTACCAGCAGGTGGCGCTGTGGATCCACGGAATCTGATTTTGGGGGAATTTGGGGCTTTTGGGCGGGAAAGGGCAGTTGCTGGACCCCAGGGGCGGGAGGCCATGGCTAGCACAGGTGTCCCTGAGGTCCTGAGCGTGTCTGTGACCCCCGCATCCTCCCCGGGTGCCGGAGCGGCTGGTGAGTCTCTCTGCAACCAACCCCAGCCAGGTGCGACCCTAGAAGCTTCTCCAAGGGTCTCTGGGCTGGTCTAACCGCGGGCATGTCCAGTGTCCAGTGTCCAGCCCTGGCCTTGGTTTTCTCCTGTGCTCCCACGCCCCCCCCCCCAGGGTCCTGTGCACCTTCCTGTATCACTGACCATTTTATCGTGACCTTACGGCCTCTCATTCTCTTTCCCTGCCTTCTTTATTTTTTTGGCTCGCCCAACAGTGCTCAGGGTTTATTCCTGGCTCTGCACTCGAGGCTCCATGCTTGGGGGACACTTGATCTTTCTCTCCCCGCCCACCTTCCTTCCATCCAGGGTCTCACACCGGCCGGGGGCAGCTCCGAGTCCCCTCATGGTGTCTCTCTCGGGGGCTGCTTCAGCCTCGCCAAGCTGGGGGGACCCTGTAGTGTCTTTTGGGTTAATTGTCCCCCACCCTCCCGGGGGTAGGGGTCAAGCATGGCTACCCCTGTCCCCTTGTGGGGGGTGAATCATTTGTCTTATTCTATTTAACTTTCTGGACCATACCCGGCGATGCTCAGGGCTGACTCCTGGCTCTGTGCTCAGTGATCACTCCTGCTGGGGTGATACAGATTGATTTATTTATTTGTCTTTTTGGGTCCCACCCGGCGATGCTTGGGGCTGACTCCTGGCTCTGCGCTCAGGAATCACTCCTGGCGGTGCTCGGGGGACCCTAGGGGATGCCAGGGATCGAACCGGGGTCACTGCATGCAAGGCAAACGCCCTCCCCACTGGGCTATCACTCCAGCCCCATAGTAGTTTACTTTGATAAATGTGTTAACCAATAAGATTCTGTTTCACTTAGTCCAGTTGGGCTGATTCTAGGATCAAAAAGAAAGATTTCTCTCCACTGTAAAATTCTGTACTTACCACCTGGAAGAAAAATTAGACTGGACCACCTAGATTAACCAATACTCTTTATTTTTATTTATTTGTTTATTTTTTAGCTTTTTGGGTCCCACCCGGCGATGCTCATGGCTGACTCCTGGCTCTGCACTCGGATCACTCCTGGCGGTGCTTGGGGAACCCTAGGGGATGCCGGGGATCGAACCCAGGTTGGCCATGTGCAAGGTCAACGCCTTCCCTGCTGTGCTATTGCTCCAGCTGCTGTCTTATTTATTTATTTGCTTTCATTTTAATATTTCCCTCCCTCCCTCTCCAGGACCTCAGGGGCTATTCCCGGCTCTGTGCTCACGGCTGACCCCTGGCTGTGCCCCAAGAACCCCTGTGTGGTGTCAAACAGGAGACAGGTGCCGGTCAGACTCTGAACCCTCGGATTATCTCTCTGGCCCCTCATTCTGTTTTCTTCCTGGACGGCGAATCCAAACCTCTTTTCTTTATTCTTCTTATCAGCCAGAGATGACAAGAGCAGTTCTCACATGCAGGGACGGCAGAATCTCTGATCAGACGCCAAGCCGAGGAGAGATGCTGACAGCCCTGCCTTCTCCCGGGTCCCTGGGGGAAATGGGGGACCCGCCCACTGGCTCCCCTCGGCCTCCTCGAGAGATCGATCGGGAGCATGAATCAGATTTCTGTCCAGGGCTCATGAGATGTCAGACATCTGCCTTTGAGATATTAAACTCCGCGGCGGGGGGTGGGGGTGGGGGGGTGGGGGAGCAACTTGAATTGCTCAAGTGATGTTTTTCTCTCTGCTGAGTGCCAGATTCGTGGATTTATTGATCCCAGGCACGAGATACGCATGACCTCAGCACCCATGCAAGAAGGACTGTTTTCACCAAGGAACTCGCAGAAGTTGAACGCTTGTTTTATTTATTTAGTTTTGGTTTCTTGGGGGGTCACACCTGGAGATGCTCAGGGCTGACTCCTGGCTCTGCACTCAGGGATCACTCCTGGCGGTGCTCGGGGGACCTTATGGGATGCCGGGGATCGAACCCGGATCGGCTGCGTGCCAAGCCAATGCCTTATTTGTTGTTCTATAGCTCAGGCCTCAAGTCTAAGACTTTTGAGAGACGAAGGTCATGATGGTTGTACTCCATTCTTCTCTACCACACGACCCAGAAGACGGAGTGTTTCAGTATGTCTGCACCCACTGCACCCTTCGGGTTCCCCTGAACCTAGAGGGGAGCTATGGGCCCCCCTATAAATCCAGCCAAGGGCCAGAGCGATAGCACAGCGGCGAGGTCGTTGACCCAGGTTCGATCCCCGGCATCCCAGAGGGTCCCCCGAGCACCGCCAGGAGTGATTCCTGAGTGCAGAGCCGGGAGTCAGTCCTGAGCATCGCCGGGTGGGACCTAAAAAGCAAAATAAAATAAAATAAATCCAGCCAAACCCTTGGGCCCTCTGCTGCCACTGAGACCTCCACCCTGCCTCAGTGCTCAGATGCCTCAGCTCCGACCTCACAGTGGGACCCTCAAGTCCCTGGAATGTCAGAACTTTGCTGGCCTTCTGCTGATGGCTGGTTCTACCGCCAGGCTCTGCTCCAGAGTGCCAAGCTCGCTCTAGTTTTCTGCTTGACCGCAGGGAGATGGAAAGTGGAGGGGACAAGCCCCCCACCCCCTGCGGGGGGCGGGGGAGGAAGGGTCCCTGTTCTCCCTGCTGAGTCTCTGGTTCAAGGGGGAGGTTGGCAGTAGGCTGGGCGGAAGAGTTGGAGCCGGATTCCGGGGAGGAAGGCAGAGAACCCAGAGATTCCTTGAGGATAGAAAAAAAGAATCTGGAGTTGGGGCCCAAGAAATAGCTCAGTGGGGAGGGCATCGGCCTGGCATGTGGACGACCTGGGTTCGATCCCCGGCATCCCCTAGGGTCCCCCGAGCACCACCAGGAGTGATTCCTGAGTGCAGAGCCGGGAGTCAGCCCTGAGCATCGCCAGGTGGGATGCAAAAGGTCAAAATAATAATAATAACGACTATATAATAATATTTATGGAACTGGAGAGATAGCCCAGCGGGGAGGGCATTGGCCTGGCACGCCGCCGACCCAGGTTCGATCCCCGGCATCCCCTAGGGTCCCCCGAGCACCGCCAGGAGTGATTCCTGAGTGCAGAGCCAGGAGTACGCCAGGTATTACCCTCTCTCTCTCTCTCTCTCTCTCTCTCTCTCTCTCTCTCTCTCTCTCACACACACACACACACACACACACAAAACAAAACAATAACCAAGGGGCTGGAGCGATAGCACAGCGGGTAGGGCATTTGCCTTGCATGCAGCCAACATGGCCGACCCAGGTTCAATCCCCAGCATCCCATATGGTCTCCCGAGCACCGCCAGGAGTAATTCCTGAGTACATGAGCCAGGAGTAACCCCTGAGCATCGCCGGGTGTGGCCCAAAAAAAAGAAATAAAAAACAATAACCAAAACGTGTGGAGTTGTGAGAAGACCCCCCCACACACACCTTGGAAGACCTGCTGAGTCCCACTAAAGAACCTTCTGGAAGAATACGGGTCACAGGGGTGCCCCCAAGCCCCGGGCAGGCTGGAAATCCTCTGGGTTGAGAACTCAAAAGAGTCTTTTCTCAGCAATGAGGGACAATTAATCCAGTAGTGGAATTAGCCAGCCTGACCATTGAACCCGGCAAGCTACCGAGAGTATCTCGCCCGCATGGCAGAGCCTGGCAAGCTCCCCATGACGTATTCGAGATGCCAAACACAGTCACAACACTTCTCACAATGGAGACGTTACTGGGCCCGCTCGAGCTAATCGATGAATAACGGGAGGACTGTGACCATGACCATGACCATTGAACCGCCCAGTCCTGGTTGGTCCGGCAGAACTGGGTGCATTTTCCTGAGGTGTGGCTGAGAGTCCCCTCAGTTACCCCTCGACTCAAGGATGTTTATAGGGGTGCAAAATACCCCTGATGGTCTGGAGCTGGTGGCAGAGCTCACATTTCCTGGGGACCAGCGTCTCTCGGGCTTGGATTGTCAGCAACCCAGCCCACGTACAGGACAATCCAATCCTCACGCTCATCATACTCACGGCGTCTCTGACACCAAAGATGATGAAGTCCAGCAGGAAGCAGGAACTGTGACCCCTACGAAGGAGCACAACGGAGCACTTGAAGGGATGCAGACTTGACCCAGAGGTTTGAATGACCCTCTGCAGGGTAGGACAAAGGGGAAGGTACTGGCTTTGCATGCGGTTGACCCCAGTCCGGGTTCAATCCCTGGCAACCTATATGCCCCCCACCGACCCCGCTAGGAATGTTCTCTGAGCACTGCCTGGAGTCGGTCCTAACCCTACTCTCCCCTGACCCAACAGGACATGCAGAACTTTGTTGTCATTTGTATACTCACACTTTTTTTTTTTTTTTTTTGCTTTTTGGGTCCCACCCGGCTATGCTTAGGGCTGACTCCTGGCTCTGCACTCAGGGATCACTCCTGGCGGTGCTCAAGGGGGCCCTATGGGATGCTGGGAATCGAACCCGGGTCAGCCGCGTGCCAGGCAAACACCCTCCCCGCTGTGCTATCACTCGGACCCCCGGAGTCCACCATTTTTGAGTAAGAGTCCGGATTCTATTACTGGTAACACCTGGAGCACTGGACATCTCTGGGCGTGAACCCTGAGCACTGCAGGCTGTGGTTCCCAAACCAAAAAAATTAAAAGCTAGATAATATTCTTCCTACAATGACCCTTTCTGTCTGAGGACAGCCCTTCTGTCTGTCTGGGGGTGGCCCCTTCTGTCCGAGTGGTCATTCCCTTATGCTAACACCAGTTGAGCTAATAATCTAAACACTTAACATTTTATTTTCTCTGGTTCATTCATGCATGTCTTTTTTTGGGGGGGGTCACACCCGGCGATGCTCAGGGGTTACTCCTGGCTCATGCACTCAGGAATCACTCCTGGCGGTGCTCGGGGGACCCTATGGGATACTGGGAATCGAACCTGTGTCGGCCATGTTGGCTGTGTGCAAGGCAAACGCCCTACCCGCTGTGCTATCGCTCCAGCCACAGTTAAGCAAATTTTTTAAAAATAAGATATTTCAGGGGCTGGAGCGATAGCACAGCGGGTAGGGCGTTTGCCTTGCACGCAGCCAACATGGCCGACACAGGTTCGATTCCCAGCATCCCATAGGGTCCCCCGAGCACGGCCAGGAGCAATTCCTGAGTGCATGAGCCAGGAGTAACCCCTGAGCATCGCCGGGTGTGACCCAAAAAGCAAAAAAAAAAAAAAAGATATTTCAGAGCAAACAATGCCACCGGACATGAAGACATTGCAGAATCATAGAATTTCAATCATTCTCTTCATTGTCTCACACAATTAAGAGATAATAATTCTCTACACTGTATGCATCTAATTACAGGATGTCTTCAATACATCTAAGTTTAATAGATCTCTTTTAACCTATTTGAATAGATCTAAAATACATCAATCTATTTTTTTTTTTTTTTTGCTTTTTAGGTCACATCCGGCGATGCACAGGAGTTATTCCTGGCTCATGCACTCAGGAATTACTCCTGGCAGTGCTCGGGGGACCCTATGGGATGCTGGGAATCGAACCCGGGTCGCCTGTGTGCAAGGCAAACACCCTACCCGCTGTGCTATCGCTCCAGCCCTTTAAATCTATTTTATTTTATTTATTATTATTATTTTTTGCTCTTTGGGTCACACCCAGCGATGCACAGAGGTTACTCCTGGCTCAGGAATTGAACCCAGGTTGGCTGCGTGCAAGGCAAACACCCTACCCGCTGTGTTATTGCTCCAGCCCCTTAAATCTATTTTAATAGATCTAAGTATATCTCATTACATGTATGCCAAGGAAGCAAAAACTTCCAGATCTTCAAGAACTAGCCAATCGACAGGGGTTAGTTTTCAGCATTGCACCCCAGCAATGGGTAGAATAACAGGGAACCCGGAAACAGGGTGGAAAACTCAAAATACTGATCTGAGGACCAAAAACCTTTTTTTTCTTTTTGGGTCATGCCTGGCGATGCACAGGGGTTACTCCTGGCTCTGCCCTCAGGAGTTACTCCTGGCAGTGCTCAGGGGACCATATGGGATGCTGGGAATCGAACCAGGGTCAGCCGCGTGCCAGGCAAACGCCCTCCCCGCTGTGCTATCTCTCCAGCCCAAAAAACCATTCTCTTAACAGCAGAACTTATCGCCAAAGGCCTCAGAGGGGTCTGAGCTATAGTGCTGACCGGGTTTGATCCCCGGCATCCCATATGGTCTTCTGAACCCCTGAGCATCACCAGGTATGCGCCCCCCCCCCCCAAAAAATAAAACACCCAAGGTCTGAGGAACTCCAGCATGAGAATTCTTTAATACTTTGCTCTGCAGCTGCTAATCATTCCTTTACTGCTAGCTCAGAGGCAGGCAGGACCCCCGAACCTTCCTGGACAGAAGTATTAGGGATTGCCAAGCCAAGCCTTGGAGCCTGGCGGATGGGACGTGTTCCTCTTCGCCGGCAGGCTGGGCTTGAGTGGGGGTGGGGGCCCCCCTTGGGCCCCTGGAAGGGCTCAGATCTCAGCGGGAAACCGGTGCCCTAGAATGCAGCCCCTGGGCAATAAACAAAGGAGCTCGAGTTACAGGCGGGCAGGGATGGGAGAGGAGGAGGTGGGTCGCCTCTCGGCTCAGCCCCTAACGGCGGGCGGGCGGGCGCGTCCTCGAAGTGCCCGACTTAGGGGCTCATAAAGGCAGCTGGGGTGGGCGGGGTGGGGTAGGGGGCTGTTCCGGAGGCCCCAGAGAGAACTTGGCTATGCCTGGCTGAGGGGGACTGGGTGTTCCTTAACTACCTGTTGCTGGCTGGCTGGGCCAAGCCGGTGACTTTCCACGCCCCCTCCCCCCGGATGTCTTATTTCCACCCTGGAGTGTTGTCCTGGGGTGCCACGTGGGGGGTCACAGTCCCAGACGCACCAGAACAAACGAACGTCCCAAGTTCGCCTTCTCCAACCAGCCCTTGCCCAGACCCCTCCTTACGCAGGAAGGAAACAGATGTGTGTGTGTGTGTGTGTGTGTGTGTGTGTGTTTTATTTAATTATTATTATTTTTTTTAATGAACAGCAAACAAAGAATCCTTAGCGCCAGAGGCCACTTTCTTTGCCTTATCTCGGCGATTAGTCGAGGGTGGGGGGGTTCCTATATAAGAATCAGCAGGGGGGGAGTCTCTCAATTCTGGGGTGCAGCTCTGTTATATGACACCCCCTCTCCCCAATACAGAAACGCTAAGCCCGACAAGGAGGGTTTTGCTTGGTTGTTTTGGGGTCCCACCCGGCGATGCTCAGGGCTGACTCCTGGCTCTGCACTCAGGAATCACTCCTGGCAGTGCTCAGGGGACTCTAGGGGATGCCGAGGATCGAACCCGGGTCAGCTGAGTGCAAGGCAAACGCCCTACTCGCTGTGCTATGGCTCCAGCCCCTCACATTTTTTTATTATTATTATTATTAATTGTTATTATTATTTTTGGGTCCCACTGGCGATGCTCAGGGCTGACCCCTGGCTCTGCACTCAGGAATCACTCCTGGTGGTGCTCGGGGGACCCTGTGGGATGCCGGGCATCGAACCTGGGTCAGCGGTGTGCAAGGCAAATGCCCTCTCCACTATCGCTCTGGCCCCAATATCTTGACCTTTTTCTGTGATGCAGTACCCTAAGCCACAAAGATACGCAGAACCCAGTGAATTCATTATTTTGTGTGTTTTTTTTTTAGTTTTGGGGTCACACTCAGGGCTGACTCCTGAGCTCTGCACTCGGGAATCACTCCTGGCGGTGCTCGGGGGACCCTATGGGATGCCGGGGATTGAACCCGGGTCGGCCGCGTGCCAGGCAAACGCCTTCCCCGCTGTGCTATTGCTCTGGCCCCTGAAATTGAGATTTTTAAAAATGATCTTCTCTCCTTCCAGAAGGAACGTGCTTGCATTTGTCTGTTCTTCCAAGGCTGGGGAAACCAGATTACCGATGAGTGACAGAGAGCGTTTGGTCCAGACTCACGTCAGCCTGCATCTCTGCCCTGGCATATGAAGTCGGCGGTACTAAGCCAATGCTTTAGCTAAGCCTCATTTTTTAATGTTTTTTAAACCTCTCCCCTGGATTTCTCTACACTTTTCATGCCTTCATGCATGCAAGGAGGCCAAGATTGGATAGGAACTGCTCAGAACTTTTTAAATTCAACTATTCAGTCAACACTGCAAAAAAAGGAAAAAAAAAATCTATTAGTGGTTTCGATTTGTTTAACCATTGAAAAGTCTCTGTTTGGAATGGGAAGTTTATGAACTTGGTATGTATGGGATACATGTATTAAGTATGTATCCGTATATATGTATATATATATATGTATACATGTATCAAGTACTTGTATACACGTATACAAGTCACATCGGATACATCTCATTTAAGACAATGATGTCATTAAACAAAGGATGTGGCAACATTATCAACTACTCAGTCAATAGTGCAAGATGAAGGGGGTGCTCAGAGCAATAGCACAGCGGGGAGGGCGTGTGCTTTGCACATGACTGGCCCGGGTTGGATCCCCGGCATTACACAGGGTCCCCCGAGCACCGCCAGGAGTGACCCCTGAGTGCAGAGCCGGGAGTCAGCCCTGAGCAATTCTAGCTCCCTCCAAAAGATAAATGAGATAGATTAGGGTCTGAGAGATAGTACAGCAGGGAGGGTGTTTGCCTGGCATGCGACCAACCCCAGTTTGATCCCCGGCATCCCATAGGGTCCCCTGAGCACCGCCAGGAGTGACCCCTGAGTGCAGAGCCAGGAGTCAGCCCTGAGCATCGCCAGGTGTGGTCCCAAAACAATAACAAAACATTGTTGTTGTTGTTGCTGTGTGTGTACAACTCATTTAGTCTGAATAAAGAAATACAACATAGGCCAGAGAGATAGTTGAGGGGAGTGGGCGTTTGCCTGGCACGTGGCCCACCCGGGTTCGAATCCCCGGCATCCCAGAGGATCCCCCGAGCACTGCCAGGAGTGATCCATAAGTGTGGAGCCAGGAGTCAGCCCTGAGCATCGCTGGGTGGGACCCTCCCAAAATAAATAATAAATAAATAAATAAATAGGGTCCCCACAACTCCATAGGGTCCCCCGAGCACCAGCAGGAGTGATTCCTGAGCACAGAGCCAGGAGTCAGCCCTGAGCATCGCAGAGTGTGGCCCCCAAACCGAAACACCGAACATAAAGTTGCAAACCGTTAATTAGAGGCGTGGGGCACTAGTTCAAAGCGCTGGAGCTCCTGTTTTGTAAGTACCCCCTCCCCACCCCGAGATGCAAAGGGAAAAAAAATCTCATTCCTTGCTCTTCTGGACTCCTCTCGGGTTCCCCAGCGTCTGGGGCGCACGGGTTTGCCGTCATCATGACTTAACCCCCTCTCACAAGATCCCCACTGACCCCCCGGTACGCCCAGTTTCCCCCGGACCCTCCACCCTGTCCGGGGTGCAAGGGTTGGCCCCCACCACCGCCCACCCCAGGTCCCCCCTGGGTCCCTCACTTGGCCCCTGGTCCCTGCGGGTCCCCCTCGAACCCTCCCTCGTCCTCCCCTGCCCGGGGCGCACGGGTTTGCCCCATCACTGCCCACTCCAGAACTCCCTAGGTCCCCCCGGGTCCCTCCGGGTCCCCCTCGGACCCTCCAGCGTCCTCCCCTGCTCAGGGCGCACGGGTTTGGCCTCATCACCGCCCACTCCCCGTCCCCCAAGGTCCCCCCTGACCCCTCAAGTCCTCCCCGGTGCCCCGTCCAGGCCTCCCCGGGTCTCCCCAGGCCCTCCCCGGCCGCCCCCTGGCCTCCCGCGTCCCCCCGGGGGTGGGGGCCGGGCCCTGGCGCCGGCCAATCAGCGCGCGCGCCGCGCCCCCCTGGCGGGCCGGGCGGACCGGGGAGGCCGGGCCGGGCGCCGGGACGGACCTCGCGGCGCGCACTGGCCGCGCTGAGCCCGGGGGGCGACGGGCGCGGGGTCCCAGGGCGCGCGGGGCTCGCAGGGCGCGCGGGGCGGCCCGGGCCATGGGTGCGCGCGCGCTGGCGTTGCTGGCGCTTCTGGGCAGCTGCGTCCGGCCCGACCCCGACCCCGGCCCCGGCCCCGGCCCGGGCCCCGGCGCGGACCCCGACGGCGCGTCCACGCTGGCCTTTGTCTTCGACGTCACCGGCTCCATGTACGACGACCTGGTGCAGGTGGTCGAGGGCGCGTCCCGCATCCTGGAGACGTCGCTGCGCCGGCCCAAGCGGCCGCTCTTCAACTTCGCGCTCGTGCCTTTCCACGACCCAGGTGAGCCGGGGGATGGGGCGCGCGCGGGAGGGCCAGCGCGGGCCGGGGGGACCCCCAAGCCCAGCACCCGGCCGGCGGGAGCCCCAAGTCCAGGCACTTGGCCCTGCGCCCCCCCCCCGCAAAGCCCAGGCCCTCTGCGCCCCAGCACTGGGCCCCGCGGGTCCCCTCTGCGCCCGAGAACTGGGCCAGCGGGACCCCCAAGGCTCAGAACCCCTGCGCCCCCCAAGTTCCAGCACTTGGCCAGCGGGACCCCCCAAATCCCAGGCCCTCCGCGCCCGAGCGCTTGGCCCTGCGGGACCCCCCGCAAGTCCGGGCACTGGGCCAGACGGTTTCTCCAAGCCCAGGACCCCTGCGCCCCCCCTCCAAGTTCCAGCATTTGGCCAGCGGGACCCCCCAAAGCCCAGGCCCTCCGCGCCCGAGCGCTTGGCCCTGCGGGACCCCCCCGCAAGCCCCGGCACTGGGCCAGACGGTTCCCCAAAGCCCAGGACCCCTGCGCCCCCCACGTTCCAGCACTTCGCCAGCGGAACCCCCCCACCTCAAAGTTCAGGACCCCTGCGCCCGAGCGCTTGGCTAGCAGGTCCTCACAAAGCCCTGGCCCTCTGCACCTCAGCACTTGGCTAACGGGTCCCCCAAAGCCCAGGCCCCCTGCGCCCGAGCGCTTGACCCAGCGGGACCCCCGTAAGCCCCAGCACCGGGCCAGACGGTTCCCCAAAGCTCAGGACCCCTGCGCCCGAGCGCTTGGCTAGCAGGTTCCCCCAAAGCCCAGGCCCCCTGCACCCCAGCACTTGGCTATCAGATTCCCCCAACGCCCAGCACTGGGCCCCGGTGGTCCCCCCTGCGCCCGGGCTCCGACTGGCCACCGGTCACTGCGCCTTTTGGGTCAAGGTGTTGCGCGCCCCGGAGAGGCGGCACACGGGTGGCTGCGAACGTGTCCAGCTCCTGTGGCACCAGGACACCTCGCCGGCAGCCTTTCCAGGGGGTGGGTGGGCAGGAAGGAGACACCCCCCACACACCCGAGCCGTTCACTCCTGGGAACCCCCCTCCCTGCCCGTCTTGGGCCCCAGCGCGGGCGCATCTGAACCCAGAGGCCTTGGGGGCAGCCCCTGCAGAAATGCAGATTTGCAGAGGCCGGCGGCGCCGACCCAGCAAGGGACTGCAAAAGGGTTTGGTGTATTTTTTTTTCCCCTTAAAGCTTGGAGTTCCAGCCGCGCTGAAATACGACCCGGGTCCCCCCCACCCCGCCCCACGTTCACCTTCCTGAGAGGGGGCTGTGGCGGGCCCCTGCGCGGGCGGCAGGCGGTCGCCATCTGAGTCTCATTAGTTCTCTCCCGCCCCTGCCCAAGCTTGGGCTGGGGACTGGCCACATTCTGCCCTGGCCTCAGTGTGCTGGGCGGGGCGGGAGGGCATCTCAGACCCTGCAGACTGTCCGCTTTCTTGGACAAACCCAGTTAGGGGGTTCCAGAGCGTCTAATGTGGCTTCAGTTTTTTTTGGGGGGGAGGAGGTTGCGTGCCGCCTTTTGGCTACACCCCGGGATGCTCGGGGCTCACTTGTGGCCGTGCTCTAGGGACCAGGAATCAGCCCCCAGCAAGGCAAGCGCGTCCCCTGGGTACTACAAGTGCCGTTGCTATTCGTCTGTCCTGTCCTCATTTATTTTATTTTATCTTTGCTTTTTTTTGGGGGGGGGGTCATACCCGGTGATGCTCAGGGCTGACTCCTGGCTCTGCACTCAGGAATCACTCCTGGTGGTGCTTGGGGGACCCTATGGGATGCTGAGAATTGAACGTGGGTCAGCCGTGTGCAAGGCCAACGCCCTCCCTGCTGTGCTATCACTCCAGCCCACTGTCCACCGTCCTCCCATTGTTCATCGATTTGCTCCAGCGGGCCCAGTAATGTCTCAGTTTTTTTGAGACTTGTTACTGTGTTTGGCGTATGGAATACGCCGTGGGGAGCTTGCCAGGCTTTGCCATGCAGGCGAGATACTCTCGGTAGCTTGCCGGGCTCTCCAAGAGGGGCGGAGGAATCGAACCTGGCTCCGCTGGGCTGGCTGTGCGCAAGGCAGATGCCCTCCCGCCGTGCTGTTGCTTCAGCCCATTACTCCAGCCCACATATTTTTATTGAATCCCTGTGAGATGCAGTTACAAGCTTTCACGTTTGAGTTTCAGTCATACAGTGATGGAACCCCCATCCCTCCACCAGGGCACATTCCCCACCACCAATGTCCCCAGTATCCGCCCCCATCCCGCCCTCCCCCTGTCTCCATGGCAGACAATCTCCCCCAGACTCTCTCTCTACTTTGGGGCATCCTGGTTTGCAATGCAGACACCGAGAGGCCGTCACGTTGGGTCCTTGATCTACTCTCAGCACACATCTCCCATCCCGAGCGACCCCTCCAGCCATCACTGACTCAGTGATCTCTTCTCCATCCCAGCTGCCTTAATGTCCAGCTTGTCATGAATTCAGTCATCCGAGAAAAGGACTCAACTGTTCCCTTAAATGTAGCTGCCTTCACTGTGATTCACCGGGCTGTCAGTGGTGTTCCCTCTCCTTGGGAGTCAGGGCAGAAGGGGGTGCAGAGGCTCCTTCTGGAAGCCGTCCTTGACCATGGGTGGGGGGAAATGATCGAAACACACAGAAACCTTGGATCTGGTTTCCTGCCTGGCCGCTTCCGGAAACCGTATCCCGGGTCCCTCAGCCTGGCTCAAGTGTGTCTGGGATGGGGTGGACTCTTCCCTCGCTGGTCATCAGCCGGGCTGGTCAGAAGCCGTTTTGGCTGAGAAGCCACGATCCGCCTCTGAGTCTAAAACCAACCTCACTCGTCCCTGCGCGTCCTGGAGGTCATCATAGCTGGGGATTCTGCGTGGCCCTGGCACGGTTGGAGACACAGAATGAAGAGACCAAGAGGCGTGTGCAAGAACAAATGTCACTTAGGGACGGAGGGGGGAGGGGAGGGGCGGAGCCGTCCGACAGCCCGTTAGGACCTGGATTTGCAGCTGTGTGTTCTGGGCAGGAGAGGTTGGGTGGGGGGGGGGCGGGTGTGGCCACGGCAGGACCTGGGAAATGCAAGTGATGAGGAGGATGAAGGCCTGGGGTCTAACCGGCAGTAGAACCAGCAAGAACGTGTGACTGGGTCACCTTGGGGCAGGACGACAGTCCTGAGCCTGCAGAGATGCAGGGCGCCCAGAGGGAAGGTCAGAGGCAGCAGGGCCAGAAACAGAATCCTGAGCACAGAGCTGGGAGTGAGCCCAGAGCACAGAGCCAGGAGTCAGCCCAGAGCACAGAGCCGGGAGTCAGCCCTGAGCACAGAGCCGGGAGTCAGCCCTGAGCACAGAGCCGGGAGTCAGCCCTGAGCACAGAGCCAGGAGTGAGCCCAGAGCACAGAGCCAGGAGTCAGCCCTGAGCACAGAGCCGGGAGTGAGCCCTGAGCACAGAGCCGGGAGTCAGCCCTGAGCACAGAGCCAGAAGTCAGCCCAGAGCCCAGAGCCGGGAGTCAGTCCCTGGCACAGAGCTGGGAGTGAGCCCTGAGCACAGAGCTGGGAGTCAGCCCTGAGCACAGAGCTGGGAGTCAGTCCTGAGCATTGCCGGGTGTGGCCGCGACCACCCCCCCAAAACAAAACAAAACAAAACTCACAGAAAGAAATTAAAGTTAAGGGTGGAGAAGAGTTTATCCTTCTGTAAAGAGAAGATGTTTCAAGAAATGAGGAGGAATAAAATAATCCTGGCTCTGTGCTCAGGGGTCGCTCCTGGCGGTGCTCAGAGGACCCTATGGGATGCTGGGAATCGAACCCAGGTCAGTTGCATGCAAGGCTAACTAGCGCCCTCCCCGCTGTGCTATGGTTCCGGCCCCTTGAGAATAGTTTTTTTTTTTTTTTTGCCTTTTGGGTCACACCCAGCGATGCACAGGGGTTCCTCCTGGCTCTGCGCTCAGGAATTACCCCTGGCGGTGCTCAGGGGACCATATGGGATGCTGGGATCGAACCCGGGTCGGCCACGTGCAAGGCAGACGCCCTCCCCGCTGTGCTATTGCTCCAGCCCCTTGAGAATAGTTTTTAAGCACTAGTAAAATCCCCGGCTCCGTGACCAACATTCCAGTCTGTATTTGTGGATCTTAAAGGCCAGGGCAAACATGTGGGCCCCAAAGTACAAGCCCAACGGGTCATCAGTGACCAGGACACGGGGCCGGGAAGCCCCAGATTTTTGCATCGTTGTAAGCTCAGGGACTCCATTGTGAGTGCAGGGGCTGGTGCTTTCTGACAATCCAGCTGATACCTCTTCTGAGTCGAGATGCACCTTGGGGTGGTGCCTGCAGGCTCCTGGCTCTGGGGTGGATTTTTCTTGCTGGTGGTGCCGGGGGAAATGCAGGCAGCAGAGCCGCCGGGTTTGTGCTGGGCGCATGTGGGACCCCAGGGATTCAAACTCACGACCATATAGCACTGTCCTCCCGTTGTTCATCGATTTGCTCGAGGGGGTCCAGTAACATTGTGAGACTTGTTGTGACTGTGTTTGGCGTCTCGAGACGCCACGGGGAGCTTGCCAGGCTCTTTTTCCTACGTCCAGTGAAAACTTGCTCCTGAAGGTTAAGGGCCCACGTCTGCGTCCGTCGAAGCCGTGAACCTCTATACGGGTTTCACATCGCTGTTTTCTTCCTTCCTCCCGTGTGTGTGTGTGTGTTCTGTTCCGTTTGGAGGCGCGTCCTCACTGCCGGCGGCGAGTGGAGTCGGGTTTGACCAGACACAGCGGCAGTGAGTTACTCCATCACCGCTCCCGTCCCTTCTCGAACCCGGCGCTCCGAGCGCCAGTTGTGCAGAGAGCTGGAAGTGGGAGCCAGAACTTTCTCCGGGGATTTATTTGTTTATTTATTTTGCTTTTTGGGTCACATCCGGTGATGCAGAGGGGTTACTCCTGGCTCACACACAGGAATCACTCCTGGCAGTGCTATGGGATGCTGGGCATTGAACCTGGATTGGCCGTGTGCAAGGCAGATGCCCTCCCCGCTGTGCTATCGCTCCAGCCCTCTCCAGGGATTTATTTATTCATTTCCTAGGACCCACCCCCGGGGGTTCCTGGGGGTGTTTATTTGAGTCTCCCTCGCCTGGGTACTCTCTGACATTTTCACTTTATTTATTTTTGCTTTTTGGGTCCCACCTGGCAATGCTCAGGGCTGACTCCTGGCTCTACACTCAGGGATCACTCCTGGCGGTGCTCGGGGGACCTTAGGGGATGCTGGGGATCGAACCCGGGTCGGCCGCGTGCAAGGCAAATGCCCCACGCACTGTACTATTGCTCCAGCCTTTCTTCTTTCTTTTCTTTTCTTTTCTTTTCTTTTCTTTTCTTTTCTTTTCTTTTCTTTTCTTTTCTTTTCTCTCCCTCCCTCCCTCCCTCCCTTCCTTCCTTCCTTCCTTCCTTCCTTCCTTCTTTCCTTCTTCCCTCCCTCCCTCCCTCCCTTTCTTCCTTCCTTCCTTCCTTCCTTCTTTCCTTCTTCCCTCCCTCCCTCCCTCCCTCCCTCCCTCCCTCCCTTCCTTCCTTCCTTCTTTCTTTTTTTCTTTCTTTCTTTTGCTTTTTGGGTCCCACCCGGCGATGCTCAGGGCTGACTCCTGGCTCTGCACCCAGGAATCACTCCTGGCGGTGCTCAGGGGACCCTAGGGGATGCTGGGAATCGAACCCAGGTCAGCCGCATGCCAGGCCAACGCCCTCCCCGCTGTGCTCCAACCCCGTGTAGCCGACTTTCGCAGTCCATCCTTTGCAAGGAGTGGATCCATGGTGTGCTCACCCCATGACATTTCCAGACTGGTGCTGCCGGAGGAGGGCTGGGGGCACGTCCAACCAGCGTGAAGGCTGCGTCTCCGTTTCCTCATCCTGCCAAAACCTTCACCACGCTCTTGCTCCCTTAGCGAGCTTGCCAGGACATTGAGCAACGAGTCGGTTCTGATGAGGTTCTGGAAATGTCACAGACACCTGTGACTTCCGTGCGTTCCTCTCTGGCCTCGCTCCCAGGATTGTAGCCAGGCCCGGAGTGATGAGAACCACGTCCAGGGGTCCTGGAAGCTTCCACCGTGCGTGTCTGCAGTATGGCTCAAACCAGAGAGCAGAGAATCAGTCACTGTTGGGGAAAATTAGCAGGAGGGAAGAAGGGAGGGGAGACGACTGTGGGTCCTGGGCAATTCTGATTAACTCCGGAAACTTGATAAAGGCGGGAAGGGCCGGGGAGCCCAAGGGTTACTCTTTGCACCCTTGTGGATAGAACTAAAAAAATTCTAAAGATTTCCAGGAAAGGGGGTCCATTCTCTGCTTGATTGACTTGAGATATTTAATTTAATTTAATTTTTTTTTTCTCTTTGGGTCTCACCTGGCGATGCTCAGGGCTGACTCCCAGCTCATGCACTCCGGAATCGCTCCTGGCGGTGCTTGGGAGACCCTATAGGATGCTGGGAATCGAACCCGGGTCAGCCGCGTGCAAGGCAAATGCCCTACCCGCTCGAGCCCCTTGAGATATTTAATTTAACTTGATTTATTTTTTTTTTGCTTTTTGGGTCCCACCTGCCGATGCTCAGGGCCGACTCCCGGCTCTGCACTCAGGAATCACTCCTGGTGGTGCTCAGGGGACCCTATGGGATGCCGGGGATCGAACCTGGGTCAGCCGTTTGCCAGACCAACACGCTACCTGCTGGACTATTGCTCCAGCCTCTCTCTTTCTTTCTTTCTTTCTTTCTTTCTTTCTTTCTTTCTTTCTTTCTTTCTTTCTCCTTCCTTCCTTCCTTCCTTCCTTCCTTCCTTCCTTCCTTCCTTCCTTCCTTCCTTCCTTCGTCACACCCAGCAACATCCAGGGCTGACTCCCGGCTCTGCACTCAGGAATCACTCCTGGCGGTGCTCCGGGATGGGGATCGAACCCGGGTCGGCCGCGTGCCAGGCCAGCACCCTCCCCGCTGTGCTATCGCTCCAGCCCTGACTTGAGATGTTTAAAGAGTGTCCAGACATTTGGAAGGAACGCAGTGTAGCTTTTGAACTTGCCCATGCAAAGTAGAACGGATGAGTTAGGCCAGCCAGGGTCTTAAGCAGAAAGTTCTGGAAGTCTCTGGAAGGACCAGCCAGGAGGCGGCTGATTCGACAGAAACCCACTCGTGTCTTCTGCAGAGAAAGATTTCGTCCTTCAGCTCTGGTACAGCTGATGATCAAGGCTTAGTGAATGGTGCGGGGAGATAGATGTATTATATTATTATTATTATTGGCTTATAGTGAGAGAGCGAGTCACCATTTTTTTTTTTTTTTTGCTTTCTGGGTCCCAGCCGGCGATGCACAGGGGTTACTCCTGGCTCTGCACTTAGGAGTTACTCCTCGCGGTGCTCAGGGGACCCTATGGGATGCTGGGAATCAAAAACCCGGGTCGGCTGCGTGCAAGGCAAACGTCTACCTGCTGTGCTATCTCTCCAGCCCCCCATTTTTTTTTGCTTTTTTTTTGGTCATACCTGGTGATGCTCAGGGCTGACTCCCGGCTCTGCCCTCAGGGATCACTCTTGGTGGTGCTCAGGGGACCCTAGGGGATGCCGGGGATCGAACCCCGGTCGGCCGTGTGCCAGGCAAATGCCCTCCCCACTGTGCTATTGCTCCGACCCCCTAAATTTTCTCTTTTTTTCTTCTTTGCTTTTTTGGGTCCCACCTGGCGATGCTCAGGGCTGACTCCTGGCTCTGCACTCAGAGATCACTCCTGGCGGTGCTCGGGGGACCCTAGGGGATGCCGGGGATCGAACCCCGGTCGGCCGTGTGCCAGGCAAATGCCCTCCCCACTGTGCTATTGCTCCGACCCCCTAAATTTTCTCTTTTTTTCTTCTTTGCTTTTTTGGGTCCCACCTGGCGATGCTCAGGGCTGACTCCTGGCTCTGCACTCAGGGATCACTCCTGGCGGTGCTCGGGGGACCCTAGGGGATGCCGGGGATCGAACCCGGGTCGGCCGCGTGCCAGGCAAATGCCCTCCCCGCTGTGCTATGGCTCCAGCCCCGCAAGGCACCATTTTTGCCCTGAGTCAGAGCCTCGCCCGTGTTGTAGCCGCCCACTCCAGCTCCTGGCCAGAGACGCTGATTATTCCCGAAGAATGTGGTAATGAAGTGAGGGCGTTCGGTGCCAGCTGGAAGTGGGGGCCCAGCCTCTTATCAGGCCTTCGGATCCAGACGTTCACTCCCGGATGAGATAGAGTTGGAGATCGCAAGGCCCGCAGCGTGCGGGGAAAACGAAGCCGCATGTTCAGGCACTGCTCCATGTCCGTCGTCTGCCCTGGGGATTCTGACCTCAGGTGCCCCCGGCCAGACCCGTTGAGAGACAAAAATACCCTGGTTGTGAACATTCGCGCTCAGAGCCTATACCACTGTTGCACTGTCCTCCCGTTGTTCATCGATTTGCTCGAGCGGGCACCAGTCACGTCTCCATGGTGGGACTTGTTGTGACTGTGTTTGGCATCTCGAATACACCACGGAGAGCTTGCCAGGCTCTGCCGTGCGGGCGGGATACTCTCAGGAGCTTGCCGGGCTCTCCGAGAGGGACGGAGAAATCGAACCCGGGCCAGCCGCATGCAAGGCAAACACTCTCCCTGCTGTGCTATCACTCCAGCCCACTCGGAGTCTGTAGCTGGGGAGAGACATCAAGTTCAAATGCAGTGCCACAGGACAGAGAGCCTTGGGCCTGATCTGATTCCTAACCTAACCCTAATCCTAACATGAACCCCTAACCCTAACCCTAATATAATCCTACCCCTGGCCCCGACCCTGACCCTGACCACCCGGGTTCGATTCCTGGCATCCCAAAGGGTCCCCCACACCAGTCACAAGTGACCACTGAGGGCAGTGCCAGGAGGAAGCCCTGAGCATCTCAGGTGTGGCCCAAACGCCAGAAAGAAAAGAAAAATAGTAGGAATCCAGCGAAATGCTGTCAGGAAAACTCGCAGCTGTCTGAACAGCCGGGAATCCCTGTGCCAACTTCCCTCTGTCCACTGTCACGGAAGTTTTAGAAACTGGTTGCTGGAATCCCCGAGGGGCCAGTGATAGGTGGGGGTACTGTTTTTTTTCCTTTTGAGTCCCACCCAGTGATGCACAGGGGTTCCTCCTGGCTCTTCACTCAGGAATCACTCCTGGTGGTGCTCGGGGGACCCTATGGGATGCCGGGAATCGAACCCGGGTCGGCCGCGTGCAAGGCAAACGCCTTCCCCGCTGTGCTATCGCTCCAGCCCCTTGAGAATAATTTTTAAGCACTAGTAAAATCCAGGCCAACACCCTCCCTCCCTCCCTCCCTCCCTCCCTCTTCTCTCCCTCCCTCCCTCCCTCCCTCTCTCCCTCCCTCCCTCCCTCCCTCCCTCCCTCCCTCCCTCCCTTCCTTCCTCCTCCTCCTCCTCCTCCTTCTTTCTTTCTCTTTTTCTTTTTCTTTCTCTCTCTCTCTTCTCTCTTCTCTTCTCTCTCTCTCTCTCTCTCTTTCTCTCTCTCTGTCACACCCGGCAATGCTCAGGACTGACTCCTGACTCTACACTCAGGAATTACCCCGGCAGTGTTCGGGGAACCCTATGGGATGCCTGGGATCGAACCCGTGTTGGCCACATGCAAGGCAAATGCCCTCCCCACTGTGCTATTGCTCCGGCCCCTGGTACTGTGTGTTTGAGGGGATCAAGTGGTGACCAGTAGGCCACCCCGAGGTGAACTGGTTGTAATGAATGGGAAGGGATCGTTCGTGAATTGGAGGGGAGACCCACTCCGTCAGCAGACGGGGTTCACGGACCCCCACTGTTTTGGAAGCAGCTTGAGTCGAGTGTGTTGTTGGGGGCCTGTGTGTATGTGGGGGTAGAGGGGATGGAGTTTGCACGTCCCACAAAGCCACTCGGCCTGATGGCCTCCAACATGGTAGCATCACTGTCCCCGTGAGCCTGGTTTGCTCTGAGCAGCGCCCCAGGTGACCAGCCGGGACCCCCCGGGCCTCCCAAGTGCCCATTCTCTTCTTTGGTCGTTGTGTGTCAGAACCCTTGACTGTGTCTCATGACCCCCACACTCAAGGGTGCCAGCCTGTGTTTGGGGGGTACACTGAGGCCCGAGACCTTTTGTTTTCCGGGGAGGTTGGATTTGGCTGCGCACTCTCTAGGTGAGACAGTTCTGTGGCAATGTTGGTTTTGACTATCTCCACTGTCTGTGTTTGTCCCAGACCTTGTGGTCCTGGTCAGCCCTGAGCAGTTCAGAAACCGGGGGCCAGCTCTCTCCCTGGTCTTTAATGAGTGGGTGTCGGGTTGCCAGGATCACCCCCCAACTCATGGGACATGCTGGGTTTTGGGGGGAGTCACAAGAGATTGGAGCGATAGCACAGCGGTAGGGCATCTGCCTTGCACGCAGACAACATGGCCGACCCGAGTTCGATTCCTCCGCCCCTCTCGGAGAGCCCGGCAAGCTACCGAGAGTATCTCGCCCGCACGGCAGAGCCTGGCAAGCTCCCCGTGACGTACTCGATATGCCAGACACAGTAACAACAAAGTCTCCAATGGAGACGTTACTGGGCCCGCTCGAGCATAAGAGATTGCTTTTCTGGCTTTAGTCGTGATTTTGTAAAAGTAGCTAAACTGGGGGAATTATTTTAGAATTTTTCTTTGTTTGGCGTAGTGGGTAGGGCGTTTGCCTTGCACACAGCCGACCCGGGTTCCATTCCTCCGTCCCCTCTCAGAGAGCCTGGCAAGCTAACGAGAGTATCCCGCCCACATGGCAAAGCCTGGCAAGCTCCCCGTGGCGTATTCGAGATGCCAAACACAGTCACACAACAAGTCTCACCATGGAGACGTTTACTGGTGCCCACTCAAACAAAGTGATGAACAATGGGAGGACAGTGCTACAGTGCTCTGTGTGTGTGTGTATATATATATATATATATATATCTCCTGTGTATATATATATCCTGTATATATATATATCCTGTATATATATATTTGAGCACACAAGGCTCAACCCTTACCAACATGTTGGTAATCTCTTAGAGAAGGGCTTAATGGCCCCTGGGTGAAATACAACAATCTTCACACTCTTTCCCCCAAGGAAACTTTTTTGGTAGCATTTTCAGTGGTTTATTCATAACAAGCAATACAAAATCCATGATTTTGGTTCTGCTTTGGGACAAGGGTTGGGGTTCGGGATGGAGACATCTGAAATATGGTGGCGTGAAGGTGTCATGGTGGTGGGATGGGTGTCCGAATCTTAAATGCCATCAAATATTGTGAACTGGGGCTGGAGCGATAGCACAGCGGATAGGGCGTTTGCGTTGCATGCGGCCAACCCGGGTTCGATTCCCAGCATCCCATAGGGTCCCCCGAGCACCGCCAGGAGTGATTCCTGAGTGTATGAGCCAGGAGGAACCCCTGTGCATCTCTGGATGTGACCCAAAAAAGGAAAAAATATTGTGAGCTACTTTATAAAAAAAAATAAACTGCACTGTCGCACGGTCCTCCCGTTGTTCATTGATTTGCTCGAGCGGGCACCAGTCACGTCTCCATCGTGAGACTTGTTGTTACTGTGCTTGGCATATGAATACGTCATGGGGAGCTTGCCAGGCTCTGCCGTGTGAGCGAGATACTCGCAAACTTTTTTGCCTGCGACACTTCTGAGTAGCAAAGCCAGATTAAAAGATGATAAATACTGGGGCTGGAGCGATAGCACAGCGGGTAGGGCGTTTGCCTTGCACGCAGCCAACATGGCCAACACAGGTTCGATTCCCAGCACCCCATATGGTCCCCTGAGCACCGTCAGGAGCGATTCCTGAGTGCATGAGCCAGGAGTAACCCCTGAGCATTGCTGGGTGAGACCCAAAAAGAAAAAAAAAGATGATAAATATTGCAGATGATCAGAATTTTTGCCTCTATCTTCTCCTTTAATTTTTTTCCTACAGAAGCACTAAGGAAGGATGAATCAATAAATCGTATATATTTTAATTATATTTATACAGATATACTTTTGTGTATATGATCCATTTCACAATAAAAAGTTAAAGATTAAAAAAAAAGGAAAAGAGAAAAAAATGTATGCCTTCCATCCGATTTTTGTTTTTCAAAGAATTGGAGGATTACTGTACTCCTGGTATTTCCCAAGGCGGGCAGCAAGGGAGAAATTTATCTCCGCGTTTCTTTGATCCCGTCTTGTTGTAGACAAGCGGCATCATCTTCCAGAGAAATGAGAAGTAGTGAAAATCAAAAAGGCGTTTAAACACAGCAGAGACTGTTTCTTGTGTGTGTGTGTGTCTGTGTGTGTGTGTCTGTGTGTGTGTGTGTTTGTAGGGGCTTGCAAAACATGCGGGGCTGGGAAGAGGCTGGATTTTCCTTTGACGGAACTGTGTCTGGGTCAGATGTGAAATACTCGACATTTTTTACCTCGGCTCCAGGTTGGCTTGGAGGCGTGCCATATTGTTTGAATTAACCCCACGGCTTTGCGGGAGTGAGTGGGTGTTGCAGGTTACTGCCATCCCCCGGACCCTCATCGTTTCCCGAGCTGCTGTGCAGTCTCCTGGGATCACGGAATATCACGGAGACATTTCTGAGACTCCTGTGGGCAGGAGTCCGCTGGGAAGAATCGAGCTTTTGTTTCCTTGGGAGGGAAATGATGGTGAGGCAAAGGCGACCTCCCCCTCCCTTCCCCCTTCTTCCCTTCCTCCGCTCCTTCCTCCCATGCCTCCTTCCTCCCTCCTTCCTTTCTCCCTCTGTCTTTTCTTTCGTCCTTCCTCCCTCCCTTCCTTCCTCCTCTCCTTCCTTCTCTCCTTCCTTCCTTTCTGTCCGTCTCTCCCTTCTCTTCCTTTCTTTCTTCCTTCCTTTCTTCCATCCATCGTTCGTTCCTTCTTTCCTTTTCTCCTCCTTCCCTTCCTCCTTCCTTTCTTTCTTCCCTCCTTCCTTCCTTCCCTCCTCCCCTCCTTCCTCCCTCCCTCCCTCCCTTCCTTCCTTCCTTCCTTCCTTCCTTCCTTCCTTCCTTCCTCCCTCTCCTTCCTTCCTTCCTTCCTTCCTTCCTTCCTTCCTTCCTTCCTTCCTTCCTCCCTTTCCTTCCTTCTCTCCTTCCTTTCTCTCCCTCCCTCCCTCCCTCCCTCCCTGTCTCCCTTTCTCTCTCTCTCTCTCTCACTCTCTTTCTCCCTCCCTCTCCACTCTTGGCTTGGTCATTATTGTTTGCAATACAGACAGTGCTCTCTCTCTCTCTCCCTCTCTATTTCTGTTTCTCCCTCTCTCTCTCTCTCCCTCTCTCTCTCTCACTCTGTCTCTGTCTCTCTCTCTCCCCACTCCTGGTCATTACGGTTTGCAGTACAGACACCGAGAGGCATCCGCCCTTCGAACCATCTCCCCAGCTGCTTTCTCGAGTCCGTCTTTTGCTCCTCTCCCGTTGGCTTTGTTCAGCCGTGCCCAGTTGGCAGGACTGGTTTGTGTCGAAGTTTCCTTCCTTGCCCTCCAGATGCCAGATAAATGTCAGACTACTGGTGGGCCCTGGGCCCAAATGCTGACCTCGCTCCAGCCTGAAACCTTCAGTTCATTTTGCTCTGTCCGATTCCGCCCGGCGCGAGAGACCGGACACTGATGGCCTTGCCTGTCACTCTTCTGCCCCCCACACCTGTGGCCGATGAAACTGCGCCACTGACACCCCGTCTCATCGTTCTCTCGTCCTGCGGTCCAGAAACCCAGAAGCGATGGCTTTACCTGGGGTCAGTGGTTGCTGATATTTCTGCATGGAACTGAAGCTCCACAGCGGGGAGGGCGTTGGCTTGGCACGTGGCCAACCCAGGTTTGATCCCCGGCATCCCATAGGGTCCCATAGAGTAACGGGATGTCAAGTGATCAAGTGATCAATTAAAAAATTTAGAAATATAATAGAAAGTTTTTTTATTATTTTATTATTAGATTATTTATTTTATTATTTTATTATATTCATGTTTGATATTATGCCAAATAAATTTATACAATTCCATTCTAATTCAGTAAGTATGCCAAAAACAGTAACAAAAAGTCTCACAGTTTGTTGTGAGACGTTACTGGTGCCCGCTCGAGCAAATTTATGAACAATGGGAGGACAGTGACAGTGACAGTGACAGTGATTAATTCTAATGGTCCTTTTGAGCATGTAAACATATTCCTGAGGATAATTTTACATACACGATCATAGCATGTTAATACAGTTTTTTTTTATTAGTATAACACTATGAGGTGCAGTTGTAGACTTACAGATTTCTGTGCTTGGGTTTCAGTTATACAATGATCGAGTAACCATCTTTGGGCCGTTTTAATGCCAATCGTCATGCGTGCTGAAAGTAGACCAGAGACTGAACATGGTGGCCACTTAGTACCTGTGTTGCAAACCACAACACCCAGAAGGAGAGAGAAAGAGGGAATGTGCTTGCCACAGAGGCAGTGCGGCATGTGTGTGTGTGTGTGTGTGTGTGTGTGTGTGTATAGCATGGGGGTGGTGGGAGGGATGCTGGGGACATTGGTGGTGGAGAATGGGCACTGATGGAGGGATGGGTGCTCAATCATTGTATGACTGAAACGTAAGCATGAAAGTGTGTAAGTCTGTAACTGCATCTCACGGTGATTCATTAAAAAAATAATCAAGCCAGTCGTCATCATTAATGAACGATGCAAATTCTGGGATGGGGAGATAGAATGGCGGGATGCTTGCCTTGCTCATATCCTTCTGGGGGTGTTGATTTGAAGCTTTAGGTGCCATAACCATGAGTTAGCGAGTGGGTGCTTTTCCCAGGCCCTGGGGTGCCTGAAGGAAACATTTTTTTTCATTGAATCACTGTAAGATGCAGTTACATACTTTCATGTTTGAGTTTCAGTCATACAATGATGGAACACTCATCCGTCCACCAGGGCACATTCCCCACCACCAATGTCTCCAGTATCCCCCCATCCCACCCCTCCCCCTGCCTCCATGGCAGACAATCTCCCCCAGACTCTCTCTCCACTTTGGGGCATCCTGGTTTGCAATACAGACACTGAGAGGCCGTCACGTTGGGTCCTTGATCTACTCTCAGCACACATCTCCCATCCCGAGCAATGCCTCCAACCATCACTGACTCAGTGACCCCTTCTCCATCCCAGCTGCCTTCTCCCCCAGCTTATGAGGCAGCTGCCAACCATGGGACAATCTTTCTGGCCCTGGTCTCTACTGTCCTGGGGTGTCCCTCTCATATTATGATATTTTATATCCCACCAATGAGTGCAGTCCTTCTATGTCTGTCTGTCTTTCTTTCTTTCTTTCTCTCTCTCTTTCTTTCTTTCCCTCCCTCTCTTTCTTTCCCTCCCTCCCTCCCTCCCTCCCTTCCTTCCTTCCTTCCTTCCTTCCTTCCTTCCTTCCTTCCTTTCCCTCCCTCCCTCCCTCCCTCCCTTCCTTCCTTCCTTCCTTCCTTCCTTCCTTCCTTCCTTCCTTCCTTTTCCCTTCCTTCCTTCCTTCCTTCCTTCCTTCCTTCCTTCCTTCCTTCCTTCCTTCCTTCCTTTCCCTCCCTCCCTCCCTCCCTCCCTCCCTCCCTTCCTTCCTTCCTTTTCCTTCCTTCCTTCCTTCCTTCCTTCCTTCCTTCCTTCCTTCCTTCCTTCCCTCCCTGCCTCCCTCCCTCCCCTCCCTCCCTCCCTCCCTCCCTCCCTCCCTCCCTCCCTTCCTTCCTTTCCCTTCCTTCCTTCCTTCCTTCCTTCCTTCCTTCCTTCCTTCCTTCCTTCCTTCCTTCCTTCCTTTCGTCACACCTGGCGATGCTCAGGGGTTACTCCTGGCTCTGCACTCAGGAATCACTCCTGGCGGTGCTCAGGGGATCGTCTAGGAAACTGGGGATTGAATCTGGGTCGGCCACGTCCAAGGCAAACGTCCTACTGACCATACGATAGCCCCAGCCCCGTCCCTCTTTCTGACTCATTTCACGCAGCATGATACTCTCCATGACCATCCACTTAGAAGCACATTTCGTGACTGCCCGAAGCAAACTTGAGGTGCTGTCCTGGGAACGCCTGATTTTGAGCTTGCAGGTCAAGGTCATCTGCGTTTCTTGTGGGTCCCTGAAATGTGAGGAGGGCTCTGTGCAGAGGGGGTGTGTGTTCCGGGGCTCCCCTGCATGATGTGAGGTGCCACAGAGAGAATGTTCCAACGTGGTCCTCGACGGACCCCTCAGCATGCGGTCGTGGGTGCGGATACTCACAGTGTCCATCCAACATTTTGGGCTGCAGTTTCTTTCTTTGTGGGAAACTGGAAACAGGTCTCAGCCCCCCCCCCCCCCCCCCGCAAGTGACATCACGATCATGACTGAGTCCGAGCACCTTCGTGGCACTGTGATGTCACAGAGCTCAAGAGCCACAGGAACCAGCAGCAACTGGCCCTGGAACTCCGGACAGATGGAGACGCGTTAAGGCCCCTTCCCTGGATTCTGGTGGGTGAACCCCGTTTCCCCCCAGTCTAGTACGAGCTAATCAGTTTGACGTGGTGGTATGGAAACAGCTTCTTTTGTTCTCTGTCCCAGATGCCAAACTTTTCTTTTTTTCTTTTTGGGTCCCACCCGCCGATGCTCAGGGCTGACTCCTGACTCTGCACTCAGGGATCACTCCTGGCGGTGCTCGGGGGACCCTTTGGGATGCTGGGAATCGAACCCAGGTCAGCTGCGTGCAAGGCAAATGCCTTACCTGCTGTGCTATCGCTCCAGCCCCTATGGATGGATCAGATATTGATCAAGCTGCTGAACTGAGGTGATGGACAAGATATTGATCAAGGTGCTGAACTGGGTGATGGACCAGATATTATTATTATTATTTTGATTTTTGGGTCACACCCAGTGATGCTCAGGACTGACTCCTGGCTCTGCACTCAGGAATCACTCCTGGCTGATGCTCCGGGAACCCTATGGGATGATGCCGGGAATCTAACCCGGGTCGGCCGCGTGCCAGGCCAATGCCCTCCCCACTGGACTATCACTCTGGTCCCACCAGATGCCAAACTTAACGCACAGAACACACACTTAGAAGCCGGAGGTTGGCATCGGAATACATGGTGTATACAGGACACTGCTCCCTCCTTCTGGGGGTCCTAGGGGACGCCCCCTTTTCCTTGACTTTTCCAGGTTTTAGAAGACATTTGTACATGGTTCTGTGAATGAGCTGGAGTGTCCCTCAGTACCCAGACAGAACCTGCATCCAACCAGCGGACACACTTCCTTTTGGCCCATTTTCAGCTCCTGGAAATCAGGACGTGTGCTCAGAGAACTCAGTGCACTGGCAGGAAAAGTGTCTGGGCTGGCTAGAGAGAGAATCCCAATGCGTCTGCGTACAACTTCTTACGCCAGAGACCTGGGTTCGATTCCTGGCACCACACAATCCCCTGAGTTATCTCTGGGAGTGACCCCCCCACCCCGCCCACCCAGCCCAGATCTGGGAGTGATTCCCGAGCAGTGCTAGGTGTGGCCCTAACACCCAAACGAACTAAATAAAACTGTCTGTGTTCTTAAAAAAAAAAAAGAATGTTTTAGCTGGTATGTAAGAAGTGAATTCCTGGCCAGATAAGGTTGATATCAAATCTAGGACTGGGGCCAGCTCTTGCGGGGTGGTTTTCGAAGAACCTGGCCTCCAGGAAGACCTTCGGAGTCCCTCTCGGGGTTAAGGGTGCCCTTCCCTTCCCTTCCCTTCCCTTCCCTTCCCTTCCCTTCCCTTCCCTTCCCTTCCCTACCCTACCCATTGGCAGTCAATGTTTAACGAGAGAGATTGCTAATTAGGACATCCGTGAGCAGATTGTGGGGCTGAGTCTGAGGAGCTTCTGAAATAGTGGGTCATGTATATATATACATATATATAGTCATACATATATTTAATGAAGCGTTCTCAGGCATTGGTGCTGGAAGCTATGGAAGATAAGAAGCGCCCTGCATGCCAGATGCTCTTCCTTCTTTGACTTGCGTGGGATTTGTGTGCTCTTGCTCAAGTTGGGTGGAAGGGAACTTCTTGATAAGGAGATAAGGTTCTGGGAGATGAAACGATGGGCCTCGGTTATTTGGGGCTTTATCATTTCCTTCTCGGGTTTTGGGGTCACGCCCGGAATGATCAGGGCTGACTCCTGGCTCTGTGCTCGGGAATTACTCTTGGTGGGGCTTGGGGAACCCTAGGGGGTGCTGAGATTGATTTGGGGTCGACTGTGTTCAGGGCAAGTGCCTTAATTCTGGTGCCCTCTCTCCGGACAGTGTGTGTGTGTGTGTGTGTGTATGTGTGTGTTAGGGGTCACATCCGGCGATGCTTAGGGCTTCCTCCTGGCTCTGTGCTCGGGGATCATTCCTGGCAGGCTCAGGAAACTATATGGGATGCTGGGGATCGAATCCAGGTCTACTGCATGCAAGGCAAATGTTGTCCCTGTTATAGCATCACTCCAGACCCTCCAGCACTTGACCTTGATTGGTATGTTCCACTGGCCGGTTTCATTTGCTTCCCTCTCAAAGGAGAAGCATCTTTTGGGAAACGTGGTTGCAGACTCGCCGGGCTGTTGTGGAAAGTCAGAAAAGCATACACCTGGGACCAGAGCGACAGCACAATGGGTAGGGCGTTTGCCTTGCATGTGGCCGACCCGGGTTCGATTCCCAGCATCCCCTAGGGTCCCCCGAGCACCGCCAGGAGTGATTCCTGAGTGCAGAGCCAGGAGTCAGCCCTGAGCATCGCCGGGTGGGACCCAAAAAGCAAAAAGAAAAGCGAACACCTTCTCAACTCCAATGACAGGATGTGGCTGTGCTGTCTTCCTGGAGGGACGCAGGGCATTGATTTAAAAGGTGCTGGGGGGGCTGGAGTGATAGCACAGCAGGTAGGGCGTTTGCCTTGCACGCAGCCGACCCGGGTTCGATTCCCGGCATCCCATATGGTCCCCTGAGCACCGCCAGGAGTAGTTCCTGAGTGCGGAGCGAGGAGTAACCCCTGTGCATTGCCAGGTGTGACCCAAAAAGCAAAATAAATAAATAAATAAAAGGTGCTGGAATGCAGCTGGTATCAGCTCCTTCTGGAAGGTGTGTGAGAGTCAGGGCACTCTCTTTAGAGAAGGAGTTTGGAGGTCAGCGTCCCGCTCGGTTACATGCAAGGCAGACGCCCTCCCCGCTGTGCTATCTCTCCTGTCACAGTGCCAGGTCATTTTCGTCAATCATTGCTTCTCATCTGTTGGACGTCCGCTTATTCTGGCCATTCCATCCACGCTGGAATCATTTTCATTCCCCACTCGACCCACGTCTCGTTCTGAGGGCCCTTAGAAGTCGAGGTTCTTCGTGACCGTTGGGATCAGGTGGGGCGGCCCAGCGGTCATGAAGGGAGGTTGTTCAGGGCAGAGCATCTGGTACTGTGGGCTGGCAAGGTTGTGCTCGAGCCTGGGAAACTTCCTTCCCGGAGTCACTGGCCAGTACCTGACAGAAGCTTTAGTGCCTTTGACTTATTTCTGACGTGCCGTTGCCAACCCAAATATTTCGCCTTCCCAGCTGTCCAAGAAATGTACATTTTTATCTTGTGACTTCATGTAATCACTGGATCCTAAGAAAATAAGCCATTCGAAGCCTTTTCCCCAGAGAAATCTTTTATTTTGTCGGGGGGGGGGGGAGCATGTGGTTGTACATTCAGCTGGTTCTTTTACAAATCACTGAGGTCTTGGTTGAAATCACCTGCCTGATCCGTCTGAATTTGGTATGATGCTGGTGTTGGCGTGAACATTGGGGTGCCTTGAGTGCGAGGGGGGGTCTCTCTTATCTGACATCAGAGATCTCTCTTCCCACTGGTAGACAGGAAGAGGTGTCTGATGAGAAGTAATGATTGCTAAAAATGACCCAACACTGGGACGGGAGCGATAGCACAGCGGGGAGGGCGTTTGCCTGGCACGTGGCCGACCGGGTTCGATCCCCGACATCCTATAGGGTCCCCTGAGCACCGCCAGGAGTGATCCCTGAGTGCAGAGCCAGGAGTCAGCCCTGAGCATCGCCGCATGGGACCCAAAAAGAAAAAAAAAGACAATGATCCTTGAAAATAAAAACTGGATTCAAGATCAGAACTTGTGACGTTTCCTTGGAAGTCCCCTGTGTGGTTTGCAGGTCGTGAAGGATGCTGAGTGGTTTCTGCAGAGGCCAGGGTTGAGGTCTCTGCTGCTGAGATCTGGGAGGGCCCACGTGTAAATGCCTCTGTCCACTAAATGCCTCTGTCCACTAAACCGCTCCTCAATGCAGCGTCTTTGTGGTGGTCAGTGTAGTCTGTGGCTGTGGTCATCTGGGTGCTTCTCTCTGCGTGCAGAGGTGTCCTCCCCCGTGAATCAGCCTTGACACAGTGTCCCCTTTCTCTAAGTCGTGTTCTGGAATAAGAGGAAGGGAGCAAACAAAGCTGGCAGGACATTGGGGTGTCAAAGATGGAGAGGAGGAAAAGAAGAAAAAAGGAGGTTAAAAAAAGAGAAGAAAATCCTCCCCATATGGTCTTCACAGATACCTTCAAGTCTGCGTTTGTTTCATTTTAGTTTGGGGGCCACGTGTGACTGTGGTCAGGACTGTGACTGTGACCTAGAACACTCCTGGTGTGTCAAGGATTGAACCCGGCTGACCGCGTGCAAGGCCAGCCTCCTCCTTGCTGTGCTATGGCTCCAGCCCTCAGGTCTGCCACCGTTTTTTTTTTCTTTTTGGGTCCCACCCGGCAATGCTCAGGGCTGACTCCCGGCTCTGCACTCAGGAATCACTCCTGGCGGGGCTTGGGGGATCCTAGGGAATGCCGGGGATCGAACCCGGGTCGGCCGCATGCAAGGCCAACGCCCTCCCTGCTGTGCTATTGCTCCAGCCCCTATGGATGGATCAGATATTGATCAAGGTGCTGAACTGGGTGATGGACCCGATATTATTATCATTATTATTATTTTGCTTCTTGGGTTCCACCCGGCGATGCTCAGGGCTGACTCCCGGCTCTGCACTCAGGGATCACTCCTGGCGGTGCTCGGAGGACCCTAGGGGATGCCGGGGATCAAACCCGGGTTGGCTGCGTGCAAGGCCAACACCCTCCCTGCTGTGCTATCGCTCCAGCCCCCTTCCCTCTTTAGTATTATTATTGTTGTTGTTATTGTTATTATTATTATTATTTGGCTTTTTGTTTATTTATTTTTTGTTTTTTTCTTTTTGGGTCACACCTGTCGGTGCACAGGGGTTACTCCTGGCTCTGCACTGAGGAGTTACTCCTGGCGGTGCTCAGGGGACCATATGGAATGCTGGGAATCGAACCCGGTCGGCCACGTGCCAGGCAAACGCCCTCCCCAACTGTACTATTGCTCCGGCCTCTCTGCCACTGTTTTTGTTGCCCTCCAGCCTGACTCTCACCAGCAAGCAAAGATGACCGAGTATGTGGAATCCAGCAACTTCTGGGCCTTGAAGCTGAAAGATCAGGGGCTGGAGCGAGAGCACAGCGGATAGGGCATTTGCCTTGCATGCGGCCGACCCGGGTTCGATCCCCGGCATCCCATAGGGTCCCCTGATCATCGCCAGGAGTAATTCCTGAGTACATGAGCCAGGAGTAGCCCCTGTGCATTGCCAGGTGTGACCCAAATAGCAAAAAAAAAAAAGCTGAACGATCCATCAATGTCTTCAGTGATGTCCCCCCTCTCCCCCCAACCCTCCAGCCCATCTTGACCTTGCAGAAGGCTTCGGAGTATCTACCTGGGGGGTTTGGGTTGGGGAGGTGTTGAAATGCATTTTTCTAGCAGTGCGTTTCTCCAGCACGCAAAGGGAGGTGGAGAAAGAGGCCGGGAGGGGTCTTCCCATGTGGTCCTGCCTCGGAGTCAGATGCAGTGTCACTCTGGTGCTTTCCAGGTTCTCATCCTCCTCCCTGGTTCTCCAGATCGGCACGCTTGGCGTTTTCTCTGCCGCCGGATATCCTTGGCTCTGCGGCTGATGCGTCTCGACCTTCTCCCTGGAGAGATTCCCTTGTGCATTGTGTCCACTTAGCGAAAACCTGCTTTCTGGCCCACAGAGTCCAGCAGACAAAAGGGTCAGTCAGGGTGACACCCCCACTTCCTTCCCGAGCTGGGCTTCTGGAATGCCGGAAACACCCTGGCTGTCGACTTGACTCTCGTTTCATTGTCTCAGCCGGAGTCTCCGTGGCTCCTTTTGACTTTGCTATCAGCAAAAGTCAGTGCTCGTGTGTGTTGTCTGGGTTTTGGAAATCGGAGCCTCGGAGTCGGGGGGTGGGTGGGTGCAAAAGGGAGGGAGGGATTTGCCAGGCTCCAGAGTAACCCCCTCTGTGCCCGTGGGCCCCCAGACAACTCCACACAACCGTGTGTGTGTGTGTGTGTGTGTGTGTGTGTGTTTTCATCACTTCACTTGAAGGTGAGACGAAATAACTAAAGAGTGGACGCCGTCTCCTCTTGGGTCTGGAGTCTGCGGAGTTATTTATTTATTTATTTATTTATTTATTTTTGGCTTTTTGGGTCCCACCTGGTGATGCTCAGGGCTGACTCCGGGCTCTGCACTCAGGAATCACTCCTGGCGGCGCTCGGGGGACCCTAGGGGATGCTGGGAATCGAACCCGGGTTGGCCGCATGCCAGGCCAACGCCCTCCCCGCTGTGCTATCGCTCCAGCCCCTGCTCTGGCTTTTTAAATAAACACACACTTGTTTCCTAACAGACCGAGATCAATGCCAGTTTGTTGTTGTTGTTGTTGTTGGGGGGGGGCTGGTAATATATTCTAAAATTTATTTATTTGCTTTTTTGGTCACACCTGGCGATGCACAGGGACTCCTCCTGGCTCTGTGCTCAGGGATCACTCCTGGCGGTGCTCGGGGGACCCTATGGGATGCTGGGAATCGAACCCGGCTTGGTCGCGAGCAAGGCAAAGTGCCCTCCCCCCTGTGCTATCACTCTAGCCCATTATACTATTGTTTTTGCTTTTTGGGCCCACCCGGCGATGCTCAGGGGTTCCTCCTGGCTCTGCACTCAGGAATCCCTCCTGGCGGTGCTCGGGGCACCCTATGGGATGCCGGGGGTCGAACCTGGGTCAGCTGCAGGCGAGGCCAACACCTCCCCGCTGTGCTATTGCTCCAACCCCTCTGCTGAGTTTTTTCTGTCTGTCTGTCTGTCTGTCTGGACACCTATCTGGCATGCAGACCTCATCAGTGCAAATATCCGGAAACGTTAGCATCGTGAGCGTGCTTCGTGGAAGAACCAAAGGATAAAATCTTGCTTTGTCTCAGACAAAGCACTTCCTCCTACCTACAGGGTTCATTCCCCAACCCCTTGGAAAGCCGATGATCACTCGTGGAGTCTTGAAAAACACGCTTGCATAATTTTCGACTCTAACTCATGCTTAAAAGATGAAAGCGTTCATTCTTCCACCCCCCAAAAGGGTCCCTGACCTTTCTCGCTCCCACAATCTCGCTAATTGATCTGTTGCTCTCACCTTCTGGAATTTTCTCACATGTGTCCTTACTTTGACCCGATGCTGCGGAAATTCTTATTTATTTCCTGCCCCGACTGTGGCGACTCCTTCCTGATAATCCTTTGAGACTCCCCGCTGGCCGGCAGTGAGGGGGTTTAGAATGTGAGGCTGGGAAGGTCAGCTACACCCCAGGAAGCAACGTCCATTGTAGCAAGTCTTTCCTTTTACCTTCTACTCTGGATTCATCCCGAGCATTTGGTTGGGAGACAGATGAGGATGGAATTTGGAGGGACTCGTCCATCAGACAGATTCTTTGCGTGTCTTCCGAGTCGGTTCAGTGAGGTCTCTCCTGTGCTGGAGAACGAGTGGTGGAGAGAAATTCTCCTGCAATGTAGGATCCTTGGGTCTCCGCATGGAAATTTCGACCGCATGGATGAGAAATGCATGCGGAATATAATCCCGTTTATTCTAAAGACATTAAAATGCTTTTTTCACAGTTCTAATTGGAGCAGAATGTGTAGTATTTCATATGGTTTCCAACAGACTTTGGAATTAGGATGCTAACGCCCCCCCCAAATCTGCATATGGAATGAATCAAGCTTAGTTCTGCATATCCTTCTTTCCATAATTTATCAAGTGAGGAGGTTATAATGAAGGTTCCCCCCCCTTTCAGGAAACCATAAAACTTTTCATTGTTCCCTAATAACAGTTAGGTAGCAATGTCGATTTTTTTGCCGACGGCTTCAAAATGCAAATAATTGGCTGTCCCGTAAAATTTAATGGACACTTCTGGGCTTTATAGGAATGTGGGCTGTGTTTTGTGTACAGCTCGTTGTTCATGAGAAGGAAAGGGAATGTGTACATGATCTTCCTGGAGAGAAATCTTGAGACAAATCTTCCTGTTGTGGAAAAAAAAGTGGACCACCTTTTGTTTATTTGGTAAATTTACTGGTGAAAGCAGAGTTTTGTTTGTTGGATGTTTTGTTCTGATTCGCTTTCAGTCTCTCTCCTCTCCTCTTTCTCTCTTCTGTCTCTCTCCTCCTCTCTCTCCCTCTCTCTGTCTCTCTCTCACCCTCTATCTCTCTGTCTCTCTCCTCTCTTCTCTCTCTCCTCTCTCTGTCTCTCTCCCTCTCTCTCCCTCTGTCTCTCTCTCAACCTCTGTCTCTCTCTGTCTCTCTCACCTTCTTTTTCTCTGTCTCTTTCCTTCTCTCTCTCTCCCTCTGTCTCTCTCTCCTGTCTCTCTCCTTCTCTGTCTCTCTCCCTCTGTCTCTCTCTCCCTCTCTCACCTTCTGTTTCTCTCTGTCTCTTTCCTCTCTCCTCTCTCTCTCCCTCTCTCTTTCCCTCTCTCTGTCTCTCTCACCCTCTGTCTCTCTCTCACCTTTTTCTCTCTGTCTCTTTCCTTTCTTCTCTCTCTCCCTGTCTGTCTCTCTCTCCCCCTCTCTGTCTCTCTCTCTCTCCTCTGTCTCTCTCCCTCTCTCACCTTCTGTTTCTCTCTGTCTTTCCTCTCTTCTCTCTCTCCTCTTTCTGTCTCTCCCTCTCTCCCTCTCTCTGTCTCTCTCTCACCCTCTGTCTCTTTCACACATTTTTCTCTGTCTCTTTCCTCTCTCCTCTCTCTCTCTCCTCTGTCTCTCTCCCTCTCTGTCTCTCTCCTGTCTCTCTCCCTCTCTGTCTCTCTCTCCCTCTCTCACCTTCTGTTTCTCTCTGTCTCTTTCCTCTCTCTTCTCTCTCTCCTCTTTCTGTCTCTCTCCCTCTCTCTCCCTCTCTCTGTCTCTCTCTCTCACCTTCTGTTTCTCTCCTCTCTTTTCTCTCCACTCTTCCATCTCTCTCTCTCTCTCTCTCTCTCTCTCTCTCTCTCTCTCTCTCTCTCCCCCCCCCCCTCCGCCCCCAGAAGGGATTTGTGTAACCGTGTGGGCTGCATTGCATGTCAGCGTGGTGTTCTTGCTGAACAATTTCCATACTGCAGCCAGTCCTCAGGCTGGTTGTGGTGCGGTCAAAAATACGTGTGTTAATCACTTCCATCCAGTACCATCCTCCCAATTAGGGCCGGGTTCACTTTCCCAAGAAAAAAGTTGGGGGGAGGGGAGGGACTCACAAAAGAGAATTCTGTTGGTTCTTATTCTCAGGGAAGCTAGTCCACATCACGAGCGTCGTGCTAGCTGCAGAAGGGGGGCCAATCTTAGCATGCGCACTGGGTGTCATCGTAGTCGTGGGGAGAGTTTCTTGGAGGCTAGTTTGCTGGTTAATTAACCGTTTGTCAAGAGCCTCTGATTATTAATTCAGTTAGATATCTAGGAAGTCTACACAAACATTCTGGTAGCGCTGTGGCACTGTCCTCCCGTTGTTCATCAATTTACTCGAGCGGGCACCAGTCACGTCTCCATGGTGAGACTTGTTCTTACTGTGTTTGGCATATTGAATACGCCACCGGGAGCTTGCCAGGCTCTGCCATGCGGGTGGGATACTCTCGGTAGCTTGCTGGGCTCTCCAAGAGGGATGGAGGAATCAAACCTGGGTTGGCCGCGTGCAAGGCAATTGCCCTGTGCTAAACATTCTGGTATTTCTATTGTTTTAAAAAACATTAGTTTCATTGATAATTTAGTTTAAGTGGTGTAATCCTAGAATTAAACTGCTAGAATTACTAAGCAAAGAATGACATAAACAAAGCTTTCAATGTCAATATCAGGAAGTATAAAAACTAAATTTATGCGAAAATTGTTTGATCTGATCGCAAGGTTGTTAAGTCCTTGTCTGAGAATTCACTAAGCTGTTCGCTGCCTGCTGAGCCGTTGACTTGAGTTGGCTTCCACGTTACTTCCCCACCTAACTCGGTGCGGTCCGACTGGACATCAGTATTAGGAACTAGGAGGGACAGACACTTCAGCATCTACTTGACTTGGCTGTGGGGGCGTGGGCGTGGTTTCAGGGTCTATGGTCTGGGCCAATGAGTGGACTTGACTGTGGGAGGCGGGCGTGGCTTCAGGATGGTCTGGACCAATGAGTGGAGTTGGCTGTGGGAGGTGGGCGTGGCTTCAGGGTGTTCTGGGCCAATGAGTGGAGTTGGCTGTGGGAGGTGGGCGTGGCTTCAGGGTGTTCTGGGCCAATGAGTGGAGTTGGCTGTGGGAGGAGGTGGGCGTGGCTTCAGGGTCTATGATCTGGGCCAATGAGTGGACTTGACTGTGGGAGGCGGGCGTGGCTTCAGGATGGTCTGGACCAATGAGTGGAGTTGACTGTGGGAGGTGGGCGTGGCTTCAGGATGTTCTGGGCCAATGAGTGGACTTGGCTGTGGGAGGTGGGCGTGGCTTCAGGGTGTTCTGGGCCAATGAGTGGAGTTGGCTGTGGGAGGAGGTGGGCGTGGCTTCAGGGTCTATGATCTGGGCCAATGAGTGGACTTGACTGTGGGAGGCGGGCGTGGCTTCAGGATGGTCTGGACCAATGAGTGGAGTTGACTGTGGGAGGTGGGCGTGGCTTCAGGATGTTCTGGGCCAATGAGTGGACTTGGCTGTGGGAGGAGGTGGCCGTGACTTCAGGGTCTATGGTCTGGACCAATGAGTGGCTTTGACCTTGGGAGGTGGGTGTGGCTGCAGGTAGGTAGGCGTGGGTTCAGGATGTCTGGACCAATCAATGGCGTTGGCTGTGGGAGGCGGGTGTGGCTTCAGGGTCTATGGTCTGGACCAATGGTAGCTTTGGCTTTGGGAGGTGGGCGTGTCTGCAGGTAGGTGGGCGTGGCTTCAGGATGGTCCGGACCAATGAGTGTGCTTATCTGTGGGAGGTGGGCGTGTCTGCAGGTAGGTGGGCGTGGCTGAGGGGCGCGTGCAGGGAGGCTGCCCACCTGGACTCTGAGAGGACCTGGGAGTTCTCACCTGGACCTCCGAGTACCTGAAATTCTCCAGTTTGGCGTCTCTGCAGAGGATGTGCATGACGTGGTGGAGTCGGGCCTGGCCCGCCTGCAGTGACAGGTGTGGGTGCGACTGAGTTAACCCTGGGCCCGTGTTTCCTCAGCTGCCGGTTGCGTTTCCTCGGGGATTCTGTGAGGAGTTGGCAGGTGAGCCAACCTCTGTCGAACGTTCTGGAACTTCACAGATGCGGCCGCTGAGAGAGTCACGTGCGTGTGGTCTGAGAGGAAGGTTCCAGTTTCACCAGCTAAAACGAGACACTTGGGGTCTGAAGGCAAATCTGAGTCTCGCTCCCACCTTTGGTCCGGGTGGTCTTCAGAGATGCACATCCCGCGAGATGAGACCTGAGAGGAAAATTCTGTCAGGAGTTGTCAGGCTGTTCCCCACAGTGTCATGGTCTGAAGTCTGAAAGGGTCACGAGTGACCCAGCTGCCCTCACATTCCAGTGAGGAGTCACCCAGCTGCCCTCACATATGTCAGCGGCCTCACATGTGTCGTCTCTGAGACCTGAGAGGAAAGTTTCTGTCAGGAGTTACCAGGCTCTTCCCCAGAGGTATCATGATCTGACATCTGAAGGAGTCAGGAGTGACTCGGCTGCCCTCATGTGTATCGTGAGTGCGAATTCTGAGAGGAGTGTTCCAGTTAGGAATCACCCAATTGTCCTCTCATGCGTCCTGTGTGAGGTCCGAGAGCAACATTCTTGAGAGGAAATGTTCCAATTAGGAATCACCAGATTGTCCTATCATGTGTCCTGTGTGTGAGGTCTGAGAGGAACATTCTAGTGAGGAGTTACCCAACCGCCCCCACATATGTCACTGGCCTCACATATGTTGTGTCTGAGATCTGAGAGGAAAGTTCCAGTCAGAGTCACTTGCCTGCTCTCACATGTGTGAGGTCTGAAAGGAATATTCCGGTGAGGAGTTACCCGGCTGCCCTCACGTATGTCGTGTGTATGTGTGTGGTCTGAAGGGAATATTCCATTTCGGAGTCACCCACCTGCCCTCATGCATATCATGTGTGCGAGTTCTGAGGAGGATCTACCCAGCTGGCCTATCATGTGTCATATGTGTGAGGTCTGAGAGGAATTTTCCAGTTAGGTGTCACCAGGCTGCCCTCACATGTATCATGTGTATGAAGTCCGAGAGGAACAGTCCAGTTAGGAGTCAGCTGGCTCCCCTCATGCGTGTCATCATGTGTGTGAGATCTGAGAGGAACATTCCAGTCAGGAGTCACCCAGCTTCCCTCATTTGTGTCATGTGTGTGAGGTCTGAGAGGAAAGTTCCAGAAAGTTCCAGGCCGCCTTCACATCTGGCCTCATCGGTTTTCACAAACTTGTTCATAGAAGGGACCTTTTTCTCTTTCAGCGTTTGAAAACTTAACGTTTCTCCCCAGTGAAGATTTGTAATGCTCCTCTAGGAATATAATGCAAAAAAGCCACTGTGTTTGATGCTGTAACTCTCGTTGGCAGCCAGGATGCGGAGGGGGCTGGACTCATCTTGTTAGCGGAGGCTCCTGTTTTCATTTCCTGTTTTACAGCTTTTCCCCACCCCACCGCACCCCCCCTTTCCTTATAAAATACATGAATGGAACAGTGGGGTTTTTCCTCACTAAAAATACTGACATGGTTAGTATTTGAGTTTGAAAGAACTTGAGCTCCACTAGCATTTACGGTTACTGAAGTCAGTTGTGAAAAGGCTGAGTGAGGGTTGAGCTACTCGTCGGCTGAAGATCGTCGAATGTTTTCAGTTACAAGACCTTATGCTATCTGGTCGAGAATATCAAAGAAACGGAAACGACGAGAAGATTGTGTCTGTGGACTCTCACACAGCCCTTGTCAAGTGAAGAACCGTTTGTGGGTACCAGAGAGTCAGTATTCAAGCTTTTTCCATCTTGCCATTCGCAATCCGATAGCTCCAGGCAACGTTGGAACTTTTTTGTTGGCAAGCGCATTGCGTATATATAACTCACAAGCAAGGTGTGGATAGCTGCTTAGATCAAGAAGATTAAATCCAAGCAATGCAAACCATGGATTCCCACGTGCCGTCCCACGAAGGCACGCACAGATGCATTCCGACACACACATGCGTGCGCATATTCAGTCACATAGCCACACTCCTACACTAATTCACACAATGCTCCTATTCACACATACACATACACACCCATATACAAATTCCCCCAATGCTGCCATTCATGCATATACATACCCACACCCATACCCGTTTTCATGTGGCATTCCTGTTCTTGCAACTGCATGCCCAAACCCAGTCACACGCTCGGGTTCACTCATCAACAAGCACTCCGACCTCCAAATACACACATCTTTGCACATACCCAGACTTGGGTGGTATTCCCAGCTACGTAGAGTGCACATCTGCTAACATATACTCTGAGAAATAAGATCAGTTTGGGCAGAAAGGCTGTTTCTTGAATAGTTTGTGTTGAGAGTCAGAAACCTTCAGAACATGCCTCCAAACATTATTGATGACTTGCGAAGCTGCGGCCAGCATTCCTGTCTCTGGTATCACTTCCTTCATGAGGGTGAAATTTCTGTCAGTTGGAGACTTTCTGCAAATTCTTTCATGACAAGCCGACTTTCTTCCCCTTGTGCTCTGACAGATAAGAGCGAACAAATTAGGTGGTATAGCTCAGCCGGGTTTTTAAACAGTGAGTATCTTAGAAACATAGCAATGTGCAGGAAAAAAACAAGTGACACATTATCTTCCTTTGAAATATTTGAGACATGCGACTTGCTGATCTAATTTTCAGATGGAGAGAGATGAGACATTTCTTGTTTGTATTAAGATTGCCCAATAATTATGAAAAAAATTAATAGAGAAATGACTTCAAACCCAACAATTTATCTCTGATGTGTCCTACATATTGCTTGCGACATGGGCTAATTAAATTCTTGAGTGGGTCGTAATGTTTCTAGCAAGGATTTCTTCTCTTTTTTTCTTTTTTGATTTTTGGGACCACACTGGCTGTGCTCAGGATTGACTTCTGACTCTGTGCTGAGGGGGTCCCCCTAGGGGTGCTGGGGGACCCTATGCTGTGCTGGGGGACGTAACCCTGATTGGTCATGTCCAAGGCAAGGGCTTTCCCACTGTACTATCTCCCAGTTCAAGACTTTCTTTTTTTGGTGGAAGGAACTTAGGGTTGTATTTCAGTCTTGGCCTCTCAGTAAAATGTGAGGAAAGAGGGACCCCCTCCCTGCTCCCCACCCTTGCCTTCTTCTCTCTTGTCTTCACTCTTGTCTTCACTCCCAGCATCTGAAGGATAGGTGAGCGCCCCTATTTTTCTTGAAGGATTAGCATTTCTCCAGCTCTCAATGATGTCATGGTGTCCAACAGTCTTGGGCAACTGGTGGAAGCATCCCAGGCTTTCGGGAGAGAAAGAGCATGAGGCAGTAAGTAATGGACTTGGTCTGGGGTGTAGACAGTTGTTAATTTACACCACACCACGTGCTTTGAGGCTCCAGCCCCCAGCCCCGTCTCTGTCTCTAGAGCCAAAGGATCCAAGTGGCTGATTCCCCTTGGTTCAACTCCAGACTGACTTATCGTAAAGATCCCACTGAACGTGGAGTTTTTCTCCCAGTACATATATAAGACCGTTATGAATGTCTCTTTCATTCCTAACATAAATCAGACACAGATGCCAACTATTTCATTATCCCCTCGTTTCAGCAAACAAACAAACAAACCCATTTTACAGATGGAGTTGGTAATGAAGGCCCTTCCCGCATCCCCCTAGTAAATTAAAAAAAAATTAAAAAAAGGCTTTGGCACTTTCCCCCAAGCATTTTCATTTTGAAATACGGCCTTTTAATAGGCTTTCTTAATAAGAATCTTTGAGCTGCTCATGATGAAGGAAGGATGGTTTTTTCCTCTCTGCTGTTAGCAATTATCTGTCGACACAGACGTCCGCTCGGGGGATTGTCTGTATCACTAGCAATCTTCCTAGACGTTCTGGAGTGGAACATTCCATGTGAAATCATCCTGGGAACACACCCTCTGTTTAGCCCCAATACATCTTCTGTTCTGCAGGGTTAATGAGGATTCGGAGACGTAGTTGTTCAATGGCTCCTTCAGCCCCAGTGCTTGGTGTTTCTGCAAATATTCTGCCTTAGGATTTTGAGCCACTTTCTGATCCATGGGTGTAAGGACCAGTCGAATCTGAAGTCCTCTGGAGTGTTTAGGTCTTGTCTACACTCACCTGAGTTGAGATTCCTTTATTTTTAATTTTAATTTTAATTTTTTTGCTTTTTGGGTCACACTCGGCAATGCACAGGGGTTAGTCCTGGCTCTGCACTCAGGAGTTGCTCCTGGCGGTGTTCAGGGGACCCTGTGGGATGCTGGGACTCGAACCTGGGTCGGCTGCGTGCAAGGCAAACGCCCTACCTGCTGTGCTATCTCTCCAGCCCCATTGAGATTCCTTTTAAAGAGGAAAGGGACTTAAAGGCTCTCTCTTGGGACTCTTGGGGGTGGCAAAGTCATTTTTTTTTTTGTCTATGTGCGTTCTCTCCCAGGAGTCTTAAGCACTTGAGATGAAGGAAGACACGGGCTGCATTTAAATGTTTCAATCTGGCCCCATGTGAATTTGGCCACTGGAGAGAGAATGAGTATTTCAGGAATGCAGTTAATTTACTTCTCACCTCTCGAACGTTTTCCTTAATGACTGTGCAGTCTTGCGTTTTGTACAGAATTTGGGAAGAGACCAGTTGAAGTGTGTCTCAGAGACTCCGTGAACATGCTTGTGTGAAATCACATGCCCCCCAAAAATGGTTTGATTTCCCCCTCCAAAAAAAATTCAGATGCATGATGGAAGGAAATGGTTGGGACTTTTTTTCTCTTCCTGATTGATATGAATACGTGAATATGAGTTGTTTTGCATCTTGTGTGGAGATGAAGTTGAACAACTATAAAAGGAAAACTATGTCTGCTTATAGACAACTTGAAATATGTTCCTATGGAGTGATGATTGGACTGGAGAGATAGGACAGAGATAGGACATTTGCCTTGTTCGTGTTTGACCTTGGTTCGATCAATGCCAAGAGTGATCCTTGAACAGAGAGCTGGGAGTAGGCCTGAATACAACCGGGTGTGGCCTCAACCGACCATCCCCCCCAAATAAAAATAAAGAGTGGTTGCTTTTGAACAAATATTAGTTTTGTGTGTTTGCATATGTGGCCGTATGTACATGCAGGCAGAGTCAATGTGGGTAATACACACACATTCTTCCGATCATGATTAAAATTTATAGTGTGTGACAAATAAAAATCACACCAAGAACTATTGATCTGAAAACACACACACACACACACATACACACACACACACACAACCTCACAGCCTCTGATGGTAAATTGGTAAATTCCATTTTTCAAAGTTCAGCTGGGTCGTGGTTAAAGAAGAGAAAAAAACAAAAAACCAACTCTGACATTTCAACATGATTTGCTTATGGAAAACATTTGCAATTCTGTTAGCAAAGAAGAGTGTTGAAAAATCTAAACTTTTTTCCTTCCACATCTGTATTTGCTTATTAAAAGAACACCCCCCCAACCCCCCCAGTCTCTCAGTCTCCCAGTCTCTTGTTAAATGTGTCACGAAACTCTGTGCGAGTGTCCTGGAACTCAGTTCAGTTGTTTTGTGCTTCTTGGGGTTTTTATTTATTTAGTTCTATTTATCTATTTTGGGGGGGTTTCACACCCCAAAAGCGGTGCTTGGGGCTGACTCTCTTGGCCTCTGTATCTATGAGTTTTTGTCTACTTGCCTGTTTTAACCCACTCATCCTGATATGTAGGTCTGCAGACAGAAGCGACCTTTACAGAATTTTGGAAAATCTTTTTTTTTTACTTTTTGGGTCATATCTGGAGATGTACAGGGGTTCCTCCTGGCTCTACACTCAGGAATTACTCCTGGTGGTGCTTGGGGGACCCTATGGGATGCTGGGAATCGAACCTGGGTCGGCCGCGTGCAAGTCAAACGCCCTCCTCGCTGTGCTATTGCTCCAAGCCCCAATTTTGGAAAATCTTAAATCTAAGAGTCAGATCAGGACTCTGCCTGACAGGAGTTGATTGAGGGGCCTGGTAGATTCTCTCTTATGGGCTTCTCACCTCCTTGGCACTTATTTTTCATGAACTGTCCCCTCTCTCTGAGGGTCTGCGTCTATGGCATGTCCCAATGGACCCCACCTTAGAGAGGAAGATGGAATTCCTACAGCTGCGTGCGAGCAATTGTTGGTAGAACCTGTTTTTTTTTTTTGTCTTTTTGGGTCACACCTGGCGATGCACAGGGGTTACTCCCGGCTCATGCACTCAGGAATTACTCCTGGCGGTACTCAGAGGACCATATGGGATGCTGGGACTCAAACCCGGGTCGGCCATGTGCAAGGCAAACGCCCTACCCGCTGTGCTATCACTCCAGCCCCCAAGTAGAACCTGTTTTTGTCATAGATTTTATGCTCCAGAGAAAGAAAGGGTAACCAACCGGCCCTTTTCTTCTTCTTTTTCTGTTTTTGTCTCTGCACTCAGGATCACTCCTGGCAGACTCAGGGAACCATACAGGGTACCAGGGATCGAACTCTGGTTGGCTGCATGCAAGGCAAATGCCCTGTCCACTGTACTTTTTTTTTTTCTTTTTGGGTCACACCTAGCGATGTACAGGGATTACTCCTGGCTCTGCACTCAGGAATTACTCCTGGCGGTGCTCAGGGGACCCTATGGGATGCTAGGAATCGAATCCTGGTCCGCTGCGTGCAAGGAAAACGCCCTACCCACTGTGCTATCGCTCCACCCCCCACGTACTTTTTTTTTTTTTAATAAAAGGGTCTTTGCATATGCCTCTACCGGGTGCTTCTAGTACAAAGACTGAAAGAAGGGGCTGGAGCGATAGCACAGTGGGTAGGGGCATTTGCCCTGCACGCAGCTGACCCGGGTTTGATCCCCGGCATCCCATAGGGTCCTCCTGAGCATCGCTGGGTGTGACCCCAAAAAGAAGAAGCTGGTCACCTCTTGACATTATCATTGTTAAAATTATTCTGTATTGTTTGAGGTGCCGTGAATTGATCCCAAGACCTGCCATTCAAGAGAAGTGCTCAATACTGAACTACATCCCTGGGGCTTTGGCACTATGTTTTATTTCATTTTATTTTTTTTTTAGAGGGGACACTCCCTAGCTTAGGGGCCCAGGGACCACTCCTGGTAATTCTCAGCTCAGTGGTGCAGTCCTTCCCCTTTTGAACTTGAACTCCACTGCTCAAGCCCAGTCCTGTGGTCATCAGGGGTCACACCTGACCAGTGTGTGTGTGTGGCGGGGAGGGAGCAAGTGGTATCAAGGATGAAACTTGGGACCCCTAAGCACGGAAGCAGGCCCTCACAAGCCTTGAATTATTTTTGTACACACACACACACAAATACTTGCTAGGTATTCCAAGATTGCCTCAGCTAATGAGATGGAGCAATTTCTAGGGGAATTCCTTAAGGACCATGATGTTTCAGGAAGCTGGCCACTGATCTGATGATGTTTCATAATACTGTCAATTCACATTCAGCTTTTAGTAACTCCACTGTCAGCCAATCTCTCTATTCATTTCAGTTGGTCATTTTTTAAAAAAAATTAGACCTGCTCAAGAATATACAACTAGCTATAATAATGGAACAATAGGACGATTGATTGTCAGATGGGAGAGGGTATCTTTCTCATCATTTACGCTGCCGAGGAAAAGTCACTTGCCAGATCTCTCAATCAATATCTGTCGAGTCAAACAGCATCTCGGGATTGTCTTTGTCTGAAACTGTGACGGATACTCAGAACACACGCAGACATGTGCAAACCATTAGAAATCCCTTATAGAAGGAGATCGGATCAGCTTCAAAGCTTCCTGACGTGGAGGCATGAATTGAAGTTTGACTGACGAAGCAGTTTCTTTCTGAAAGCATGTTTGCTGAGAAGAATGGACGTGGCCTTCCGTTGGAACTGTCTCATAGCTTTCTCTTTCTCTCTGGTTATTTTTGGTTGCTTGGGATCTCAGAGATGCACAAATGAAGTCCATGCTGTTTCCCATTTACGGATCTCACTCTGAATTTATTCACTTCTTTATGAGTTGGGGGTCATACCAGGAGATGGTCAGGGCTGACTCCTGACTGCACTCACGAATCACTCCTGGCAGTGCACTAGGGACCCCTTAATAGGATGCTGGGGATTGAACCTGGGTCAGCCGTGTGCAAGGCAATCGCTCTACCCACTGTGCTATTTCTCCGGTCCCATAACTTTGTGGAATTTTAAAGATGCTGTTTTGTGCAGATACACTTTTCTCCAGTCACATGTTCATTGTGGTTTTGTGGTTTGCATTAGAGTTGGTATTATTGTCTTAGGGTCTCCTTTAGACTCACGTAACGAGACCCTCTCCAGTCCCATTCAGGCTGAAGGGAAATGTAAGATTTTATCTTTTCACGTATCTGAGCCTAGATACTGGGCTTTTAGGACAATTTTGTAGATTCGTATCTAGAATAAGTAAAATTTGGCAGCGGAGTGGGAGGAGGTGAGTTTGGGGCTTTAGTCTGTGATGCTCAGGGCTGACTCCTGGCTCTGTGCTCAGGGCTGACTCCTGGCTCTGTGCTCAAGGATGACTCCTGGCTCTGTGCTCAGGGCTGACTCCGAGTGGTGCTCAGGGGACCTTATACAGTACTGGGGATCAGATAGGACCAACCATGTGCAAGGCGAGTGCTTTAAGCCCTGGATTATTTCCCTGGCTCCTGTAGGGAATCAAGTAATCAAGGAAAGCATTTTCCCATAAGTCACACAAAATTACTGTGTACTGAACTTGTGTACTAAAATGCCCTTGACTTCATCCTCCCCTCCAATATTTGCTGGGAAATATATATCTGGATAAGTGAACCCACACATATTCATTCCTTTATAATGGATATCAGCCTCCAGGAGCTGAACTGTCCATCCATGAAGGAATAAATCCTGGTTTTTATTTAAGGAAGAAAAGTCAGACTCTAATGTTTCAAAACTGATGGTGCTGGGGTCTACAGGAGCTGGCCAGGGTGGGTTGTTTGTTCATCACCTGCCCGCCTGGATGCCCTTGTCCCATGTTTGCTTTCTTTCTTTCTTTCTTTCTTTCTTTCTTTCTTTCTTTCTTTCTTTCTTTCTCCCACACGGTGATGCTCAGGGGTTACTCCTGGCTCTGCACTCAGAAATCATTCCTACGGTGCTCGGGGGAGCCTATGGGATGCTGGGAATCGAACCCAGGTTGGCCGCATGCAAGGCAAACGCCCTTCCTGCTGTGCTATCACTCCAGCCCTTCTTTTTTTCTTCTCTACTTCTTTCCCTTCCCTTCCCTTCCCTTCCCTTCCCTTCCCTTCCCTTCCCTTCCCTTCCCTTCCCTTCCCTTCCCGCCTGCTTTTTTGGGTCCCACCCGGTGATGCTCAGGGCTGACTCCTGGCTCTGCACTCAGGAATCCTTCCTGGAGGAGCTCAGGGGACCCTATGGGTTGCCGGGACTCGAACCCGGGTCGACCGCGTGCAAAGCAAACACCCTACCCTCTGTGCTATCATTCCAGCCACTTGTCTCATGTTTTCTAGAGTGTTCTATGTGCGACTGAAGATAAGAGTGACAGCCTGAATTGGGTTGGTTCATGCTAGTCCCACAGCTGCATGGAAACATCTCTATCTGCCTTGCTCAGTTCTGGGAGACACGATCCGTCCTGAGTGCCCAGTTGGGATTTGTGAGTGAGTGGATGAGTGAGTGAGTGGGTGACTAAATGGATGGATTAATGTGTAGACGATGAGTGAATGGATGGGAGAGTGAATTGAATGGATAGGTGAATCAGTGGATGGGTGAATAAGTGAGTGGATGATGAGTTACATGGATTTACGGTTTTATTAGAATCTAAAAGGTGGGTGCGTGATCACCATTCAGTGGCTTTTTTTTTTTTGCTCTTTTGATCACACCTGGCAATGCACAGGAGTTACTCCTGGCTCTGCACTCAGTAATTACTCCTGGCGGTGCTCGGGGGACCCTATGGGATGCTGGGAATCGAACCCGGGTTGGCCGTGTGCAAGGCAAACGCCCTACCTGCCGTACTGTAGATCCAGTCCCAACCCTTCAGTAGCTTAAGAGATTAATTCAGTCCAGCTTCTGAGGCCTTATTTGATGACCTTCTTCAACTATAAAAATAGGAACCAGCAACATTGCCATTCCTCAAATGTCTCTGGTCAACAGATGCAAAAGGAAATAGAGTTATGAATAGAGACATGATCATAACAGTTGAATGTCTGCTTAGTTGTTACAGACACTTGTTTTTTCCTTTTTGGGTCACGTCTGGTGATGCACAGGGGTTTCTCCTGGCTCATGTATTCAGGAATTACTCCTGGCGGGTGCTCGGGGGACCCTATGGGATGCTGGGAATCGAACCTGGATCAGCCGCGTGTAAGACAAACGCCCTCCCTGCTATGCTATTGCTCCAGCCCTGTTACAGACACATTTTAAGCAAACTTGATTCTGATTCTTCTGGCAAAATGTCTCTTATGGGAGACTTCAGCTCAGGAAATAAATTTGGGGAAGACTCACCTCCCAAAGGTCTCCATGTGGGTTCTGGGAGTCCCAGTAGGTGGCGCTGTATTCCATTGCTGACCAGTTCCTCCAAGCGTGACTCATGGTGAGACCAAACTTCCGGTCACCACTTCATAAAGAATTTTGTGTGGTGTGCTCTGAAGCCCATACTTTGAGTTCCATGTATTTATATCATCATCAGTTGGGTTTGCCTTGATGAGCATGGGATTTGGGGGGATCCTTGGGTTCCCCTGATGGGAGACCATGGCTTTGCTCTGTGAGATCTGGCTTGCCAGGAAGGAAGGAACCTGCGTCATGAAAATGCATCAAAACAGTCAGGGACACAGTTCCAACGGCTGAGAAGGCATCTCTGCGTGAAGGTCCCCTAGGTTTAATCCCCAGCACCTCATGGGGTGCTTTCTGCCTCTTGCATATGACGAATTGGTGAATAGGATATGGGCGTTACCCCCAGAGACTGTCATGGATTTTTTTTTAAATTGAATCACCATGAGATACAGTTAAAAAACTTTCATGTTTGAGTTGCAGTCATACAATGATGGAACACCCATCCCTCCACCAGTGTACATTTCCCACCACCGATGTCCCCAACATACCCCCATTCCACCCCTCCCCCTGCCTCCATGGCAGACAATCTCCCCCATAGTCTCTCTCTACTTTGGGGCATTATGGTTTAATATCTATCTTATTACCTAGTTCTTACTCTGGAGAACCTGGCAGGCTACCAAACGTATCCTGCCCATATGGCAGAGTCTGGCAAACTCCCCTTGGCATATTCAATATGCCAAAAAACAGTAACAATGATGGGTCTCATTCTCCTGACCCTGAAAGAGCCTCGAATGTGGCACTTTTTAAAAATCTCAGGGCTAGGTCAACCGAGACGTTACTGGGGCCTGCCGAGGCAATCGATGAACAACAGGATGACAGTGATACAGTGATGGTTTGCAATACAGATACTGAGAGGCCGTCACGTTGGGTCCTTGATCTACTCTCAGCACACATCTCCCATCCCGAGCGACCCCTCCAACCCTCACTGACGCAGTGATCCCTTCTCTATCCCAGCTGCCTTCTCCCCAGCTCATGAGGCAGCTGCCAACCATGGGGCAATCTTCCTGGCCATTGTCTCTACTGTTCTTGGGTGTTAGTCTCATATTCTGATATTTTATAGTCCACAAATGAGTGTCACGGGATTTGGACCTTGTAGTTCAAGTGAGCAAGTTTGGTTTATTGGCTACCCCAGCATCGAACCATTTTGGTTTTTAACCTTCGATTTGATTAGTAAGAGAGACAGAATAGACAACTCGAAAACGGAAGGTCTTCGGAGCTGACCCAGGCATTATTTCCTTAAATGGGTCACTGTGTAGAAAGATCTCTGATTGCTCAGGTCTCTGAGCAGTTGTTGATGAGCTTCTGGCTTAAAGGCGAGGTTCTCTTGCCTGTAAGATTGTCAGTGTTTTTCTGGATGATCTGAAAACTGTAAAGTTGAAAATCAACGCACAGGTGGGGAAATACTTTACTGGTATGTACACAAGGTTTTCACAAGGTTTACTGGTTTTCACAAGACAGTAAATTTTGATAGATTCAACTGGAATTCTGAGGAATTACTTTCCAGTCCTACCTGGGGAATGTTTAAGATAAACCTCTATTTCATGGTCAGGTCTAAGAGATAGTGCGGTGGGGAGGGTGTTCAATTCCTAGCATCAAGACCCTTAGCACAGAGCCAGGAGTCAGCCCCGAGCACCTCTAGATATGACCCACAAACAAGCAACCAACCAACCGGAAAAAATAACAAAAAAAACCAAAACCCACATCTGCTTTCACGTTTCTTTTCTTATTTAACAAAAATTGGATGTCAGTACAATGGAAATTTGGTGTCTTGTAAGACCGAATCATTTGGCCCCTGGGGCTGTAACTTGGTAGCAAAGACGTGATCTAATCTCACTATTGTTTCTCAAGAGATTATCTTTGTTTTATGGGGGAGCAACGCCAGTGGTGCTTGGGGAGTCATGTGCTGCCGGGAATGAAAACGGGTTAGGTGCACGTCTGCCCAGTGAGCCTTCTCTTCAGTCCCAAGAGGTTGTTTTTAAATCACGTTGCTGCACTTGGTATCGGTTGGTGATTATTCTGTAGTGAGCATGATTTAGGGAGTGCAGAGAGCTAGAAATTCAGTCTGCCTTGCTCAAAGGAGGAAAGGAGGTGTCCATTGGTTAGATCAGAAACTGCCTCACACCAGGGACCAGTGAGTTTCCTACTGCAGTGACTTGACATTTACCCTAGCATGTAGGAGTGTGTGTGTGTGTGTGTGTGTGTGTGTGTGTGTCTGTGTCTGTGTGTGTCTGTGTCTGTGAGTATATATGTGACTGAGTGTGTGTGTGTGTATATATACATATATGTATATAATATATATCACTATCACAGTATCACTGTCATCCTGTTCATTGACTTCCTTGAGCAGGCACCAGTAACGTCTCCTTCATCCTAGCCATGAGATTTTAGAAAGTGCCACATTCAAGGCTCTTTCAGGGTCAGGGGAATGAGACCCATCACTGTTGCTGGTTTTTGGCATATTGAATATGCCATGGGGAGTTTGCCAGACTCTGCCGTGTGGGCAGGATACTCTCGGTAGCCTGCCGGGTTCTCCAGAGTAAGAACTAGATAATAAGATGTTGCACGGCTGCGAATGCGGTAGCGTGCTTCCGGAGCTGGATTTTATAGTCTCTGGGTCTTGGCCGTTGATGGGATTACACGGTGCTGGGTGGGGGGGTGCAGTTGGTGGGTGTGATGCCTACATACTGGAAGATGGGGGATCTGGGTGGAGGAGGCCCAGTCCCAATCTGAGCAGGCTTGGAGATCTCAGCCCCGGGACCCGCATGCCTGGGTTCCTCTGCCGGTTCCTTCATGCGTGAGGCTCATCTGAATGTACGGAGAGTGATCTCAGCATGGTTGTGGCTGGTTTTGGAGGTCTTGGGCTGCCGGGGCTCTGCTCGGGGCGGGGAGGGAAACTCAAACCGCTCCCTTCCAAGGAGCCCCGGTGAGGACAGCCAGGTGCGGGGGCAGGAGACTCTGCACTGTTCTCCATATATATATACATATATATATATATATATAGCTTTCCTATATATATATATTCCTGCATGCATGTATGCGTGTGAGTGCTTGTGTCTGTGTGTGCCTGTGCATGTGTGTCATGTGTCTGAGTGTGTATGCACCTATCTGTGTGTGGGCATGTGTGAGTGTGTGTGCATGTGTGTGTGTGCGTGTGTGTCTGTGCTTGTGCGGAAATGTGTCTCCTATACGTGTGTCTGTGTTCATATGCCTGTGTGTGCCTCTACATGTATGTGAGTGTGTGCATGTCTCTGTGTGTGCCTGGGCATCCACGAGTGTGTGTGTGTGTGCGTGTGTGTGTGTGTGTGTATTCCTGTGTGTGCCTCTGCCCACCCCTGAAAGCTTCCTGTGGGTCAAAGCTCAACATGCAAACCATGTACTCTAGTGCCTGCTGGCTTTGTTCACCTCTTTTTTGTTGTTGTTTTGGGGCTACACCCGGCGATGCTCAGGGCTGGCTCCCATCTCTGCACTCAGGGATCACTCCTGGTGATGCTCGGGGGACCCGGTGGGTGGGGTGCCGGGGATGGACCCTGGATTGGTCACATGCAAGGCAGACACTTTCCTGCTGGACACTTTCCTGCTGCTCCAGCCCCGTCCACATTCTCTTAGCAACCAGATAGCTCAGTGGAAACACCAGGAAACCCCCCACCCACCGCAGTCACGTTTTGAGCCCCTTAGAGTATCCAAGCAAATATGCATTCTTGCTGCCAGTGTTTTTATTAAGGGACCATATCTTTATTTTTTAATTTTTATTTATTATTTTTTGCTTTTTGGGTCACACCCGGCGATGCACAGGGGTTACTCCTGGCTCATGCCTCAGGGATTACTCCTGGCAGGTGTGTGTGTGTGTGTGTGTGTGTGTGTGTGTGTGTGTAGGCCCTATGGGATGCTGGGAATCTTACTCTGGTTGACTGTGTGCAAGGCCAGTGCCCTCCCCGCTGTGATATCACTCCAGCGCCTTATTCATTTTTTTTTTTTAATGAATAAGTTTTGATTTGGGTCCCCACTGGATGGGTGCTCAGGCCTTACTCTTGCTCAGGGATCACTCCTGGCGGGGCTCTGGGAATCTGAGGGGATGCCAGGGAGTGGAATTCGGGTCAGCCACGTGCAAACCAAGCGCCTTACCATTGTACTCTCTCTGGCTCAACGTGTCAGATTGTTGAGGTAAAAACAATCTGAAGGGCCGGGGCCATAGCACAGTGGGGAGGGCGTTGGCCTTGTACGCGGCCGACCTGGGTTCAGTCTTCAGCATCCCATCGGTTGCCCCGAGCACCGCCAGGAGTGATCCCTGAGTGCAGAGCCAGGAGTCAGCCCTGAGCATCGCCGGGTGGGACCCAAAAACCAACCAACCAAAAAAAAACCAACCTGAGAAGCTGGCGCCCTTGCATATATGCTGGAGGCCCAGGTTTGATCCCTGGCATGGCACATCCCAAGTGCTAACAGAAGTCGCTCGAGGCATTGCTGGGTGTGGCCCGGAAACAGCCCCGAAGTAAGCAAACAGAATCGAGACCAGCATGAAGGATTAATCTCTAATCTCTAATCGGATTTACCTCGAGAGTCAGGCGCCCTTGGGAGTCTGAAAAAAGAGTTCGCGGATCCAAAATAAACTATCATTCCGCTGAGCTGGGGTTTTACCACGCTGTGATTTCATGGTGTAAAAGTCCGTGTGCTTCGCTTTACAGAAAACAGACTTGTCCAGGCCAGGAAGTGTCTCATTTGACAGAGAAGACTTGGATTGAGCAGTTCTGCTGTTGGCTTTCTGGTGGGACACTTGGAAACTATCTGGGGCGGGGTAGGGGTGGGGGACGGGAAACGGAGGTTTTTTTTTAGGGAAAAAATTATTGGAAGTATAAAAAAACAGCAAGTTTCCAACAAGCTGTTAAAATTTCGTGTAGTGTGCTGGTTCCCACCCCTCTGACTGCTATTCTATACTTCGTTCCATCATGAATATTTCTCTGTGTAATTAGCATGATACTAAAACATTGTTTAAGAGATCACACAGGCGCCATAATTTTTACTTGGTTGTCTCCCATTTGCTGTAAAAGAATTTTCCCCTTTTAATGCTTGTTTAGATCAGGATGATAGCTGGGAGCGATGCATTCTTGTTTTGAGATTCGTCCATAGTAAAGGATAATTCTCCCTTTTGTCCTGCCAACATACCTCATGTTTAAAATCTTATGCTTGGGGCTGGAGCGATAGCACAGTGGGTAGGATGTTTGCCTTGCACGCAGCCTACCAGGGTTCGATTCCCAGCATCCCAGCGGAATGTCCCCTGAGCATCACCAGGAGTGCAGAGCCAGGAGTCAGCCCTGAGCATCTCTGGGTGTGACCCAAAAAGCGCGCACACACACACACACACACACACACACACACACACACCCCTACCTTATGCTCTTGTTGGTTGGTTTGGTTGGTTGGTTGGTTTGGTTTGGTTGGTCGGTTTGGTTGGTTGTTTGGTTGGTTGGTTTGGTTTTTTGGGCCACTCCCAGTCATGTTCAGGGCCTATTTCTCACTCTGCTCAGGAATCACTCCTGCCTCTGCACTGGAATTAACTCCTTGCACTGTTCAAGAGATCTTGTGTGGTGCTGGGAATCAACCCATATTCATATAATGCACCTGCCTTACCCACTATAGTATCTCTCTGACCCCTTTATACGGAGAATTACCCACTGTACTGTCTCTCTGACCCCTTTAGACTGAGAATTACCCACTGTACTGTCTCTCTGACCCCTTTAGACTGAGAATTACCCACTGTACTGTCTCTCTGACCCCTTTAGACTGAGCACTACCCAATGTACTATCTCTCTGGCCCCTTTATTTATTTTTACATTATTTGATTATGTTTAATATTCAAACACCAAATCCCACCACCACGACACCGTCCCACCACCATATCAATCCCTGTCCCAAAGCTGAACCGAAATAATATATTTTGTATTGTCTGTTATATTATGACATCTTATTATGACATCTGGAGCTGGAGCGATAGCACAGCGGGTAGGGCGTCTGCCTTGCACGCGGCCAACATGGCCGACCCGAGCCCGGCAAGCTACCGAGAGTATTCGATATGCCAGACACAGTAACACCAAAGTCTCCAATCGAGACGTTACTGGGCCCACTCAAGCAAATCGACGATCAACGGGAGGGCCTTTACCTTTACCTTTACCTTTATTATGACATCTTATTATCTCAGTCCTACTTTGGACAAACTGGCAGGCTACCGAATGTAGCCTGCCCACACGGCAGAGTCTGGCAAACTCCCTGTGGCGTACCCAATATGCCAAATACCAGTAACAATGATGGGTCTCTTTCTCCTAAAGAGCCTTGAATATAATCTCAGGGCTAGGATGAAGGAGACGTTACTGGGGCCTGCTTGAGGCAATCGACGAATAACAGGATGGTCGTGATTCGTGATTCGTGATTAAAAAAAAAACCACACACACACACAAACAAACCGGGGCTGGAGCTATAGCACAGCGGGTAGGGCTAGGGCGTTTGCCTTGCACACAGCCAACATGGCCGACCCAGGTTCGATCCCCAGCATCCCATATGGTCCCCCGAGCACCGCCAGGAGCAATTCCTGAGTGCATGAGCCAGGAGTAACCCCTGAGCATCGCCGGGTGTGACCCAAAAAAGCAAAAAAAATTAAAAAAAAAACCGCTGAAAATGCTACAAAAAAGCATCCATAGAGGAAAGAGTGTGACGGTAGTTCTATTTTGGCAGGGTCTCTGGCCCCTTTATACTGAAACTCTTTATACTGACATTTCCAGGTGGTTCTGGAATGTCCACGGCAATCATGGTTGGGTGAGTGACATATAAAAAGACAGTTCTTGAGGGGCTGGCGTGATAATTCAGCGGGTAGGATGTTTGCCTAACATGTGACTGACTTGAGTTCAATTCCCGGCACCCTAGAATATCACCAGGACTGATCCTTGAATGCAGAGCCAGGTGTGGCCCCCAAACAAATTTTTTTTTGGGAATTTAAGGTAAAGTTTCCTGCTCATTTCTTTTTTTTTCTTTTGGGGTCACACCTGGCGATGCAAAGGGGTTACTCCTGGCTCATGCACTCAGGAATTACTCCTGGTGGTGCTCGGAGGACCATATGGGATGCTGGGACTTGAACCCGGGTCGGCCGCATACAAGGCAAACGCCCAACCCGCTGTGCTATCTCTCCAGCTCTCCTGCTCATTTCATAGGTGCTGACAGGGACATTTTTTCGCTGTTCTTGGTGCCGTCATTTACTATTGCTTTCTGGTGAAGGTTGCGCTTTTTTTGGTGTGTGATGGAAGTTAGCTTTGATCTTCCCTCTCTTCCCCATGTCCTGAGAGTTCAACAAAATGCAAGTCAGGGTCGTCAGACCGTTCACCTTGGGACAGAGGGAGCCAGAAGCAGCAGGAAGTTGCAGGCAGGAAAACTCACGTACTGTCTCGACTTCGCTCAGATTTCAGCAAGGGGCAGAATCTTCTCTGTAGACCTCAGGCCATCAAGTTCCAGGAAACCAGCCGGTGCCCAGGTCTCTCCTGCCTTCACGCCACGTGTGGTTTGATTTTTGCTGCTGTTTTTATCCAGATATGCTCTGATTTGTGTTTTCCCTTCTTCCAACCGTAGTTGAGTGCCGGGGAACTAACCACAGAGTTTGTTGGATTATGTTGGATTATCAGGAACAGTGTGTGTGTGTGTGTGTGTGTGTGTGTGTGTTGGGAGGGGTGTCTTAAAAGGCGGGTGCATGTAGACTGCCCTGTTCTGAGCGTCTGTGTGTACTTTGTCTTTAATCCAGCCTTGAGGGGTCTTACTGGTAAGAAACTCAGCTCAGAGAACAGCCAGACGGTGATTCGTGTTTTGATTCCGTAGCTGACATTTTTATTTTTTCAAACTTGAAAATAATTCCAGGAGACGCTGGAGCGATAAGACAGTAGGGAGGGTGCTTGCTTTGCATGCAGTAGTCCTGAGTTCGATCCCCAGAACTCTGATGGTCCCTGGTCCCCTAAGCCTACCAGGAGTGATGCCTGAGCACAGAGCCAGGAATAAATAAGCCCTAGCACTGCCAGGGTGGACCCCAAACCATAGTAGTAGTAGTAGTAGTAATAGTAATAAAAAGGTAAAGGCCCTCCCGTTGATCGTCGATTTGCTCGAGCGGGCCCAGTAACGTCTCCATTGGAGACTTTGTTGTTACTGTGTCTGGCATATCGAATACTCTCGGTAGCTTGCCGGCCTCTCCGAGAGGGGCGGAGGAATCGAACTCGGGTCGGCCATGTTGGCTGCTTGTAAGGCGAACGCCCTACCGCTGTGCTATCGCTCCAGCTCAATAATAATAATAATGGTAGTAGTAGTAGCACTGCACTGTCCTCCCATTGTTCATCGATTTGCTCGAGCGGGCCCAGTAACGTCTCCATCGTGAGACTTGTTGTTACTGTGTTTGGCATATCGAGTTTGTCACGGGGAGCTTGCCAGGCTTTGCCGTGCGGGCGAGATACTCTCGGTAGCTTGCCGGGCTCTCCGAGAGGGGTGTAGGAATTGAACCTGAGCCGGCTGCGTTCAAGGCAAATGCCCTACCACGTGCTATTGCTCCGACCCAATAATAATAATAATAATAATAATAATAAAGTAATGACTCTAGTATCAGCAGATATTCCAGAAGGTAAGGCATTTAAATTTATTTATTTATTTATTGCTTTTTGGGTCACACCTGGCGATGCTCAGGGCTGACTCCTGGCCCTGCACTCAGGAATTATTCCTAGCAGTGCTCAGGGGACCATATGGGATGCTGGGGATTGAACCCAGGTCAGCTGTGTGCAAGGCAAAAGCCCTCCCTGCTGTGCTATTGCTTCAGTCCTAGGCATTTACCTTGTATGTGGCCTAAATGACAGTGATTCATATGGTTTTCTGAGCTCTGCCAGGGCTCACCCCTGAGCACAAAGCCAAGAATAGCCCCTGAGCACTGCTGGGCCAACCTCCCCCAAACCCTCCCTCTCCCCATTAAAAAAACAACCCCTATCAGAGCAATACATTAATTTTGTTAAAAAAAAATAATAATCGGGAGCCAGAGCAATAGTACAGCGGGTAGGGCGTTTGCCTTGCACGCAGCTGACCCGGGTTCGATCCCCGGCATCCCATAGGGTCCCCCGAGCACCGCCAGGAGTGATTCCTGAGTGCAGAGGCAGGAGTCAGCTCTGAGGATTACCGGGTGTCACCCCAAAACAAAACAAAACAAAACAAAACATTGTGTGCTTGACACTCAATGACTAGGAGCTTAGGGCATCAAACAGTTGGTCCAAATTCACCTCTTAATGCTATGGCAATGGTCTGAACATTTTTTCCCTTTTATTTATTTTTAATTTTTTGGGCTGGAGCGATAGCACAGCGGTAGGGCGTTCGCCTTACAAGCGGCCAACATGGCCGACCCGAGTTCGATTCCTCCGCCCCTCTCGGAGAGCCCGGCAAGCTGCCGAGAGTATTCGATATGCCAGACACAGTAACAACACAGTCTCCAATGGAGACGTTACTGGGCCCGCTCGAGCAAATCGACGATCAACGGGAGGGCCTTTACCTTACCTTAATCTTTAAAAAATTTTAATGAATCATCATGAGATACAGTTACAGACTTACAAATTTTCGTGATTACATTTCAGTCACTGGAGCGATAGCACAGCGGGTAGGGTGTTTTTCTTGCATGTGGCCTACCTGGCTGACCTGGGTTCGATTCCTTCACCTCTCTCGGAGAGTCCAGCAAGCTACCAAGAGTATCTCGCCCGCACGGCAAAGCCTGGCAAGCTCCCCGTGATGTATTCGACCTACCAAACACAGTAACAACAAAGTCTCACAGTGGGTCTGTTCGAGCAAATCAATGAACAACGGGAGGACAGTGCAGTTTAGTGCTACATTTCAGTCAAACAATGTTCAAGTACCCATCCCTCCACCAGTGCCCGTTCTCCACCATCAATGACCCCAGTATCCCTCCCGCCACCCACCCCCACCCCTTCCCACCCCCCGCCTCTGTGGCAGGCGCATTCCCTACCCCCCCTCCCTCCCCCTCTGGGTGTTACGGTTTGCAACATCGGCACCAAGCATCCATCCATCATGTTTGGTCGATAGCCTGCTTTGGTCTGAACATTCTTGACTCGGAGCATCAGACTCGTCTGTGCTTTGCGTGTTGTCTTTGGAGGAGAGCCATGTTCGTTCTCTGAAAAGAAAGCGTTATTTTCGAAAGAGGGAAAGGCTCATACACAGCTTCCTTTGTTTTGAATGGCAAGGGGGAATATGGTAGCCCGGTGTTCATTCCTCGCCGTAACCCAGCTTGAAATATTGGATGCCTGGAGTTTTCATACGGGGGCAAACTCAAAACAGTTGTGCATTAATTCTGTCCTTCCCCTCTGCCTTCCACCACCACCAGGTGAAGCGCTGGTAAATGTGATTTCAAACCCTTAGTTGTGTGGTGACGCTCCTGTTTGTTCTTTATGTTGTGTTTGCTTAGAGTTGATTTTGTAGGGAGAGGGAGGTATCAACATTCTTAATCTTCGTCCAAGTTGTCAACAAGCACATCCATAGCCGTGTTTGGTCAGTTGCTTAGGGGACAAAACCAAACAGCATCTTGGTTGCGTTAGGTTGGGTTTTGTGGTTTTCGCCGTGTAGGGAGTTCAGCTTTTGTTCAAGAACATGCAACCATTCCGGTTCTTAGGAAAAAAATTTTTTTTTCCTTCTCCTATATGGAGCCAACCAGTGGTTACCAAGAAAAGTATTTGGAAGAGACTTGAAAAACATTTAGATGCCAAGACAAAGAAATCATTCCCCGATCGAGTCAGTCCGGGGTGATTTGGACTCCGCCATAATTAAGCATTTGAGAAGATATTTCTGGGGAAGAGGAATTTACTAGTATGAGATTTTGGAGAAAGCAGTATGGTGGTGAGGGTTCAGGGGTGGGAAATGTGTCAGGGACGTGCTGGGTGCAGTTGTCCTCACTGGAATTGTCCAAGGGAGAGATTCACCCTGAATCCGGAAAGACGCTTTGGGGAGTCCACCGTGAGTAAGTGGGGGCATGTACGAGGACCAGGCACTCAAGCATCTGGTTCTTCGTGCATCCTCGGAACCCAAATCTTAAACATCCAACACATGGGGTGTTTGAGATTATCCCCAGGTTTAAACTGGGGCTAGGAGTCCGAGTAGGACTTCTGATTGGAACGTGGAAGTTCCATTATCGACTCTTCTCCCCAGAAGTGATTGAAGAGACCCAGGGAGTAAGAAGCAGAATATTTCAGGCAACGTTTGGGAGTAGGAGGGGACTAAACCCCCAGATCTCTACAGAGAAAGGAGATTGGAGAGGCCAAGCAAATGCAGCCAAGGCCAAGTTGTATTATTATTATTATTATTTTGCTCAGGGCTGACTCCTGGCTTGGCACTCAGGAATCACTCCTGGCGGTGCTCGGGGGACCCTATGGGATGTCGGGGATCGAACCCGGGTCGGCCGCGTGCAAGGCAAACGCCCTCCCCGCTGTGCTCCAGCCCTAAGAACAGATTTTTAAATAAATACTGATGAATTTACAGAGCTAACTGGACCTCATGAAGGGAGCCGGAGCTGAGCCCGGTAAAGCATCCCAGGGAACCTCACTCTCCCCACAGCCAGCAAAATGCCCTCCCTTTCCCTATAAAGGGAACAAACCCCGCTCCCGTAAAGTCCAGGAACCGGGAGGAAAGGAGTAATCCCTTTTGACGTCTCCTGCAGGAGAGAAAATGAGTTTGGCATCGCCAAGACTTGGCGCAAGGAAACTTCCCGTCATTCCCGTTATCGACCGGAGCTGACTGATTGGTCTGGGGAGACCTGGTCCCAACTGGAGGGCAAAGGACACACCCCGGGCCCCTAGCTCCCACCCTGTGGGGAGAGGGAAAGACGCTGCCTCATCAATCTGCTTTTTTTTTTTTTATTGAATCATTTTGAGATGCAGTTACAAACGTTCATGATTAAGTTTCAGTCACACAATGATGGAGCCCCCATCCCTCCACCAGGGCACATTCCCCACCACCAATATCCCCAGTATCCCCCCCATCCCACCCTCCCCTGCCTCCATGGCAGACAATCTCCCCCAGACTCTCTCTCTACTTTGGGGCATCCTGGTTTGCAACACAGACACTGAGAGGCCATCACGTTGGGTCCTTTGCCTCCTGCTCATGGGGAGAGAACCCCAGCAGGGCAGGTTGGCCATCAGGAAGCTCAGAATTGGGGGGGGGAGATCACTATTGAGGAGATGGTGAAGAGGGCGCTCCAAATGCGAGTCTAATAGTCAAGTTTGAGGGGTCAGAGAGAGAGGACAGTGGAGAGGCACTTGCCTTGCACCTGGCTAGCTCAGGTTCATTCTCCAGGACCCCATAGAATCCCCTGAGCACCACCAGGAGACATCCCTGAGCACAGAGCCAGGAGTAACTCCTAAGCACTGCCGAGAAACCAAACAAACATAAAAGATCACGATCACGATCATCCTGTTGTTCGTCGATTGCCTCGAGCAGGCACCAGTAACGTCTCCTTCGTCCCAACCCTGAGATTCTACAAAGTGCCACATTCAAGGCTCTTTCAGAGTTAGGAGAATGAGACCCATCGTTGTTACTGGTATTTGGCATATTGGGGACACCACGGGGAGTTTGCCAGACTCTGCAGTGTGGGCAGGCTACATTTGGTAGCCTGCCAGGTTGTCCAAAGTAAGAATGAGATAATAAGGTGACCCCCGCCTACTGGAAGATGGAGGATCTGGGTGGAGGATGCTCAGCCCCGACCAATCCGAGCAGGCTTGGAGATCTCAGCCCCGGGACCCGCATGCCTTTGTTCCTCTGCCGGTACCTTCATGTGTGCGGAGAGTGGTCTCAGCATGGTGGTGGCTGGTTGTGGAGGTCTTTGGCTGCCAGGGCTCTGCTCCGGGCGGGGAGGGAAACTCAACCCGCCCCTTCCAAGGGGCCCCAGTGAGGACAGCCAGGCGCGGGGGCAGGAGACTGCAAAAAAAATTAAAAAATACAAATACAAATTTGATAAAAGAGGGAAAAAGAAGGAAATGTTTCAGAAACAACCACATGAGAGCAAAAGTTTTGTAGAAGGGGCGGTTGGTGAATTGTCGTTTCCCTCAAGGGTTAATCAGCAATCCTAAGAGTCCTGCTTTGGATTCTGGGTAAACACCTTTTTTTGGGTCACACCCAGTGATGCTCAGGGCTGACTCCTGGCTCTGCACTCAGGAATCACTCCTGGCGGTGCTCGGATGCCGGGGATCTAACCTGGGTTAGCCCCAGTCCCTGGTTCATCACTCTTGATTGATTGATTGATTGATTGATTGCTTTTTGGGTCCCACCCGGCGATGCTCAGGGCTGACTCCTGGCTCTGCACTCAGGAGTCACTCCTGGCGGTGCTCGGGGGACCCGATGGGATGCTGGGGATCGAACCCAGGTCGGCCGTGTGCAAGGCAGACGCCCTCCCCACTGTGCTATCGCTCCGGCATTTGGAGATTTGGAGATTTTGTTCTTGTTTTGATAGTGACACTGCTTTCTTATTTTCCTGTTGCCATCTTTAGAGCATATCTCCATTGCAGCACGTTGATTTACAAGCCCCCATGTCTGCCTGTTTAGGGGGTACGGCGTGAGCATCACGGCTGTAAAGTATAAAGCCGTATAAAGCACCAGGATCCTTCCACGATTTTCCACCAACTCTCCGCCGGCTCTTGTCTGGTTGACCTCGTGCTCTGGTCAGAGGCCAAGGGTGTGTGTACGTTGGACACGGTCCCGTTCCTAGTTCTCTCTAGCCCACAAGCGAGTGGGATCATCCGGCATTTGGCTTTCTTCTCCTTACTTGTTTCACATCGTATGACCCCTTCCAGTTCCCTTTGTGTCGAAGCCAAAGGCCAGATTTCATCTTTTTGTGCAGCCAAGAGATATTCCACTGGAGGGGCCAGGGAGATCGTAAATTTGGTCTTGTATGTGACCGACCTGGGTTCGGTCCTCAGCATCCCCTGGGATCCTCTGAACACCACCAGGAATAATTCGCAAGCACAGCGCCAGGAGTCAGCCCTGAACATCATGTGGCGTGGCCCCCCCAAACCAAAAAATAAAATAAAATAGAGCTATTCCATTGGAATAGCTTGGAGGGGGCAGGTTGAGTTTCCCTCCCCGTCCTGACCAGGGCTCTGGCAGCCGAAGACCTCCAGAACCAGCCACCACCATGCTGAGACCACTCTCCACACGCATGAAGGTACCGGCAGAGGAACAAAGGCACGCGGGTCCCGGGATTGAGATCTCCAAGCCTGCTCGGATTGGGGCTGAGCATCCTCCACCCAGATCCTCCATCTTCCAGTAGGCAGGGGCCACACCCACCAAATGACCCCCAGCGCCCTGTAATCCCATCAACGGCCAAGACTCAGAGACTATAAAACCCAGCTCCTGGAAGGACCTTATTGACATCTTATTATCTCATTCTTGCTTTGGACAACCTGGCAGGCCACCGAAAGTAACCTGCCCACATGGCAGAGTCTGGCAAACTCCCCGTGGTGTCCCCAATATGCCAAATACCAGTAACAATGATGGGTCTCATTCTCCTAACCCCGAAAGAGCCTTGAATGTGGCACTTTTTACAATCTCAGGGCTAGGATGAAGGAGATGTTACTGGTGCCTGCTCGAGGCAATCGACGAACAACAGGATTCCAGTGGATACGCAGATTCCATCTTTTTTATTCACTCATCTGTCATCAGGTGTTCTGGTTCTTTCTAGATTTGGGCTGTTCTGAATTGTGTTGCAGTGACCATAGGTGTGTGTGTGTGTGTGTGTGTGTGTGTGTGTGTGTGTGTGTGTGTGTGAGGGGGGAGTTTCTTTGTGAATGGTTGTTTTTTGTGTTCTTCAGATACATTCCAAGAATGGTAGTTGCTGTCATTCAGGTTTAGATTTTTTTGAGACGTCTCTTGCTGGTTTTAGCTTTTTCTTTACTTTTTTTTTTTTGCGTTTGGGGTCACACCCGGTGATGCACAAGGGTTACTCCTGGCTCTGCACTAGGAATCACTGCTGGTGGTGCTCAGGGGACCCTATGGGATGCTGGGAATCGAACCCAGGTCGGCTGCGTGCCAGGCAAACGCTCTCCCTGCTGTACTATAACTCCAGCCCCGGTTTTAGTTTGTTCAAGAAGTCGGATACTGGTTTCCATAGAAGTCGCACACAGTGAATGGGGTTCTTTCTTCTACTCCACATCTGTCCGGCACTTGCTTCTGGACTTATTTATTTATTTTTGACAGAAGTTATTCTTTGGGTCACACCCGGCGATGCTCAGGGGTTACTCCTAGCTTTGCACTCAGGAATCACTCCTGGCGGTGCTCAGGGGACCCTATGGGATGCTGGGAATCAAACCCGGGTCAGCCGCTTGCAAGGCAAAAGCCCTCCCCGCTGTGCTCTTGCTCCAGCCCTGACAGAGGTTATTCTTAAAGGTGTGAGACAATGATCTCATCCTATTGATTTTCGTCCTCTTGATTTCTGTTTCCCTGATGAGCTGTGAAGATGAACTTTCATTAAAGTACCTGTAGTTTGTCTGCCTGTCTTTCATCTTCTTTATATGCTTGTTTTGGGGCTGGAGCAATAGCACAGCGGGTAGGGCATTTACTCTTCCATCCCTCTTGGAGAGCCCAGCAAGCTATCGTGGCGTCTTCGAGATGCCAAACACAGTCACAACAAGTCTCGCCATGGAGACGTGACTGGTGCCCGCTCGAGCAAATCGATGAACAACGGGAGGACAGTGATACAATGCTACTCTCACTAGTGGATCGTGCCTAGGGGTGACTAGTGGTAGTGCTTGGGGAACCAGTGGGTTGTCAGGGATCACACCTGGGTCTTCCTGGTGAGACAAGTGCTCCATTCACTCTACTCGTTCTTCACCCCTTGCATCACGTCTCTTTGGAGAAACTATTCCTCTTTTCTTTGGGCTGGAGCGATAGCACAGTGGTAGGGCGTTTGCCTTGCACGCAGCCAACATGGCTGACCCGGGTTCGATTCCTCCACCCCTCTCAGAGAGCCCGGCAAGCTACCGAGAGTATTTCGCCCGCACGGCAGAGCCTGGCAAGCTCCCCGTGACGTATTCGATATGCCAGACACAGTAACAACAAGTCTCACCATGGAGACGTTACTGGGCCCACTTGAGCAAATCGATGAACAACGGGAGGACCGTGATGTGATGTGATTTCTCTCTTTATTTGTTTTTTTTGGGGGGGCGGGATGGGGTAGTTTTCGTTTTAGTTGCGGTTGAATTTGGGCACGTGAAGATTTCCTGCAATTCAGGAAGATGTCTTTTCATTTCAGTGGGAATGTCCTTTGCCGTCCAGCAGCGTTTGAGTTTGATGCAATCCCATTTGTTTGTTTTTTTATTTTATTTTTCTTGCCAAGGGAGTCAAATCTCCAAAGGCCCATAGAAGCCCGTGTCACGGAGAGTTCTGCCTGTTTTCTTTTTTTCTTTATGGTTTTGGGTCTGACATCCAAGTCTTTAATCCATTTAGAGTTAACTTCTGTGCATGAGAAAAGACAGGAACCCAGTTTCGTGTTTTTACACGAAGCTACTCTGTCCCCCAACACCATTTACTGCTGACTTTACTTTCTCCAGGTTCCGCTTGTGGCTTTAGTCATTCATTTAACACTCCTTGAAAGTTCAGTTTAGGGGCTGGAGCGATAGCACAGCGGGGAGGGCGTTTGCCTTGCACGCGGCCGACCCAGGTTCGATTCCCAGCATCCCATAGGGTTCCCTGAGCACCGCCAGGGAACCTGAGTGCAGAGCCACGAGTAACCCCTGTGCATTGCCAGGTGTGACCCAAAAAGCAAACCAAAAAAAGAGAGAAGAAGAAAGTTCAGTTTACTGGACTCTCAGTTTGGGGGGGTCGGGTTGGAGGGGTGTGACTTCCTTGGGCTTACTCCTGGCTCTGTGCTCAGGGGTCATCCCATTGATTCTATATCAGCCTCATGCAAGGCAAGTGCCTTATCCACTGTATTATCTCCCTGGGCTGGCCTCTCCATTTTATTTCATCGATCTACTTATTATTCCACTATTTTCAAGATCAGGAAGTAAAAACCAAGCATTGTTCAGAAATGTTTTATTACACACAGTTCCAATTCCTAGTCCTAATTTAATGCAAGTGCCGGGAAATAATATTTTATGATCTCTGAAGACACAAAAATAGAGTTTTAGTCATCCCAAACTCATATACACATGATTAGAATCTGTTTTTTTTAATCTCACACAAAGCACAAATATAAATATTTTTTTTAAGAAGCAGGGTTTAATAAGAATGTGTCTCATGCCACGTTTTATTTTTCTTTTGAGATGGTAATCCAGTGTCATAATAGTTTTTTTTTTTTGTCTGTTTGCTTGGTTGGTTTTTCTTTTTGCATGTGTTTGGGCTACTGCCCTGGCTGTGCTCAGGACTCACTCCTGGCTCTGCATTCAGGGATCACTTGCCACAGCTCCGGGGACCACAGAACTAAGAGATCTAACTCAGGTCAGACTCAGTGTGGAAGGCACACTCCACCCTCTGAACCCTCTCTCCCGCCTTTTGTGATACTTTTTCATGTAGTGACAGACACAAGAAAGGATGTGTGTGCTGAAAGTAGACTCTAGACCAAACATGATTGCCACTCAATGTCTCTTTTGCAAACCACAACACCCAAAAGGAGAGAGAGAACAAAAGGGAATGCCCTGCCACAGAGCAGGGTGGGATGGGGGGGGGATGGGGCGTGGGAGGGATACTGGAACCCCTGGTGGTGGGAAATGGGCACTGGTGGAGGGATGGGTATTTGATCATTGTATAATTGAAACCCAAGCACAAAAATTTGTAAGCCTACAACTGTACCTCATGGTGTCTCACTAATAAAAATTAAAAAAAAAAAAGGATGTGTGAATCTCCAGGTTGAAGTTGTGTCTTGCATGAAGAGGAGACACTGATTTAACTTATCCTAGTACTGGCTGTAATGCCAGTTTTTGGTTTTGTTTTATTTGCTTGCTTGGTTGGTTTTGGGGCCACACATGACAGTGCTCAGGGCTTACTCCTGGCTGTATTCAGGAATCCTTCTGATGGGCCAGTGCCCTAACCCACTGTACTGCATGGTCCCTTTATTTATTTGCTTTATTTATTTATTTTTTGGGGGTCACACCCGGTGATGCACAGGGGTTCCTCATGGCTCTGCACTCAGGAATCACTCCTGGCGGTGCTCGGGGGACCCTATGGGATGCCGGGAATTGAACCCAGGTTGGCCGTGTGCAAGGCAAATGTCTTAATTGTCCCTTTAATGCTGATTTTTGACAGCAGCAGCTGGTTGGCATATCCCAGCCGTTCTTTTTTTTTTTTTTTTTGCTTTTTGGATCACACCCAGCGAGGCTCAGGGCTGATTCCCGGCTCTGCACTCAGGGATCACTCTTGGCAGTGCTCAGGGGACCATATGGGATGCTGGGAATCGAACCTGGGGTTGGCCACATGCAAGGCAAATGCCCTACCCACTGTGCTATCGCTCCAGCCCCAATCCCAGCCATTTTTATTAAACCCTCACAGCCCTTCTTTGCCATCTGATTATTAATGATTAATTATTAGTTCCACCTTCCCCTCATCCCTTTGTGGTTATTTTTTTGGTTTGGGGTCATACTCGGCAATGCTCAGGGCTGACTCCCGGCTCTGCACTCAGGGATCACTCCTGGCGGTGTTCGGGGGACCCTATGGGATGCCGGGGATCGAACCTGGGTGAGCGGCGTGCCAGGCAAACGCCCTCCCCGCTGGGCTATCTCTCAGCCCCTGATCTATCTCATTTCTTTCTTGGAGGGGGCTTGCGATGCTCAGGGCTGGCTCCTGGCTCTGCACTCAGGGATCACTCCTGGCGGTGCTCGGGGGACCCTGTGTGGTGCCAGGGATCGAACCCGGGTCGGCCTTGTGCCTGGTATGTGCCTTACCTTTCCACTGTGTAGATGGAAACAGACAACTGTGGAGATTAAGGAACCGTAAAACACACCCAGTCCTGCCGCGGTTGCATGCGTTGATGGGGTCCCAGCTCCTTCTCATCCCAGCCTTGATCTCTCCAGCTCGGCCACAGACCGGTCCCGGGCAGTCAGACCTGCTGGAACTGCAACCCCTGACACACTCGCCGTCCCCCGCCCCGAGTCCCCTAGCTCCGGGTCACACTCCACTCTTCGTCTTGGCTCTCCGTGTCCTGGTGGGTCTGACTCAGCCCCAGCCCAGCGCGATTAGTCAGTTCATCTGGGAGCTTACCCTGCCTTTGAGTGTCTCTGCGAATTGTTATTAATGGGGGCCTGGAAAGCACATGTTCCCTTCTGCCTCCGCTCTGTGCTCAGCTCAGACAACAAAGAGACCGTCCGTGGCTTTTGAAGTTCACGTTGGAAAGCAGACGCCGGGTGGCATCCGTCACCAGGATGTTTGTTCTGCAGTGGTGCGTGGAGTCACTTGGGGTCCTGGAGCCCAAGGACGGGGGCTTGGGGGTTGGCTGGCACCCGGTGAGGGCATAAGGCACGCCCAGGGCCCCAGCAGTGCCCCTGAGTGTCTGCGTTGGCTCAAGCCACGTTCTGTGGTCTCCGTGGGGACACACGCACTCTTAACAACTGCATCCCATGTGTCTGTGGCTTGTCGGGGGTGAGGGGTCGGGGGTGGGGTGCAAAGGCTTCTACTTAGACGTGGCCCCTTCACCCCGGGGCCCCGTGCAGCCGTCTGTCTCGGGTTGTGTTTGGAGGAGGTTGAAGTTGGAACCCAACTCACGAACTTTCTTGACCCTCAAGAGACTCATGGAAATGTCCATCTTTCTGGGTGATTTGATTTATTAGAGAAAGTTGAAGGTGGAGATTCTGAGCTTTTTGGTGTTAGGAGATTTAGATTAAAAAAAAAAAACCAAAAAAAAGGTCTCCACTGTGGTAATTCTATTTCATGTTCTCTGTTTGAAGAAAGAGAAATAATTTGTATTTTTTTTCTTTTTGGGTCCCACCTGGCGGTGCCTAGGAGTTACTCCCGGCTCTTCACTTGCTGGTGGTGCTTGGGGGACTCTATGGGATGCTGGGAATTGAACCCCGGTCAGCCGTGTGCAAGGCAAACACCCTCCCCGCTGTGCTATCACTTCAGCCCCATAATTTGTATTTTCAGCCTTCCTTCCCTCCTTCCCTCCTTCCCTCCTTCCCTCCTTCCCTCCCTCCCTCCCTCCCTCCCTCCCTTCTTTCCCGCCCTCCTGCCTTCCTCCCTTCCCTCCTTCCTTCCCTCCTTCTTTCCCTTCTTCCTTCCCTCCTTCCCTCCCTCCCTCCCTCCCTCCCTCCCTCCCTCCCTCCCTTCCTTCCTTCCTTGTTCCCTCATTCCCTCCTCCCTTCCTTCCTTTCTTTCTCGTTCCCTCCTTCCCTCCTCCCTTCCTCTCTTCCTCTCCTCCCTCCCTCCCTTCCTCCCTCCCTCCCTCCCTCCCTCCCTCTCTCCCTCCCTCCCTTCCTTCTTTCCTTCCTTCCTTCCTTCCTTCCTTCCTTCCTTCCTTCCTTCCTTCCTTCCTCGTTCCCTCCTCCCTTCCTTCCTTTCTTTCTCGTTCCCTCCTTCCCTCCTCCCTTCCTCTCTTCCTCTCCTCCCTCCCTCCCTTCATTCATTCCTTCCTTCCTCCCTTCGCTACCCTTCCTCCCTCCCCTCTCCTCCTCTCCCTTCCCTCTCACTAGTAATTAATTGCTCCAGGGACCGTGCAATGCTGGGCATCAAACCCAGGACACCCCTATGCAAAGCATATGCTCCAGCCCTTTGAGTTCTCTCTTTGTGCCCCAATATATTTTTCATGAAGACAAAAAAAAGCAAGATGTTTGCATGTGTGTGTAGATGAACACACAGATGCCCTTTCTAGGGAGTTTAGCAAACAATTCCGAGTCAGTCAGATGCAGAGAAAGAGCTCGGATCGGACCGTGGGTGAATTTTCATGTCAAAAGCCTCCAGTGTTCCATTTTACCTAATCGAAAGGAATTCTTGGACTTCTTACCCAAGACTCAGCACTAGGGAGACTCACATTCCCAGGGCTTTGCCCTGGGAAGAAGGATGAAGAGAGAAGATTGGAAAAGGGCACCCAGCCAGATAGTGACTGTTTTGCTTAGACTCTAAATATTTCACATATTTCAGCCCTTGTCAGGAACAGATAAACGGCCCAGATCAATGCTTTCCCAGTGTTCTTACCTAAGACTGAGAAGGTTTTTCTGACTTAGACCATTAGCAGCAAAATAATAACCACACTTCCCCTCATCCCCCTCTCGGAGAGCCCGGCAAGCTACCGAGAGTATCTCGCCCACACGGCAGAGCCTGGCAAGCTCCCTGTGACGTATTCGATATGCCAGACACAGTAACAACAAAGTCTCCAATGGAGACGTTACTGGGCCCGCTCGAGCAAATCGATGAACAACGGGAGGACAGTGACAGTTAAACACCATGATATATAGAGCCTGGCAAGCTCCCCATGGCGTATTCAATATGCCAAACACAGTAACAACAAGTCTCACAATGGAGACGTTACTGGTGCCCGCTTGAGCAGATTGATGAACAACGGGACGACAGTGCAGTACGTTGCCATGTTTTTTTTTTTTTTTGCTTTTTGGGGTCACACCCTGCAATGCACAGGGGGTTACTCCTGGCTCTGCACTCAGGAATCACTCCTGGCGGTGCTCGGAGGACCCTATGGGATGCCAGGGATCGAACCTGGGTTGGCTGCGTGCAAGGCAAACGCCCTCCCCACTGTGCTATCCAAACCCGCTGCCCTTTATCCAAACGACAGAACCTGCATTTGCTGCAGTGGAGTCACAGACAAAGTTTTTCTCCGTATTTGTACAGCGGAGCCTGGCAAACTCCCCGTGACGTACTTGATATGCCAAAAACAGTAACAATGACGGTCCTCATTCCCCTGACCCTGGAAGAGCCTCCAGTACACCATGGGGCTACACTAGCATGCGACAGGGACGAATGGAGATGTTACTGGCTCCCGCTCGAGCAAATCGATGAACAGTGGGATGACAGTGATACAGTTCACAGTAGTTCATTGCAGATAATATTCAAACGCCAATCCCACCACCAGGCACCTCCCCACCAACAATAAGAGGGAAGGGTGTGAAGGTCTTTCATCCTGGGGCCACTTAAGCTCGAATATAAGAGAATACAAGTAAGTAGGTCAAAACCAAACACACGTGTGCTAGTTTTGGTACATAAGTGAGCTAGAGTATAAGACGTCAAAATTCTGCATCGATCTCTTCCGAAAGCTTTGGCTTATAGTCTCTGGGTCTTGGCCGTTGATGGGATTACACGGCGCCAGGGGGCCAGTTGGTGGGTGTGACCCCCGCCTACTGGACTTTGGAGGATCTGGGTGGAGGATGCTCAGCCCCGATCCGAGCAGGCTTGGAGATCTCAGCCCCGGGTCCCTCAGACCTGGGTTCCTCTGCCAGTTCCTGTGTAGGTGAGGCTCATTCAAGCGCGTGGAGAATGGCCTTGAGCATGGCTGTGGTTGGGTTCTGGAGGGTTTTGGCTGCCGGGGTTCTGCTTGGGGTGGGGAGGGAAACTCAACCCGCCACCTCCAAGGTACTTGGAATCAGACAGCCTGGCGCGGGGTCAGGAGATTCTGCGTTGCTTTCTTCCGGGAGCTTTCTTCATGGTCTCTGGATCTTGGCTGTTGATGAGTTTATATGGCGCCAGGGGCAGTTTGTGGGTGTGACTGCCCCTGGAAAATTGGGGAGCTGGGGGGAGGAGGCCCAGTCCCGATCTGAGTGGGCTTGGAGATCTCAGTCACAGGTTTGCTCATACCTGGGTTTTTCTGCTGGTGTCCACTTGAGTGAGGCTAGTCCGAGCTGGTGGGGAGCAGCTTTGAGCAGTTTCAATTTTTTTTTTGTCTTTTTGGGTCACACCCGGAGATGCACAGGGGTTACTCCTGGCTCATGCACTCAGGAATTACTCCTGACAGTGCTCAGGGGACCATATGGGATGCTGGGGATTGAACCTGGGTTGGCCATGTGCAAGGTAGTTGCCTTCCCTGCTGTGCTATCGCTCTGGTCCCAAGTTTCAATTTTTTTTTTTTTTGCTTATTGGGTCACACCCAGCAATGCACAGGGGTCACTCCTGGCTCTGCGCTCAGAATTACGCCTGGCAGTGCTCAAGGGACCATATGGGATGCTGGGAATCGAACCCAGGTCGGCCGCGTGCAAGGCAAACGCCCTACCCGCTGTGCTATCGCTCCAGCCCGCCCCCCCCCAAGTTTCAATTTTTTTAAGGCATCTCCAGACCCTCCCCCTTCAGGGCCGTACCCAGGGACATTTCCCTCCATGGAGCCCAGAGTTCCTTTGTCCACACCCTCGTCAACATGTGGATCTCCTCGTTGTTGCAGTTACTCATCCCCAGGAGACGGGTGATGATGCGTGTGGTGTGGGTTGATTTTTCCCTGATCTTCCGTGATGAGGGCCAATGTGTCACGTGTCTACAGGCCATCTGCTCACTGTTTTGGGAAAAGTGGTTGTGTATGTCTCCTCAGTTTTTTGTTTGTTTTTCTTTGGAGGGGGCCACATCTGGCTGTACTCAGAGCTTACTCCTTGTTCTGTGCTCAGGGACAGCTCCTGGCAGGATGGGGCTGAGGATCAAACCAGGGTGGGCTGTGTGCAAGGCCAGTGCCCTCAGTCCAGCTCTCTGCTCTATCTCCCAAAACAGTGATGATTCTTTCTTTTTGTTTTTGCTTTTTGGGTCACACCCAGCAATGCTCAGGGCTCACTCCTGGCTCATGCACTCAGGAATCACTCCTGGTGGTGCTCGGGGGACCCTAGGGGATGCTGGAAATCGAACCCGGGTCAGCCATGTGCAAGGCAGATGCCCTCCCCACTGTACTATCACTCCAGCCCCTGATTCTTTCCTAAGGGCTAGCAAACGTATTTTTTCCCCTTTTATTACAATATTTCACTTCTCCTATGACAACTTTTCCTTTCTTTGTCCCTAAACAATATCTAGGCTTTTATGAAATACAAATTCCCCAGACCGCATTATACACTTCAAAATGAAGGCTAATAATTTTAGTCTACAATTTTAAACACATTTACCCCCCCGTAAGAATATTATTATTCAAATGTAAACATTTTATTCTGGTCTGGCGGGGGGGGGGGCGTGGTATTCATTTTCTTGAATGTTTTCGGAGTAACTTGGTCACAGTTCATTGGCAAGACCAATAATTTCTTCTCTGTGAATTCCTTATCGAAGTTATGGGGAACTTTTGATATGCCAGTTTGTATTTAAGATTACAAGTCAGGGAGAGAGTTTGAATTTTCTTGGCCCTACAAAATTCCTGTCTGGCTAAAGCAAGAATGCTTGCCGTAGTCTTGGCTGAAGTTTGTCTTAGCAATAACATCCTATTCATTCTACCTCAAAGTCCTGTGTCAATTATTAAGGCCATTCTTCTTTGCTTCCTGTTCTAAACAGCTGGTTTACGGTAACATTTTTTATTTTTTGCTACGTCCTGTTCAACAGTTCAAGTGAAACGGACCGTGTGTTGCATGTACGGTATCTGCAAGGTTGTTAAGTGCATGTGTTTAAACTTACCGGATAATGCATCGTGAAATGGAAAACATCTTTGCAGGGTAGAGAGGAATGCTATTATGCACAAATTGGGATTTTCTAAACTACACCACATTCGTGTCAAAGCAGCCATTTAGGGTTAAGTGGTCTGAAAAACCATCCGAACCCAGGTGGGCATCTCCTCCCGATGAGCTCTGAAGTATTAAATGAGCTCAGCTCCAGGTCAGAGAGAGTTCTGTGTCCTCAGGTCACTTCCAGATGGGGCTGGACCTTGTAGTGGGTGGTGAGATGCAGAGAGACTGGGGTGGAAGGTGAGAATCTAGACCAGGAAAAGTAAGTGGGGTGACGCTCTGACTCTTGGGAGACGCTTCAGCAGAAACACAGCTCCTTTTTTCTTCAGACAAGAACTTGGATGCTCTGAATATGTATATTTACACCAGGGTCTCCCCCCCCACGCCTGGCTGTCCTCGCCAGGGCCCCTTGGAGGGGGGTGGGTTGAGTTTCCCTCACTGCCCCGAGCAGAGCTCTGGCAGCCGAAGACCTCCAGAACCAGCCACAACCGTGCTGAGACCACTCTCCACACGCATGAAGGAACCGGCAGAGGAACAAAGGCATGCGGGTCCCGGGGCTGAGATCTCCAAGTCTGCTCGGATCGGGGCTGAGCATCCTCCACACAGATCCTCCATCTTCCAGTAGGCAGGGGTCACACCCACCAACTGGCCCCCTGGCGCCGTGTCATCCCATCAACGGCCAAGACTCAGAGACTATAAAACCCAGCTCCCGGAAGCACGCGGCCGCGAATGACATCTTATTATCTCATTCTTGCTTTGGACAAACTGGCAGGCCACCAAATGTAACCTGCCCACACGGCAGAGCCTGGCAAACTCCCGTGGCGTACCCAATATGCCAAATACCAGTAACAATGAAGGGTCTCATTCTCCTAACCCTGAAAGAGTCTTGAATGTGGCACTTTTTAGAATCTCAGGGCTTGGACGAAGGAGACGTTACTGGGGCCTGCTCGAGGCAATCGACGAACAACAGGATGATCCTGATTGTGATCGTGACCAGGACCTTTGTTCGCTGGAGGCACTTGAATTGATTCACGTTCAATCAATTGAAAGAACTTTTGGAAAGTAGACTATGTGGAGATTTGGCTTAGAGAAGGGGATTTAATTTTTTTTTTCATGAAGGAACTGTGATTCACGACGTTATTTGTAGTTGAGTTTCAGGCATCCAAGCGTCCAGCACCAATCCCACCACCAGCGTCCACTTTCGTCCACCGGTGCCCCGGGTTCCCTCCCAACCTCCAGCCTGCCACCTTGTCAGGTCCGTTTTTCACTGCGGCTGTGGGAGTTTGGGTCTCCTGCTGTCAGGGTGGTTATCTTTGCCATTTGGATGTAGAGCTCTACCAACTCTCTGTACATCACAGGTGCCTGGGACCCCTGACACCTGTCCCGCACTCCCTACACTCCACCCCTTTCTTTTTTTTAATTTTGAATTTTTATAAGTTAGTTCACAATGTTTGATGACATTTAATATTCAGACACCCATCCCACCACCATGACACCTTCCCACCACCCAATTCGGGATGTTCCCATCCCAAACCCCAATCCCTGTCCCAAAACACAAACGAAATAATATATTTCATACTGTCTGTTATGAAGAACTGCGGAACGTGCTCACTAAAAAGTGTCCCTATAGGAAACAGCGTGGAGATCGTGCTACTTTGGCAAGAGCCATTAAGACATTCTAGAGGATATCCCTAACAGGTTGTTAAAGATTGGGTGATGTGAGCTTTGGTGCATATGTCTGAAAATACGTATGTAGGCATATATATCATGATCACAATCACCCTGTTGTTCGTCGATCACCTCGAGCAGGCCCCAGTAACGTCTCCTTCATCCTAGCCCTGATATATTTTTTTTTTGGCTTTTTTTGGGTCACACCCAGCGATGCACAGGGGTTACTCCTGGCTCTGCACTCAGGAATTACCCCTGGCGGTGCTCAGGAACCATATGGGATGCTGGGAATAGAACCCGGGTTAGCTGCATGCAAGGCAAACGCCCTACCCGCTGTGCTATTGCTCCAGCCCCTAGCCCTGATATTTTAAAGTGCCACATTCAAGGCTCTTTCAGGGTTAGGAGAATGAGACCCATCATTGTTACTGGTATTTGGCATATTGGGTATGCCACGGGGTTTGCCAGACTCTGCCGTGTGGGCAGGTTACATTCAGTAGCCTGCCAGGTTGTCCAAAGTAAGAATGAGATAATAAGATGTCGCGCGCCTGCAAATGCGGCCGTAAATGCGGCCGCACACTTCCTGGAGCTGGGTTTTATAGTCTCTGGGTCTTGGTTGTTGATGGGATTACACAGCACCAAGGGGCCAGTTGGTGGGTGTGACCCCTGCCTACTGGAAGGTGGAGGATCTGAGTGGAGGATGCTCAGTCCCGATCTGAGCAGGCTTGAAGATCTCAGCCCTGGGACCCGCATGCCTTTGTTCCTCTGCCGGTACCTTCATGTGTGTGGAGAGTGGTCTCAGCATGGTGGTGGCTGGTTCTGGAGGTCTTTGGCTGCTGGAGCACAGTGCAGAGTCTCCTGCCCCCGCGCCTGGCTGTCCTTGCCGGGGCCCCTTGGAGGGGGGCGGGTTGAGTTTCCCTCCCCGTCCTGACCAGAGCTCCGGCAGGCATATATATCTCACGATCACGATCATCCTGTTGTTCGTCCATTGTCTCGAGCAGGCACCAGTAACATCTCCTCCTTCCTAGCCCTGAGATTTTAAAAGAGCCATTTCAATGCTCTTTCAGGATTAGGAGGATGAGACCCATCATTGTTACTGGTATTTGGCATATTGAGTACGACACGGGAAGTTTGCCAGACTCTGCCATGAGGGCAGGATACGTTTTGTAGCCTGCCAGGTTCTCCAAAGGAAAGATAATAAGATGTCGCACGTTGCGGCCGTGCGCTTTCAGGAGCTGGGTTTTATAGTCTCTGTGTCTTGGCCGTTGATGGGACCAGCCTGGCACTGGTGGCAGCTGGTGGGTGTGACGCCTACCTACTGGAAGATGGAGGGTCTAGGTGGAGAAGGCCCAGTCCCAATCTGAGTAGGCTGGGAGACCTCAGCCCCGGGACCTACATGCCTGGGTTCCTCTGCCAGTTCTTTCATGCGTGAGGCCCATCCGGACGTGTGGAGAGTGGTCCCAGCATGGCCGTGGCTGGCTCCGGAGGTCCTCAGCTGCTGGGGCTCTGCTTGGGGGGGGTGGAGAAACTCAACCCTCCCCCCTCCAAGGGGCCCTGGTGAGGACAGCCAGACACAGGGGCAGAAGACTGCCGCATATATATATATATATATATATATATATGTGTATTTCGCTCTGTGATTTGTTGCATACTGTCTGAACGCCATCAAATATGGTGTGGTAACTATGGAGAATGGGTTGGGAGTGTCTTATGTTGCATCTGTCCAGGAAAATGTTTGCTCATATGTGCGGCTTGACCTGAGTGTGTGGGGAGTGGCCTTGAGTGTGGTGGTGGTTGGGTTGTGGAGGTTTTCGGCTGCTGGGGCTGGGTCCCTTGGGGTGGGGAGGGCTCTCACCCACCCCCCCGCCTCTGGGGTGGCCCAAGTGAAAACAGCCTGGCGCGGAGTCCAGTGGCATGGGGGCCTCATGTTGTGCTCCGTTCCGGGAGAAGCGGCCATGACTTCTGGATGGTGACTGATGACGAGGTTATCTGGCGCCGGCAGGGTGTGGCTGATGGGTGTGACCCCTGGGTCGCCAGAGACTGGGGGACGCAGGCAGGGGATCTCTGCTCCCGGGTCCCGTTGAGCCCAGAGTCCAAGGTCACAAAGTTCTGCAGTACCTGGGTTCTGTGGGGCTTCACTCCTGCGTCGCTCCATCCCTTTCTTCTCCCCTCAGTTTCTTTCCTTCCTGTCCTCCTTCCTGTCCTCTGGGGTCAAGGGTGATCTAAGTCTCCCCCTCCTTGAATCCCAACACTCCCTCTTCCTGGCATTCCACGCACCACAGGCCCCGTTGGTCTCGGGTGGTGTTTGGAGAAGGTCGAAGTTGGAACCCAGATCACGAACTTTCTTGACCCTCCTGAGACTCACGGAAATGTCCATCTTCTGGGCGATTTGATTTATTAGAGAAAGTGCCAGGTTTCTGAGATTTTGGGTGTTAGGAGAGAGATTTAGATTAAAATAAATTAAAAAAAAAAGGATCCCCACTGTGGTAATTCCATTTCATGTTGCCTATTTGCAGAAAGAGAAATCATTTGTATTTTCAGCCTGTCTTCCTTCCTTCCTTCCTTCCTTCCTTCCTTCCTTCCTTCCTTCCTTCCTTTTCCTTCCTTCCTTCCTTCCTTCCTTCCTTCCTCTTCCTTCCTTCCTTTCCCTTCCTTTTCCTTCCTTCCTTCCTTCCTTCCTTCCTTCCTTCCTTCCTTCCTTCCTTCCTTCTCCTTCCTTCCTTCCCTCCTTCCTTCCTTCCTTCCTTCCTTCCTTCCTTCCTTCCTTCCTTCCCTCCTCCCTCCCTCCCTCCCTCCCTCCTCCCCTCTCTCCTTACCTCCCCTCCTCTCCCTTCCCTCCCCCCGCCCCACCTTGCTCTGTCTCTTGCTCAAGGCACCATGCAACCCTGGGCATCAAACCCAGGACACCCGTATGCAAAGCCTGTCCTCCAGACCTTCATCTTTCTTCCTGCTTCATTCACTCACTCAACGTGGCATCGTCCAGTTGCACCCAAGTTGCCGTGACCTGCGTCGTTTTATCCTTCTTTCCCGCTGTATGGTATTCCCTTTCCTGTATGTACCACACCTTCACAATCCTCTCATCTCTCCCGGGGCATCTGATGTCCCAGCTACTGTGCGAAGTGCTGAGCTGAGTCATGGTGTGCAGATGGCCTTGGGGATGGGTCTATTTGTGGGATTGCTGAGTCCTGAGGCAGAAACCAGCCACCCTCACTCCCCATAGCTTTGTTTCAATCCCCTCGTGTGAGCCCGGAACTGTGTTCCAACTCGCTGCCCACGCTCTCCCCGCCGGGGTCTCTGGAACTGTCAACTCCCTCCGTCCTTGGCGCAGGGTGCTGTCTCCTTGCTTCTGTGTCTCTCCTTATCAGATGCTGGTTAGACTTTTCAGTTCCCTTTTCCAAGTTGCTGTTGAAAACATTTCCAACCTTCCTTAGAGCCCCATCGTACTGGAGAATTTCTTGCCTTTTTCTCTCACGTCTTAGACATATCGATGAGTGGATAATGCAGTTTGGAGTTGTTTTTTTTTTTGCTTTTTGGGTCACACCCGGTGATGTACAAGGGTTCCTCCTGGCTCTGCACTCAGGGATCACTCCTAGCGGTGCGGGGGGACCCTACGGGATGTTGAGAATCGAACCTGAGTTGGCTGCGTGCAACACCCTCCCCGCTGTGCTGTCGCTCCAGTCTCAGTTTGGAGATTTTTAACTTTCCTTGCTTATAAATAACCATCAATCGAAAGTCAGAAACTGTACGTACTTTTTTCTTCTTTCTTTTTTGGGTCACACCTGGCAATGCACAGAGGTTACTCCTGGCTCTGCACTCAGGAATTAACTGCTGGCGGTGCTCAGGGGACCCTGTGGGATGCTGGGAATTGAGCCCGGGTCAGCCGTGTGCAAGGCAAACACCCTTCCCACTGTACCATCACTCCAGCCCCGTGTACATTATTATTATTATTATTATTTTTTAAAGAAAGCGGTGTGAATACTACAGTCCGTAGACCCTTGGGAGTCAGGGTTAAATACCCCTTGTTATTACAGGAGCCCTTGAAGTAATGAAAAACTGTAAGGAAGCAAAAGTCTATTCCTGGAAAGGAAGCAGGAAGTAAGGACCCGAGTCTCGGTCTTGCCAGGGGCCGCAGGGAAAGAAAATATGACATTGTCAACTTCTTTCCTCGATTTTCTCAAGTACAGCCCTGCAGGGCAGATTAGGAGAACAATGCCTGTGAGGGCTGGAAGGAAACCCTCTGGCCGATGGATACAGATGGATTCCGAGGGAAACAGGATATAACGGCATGGTGACATGCGGGCCACTTCTTCGGGGTTCCGACGCTGTCCTGCAGCCAAATCCTGGTCAGGTGTACGCCCTGATTTGATAGAAGCACCGAGCAAAAGCCCAAATCAAATAATAAAGGCCTGGCAGAGCTGACGGGAATAATACATGAATATTATGATTAAGACCACAGAAGGCCTCTTAAAAAGGTCTTAGGTGTTAAATCAGGGTCTTCTGTGTTTTTATCTACCAAATTAAATGATTTTTATACATATAAAATTGGCTAATAAAAAAGGGTAAGGTATAATGAAAATAGAACACAGATAATAAATACTGGGTGCGGTTTTAATATATATGTTGAGGAAGCAGTTTTATTTATTTATTTTTAATTTTTATTAGTGAAGCACCATGAGGTACAGTTGTAGACTTAAAAATTTTTGTGCTTGGGTTTCAGTTATACAATGATCAAGTACCCATCCCTCCACTAGTGCCCATTTCCCACCACCACGGGTCCCAGCATCCCCCCCACCCCCCATCCCCCCCGTCCTACCCTGCCTCTGTGGCAGGGCATTCCCTTTTGTTCTCTCTCTCTCCTTTTGGGTGCTGTGGTTTGCAAAAGAGGCATCTTTGGTCCGTAGTCTACTTTCAGCATGCATCTCCCATCTTGGGAGGAACCTCCCAACACCCTTTATTTGGTGCTCCCGAGGAAGCAGTTTTAGGTATTAAATCCAAAACTCTGAAACCATTGCTAACCATTGCTATTTCTTTTTGTTTGTTTGTTTGTTTTTTGGGTCACACCCAGTGATGCTTAGGGATTACTCCTGACTCATGCACTCAGGAATCACTCCTGGTGGTGCTCAGGGGACCCTATGGGATGCTGGGAATCGAACCCGGCTCGGCCGTGTGCAAGGCAAACGCCCTCCCTGCTATGCCCCTGAAACCATTGCTTTTGATTTTTAAGAATAAGTACTGTGTGCATCTAAAGCAAGATTCAGTCTCGTAAGCTCTTCACTTTTCGAAAGATGTTCATTATGTCATTTTTTATAATAGAGGTCTTAAATATAATAAGCACACTATATTTCATAAAAAAATCTCACAAAATGTTGTGTAGAGTTGAAGAGCAGCGTTACAGAATCTGCCTTGAAATCTGGTACCTGTTTATAGTACTCAATCATAGATTGTGAATTTCAGGTTGTTAAAAAAAATCTTTTAAATTTGTCTTGTTTGCTCTCCAGAAGGTATCGATTAGGGAACGAAACAAACAAAACCCAGCAAAGCATAAAGACCAGGAAGGATGTAAACTTTGGGGGCTGGTCCTCGCAAGTAAAATGCTCAGGAGGGGACTGGCACGCGGCCGACCCGGGTTCGATCCCCGGCATCCCCTAGGGTCCCCCGAGCACCGCCAGGAGTGATCCCTGAGTGCAGAGCCGGGAGTCAGCCCTGAGCATCACCAGGTGGGACCCAAGAAGCAAAAAGCACTGTCCTCCTGTTGTTCATTGATTTGTTCGAGCGGGCACCAGGGTCCCCATGTTCCCTCCCATCACCCCAAATCTGCCTCCCTCTGTGGCAGGCACTTTTCCTCTCTCTGTCTTTCTGTGTCTCTCTGTTTCTGTCTCTCCATCTCTATCTCTGTCTCTCTGTCTCTATCTCTCTCCCTCTGTCTCTCTTTGTCTCTGTCTCTCCCTCTCTTTCTGTCTCTCCCTCTCTCTGTCTCTTTCTCTCTGTCTCTCTGTCTCTCTGTGTCACTCTGTCTCTGTCTCTGTCTGTCTCTTTGTCTCTCTGTCTCTCTCTGTCTCTATCTCTCTCTGTTTCTGTCTCTCTGTCTCTGTCTCTGGTCTCTTTGTCTCTCTCTGTTTCTGTCTCTCTGTCTCTGTCTGTCTCTGGTCTCTCTGTCTCTCTCTGTTTCTGTCTGTCTCTATCTCTTTCTCTGTCTCTCTGTCTCTATCTCTCTGTCTCTCTGTCTCCCTCTGTCTCTGTCTCTGTCTCTCTGTCTCTCTATTTCTGTCTCTGTTTCTCTATCTCTGTCTCTTTCTGTCTCTCTGTCTCTGTTTATCTGTCTCTATCTCTCTTTCTGTCTCTGTCTCTCTCTGTTTCTGTCTCTGTCTCTCTGTCTCTGTCTCTCTCTCTGTCTCTCTGTCTCTGTTTATCTGTCTCTGTCTCGCTGTCTCTGTCTCTCTTTCTGTCTCTGTCTCTCTCTGTTTCTGTCTCTGTCTCTCTGTCTCTGTCTCTCCCTCTCTCTCTGTCTCTCTGTCTCTGTTTATCTGTCTCTCTGTCTCTCTGTCTCTCTCTGTCTCTCTCTGTCTCTCCCTCTCTTTCTCCCTCCCCCCTTTTAGCCCTGGGTCTTAAGGCCTAGGAAGTGCCCATCACTCCTGTGATCCCTTTTCCTTGTGTCCTCTGCCTTCCTCCATCTGGAACTTTCCAATCTGGAAGGATCTCCGCATCGGGCCGCAGAGGAACATGGAAGCCGGGTCTGACGGGGCCGCTGACAGTTCACAGGCCGGGCTGGGCTGCTGGGTTCCCGGCCTGGCACACCCGCCTGGGTCTGGAGTCAGGCGTCTTCTCCGCCTTTCCGTCTTCTGGGGACTCTTGTTGCCTGTGCTGCGGGCCTGTCGCTGCATGCAGGGGGGCAGATGTTAACATCGGCACAGTGATGGGTTTGAGCTATGGGAATTCCAAACCTGCAGGATGAATTTGGGACCCATTTAGAGTCCAGCCACAAAGTAGGTGCTCAATTAAATTTCTCCACAGTGGGGAACAGTTACCTGGGTGTGTGTGTGTCTCCCAACTCGGCTTATGATCAGCTGCTGTTTTCTTCAGGGGACGACTGGGTCACACCTGGTGACACTCAGTGGCTACTCCTGACTCTGTGCTCAGGGATCACTCCTGGGGTTGCTTGGGGACCAGATGGTGCTACAGAGAAAACAAGGGCTGGCCACATGCAACCACTTTAATCCCCCGGAATCATCCCTCTGGCCTCTGTGGCAATTTTTTATTCTATTATTTTAATAATTTTGGGGTCTTTGGGTCACACCCAGTGGTGCTCAGGGCTGTCTCCTGCCAGGTTCAGAGAACCACATGACCTGCCAGGGATCGAACCCGGGTCTGCCGCCTTGCAAGGCTAGCAGCTCCCCCCCGCCCCCGTCCCACCTCCGCCACCCTATATTATCTCTCCAGCCCCCAATTCCGCAACAGGGAATTATCCGTTCTCAGGTAGTTGTCACCAAGAAAGGTTCCTGGTAGGACTTTGCTGTTTCTATATATTTTTTTATTTTTCTGTTTGGGTCCCACCCGGCGATGCTCAGGGCTGACTTCCGGCTCTGCACTCAGGAATGACTCCTGGCGGTGCTCGGGGGACCCTAGGGGATGCCGGGGATCGAACCCGGGTCAGCTGAGAGCAAGGCAAACGCCCCACCCGCTGTGCTATGACTCCAGCCTCTCACATTATTATTATTAATTATTATTATTATTTTTGGGTCCCACTGGCGATGCTCAGGGCTGACTCCCGGCTCTGCACTCAGGAATGACTCCTGGTGGTGCTCGGGGGACCCTAGGGGATGCCGGGGATCGAACCCGGGTCGGCCGCGTGCCAGGCCAACGCCCTCCCTGCTGTGCTGTCCCTCCAGCCCCACTTTGCTGTTCTGACATTGAAAGAGACACGATGTGTGTCGTAAGAACACACTTGCCAACGGCAGTCTTGAAAAACGATTGATTTCGCTTTATTGATCGGCATCATTTTCCTCTTGGCAGAAATTGGCCCGGTGACCATCACCACGGATCCCAAGAAATTCCAGTATGAGCTCCGCGAGCTGTACGTTCAGGTGAGTGCCCGCTGCCGTTCCTTCCTCTCGGGGGCTGACCTTCCCATGCTCTCGGACCCGCAAAGGAGGCCGGTTGGTGTTGCCAGTGCTTTGTCCTGGTGGTGCAGTGTGTTTGGGTGGACAGAATGAGGCACACTTGTCCTTTCTTGCCACCTGTGGCCACTTCCCGCAGCTGTGACTCTGCGTGCTTTACCCTGGAACCATCGTCGGCAGGTCTAGGGGAATGAAGAGTCCGTCACTTCAAATCCTAAGGGACAGTTCATTCCTTTTTTTTGGGGGGTTGTTTTAATTTTATTTTATCGAATCACCATGAGATGCAGTTACAAGCTTTCCTGTTTGAGTGTCAGTCACACAATGATGGAACCCCCATCCCTCCACCAGGGCACATTCCCCACCACCAATGTCCCCAGTATCCACCTCCATCCCACCCTCCCCCTGCCTCCATGACAGACAATCTCCCCCAGACTCTCTCTCGACTTTGGGGCATTATGATTTAATATCTATCTTATTACCTAGTTCTTACTCTGGACAACTTGGCAGTCTACCGAAAGTAACCTGCCCACACGGCAGAGTCTGGCAAACTCCCCGTGGCGTACCCAATAGGCCAAAAACCAGTAACTATGATGGGTCTCATTCTCCTGACCCTGAAAGAGCCTCGAATGTGGCACTTTTTAAAAATCTCAGGGCTAGGACGAAGGAGACGTTACTGGGGCCTGCTCGAGGCAATCGATGAACAACAGGATGACCGTGATACAGTGATGGTTTGCAATACAGACACCGAGAGGCCGTCACGTTGGGTCCTTGATCTACTCTCAGCACACGTCTCCCGTCCCGAGCGACCCCTCCAGCCATCACTGACTCAGTGGTCCCTTCTCCATCCCAGCTGCCTTCTCCCCCAGCTCATGAGGTGGCCTCCAACCATGGGGCAATCTTCCTGGCCCTTGTGTCTACGGTCCTTGGGTGTCCATCTCATGTTATGTCATTTTATATTCCATCAATGAGTGCAGTCCTTCTCTGTCTGTCCCTCTCTCTCTCTTCCTCTCTCTCTCTCTTCTCTCTCTCTCTCTCTCTCTCTCTCTCTCTCTCTCTCTTTCTTTCTCTGTCCTGGACGAATGTGTCCAATGCTCAAAGGAGTGCCAGGAGGCAGGGAAGTGTGATGCTGTGATGAGTTTTGGGGTTCGGGGAGCACTAGGTCTGGAGGCTGATAAGAGCATCCTGGGTGCAAGAGTGAGAACTCAAGTGGGCTTCATTCATCATGGTCCTTCCGTTGGCTTATCATGACTCTTTTATCATGATTCCATTGATACGTTGCGATCCTTCTGCTGGGATCGTCTATTTTACTTTGTTTAAAAAAATTATTGGGGGCTGGAGAGATAGTCCAGCTGGGTTGGCGTTGGCCTTGCATGCGGCCGACTCGGGTTCGATTCCCAGCATAGGATCCCCCGAGCACCACCAGGAGTGATTCCTGAGTGCAGAGCTGGGAGTCAGCCATGAGCATCACCGGGTGGGACCCAAAAAGCAAAAAAAAAAAAAAAATAGTGTTTTTATAAAGTGGGCTGGAGCGATAGCGCAGCGGGTAGGGCGTTCACCTTACAAGCGGCCAACATGGCCGACCCGAGTTCGATTCCTCCGCCCCCTCGGAGAGCCCGGCAAGCTACCGAGAGGATCTCGCCCGCACGGCAGAGCCTGGCAAGCTCCCCGTGACGTATCTGATATGCCAAACACAGTCACAACAAGTCTCACGATCTGTTGTGAGACGTTACTGGTGCCCGCTCGAGCAAATCGATGAACAACGGGAGGACAGTGCTGCGGCGCTTTACAAAGTAGTTTGCGGGAGTCAGCCCTGAGCATCGCTAGGTGTGACCCCTTTCAAAACACAAACCAACAAACGAAAGGTTGAAGGTTGAAGCATGTGCGTTGCAGGCAGGAACCGCTGGTACCACATGGTCCCCCAGGCACCATCTCTGATCAGTGACCCAGGAGTAGCCCCAGAGCACTGCTGGGGTGCACCCCTCCACTCCCCTAACAAAGCAAAATAAACTGAATCCATAGTCACAGCTAAGAGTCTCAGGAGGCCCCGGAGAGCAGAGTGTTGGGATTTGCTGCCTAGTCTTTTATTTTTTTCCCCTTTCGTCTACAAGAATCCAACTGGGCCGTCTTCTTGGCTCAGCAAGGGAGTGAAATACTTACATTCCCGTCCCAATTTCCTGCCTCTCCCTTTCTTTTGTGTTCGGAGACCTTTGCGGGGTTGTGGGCTTCAGCCTTCAACACCAGGATGAGGGGTCTCCACTCCAGATCACCCCCCACCCTCTGAACTTGAATCTGACACCGGTCTGGAGGGCCTGAGTCCTATGTCTCTCCCTTCTCCCTGGGGTGCAGTCTCTCCCTTCTCCCTGGGATGCAGTCTCTCCCTTCTCCCTGGGGTGCAGTCTCTCCCTTCTCCCTGGGATGCAGTCTCTCCCTTCTCCCTGGGGTGTAGTCTCTGCCTTCTCCCTGGGGTGCCTCTCCCTTCTCCCTGGGGTGTAGTCTCTGCCTTCTCCCTGGGGTGCAGTCCCTCCTCCCTGGAGCGCAGTCTCTCTCTTCTCCCTGGGATGCAGTCTCTCCCTTCTCCTTGGGGCACAATCTTTCTCTTCTCCCTGGGGTGCAGTCTCTCTCTTCTCCCTGGGATGCAGTCTCTCCCTTCTCCTTGGGGCACAATCTCTCTCTTCTCCCTGGGGCGCAGTCTCTCCCTTCTCCCTGGGGTGCAGTCTCTCCTCCCTGGGGCGCAGTCTCTCTCTTCTCCCTGGGATGCAGTCTCTCCCTTCTCCCTGGGGTGTAGTCTCTGCCTTCTCCCTGGGGTGCAGTCTCTCCTCTCTGGGGCGCAGTCTCTCTCTTCTCCCTGGGATGCAGTCTCTCCCTTCTACTTGGGGCACAATCTCTCCCTTCTCCCTCGGGCGCAGTCTCTCCCTTCTCCCTGGGCTGCAGTCTCTCCTCCCTGGGGCGCAGTCTCTCTCTTCTCCCTGGGATGCAGTCTCTCCCTTATACTTGGGGCACAATCTCTCCCTTCTCCCTGGGGCGCAGTCTCTCCCTTCTCCCTGGGGTGCAGTCTCTCCTCCCTGGGGCGCAGTCTCTCCCTTTTCCCTGGGGTGCAGTCTCTCCTCCCTGGGGTGCAGTCTCTCCCTTTTCCCTGGGGTGCAGTCTCTCCCTTTTCCCTGGGGTGCAGTCTCTTCCTTCTCCTTGGGGTGCAGTCTCTCCTCCCTGGGGTGCAGTCTCTCCTCCCTGGGGTGCAGTCTCTCCCTTTTCCCTGGGGTGCAGTCTCTCCCTTTTCCCTGGGGTGCAGTCTCTCCCTTCTCCTTGGGGTGCAGTCTCTCCTCCCTGGGGTGCAGTCTCTCCCTTTTCCCTGGGGTGCAGTCTCTCCCTTTTCCCTGGGGCGCAGTCTCTCCCTTTTCCCTGGGGTGCAGTCTCTCCCTTTTCCCTGGGGTGCAGTCTCTCCCTTTTCCCTGGGGCGCAGTCTCTCCCTTTTCCCTGGGGTGCAGTCTCTCCCTTCTCCTTGGGGTGCAGTCTCTCCTCCCTGGGGCGCAGTCTCTCCCTTTTCCCTGGGGTGCAGTCTCTCCTCCCTGGGGTGCAGTCTCTCCCTTTTCCCTGGGGTGCAGTCTCTCCCTTTTCCCTGGGGTGCAGTCTCTCTCTTCTCCCTGCTGTGCAGTCTCTCCCTTCTCCCTGGGATGCAGTCTCTCTCTTCTCCCTGGGGCGCAGTCTCTCCCTTTTCCCTGGGGCGCAGTCTCTTCCTTCTCTCTGGGGTGCAGTGAGAGCTGGCATCCTTGATTCTAATGGTATTAAGCTCAGAGTTGTCTTGGGACCCAAGAACATGCTTATGGTAGGGTAGAAACCAGAGAATATCCCCCTTCTTGGGTCCCCGGGGGTCCATCAGGGAAGTGCTTTTCCTCCCAAGGTGGCTGTGTTTTAAAAAAAATTCTGCCTTGATCTCACTCCCAACCCCACTTTTATTTTATTAAAGCACTGTGCCTTGATTTTTCTTTTTTCTTTTTTTGGTAAAGCAAGAGCAAATTTTTATCCAGTAAGGGTCACCTAGTTGGAACCGATTTTGTGTTTTTCTTCAGCGGTTCCCCGGGGGGAGGATTAGAAGAGTTTCGAACAATGTCTCTGGCTTCTTGAATCACAACTGTGTGAGTTGAGCTTCTGCTTCCTGGGAGTAATTACCCCACATTTATTGAGGTCCCTCTCTGCCTGTCAGTTCCCCCCAAGTCAAGGACTGAATTTGGTTGTTCCTAAGAGGGAATCTTGAAGGAAAAAAAAAAGTCCTTCTTTTTGTGTTAAGAGTTTCGCAGTTGGGGCTGGAGCGACAGCACAGCGGGGAGGGCGTTGGCCTGGCACACGGCCGACCCGGGTTCGATCCCCGGCATCCCCAGGGGTCCCCCGAGCACCGCCAGGAGTGATTCCTGAGCACAGAGCCAGGAGTCAGCCCTGAGCATCGCCGGGTGGGACCCAAAAAGCAAAAAGCACTGTCCTGTTGTTCATCGATTTGCTCGAGTGGGCACCAGTAACGTCTCCATGGTGAGCCTTGTCATTCCTGTGTTTGGCATCTCGAATACATCACGGGGAGCTTGCCAGGCTCTGCCGTGCGGGTGGGATACTCTCAGTAGCTTGCCGGGCTCTCCGAGAGGGGCGGAGGAATCGAACCCGAGTCAGCGGTGGCGTGCAAGGCAAACGTCTTACCTGCTGTGCTATTGCTCTAGTCTCCAAAAGCAAAGCAAAACAAAACTAAACAAGAGTTTTGCAAAGCAAGAACCTCCCATTTGAAGTTCACTGCATAGACCCCCCACCCCACCCCAACCCAGCCCCACCCCGCCCGTGGCCAACACCGCCAGGGGACACCAGCCTCAGCCCCAGACTTTTCTCATGGAAATGTGGAATTCACTTGAACAACAACCATTTGCAATTTTCCAAGAAAAACTTGAGCAAACAGGCCCTCCAGTGAAGTCACTGAATTTATAAGACGGATTTCAGCATCCTCTGCTTTCATCTGGGAGGCAGAGCCGAGCCAAGCTGAGCAGCTGGGGGGTTCCCTGGGGGACGAGCAGGAAAACCAGCGGCTGGAAAGGGGGTTTGGACCCCAGTGAGCTGATGACGATGAGGATGCAGTTCAAAGTCCTGCCAGGGGTCAGCGGGCTGGAGTAGGGGGGTGGGAAAGTTTGTTGGTTTTTAAGAGAACTGCGTTGGCAGTGAGACAACGCACCGGTGCGTCTCTTATCCAAATGGCCCAGCAGAAAGCACGTTGACAAAGCGCCGATGACGGAAGGAGAAGGAAGGACAAGGCGACTTTCCTGCCGCTCCAACTTAAACACAGACAGCGCGTCCCTGAGGCTGGAAAGTGTCGCGGGCAATTTCCTTTCTGTGTGTGTGAAATCTTTTAATGACCTTGATTTCGGCAACCTGCCTGGAGGGCCCGCCTCCCCCCTACACACACACACACACACACACACACACACACACACACACACAACCAGTGCCTCGTTGGGAATCTCTCCTCATCCACATGTCCCCTCCGACAGGCCCAAAGTCTCCATGAGGACCCGAGTGTGTTTGGCGAGCTTCTTCCTCTTCCTTGCCCTCAGATGGCCTAAACCAAACGAATTTACTCCGGTTAAAAAAAAAAAGAAGAAAATCAAGAAAATAAAATGGACTTGGGGCTGGAGCGATAGCACAGCGGGGAGGGCGTTTGCCTGGCATGCGGCCCACCCGGGTTTGATCCCCGGCATCCCCTAGGGTCCCCTGAGCCGCCAGGAGTGATTTCCTGAGTGCAGAGCCAGGAGGAACCCCTGAGCATCGCCGGGTGGGACCCAAAAGGCCAAAATAATAATATTAACAATAATAATAATAATAAGAGTCATGGGACTGGACAGATAGTACAGTGGGTAGGGCGTTTGCCTTGCACGCAGCCAACATGACCGACACAGGTTCGATTCCCAGCATCCCATATGGTCCCCCGAGCACCGCCAGGAGTGATTCCTGAGTGCAGAGCCAGGAGGAACCCTTGAGCATTGCTGGGTGGGACCCAAAAAGAAAAAGAAAAATGGACTTGGGGCTGGAGTGGTAGCACAGCGGGGAGGGTGTTTGCCTTGCACGTGGCCGACCCGGGTTCGATTCCTTCGTCCCCTCTCGGAAAGCCCGGCAAGCTACAGAGAGGATCCCGCCCGCACGGCAGAGCCTGGCAAGCTCCCCGTGGCGTCTTCGAGATGCCAAACACAGTCACAACAAGGCTCACCATGGAGATGTGACTGGTGCCCACTCGAGCAAATGGATGAACAGCGGGACGACAGTGCTACAGGGCTGGCACAACTTTATTCGTGAAAAGGCAGTGTATTTTAATTTCACATATATTGTCTTTTCTGTAGCTAGGGCGTAAAATAGCAATAACTATTTTATTATTAATAAAATAACAATAATGGCAATAACTGGTCGGCCAGTTTAAATTTACTTTTATTTATTTTTTGTTTCATTTTGAGGACAGCTGGTGGTGCGCAGGGCTGACTCCTGGCTCTGCTCTCGAAATCCTTCTGAACTGAAGTGAGTCACATCACTAAGCTTAGTAAACGTCACCCGCCTATGTCCTGAGAAGATGTGGGGGTGTTATTTATTTATTTGCTTATTATTATTATTATTTGCTTTTTGGGTCCCACCCGCCGATGCTCAGGACTGACTCCCGGCTCTGCACTCAGGGATCACTCCTGGCGGTGCTCGGGGGACCCTAGGGGATGATGCCGGGGATCGAACCCGAGTCGGCCGTGTGCCAGGCCAACGCCCTCCCCGCTGGGCTCTCGCTCTGGCCCCTTATTTTTGTTCCTGTTGGAGGTGACAGGAGAGTGTGGTGCTCCTGAGTGATTTGTGGGGCCTCCTTTGCTGTTTGTGGTGCTCCTTGGGCCGGTCCTGGCGATGCTTAGCCAAGTGGGGGGTACAACCTCCAGGTCTTCTATCCTGGCGGGGCCGGGGGTCGAAGTTGGGGTCTTGCCCCCTGACCCCCAGGCTTTGACCCTGGTCCATCCTGGGAGGTGGTGAGTGGCATAGAGTGGCCTTCAGATGAGCACGGAGACCCAGAGTCTGGAAACAACCAATGCCCGGGGCTCAGGGGACCCCTTAGGGTGCCAGGGATGGAATCAGGTGGGCCGCACGCCAGGCAAACACCCACCTGCTGTGCCGTGACTCAGATTTTCAAGTTTTGGGGCATCACTGAGCGCTGGCTCCAGGCAGGTGGCCCACCAGGGACTTGGTGCCGTTGGCCTGGGACGTGCCACGTCTGTCCACCCCCTCCCTGCCCGCTCCCAGCCAGGACCCTGCCCTGGTGCCCTGCTGCCGAGACCCCTCTGCCTTCCTGACTTATTCGATGCTTGCTTGGAGGCAATTTCATTTCATTTCATCTTATTTTATTATTTTTTTTTATGAAATCACTGTGAGATAGACCCTGGCAGAGCTGCCCATGGTCAGGTGTCAGACCTACAGGGTCCAGCACCCGCCCCTCCACCAGGGCACGTCTCCCAGCACCAGGGTCCCCAGTTACCTCCCACCCCTCCCCCTCTATTCACTCTCTCTCTCTCTTCTTTCCCACTCTCTACTCTCTCTCTGTCTCTGTCTCTCTCCTTCTCTTTCTCCTTCTCTCTCTTCCTCTCTCTCCCTCCCCCCCCTTTGGCCAGCATGGTTTGCAGTACGTCTCAGGTGCCATTTTCAAGGACCCTCGGTCCCCTCTAAGTCAATTCCACTTGCACATTTTGTCGGCGCGGCTGGAAGGAACCCCATCCCAGCTTCCGAGGCAGGAGATGAACCACTCACGGTCGCGTCAGGCAAGTGAGTCTCACGGCTCGGTCCTGCCGAGCTGTGAAGCAAGAGATGTCGCCATGAGGGGAAGGATGGAGCCTGGCGGTCACCAGCTGCCCGGGCGAGGGTGGCCAGGCCCAGAGCGAGACTTTTATTTGTTTTCTCTTTTTGGGTCCCACCTGGCAATGCCCAGGGGTTCCTCCTGGCTCTGCGCTCAGGAATCCCTCCTGGCGGTGCTCGGGGGACCCTATGGGATCCTGGGAATCGAACCGGGTCGACTACGTGCCAGGCCAACGCCCTCCCCGCTGTGCTATCGCTCCAGCCAGCCCCCAGAGCGGACTCTTGGGCCCACCACCAGCCAGCCCCAGGCACTTCCTCTTCCTGCTGGCCTCCTGCCCTGGGGATGGAGGGATGAGGGTGGGCTGGGGTACTGCTGAGACCCCCGTTCTCTGACCCACCTTTAGCGGGAGCGTCTGCCCGTTGTCCCGGGTGGTGCCAAGGTCGCCTTTCTCCGCAGCCCGCTGGGGTCTAAAGGTCGAGTTCAGCGCGGTCTCTCCCACACCGCCGAGTGTTTAGAGAAGATAGCGCGGCTGTCTGGGTTTGCTACTCCCCTCAGCGGAGGCATTTCTATTTATTCTCTTTTAATCTCGCTTTCCAGGAATGAAGGCTTCTCAGCCTGATTATCGCCCCGACTCGGGAGGTGATGGCGTTTCCTCCCCTTTAATTCCAGGAGCAGTTGCTGGGAAGGGCCGGCCGCTTCTGGTTTCTCCGTGGACCTCTGTGAGGGCGGGGAAGCGTCTTTGGCAGGCCCGGAGGTTGCGGCCATCGGAGCAGGAGAAAGATAAAAAGGACCCTGAGCCTAACGAGCGAGAATGTGTCTGCTGATAGCAACGGGAGTTCAGGATTCAGGAGCCTTTTTTTTTTTTTTTGCTTTTTTGGGTCCCACCCGGCGATGCTCAGGGCTGACTCCTGGCTCTGCACTCAGGAATCACTCCGGGCGGTGCTTGGGGGACCCTATGGGATGCTGGGGATTGAACCCAGGTCGGCCACATGCCAGGCCTATGCCCTCCCCGCTGGGCTCTGGCTCCGGCCCCTAAGCATGGCTTTTAAAGGTAGCTTTTCTCAAGGCTATAATAATAAATCTGAAATATAAACATTCTAAATTCTCGAAACAGTTCAATAGGTAGGTAGCACTGCACTGTCCTCCCGTTGTTCATCGATTTGCTCGAGCGGGCCCAGTAACGTCTCCATTGTGAGATTTCTTGTTACTGTGTTTTGGCATATCGAATACGTCACGGGGAGCTTGCCAGGCTCTGCCGTGCGGGCGAGAAACTCTCGGTAGCTTGCCGGGCTCTCCAAGAGGGGTGGAGGAATCGAACCCGGGTCGGCCACGTGCAAGGTGACTCCCTACCCGTGTCACTGTCCTCCCATTGTTCATCGATTTGCTCAAGGGGGCCCAGTAACATCTCCATTGTGACACTTTTTTTGTTACTGTGTTTGGCATATCGAATACACCGCGGGGAGCTTTGCCAGGCTCTGCCGTGTGGGTGAGATACTCTCGGTAGCTTGCCGGGCTCTCCCAGAAGGGCGGAGGAATCCAACTCAACTCAGCCGGGTCAGCTGTGTGCAAGTCAAATGCCCTACCTGCTGTGCTATCGCTCCGGCCCATTAATGTATACTTACATAATATGCATAATATATTATACATAATATACTATAGTATGTGTAAAATACTATGTATATTAATAGTATATTAACAGTATATTCCTGGTAGCACATAGTAGCAGAATCATTATAATAGTACTATATTAAGACTAATATATTAGTCGTAGGTGAAGTATATTCATACCAGGGAAAGCTCATACAATATTCGCGCTGTGTGAAATACACCGAGAGCCAGAGTCACTCGGTTGAGCAGTGACTTTTGGCATTTGCGCTTTTCGGGAATTTACTCTGGAATGAGGTGCCTTAATCCTGTGAAATGAGGCATGGTGAGCTTCTAGAAGCTTCTCAGGCTGAGCATAAGGGTGTGTCAGATGGTGTAGGGTGCAGCCCCTCTCCTGCACCCCTGGTCTCCCACCCTCCCCCAGCCTCCAGCCCTCCCTGGCCTCCCTCCCTCCCTTCCTTCTTCGCTCCTTCCTCCTTCCTTCCTTCCTTCCTTCCTTCCTTCCTTCCTTCCTTTTTTCCTCCCTCCCTCCCTCCCTCCCTCCCTCCCTCCCTCCCTCCCTCCCTCCTTCCTTCTTTGCCCCAATCACAGATCACATTCTAAAGTTTGCAGTTTGTCCATCACACACATTTTTATAGGGCATTGTCCATTTCCCCTGATGTCCAGCTGTGTCACTGACCATGCTGTTCCTGGGGTGACACCCAGGGCCCCAGCCTGCAAGGACTCCACTTCCTCCTTGAGCCCCCTCCATGGTCCCTGGATGATTCGTGCTCTGCAGCTTGGCCTAAAACTTAAAGCAGGCTCTTTTAAGAAAAAATCATAATCGTTTCCATCCTGACCCCCAAGGCCCTCCCACCCGCTAACGTAGCATCTACCTACACTCAGTGACCCGACAGAGATGCTCGAGTCATAAATAAATATTTATGAGCGTGACTCCTTTTTTTTTCTTTTTGGGTCCCACCCGGCGATGCTCAGGGCTGACTCCCAGCTCTGCACTCAGGAATGACTCCTGGCGGTGCTCGGGGGACCCTAGGGGATGCCGGGGATCGAACTCGGGTCAGCTGAGAGCAAGGCAAACGCCCTACCCGCTGTGCTATGGCTCCAGCCTCTCACATTATTATTATTAATTATTATTATTATTTTTGGGTCCCACTGGCGATGCTCAGGGCTGACTCCCAGCTCTGCACTCAGGACTCACTCCTGGCAGTGCTCGGGGGACCCTAGGGGATGCCGGGGATGGAACCCGGGTCGGCCGCGTGCAAGGCCAACGCCATCCCCACTGGGCGATCACTCCAGCCCCTTCCTTTTTCTTCCTGAAGTGCTTTGGGAACTGTGAGTTGCAGCCATCAGTATATTAGAATTCGCATATACAGAATGTATATGTTTATCGCATGTTTAAAACTTGTTTTAGAAATTCTGCATCTAAGCAGAGTCACGACTCGTTCGAGTTTTAAGCCAGACGATAGCCCAATTTCTAACCCTTGGTAAATTCAAGCCCCTGGAGGTTCGTCCCTAGTAACATCTGCCAGGAAACAAGAGTTTGTGGAAGGCATTTGGATCAAAGCATCGGCCGTAACAAGTAACAGTCTTGACGCATCCCTTCGCCAAATGGCTCCTTCTACGGCAAGCCCACAGATACATGGGAGCCACAGATGGGTAACAATCTGTTTACCCCAAATACCCAGAATATTGTTTCAACATGGCATCGATCTTTTCGATCTATTTTTTAATTTAGTCTTTAATTTTAACTTAATTTAACTTTTATTTAAGTGAATTTAAATTAATTCAATTAATCTTAATTTAGTTTTTAATTAAATGAATTTAAATCTCTTAGTTTTTAATTTAAATTTCAGTTCCTCTGGGGCTGGAGAGAAAGCATCACTGGTAGAAATGTTTGCCTTGCACTCTGATTTGGGTTGATCCTCAGCACCCGAGAGGGTCTTCTGGGCTGTGCTAGGAGTGATTCCTGAGTGCAAAGCCAACAGTAAGCCTTGATCACAATGGGTTAGCGCCCCCCTTGCAATTTTTTTTCTAGTTTATTTAAGTCTGGCAAGCTCCCGTGAAGTATTCGAGATGCCAAACACAGTAACAACTAGTCTCACAATGGAGACGTTACTGGGCCCGCTCGAGCAAATTGATGAACAATGGGAGGACAGTGCTATTTAAGTAAAAGAAAAGAACATCTGTCAGTCCTTTGTATTAACCAAACTTCTTTGATTTTTTAATTTAATTTTTAACTTAAAAAAAAATTATTTATTTATTTATTTATTTATTTTTGCTTTTTGGGTCACACCCAGCGATGCTCAGGGGTTATTCCTGGCTCTGCACTCAGGAATCACTCCTGGCGGTGCTTGGGGGACCATATGGGATGCCGGGGATCGAACCCGGGTCAGCCGCCTGCAAGGCAAATGCCCTACCCGCAATGCTATCGCTCTGGCCCCTTATTTTTTAATTTTAATGGAGGCAAAGGCCACAGCTGTCGATACGATTCTAGAGTTGAAATGGATTCAATAACAAAGCTCCAATATTAGAATCAATATGTGTTAAGTTATTCATATTCCGTGAATCTTAGCTGCTTGGTGGGCAGCTCTAACCAAATTTCAAATACTCCAGAACTTCCTGAAGCCGGTGAGTGGCTACTGGAGTGAAAGCATTTCCCCCCAGATTCTTCTAATAATTATTTATGGCTTAAAGGGTTTTTTTGTTGTTGTTTGTTTGTTTTTCTTTTTGGGTCACACCCAGCGATGCTCAGAGGTTCTTCCTGGCTCTGCACTCAGGAGTCACTCCTGGCGGTGCTCAGGGGACCGTAGGGGATGCTGGGGATCGAACCCGGGTTGGCCGCATGCAAGGCAAATGCTCTGTCTGTTGTCCTGTTGCCCAGGCCCCCCGTTCATCACTCTTGATTGATTGACCGATTGATTGATTGCTTTTTGGGTCCCACCTGGCGATGCTCAGGGCTGACTCCTGGCTCTGCACTCAGGAATGACTCCTGGCAGTGCTCAGGGGACCGTAGGGGATGCTGGGGATCGAACCCAGGTTGGCCGCATGCAAGGCAAATGCTCTGTCTGTTGTCCTGTTGCCCAGGCCCCCCGTTCATCACTCTTGATTGATTGATCGATTGATTGATTGCTTTTTGGGTCCCACCTGGCGATGCTCGGGGGTTCCTCCTGGCTCTGCACTCAGGAATCACTCCTGGCAGTGCTCTATGGGATGCCGGGGATCGAACTCGGGTGGGCCGCGTGCAAGGGAAACGCCCTCCCCTCTGTACTATCCCTGCAGCCCACCGTGTTTTATTGTTGATGTGCTTTAAAGCTTCAACTGGCTTTTGAACCACTGCTGGTCAATGCATGCTTTATGAGGACAGTGGTGAGGCTGAATGCAAGTTAAGGAGGGGATTTCAATGGAAATAATCCATCTGCAGTCCCGCCCAAGGGTTTTCGTTGGTCTCGAGAGCCTTGATCCTGGGTCACATTTTGGGGTAAATGAAGGCGACCTGAGTGCCTTGGAACACCAGCCCGTGACCCGAGATGGTCTTTCTCTCAGCCAGTGGAGGGCTGTCATTTCCGCCATTCTTAGCTTGCGTCTCTGGAGATTTCCTCGCTGTTGTCATTTTTGGCCCCGGGACAGAAGGCTTCGCCTAGTCTCTTGGTACCGAGTGACAGCGAGCAAGAGGCAATCAATCTCTCTGTCGGGTTCCAGGCCCCGGTGCTGGAGGTCAGGCACGGCGGGCGGGGGGTGTTTCTGGAAGGGAGGGTTGCTATTTCCAGGCAAGTTCCATTCCATCCCGGTGAACGCAGAAAGTGGCCGTTGCTGTGTTTGGCCGTGCCGATGCCGAGAAACGGAATCGCTGGGTCGCGTGGAAGCTCTCGTCTTGACTTCCCCGAGACCCTTGTTTTGAGACATCTCTGTAATGTTTTTAACTGGAGTTTGAGCCAGTTCCCAGAGCCCACGGTGAATGCAGACTCCATCATGTTCCCTGCCAGCACTGATTTTTTTTTTTTTTTTTTTTTGCTTTTTGGAGCGATAGCACAGCGGTAGGGTGTTTGCCTTGCACGCAGCCAACATGGCCGACCCGAGTTCGATTCCTCTGCCCCTCTGGAAGAGCCCGGCAAGCTACCGAGAGTATCTCGCCTGCACGGCAGAGCCTGGCAAGCTCCCTGAGATGTATTCGATATGCCAGACACAGTAACAACAAGTCTCCAGTGGAGACGTTACTGGGCCCGCTCGAGCAAATCGACGAGCTTTTTGGGTCACACCCAGCGATACACAGGGGTTACTCCTGGCTCTGACACAGGAGTTACTCTTGGCCGTGCTCAGGGGACCCTATGCGATGCTGGGAATCGAACCAGGGTCGGCCGCGTGCAAGGCAAATGCCCTACCCGCTGTGCTATCGCTCCAGCCCCATCAGCACTGATTTTTTTTAAATTAATTTATTTATTGAATCATTGTGGGAAAAGTTACAAAGCTTTCAGGTTTAAGTCTCGGTCATGCAATCATCAAACACATTTCCCTTCACCAGTACTTATTTTTCACCACCAAGAACCCCAATAACCCCCCCTCCCAACCCTCCCAATGCCTGTGAGGCAGTCAGCACTGATTTTTTAAAAAATTTATTTTGTTGAATCAATGTGTGATATAGATACAAGCTTTCATGTTTGAGTTTCAGTCATACAATGATCACACACCCATCCCTCCACCAGGGCACATTCCCCACCACCAGTGTCCCCAGCATCTCCCCAATCCCAGCCCTCCCCCTGCCTCCATGGCAGAGAATCTCCCCTAGACTCTCTCTCTACTTTGGGGCATCATGGTTTGCAATGCAGAGACCGAGAGGCCGTCACGTTGGGTCCTTTGTCTACTCTCAGCACACGTCTCCCATCCCGAGCGACCCCTCCAACCCTCACTGACTCAGTGATCCCTTCTCCATCCCAGCTGTTTTCTCCCCCAGCTCTTGAGACAGGCTTCCAACTATGGAGCAATCTTCCTGGCCCTTGTGTCTACTGTCCTTGGGTTATTTTATATTCCACCAATGGGTGCAGTCCTTCTATGTCTGTCCCTTTCTTTCTGACTCGTTTCACTCAGCATGATACTCTCCATGACCATAAACTTTTTTAGAAGCAAATTTCATGACTTCCTTCTAACAGCTGCATAGTATTCCATTGTATAGATGGACCATTTCATTTTTTTTCATTTCATCATCCTGTTAATCGTCGATTGCCTCGAGCAGGCCCCAGTAACGTCTCTTTCATCCTAGCCCTGAGATTATATTCACGGCTCTTTAGGAGAATGAGACCCATCATTGTTACTGGTATTTGGCATATTTGGTAGGCCACGGGGAGTTTGCCAGACTCTGCCCTGTGGGCAGGCTACATTCGATAGCCTGCAAGTTTGTCCAAAGTAGGAATGAGATAATAAGATGTCGCGCGGCCGCGAATGCGGCCGCGCGGTTCCGGGATCTGGATTTTATAGTCTCTGAGTCTTGGCCGCTGATGGGATTACACGGCGCCAGGGGGCCAGGTGGTGGGTGTGACCCCCGCCTACTGGAATTTGGAGGATCTGGGTGGAAGATGCTCGACTCCAATTCGAGTAGGCGTGGAGGTCTCGGCCCCGGAACCCGCGTGGCTGTGTCCCTCTGCCAGTACCTTCATGGGTGCGGAGAGTGGTCTCAGCATGGTGGTGGCTGGTCCTGGAGGTCTTCGGCTGCCGTAGCCCTGGTCGGGGTGGGGAGGAAAGCTCAACCCGCTCCCCTCCAAGGGACTCCGGGAAGGAACACCCAGGCGCGGGGGCAGAGACTGCACTGCTCTCTCTCGTCCGGGATCTGGATTTTATAGTCTCTGATTTTATAGATGGACCAAAGTCTCTTTATTATTTTTTAATTAATTTATTTATTTTGAATACCCATCCCTCCACTAGTAACCATTTCCCACCACCACGGGTCCCAGTATCCCTCCCATCCCCCATCCCCTCCAGCCCACCCTGCCTCTGTGGCAGGGCATTCCCTTTTGTTCTTTATTTCCTATTGTGTGTTGTGGTTTGTAAAAGAGTTAAGCCTGATTTTCAGGGAGAAACGTTCGATAATTTACTTTCCATTGATCACTTTATATATAAGGAGATGTCGCGCAGCTGTGTAAGTGGCCGCACAGTTTGGGGTAAAAGTCCTGGTTCCTGCATAACCGAGCTATGCTTGTAGAGGCTCATGGTCACTGGGGTTCCATCTGGAGGAGGCGGGATGTGGCACCTACCCCATCTGGGACTTCCTGGTGGTCTCGGCTCTCTTTGGGACCTGGAGCATTCTCTGGGAGCTGTGGAGCCCCTCCCCCCCGCCCCCCCACGCGGCCTTTCTTCTCTGTAGCTGTGTCGACCAAAGTCTCTTTAACCAGTCATATGTTTTGGGGGCACTTGGGCTGTTTCCAGATTCTGACTATTGTGAACAGTGCTGCAATGAACATACAGGTGCAGATGTCATGTCTACTGTGCTTTTTTGCACCCTCAGGATATATTCCCAGAAGAGGTATTGCGGGGTCGTGTGGAAGCTCAATTTCTAGTTTTTGAAGAAATTGTTTTCCAGAAAGGCTGGACCATTCAGTATTCCCACCAGTAGCAGCACTGTTTTTTTTGCTCCATGCTGTTCCCACTGGTGTGAGGTGCTACTTCACGGTTTTGGTGGGCGTTTCCCTGATAATAAACGATGATGGACACTTTTTCAAATGTCTCCTGGCTATCCACATGTCCTCTTTGGGGAGGCGTGAGTTCATCTTCCCTTTGATTTTCTTGATGAGGTTGTTTTTCTTTTTTTTTTTTAATTAAAAAAATTTTTAATAGCGAGTCATCATGAGGTACAGTTGCAGACTTACACATTTTTGTGCTTGGGTTTCAATTATACAATGATCAAATACCATCCCTCCACCAGTGCCCATTTCCCACCACCACGGGTCCCAGTAGCCCTCCCACCCCCCACATCCCTCCTAACCCACCCTGCCTCTGTGGCAGGGTGATGAGGTTATTTTTCTATGTACCTGGTTGAGCTTCATGAGTGTTTTGTGTATCTCTGGGATATTAGCCCTTCCTCTGATGAACCGCGTGCAGATACAGGGAAAGAAGGTTTTATGGGGGGGGGGGGCTAGTTATCTCAGGTTGGAAGGAGGAGGATTTGATTTAGCAAATGTCTATTTTTTAAAATTTATTTATTATTATTATTTTTGCCTTTTGGGTCACACCCGGCGATGCTCAGGGGTTCCTTCTGACTCTGCACTCAGGAATCACTCTTGGCGGTGCTTAGGGGATCCTATGGGATGCTTGGAATCGAACCCGGGTCTGCTCGTGCAAATGCCCTCCCTGCTGTGCTCTCTCTCCAGTCCCCTGATTTAACAAATGTTTGCCTAGCAATGACTGAAGTTGGCAAGGACAAGGATGCGAGGGCTTAGGAAGTGAGCAAGGCACCGTTTCTGCCCTCAAAGAGGTTCTAGAAAGCGCTCCAGGGCTCTGAGCACCAAAGCTGGAGTCTACGGCCAGCCTGGGGAGGCTTCCACTGGGAGAACCAAAGAACCAGAGTCTCCAGGAATTAAAGATTAAAAACCTCTCCCTGGGGCCAGAGCGATAGCACAGCGGGAAGGCGTTTGCCTGGCACGCGGCCGACCCGGGTTCGATCCCTGGCATCCCCTAGGGTCCCCCGAGCACCGCCAGGAGTGACTCCTGAGTGCAGAGCCGGGAGTCAGCCCTGAGCATTGCCGGGTGGGACCCAAAAAGCAAGAGAAAGAAAGAAAGAAAGAAAGAACAAACGAACGAAAGAAAGGAAGGAAGGAAGGAGTACATTTGAGCAGAAACTTGGGGTACTGACACCCTCAACAGGAGTGGGTGCAGATGGGAGTGATCCCCAGGCGGTGTCAAGGAGCCCCAGAGCCAGGTTCTGGTGGGTTGGGCCCTGGCTGTGCCGTGGGTAGGTGATTGCTGTGTCTGGAAGGTTGGCTGGGCCCGGCTGGGGTTCATGATCTTGCCGCCAGATGAGGGGTGAGTGGGAAAGTCTGAGGAAAGAGGAGACGCGTGGAATCGTCACATCGGAGAACCAGGATGTTCTGGCACCAGCACTGTACCACTGTAGCACTGTCATCCCGTTGTTCATCGATTTGCTCGAGCGGGCCCAGTCACGTCTCCATCGTGAGACTTGTTGTGACTGTGTTTGGCATATTGAATATGTCACAGGGAGCTTGCCAGGCTCTGCCGTGCGGGCGGGATCCTCTCGGGAGCTTGCTGGGCTCTCTGAGAGGGAACCACTTAAGTACATAAACTCCTATTTTCTACTATGTTTTCTGAGATCTAAATACTTATCTAGTATTTCTGAGCAAAATCTAGCATCTGAATCATGTGCAGTGAGTATTAAATGCATGCCAGAGTTCAGACACAGTATGACAAAGGAATGTAAAAGTAGCCCATTAAGTATCCAAGGCTGGAGCGATAGCACAGTGGGTAGGGCGTTTGCCTTGCAAGTGGCCAACACGGCCGACCCGGGTTCAATTCCTCTGCCCCTCTTGGAGAGCCCGGCAAGCTACCGAGAGTATCTCGCCCGCATGGCAGAGCCTGGCAAGCTGCCCGTGACGTATTCGATATGCCAAACACAGTAACGACAAAGTCTCCAATGGAGACGTTACTGGACCCGCTCGAGCAAATCGACGAACAACGGGAGGACAGTGACAGTGACAAGTACCCAGAGTGTTGGACAGGAACATGTGCTTTACATGCAGAAGTTTCCAGGTTAGATCCTTTATTTGATGGTCCCCTGAGCCCCACCAGGGGTGACCTCTCTAAGTAACAAGAAGTAGCAACAGATCGGCTGAAAACACCCCGTTTCCTTTGAGCCGTGTCCTTTGGGCAGATTTAGCGTCCAACTGGGAAAGTGGGGGGTTTCCATTTCTGAGTCTCCATCTCTAGTTCCCGTCTCCCATCAGCCAAAGCGTGAGACCGAGTGGCCCCGGGCCAGGGAAGGGAACTTGCTGGGTTCTGAGGGTCCGTGTGCGCCTGGCCATCAGCCAACCATCCTGTTCTGTCCTGCGGAGGGAGTGACCGCGTTTTCCTCCATCTCTGTTTCCCCGCAGGGAGGTGGCGACTGTCCAGAAATGAGCATCGGGGCCATCAAAATCGCCTTGGAGATTTCCCTCCCCGGGTCGTTCATCTACGTCTTCACCGACGCCCGCTCCAAGGATTACCGGCTCACCCAGGAGGTGCTTCAGCTCATTCAGCAGAAACAGTCCCAGGTAAGCAGGAGCCCGAGGCCTGAAGCTGAATGGGCGCAGCTCTGTTCTGGGGCCCCGGCCTGCCTCGTTGGATATTTCTGTGGCAGAGGAGGACCACGGTTCTAGCACCCAACTGCAAGCTGCTCTCCTGGATTGTATTTATTAATTGACATGCGTGAGAACGCTTGAGCCTTTATCTTTATTAGATTCTTTTTTTTTTTTTTTTTTGCTTTTTGGGTCCTACCTGGCGATGCTCGGGGCCGACTCCTGGCTCTGCACTCGAGAATCAATCCTGGTGGTGCTCGGGGGACCCTATGGGATGCCGGGGGCTGGAGCAATAGCACAGCGGGGAGGGCGTTGGCCTGGCACGCGGCTGACCCGGGTTCGATCCCCGGCATCTCATAGGGTCCCCCGAGCACCGCCAGGAGGGATTCCTGAGTGCAGAGCCGGGAGTCAGCCCTGAGCACCGCCGGGTGGGACCCAAAAAGCAAAAAAATATATAAAACAGCAACAACAAAAACAAACAAAGGTCGCTGCCCACATGCAAGGCAAATGCCCTACCCGCTGGACTATCGCTCCGGCCTGAGTTTCACAATAATTCAACACCCGTCTCTCCACCAGTGTCAGTTTCCCTCGCCAGAGTTAGTTCCCAGTTTCCCTCCACACCCCAAGCCCCGCTCCACCCCTGCCTGTCCACGTCCGGGCACGTGGCAAAACTTGAGTGGCTGCTGCCTAGGCCTCGTGCGTTCCGTGTTGTTGATCTGTGTTGTGGATACATCTCTCTCCCCCCGCCCCCCATATCACTGGTTGGATTCTCTTGCCTTTAATTTAAAACGCTCCAACATGTGGGTGTTATTTGCACACAGCATGAGGCTCATCTCTGTGCTTTCCAAAGCAGAGACGAGATGATTCACCGGGGGTGTTTGTTTCCATCTAAGCCTTAGACGCGAGAAAGCACAAACCGGGGCTGGAGCGATAGCACAGCGGGGAGGGCGTTTGCTTTGCATGCAGCCGACTCGGGTTCGATCCCCAGCATCCAGTAGGGTCCCCCGAGCACCGCCAGGAGTGATTCCTGCGTGCAGAGCCGGGAGTCAGCCCTGAGCACCACCGGGTGGGACCCAAAAAGCAAAATAATAATAATAATAATAATAACATCAGGTCTATCACCCAGTTCCGCACCTTGATCAATATCTGATCCATCCATAGGGGCTGGAGTGATAACACAGCAGGGTAGGGCGTTTGCCTTGCACACGGCTGACCTGGGTTTGATCCTCGGCATCCCCTAGGGTCCCCCGAGCACCCCAGGAGTGATTCCTGAGTGCAGAGCCGGGAGTCAGCCCTGAGCATCGCCAGGTGGGACCCAAAAAGCCAAATAATAATAATAATAATAATAATAATAACAACAACAACAACAACAATAACAACAACAACGTTACTGGGCCCGCTCGAGCAAATCGACGAACAACGGGAGGGCCTTTACCTTTAACAACAACAACAACAACAATAATAATAAGAAAGGGGGCCCAGAGCAATAACACAGTGGGGAGGGCGTTGTCCTGGCATGCGGCCGACCCGGGTTCGATCCCCGGCATCCCGTAGGGTCCCCCGAGCACCGCCAGGAGTGATTCCTGAGTGCAGAGCCAGGAGTCAGCCCTGAGCATTGCCGGGTGTGGCCCCAAAAGCAAAAATAATGATAATAATATTAATAATAATAATGAGTCATGGGACTGGACAGATAGTTCAGCAGAGAGGCCGTTTGCTTGGCACACAGCCGATCTGGGTTCGATCTCCGGCATCCCACAGGGCCCCCCCAAGGACCGCCAGGTGTGATTCCTGAGTGCAGAGCCAGAAGTCAGCCCTGAGCACTACTGGGTGGGGCCCCAAAACAAACAAACTGACCAAAATCCGTGGCAAACACCTAGTTCTCCATATGGAGGGAAAGGCAGAAAAGAAAGGCGGAAAAAAAAAAGACTAGAAATCTCTACTGCGAGTCAGACAAACGTGGGTTAAAATGCAGAGTCAGGGCCGGAGCAATAGCACAGCGGGGAGGGCGTTTGCCTTGCACGCGGCCGACCTGGGTTCGATCCCCAGCATCCCATAGGGTCCCCCGAGCACCGCCAGGAGTGAGTCCTGAGTGCAAAGCCAGGAGTCAGGCCTGAGCATCGCCGGGTGGGACCCAAAAGGAAAAAACAAGCAAGCACACACCTAAGCTGAAAGGTGTCTGTGTTCAACGCCACCCCGTAAGGAGCAGTCCCCGCGGCCTGCCTTGCGTGCAGGCTTCCTGCGCTCCCCTGGACCTGGGGGGCTCGATTGGGTTCAGCTTCTTGAGGCTGATCACTTGGCGCAACTTTGCTACACCTGTTCCCAGCCTTGTTCTAAGACCCACAGATTTCCACACATCCTTGTCTGGCCGGGGGCAGAAACTCTCGAGGTCGAATGGAAATACCCAAGCTGGTTGAGTCCCTGGGAACTTGGGCCTCTGAGTCCTGTCTGGAAGGTTTGCACCCAGAACTCCAGAAGTTTGCGAACTCACAGCTGGCTCTTGGAGAGCTTTGAGGGGAGTTGTAGACCCGTTGCGGCTCTGGGCTGGCTTCACCAGCCGTTGTCGGTGCTGGTGTGTCACTGGTTCTGTCTTTTTTTTTCTTTTTTCTTTTTGGGTCACACCTGGCGATGCTCAGGGGTTCCTCCTGGCTCTGCACTCAGGAATCACTCCTGGCGGGGCTCGGGGGACCCTAAGGGATGCTGGGAATCAAACCCAGGTCGGCCGCTTGCAAGGTCAATGCCCTCCCCACTGTGCTGTTGCTCCAGCCCCTGGTTCTGTCTCTTGAAGCCCGTAGCTGGCCACCTGTGCCGTGGATGCAAGCCGCTGTTTTCCTGCCATCCGGGCATCGGTCCACACAAATCCAAGAGAAGGTTGCTGGGCTCTTTCATAGCGTGATGTTTCCCACCCTAATTAAGCCGTTCCGTGATTAATTTTTGACCCCCTTGGCTAGTGCTATTCCGGAAGACCAAATAAATTCACCACGTGAATTCACAAATAAATCCACCGTTCTGAGAAATCTCCTTGAGACGAGGCTAAGAACTGTGTAGGATGTGGGGCTGGAGCAATAGCACAGCGGGGAGGGCATTTGCCTTGCACGTGGCCGACCCGGGTTCGATCCCTAGCATCCCATATGGTCCCCTGAGCACCGACAGGAGTCATTCCTGAGTGCAGAACCAGGAGTAACCCCTGTGCATCGCCGGGTGGGACCCAAAAAGAAAAAAAAGCATTGGGGATAGGAAGCTTCTCTCTTCTGTCTGGGTCCATACACGCATGACGGCAGCACACATTTCAGGCTTGCCAAACACACGCTTGCTTCTTGAAAGGCTTTTAACTGATCTTTTTGTGTGTGTGTGTGCAACCCCCCCCCCCCCCCCCAGGTGGTCTTCGTGCTCACGGGAGACTGTGATGACAGGAATCACATCGGGTACAAAGTTTATGAAGAAATTGCTTCTACCAGTTCTGGCCAAGTGTTTCATCTGGACAAAAAGCAAGTGAATGAGGTTAGTGGAATGTTGAGTTCTTCTTGGGGCAGATTTGGTTCTAAAAACGGGGCCGGGGTGGCGGTACAATGTGTAAGGGCTCGTCTTGCAAACTCTAGCACGGTCCCCTGAGCCCCGGCACGAGTGATTCCTGAGCGCAGAGCCTGGAGTCAGGCCTGAGCATCGCCGAGTGTGAACCCAAGCAAAACCCAAACAAAAACAATCAAAACCCAAATGTTCTGTTAGTGATCTCTTATAGAAGGAAGGGCTTAATGACCCCCTGGGTGAAATACAACAACCTTCACATTCTCTCCTCTAAGGAAACTTTTTTTTTTTTGGAGCATTTTCAGTGTTTTTTCATAACAAATAAGACAACTTACATTATTTCGGGTTTGCTTTGGGGCAGGGGTTGGGGTTTGGGATGGAAACGTCTGAAATGTGGTGGTGGGAAGGTCATGGAGGTGGGATGGGTGTTCGAATATTAAATGTCATCAAATATTTTGAACTACTTTAAAAAAAACAAATGTTCTTCCCTGAACACCCACCCCCAACACACACACACACACACACACACACACACACACACACACTGCCACTGTAGCTACAAGGCATTAAATCAAGGCATTAAACCGGTAAGAAGACTCTGAGCTAGATCAACTGTATTGTGCTCGGCTGATAAATTATTTCATGTGAATGGATTTAAATTTAAATTTAAATTTGAGGCAAAGTAAATTTTTGTTGTTGGTTAGTAAGGCAAGCTACCGAGCGTATCTCGCCCGCATGGCAGAGCCTGGCAAGCTACCCGTGATGTATTCGATATGCCAAACATAGTAACAACAAGTCTCACGATGGAGACGTTACTGGGCCCGCTCGAGCAAATCGATGAACAACGGGAGGACTGTGACCGTTTAGTAAGGACAGACTGTTTTCTTTTTTTTCTTTTTTGCATTTTGGGTCACACCTGGTGATGCTCAGGGCTGACTCCTGGCTCTGCACTCAGGAATCACTCTTGGCGGTGCTTGGGGGACCCTATGGGATGCCGGGGATCGAACCTGGGTCGGCCTTGTGCAAGGCAAATGCCCTTCCCGCTGGGCTATCTCACTTCTGCCCCTTATCATGTTATTTTTTTTTCCTGTTACATGCCTCAATTATGAGATGAAGACTTTACTACTTATTCAAGGGCGGCACCTACATCAGCATGTTAAACTTCTAGCAAGTACAAAAATAAGGGTTTATGCGTCAGCCCTGGTTCAATCCCCAGCTTCTCATAGGGTCCCCCAAGCACTGCCAGGAGAAACTCCTAGAGCACAGAGCCAGGAGTCAGCCCTAAGTACAAGTAGGTGCAAAAACCACCTCTCCCCCCGCAAATAAAATGAAACCAAAACCAACCAAACAAAAATAAGGCTTTATATGGGCATAGCACAGCGGTAGGGCGTTCACCTTACAAGCGACCAACATGGCCGACCCGAGTTCGATTCCTCCGCCCCTCTCGGAGAGCCCGGCAAGCTACCGAGAGTATTCGATATGCCAGACACAGTAACAACAAAGTCTCCAATGGAGATGTTACTGGGCCCGCTTGAGCAAATCGATGATCAACGGGAGGGCCTTTACTTTACTTTACTTTATATGGGCATAATGTACGTTTGACTGACTTGGGCATCATAGCCATACAATTCATATTATTAATCGTAGTTATTCATCTTATTCATAGTTCACATTATTCTCCCTTGCATCTTGAATTCACTGGCCCATTAATTCTCATATAACTAGAGAGTTCTTGTGGCATTGTGGTGGAAATTTCTCTATGTTGCAAAATTCTGAAATAAGATAATCAAGCAAAAAAATATATATTTTTTATCAATAGAGTCTTCTGTGATGTTTTGAATCAAAATATATTTTGCCAGAAGGAAATACAGATTATTAGGGCTGGAGCAATAGCACAGTGGGGAGGGCATTTGCCTTGCACGCAGCCAACCTGGGTTCGATTCCCAGCATCCCATATGGTCCCCCGAGCACCGCCAGGAGTAATTCCTGAGTGCATGACCAGGAGGAACCCCTGTGCATCACCAGGTGGGGCCCAAAAAAGCAAAAATAAAAAAAAGGAAATGCAGATTATTTTGTGCTGAGATGCTTAAAGATAAGAGTAGAAGGAGCCTCCTTTGAAAAGGTTGGAGGTGTTTGTTTCTCATTCTAAGTCTTTGTTCATTCATTTCTTCCCTGAGTGTAAAATGCACCCTGTGTTTGGATGGGACACACATCCTCACAGCTCATTTTAAGTGCTCTGTAAAATAACGAAAAACCCGAAGTTTCTTTGGTTGGATACCGTTCTTCCTGCCTCATCTCCTGGGGTTTTGCTTATGAAGACAAGACCTCCGCAGAGTAGCCTTGCGGAATTGCCTGCCAGGCGTTTTCCTTCTGCTACCTGGATGCCGGCCCAATTTTTCACTGCTTCACTCCTTCCGACAGCAAGAATTTCTGCTTCTAGTTCCCCCATGCAATCCTGAAAGATAAGCAGAACTATCGCTCCCAGTACATCTGGCTCCCGTTCGTAAACCCACCCATCCTGCCAGATGAGTGGCGTCCAAACGGTTCGGGCTGGAATTCCACACCCCTTATAATCCGGCCTCTCTTCAATTTTTATTTTATTTATTTATTCAATGGGTAGGGCGTTTGCCTTGCATGCGGCCGACCTGGCCGACCTGAGTTCGATTCCTCCGCCCCTCTCAGAGAGCCCGGCAAGCTACCAACAGTATCTCACCGGCACATGGCAAAGCCTGGCAAGCTCCCTGTGATGTATTCAATGTGCCAAACACAGTAACAACAAAGTCTCACAATGGAGACCCTGGAGCAAATAAATGAACAAGGGGAGGACAGTGCTACAGTGCTATTGAATCACCGTGAGATGCAGTTACAGACTTACAAACTTTGGTGATTATGTTTCAACATGCAGTGAACAGGACAGTGCTACAGTGCTATTGAATCACTGTGAGATGCAGTTACAGACTTACAAACTTTGGTGATTATGTTTCAACATACAGTGAACAGGACAGTGCTACAGTGCTATTGAATCACTGAGAGATGCAGTTACAGATTTATAAACTTTCGTGATTATGTTTCAACATACAGTGATTGAGCACCCATCCCTCCACCAGTGCCCATTCTCCACCACCAATGATCCCAGTATCCCTCCCCCCACCCCTCTCATCCCTCTCCCAGCCTCTGTGGCAGGCACATTCTCTCTTTCTCTCTCCCTTTGGGTGTTATGGTTTGCAATATGGGTACTAAGTGGCCATCATGTTTGGTCCATAGTCTACTTTCAACACTCATCTCCCATCCCAAGCGAGCCCTCCAAGCATCCTTCACTTGGTGGTCCCTTCTCTATCCCAACTGCCTTTTCCCCCAGCTCGTGAGGCCGCCAGCTTCCAAACCATGGAGCAATCCTCCTGGCCCTTATCTCTACTGTCCTTGGGTGTCAGTCTCCCATTCTGTGACTTTATATTCCACAGATGAGTGCAGTGTTTCTATGTCTGTCTGTCTGTCTGTCTGTCTGTCTCTCTCCCCCCCCCCCTCTGACTTATTCCACTTAGCATGATACTTTCCATGTTGATCCACTTAAATGCAAATTTCATGACTTCATCTTTACTCTCAGCTGCATAGTGTCCCACCAAATGATTTTCTGAGTGGCATATTGTCTGGAATCATTACAAAATCTACTCTCGTGGAAATCTTAATCTCCCCATCTTGTTCTTTTTGAATACCCTAAGTTCTAGGTATAGAATTGAGCCTCTTGAACTTAATCACTGTCACCGTCCTCCCGTTGTTCATCGATTTGCTCGAGCGGGCCCAGTAACTTTGTTGTTACTGTGTTTGGCATATCGAATACATCACGGGTAGCTTGCCAGGCTCTGCTGTGTTGGGCCAGTGGCGCAATTGGATAATGCGTCTGACTACGAACTTAATCAGTGAAATTTTATTCAGATGAATTGAGCTTGTAACTATAAATGCATCAGCTTGGTTGGGAAAGTGTTTTTTAGGTCTGCATGTTTTTTTTAAATTAATTAATTAATTAATTAATTTTGAATCCCTCCACCAGTGACCATTTCCCACTACCACGGATCCCAGTATCCCTCCCACCCCCCATCCCCCCATCCCACCCCGCCTCTGTGGCAGGGCGTTCCCTTTTGTTCTCTCTCTCCTATTGGGTGTTGTGGTTTGTAAAAGAGTTAAGCCTGATTTTCAGGGAGAAACGTTGGATGATTTACTTTCCATTGATCACTTTGTATCTAGGGAGATGTCGCACAGCCGTGTAAGCGGCCACGCGGTTTGGAGTAAAGGTCCTGGTTCCCACATACTCGAGCTATGCTTGTAGAGGCTCATGGTCACCAGGGTTCCATCTGGAGGAGGCGGGATGTGGCACCTACCCCATCTGGGACTTCCCGGTGATCTCGGCTCTTTTTAGGACCTGGTGCATTCTCCGGGAGCTGTGGAGCCGCCCAGTGGCCTTTCTTCTCTGCGGCTGTGTGCTGTAAAGATGGCGCTGGGGGGCGGGTTGTGGGCATAACTTCCAGAATCAGAGGTTACCTGGGAGCCAGGGTGGTCCCGGCAGTTTGGAGTAAAAGTCCAAGTCCTGGTTCCCGCATACTCAAGCTATGCTTGTAGAGGTTCATGGTCACTGGGGTTCCATCTGGAGGAGGCGAGGTCTGCATGTTTTAAAAATTTTTTTAACTTTCTATCCAAGTATTGTGGACACATAATAAATGCATATCAATATGCAGTTTGATATATATATATATTTTTTTTTATAAACTCAGCATGTAGCCAGTGAGTAGCCAACATGACCGAGAAGTTCTCGGCAACCCAGGAATCTTTCTTCCTTCACCTCACAAGGGCTGTCATTATCTGGACCTTTGAGAGCCAAGTTTGGTTGAGTCCTTTATAGGAAGGAAACTGTGGTATTCAGTTAAGTGTTTGGATAAAAATGTGCAGGTATTTGTAGGTCATTTATATCCTGAACTCCATTTTCTAGATATACCACAATCTGTTTTCCATTCTCTTGTGAAAGTGGGTAGGGGGATATCCGATTTTGACATAATGCAAATAATTATGTTACTCTTGTCATTCAAAAGCATGTCATTTGTTGTACCATATGTATGAATCCCTATTAGGGAAATATTTGGAGCAGGAATTCAGGAACACAAATCAGCTCAAATTTGGGCCGGAGCGATAGCACAGCGGGGAGGGCATTTGCCTTGCGCGTGGCTGACCCAAGTTCATCCATAGGGTCCCCCCAAGTACCGCCAGGAGTGATTCCTGAGCGCAGAGCCAGGAGGAACCCTGAGCACCACTGGGTGTGACCTAAAAAGCAAAAAACAAACACACAAAAACGATCTCAATTTTGCCTTTATAAATATGCCTTCAGTGGGTGCTACCAAGCTGTTTTCCCAAATTGATCCATTGTATACACCCTCCTGAATTAAAAAAAAAATCTGAGTTTTTTTCACATCTTCGCAAATACTTGGTATTTTCTGTCTTCCTAACACGGCCATTCTGGCAGGTTCCGTGGCCTCACTATTATTTTTGAACAGATCAAAAAATACTTTCAGCAGAGTTTTTGGATTTTCCTTCAGAAATGTGACAGCTCTTGAATACAAGAGATTAAGGTTGAGCCATAAAGATCCACATGAAAATAATTACTGACGCTCTTACCATTCCTCATTTTTGGATATTTCCCTGACTCCAGTTCAAAGCGCTTGTATGACTAATATGCACTGTAATTTGGACTCTTTCTGGTGACATATTTCTGGTGATACTTAACTAGAATCATTTCTGTCTTGATGGATGTTTGCTGAGTGTGTCAGGACTTCGTCACCAGTGTGACCCCCTAAATCCCAAGCTAGGACTAGCGATGCTAATGATTCCTGAGAGCCAACTTCATTACTGCTTTGTGGATGGCCTCTTTTGATGACTCTCATTTGTTAGCTTTTGTTTTTAAACTCCATGATGAATACTCGCATTAATCACTGGGTCCAGTTAGAAGCCAAACGTTGGCACTGCACAGTGGCAGGCTGTTGTCTACAAGGAAAATATGTCGTCCCTGAAAACCATACGTTGAAATCTGTTTATTAGATCTCCAGAGAATGAATGTTTATCATTGATTCGTTCCTATGTTCCAGGATCTTTTTATGTGCTTAACGTCTCCGATAATTAGCCTGCAATTCCATTTCTCTGCCCCCGTCCCCCACCCCGATGGCTGAGAGAAGCCTTGTGGTCACTTTCCTTGCCAACACCCTTTTCCGACTCATGTTCGGGCCGGTCATCGGCTTTCTTCCTGAATCATAAAGCTGTATTTTTTTTTAATTGTTTCCAATCAGAGGTGCTGACTTCATTAGCTGTCAGCTCCAGAAGTTGGCACTGACCCTGCGACGAATTACCATAAAAGCTCATTTGATGGCTCAGAAATGAGAAAGGTGTAGTCTGACGATGACAAGGGTCCCCCTGACCAGAGCCAGGCCTGGGGAGACAGCCCACGGGCTGAGCAACGCTCTCTGGAGCCGTGTTGAGTTTCCCTCTGTGTCACTGTGATCTGGGCACTCCCAAGTGCTGAGCTCAGGGAAGCACGTGCAGAGCGGAGAGAGTTTTCTTCCATTAGCTTTGGGTGAAGGGTCTCTCATTTGGGGCTGCCTTCCTAGCCCCCCAAATGGCAGGACACCGGCACCTCATGAACCTGTGTTAAGTAAGTTGGTCTCCCCGCTCCTGGAGGTTGGGACTTAAAAATCTTCCTCCAGGCCCTCAGTTCTTGTGTCATGACTTTTCTATTCCCAAATGCCTGCTAGTTAGGCCATACCAAATATTTCCAAATATTCCCCAATATACATTCGGATCAGGAGGGCACAATGCTGCCTGTCTGATCCCAGTTTCAGCACAGTGTGTAGGAACATGTGTACACGCAAGTATGCATACGTGCACACACATGTGAAAGGAAATAGTGAAATTTTAGAATTATGTGCAGGTAATACAAGAGCACTGGGGCGGGAGAGTATTTCCCGACAAGCTACCGAGAGTATCTCGACCGCACGGCAGAGCCTGGCAAGCTCCCCGTGACGTATTCGATATGCCAAACACAGTAACAACAAAGTCTCCAGTGGAGACGTTACTGGACCCGCTCGAGCAAATCGACGAACAACGGGAGGGCCTTTTCACTATTTTTGTTTGGTTTTTTTTGGGTCCCACCTGGTGATGGTCAGGGCTGACTCCTAGCTCTGCACTCAGGAATCACTCCTGATGGTGCTCGGGGAACCCTAGGGATGCCGGGGATCAAACCCAGGTTGGCCGCGTGCCAGGCCAACGCCCTCCCCTATTGGTCCCTATTTATCAATTTAACCTGCTGCGTTGGCATCTCCAGGGAAAAGTGTAACCTCTCCTGCCCTGTTTCGTTGCTGAGCTCAGGGGGCAGGACGTTGGGATGGACAGAGGGTAGGGGGAGAGAATGAAGAACTCAAGAAGGGGTGTGTGTGTGTGTGTGTGTGTGTGTGTGTGTATGTGTGTGTGTCTTTTCGGGTCTCACCTGGTGATGCTCAGGGCTGACTCCCAGCTCTGCACTCGGGAATCACTCCTGGCGGTGCTCGGGGAACCCTATAGGATGCCGGGGATTGAACCCGGGTCAGCCGTGTGCAAGGCAAACGCCCTCCTCACTGTGCTATTGTTCCGGCCCTCCAGTCTGTCAGACTTTGCCTCATGTGCTCCCGCTGACACATCTCACAGCTTCTATGGTCTCTGGCCCTCCCCACCCCCACCCAGTCCTCCCAGGCTCTTCCTTCCTCTCCCTACCTTTCCTGTGATGCTCGGTCCCAAGTTTCTGCACGATGCAGCCCAGCTTCACGGACGAGCTGACTGCTGACAGGGCGAGTGAGGCTTTCCCCAAATGCAGCCATCATCACCTGCTGGGGGCTGGAGCCATAGCACAGCGGGGAGGGTGTTGGCCTGGCACGTGGCCGACCCGGGATCGATTCCCCGGCATCCCCTAGGGTCCCCCGAGTACCGGCAGGAGTGATCCCTGAGTGCAGAGCCGGGAGTCTGCCCTGAGCATCGCCCGGTGGGACCCAAAAAAGAAAAAAAATAAAGAATTTTACCGGTTAGAGGGCTGGAGCAACAGCACAGCGGGGAGGGCGTTTGCCTTGCACCTGGGTTCGATCCCCAGCATCTCGTAGGGTCCCCCGAGCACCGCCAGGAGTGATTCCTGAGTGCAGAGCCGGGAGTCAGCCTTGAGCATCGCTGGGTGGGACCCAAAAAGTCACTGTCACTGACCCAAAAAGTAAAAATAAACAAAACAAAACGCAGGCTCACCTGCCGGGCATGCAGGGACCACTGGACCACTCAGACGGGCCACGGGTGCTCAGGCCTGTCACCTTGCTCTCCGTCCTTTTCCACTTCTCTTCCCCAGGCTTGTCCCTGGGACGTGTCACCTTTCTCGACCTGCTTGAGCCGGAGTGGTTGACTTTCCCCTGCGCCCTGGGGAGCCTCCATCCGGGCCAACATGTCAGCGTGTGCTCTCCTCACTGCAGGCCCCACGCCCTGCCCCAGTGCCCCTGGGGTCTGTGTCGTCTTCACCTTTCATGCTTGGATCGCTCGCCGTTCCCGGGGCCGGCTGACTGGGCCCAGCCCCCTGGTTCAGCCCTTTTCTCCTCACCTCTGCACACCTGCGTGCACGCCCTTGCCTCCTCCTCTGCATACATGTGTGTCCTTCTCTCCTCTGCCTGCCTGCCTGCCCTCCTCCCCTCTCCCCTGCATACATGCGTGTTCATTCTGTTTCCTGTTTCCCAAGCGATGTTCAGGAGACTTCTAGCGTACCCAAAGTCACTCTCCCTCGTTCTCTCTTGCTCTCTCTTTCTTGTTCCCTCTCTCTTGCTCTCTCACGCTAATGGTTTGCATTACAGACACCAAGAGGCCGTCACGTTGGGTCCTTGTTGATATCTACTCTCAGCACACGTCTCCCATCCCGAGCGACCCCTCCAACCATCACTGACTCAGTGGTCCCTTCTCCATCCCAGCTGCCTTCTCCCCCAGCTCATGGGGCAATCTTCCTGGCCCTTGTGTCTACTGTCCTTGGGTGTCAGTCTCATGTTATGTTATTTTATATTCCACAAATGACCCCTCCGCTTGCCTTCCATAACACGGATGAAACGGAAAAGGTCCTGCCAAAGCAAAAGAAGTCAGAGGGAGGGGTTGGAGCGATAGCACAGCGGGGAAGGTAGTTTACCTTGCACATGGCCGACCTGGGTTCGATTCCCAGCATCCCATAGGGTCCCCCAAGTACTGCCAGGAGTAATTCCTGAGTGCATGAGCCAGGAGGAACCCCTGTGCATTGATGGGTGTGACCCAAAAAGTAAAAAAAAAAAGTAGTCAGAAGGACCAAAGCAAGAAGTCTGATGATCTCATCCGTATGTGGGCTATAAAAATCAGAGCAAGGAATAGGCAGCGTCCAATGAAAACAAACCCTGGGGCTTTTAATCGCAGAACTGAGTTACTCAGTTTGCACCGTCGGGGGACCAGCCACTTGGATAATGGACATGATGTGGTACCATTAACTGCCCCAATCTAAACATCGACACTCAGGCGAACCCGTGTTACCTCAGTTAGGAGTTACGTTGAAGCGTCCTCCTAAACAAGACCACTTCAAGTTCTGTTCTTGAAACCGCATGTTAAGATCCACTCTGCCCCGTTCTGTTTACGAGACCTGTCAATTTTGGCTTGCTCCGTGCTTTGAAACCATATTTGCATCTCTTCCCAGAGGGAAAGAGGCTTCAAGACTTATTTTTGAGTTATTGATTTATTAGATTGGACGCAGAGTCTTTGAACACTGAGTGTCTTCAGGGCATAAGTGAAAGGGCTTCCATAAAAAATAGCGGGTAAGCCAGAATCCTTCTGTTTCGGTGTTTAAAAGGCACACGAACACTCGCAAATAGCAGTTTGAGCATTTTTCAAACAGACCAGTTGGATTCAGTGGTCTCAAAGGCCTTTTGGGCTCTGGATTGCAATAGAACATCAGAGAATCAGTTTTAAATTTGAAGCTTTCAGTGCACAAGCAATGGTTCCCTTGTTGCCTGAAAAGATTTTTATTAGTTAAAATGCATCAGTTCGAAAAGCTCTCATTATTTCTAGTTCTCTTCTATTCATTATAGTCGAAGTTCACTCCTAATCATATGGAGTCTGTAATTATTAAAGAAAAGTTGGGTTATTTATACACACACACACACACACACTCACATGGCAATAAGATAATTCAGAGCATGCTTTGCTTCTGGTGAGTTTTTATGTTACATGGTTTTACTCACACGTTTGCAATATCTATATTTTCTAATAAAATGGAGCACGCCTGTTTTCAGTTGCATTCTTTTCTTGTAAGTGGATACTCAAGTGATTTGAGACCATAACTCAAGTCTGTATGACTCTTTCTTAGCCAGATATGTTGCGATCCACGGTAAATTTTTTTTCTTTCTTGGTCACACCTGATGATGCTCAGGGGTTATTCCTGGCTCTGCACTCAGGAATTACTCCTGATAGTTCACGGGAGACCCTATGAGATGCCGGGGATCAAATCTGGTTGGCTGCATGCAAGGCAAACACCTTCCCAGATGCTGCAGCCACCTCCATGGTGATATTTTTAAAAATGTGGATGGTAGGACCAGAGCAATAATCCATTGGGGAGGACATTTGTCTTGCAAGTGCCAACCTGGGGTCCCTGGCATCCCATAGGGTCCCCCAAGCACCTCCAGGAGTGATTCCTGAGTGCAGAGCCAGGAGTCAGCCCTGAGCATCGCCGGGTGTAACCCCCTTGCAAAAAAAAAAACAAAGGGGAAAAAATTGTGGATGTATTGGAAGTAGCAACCACTCCCTCCGAGCAAATCCGAGGGAAGAAAAGTTGGCTTTGGGTCTGTACCCAGTTGAACCCACTTGCCCCTTCAAAGTCTAGTTGAGTTAGAAAGTTTTCCCTTTTCTTATGACTGTCCACCACTCTTTTGGGTCTTGTATTTTGTAGTTTGGGGCTATACCCAGCTGTGCTGGAGCGATAGCACAGCAGGTAGGGCGTTTGCCTTGCACGTGGCTGACACGGGTTCGATTCTTCCGTCCCTCTCGGAGAGCCCGGCAAGCTACCTTGAGAGTATCTCACCCACACCGCAAAGCCTGGCAAGCTTCCCGTGACGTTTTTGATAGGCCAAACACAGTAACAAGTGTCACAATGGAGGCGTTACTGGACCCGCTCGAGCAAATCGATGAACATCGGGAGGACAGGGACAGTGACTTAGAGATATAAAAACGGACCTCCCTTCCATTCTCACCGGACAGTTCTACATCTCATCATTTTCCAGTGCCTTTTCCTCAGGTTCCCGTTAGGCACAGCCTGAGCGACCCCTCGCCGGCCTTTGAACCAAATGTTCCGTCCGATCTAGTTCCTTTCATCCTCTGCCTCATCCTCCAAGCGTTGTGCGCTCAGTGGCTTTCTGAGTCAGTTCATTTCCTGGCGTTAAGCCCGTATCTCTGGGGAGCAGATCTAAAACACCAGTGCTCTGATTGTTAAAATCTGTGTTCTGGGGCTGGAAAGATAGCACAGAGGGTCACAGTGCTCGCCTTGTCCACCACCAGTCCTGGTTTGGTCTCTCGGCATCACATGGGGTTCACCAAGCACCGCCAGGAGCAATTCTGGAGCACCGAGCCAGGAGTAACCCCTGAGCACTGGTGAAGGAGTTCCCCACACAAACAAAGAAACTAAAACAGGGCATGATTAGTATAAAGCATCAAATCTCCAGACAAGAGCAGTACCGGGGGCTGGAGCCATAGCAGTGGGGAGGACAGTTGCCTTGCCTGCGGCTGACCCGAGTTCGATCCCGGGCATCCCATAGGGTCCCCTGAGCACCGCCAGGAGTGATTCCTGAGTTGCAGAGCCAGGACTCAGCTCTGAGCATCACCAGGTGTGACACACAAAAAAGCAAAAAATAAATGAATAAATCATGGTCACTGTCCTCCCGTTGTTCATTAGTTTTCTCGAGTGGGCCCAGTAACGTCTCCATTGTGAGACTTGGTTGTTATTGTGTTTGGCATCTCGAATACGCCACAGGGAGCTTGCCAGGCTTTGCCGTGCGGGCGAGATACTCTTGGTAGCTTGCCGGGCTCTCCAAGAGGGGTGGAGGACTTGAACTCGGGTCGGCTATGTTGACTGCATCCAAGGCAAACACCCTACCCACTGTGCTATCACTCCAGCCCCAAACAAATAAATAAAAAGCCAATATAAGGACATCGAAAAGCAATTGGGGAGCTGGGAGTTAGTACGGTAATTCAGTGACATATCTGGCAAGTGCCCGATCCAAGTTTGATTCCTGGCATCATGTGGTGCCTCAAGAATTGTCGGGTTCAGGGCTGGTGTGATAATAAAGCAGGGAGGGCGTTGGCCTTGCACAGGCCGACCCGGGTTCGATCCCCGGCATCCCATAGGGTCCCCCGAGCACCGCCAGAGTGATTCCTGAGTGCAGAGCCAGGAGTCAGCCCTGAGCATCGCCGGGTGGGACCCAAAAAGCAATAAAATAAAATAAAATAAAATAGCGGTACCAAATGTTGACAGACAACCGTCAGAGATACTGCAACAGTACACCTCAGTCTGATGGATGGACACGGTGACCTCACATGTTCACGATCACGATCACGATCATCCTGTTGTTCGTCGATTGCCTCGAGCAGGCCCCAGTAACGTCTCCTTCGTCCTAGCCCTGAGATTTTAAAAAGTGCCATATTCAAGGCTCTTTCAGGGTTAGGAGAACGAGACCCATCATTGTTACTGGTATTTGGCATATTGGGTAACCCACGGGGAGTTTGCCAGACTCTGCCGTGTGGGCAGGTGACATTCGGTAGCCTGCCGGGTTGTCCAAAGTAAGAAAGAGATGTTTATCCCATGTTCATCGCCCGATAATGTGCCTTGGGCTCCTTCCTCAGCCTAGAGAGGAAGACGGGAGAAGTGGGTGTTTGTTAGAGAGGTCGGCCGTGTTCTCACTTGGCCGCTGAGGCTGCGGTTCATTGATTTGTCCTCACCACTGCCGGTGCTCGCGGTGAGGAGTTGGGCCCTTCCCTGCGATCAGCTGCACCCCCACCCTCTGCTCACACCATGTTGGCAACGCAAAGTAATCTGCAGAGCACCGACCGCAGCTCAGGGCGAGGTCGGGCCGGCGTTCAGGTGCTCACGATGGAGATTTAATTAGACTTGCAGTTCACAGGCTCAGACACGTGCTGTTTGTCTAGAAGAACTTTTTTTGGCATCATCGTCCCACCTGTATGTGAAGCCCAGCTAGCTGGTTTTTTTTTCCTCCAGAGCCACCTTGCTCTGTCGTAACCCAATTTCGGAGGATTTCCCCCGAAAACGTAGTGTCATGAGAAGATGCCACTTAGGTTGGTTCCAATGAGAAAAATGAAAAATAGTTTTTTGTTGGGGAATTGGGGAGGACAACCCTGGTGATGCTCAGGGCTGGCTCCTGGCTCTGCACTCCAGGATTTTATTCCGGGCAGCCTTGGGGACCCTATGGGGTGCTGGGGACCCAGCCCAGGTTGGCCATGTGCAAGGTAAGTGCCCTCCCCGCTGTGCAATCTCTCCGGCTCCTATTTTTATTTTAAATTTCATTTTCGGTTTTTCTATTTTTATTTTAAATTTCATTTTCGGTTTTTCTATTTTTATTTTAAATTTCATTTTCGGGTTTTTTTTTTTTTGGTTTTGGGCCACACTTGGCCTTGCTCAGGGCTTACTCCTGGCTCTGTACCCTGGGGTCATGGCAGGCTCCGGGGGACCCTATTGGATGCCGGGGGTTGGACCGGGTTAGGCTGTGTGCAAGGCAAGTGCCCTATTTTCTGTGACATCTCTTTGGACCCTGTATTCTTTCTTTTTTTTTTGAAAAACATGTTTTGGAGGGGTTTACTGAGACCCTTGGGGCTTGGGCTTTCTCACACAAATGCTTGGTCAGCTGGGCAGTAGGTCAGTGTGAGGCCAGTGCTTCTGCCCAGCTATCAGTCACTGGAGCCCCATGGGGTGATTCTTGGGGGATCATGGGGTGCTGTGGATCAGAGCTGGGTTGATAAGTCATGTCTCAACCTCCCTGAACCTCTCTCTGTCTCTGTGTCGCTCTGTCTCTCCGTCTCTGTCTCTGTGTCGCTCTGTCTCTCCGTCTCTGTCTCTGTGTCGCTCTGTCTCTCCGTCTCTGTCTCTGTGTTGCTCTGTCTCTCTGTCTCTGTCTCGCTCTGTCTCTCTGTCTCTTTCTCTGTGTTACTCTGTCTCTCCGTTTCTGTCTCTCTGTTGCTCTTTATCTCTCTGTTTCTGTCTCTCTCTGTCTCTCTGTCTTTCTCTGTCTCTGTTGTTCTGTCTCTCTGTGTTGCTCTGTCTCTGTGTCTCTGTCTCTCTATCTCTCTCTGTTTCTGTGTCTCTCTGTCTCTGACTCTCTCTGTGTTTCTCTGTCTCTCTGTCTCTCTATCTCTCTCTGTTGCTGTCTCTCTCTGTCTGTCTCTCTGTCTCTGTCTCTGTCTCTGTCTCTCTTTCTCTCTCTCTCTGGCCCCTTGAGTATCTTTAACATGCAATCCTTGCTTCCCTTGTTCCTCTCAGTGCTTGTTTACGCCATCAGGCAGAAAACTGTTTTCTTGGCATTCCCACTGTTTTTCAGTCTCCGTGGACTTCACCATACTCTGCTCTTTTATAATGAACGCAAACATTTTTCAATAATGAACAGACCCGATAGACTGGAAATAGCTTTGGGGGGTTGCCAGGTGGGTAATCTTTCCTACACTGCACCTTGGAAGCAAACCAGGAAGGAAGAAGAAGGTGAGGGAGGGACACTGGCCAGGCCGTGTGTCTCTAGACTTCTTTGCATTTATTTTTTTCTCTAGAGGAATGTAAAACTTGCTTAAAGTGGCCTTACTTTGAATTTGTTATTCTGAAACTCGAAACGTGGGCGTGGGTTCAAATAGCATCGGGTTGTGAACGCATGGTCTTCACTGGGTATAGAAAGTTTTATGGGGGCTGGAGCGATAGCACAGCGGGTAGGGTGTTTGCCTTGCACGCAGCCAATCTGGGTTCAATTCCCAGCATCCCATAGGGTCCCTTGAGCACCACCAGGAGTGATTCCTGACTACCTATGATCTAGGATTAACCTCTGTGCATTGCTGGGTGTGACCCAAAAAGCAAAAAAAAAAAAAAAGAAAGTTTTTTGTTTTCTTTATGTTGGAGATAGGGCTGGAGCGATAGCACAGCGGTAGGGCATCTGCCTTGCACGCAGCCAACATGGCCGACCCGAGTTTGATTCCTCCGCCCCTCTCGGAGAGCCCGGCAAGCTACCGAGAGTATTCGATATGCCAGACACAGTAACAACAAAGTCTCCAATGGAGACGTTACTGGGCCCGCTCGAGCAAATCGACGATCAACGGGAGGGCCTTTACCTTTACCTTATGTTGGAGATAAACCCTCAGCCTCCCAACCAGCAACGCTGGAGCTAACTCTGAACACAGTGGTATAAAACAATCCCTGAGCTCAACCCCAACTTCCTGAAATTGGGGGTTAGCCCAGATGGGGTCGTGAAACTATTAGAAATTGGTTTTAAAGGCCGGGGAGATAGTCCAGAGGTTAAGATGCAGCGGTTACGGTTCATTTTGGTGGTCTCTGTTTGATTTGTCTACTTACATATCTATATGAGACTTGTTGTTACTGTTTTTGGCATATCAGATACGCCACCGGGAGCTTGCCAGGCTCTGCCGTGTGGGCGGGATACTCTCGGTAGCTTGCCAGGCTCTCTGAGAGGGACGGAGGAATCGAACCTGGGTCAGCCGCGTGCAAGGCAAACGCCCTACCTGCTGTGCTATTGCTCCAAAAACAGTAACAATAAATCTCGCAATGGACACGTTCCTGGTGCCCACTCGAGCAAATAGATGAACAACGGGACAACAGTGCTACAGTGCATATATCAATATACCAGGGGTCACTCATGGGGGAAGAACCAGGAGCCGGGCTAGCCCCCGCACCCGGGTAAGTCAGACACGCGGAACCGGCCTGCACTTACTGTCTGACTTTCCACTCGCAGGTACTGAAGTGGGTCGAAGAGGCGGTCCAGGCTTCCAAAGTCCACCTCTTATCCACAGACCACTTGGAGCAGGCTGTTCATACCTGGAAGATTCCTTTTGACCCCAGCCTCAAGGAGGTCACCGTGTCCCTGAGTGGGTCTTCCCCCATGATCGAGATCCGCAATCCTGCAGGTGAGACAGAGCCAACATCTGCTGTGAGAAAGACCAAGCCCTTGAGGCCGGCCACAGGGCTAGGACTGCAAGGAGGGCACTGGCCTGGCACGAAGCCAGCCGGGGTCAGTACCACACGGCAGGGGCCCCCGAGCACCACCAGGCGTCTTCCCTGAGCACTGAGCCAGGAGTAAGTCTTGAGCATCACCAGGTGGGGTCCAACCCCCTCCTCCCACCACAAACAAACCAAAACACAACAACCAACCCCAAAATACTACATACAAATCCCATGAAAGATGAAAGTCTTTTTTTCTTCTGATTTTAATTTATTTTTATTTTTATATATTTTTTCTTTTTTGGGTCCCACCCGGCGATGCTCAGGGCTAACTCCTGGCTCTACTCAGGAATTGCTCCTGGTGGTGCTCGGGGGACCTTAGGGGATGCTGGGGATCGAACCCGGATCAGCCACATGCCAGGCAAACACCCTACCTGCTGTACTATGGCTCCAGCCTCTTCTTTTAATTTTTAAAAGCTTTATTATTTTTTGCTCGAGCGGGCCCAGTAACGTCTCCATTGGAGACTTTGTTGTTACTGTATTAAAAATCGCTGGAGCGATAGCACAGCGGGTAGGGCGTTCGCCTTACAAGCGGCCAACATGGCCAACCCGAGTTCGATTCCTCCGCCCCTCTCGGAGAGCCCGGCAAGCTACCGAGAGTATTTGATATGCCAGACACAGTAACAACAAAGTCTCCAATGGAGACGTTACTGGGCCCGCTCGAGCAAATCGACGATCAACGGGAGGGCCTTTACCTTTACCTTTATTTGCAAAATATTTCTGTTTCTGTTGAGGTGTTAATATAGTTACCTCATATTTTTAACTACTTTATAAGTATTTGTAAATGGCAGTGTTACTTTTTTTTTAACTTGATTTGTATCTTAGAAAATTACTCACAACTAAAAATAAAAAGCTTTTTTTTTTTTTTTTTTGCTTTTTGGGTTACACCTGGTAATGCACAGGGGTTGCTCCTGGCTCTGCACTCAGAAATTACTCCTGGCAGTGCTCAGGGGACCATATGGGATGCTGGGAATCGAACCCAGGTTGGCCGCATGCAAGGCAAACGCGCTACCCACTGTGCCATCGCTCCAACCCGCCCCCCCCCAAAAAAAACAGCTTTTCAAAGTGTCTTCAGACCCCATCCAGATGAGCTATCACAATGACTTTTACAAAAACGAGCAAAATCAAATTGTCAAGACTTCTCTTGATTTTTTGTTTCGTTTTTCACCCATTGTAAATGCTTGGAACTCTGCAAGTGAAGTTTATTTTGGATTAAACCGTGTTTTACACACATGTGTATCGGGTAATCTACGTTACAAATGTCTATTGCTAATAGGCAGGATTTAGAAAAAGAGTGTACTCTGGGGACTGGAGCAACAGCACAGCGGGGAGGGCATTTGCCTTGCACGTGGCCGACCCGGGTTCGATCCCTGGCATCCCATAGGGTCCCCCGAGCACCACCAGGAGTGATTCCTGAGTGCAGAGCCGGGAGTCAGCCCTGAGCATCGCCGGGTGGGACCCAAAAAGAAAAAGAAAAAAGAGTGTTCTCATTTTTTCCCCCCGTCTCTCTTACAGGCAAGCTGATCAAAAAGGGTTTTGGCCTGAATGAGCTGTTGAACATTCAGAACTCAGCCAAAGTGGTGAACATCAAGGACCCCGAACCTGGGCTCTGGACAGTGAAGGTTTGTGTATCGCCGTGAGGGGGTGACCCGTGCTTCCTTCCTGTCTCCTGTTGCCATCCAACTTGCTTTTACTCAAAAGTGGGGCTTGGTGTCTTCGGAAGAGGGAAGGGTCTTAATCTCTCGAATTTGATCGTGGAGAGTGTGACTGGGTGTAGAGGATGGAGGTAACGCTTAGCCTGCTCAGATTTCTTTCAAAACCGTTTCTTTCTGGGTCCCACCCACGATGCTCAGACCTGACTCCTGGCTCTGCACTCAGGGATCACTCCTGGCGGTGCTCGGGGGACCCTATGGGATGCTGAGGATCGAACCCAGGTGGGCCACGTGCTAGGCAAACGCCCTCCCTGCTGTGCTGTCACTCCAGCCCTTCATACTATTCTTTTAAAAAATTAATTGATATTTGGGGGGTCCCACCCAGCGATGCTCAGGGCAGACGCCTGGCTCTGCACTCAGGAAATCACTCCTGGCGGAGCTCGGGGGACCCTATGGGATGCCGGGCATCGAACCCGGGTCGACCGTGTGTAAGGCTTGGTTGAGCTGAACCCCTGGCGATGCAGCTACCCCTAAGCTCCCGGAAGGAGCCCTGGTATCCCCTCTGCCCCCAACGCCCCCCTGGCTGAGCACTTCTGGGCATGGTCCCAGCTGGTTTCTGCGGAAAAATACAGACACCCACTCACTTTCCCAACTTAAAGAGACAAAATTTGTTGGTCTCATATTGTTACTTTATATTCCGCAAATGCTTGCAGTCCTTCGATGCCCACCCCTCTGTCTCTCAGACTCATTTCACTCAGCCTGATATTCTCCTTGTTCATCCTCTTCTATGCAAATTCCCTGAGCCCCCTTGGACAGAACCCTGGAATCCCCTTAGCACCCCTTCAGGCTTTCACAGGGACAAAAGGTTTCTCTTGGTCCAGGATTATCTGTTAAGACTCAGTCGTTCAACGCAGCAGCCCTGGGGTGAGGTTTCTGTTAAGTAGATTCGGATGAAGTGTCTTGAGATAAAAAGCCACCCCCAGCCGGGAAGGGAATAAACTCAGCCGCAGATTACAGGGAGATTCTTACAGTGAGCGTGAATATCTAGTCTGAGATTGTGAAGCCCGTTGTCAAGAGGCGGAAGCAGGGTGCCCGGGACCCATGTTTTTGGGTACCAACAGCATCATTAAAGCCGCAGCCCACCCAGGACGCCGGCGTTGCCCCTTCCTGTGCTTTTTCACCTGGTGATTCCGTGCCAGCCTGCACGCGGGCCCAGGTGTGGGATTTAAGTGGATTAGACGCCAGGTTCATTGCGACATTCTGGGTCAGTGGAATGCTTTCGAGTCGGGTTTGTTATTTCCTTCTGGAAAATGTCCCAGTTCAGTTTGGTCTGCCGGGATCAGATTGTCAACCCAGTGGAATGTTTCAATCCTTCTTTAGAAAATATACCTGTGCACTCTTGTAGATAAATAATGCGTGTGTGTCTGAACATATGTTTAAACAGCTTATTCTCTGCTCTAAGATCAAGCTCCTCTGAGCAGCCGTGGCTTAATAAATGTTGTGTTTACTTATACCTAGCTGGCTCGATTCTACCTTTTGTTTCTGGAACATTGCCCGTTCCAGGACTTCTTAAACTTTCTCTTGACTTGCAACTCCTCCCCCCCTTTTTTGTTGCTTTTTGGGTCCTACCCGGCGATGCTCAGGGGTTACTCCTGGTTCTGCACTCAGGAATTACTCCGGGCGGTGCTCAGGGGACCCTATGGGATGCTGGGAATCGAACCTGAGTTGGCTGCGTGCAAGGTAAACACCCTCCCCGCTGTGCTATCACATCAGCCCTGCAACTCCCTTTTTGCCCGAGAATTTTTTTTTTCATTTTGGCTCACACTTAGCGATGCACAGGGGTTCCTCCTGTTTCTCTGCTCAGGAATTACTCCGAGTGGTGCTCGGGGGACCCTATGGGATGCTGGGAATCGAGCCCGGGTCAGCTACGTGCAAGGCAAACGCCCTCCCCACTGTGCTATCGCTCCAGCCCCTTGCCCGAGACTTTTAAACGCAGCCCTGGGTAGATTGGTATATGAAGCAGGTATGAAAAAATCAAACCTTCAGTGCTCATAAACGATTTTGGGATTTCATTGGAGACTAGTGTGGAAGATACCTCAGGGCCTCCAAGACCATTACGAGGTCCAGAGGTTTAGAAGTAGGGTCACAGCGAATCCATAAGGAATCTGGCATTGTTAATTGGTCCTAGGCGACTTCACGGAAAAGCACTGTAAGGAACTTGGGTGATTTGGTATCAACCATGAGTTCCCAGGTAGTAAGTGTCGATGGAACCATAAGTTAGCACTGTAGCACTGTCCTCCCATGGTTCATCGATTTGCTCGAGCAGGCACCAGGCACGTCTCCCTGGCGAGACTTGTTGTGACTGTGTTTGGCATCTCGAAGACGCCATGGGGAGCTTGCCAGGCTCTGCCGTGTGGGCGGGATACTCTCGGTAGCTTGCCAGGCTCTCCGAGAGAGACAGAGGAATCGAACCCAGGTCGGCCACTTGCGAGGCAAACGCCCTACCCTCTGTGCTATCGCTCCAGCCGTAAGTTACCAGCATTTACTCTCTTTGAATAGAGAGAGCTACTGACTGGCCTTGAGAAGCAGAGGCAGAACTCCACAGCCCTGAGGCACGGCTGGGTCAGAACGGAGCCTGTGGGTCCCTGGAGCTCTCCATGGTCCTTCTTGCTAAGAGGGGCCAGAGGTTCTGTGGACCGGCCAGAACTGGACTGGTTTCCTTATTTGTAGCAAACATTTCTTGGAGCTTTCACTTTTTTTCCCTTTTGGGTTACACCCAGCAATGCTCAAGGGTTCCTCCCGGCTTTGCACTCAAGAATTACTCCTGGTGATGCTTGGGGGACGATATGGGAGCCGGGGATCGAACCCGAGTCGACCGCACGCAAGGCAAATGTCCTATCTGCTGTGCTGTCGCTCCAGCCCCTCACTTCTTTTTTTTAAATTTAAAATTTGTTTTTATAAAGTAGTTCACCATATTTGATGACATTTGATATCCAAACACCCATCCCACCCCCATGACACCTTCCCACCACCATATTTCGGGTGTTTCCATCCCGAGCCCCAACCCCTGCCCCCAAAGCAGAACCAAAATCATTGATTTTTGTATCGTTTGTTATAAAAACCGCCGGATATGCTCCAGGAAACTTTCCCTAGAGGAGAGCGTGTGAAGGTTGTTGTATTTCACCCAGGGGCCATTAAAGCCCTTTTATAAGAGATTAATAACATGTGGTTCAAGGTTGAGCCTCGTGTGCTTTTGTGACTGTAGCCCTGTCGCACTGTCCTCCCGTTGTTCCTCGATTTGCTTGCACGGGCACCAGTCACGTCTCCATGGTGAGACTTGTGACTGTGTTTGGCATCTCGAAGACGCCCCGGGGAGCTTGCCAGGCTTTGCCGTGTGGGTGGGATCCTCTCGGTAGCTTGCTGGGCTCTCGGAGAGGGGTGGAGGAATCGAACCCGGATTTTCTGGGCCGGCTGTGTACAAGGCAAATGCCCTACTGCTGTGCTATCGCTCCAGCCCTGGTTTCTCTTCAGAACACATAAATTTTTCGCCTTTTATATGTATATTTGTATAAATATATTTCCCTCTAAGGTTGCTTGCCTTCTACTTTATTTTGTTTTTTTTTTAATTTATCTTTTAATTTTCATTAGTGAAACACCATGAGGTACAGTTGTAGACTTACAAATTTTTGTGCTTGGGTTTTGATTATACAGTGATCCAGTACGCATCCCTCCACCAGTGCCCATTTCCCACCACCACGGGTCCCAGCATCCCTCCCACACCCATCCCCCCCATCCCACCCTGCCTCTGTGGCAAGGCATTCCCTTTTGTTCTCTCTCTCCTTCTGGGTGTTGTGGTTTGCAAAAGAGACAATGGGTGACAATCATGTTGGGTCTAGAGTCTACTTTCAGCATGCTTCTCCCACCCTGGGAGGACCCTCCCAACACCCTTTACTTGGTGCTCCCTTCTCTATCTGAGCTCCCTTTTCCTCTAGCACGTGTGGCTGGCCTCCAACCCATGGCGCAAAATTCCTGGTACTAATCTCGGCCATTCTCGGATTACCTTTAAACCCCATCGAATGTGGTGCGCTGCTCTTGGTCTGTCAGTGGTGTGGGTATAAGATGTTGTGCGGCTGCGAATGGGGTCCAGGAATTGGCTCCCTCGTGGGTGGGGCTTGGCGAGAGCATGTGGGGAGCAGCCATGAGCCTGGTGGCGGTTGAGTTCTGGAGGTTTTCGGTGGCCAGGGCTGGGTCCCTTGGGGCGGGGAGGGGCCTCACCTGCCCCCTACCGGGGTGCCCCGAGTGAAACCGCCTGGTGCGGGGTCCGGTGGCATGGTTATGGTCAGAGCTTTCAATTTTTGAGATTTCATTTCCACAGCTTTCATTTCCTATAAATTTTATTTCTGGAAGCTTCCATTCCTATAGATTTTATTTCCAGAAGCTTCTATTCCCTGTAGACTTCATTTCTGGAAGCCTCCATTCCTAAGATTTTATTTCCATAACTTTCATTCCTATAGATTTCATTTCCAGAAGCTTTCATTCCTATAGCTTTTATTTCTGGAAGCTTTCATTCCCTATAGATTTCATTTCCGGAAGCTTCCATTCCCGTAGACTTCATTTCTGGAAGTTTCCATTCCTATAGATTTCATTTCCATAGCTTTTGTTCCCTATAGATTTTATTTCTGGAAGCTTCCATTTCTATAGATTTCATTTCTGGAAGCTTCCATTCCCATAGACTTCATTTCGGGACGCTTCCATTCCTATAGATTTTATTTCCATAGCTTTCATTCCTATAGATTTCATTTCCATAGCTTTTGTTCCCTATAGATTTTATTTCTGGAAGCTTCCATTCCTATAGAGTTCATTTCCGGAAGCTTCCATTCCCATAGACTTCATTTCTGGAAGCTTCCATTCCTATAGATTTTATTTCCATAGCTTTCATTCCTATAGATTTCATTTCCATACCTTTCATTCACTATAGATTTTATTTTTGGAAGATTCCATTTCTGTAGGTTTCATTTCTGGAAGCTTCCATTCCCTGTAGACTTCATTTCGGGAAGCTTTCATTCCTATAGGTTTTATTTCCATAGCTTTCTTTCCTATAGATTTCATTTCCAGAAGCTTCCATTCCCATAGACTTCATTTCTGGAAGCTTCCATTCCTATAGATTTTATTTCCATAGCTTTCATTCCTATAGGTTTTATTTCCATAGCTTTTATTCCTATAGATTTCATTTCCATACCTTTTGTTCCCTATAGATTTTATTTCCGGAAGCTTCCATTCCTATAGATTTCATTTCCGGAAGCTTCCATTCCCATAGACTTCATTTCTGTAAGCTTCCATTCCTAAGATTTTATTTCCATAACTTTCATTCCTATAGATTTCATTTCCAGAAGCTTTCATTCCTATAGTTTTTATTTTCGGAAGCTTCCATTTCTATAGATTTCATTTCCATAGCTTTCATTCTCTATAAGCTTTATTTCTGGAAGCTTCCATTTCTAAGATTTTATTTCCATAGCTTTCATTCCTATAGCTTTTATTTCCGGAAGCTTTCGTTCCCTATAGACTTCTCTTACATAGCTTTCATTCCCTATAGATTTCATTTCTGGAAGCTTCCGTTCCCTGTAGAGTTCATTTCTGGAAGCTTCCATTCTCTATAGATTTATTTCCGTAGCTTTCACTCCCTCTGCATTTTCCTTCCTTGTAGGTGTCATTCCTGGTAGATTTTGTGGCCCGCAACTCTGACCCACACCCTCAGACTGTGGATCTGAACACCTAGTTACGGTCTTGGGGCCCCATGAGGGGTCAGCGCCCCTCGTCCTTGGTTCCCCTCTGCTCCCCTATGTGCTGATGCAGGTCCCCCCTCCTGAGAAGCAAAGCTGAGGTCAAGGAGCAGATGTTTGAAAGACAACCTCTGAGTTTCCAGCCCGTACATGCCGGTCCCACGGCGTGCTTGGAGCTCCGAGCTGCCTCCCTGCAGCTCCTGAGGTCAGGCCGGCCCAGCGCTCAGCAGGGAGGGCGCTGGTCTGGAACGCTGCCTACCAGGGTTCCACCCTGGCATCCCAGAGGGTCCCCCGAGCACCTCCAGGAGTGATTCCTGAGTGCAGGGTCAGGATCCAGCCCCGAGCATTGCAAATGTGACCTTCCTACCTCCCCCAGCATACCCCGCCCCCCGCAAAAAATCAAAGAATCTGGGGTCTGGAAAAGTGCAGCTCAGGATATGTTTGGAACTGCACTAAAATTCTCGTTTTCCCCAAAACTCACCAGCTGAGTGTTCATAGCCGAAGTAGGAAAATATTCCGTCATTGATTTTTAGTTTTACGGGTTTGGAAAATGCTACTGGAATCAAAGTGATAGTCCGGCTGAACTGTGTTCGACCCCCAGCACCCTGTATGGTCCCCTGAACCCCACAAAGAGTGATCCCCGAGCTCAAAGCCAGGAGAGCTTTGAGCTCTAAGTACTGCCAGGTGTGACCCCCCCAAAAAATGAAAAAGAGAATTTAGGGGGAAAAAAGGATGCTAAAATTGGCAAGAATCACTTGCAAAAAGTTGCCAGGAGAGAGTATAATTAGGTACTTGGTGGTCAACCTGGGTGGGATTCCCCAGCACTGGGTGGGTTCCCTGACCCCTGAGCACTGCGGGGTGTGGAAGAGTCTGGATGAATTCTTTCGCCACCGGGCTGCTTCCAGAATCTTCTTTGTCTCCAAGACCTAACTTGCTGGAGGGGGGCATTATCCTCATTTAGAAGGAACAGCCTCAAGGGAAAGGTTGAACGGACTTGGGTCACTCCTGAGATGAGGTGGACACCGTGTGAGAGGGTCATGCTGGGACCCTTCAGGAGCTCTTGGCTAGAGTTCTTTGTGGTTCAGGGGGCTGGAGCAATAGCACAGTGGGGAGGGCGTTTGCCTTGCATGCAGCCGACCCTGGTTCAATTCCCAGCATCCCATAGGGTCCCCTGAGCACCGCCAGGAGTGATTCCTGAGGGCAGAGCCAGGAGGAACCCCTGTGCACTGCCGGGTGTGGCCAGAAATATTGAAAAAATAAATTCTCTGAGGCACCTGCAAATCTAAGCCCATTCTGTGTCTCATCACACTCACCACCAGCCCTCATGGTTCTAGAGTTCCCCGCGAGCATCCTCCTTCACCATCCATCATCCATCATCTCTGCTGAGGACCCGCTTCTCGGTTGCTGCTTTGATGAGGGACAAAACTCAGTCCCCTTTCTTTCGGTTTCGGTTTTGTTTTGAGGCCCCAGCTGACCACTCTCAGGGCTGACTCCCGGCTCTGTGCTCAGGGGTCACTCACTCCTGGTACAACTCAGGGGGGTTGTACATGAGACCAGGGATCAAGCCCAAGTCAGTGGAGTACAAGGCGAGTGACCTCCCCACTGAACCATGGGACTTGGGCCCTCAATCCCTTCTAAGAGTCCCAGGAAAGCCACAGACCATTGGCAAGTTTGATGATATGTCTCTGGACTATGGGACACCTTCCCGGGTGGAAATAATGATGATATTCATGTTTTTTTGTGCTATTTTTATATTTTATTTTCACAAAAGTAGTTCACAACAGTTCATTACAGATAATATTCAAACACCAATCCCACCACCGAGCACCTTCTCACCACCGTAAGTGGGGAGTATGTGAAGATTGTTGTATTTCATCCTGGGGCCATCGAAAGCCCGTCGATAAGAGAATACAAACAAGCATGTTACAACCAAACAAACGTGTGCTGCTTTTGACACATAAGTGGGTTCGAGTAGAAGCAGCCACACGCTCAAGGAGATTCTGTGCCGCTCTCTTCTGGGAACTTTAGTTTATAGTCTCGGGGTCTTGGCCATTGATGAGATTAGATGGAGCCGGGAGCAGTTTGTGGGTGACTGCCAAACTACTGGAAAATTGGGGAACTGCGGGGGGAGGATGCCCAGTCGTGATCCAGTGGGCTTGGAGATCTTAGTCATGGGTTCCCGCATACCTGTTTTTTTGTTTGTTTGTTTTTTGCTGATCCGCTCTTAGGTGAGGTTCATCCTAAATTTTGGGTGAGGTTCATCCCATCTTGGGTGAGGTTCATCCCATCTTGGGTGAGGTTCATCCCATCTTGGGTGAGGTTCATCCCATCTTGGGTGAAGCTCATCCTAGCGTATGGAGAGCGGCCTTGCGCATGGTGGCGGTTGGGTTCTGGAGATTTTCGGCTGCCGCGGGTTCTGTTTGCAACAGGGTGGGAAACTCAACCCACCCTGCTCCGAGGTGCCCCAGTGAAGACAGCTTGGCGCAGGGTCAGGAAATTCTGAGTCACTCTCTTCTGGGAGCTTTAGCTCATAGTCTCTGGGTCTTGACCATTGATGAAGTTACATGGCGCCGGGGACGGTTTGTGGGTGTGACTGCCAAGCTACTGCAAAACTGGGGAGCTGGGGGTTGGAGGCCCAGTCCTGGTCCGAGCAGGCTTGGAGGTCTCAGGATGCCATTCTTCTAATGAAATAGTAATGAAAGTGGCTGTGTTTTCCTGTCTCCTCCTTGCTGGACTTTCCTCCCCTCTGTTCAGTCCTGCATCTCCTAGTCTCTCTGAGAATGGCAGAATCCTGGGGTATGGGCGGGGCTACCTGGCACTCACCCCTATGTGCTGCTCTGTGTGACTCAGCTAACCTTCCTGAACTCTCTTCACCTCGTGTCGGATCACTAGTGACGAGGCAGATGGACAGTAGAGTCCATTGTCCGGTGTCTTGGCTACCTGTCTTCCCCTTCCTTTTCCACCCAATGGGTTGTTCGACCAACTTCCAAGGCACCCAGTCTCTGACGGAGGGAGCCATTGCTGATAAGCTCAAACATTTGAGGAGCATCAAACCATGACACTTTCTCCAGCTGAATGTCATGTGATGTTTTGTTCTTAAAATCCTGGTCCAGGGGCTAGAGCGATAGCACAGCAGGGAGGGCATTTGCCTTGCTTGCACACGGCCGGCCCAGGTTCAATTCCCAGCATCCCATAGGGTCCCCCAAGCACCGCCAGGAGTGATTCCTGAGTGCATGAGCCAGGAGTAAGCCCTGAGCATCGCCGGGTGGGACCCAAATAAAAATAAATAAAAAATAACCTGGTCCAGCCCTGATTGTAACTATTTCAAGAGAATGATTAAAAATGAGAAATGGGGCTGGAGCGATAGCACAGCGGGGAGGGCGTTTGCCTTGCACACGGCAGACCTGGATTCGATTCCCAGCATCCGATATGGTCCCCTGAGCACCCCCAGGAGTAATTCCTGAGTGCAGAGCCAGGAGTAACCCCTGAGCATCGCTGGATGTGGCCCAAAAAGAGAAAAAAAAAAGAGAAATGCCTCCTTTGAGTATCAGGGAAGGGGAGCATTTTAAACTAAATTAGATTAAATGATTTCTTGTTATTATCCATCGGAACCATCATTTTGGCTTATTCTAGCGGTCTTTGTTCTCCTTACCCTGATTCATCCAGAACAGGAGGCAGCTTTGCATAAAAAAAAATGGGCTCACTCCAAAGTCTCTTTGTTTATAAACATTCCTGCTATTTACAGAAGACTAGAGAATCAGGGAAATAAGATTTGCTTCTTAGTCTTGTCCAGAGACGAGCCACCAGTCATCATTCGTTCCACAGACTTTATGAGTGAGAGATTTCAAGGGTGAAAATCGATTTGCTTTACCGTAATTTCATACAGATTAAAAGTGGCTCCCGAGTAATTAACTTGGACTCGTTTGTAATGTATTATTATTGCACAGTGTGGGATGTGGCATTGTCTGACATCGGGGTAATCCTGGATGCGCTCACTGCGATGGGAAGCACCATTCATTCCAGACAGACTCCTCTCAGGGCTGGAGCAATACCACAGCGAGGAGGGCGTTTGCCTTGCACGCAGTTGACCCAGGTTCAATCCCCAGCATCCCATAGGGTTCCCCAAGCACCGCCAGGAGTGATTCCTGATTGCATGAGCCAGGAGAAACCCCTGAGCATCGTGGATGAGACCCAAAAAAGCAAAACAAACAAACCAAAAGACTCTCCCAAAGGCTTGTGCCCACAATACTTGGTTGACAGTTGCCACTGGCCCTGGTCGCCATGAAGCTGATTCATCTCAGGGGCCTTTCTGAAGTTGTAACTCCAGATTTCAGTGAATAAATTGAATGCCTCATTTCCCCAGGAGGGGCATCCCGCCTCCCCAGGGGTGCAGGACCAATCAGGAGGCTGCACCTTGTTCACGGAAAGAAGGTAGATTCAGGGTGATGTTATTTTCTGAAAAGGGAGTTTTGGATCAGCTAGGTCTGGGCCCATGGAACATCTGTCTCTCAACTTGTGCAATCTATAGGCAGCTCCAGCAAGCAAATGGCATCCAGAGCCTTGAAAATGAGACTGAATGGGGCTGGAGCGATAGCACAGTGGGGAGGGTGTTTGCCTGGCATGCCACTGACCTGGCATTCCAGAGGGTCCCCCGAGCACTGCCAGGAGTGATCTCTGAGTGCAGAGCCAGGAGGCAGTCCTGAGCATTGCTGAACCCAAAAAGGAAAAAAAAAGACTGAATAAGATTTCACAGACCCCCCTCCCCCCATCGGAGACCCCGATCTGAAATGGGATCTTCCTTAGAAACAAGGCAGGAAGTGGCCGTCCTGAGCTCCCTGGGCTGAGGTACATGGTCCTTAGTGACTGCAAATGAGTTCAGGAAGTAGCAGTTTGTCTCAACCGTGGTTTGCCAACTCAGACTAATCACACCAGATTCCAGGTTCTTCTTTCTACCTTCTTTCTACCTGTTTATCCTCCCATCCATCCACTGTGTATCCACCCATCCATCCATCTCTCCATCCTACTGTTTATCTGCACACCCATCCATCTATCATCTGTCTCTTCATCTTCCATCCATCCATTCATCCATCCTACTATTTACACATCCATCCATACTTCTGTCATCCATCCATCCATCCATCCATCCATCATCTGTTCATGCAACTGTCCTACCATTTATCTATCTAGACATCTGTGCATCCATCTACTCATTCATCCTACCATTTATCTACACATCTCTCCATCTATCCCATGCATCCATCATCCTATATATCTGTCCTTTCTTCCATCTATCCATCCACCCACCCACCCATTCATCCACCCACCCACCCACCCATTCATCCATCCATCCACCCACCCACCCATCCATCCATTCACCCACCCACCCACCCACTCATCCATCCACCCACTCACCCACCCATCCATCCGTCCGTCCACCCACCCACCCGTCCGTCTGTCCATCCATCCATCCATCCTTCCATCCATCCATCCATCCATCCATCCATCCATCCACCCACCCATCCATCTATCCACCAACACATCCATCCACCATCCATTCACCCATCCACCCATCCATCCATCCATCCATCCACCCACCCACCCATCCATCTATCCAACACGTCCGTCCATCCATCCATCCATCCATCCATCCATCCATCCATCCATCCTATATATCTGTCTTTTCATCCATTCTCTATATCTGCCCGCCCATTCATCCACCCATCCACCCATCCATCCACCCACCCACCCATCCATCCATCCATCCATCCACCCACCCATCCATCTATCCACCAACACATCCATCCACCATCCATTCACCCATCCACCCATCCATCCATCCATCCATCCATCCACCCACCCACCCATCCATCTATCCAACACGTCCGTCCGTCCATCCATCCATCCATCCATCCATCCATCCATCCACATCCACTTACTAATCATTATCACCACCATCTTTCTCACCTCTGACCACTTTCCTGTTACCGCTGTGATATGTAAGTCACCATGTTCTAGAGCCTTGAGCCTGCACTTTCCAGCAGCCCTTGGGACAGAGGCTCTAGACAGGACCTTGAGGACCTCCATCGAGCCCCATGGACCAGTGTGGAGCTCAGAGCATGGCAGTTATACCCAGCTCCGCCCTGATTTCCTGTCCCGAGCACATGGCCTGTGTGGTGTGTCGGGGTCATGGTGGTGACTCTTGTCCTCTGCCTTTGTCCCGTTTCAGACGTCCAGCAGTGGAAGGCATTCCATCCGCATCACTGGTCTCAGTACCATTGATTTCCGAGCAGGCTTTTCCCGGAGACCGACCCTGGATTTCAAGAAAACCATCAGCCGGCCAGTCCAAGGTAGGTGGCCCCTGACCCCAGATCTGCGTAGGAGTGACTCACGTGCAAATAGGCATTCACACGGGGACTCTGGCACTTGGTGATCGTTGGTGAAGTTTGGAAAAAAATCAGCATGTTTGTTTTTTACGGCATTGCCCTGGTTCTCCAAGAACTGCCCCAAACCGGGATATTAAAATTGCTCTGGAACTTAGCTGCTTGTCCAGACTCAGGATTCCTGGGTTCTGTCTACGAGCTCCTGAGTCAGAATCACATCAGGACGTCTGAGCCCCCATGAATTCTGAAGCTACTTGGAAAACTATCACTTAGATCATGAGCCTTCTTTTTGGGTCACACCCAGCAGTGCTTAGGGGTTACTCCTAGTTCTGCACTCAGGAATTACTGCTTGCGGTGTTTGGAGGCCATGTGGGATTCTAGGATTGAGGATCCAACCTGGGTTGGCTGCGTTCAAGGCCAAGGCAAATGCCCTCCCCCCGTCCTATTGCTCTGGCCCCTTGAGTGTTTTTCTTACTTTTACAAATCACTCTGTGGTCAAGGGAAAAATGGAGAGAGAGAGAAAGAGAGAGAGAGAGTCTAAGAACTAAAAAGATCATATTTCATCGTACATCTGAAGATAAAATCATTTCTGCTTCATAAATCTTGACCTGCCTCTTGCTTTATTCCTACCTTAAGATTTATAGATTTTTTACAGAACAGAAAAGCCACAAAAATCTTCGCTCCTTGGCTGACTCTGAATTTGATGGCTCTTTGCTTTTATTGTTGCAATTTCTAGAAATTTAAAGATAGCGGATCTTTAAAAAGTGACCCAACTTCATAGAACATAGTATTTACTATTAGAATAGTTCTACACTTGCACAGAGTTCAGATACCACTAAAAAATAAAAATCGTTACTTAGGATTGCCTTGTCTTTTTTTCTGATGATAAACAAAGTCTTCTTTTTTTGGGGGGGGTCACACCCGGCGATGCTCAGGGCTGACTCCTGGCTCTGCACTCAGGAGTCACTCCTGGTGGTGCTCAGGGGACTCTATGGGATACCGGGGATCCAACCCGGGTTGGCTGCATGCAAGGCCAACGCCCTCCCCGCTGTGCAATTGCTTCAGACCCAATAAACAAAACTCTTCGGTAGAAAAGATTCTGTCACGGGCTCACAAGTTGTTGGCACTGGCGTTTACGGCAATTGTCGGGGTCGGGGGTGAGAATGAAAATCGGTTTTGGATGTGTCAACTTCGGTTGCTTTGAGTGACGGGTGATTTTTCTCTTTTAGGAATTCCGACCTACGTCCTGCTGAATACTTCCGGGATTTCGGTCCCAGCTCGTGTACATCATCTAGAACTCCTGAGTATCTCGGGCACTTCCCTGAAGAGCATCCCTGTCAAATATTACCCGGAGAGGAAGCCGTACGGCATCTGGAATATTTCCGACTTCATCCCGCCCACGGAAGCCTTCTTTCTCAAGGTCATGGGCTATGACAAGGACAATTATCTCTTCCAGAGAGTATCCAGCGTCTCTTTCTCGAGTATTGTCCCAGGTGAGACAGCTTTTTCGGGGTACAGGGAGTTTGGGGGCTGGAGGAGGAGTGATATCCGAGAGGCGAAGACTAAGTGAACTGGCTTTGAATGCTACCGATGGAGAAATCAGAGATTTTGGAATAGTGTCCCAGGTGAGATATCTTTTTCGGGTTTGGAGGGTTTAGCAGAGTGATGTGGTTCAATTGGCACAGAACCATCTAGAAAGTCAGATGTGGGGCTGGAGCGATAGCACAGTGGGTAAGGCATTTGCTTTGCACGTGGCTGACCTGGGTTCGATTCCCAGCATCCCATAGGGTCCCCTGAGCACCTCCAGGGGTGATTCCTGAGTGCAGAGCCAGGAGTCAGCCCTGAGCATCGCCGGGTGGGACCCAAAAAGTGAAAAAAAAAAGAAAAAGAAAGTCAAAGGTGATTGCCCCCATGGCGGTCTGGTTCCCAAGTAGACAGGCTAGGACAGAGATTCTCTCAACTATAAAACGGCTCACACGGAGATTAAGGCTGATAAGTCCCTCTGACCCGAGCACGCTCATTTTCCATCAGTGGGTGAATGTGGATGAATTTTCTGTCATCTTAATGCACTCCAAGAAAGCTTGCCCTCGTGTTCAGAGTTGGGGTGCGTGATGTCTCCTGTCTGGTGTTTTTAGGGGCTCTTAGGAGATGCCAGCTTTGTGAATAGTGGTTTGTGATAAACCACTTGGGTTTGTTCTAGATTGTGTTTGCTCTGTATCGTATTTGCTTGCTTGGTTGTTGGCTCAGAGCTTACTTACACACTCGTTAGTCTGCAGGCGCGAGACACGGGTTAGGGCTGCCTAGAATCACCAGGTAGCACTTCCGTTTGTGGTTTTTAAATTATTATTATTATTTTTTTTTGGGTCACACCGGCGATGCTCAGGGGTTACTCCTGGCTTTGCACTCGGGAATTACTCCTGGTGGTGCTCGGGGGACCATATGGGATGCTGGGAATCGAACCCGGGTCTGCCGGGTGCAAGGCAAACGCCCTACCCGCTGTGCTATAGCTCCAGCCCCTAATTTTCTTTTTAGGGAGTGGCAGGGACTGAACCCAGGGCTTTAGTCTGAGCCCCGAGCCTGCACTTGCTGTACCTCTGAACTGTACCCTTGGCCCCTCACTTACCGTCCTTTGAGCCTCTTTGATGCCAAGTACCCGCCCTTGTCCCAACCTTCGAACTATGTCCCTGACTCTGCACTCACTATTTTTTGCTGTTTTTTTTAGGGCTGGAGCGATAGCACAGCGGTAGGGCGTTCGCCTTACAAGCGGCCAACATGGCCGACCCGAGTTCGATTCCTCCGCCCCTCTCGGAGAGCCCGGCAAGCTACCGAGAGTATTCGATATGCCAGACACAGTAACAACAAAGTCTCCAATGGAGACGTTACTGGGCCCGCTCGAGCAAATCGACGATCAACGGGAGGGCCTTTACTTTACTTTACTTTTTAGGGGGGGTCCTGTAAGGTCATACCCAGTGATGCTCAGGGCTGATTCGTGGCTCTGCACTCAGGAATTACTCCTGGCTGGTGCTCAGGGGACCCTATGGGATGCTGGGATCAAACTCGGGTCGGCCGCGTGCAAGGCAACTGCCCTCCTCAATGTACTATCTCTCAGTCCCTGATCTATCTCATTTATGTTTTGGAGGGGGCTAGTGATGCTTAGGACTGACTCTTGGCTCTGCACTTAGGAATCACTCCTGGTGGTGCTCGGGGGACCCTATGGGATGCTGGGAATCCAACCCGGGTCAGCTGCATACAGGGCGAACGCCCTCCAAAATTTTTTAAAGAGAAAAATCGTTTTACAATTGGTGACTTTCAGCCTGAATGCCACCTTTGGAGAGAGTCTGCAGAGAGTTCCGGAAACGAATGCATTAGAGTCAAGAAAGATTCTCTGCACGATTTAATGCTTGGTTCTCCTCGTGTTAACCCAGTCTCAACTGTGACTCACCTGGGCACAGCACGTGACTTCCTGAACCCGAGCTGCAGTGTCACTGCGGACTGAGACTCATGGGACTCTGCAGGCTGACCCTTCAGCCCGGTAACCTCCTTCCTCCTGTTCTCTTCCTCCTAGATGCCCCCAAAGTGACAATGCCCACCAAGACCCCCGGCTACTACCTGCAGCCAGGCCGGATCTCCTGCACCGTGGACAGCCTGCTACCCTTCACCTTGAGCTTCCTCAGGAACGGAGAGACGCTGGGCGTGGACCAGTATCTAAAGTGCGTAAATGTTTCTCTTGGCCGGCTCGAGGCCTCGGTCAGTGACCCCCCGGGTGTGTGTGTTCCCCCAGAGACCCCCCTCCAGACTCCAGGAAAGCACTGAACTCACATGATCTCATGACAAAGGCTGGAATTCTTTCTGGGCCTGGCTCTGGGCTTGATCTCCTTCGAGGGCCTCTCATTGAGACGCAGAAAGGTGGAAGTGACAGTAGCAGAAGTCCAGGGCTTGGGGCGGGCCTGGTGGGCACCGAGTGTCCATTTCAAGAGCAAAGAGCTGGACTGGGACAAGCATACAGGGTGGGGAACGGCGTGAGCTATGTCCAGGACTGGAGCAGACAGGAAACTGAGGAAATAGAGCTACCAGCAGAGGCAGAGCAAGGAGCAGAAGGGGATCAGGGCGGACTCAGGCCCTGGCCCTGACAGTCTAAGTTAGTTCTCTGCCTTCTATTTTTTTATTTTTGAGCGATAGCACAGCGGTAGGGCGTTTGCCTTGCACGCAGCTAGCCTGGCCGAGCTGGGTTCAATTCCTCCACCCCTCAAGGAGAGCCTGGCAAGCTACCCAGAGTATCTCGCCCGCACGGCAAACCCTGGCAAGCTCCCCGTGGTGTCTTTGAGATGCCAAACACAGTCACAACAAGTCTCACAGTGGAGACGTTGCTGGGCCCGCTGGAGCAAATCAGTGAACAACGGGAGGACAATGTTTGACAGTGTTTGTTTTATTTTACAAGGTAGTTCACAATATTTGATGACAGTTAATATTCCAACGCCAATCCCACCACCATGACACCTTCCCGCCACCATATTTGGGATGTTTCCACCCTGAGCCCCAAAAATCCCTGCCCCAACGCACAACCGAAATAATATATTTTGTCTTGTCTGTTATGGAAAATGGCTGAAAATGCTACAAAATGTATCCCTAGAGGAGACAGCGTGAAGATGGTTCTATTTCGGCAGGGGCCGTTAAGACCTTCTTTAGGATATCACTGACGTGTTGTTAAAGGTTGAGTGATGTGAACTTTGGTACATATATCTGAAAATATGTATATATGCATATATATCAGTATCACTGTATCACTTTCATCCTGTTGTTCATCGATTTGCTCAAGCGGGCGCCAGTAACGTCTCCATTTGTCCCAGCCCTGAGATTTTAGCAGCCTCTCCTCACTTACCTTTCCCAATGCTGCCGTATTGGAGGCTCTTTTAGGGTCAGGGGAATGAGGCCCATTATGGTTACTGATTTTGGCATATCGAATACGCCACAGGGAGCTTGCCAGGCTCTGCTGTGATCCCTCGGACTGGAGTGATAGCACAGTGGTAGGGCGTTTGCCTTGCGCACAGTCGGCCCGGCCGAGCCGGGTTCGATTCCTCCGCCCCTCTCGGAGAGCCCTGCAAGCTACCGAGAGTATCTCGCCCGCACGGCAAAGCCTGGCAAACTCTCCGTGACAAACTCGACATGCCAGACACAGTAACAACAAGTCTCATGATGGAGACGTTACTGGGCCCGCTCGAGCAAATCGATGAACAACGGGAGGACCGTGACCCATGATATTTCCCTCTGTGATTGGTTGCCTACTATTTGAACCGATGTGGTGTGGTACTCGTGGAGAATGGGTAGGGAATGTGGTATGACGTGTCGGTCCAGGAATAGGTTCCCTCTTGGGTGAGGCTCAGCCCAAGGGTGTGGGGAGTGGCCGTGAGCCTGGCGGCGGCCATGGCAGGGTCCCTTGGGGTGGGGAGGGCTCGAACCCACCCCCTCTGGGGCACCCCAAGGAAAACAGCCTAGAGCGGGGTCTGGCGGCAAGGTTATAGCGGGTGTCACGTTGCTCCCTTCTGGGAGAAAAAGCTGTGGTATCTCAGCTCTCTGTGTTCTGATGAACACGCAGACACCCAGTCTGTGCTCCCGAAGTCTCAGTCAGACGTGAGCCACCAGGGGTACACGTTGGTGTGTGCAGGTGGAAACGGAGCCCTGGACCCCGCCCCTCGAAGGAGCTTCTGTGCCCCGACAGCTGAGATTCCCACAGACTGGAGACCAAGGTCACGCTCAACCAAAGGATGTCTTGTCTCCCAGAAATTCTCTCCCAGAGAACTCGAAGTTGACTTGAGTCCTCCTTCCTCAGAATCACGCTCTGGGAGAGAGGCTCTTGGCGGGGGAGGGGGAGAAAGCTCTGGGTGACATACTTGGTGGGGCCAGCTTGGGGGTTGTTCTAGCCATGCTCAGGGATTGAGCAGGGGTCGTGGAGCCCACGAGAAGCAAATAAATACTCCAGCCCTTTGTGCCATCTCAGTGGCCCTTCTGGAAAATATATTGGTTTTTGGTGCTTTTTTTTTTAGGTGGGATTTTCTTTTTTTTTGGCCATACCTGCTGGTGCTTGGGCACTACTCCTAACTCAGTGCTCTGGGTTGTCCCCAGTGGTACTGAAGGGACCACGTATAACTAGGAATTGAATCCCGACCCCCTATGTGCAAAGAAAGCTTATACCTGCCCTGTGAACAGCCCTCCCGACTCCTGGAAAAAAATATTTTTTAAAATTTGACATGCACCAAAGTATCTTTTGAAAAACGTTGAATCTATGACAAGGTTTTTATCTTTTTCACTTACTCTGAACTTACTTGGAGAAAACGTCAGACCTTTAATGACCTTATATGACTATGTCTGTCGGACGATGGGAGTCACTGCCAGCATGAATCGAATGCTGGTCAGAATGATTTGGTCGGTCCATTTTTTCCTGTCTAAAGGTCACTCTCTAGGGTTCTATCTATTGTTTTGCTTTTTTGGGGTCACACCCATCGGTGCTCACATGTGACTCCCGGCTCTGCACTCAGGAATCACTCCTGGCAGTGCTTGGGGGACCCTATGGGATGCTGGGGATCGAACCCAGGTCGGCCGCGTGCAAGGCAAATGCCCTATCTGTTGTGCTATTGCCCAGGCCCCCGGTTCATCACTCTTTATTGATTGATCGATTGATTGCTTTTTGGGTCCCACCCGGTGATGCTCAGGGGTTCCTCCTGGCTCTGCACTCAGGAACCACTCCTGGCGATGCTCGGGGGGACCCTATGGGATGCCGGGGATCGAACCTGGGCCGGCCGTGTGCAAGGCAAATGCCCTTCTCACTGTGCTATCACTCTAGCCCCTCTTCCTTCCTTCCTTCCTTCCTTCCTTCCTTCCTTCCTTCCTTCCTTCCTTCCTTCCTTCCTTCCTTCCTTCCTTTCTTTCTTTCTTTCTTTCTTTCTTTCTTTCTTTCTTTCTTTCTTTCTGTATCTTTCTTGTCTTTCTTTTGGGTCCCACCCGGCGATGCCTAGGGCTGACTCCTGGCTCTGCACTCAGGGATCACTCCTGGCGATGCTCGGGGGAACCCTGTGGGATGCCACGGATCGAACCCGGGCTGGCCGTGTGCCAGGCCAGTGCCCTCCCCGCTGTGCTATCGCTCCACTCCCTGAAGTTGTATCTTTTATTTATTTATTCTGGGGGGGGGCTATTTTGATGTTTGACTTCGCTGCGTGTCTGAATACCCGGCGGCCTTACGAACAAGGCGTCCAGCGAGGAGAAAGATTGTAGAACCGGCCGGTGCCGTTCGCTCGTTCTGCTTCCTGTTTCACGGGTGACAGTTTTCAAAGACACTCGCGCGTCTTTCTAAACATGAATTCATTCATTCCGCAGAGTGCCTGGGAGGTAGGCCACAAGAATGTCCGCTTGCATTTTTCTGGCCCCGCGACCCAGAGGCGTGGCCGCCAGCCTTTGTGCTCCCTGGCCGGGCGCCCGGGGATGGGCGAGGCTGTGGACGGATGGATGGCTGTCCTGACTCACGCCTGACACACAGGCTGGATGGAGCCTTTGTGGTGTGCGAGTCTGCCCGTCTCAAGGGACGGGAGAGGGAGTTGGGCCCACGGGCTCCGGCCCCAGATGGCTGCGGGTGCTGATGTTTGTCCAAACGTTTCCTCGCTGCCCTAGAGGGTTGGACCGTCAAGGACGACTGGGATGCAGTCAAGGCACAAATGTTTCGTATTTCATGAGAAGAGGCTCAGGGGCCAGAAAGATAGTACAGTGGTTAGGGCACTTGCCTTATGTGCAGCCAATCTGGGTTCCATCCCCAGCAGCCCACATAGTCCCCCAAACACTGCCAGGAGCGATCCCTGAGCACAGAGCCGGGAGTGAGCCCCGAGCACAGAGCCGGGAGTGAGCCCCGAGCACGGAGCCGGGAGTGAGCCCCGAGCACGGAGCCGGGAGTGAGCCCCGAGCACGGAGCCGGGAGTCAGCCCCGAGCACGGAGCCGGGAGTGAGCCCCGAGCACAGAGCCAGGAGCGATTTCCGAGCACAGAACCGGGAGTGAGCCCCGAGCACAGAGCCAGGAATCAGCCCTGAGCCCTGAGCTGGAAGTCAGCCCTGAGCACAGAGCCGGGAATCAGCCCTGAGCCCTGAGCTGGAAGTCAGCCCTGAGCACAGAGCCGGGAATCAGCCCTGAGCCCAGAGCCAGAAGTCAGCCCTGAGCACAGAGCCGGGAATCAGCCCTGAGCCCTGAGCCGGAAGTCAGCCCTGAGCACAGAGCTGGGAGTCAGCCCTGAGCACTGAACTGGGAGTCAACCCTGAGCACAGAGCTGGGAGTCAGCCTGAGCACCGGTGGGTGTGTCCCAGCTCCCCCCAAATAAAGAAGATCGCCTTCGTGCACTCCGTAATCGGCTTATGTACCTTTGAACCACTGACTTGTCCTTTTTGCTGAAGCTCCACTTTCACACTTTGGTCGATGATCCTCCCTTCCCTTCCTCGGTTGCCCTGGCAATGACTGGGCATTGAACACCCACCTGGGTTTTACAGCTGGGCCTGGAGTTCACGGACAGCCTGGATGGTGTCCAGCACATGTGCTGACACCGGATGTTGGACTCGTGACCTTACGCTTGCGGGTCAGACATTCTAAGGCCCCGAGTCGTTGCTCCTGGACCTCCACCGTATTTGCTTTCATTATTATTATTATTTAAAATTTTAATTAAAAGAGCCATGATTTAGAAAGCTACTGATACTTGAGTTTTCGGCATATATCCAAACTACAGACTATTTACTTTTTATTTATTTATTTACTTACTTTTGCTTTTTGGGTCCCACCCGGCAATGCTCAGGCTGACTCCTGGCTCTGCACTCAGGACTCACTCCTGGTGGTGCTCAGGTGGGGGGGGACCTTATGGGATGCCGGGAATCAAACCCGGGTTGGCCGCGTGCCAGGCAGACGCCCTCCCCGCTGTGCTATCGCTCCGACCTGGTGCTGTAATTTCTTTCTCCACTCACCTGTTCTCGGGCACTCGGGCTGTTTCCCGCCTTGGGCTGCTTTGAGCAAGGCTGCAAGGAACACAGGAGAGTAGACGGTGTTCAGGGCCTTGGCATACATGCCAATAAGCAGAGTTGCTGGTTCCTAAGGGAAATCGACTACTACTTTGTTTTATTTTTTTTCTTTTTGCTTTTTGGGTCCCACCCAGCGATGCTCAGGGCTGACTCCTGGCTCTGCACTCAGGGATCACGCCTGGTGGTGCTCAGGGGATCCAATGGGATGCCGGAGATTGAACCCAGGTCGGTTAGACCAATGCCCTCCCTGCTGTGCTATTGCTCCAGCCTCCTTCCTTCCTTCCTTCCTTTCTTCCTTCCTTTTTCTTTCTTTCCTCCCTCCCTTCCTTCCTTCCTTCCTTCCTTCCACCCTCCCTTCCTCCTTCCTTCCTTCCTTTCTTTCTTCCTTTCTTTCTTTCCCTCTTTTTTTTTTTTTTTTTGCTTTTTGAGTCCCACCTGGCGATGCTCAGGGCTGACTCCTGGCTCTGCACTCAGGGATCATTCCTGGCAGTGCTCCGGGGACTCTAGGGGATGCTGGGGATTGAACCCGGGTTGGCCACGTGCCAGGCCAACACCCTCCCCGCTGGGCTATCGCTCCAGCCCCTGAATTCCTAGTGTTTTGAAGAGTATCCAGATTGACTTCCAAAACCCGCTGGACAGTCCTGCCAGCAGGGAACGAGGGTCCCTCCTCCCGGCCGCCATCCACACCCTCATTTTATGTTTCAAACAAGCGACTGGGCCAGAGCGATAGTGAATGAGCTGAGATCAGACTTTGCAAATGCCAGAGACCCGGTCTGATCTCCAGGCCTGATTGGGTCCCCAGAGCACCACTAGGCGTGACTCCAGAGCACAGAGCCAGGACACCATCGGGCGTGGCCCCCGTCACAGGCACTGGGGGGAGACCTGTCACTTTCTGTGCTAAAGTTGCCAGTCTTCAGATCTGACTGGTCCTGAGAGTGGGGCTGTGAACCGGCGTGGCAGCCGTCGACACTTAACGTTGCTGTGCCCTCGGCAGGCGGGAGATGGGGAGCAGGCACGGTGGTATCAAGGCGTCCTCCTCCAGATAGCCGACTGTTCCCTGCTACTCACCCACCAAACATCAACCCGCTTTATTTTCCTGATCTCCACCCAGGGGTGCTTGGAGGACCTTGTGGTGCCGGGGATCGTATGCATGGACTTTCGTGCACACGCCAGGCCGCTGAACCCCGTGTCTTGGAGCCTGAGAAGGGCTCAGGAGAAGGTCTCTGCCGTCGTTCGATGCTGGCGTGTGGGGGTCTGGAAGGACTGGACTCAGGCTGCTCTCTGGCCACTGCATGTGTTTTGTGTCGCAGCTTTCTGGGCTGTGTGAAAAGGTTCTGAGGAAGGATAGCGATCAAGAAAATAATGAAACGACATGTCTTTAAAACAAGGGCCGGGCGTTGGCCTGGCACGCGGCCGACCCGGGTTCGATCCCCGGCATCCCCTAGGGTCCCCCGAGCACCGCCAGGAGTGATTCCTGAGTGCAGAGCCGGGAGTCAGCCCTGAACATCGCCAGGTGGGACCCAAAAATCAATCAATCAAGAGTGATGAACCAGGGACCTGGGGAGGGTGTGGGCCTGGCACGCGGCCGACCCGGGTTTGATCCCCGGCATCCCATGGGTCCCCCGAGCACCGCCCGGAGTGATTCCTGAGTGCAGAGCCGGGAGTCAGCCCTGAGCATCGCCAGGTGGGACCTCCCCCCCAAAGCAACAACAACAACAACAACAAAATCTACAACCTACACACCTGGGCTCAGCCTACTCACCTTCTCTCCAGTTGCCGGGCGTTGAGTGGCCCAGACATCCCCCATCATCGCTGCCGTGGCTGACAGGCGTCTTGTTTCCTCCCTCTCTAGGGAAGCCGCCACGCTGAGCTGGGACATCGCCGAGGTCACCCTGGCGGATGAAGGCCCCTACGAGTGCGTGGCCGTGAGTTCCGCAGGCACCGGGCGGGCGCAGACCTTTTTCGACGTCTCAGGTAGATTTTCCAGAATCTTCTCCCCGCTGTGTCCAACCAGGCCCTGCCGACTGAGGAAGAAGCCCAGAGTGCCTCAGTTTCCCTCGGTGACGGTGAACGGCCACGTACAAAGTAGTGTGGGGGGTGGCAGAGGGAATGTCTCACCAGGAGGTGGGTGCGAGCCAGTTTCCATCGAGTTCTCCAAAGAGAGTTTGGCAGCTAGAGATTTGGTCCAGTTTCCTAAGTCAAAACATTCCCTGGGGGGGGGACATTTGTCCTCTTCCATATCACTTCAAGTCTCCTGACGGGCCTGAGCGCCTGACCCCAGTGGGAAAGTGGAGGCTAATCCCCACCCACCCCACACTGGGGTCCAAGCCCTTTGTTTTTGTTTTGTTTTGTTTCTTTGCTTTTTGGGTCCCACCCGGTGATGCTCAGGGCTGACTCCCGGCCCATGCACTCATTGAATCACTCCTGGCGGTGCTCGGGGGACCCTATGGGGTGCTGGGGATCGAACCCGGGTTGGCTGGGTGCAAGGCCAACGCCCTCCTTGCTGTGCTATTGCCCAGGTCCCTGGTTCATCACTCGATTGATTGATTGATTGATTGATTGCTTTTTGGGTCCCACCCGGTGATGCTCAGGGCTGACTCCTGGCTCTGCACTCAGGAATCACTCCTGGCAGTGCTCGGGGGACCTTAGGGGATGCCGAGGATCGAACCCAGGTCGGCCACGTGCAAGGCGAACACCCTCCCCGCGGTGCTATTGCTCCAGCCCCAGGGCCAAGCCCTTTGTACGCTGCATTCTCCAGCCCTCCTTTCAAGCACAAAATGCAGATTTTTGAAATTACAGAAGAAAAACCAGGAACCGCAGAAGTGCCTTCCTTTGGCTGCAAGGCAAATTGCACTCGAGCCGTGTGCCCACTCCTGCGATGCCCAGACCCTTCTTGACTCCGAGGTTTGGGTGGGAGGAGTCTGAAGGCTATAAATGCAAACAGGTCTCAGAAGCATCTTTGTGTTCTCTTTTTTTCACTCTGATTTTTATTGAGCTACTGCAATTCACAGTGATGTTAATGACCCTTTTGTGCACACACTGTTCCAACACCACACCCACCACCAGATGCACCCGTTTTCAATTAGCAGAAATTCCAAAGGAAGCATCTTTAGGGGAGACATAGAAACGGTTTTAGTTGCATATATTTAAAATAAGCTAAATCAGGGCTGGAGTGATAGCCCAGTGGGGAGGGCTTTTGCCTTGCACACGGCGGACCCGGGTTTGATTCCCAGCATCCCATAGGGTCCCTCGAGCATCGCCAGGAGTGATTCCTGAGTGAAGAGCCAGGAGTCAGCCCTGAGCATCGCTGGGTGGGACCCAAAAAACAAAACAAAAAAAAAAAAGCTGAATCAGTGGCTAATACCCTCCTACCCTTAGAAGCATCTTTGAACTGGGCGATCTTTTTCTTGGTGCCAGGAAAATTCGGAGTTACGGGTTCTGATGCGCTTTCCTCTGCTCAGGGGACCCTATGGGATGTTGGGAATCGAACCCGGGTCGGTCGCGTGCCAGGCCAACACCCTCCCCGCTGTGCTGTTGCTCCAGCCCTTTATTTTATTCTTTTAAACACAAATGTCCCAAGTGTCTGCTCACTTCACGACTTGGTGCCAGTTGTGCTGTGAAGTTATTTATTTGTTTAGACTTTTTGACTTTGGTGGGGTCCCACCCGGCAATACTCAGGGCTGACTCCTGGCTCTGCACTCAGGAATCGCTCCTGGCGGTGCTCGAGGGACCCTCTGGGATGCCAGGGATGGAGCTCGGGTCAAATACGTGTTTCTCCGCCAGTCCTTCTGGGCTGGCCGACCCAGTCTCCTGCAAACAAATGGCAGGTGCAGAGAATCCTGGCTGGCAGCAGGACACCGCCTTGTTGTGTTGCCCTAGCCTGACCCGTCCTCTGCCACATGGACCTTGGGGTCCAGCTCTGGGAGGAGCACCGGGCTCCGTCCCCGGGGGCAGGTGGAGTGTCCAGCGTCCCCTGATGCCTCCCTCCTCTCCCGCAGAGCCCCCACCGCTGATCCAGGCCCCCAGCAATGTGACGGTAGCCCCAGGGCACAGAACGCTCCTGACGTGCGTGGTGCTCAGCGCGGTGGAATACAACCTCACCTGGCAGAGGAACCAGCAGGACGCCCAGCTGGTGGATCCTTCCAGAATCCGCGTCCTGGCCAACCTCTCCCTGGAGCTGCGGAACGTGAAGCCGGCCGACGGGGGACGGTTCGAGTGTGTGGCGGCCAGCGAAGGGGGCTTGGCCACGGCCTCCGTGTTCCTCACCGTGGAAGGTAGCTGCCGCGCCTATCTCCGCGTCTCGGGGGGCTGCGTCTTCCAGACGTTGGTTCTGAGGGTGGGGCAGTGTAAGGTACTGCATCTGTCTTCACATCTTGGGGGGCTCCATCTTCCTCCTGGCCTTGGCTCTGGGGGTGGACATTTGGTCACTCACATCTCCCAGAGTTGAGCGTGAGGTGCTGGAGACCCAAGCATCCCTAATCTCTTGCAGACTTGGAAAACAAACAAACAAAAACCCGGGGCTGGAGCGAGAGCACAGCGGAGAGGGCGTTGGCCTTGCACTTGGCCAACCTGGGTTCAATCCCCGGCATCCCATAGGATCCCCCAAGCACTGCCAGGACTGATTCCTGAGTGCAGAGCCGGGAGTCAGCCCTGAGCATCACTGGGTGGAACCCAAAAAGAAAAAATTAAAATAAAATAAAAAGAATAAATTAAACAGGACTGGAGCAATAACACAGCAGGGAAGGCGTTGGCCTTGCACGCAGCTGACATGGGTTCGAGTCCCGGCATCCCATAGGGTCCCTCGAGCACCGCCAAGAGTGATTCCTGAGTGCAGAGCCAGGAGTCAGCCCTGAGCACGGCTGGGTGATCCCAAACCCAGATAACTGGAATAAATAAAATAGAATACTTCTCCAATTAAATCATGTCAATTAAAAACAATTCTACTGGGTTTAATACTGATTTTCCGACTGAATGTTGATATGTTGGCAAAGAGAACGTTGACTAAGTGGTTTATTTATTTTTGCTCTTTTGGGTCCCACCCGGCGATGCTCAGGGCTGACTCCTGGCTCTGCACTCAGGAATCACTCCTGGCGGTGCTCGGGGGACCGTACGGGATGCCGGGGATCGAACCCGGGTCGGCCGCGTGCCGGGCCAATGCCCTCCCCACTGTGCTATCACTCCAGCCCCAATTCCGAGTTTCTTTGAGGAATGTCCATCGTTTTCCCAGTTAACATTCCCGCCAGGAGTGAATGAGGATCCTTTTTTTTCCTGCATCCGCACCAGCCCTGGTTGTTCTTGTTTTCCCCGAGTGCCCGTTTCTGATATGAGGGGACATCTCGTCGTTTCAGTTTGCGTTTCCCTAATGTCTAGTGTTTGACGTCAAGCAGTTTTTCCCGTGCCTTTTGGCCATTTGTATTTCTCCTTTGAGGAAGTTTCTGCCCTTCTCTTCTTCCCACCTTTTGGTGAGGAACAGAAAACTCTTTTATCATCTTGGTAGGAAACAGAAAAATAACTGATTCTATCGCTTCATTCTCGAGTTGATTCTATATGAACTAATTAACTCAGAATGAACGAATCAGGCAAGCGATCAGTGGATCCAGTGAGAGTTGAACTAAGACACTTGTAATACTTCTCCTTGGGGGAGCGTCACAGAATTTAGAGGCACCAGAAGCAAATGACCAGGGGACCTTTCTGCACGTGACCCCTCCTCTGCTTTCTCCCCAGTACTGGGCTTCAGAAACTCTGCTTCTTCTTTTTTTAAGATTTTATTTATTTATGTATTTTGCTTTTTTGGGTCACACCCGGCGATGCTCAGGGCTGACTCCTGGCTCTGCACTCAGGAATCACTCCTGGCGGTGCTCAGGGGACCCTATGCGATGCCGGGGATCGAACCCGGGTCGGCCACGTGCAAGGCAAACACCCTCCCTGCTGTAGTATCTCTCAGACCCTGATCTATCTCAAATATATTTTGGAGGGAGCTAGCATTGCTCAGGGCTGACTCCTGGCTCTGCACTCAGAAATCACTCCTGACGGTGCTCGGGGGACCCTGTGGGATGCCGGCAATCAAACCCAGGTCGGCCATGTGCAAGGCCAACACCCTCCCCGCTGGACTATGGCTTTGGTCCCTGTTTATCGATTTAATCTGCTGCGTTGGCATCTCCAGGGGAAAGTGTAACTTCTCCTGTCCTGCCCCATTTCCTTGCTGGCTCAGGGGGAGGGACGTCAGGGTGGACAGTGGGTAGGGGGAGAGAATGAAGAACTTGAGAAGTGTGTGTGTGTGTGTGTGTGTGTGTGTGTGTGTGTGTGTGTGTGTGGCTTTTTGGGTCCCACCTGGCAGTGTCAGGGCTGATTCCTGGCTCTGCACTCAGGGATCACTCCTGGCGGTGCTTGGGGGACCCTATGGGATGCTGGGTATTGAACCCGAGTTGGCGGCATGCAAGGCAAGCGCCCTCCCTGCTGAGCTGTTGGTCCAGCCCCAAGAAACTCTGCTTCTTACAAATTCTCTTTCTGAATAAAACAACCAGCACTGTTTTTTGTTTTGTTTTTTTGTTTTTTTGTTTGAATTTGCCATCAAGAACCTTAACAAACACAATGAAGGGAAAAGATAAAGGTAATTTTGAAAGAAATGATTCCGATCCAGAAATTTAAGATCCAGGGGTTGGAAAGATAGCACAGTGGGTAGGGTGTTTGCCTTGCACTCGGCCAACCCGGGTTCGATTCCCAGCATCCCATATGGTCCCTTGAGCACCGCCAGGAGTAACTCCTGAGTGCAGAGCCAGGAGGAACCCCTGTGCATCGCCGGGTGTGACCCAAAAAAAGCAAAAAAAAAAAAAAGAATTTAAGATCCACTGAAAGAGTCTGTGAAAAGCCAGCAGAAACCTTTCCTGAATATTTAAGATTCTGAGAAAGAGCAAAGAAGCTTTTTTTTTTTGTACAAAAAAAGTCTCAAAAGCGCTAGTTTAACTCCCAGAGAACGATGTGAGGAAGGAAACCAGCTCTGGAGTGGTGGTGGATGAAGCCAGAGCTTCTGAAGTGGCTTCCCCCCATCTTGTGACCCCGTTTTACCCGAGAAATGCACCCCCCACCCGGGCGAGTCGGCCAGAAACCGCCTCTCCCCAGCGACTTGCTGAAGTTTAAATTCAAGTTCGGCCATTCCACATTCCTAAGGCCATTTGGCCGCATATTTTCGTGGCCAAACTTTTCCTGACCCCGACGTTCCGCTGCACGACCCCGTGAGGGGTCCTGACCTGGGGTTGCCGTTTAAGCGATGGTTGTCAAACTCTCGAAGATCCTAGCCAGAAGGAGTCCACATGGCAGGGCCTGAGGTCTGTGGGTTGCCTCCCGGGAGAGAGCCCCAGTGTCTGGGCCAGGCTGACCGCTCATGTCCTACGGGGCCTCGCCCAGCCCACAGATAAGGGGGCGATGGGAGGCAGGAAGTTCCTCCAACAAGGCATTCCCAGAACCAGAGTCTGCCACACACACTGTCGCACTGTCCTCCCATTGTTCATCGATTTGCTCAAGCAGGCCCAGTCACATCTCCATGGTGAGACTTGTTGTGACTGTGTTTGGCATCTCCAGTATGCCACGGGGAGCTTGCCAGGCTCTGCCGTGCGGGTGGGATACTCTCGGTAGCTTGCCAGGCTCTCCGAGAGGGATGAGGAATCGAACCCGGGTCAGCTGTGTGCAAGGCAAACACCCTACCCGCTGTGCTATCGCTCCAGTCCCTGCTACAGACAAGTAAATAAAACCAAAGCTTCCCTCAGCCCCAGGTCGGAGGGAAAATCCTGGATTGAATCAATGAGAAATGGAAATCTGAGTTGTCTTTTTCTTTTTTTTTAAATAATATTTTATTTTCATAAGTCGTTCACAATAGTTCAGCAACAGATAATATTCAAACATCCTTCCCACCACCATAGGAGGGAAGTTTGTGAAGGTTGTTGTGTGTTTTTGTATTTAATTCTGGAGCCATTTAAGTCCGAATTTAAGAGAATACAAGCAAGTATGTTAAAAACCAAACAAGTGTGTGCTACTTTTGGGAAGTAAGTGGGCTAGAGTATAAGAGGTTCAGGACATTCTGCGTCGTTCTCTTCTGGGAGCTTTAATTCCTAGTCTCTGCATCTTGGCCGTTGATGAGGTTTCATGGCGCCGGGGGCAGTTTGTGGGTGTGACTGCCAAGCTACTGAAAACCTGGGAATCTGGGGGGAGGAGGCCCAGTCCCGATCCGAGCAGGCCTGGAGATCTCAGTCACGGGTTCCCGCATACCTGGGTTTTTCTGCCAGTTCCCTCTTGAGTGAGGCTTCTCCCCTCTTGGGAAAGGTCATCTGAGCTTGTGGAGAGCGGCCTTGCGCATGGCAGTCGTTGGGTTCTGGAGATTTTCGGCTGCCGGGGTTCTGCTTGGGGCAGGGAGGGAAACTCAACCCACCCCCCTCTGTGGGGCCCCGGTGAAGACAGCCTGGCGCGGGGTCAGAACGTTCTGCCTGAATTGTCTTTTTCATTGATGCTTTTCTGAACCTGGTAAAAAACACGTGTGGCAGGAATGGGTCTTTCAAACTTAGTCGAGGTGGGGCTGGAGAGATAGTACAGTGGGGAGGGGGTTTGCCTCGCATGTGCTGACCTGGATTTGAGCACCAGGATTCCGTAGGATGCCCCAGCGCTTAAAGGAGGGATTGATCCCGGAATGCAGAGCCAGGAGTCACCCCTGAGCACCTCTGGGTGTGGCTGCAAGACCCCAAAAAAATGTATAAAACTTAGTAGAAGGGCTGGAGTGATAGCACAGCGGGGTGGGCATCTGCCTGGCACATGGTCAACCCGGGTTCGATTCCCAGCATCCCGTAGGGTCGGTCCCTCAAGCACCACCCGGAGTGATTCCTGAGTGCAGAGCCAGGAGGAACCCCTGAGCATCACCGAGTGTGAACCCAAAACAACAACAACAACAAAAAACTTAGGAGAAATAGGATTTCAGTGTTTTCAGAAAATGCTTATGTTAATTTCGCCCAGAGATTAATTATGCATGGGGAATATTTTATTTTATTTTTTGTTAAATGAGAAAAATTATTTCATGGTGATTTACCAAGTGCATAGAACAGTTGTTTCAGGAACGAAATGTTCCAATTCCAACCTCATCCTCCCTCCTCCAATTCCCCAAGTTTCCCACCCACCACCCCAGCCTGGCCCGTGCAGGCACAAACAGATGGACTCCATACTGCCTGTTACCACACAGAGGCGGATGGAATGGTCAACGCGGGGATCAATCCGAGTCCACTTGTGTCACTGTTCTATCTCACAAGGATGTTACGACACAGAAGCCGTTGTCTGAGGATCCGCTGGGCTGGTTGGTGCTGGCGGAGCCGTCTGTGTTGCTGCCACTGGGCTTGGGAGTTTCCCCCCCAGATCTGCTGTGGTCCTGGCAGGACTGTGGGCTTAGGAGCTGTGACCCGACAGCGCTTCCTTTTAGTTATTTTCTTCTTTTTTTTTTTTTTTTTTTGCTTTTTGGGTCATACCCAGTGATGCACAGGGGTTCCTCCTGGCTCTGCGCTCAGAAGTTACTCCTGGCGGTGCTCAGGGGACCCTATGGGATGCTAGGAATCGAACCCGGGTCGGCCGCGTGCAAGGCAAACGCCCTACCCACTGTGCTATTGCTCCAGCCCCCAGTTATTTTTTTTAAAACTTGTTGTATTGAATCACGGTGAGACAGACCCTTATAGAGCCATTCATGGTTGGGTTTCAGTCCTATGGGGTCCCAACCCCCGTCCCTCCACCAGGGCACATTTCCCAGCACCAGGGTCCCCAGGGTCCCTCCCATCACCCCCCACCACCTGCCTGCCTCTATTGCAGGTGCTGTTCTCTCTCTTTCTCTCTCTCTGTCTCTCTGTCTATCTCTATCTGTCTCTCTGTCTCTGTCTCTCTCATTATCTCTCTGTCCCTCTCTGTCTCTTTCTGTGTCTCTCTGTCTCTGTCCCTCTCTGTCTCTGTCTCATTGTCTCTCTCTGTCCCTCTCTGTCTCTTTCTCTGTCTTTCTGTCTCTGTCTCATTGTCTCTCTCTGTCCCTCTCTGTCTCTTTCTGTGTCTCTCTGTCTCTGTCTCTCATTGTCTCTCTCTGTCCCTCTCTGTCTCTTTCTCTGTCTCTCTGTCTCTGTCTCTCTTATTGTCTCTCTGTCCCTCTCTGTCTCTTTCTCTGTCTCTCTGTCTCTGTCTCTCTCATTGTCTCTCTCTGTCCCTCTCTGTCTCTTTCTCTGTCTCTCTGTCTGTGTCTGTCTGTCTGTCTGTCTGTCTGTTTCTCTCTCTCTCTCTTTCTCTCTCTCTCTCCCCTTTTGGGCATTGTGGTTGTAATATTGATCCCAAAAGGTTATCCAGAATATCCCTTACCTACTTTTCACCCTCAGTCTTGTCTGGTGTGACCCTTCCCAGCGATCATGGTCACCCTGGTCCCTTCTCTCTCTCACCCACCCTCAGCCCCACACACACTTGTGATAGATCCCAACCACTGACCAGTCCTTCTAGCCCCTGTTTCCCCTGGCCGTGGATATTAGTCTTCTACTATATATATTTTTTATATCCCACAGATGAAGCCATTCTATATCTGTCCTTTGCCTCTGACTCATTTCACTCAGCGTGATACTCTCCATGTCCATCCATTTTCCAAATCATGTCAGACTTCATGATTTAATTTTTTTTCTTTTTGGGTCACAGCCAGCGATGCACAGGGGTTCCTCCTGGCTCGCGCACTCAGGAATTACGTCTGGTGGTGCTCGGGGAGCCCTGTGGGATGCCTGGGATTGAACCCGGATCGGCTGCATGCAAGGCAAATGCCCTCCCTGCTGTGCTATCGTTCCGGCCCCTCATGACTTCATTTTTCCCAATGAGCTCTTCTTTTGAAAGAGAATTCCACTCCCCAGAATGATTGGCATTAAGAGAAACGCCCATTGGTATCACCATTACCCTTCACGGTGTGGAGACAACATCTTAACTAACTTCAGTTTGCACTTCCCGATTTAATTTTTAATAGGCAAATCAGCACTCGTCGTTTTCCAGAACTCCCAGGGCTGAGTTTTCTTCTTCTTCCAGGCTCTGGTGAGGCCGTTTCATTTCTGAGCAAGATTGTGCAAGATTTCACGTTCAGGGGGCTGGAGCGATAGCACAGTAGGGAGAGCGTTTGCCTTGTATGCGGCCAACCCGGGTTCGATTCCCAGCATCCCATAGGGTCCCCTGAGCACCACCAGGAGCAATTCCTGAGTGCAGAGCCAGGAGTAGCCCTTAAGCATCACCGGGTGTGACACCCCCCCAAAAAAGATTTCACATTCGTTTCTGGGTGCCAGTGAAGCAGCTTTTCACACTGGCTCTTCCTACAGAGAGTAACAACACTTGGTCTTTTCCCTTCATTTTTGCTCAAACATGGCACCAACCCCAAAGAATATGGTCGCGCCCCTGGTCCCTCACCATGCAGACAGAAATCTGTCCTTCGGTGAATTCGTGAATTCGTGAATTCTGTTAACAGGTGCACCCCAGTAGCCAAATTGCCGTTTCATTTTGAGAAACCTTGCTAATAATGTGAATGAACGTTTGTTGCAGTTGTTCCTCAGCTAGAACCCGATTCCACCAAACCGTAGAGTTTCCTTCTCTGAGCACTTGAAAAAAAATGAAATAAACCAACAAGGCTGTGGAAGTTCATGTAAATGGTCAAGAATGGAATTCCCGGGAAGGCCTCACTTGACATGCAGACAGGAGTACTCGGAGCTGTTCCACTCCCTGGGGGAGCTGATCTCATATTCATGAAATTACAGGGGGGATTTTTTTTTTTTTGTAGTTTTCGATCTTGTTGCCACTTAAAGTGGAGTTCCGAGCGTTCTTTTGTCAGTTATGAGGCATTATTGTCAAGTGTCCCGTTATGCTGAGTGAAACCAGAAAGAAGGGGGGCAGATTCAGAATAATTGTGTACTCGCCCTGTCTCTCTCTGTCTCTGTCTGTCTCTGTATCTCTGTATTTCTGTCTCTCTGTCTCTGTATCTCTTTCTGTCTCTCTCTGTCGCTGCATCTCTGTCTTTCTGTCTCTCTCTCTGTCTCTGTCTCGCTCATAGGTGGGATTTAAACATACTTAAGAGAGAATGCAGGGTCAGAAAGATAGTACAGTGGGTAGGGCAAGGGCGCTTGCCTTGCACACAGCCAACCCAGTTTCTGTCCCTGCCAGGAGTGATCCCTGAGTGCAGAGCCAGGAGGAAGCCCTGAGCGTGGCCAGGTGTGCCCCCCACCCCAAATAAAATAAAGACGCACATTATGGGAGCAAAGATAGCCAAGGTAACAGAATTGGAGATCTGACCACCAAAATGGAATTTGCTTTTGCAGGTCTGGGGAAGGGTGGGGGTTGGTGGTGGGGGCGGGGAGAGGGGTGTTGATTTGGGGGAGGGTCCCCTGGGATCTCGTGGAAGGAAACAGGCACTTTGGCTGTAGTGGTGAACAGTGTAATGTGTACCAATCATCATTAATTGGCAGTGTTGTCAACCCAAGTATCCCAGGAAAGTCAAAAATAAAGTGTCACGTTAGAACTTCAGAACAGTGAAAAACTTTATATCTGAAAAATTCAGGACTGGGGTGGAGTGATAGTACAGCGGGGAGGGTGTTTGCCTTGCACACGGCCAACCCGGGTTCGATTCCCAGCATCCCATATGGTCCCCTGAGCACCACCAGGAGTAACTCCTGAGTGCAGAACCAGGAGGAACCCCTGTGCATCGCCAGGTGTGACCCAAAAAGCAAAAATATAATAAAATAAAAAAAAGAAAAATTCAGGACTGGGATGATCTTGGATTTTATATTAGAGCTATCTGTGTATTTGCTTGAGTGACTAGGAACATCTCGGTTGATTTCTTTCTGAGGAGGTGGAAACAGATGAAATCTCCTTATTCCAAGAGATAGTCCAGGGACAAGGTGCCGGCCTGGCACGCTACTGGCCCTGGTTCTATCCCTGGCCCCGCCAGGAGTGAATTCTTGAGCACAGCGCCAGGACTCAGCCCTGAGCACCCCCAGGGGTGGCTTAAAAATAAAAAGAAGAAAGAAAAATTAAAAATAGAAAAGAAATCCACAAATCATTCTTGGCTGTCTGTCTTGGCGGTTTGATGTTCTGGTATGAACAAGCAGAAATGAACAAGATCTGTTGAAAGGCTCTTTTGCCGTCTTTTGTACCCGGGATCAAATGGGACTTTCAGATTTGAAAGGAGTCCGGGGAAGTTTTGTATCCTGACGGCTGCCCAGGGACACGCAATTTTCTTCCAGAAGTAATTTTAATTATAGAAGCAATTCTTTTCATTCTTTTTGCCGTGCCTTGAGTCGTCGGCGAAAGAAAATTGACCCTTTGCTTACTTGTACCGGAAAAATCTGTTCTCCTTCCTGCCCCCAGAGCTAGGAATGAGCTTTGTTAGTTTTTTTTTTTAGGACGGAACTCCAATTCCAGGTTCTGGCATGTCATAATTAAGTCACTCAAACACAGCCGTGTGTACAAATGAATATCATGTGTTTCATTCTCTTTGGTCTTTCCTGAGCTACATAAATGTTCAACCACTTCATTTTATTTATTTTTCTATTTTTAGCTTTTTGGATCCCATGAGTTACTCCTGGATTTTGCTCAGGAATTGTCCTAGCGGAGATCAGGGGACCATTTGGGATGCTAGGATTCGAACCCGGGTCAACTGTGTGCAAGGCAAACGCCCAACCCGTTGTACTATTGCTCCGGCCCCATGTTCAACCACTTTTACGAGAGATGTGAAGAGTGATCTTTCTCTTAGGCTTAGAAGAGGAGAATTTTTAGGATATCTTTACTGATCTTCCAAAATTACAAATCTCAGCTCATTCAGCTGCTCGAAGCTTTTCATAGCTTCCCTTTCTTTGTCTGTAGGATAAAAATCTAGACTTAAAAAAAGTTCAGATATAGGCTGGAGCGATAGCACAGCAGGTAGGGCGTTTGCCTTGCACACGGCCTACCCGGGTTCGATTCCCAGCATCCCGTAGGGTCCCCTGAGCACCGCCAGGAGTGATTCCTGAGTGCAGAGCCAGGAGTCAGCCCTGAGCATCCCCGGGTGGGACCCAAACAGAAAAAAATAAACGTTTAGACGGTGTTGTAGAGATTCGGTCGTTGCAATAGGAGTAAGTATTGAGGGTGTCAAGGTACAAAGCAGCTGCCCCCCACCCCCATGTCCAAAGCAGTTGCTGTTTTCCAGCCCCGGGTAGGACAATATGGCTGAACCGAAGTTGTAAGGAAAATGAGCGATTGGGGGCCGGAGCGATAGCTCAGCGCGGAGGGCGTTGGCCTGGCACGCGGCCAACCCGGGTTCGGTCCCCGGCATCCCACAGGGTCCCCCGAGCACCGCCAGGAGTGATCCCTGAGTGCCGAGCCGGGAGTCCGCCCTGAGCATCGCTGAGAGTGACCCAAAAAGGAAAAAAAATGAGCGATTTTGATTCATGAAGAGGGTTAAAGAGGAGAGGAAGACGGTGGTGACTGACTTAGGCACGGACACGAGAAGTCGTGAACGAGAAGCTGAGTTCCAACGAAGCAGACTCGGGCTGAGTTTTAGTGTGAAGCAGGAGGGGAGGTGGGCACGGGAGCGGCAATGAAGGCTGACAGCAGGGGCGCCGGGGGAGGCCACTCTCCTGCTTGGCTGGGCCAGGAATAAGCCCTGAGCACTGCTGGGTTGGCCAACAATCGAACATTAGGGCCAGAGCGATAGCGCAGTGGGTTAAGGCATTTGCCTTGCACTTGGCCAACCTGGGTTCAGTCCCCGGCATCCCGTAGGGTCCCCCGAGCACCACCAGGGGTGATTCCTGAGCGCAGAGCCAGGAGTCAGCCCTGAGCACAGCTGGGTGTGACCCTCTCCAATTCCCCCCCCCCCCCCCCAAATAAAACCTTGTTTGATCCCAGCATCATGTAGGCGAGGTCCCCTGCATCTCTCGAGGCATGATGATCCCTGAGTCCAGAGCCAGGAGCACCCACTGGCCCTCGAGGAGAGGAAGGGAGACTTGAGGGGGCATGAACTACATAGAACAGCGGGGAGGGCGTTTGCCTTGCACATGGCCGACCCGGGTTCGATCCCTGGTATCTTCACAGATACCCGTTTTACCCAAGTGGGCCACGCTCGGACCTCGTGACTCTCACTTCGGTCACCAGATGTTCTCCCGGGTTGTCTTTGCACATTGCCCCTGAGAAAGTGGAATGTTTGAGGGGGGGTGGTTTGCCCCAGGGGATGCGGGTGGCAGAGCCCACTTCCGATTTCTATCGTGGCCTATCAGAGGATCCAGAAATAGTCCCCTGCAACAGCAGCTGGTGGGGGCTCAGGGAAGGAGCAGACAGTGGGAAGGAGAAAAGAAATGAAATTTCCACAGCATGAACAGTAAGGAAATAAGACTGGTTGGGTTGGGTTTTGGGGGTCGGGGCGGGGTGGTCTCTTCAATTAAGAGAGCGACCGCTGAGATTTCCAGCTAGAAGAACTGGCCGTCACACTCGCAATTGACTTCTGTCCATCTGTTCTCTGGTGATGTGCATTTGCTGCCATTTTGTTGTGTGGTGATGGGAAGTACGTTTGTCATGTGGCTTCTCAGGGGGCAGGATTTGGGGGCGTGGGGGAAAGCTGGGGGTGTTGGTGGACGGGTGGGGGCAGATCACACCAGTGGTGGGATTGGTGCTGAGCATGGTACTCCCAACACAACGGTGTTACGAACGACATTGTAAATCCCGTGTTATAAGAATAAGGAAGGGGCTGAGCAATAGCTCAGCGGGGAGGGCGTTTGCCTGGCACACGGCCGACCCGGGTTCGACTCCTGGCATCCCACAGGGTCCCCCGAGCACTACCAGGAGTAATTCCTGAGTGCATGAGCCAGGAGTAACCCCTGTGCATTTCCGGGTGTGACCCCCCCAAAAAAAGAAAAAAAATAATAAGAAAAAAGTGAGTAAAGGGTGAGAAAAGTGAGTGAAAGGAAAAGTGAGTAAAAATACAAGGATCTGCCACTCGGGACCCACGCGGCTCTTTGGAACGCAGAAGAATTGAGCCACAATAAGACAAAGAGGAGGAATAAGAGCAGATTATAACGGGAAGGATGCCCAGTTGAGTGGGCGCCATGCTGGGTGCTTGGCCGTCTTAGGGAGAGGCGAGGTGGAGAAGGTTTCGCCCCATCCCCCTCGGGGTGTGGGTCAGTGTGGCTGAAAGATGGGTTGGACACAGCAGGAGGACACAGGATTGTGAGTGGAAGGAAACAGACCCCCGGGGAATCCGGCTTTGCTTCTGCCAGATGGTTCCGGGCAGAAACTCTAGGGTTTGTGTGAATGGGAGTGAACTTTGGGTTTGTGAGTTGTGTGAATGTATCTAGGGTGTGTGGTGAGTGTGAGTGAATCTCTAGAGTTTGTGGTGTGAGTGAATCTAGGGTTTTTTGATGATTGTGAGTGTGAGTGACTCTAGGGTTTGTGTGCGTGTGAGTGGGGTTGGGCTTGAGGAGAAAGAAGGGAGCGTGGGGAGACCCGGTTGCATTGAGCCTCTGTGGGAAGGGAAGAAAGATTGCCGAGAGATGGATCAAAGGTCGGAGAAATCGGAATAAAAGACTCTGGGGCGGGGGCTGGGAAGCGTGAAGGGGGAAGCCGGCCCGCAGGATGGCCTCCGAGGGGACGCCTGGGTTTCCGCGTCTCTCTGCTCCCAATTTGAGCTACTTCCCTGTGCTACCTCGGGCGGCGGATGCGTTTGTTCACAGCAGCTACATGAGGTGCCAGGCTCCAAGTCATCCCTTCCAGGAGCACCCACTTCCCTAGACTTGGGACTCAGTGACACTCATTTATGTAACATTATCCTGTTTTGAGCATGGTAACCCACTTTTTTAAAAAAATTTCTTTATTGAATCACCGTGGGAAAGGTTACAAAGCTTTCAGGTTTAGGTCTCAGTCATGCAAATATCAAACACATTTCCCTTTACCAAAACTTATTTTTTACCATGAAGAACCCCAATAAAACCCCACCCCCACCCCTCCCAGTCCCTGTGGGGCAGATGAATTCTAGTTAACACTCTATCTGCTTTGATTAGATTCATTGTTTCAATAAAAGATTCACCACTATTATTTAGAGTTTACCCCCCCCCCCCCCAAATCAGACATGCTGAAAAAGCATTGTGAAGTGATTTGCTTTCTACAGCTGGGTTCAAGAATTAAATGTTGGTTTTGGATTTCTGCTATTTTACTTATTGACCCTGGAAGTATTTCTACTGAAAGTCAGATAGTTAAGAAATTGGTTTCTGTGCTCTGGAGTTGTGGCCGTGCTGGAGAGCCGCTAGTGGGGGGCAACTGGTGGCCTCGGTAGGGCGTGAAGGGCGGACCGAAACGCCCCCCTTCCCATGAGGTTTTAGTCGCCTCCACTACCCAGGCTCATACCTGCTGTCCACAAGGCTCCCATGCGGCCGCCATCTTTCTTTCCAGAGAGGAGAAGGCGACTGGGGCAACACCCTTTCCCCTCCGGACAGACCTGATGGCCTGGATTAACGCATAGTCCATTCACTTTTCTGCTCCAAGCTGCCGGGTTCTGCATTAAGTCCTTGTGCTTCTGGGGCCGTGGCCGTGCTGGAGAGCCGCTCGCGGGGGGCAACTGGTGACCTCGGTAGGGCGTGAAGGACGGACCGGAACGCCCCCCTTCCCATGAGGTTTTAGTCGCCCCCACATCCCCGGCTCATACCTGCTGTCCACAAGGCTCCCATGTGGCCGCCATCTTTCTTTCCAGAGGGAGGAGGGTGAAAGGGACCAATACCCTTTCCCCTCTGGAACCCACTTTTTTTTACCTTTTTTTTAAAGGGCTCGTTTCAGAGCAGTTTGTAGGTTTGGAGCAAAACTTAGAGACAGAAATAGAGATTTTTCCATACTTTCCCCACACCCACCCACCCACTGACACACACACTCATGAACAACTTCTCCCTTTCTCTCTGCCTCCCCCTCGACAGAACAGGGCATTTATTCCAGAGGCTGAACCTCTCTCCAGCTCGGCATTCATGTTGGGGTTCGCACTTGGCGTTCTCGTGGTGGGCGTGTGGGTTTGGACCTCTCTCTCTTGCTCATTAGTCTCGGGCATCCCTGGAAACCACGGATGTGGGTTGTTCGACTCTGCCCGACTTTGCCTTTCCTGCACGTCATCTGGTTGGAATCATCCAACATGGCGCTGGCTCAGCTTGGCTTCTTGGGCTTAGAATTTGCTTTTATGGTTCCTCTCTGTCTCTGCATGCCTCATTGTTTTGTTTCAGCTCTGAACAGTCATTCATTGTCTGCTGTACAAAACCACTTGGGGCCAGAGATAGACGTCCCCGGGGTGAGTCGATCAGGGGGAACCTGATGGTCTCCCTCAGAAAGGCTCGGAGTCCTAATGCTCCTCTTGTTTGGCTTCCTTTTTTGAAGTCAAATGAGAATGTGCATCTGAATTTGGTTTTGCTGGCTGATTTATTGTCATGTAGTGGACCCCAGGGGTCCTTTCATAGCTTCTGTTAGCCCTTATTACTTGAAGAGCTTTCAATTCAGCACTGTAGCCTGTGGCATTGTCCTCCCGTTGTTCATCGATTGGCTCGAGCGGGCCCAGTAACGTCTCCATTGTGAGACTTGTTGTGACTGTGTTTGGCATATTGAATACGCCACTGGGAGCTTGCCAGGCTCTGCCGTGCGGGCGAGATACTCTTGGTAGCTTGCCATGCTCTCCGAGAGGGGCAGAGGAATCGAACTCGGGTCGACCGTGTGGGCCGCATGCAAGGCAAACGCCCTACCGCTGTGCTATCGCTCCAGCCCTCTTTCAATACAGAACGAATAAAATTTGTTCGGATTCTGCCATTCTTGGCCTGAGTGTAGCTCAGTGGTAGAACGTTTCCTTCAGAAATAGGAGACCCTAAGTCCAGTGCCCGGCACTTCAGGAAAAAATAATCTTGTCATTCTTTTTTTAAAAAATTTTATTTATTTTTGGCTTTTTAGGTCACACCCAGAGATGCACAGGGGTTACTCCTGGCTCTACACTCAGAAATCACTCCTGGAGATGCTTGGGGGGCCCTATGGGCTGCCGGGGATCGAACCCGGGTTGACTGCATGCAAGGCAAATGCCCTCCCCGCTGTGCTATTGCTCTAGCCCAATCTTGTCATCATCATTATTATTATTATTTTGCTTTTTGGGTCACATCCAGTGATGCACAGAGGCGCTGTCTTGGCTCATGCACTCAGGAATTACTCCTGGCGGTACTCGGAGGACCCTACGGGATGCTGGGAATCGAACCTGGGTCGGCCATGTGTAAGGCAAACGTCCTACCCGCTGTGCTATATCGCTCCAGCCCAATCTTGTCATTCTTAATGGTCACATCTGGCTTATTCTGTTTTATCTAATACCCCAGTTCTCCTAAATTCATGATTCTGGGGTTGTTATTGTTGGTTTTTGTGTTTGTTGGGCCACACTTGGCGATGCTCAGGGGTTACTCCTGACTCTGCACTCAGATATTATTCCACCCTATAGAATGCCGGGGATCGAACCCTGGTTGGCCGCATGCAAGGCCAACGCCCTCCCTGCTATACTGTTCTCTGGCCCCTGGGTCATTTTTGTTACGGGGGTAAAACTAGAACATGAAACGGAAATAAAAACGATGTTAATGAACATAGAATACTAGTAACTACTTAAAGAGAAGACTGAGGTGGCAAACTTACACACATCCTTTTGTCTTTGGGAAATTCCAAAGTGTAAATTTGGTGGGAGCCGGGGCGGCGGGCATACCTGGCTCTGTGCTCAGGGATCACTCCTGGTGGTGCTCAGAGGTTCATAGGCAGGTCCAGGATCAAACTGGGGTCAGCTGTGTGCCAGACCCAGGTCTTAACCCCTGCACTATCTCTCTGGCTCCCAGAGTATAAACTTTTAAGAATCTCGGCGCATCTTTGCTTATTACAGTTTTGTCATTAAAATGGAATCTCGCCTAAATTTATCCTTGACATCGCTGAAATTATTGCCTTTTTCTTATTAACGGAATTTCATAAGCACTTCGGTATTTGGGTGTGGAATTTCTTGCAAATCCAACATATAGATGCCAAGATGTTGGCCATTCTGGTGTATTTTGTTGTCAAGACACCATCTACTGGTGGATGAATGAATGAACGGCCCTCTCAAAGGCTTCATGGACCTCCTTTCTCCATAGTCCAGAAGGCCCGGTAGAACTTTCTGGAATCATGCAGTGTCAGCCTGGGCTGCCCATGTGCTACTTGCTCGCTCTCTGGAGCTGTGGAGGAAGGAGAAATAGCCAATCTGCTCTCGGACCTTGAGATTTGATTTCACTTCGGATCATTTAAATTTGAATTGAAATGTATGTGGCTGGTGAATCCTAGGCCTTGTCATAGACAGATGAAAGGCAGAAATGGGAAAAAAGTAAGTTGTAAGCAACGTAGGGAACTTCCACGTAAATTAAGCTGCCATGAACTAGTAGAACTCGTTTGGGACATTAAAGAATGATTCTCCCAATTCTACCTACCAGGTCCTCCTCATTCCTCTTTATGAAGTATCTCTGTTGGGGTCTGGAGGTAGGACAGTGGGTTGGCCACTAGCCTTGCATGCATTGACCACGGTTCGAACCCCGGCGTCACACAGGGTCCCCCAAGCCTGCCAAGAGTGATCCCTGAGTGCAGAGTCATGAGGAAACCCACCCTGAGCATCGCTGGGTGTGGCCCAAAATAAAACAAGAAGCATCTTGTGGTATTGCTGCATTTAATTTCGTGTTTTCGGGATTTCAGAGCTGATTCTCTGTCTCTTTCCCGAAACGGTTGGTTGGTTTTGGTTGTTTTTGTTGGGTGTTCAGTTTTCATTCTTTGTTCTTTGGAAAGGCTCTCAAACCACGACTGCAAACACGCCGGTAGGCTTGGGAAGACCGAAAAATGTAAAATGTTTACATTTAAATAAAACTCAAATAGGTTTAGGTTTTAAATAGACTTAGGTTTGAAATAAAATCAAACTTTAAAAAAATGGAGAATGTTGTCATTTCTACTCGTGGAAAATATGGAGAAAACTCATTCATTCTGTACCATTCTCAGTAAAATTAGACACTTGGAATATATGCTGGGAATCAAACCCGGGTCGGCCGTGTGCAAGGCAAACGCCCTACCCGCTGTGCTATTGCTCCAGCCCAAGCTATACTCTTAAGATTTTAAAATTTTGTTTTGTTTCTGGCTTTGTGGCCGCATCTGGTGGTGCTCAGGGCTTCCTCCTGGCTCTCAGTTCAGGGATCTCTCCGGGGCAGGATCGGGGGTCCATGTGGGCTGCCGGGGTTCAAACCCAGGTTGGTCGCATGCAAGGCAAACGCCCTAGGGACTGAACTCATGCTCTGGCCCCATTCTTGAGAAGTAGTACCAGGCTCGGGGCTGGAGCGATAGCAGAGCGGGGAGGGCGTTCACCTTGCATGCGGCTGACCCAGGTTCGATCCCCACCATCCCATAAGGTCCCCCGAGCACCGCCAGGAGTGATTTCTGAGTGCAGAGCCAGGAGTGATCCCTGAGCATCACCAGGTGTGACCCAAAAAGCAAATAAAAGCAGGTAGGGCATTTGCTTTGCACGCGGCCAACCTGGCCGACCCAGGTTCGATTCCTCCACCCCTCTTGGAGAGCCCGGCAAGCTACCGAGAGTATCTCGCCCGCACGGCAAAGCCTGGCAAGCTCCCCGTGACGTATTCGAGATGCCAAACACAGTAACAACAAGTCTCACAATGGAGACGTTACTGGGCCCACTCGAGCAAATCGATGAACAACAGGAGGACGGTGACAGTGACAGTGATCAGGCTTGGTAAGGCCTCACACTCAGCCGACCTGGTTTCATCCCAGGTACCACATAGGATTCCCCAAGCCCAGTCAGGAGTGATCCCCAAATACAGAGCCAGGAGGAAGCCCTGAGCACTGTCAGACGTGGCCCCCAAGCAAACAAAAACAAACCGAAAAGAGTGAGTTAGTACCAAGACTTTGCCAAACGGTGACCACCCGAGCCAGGAACGGAAGTGATGTATTTGCGAACAGTGCCAGGACTTGAGGCCGACTGACCCCTGACTAAGCCAGTCGGTGCTTGTCTGTTAGCTTGGGCATCACTTCTTATCACAGTTAGTCATCCGGTAGGCTTTGGAAGTGAACTTTTTTTTACTGGAAATACAGACTCTCAGAAGAGCCAGGAACCTTGTAAAATAGGTTTGACAGGCGGTCCAGTTCAGGAAAAGCTGACCCATTCTCCACGACCCCGGGAGCACTGTTTAACTTGCCACCCTCAGACGATGTCGGGGAATGCGGGACCCACAATGAAGAGTGTTTGGAGGGACAGTTACAAAGTGTTGCCTGGGGCTGGAGCTACAGCACGGCGGGGAGGGCATTGGCCTTGCATGCGGCTGACCCGGGTTCAATTCCCAGTATCCATGGGGTCCCCCTGCACCGCCAGGAGTGATTCCTGAGTGCAGAGCCAGGAGTCAGCCCTGAGCACTGTCAGGGCTGCCAGGTGTGACCACCAAAAGCAAAATACCACACTGCACTGTAGCACTGTCCTCCCACTGCTCATCGATTTGCTCGAGCGGGTCCAGTAACGTCTCCATTGTGATACTTGTTACTGTGTTTGGCATCTTGAAGACGCCACGGGGAGCTTGCCAGGCTCTGCCGTGCGGGCGGGATACTCTCGGGAGCTTGCCGGGCTCTCCGAGAGGGATGTAGGAATCGAACTGGGTCGGCCACATGCAAGGCAAACGCCCTCCCCACTGTGCTATAAATAAAATACAAAGGAAAAGCAGTCAGTGTTTTACTGACCCCTGTCTCCCATGGGTGGCCCACTGCAGTCGTAGGGTTTGCTATTTCCAGGCTACTGACCGAGGGCCATGCCCGGGATGTTTCAGTTCTGTGCCGTGTTTGAGCTCATCCCTGTGGAGCAGTTTCTAGAACTGAGGTCATGCCAGCCCCGACGCGCTCCAGCGCCTGTGGCCTTCGGTATACCAGGTGTCACACAGATGTCCCAGATGCGCGTGGGGCAGAGGCAGACACGTGACCTGGTGCTGGGATTCCTGCATTCCTGGGACTCTATTTCCACTGTGTCCGGCTGCCCCTTGGGGGCCCTGGCTCTCACTCACCCTCTGCCCTTCCTCTTCCAGAGCCGCCCCGAGTCTCCGTGGTACCCAGGAACCAGTCCTTCACAGGGGGCTCCGAGGTGTCCATCATGTGCTCGGCCTCGGGGCACCCCAGGCCCAAGATCGCCTGGACCCTGAACGACATGTTCCTTGTGGGCTCACACAGGTACTGGCTTCACGGCTCCTTCGCCCTTCCACCCCGAGGGCAGGGGCAGGGCAGTGAAGACCCCCAGGCCCCCTGAGATCACCCTTACCCCAGGGTTGGGTTTTCCTTCTTTTATTTTCTCCTTCCTCCTTTTCTTCCTTCTCTCTCTCTCTTTCTTTCTTTCTTTCTTTCTTTCTTTCTTTCTTTCTTCTTCCTTTCCTTTTCTCCCTCCCTCCCTCCCTCCCTCCCTTCCTTCCTTCCTTCCTTCCTTCTTTCCTTCCCTGGTTCCTTCTCCCTTTCTTCTTTCCTCCCTCCCTCTCTCCCTCCATTTCTCCCTCCCTCTCTCCTTCCTTCCTTCCTTCCTTCCTTCCTTCCTTCCTTCCTTCCTTCCCTCCTTCCCTCCCTCCCTCCCTCCCTCCCTCCCTCCCTTCCTTCCTTCCTTCCTTCCTTCCTTCCTTCCTTCCTTCCTCTTTTCTTCCTTTTTCCTTTAGGGTCCCACCCGGCGATGCTCAGGGCTGACTCCCGGCTCTGCACTCAGGGATCACTCCTGGCAGTGCTCGGGGGACCCTATGGGATGCCGGGGATCGAACCCTCGCCGGTCTTGTTCAAGACACACTCCCTCCCTGCTGAACTATCGCTTCAGCTCCATGATTCTTTTCTACATTTCTAAGCCTCCGTACTGTCATTGTGACCCAGAGGGGGTGAGTTCCTCAAGGCACTGCTCCGAGAGTCCCTTGCACACAGGAAGGACAGGCTACACAGGGCCTCACTTTTCTGAGTTGTGTTTCTGCATATGAAATCCTGCAGCTGATTCCGCCATGGAATTCCGGATTCTGTGAAGATCCTTGAGCGCTCTCTCTCTCTCTCTCTCTCTCTCTCTCTCTCTCTCTCTCTCTCTCTCTGCCTTTTGGGTCCCACCCGGCCATGCTCAGGGCTGAGTCCTGGCTCTGCACTCAGGAATCACTCCTGGTAGTGCTCCGAGTGCTCGGGGGACCCTATGGGAGGCCGGGGATCGAACCCGCATGCCAGGCAAATGCCCTCCCCGATTTGCCATCACTCCAGCCCCAGCATCTAGTTTATTTTTAATCATTTTTTTGGTGATGGATTGAGGTACTGTGAGGGACAGTATTGATACTAATGGCTTCCCGGGCACGTGATTCCAACACCATGCCGTGTTTATGCACCCACTTCCCTCCCCAAGAATACCAACCCCCTCCCTCTCAACTGCCCTCCCCAGCTCAGTTGCGGGGATCAGTTTCTCCATTTTGATGCCTTTTGCCACCTTGCTGTGTATACCTTCGGATCCCACATAGAAGTGAGAGTGTTCTTAGCTCTCCCTCCCTTTCTGATACATTCTCTAGTTTGCCCTTATTGTGGCAGAGTGCGTGATTTTGTCCTTTCTTAGGGCTGCATAGTACTCCACTGAGTGTCTATCCCACAGCTTCTCCACCCATTCATCCGTTTAGGGCTGTTTCCATAATCTGCTGCAGTGAACATAGGTGTGCGTAGACCCTTCCGAGGGAACAATTTTGTGTCTGAGGGACAGTTGCCAAGAAGTGGTTTCACTGGGTCAGATGGAAGTTTCAATACTGTCTTGGGGAGGAGATGTCCATACTGTTTCCACAGGGGCTGTCCCAGACGAATTCACTGAAAGTGGACAGAGGGTCCTCTCTCTCACCGCCCACCAGTGCTAGAGGTTTCCAGACTTTGGCTCTGTTCCGTTTTTACTGTTTGTGGTTAGGGATGATGAGTGATACTGAGCACTGTGGCAGGTGCCCATGGTCCAGCCCCATGTCTGCTCGGGCACAGCGTCTGGTTGTCCCTGCTCAGCGTTTGGGGATGGGGCCGTTGGATATTTCCATGGCCGAGTTTTGTGGTGACTCTCTTTCCTTCTTATTTCTGCCTCTAGGTATAGGATGACCTCGGACGGAACCTTAGTTATCAAAAATGCGGTTCCCAAAGATGCAGGCGTCTATGGCTGTGTGGCCAGCAACCCCGCGGGGACAGAGAAGCAGACAGCCCTGCTCTACTACATCGGCAAGTACATACAGTGTCCCAGTACAAGCCGCATCTGAGCACTTTCCTGACGAGTAATACTAGACATGAGTCACCCGAACCAACAACTTCATCTTTTTTTTTTTAATTATATTTTTATTTCATTGAATCCCCGTGAGTTACAGTTACAAGCTTTCATGGTTGAGTTTCAGTCACACAATGATGGAACCCCCATCCCTCCACCAGGGCACATTCCCCACCACCAAGGTCCCCAGTATCCCCCCATCCCACCCACCCCTGCCTCCATGGCAGACAATCTCCCCCAGACTCTCTCTCTACTTTGGGGCATCAAGGTTTGCAATGCAGAGACCGAGAGGCCGTCACGTTGGGTCCTTGATCTACTCTCAGCACACATCTCCCATCCCGAGCGACCCCTCCAACCATCACTGACTCAGTGACCCCTTCTCCATCCCAGCCACCTTCTCCCCCAGCTCATGAGACAGGCTGCCAACCATGGGGCAATCTTCCTGCCCCTTGTCTCTACTGTCGTTGGGTGACAACTGGGTCTTACACAGTTAAAAAAAGGGGGGGGAGAGAAAGTTGGGAAGGAGCTTTTCTTCGTAGAAATCAAGGAAGCTACAGGAGGTGGACATAATCCCAGACTGTCCACTGCCCGTCATGGGTAGGCCATCCGCAAGGTGAGCACCTGACCCCCTGGACACTCTCTCAGCCTCACCCGCTGGAGTCTCACCCTCCCCCATTGGATTCTCAGCCTCCCCCATTGGATCGTCTCAGCCTCCCCCATTGGACTGTCTCAGCCTCCTCCACTGGACTTTCCAGTGGCTGCCGCAACATTTTAGAGAGGCGGATTCAGCCCCAGACGCCCATCCTGCCTGGGGTCAGACATGAGCACCCCCACACTCATCCAGAAAAGCATTCTCAAGAATTCACCACAGTTGGAGGCTACGGCGGTTCCCTTTCATCGAGTTCCCTCCCTCCTCCTTTTTCTCTGCATTTCTTCCTGTCCTCCTACTGTCTCTTCAGTTTGGTTTCTCTGAACCCGCTCTCCTTCCAAAACTTTCTTTTTTTTTTCTCGAAAAACCAGCTCTTGATTTCATTGATCTTTCATTTTTTCTTTCTTTTTTTGGTTTCCATGTCGTTGATTTCTGCTCTAAGTTTTATGATCTCTTTCCTTCGGCCTGGTTTGCGCTCCTTTTGTTGTTGGTCCTTTTCTAAGATCTTGAGCTGTGAAGTCAAGTTGTTTATATCGGTCCTTTCTTCCTTCCTGAGAAATGCTTGCAGAGCTATAAATTTTCTCCTTGACACGGCTTAGCTGCATCCCATAGGTTCTGGTAGCTCGTGTCTCCTTCCAAAACTTTCTTCCCCTCACACCCCTCTCTCATCCCCCCTACCCCCATAATTCCATTGAGCCCCTCAAAAATCACGGGCGATCATCCAAATGACGTTTGCCTTGTGGCCTTGCGCCGTCTCAACCTGTCGCCGCCTCTTTCCTCCCGTGAACTCTGAGGTAGCTGCAGGCCACCAACGTGGGGTGGTGTTTTGTTGGCTCGCGTGAGCCATGGAAGCCAGGGAAACCACGGAAGCCACGGAAACCATGAAAACCACAGAAACCACGAAAGCCATGGAAACCACGGAAGCCACGTGTGTTGGGGCTCCACTCACGCCCTCGTTCTCTGGTTCCGTTTCAGAAGCACCAAAGCTGGTGGTGGTTCAGAGTGAGCTCTTGGTGGCCCTGGGGGACACGACCGTCCTCGAATGCCAGCCCTCGGGGGTGCCACCGCCCCGAGTCCAGTGGTTCAAAGGTACGTGTCTGCGGGTGCCCTCGGTTCTCTTTTCTCTCTCCGTTTGGATTTCTCGGAACTCCGAGAGTGTGACCCGCCAGTGCCATGAAAGGTGTCAGTGAGGTCACCGGGACAGTCATTCCCCTGTTGCTCGCATTCATTCGCCATCTGCTGCAGATTCGTGTGCCAGGAACGGGAGGCAGGACAGACTCGCCTCTGCTCCTGGTTAGCGTGTGTGGGGGGAGGTGGGGGGGCACTTCCTGAGGAGAAGCCGGTCAGGGCCACTCCGGCCGCCACATCTCAGACATGGCCCAAGCCCCACGCGCTCTCCCTGGAGCTGTCCCCGTGGTCCCCGCACTCGCCTCTCCCTTAGGGTGCTGGCAGGAGGCAGATGCAGATTCCAGGACCGTTGACAGGTCACTGAAGGACAGAGGGAATCTGTGGCCAGCCTCCTCCCGCGTGGCCGGGGCTTGGCGGACACCAACGATCTATCTCCGTTGCAACTTCCAGAACTTGCCCCTCCAAAAGTCTCAACCGGGAGCAGCGGGTCCCCACGAGCAAACAAACGCGCGAGGTGGGCCACCCCTGGCCCCAGGCGCTGAGGCGGCTTCTGTTCCCGTCTCAGCCCCGTCCAGCCGCCCAGACAGACGGACTCCCGCCAGGGCCCCCACCGGGAAGGTTGCTAGGATGATGGAGATGCTGTTTGCAAAATACTTGGGTAATCTTCCGACGGGAAAAATGCAAACGAGTACAAAGCACTATTGTTATGGTTGTGTTTGCTGAAGCACACGCGTCCCCGTGGCAACGGGTCGGTGTCCTAATCCCAGAATTATGAATCCACCTCGGTGGGTTCAGGCACTCGGGGGAAGTTGAGGTGAAGGGGGAAAGGCTTCGTGGAGGAAGAACAAGACCTTTGAGATCAGACCCATTGACTGCAGGGGGCCGGGGGGAGGGAGGCCTTCTTGGCTTTCCGCGTAACGGGGAAAACGCTTCTCTTTTCCTCTGAGCCTTGCTGGACGTGGCTTACGCCCACTTAAGTCAACACAAATGAAATATCCTCTTAAAAATACTCTACTGAGTGTTTTCGCCTGGCAAGCTCCCCGTGGCGTCTTCGAGATGCCAAACACAGTCACAACAAGTCTCAAAATGGAGACGTTACTGGGCCCGCTCGAGCAAATCGACGAACAACGGGAGGACAGTGTTTGTTTGTTTGTTTGTTTGTAAAATACTCTATAGGGCTGTAGCAATAGTACAGCGGGGAGGGTGTTGGCCTGGCACACGGCCGACCCGGGTTCGATCTCCGACATCCCATAGGGTCCCCCTTGAGCACCGCCAGGAGTGATACCACAGTGCAGAGCCAGGAGTCAGCCTTGAACCTTTCAGAGGTTTGCCAAAAGCATAAACCAAGGCACTGTTCTCACTGAATTATTAAAAAAAAATTTTTTTCCTTTTGGGGTCCCACCCGGCGATGCTCAGGGCTGACTCCTGGCTCTGCACTCAGGGATCACTCCTGGCGGGGTTCGGGGGACCCTATGGGATGCTGGGAATCAAATGCCCTCCCCGCTGTGCTGTCGCTCCAGGCCCACAAAAGGGGAAATTTTCTGAGCTCAAGCCTCATGGAAACCTGATCAAAACCCAATTTCCCACTGTGCTTTGGGAAGCTCTCTCCAAACCTTTATTATTATTATTATTATTATTATTATTTTAATTTTTGGAGAAAAGAACAAATAAAAAGGTTCTTGTTTCCCTCCTCTGACCCAGAGAATGTTCTGGAATGTAGGGAGAAAGAAAAAAAATCAGGGAGTGATAAATAGCAAAACCCTAAGTGCATTTTAATCCAAACATCTTAATACTGACTTGATGAGCACCGTGCCCACGGCGGCTTCCCGGGGCGGGGGAAAGTCCGTTGAAGCTGCATCTGTTTTCACTTACGGACATTTCCCAGACGCCTGGGCCGTGGCTCTCACTGTTCCTTGGTCCTCGCGTGGTATGTAGTAGCAAGCCGAAAAGGCTAATTAGGGTTTCAAATGCCAGAATGTCCAATGCGCTGTCTTGTTAGCTTGGCCGGCTGCTAAGGCGAGCCCTGTGTCTCTCTATTTTATTTATTTATTTATTTATTTGTTTATTTGTTTATTTATTGCTTTTCGGGTCCCATCCGGTGATGCTCAGGGCTGACTCCTGGCTCTGCATTCAGGAATCACTCCTGGCGGTTTTCGGGGGAACCCTATGGGATACCGGGGATTGAACCCAGGTTGACTGCGTGCCAGGCCAACACCCTCCCTGCTGACCCTGGCGTCTGATCCCTGATGCTTTAGGGCATGTCCGGAGAATCACCAACTCTGGGGTCGCATTGCCTTTTAGGTGGGAACACAGAAGACGGGAAGACAGGGTTCCTCAGAGCCCAGGTTCAACCTAGAGGTGACATTTGGGAGAATCACGCGTGCGTGAGACCCCTCACATCTCAGCCAGTGTGTGACAGCTAAATGATGTACCATTGTCCTGGGGACCAGAGAGAGAGAGAGAGAGAGAGAGCGCACAGTGGTGAGGGCATTTGCCTTGCACTTGGCTGACCTGGGTTCGATTCCCGGCATCCCACAGGGTCCCCCGAGCACCGCCAGGAGCGATTCCTGAGTGCAGAGCCGGGAGTCAGCCCTGAGCATCGCCGGGTGGGACCCAAAACACAGAAATAAAATACTTATTTGCTGGAATCAGAGAGAGAGATAGCACAGCGAAGAGGGCATTGCCTTGCACATGGCCAGCCTGGGTTCGATCCCCGGCATCCTACATGGTAATACCCTGAGCCCCGCCAGGAATCAGCTCTGAGCCCCGCCAGGTGTGGCCCAGAAAACAACCAGAAAGGATGTGTCATTGCTTTCAACAAAAGCAGATTAGAAGCGACCCGTGAGCCATCCGACTTCCTCCCGTTCTTTCTTGCTCACGTCACTCTTAAGAAGGAAGCGTGAGGGGGGCTGGAGCAATAGCACAGCGGGTAGGGTGTTTGCCTTGCACGCGGCCAACCTGGGTTCGATTCCTAGCATCCCATATGGTCCCCTGAGCACCTGAGCACCGCCAGGAGTAACACCTGAGTGCAGAGCCAGGAGTATCCCCTGTGCATCGCCAGGTGTGACCCCCCCCCACAAAAAAGAAGGAAGCGTGAGGTGTCAGGGTTCATGAAGACCCTCAGGATCAGTGGCACGGAGCAGAGGCTCTCAGGGTGCCCGAAGGGGATGTGACTCCCTTTTTCGGGCTCACCCTGCCCCGTCAATGGAGGCTACGCTCACTGTCTAAGCGTGTCCCACTCGTCACCCCCGACACCTCTTCTTCCCAACATCCCCACGGAAGTACACACCGAACCAGATTTCTGCTCCCTCAACCCTCCCTTCTCTCATGGAACAATCAGAAAGTGTCCCCATCCCAGCCACCCTGGGGGGAAGACAACCTGCTGCCCTGGGGGGTGCCGTGATCCCCAATATTCCAGCATCCTGAGGGAAGCACACGTAGTTTCCAGAGTGTTTTCTTCTGATCACTGGAATTGGCGACCCCCCTCCTGCTTCCCCGAAGGCTGGCAGAGTCTCTCTCCACCCAGGGCGTTCCCTCCGCCGAGCGCTGACGTGACCGTTGGCTCCCGGCGGAGTGTAGGACAGTAGAAGGTGCTGCTGGCACCCGGCCCGCTGCCAGAGCTCGTGGAAGGGAGCAGCCCCGTCTGCCCGCCGGGGCCAGCCAGCCCTGTGTGTCTGTCTCCCTGCACAGGCAGGCTGGCGTGGGTCTCGGCTGCCGCACGCTCGTGCGGGCAAAACGGGATGGCCTGTATTCCTGAGCAGCCCCTGAAAGTACCCGGGCGTGGCCCCGGGAGCCCCTGTGTGAGTGCTGAGGGGGTGACGTCGGCCTGAGATCGTGGGTACGTCAGAAAGATTCGCACACAAAGCTCAGATGCTGCAGAAGTCACAGTTCCTTGACAGTGCAAGTGTCCCAATTGCATCTTGTTATCTGTGTTTGCTGTAACCTGTCCTGCCCTTCCATGCCTGGTCCAGGGTATGACACCCTGAGTGATGTCCCCTACTGTCTGCTCACCCCCAGGGCTCCCTAGACAGTGCTCCTAGTCTGAAACTGCAGCAGGACCCTGTCCCTTTGTGTCCCTTTGCTGGGACTTCCTGCTCTGTATTCTGTGGGTCTTTTTAGGAATGTACCCCAGGTGGGGTGGGGGGCTGGAGCAATGGTACACAGCGGGGAGGGCGTTTGCCTGGCACATTGCCGACCCGGATTCGATTCCTCCGCCCCTCTCGGAGAGCCCGGCAAGCTCCCGAGAGGATCCCGCCCTCACGGCAGAGTCTGGCAAGCACCTTGTGGCGTCTTCGAGATGCCAAACACAGTCACAACAAGTCTCACCATGGAGACGTTCCTGGTGCCCACTCGAGCAAATCGATGAACAACAGGAGGACAGTGCTACAGTCCTACCCCAGAGGGTCCCTGTCCCCTTGGCGTCCCTTAACCTCCAGCCATGCCGCAGGCACCTGGGTGAGCGTCCTGCCGTCTGTCTGGGCCAGGGAGCATGGGGCTGGCCTGGCTGGGGGTCCCTTTCCCTCCCGCTCTCTTCCACCTCCAGGCACCACTTGTCTATTCTCACCGGAGCCCTGGCCAGTGCGAGCCACTCCAAGTGGCCAGGCCAGTGACTCGTTCCCTGGGAGCTCTGCACTCCCGCTCCCCCGTACCAAGGGTCCCCCTGTCTCTCTCTCCTCCTGCGCAGGCGACCTCCAGCTGAGACCGTCCACCTACCTCCTCATCGACCCCCTGCTGGGACGGCTGCAGATCCGGGAGACGCAGGACCTGGACGCAGGCGATTACACCTGCGTGGCCACCAACGAGGCCGGCAGAGCCACGGGCCGGATCACGCTGGACGTGGGCTGTAAGTGTGGGCGCCGGCAAGCTCCGTGCTCGGGAACTGACTCTGCTGCCAGGAGCTCGGAATCACAGAGCTAGGATTCCCCTTTGTGGTTGTTCGTGAGGGGTGGCAGTCCCATGTCGTTCTGGTGGGCTTTCTGCGTATTTGCTGTGTACTGCTTGCATATGTCCTGTGTACTTCTTGGATACATCCTATGTAATTCTTGAGTATTTCCTGTGTGCTTCTTGCATACTTCCTGTGTACTTTTACGTACTTCTTGTGTACTGCCTGTGTACCTTTTTTTGCGTACTTCACGTGTGCTTCTCGTGTACTTCCTGTGTGCTTTTGCTTACTGCATGTGTACTTCTTGTGTATTTCTTGTGTACTTCCTGTGTACTTCTTGCATACTTCCTGTGTACAGCCGGTGTAATTCTGGTGTACTTCCTGTATACTTTCTGTGTACAGCTGGTATAATTCTAGTGCACTTGCTGTGTACTTCCTGGGTACATCTAGTGTAATTCTGATGTACTTCCCGTGTACTTCCTGGGTACAGCTGGTGTAATTCTGGTGCACTTCCCGTGTATTTTTGGGCACAGCTGGCGTACTTCTGGTGTACCTCTGTGTATTTACATGCTTCATGCGTACTTCCCATGTACTTCTCTGTACCTCTTGCATACTTCCTGTGTGTTTCTCACATACTTCCTGTACACTTCCTGTGAGTTTCTTCAGTACTTCCAGGTCCTTGTACCTCCTGTGAACTTAGTCTCTGATTGCGTTGCACCCTGATAGCAACCATAAAGACCAATGCTTCTGCAGTTTCAAGGGAACTGGGGGGACAGGCATCAGCACCTGGCCCAGGGTCACCGAGCAGTGCTGGCCCAGGCCTGGGCCTGGGAGCCCGCTTGTGTGACTGTGACCTCACTGGGGTACCCGGGACGGCCATCACTGTCCTCTCAGGAGTCTTCAGAGGTGACAGACTACCAAGCCTTCACATCTGGGGACGAAAGAATCAGACTCCGGGTCTGGACTTTAAGCAGCAGGTGTTGTCTGGGATGCTTTGGCCCATTTTGTGGAATTCCCTGGTGTCCAGGCTCCAGGATTAAGGCGCGTGGTGCACATGGTGAACGAGAAGGACACATGTGGCTCACAAAGTCTGGTCCTCACTCTTCCTCTACCCATCTTAGGTTTCCCAAAGGGAAAAAAATGGGTTGAAAACCCACAAGCAGACCTCTGCGGTGTGTTAGAGCCGGACAGGAAGGAGCTTCTGTTGTGTGTGGGGGGAGGCCGCTGCCTCTGAACAGACCATTCAGGCGTCTGCCATCCTTCACTTGGGTGAAGCCTGGCTCTCCGTGAAATTGTATTTTTATTTCTATATCCTGTGGTTTATGCCAAAGCTTTTTAGTTTATTCATTTATTTGCTCATTTTTAGTTTGGGGTTCACACCAAAGAGACCGTTTGCCACATATGTTGGGGATGTGATCCTCTGAAATGGTGCTGCGTGCACGGCCCCTTCAGCAATAATATGAAAGAACGCTTTTGCCGTGGGGCCATCCGGTCAACCCCAAGCTCCGGGCTCTCTAAGGCCCAGAGTTTCAGTGTGACGTGGAAAGTGGCCTTTCCATAGGCGAGTTACTGTTTCAGTGCAATCTTTTTTGAAGGACTTAAGACAAGTCCAGGTGGGGCTGGAGAGACAGCACAGCGGGTAGAGCGTTTGCCTTGCACGCGGCCGGCCCGGGTTTGATTCCCAGCATCCCATATGGTCCCCTGAGCACCTCCAGGAGTAACTCCTGAGTGCAGAGCCAGGAGGAACCCCTGTGCATCGCCAGGTGTGACCCAAAAAGCAAAAATAAAATAAAATAATAAAATAAAATGAAAAAGACAAGTCCAGGGGCTGGAGTGATAGCACAGTGGGGAGGGCATTTGCCTGGCATGGAGCTGACCCGGGTTTGATCCCCGGTGTCCCATATGGTCCCCTGAGCACCACCGGGAGTAATTCCTGAGTGCAGAGCCAGAAGTAACCCCTGAGCATCGCCGGGTGGGTGTGACCCAAAAAGAAAAAATAAAAAAAGAGGCCCAAGTCTGCTTTCTGTTGTGCATTGAGAGGTTCGCGCGTGTTTCAAGACGACTGGGCATCCGTCTGAGTGAGCCGGTCACTTTAAAAGGAAAGCATTCCCTTTTCCCCCCTCATGGAGCACTGGGGGGGGGGGGGGGCTTCCAGATCATTCTGCGGGCTCTTTACTGCTCCATCAGCAGTCCTAGCTCCAGGCCAAGTAGAATTTAAAAGTTTTACAAGGCCTGTGGATAGGATTCTCGACGTTCAGTTACCCAGAAGTCGCCTCCTTGGCCTCCTTCTCACGGCTTTAAGTCATGGGCACCCTTCACGGGACCTTAGCAGGGAAGGAAACGGGCGCTTTCCTGTTCGTTCAGGAGAGGGACTGTCTCGTGAGGTTGGTTGGAAGAGAAGGCAAGTTGGCTCCAGGAAAGCGAAACCTTGGGCCAGTGATGGTTTTCTGGGCAGCGTTCCGACCCTCACGGGGGCTGAGCCCAAGACTGTGGGTTTTGTGGTTTATGGCTCGGTTTCCCCCTCAAACAGCGTGCTCAGCTACTTCAGCACAGAACATCTCTTGGACTGCAGTCTCTGCCAGAGCCGCCGTAGGGGCAGGTAGAGACCCAGTGATGAGGGAAAGGTTCGGGAGTTATTTTTTGAGGAGAGTCCAGGGCAGCGGGAGAAGCTGTTGACTTTTCTGTGTTGGAAGGAGTGTTTGTACCCCGCCCTGGCTGGAGGCGACCCCCCCAAACGAACCCAGGCAGATGCTCTGTGTGGTTCTGGGTGTCCGCCCGCACGTCGTCGGTGGTGCTGAGTCCGCGGCGAATGATGAATAAAGACCATCTCGGTCTCTGACACAGGCTTGAAGCTCAGGGGGGCGTGGAGGAACCAGGAAAGCAGAACAAACTGGCCCCATGGACAGATTGGTGGTCCCCGCTAGTGCTCATTCTCTCCCTTCAGCCCCTGGTGGTCTTCACTTTGCTCCTTCCTTGTGCAGGCAGCGTTGGCCAAAGTTAGAGGCAGGATGGACGCCAGGGGCTTCTTGGCCTGCCCCGGCCCAGAGCTGCCTCCTGAGTGTGGTTTGCTCTTGGCCGAACCCAGGTCTGTTTCTCTCATCTGTCTGGTGTGGGGGGCCGGGGGCGGGGGGCTCTTGTGGGCCCCATGTTTGGCTCGTGCTATTCCTGAAGTGCCTTTCCCATGAGACTGGGTTTTAGGGGTGCGCCCGGGACTCTGACCTTCTTGCCCAGACCCCCCTGGCCTCTCACTGCTTTGTTCTGCCGGTTCCTTGCGTCTCTCTTGCCTCCCCTGGGCTTGGGGTTCTTCACTCCCCTCCTCCCCCCGTGTGTCCTCGGCCCTGGGGCAGCCTTGGCCCCTCCGGAATTTACTCTCCGTCTCATTTCCACGTTCCCTTGGACTGTCCTGCGTCTGTCCTTCCCAACTCTATAGGGTGAGCATCTGGCCCTTTGCCACGGTTCTTTAGCCGATCTTTTCTGGCAGAGTCGAGCTCCCGTACATCTCAGAGCTGCCCTCAGGAACCTCCTCCTGGGCGGAAGGGGCCTGACCTTCTCATCAGCGGTTCATCCTTCCTGGGCACCTCTTCTTCCGGGCTTCCCCCGTGATTGACATACCCTGTTGGCGTCTCCTGAGCAGGCCCAGGCTGGGCGCTGATGCTCCCGAAACTTATTTCTTCCTCTTGGGTTTTGTGCTGATTTGAATGGTATGAACAACTCTAGGGATCCCTTCCTTCCGCTCCCTTCCCCCTCCTTCCCTTCTCTCTCCCTTCCTTCCTTCCTTCCTTCCTTCCTTCCTTCCTTCCTTCCTTCCTTCCCTTCTTCCTTCCTTCCCTTCTTCCTTCCTTCCTTCCCTCCTTCCTTCCTTCCTTCCTTCCTTCCCTCCTTCCTTCCTTCCCTTCTTCCTTCCTTCCTTCCTTCCCTTCTTCCTTCCTTCCTTCTATTCTTCCTTCCTTCCTTCCCTTCTTCCTTCCTTCCCTTCTTCCTTCCTTCCTTCCCTCCTTCCTTCCTTCCTTCCTTCCTTCCCTCCTTCCTTCCTTCCCTTCTTCCTTCCTTCCTTCCCTCCTTCCTTCCTTCCTTCCTTCCTCCCTTCCTTCCCTCCTTCCTTCCTTCCCTTCTTCCTTCCTTCCTTCCTTCCCTCCTTCCTTCCTTCCTTCCTTCCCTTCTTCCTTCCTTCCTTCTATTCTTCCTTCCTTCCTTCCCTCCTTCCTTCCTTCCTTCCTTCCCTCCTTCCTTCCTTCCCTCCTTCCTTCCTTCCCGCCTTCCTTCCTTCCTTCCTTCCCTCCTTCCTTCCTTCCTTCCCTTCTTCCTTCCTTCCCTTCTTCCTTCCTTCCCTCCTTCCTTCCTTCCTTCCTTCCTTCCTTTCTTCCCTTCTTCCTTCCTTCCTTCCTTCCTTCCTTCCTTCCTTCCCTCCTTTCTTCCTTCCTTCCTTCCTTCCTTCCCTTCTTCCTTTCTTCCCTCCTTCCTTCCTCCCTCCCTCCCTCCCTCCCTCCCTCCCTCCCTCCCTTCCTTCCTTCCTTCCTTCCTTCCTTCTTTGCTTCCTTCTTTGCTTCCTTCCTCCCTCTCTCCCTTCTTCCTTCCTTTTCCTTCTTTCCTTTCTTCTTCATTCCCTCCTTCCCTCCCTTCCTCCCTTCCTTCGTCCCTCTCTACTTCCTCCCTTTCTCCCTCCCAGTTTCCGCCATGACCATTGACAATGCTGTGCTCTGACTGGACTGAGGGTGAATTTCTATAGTCAGCCCCCACCCCCCACCAAGTCTCCAAGGGATCAGGCTGCGTGTTGCTCTTTCCTTCCCTGCCCGCCTTCACTCAGGGACAGGAGGTATCGCTGTGAGTCGCATGAAGTGTGATGAGTAGGGTGTCTCCGGCAGGGAGGGGAGCCCACATCCAGTCCCTAAAGGCCCTGCATGTCAGTTGGGAGCTAGACCTCACCTGGGCGGCTGGAGGAGTCAGCAGGTCTAGGAAATACAGGGACGGGCCTGCTGAACTCTGTGATTTCAGGATAATCTTGATGTACAGTTCATCCTCTTTGTCATTTATCGACCATGCAGGGGGAGTGTTGCACTTTCTTGTAGGTCCCTAACTATCCCGCAGGACAGAAGAAGCAGCTGCTCTTTCAGTAGCCCACGGAAATACTTGGAGGGGGAATTCACGCGACTCTGCAGGCAGTGATTCGGTTCAAAGGCAACTCACCAACACGTTAGGAAGTGCCTCGGGGGGTGTGCCCGGAAGCGGTACTGATGGTCTCTACAATGTCTCCTCCGGTCTTTCAGCACCTCCAGTCTTCATACAGGAACCTACGGATGTGTCCATGGAAATCGGCTCAAACGTGACGCTGCCCTGCTATGTCCAGGGCTACCCAGAGGCCCGGGTCCAGTGGCGTCGATTAGACCAGATGCCCATCTTCTCCAGGACTTTCCCCGAGAGGTCCGTCAACCAGCTGCCCACGGGAGCGCTCTTCATATCAAGTAAGTGAAAGCAACGCATTGAACGCGACGTCTGCATCCTTCTGACCTGAGCCTTCCATGGAGGTGCTAAGGCAGCTCAGTCCCTGTTGGTGGCATTTTGACACCCGGAAATTCTCATAAAGGGTATCCCGTTATTCAAGTGTCGGTTGTCCATCCGCTGTCAAGGCTTACGAAGGAATGGGACCACACTGGACTGTCCCATTCCTCATTGCAATCAAGACTTTTTTTTCCAACTGAATCACCGTGAGCTACAGTTACAAGCTTTCATGCTTGAGTTTCAGTCACACAATGATGGAACCCCTACCCCTCCACCAGTGCACATTCCCCACCACCAATGTCCCCAGTATCCCCCCATCCTACCCTCCCCCTGCCTCCATGGCAGACAATCTCCCCCAGACTCTCTCTCTACTTTGGGGCATCATGGTTTGCAATGCAGATACTGAGAGGCCGTCACGTTGGGTCCTTGATCTACTCTCAGCACACGTCTCCCGTCCCTAGTGATCCCTCCAACCATTACTGACTCAGTGACCCCTTCTCCATCGCAGCTGCCTTCTCACCCAGCTCATGAGGCGGCTTCCAATCATGGGACAATCTTCCTGGCCCTTGTGTCTACTGTCCTTGGGTGTCAGTCTCATATTCTGACATTTTATATTCCACAAATGAGTGCCATCCTTCTGTACCTGTCCCTCTCTTTCTGACTCATTTCACTCAGCATGATACTCTCCATATCTATCCACTTATATGCAAATTTCATGACTCCATCTCTCCTAACAGCTGCATACTATTCCATTGTGTAAATGGACCAAAGTCTCTTTAACCAGGCTTCTGTTCTTGGGCACTTGGGTTGTTTCCAGATTCTGGCTATTGTGAACAGTGCTGCAATGTTTATACAAGTGCACAGTCATTTCTGCTGTGCTTTTTTGCATCCCTGGGATAAATTCCCAAAAGTAGTGCACTTGGGACTCTTGAGACAAGCTTATTCCAAATTAGTTAAGTTAGATGTTCTGATTACGTTAGCTAACCCACCACACATGATGAGTGCATGCATCAGACCTCAGACCCTTCGAAAACTCCTCGACTGAAGATGTTCTCGGGAACAAACGTTAGGAAGATCAAATGTCCTGTTATCCATTAAGTTACCTACCAACCATCATGCATACAGACATCTGTAAGCACGTTTTCAAAGTGTGTGATGGGATTTGAATGGTGCTTTCAGAGGAATAAAATGCTCAAATGTGCGCTGGAGTGATAGGACAGCAGATAGAGCATTTGCCTTGCATGCAGTCAACCCAGATTCGATCCCCAGAATCCCATAGGATCCTCTGAGCACCACCAGGAGTAACCCCTGATAATCGCTGGGTGTGGCCCCCAAAAGCCAAAAATAAATTGATTAATGAATAAAACATCTTTGTTTGTTGGGGATGGCTCCCCTAGATTTTGGGGGTCTGGGAGCCCATCCTGGTGTCACTTCATCCAGCTGTGGAGGTTGATGGTTCGGTGTTGGGAGCCAGTGATGTGGGTATCACTCGGGCCGCATGTCACAGTGTTTGGGGGCCTGTGCCCGCTAGCCCTTTAAACTAGCCCCTTGGCTCCCAGATGTGACTTTTTAAAGCTCTTGCAGCTTGGCAGGACCCAGATAGTGGCTCGGAGGCAGCGTGGATGCCATCCTGACATCCTGTTTGCCTCCCCCGAACAAGGGAACTGCATTTTGGAGGATTTTGCAGAAAGCCTGGGATAAAATGGTGCCTCTGTTTGTTAACAACATTGGAAATGCATTACTGAGTTAGCTTCCAAATGTAAATTAAGCGGTCCAGTCAGACATACCGAAGTGCCCTCCTCGAGGTCGCACCGCAGTTTATAAGTCCCTGAGTGAAATGGCCCCTCCAGGGAAGTGCCTGTTAGAGCCTCCTTGGCTGATGTGTCAGCTGGCAAGGCCCCAGGGCGGGACAGGGGGGAAACAGTGTTCCCAGGTAGATGACAGGAAAAGGTGCCAAGAGGCTTAGTAAGAAAAGCTCCTCCTTCTCCCGGTAGAGGAGAGGGAGTTAGAGCAACTCCGGGGGCCGGGGACACAGAGATATGGAAAGTCACCCCCGAAGAGGTGGAAGGAAGCTCAGAGGGCCAAGCAGGGCCCGCAGGTGTCGCTCGCCCAAAGGGCTCAGCTGTCTGCACTCAGGAATTACTCCTGGTGGGTGCTTGGGGGACCCTATGTGGTGCTAGGGATGGAGCCCAGGTTGGGTGCACGCAAAGCAAACATCCTCCCCCACTGTCCTGTTGCTCCAGTTCACCTTTGTCTGATTCTGACCCGCCCCAGTAAGCCTTGGTGAGCTGGGACGGTCACCGATGGCAGGCCGCAGCTCCATGGCCGAGTGCCAGCCACTGTGTATAAAGTTGCATCTCTATCCAATCATTTGTCGATGAGCTCTTAGGTGAATTCCAGCTCTTGGCCATTTCTTGGTTTTGTTTGGGGGCCACACCCAGCAGTGCTCAGGAATCACTCCTGGCGGGGCTCAGGGGACCCTATGGGGTGCCGCGGTTCGAACCCAGGTTCACCGCATGCAAGGCCAGTGGCCTCCCCACTGTACGGTCCCTCTGGCCATTTTCAGTAACTGTTCAGGATTGCAGGACTGTCAACAAATTCGCCGCGATGGTTCCTTCAGGCTCTCGTCTGCCTGTTGATGGAGACATTCTCTGCAAACCCACCTCTTCCTCCGCTCGGTGCTACCACACATCTGTCCTCCCGTTGTTCATCGATTTGCTCGAGCGGGCCCAGTAACATCTCCATTGTGAGACTTGTTGTTACTGTGTTTGGCATATCGAATACGTCATGGGGAGCTTGCCAGGCTCTGCCGTGCGGGCGAGATCCTCTCGGTAGCTTGCAGGGCTCTCTGAGAGGGGCAGAGGAATCGAACCTGGCTCGGCCAGGCTGACTGTGTGCAAGGCAAACGCCTACCGCTGTGCTATCGCTCCAGCCACACGCATCATTCCTGGAAACTCCTCAGCGGTCTCACTGCATTTCCACCGAGGGCAGCGGGGGCCTATCCTGTCATGGGAGGTCTCACTGTAGTTCCACCGTGGGCATTGGGGAACTCTTCTGTCACGGGTCTCACTGCAGTTCCACTGAGGTCAGTGAGGGCCTGTCCTGTCATGGGAGGTCTCCCTGCAGTTCCACTGGGGGCAGTGGGGCCTTTCCTGTCAGGGGTGCATGTGTTGTTGTGTCCACTGAGGTTGGTCTGGGCTTGGCCTGCAGGGAAAGCCTTCACCAATGCCGTGGAATGAATTACCCTCCTCTTTCTTCTAGACTTATGGGCAAGTGATAAAGGAACATACGTTTGCGAAGCTGAGAACCAGTTTGGAAAGATCCAGGCCCAGGCAACGGTCACAGTGACCGGGCTAGGTAAGATCCGTTAAGCAGAGAGACACTGACTATCATCTCGGAAATCGTGATTCTAGGGCACCATCTTTGGCTCCTCCCATGGTAAGAAAAAAACGGTGAATATCTGCTAACCTGACACAGAAAAAAAATCAAAGGGGCTTAGAGAGGGAGATCCTATGCCCTAAGTAAGAACATACACACTTGAGTTAGACAATTTTCCACTCTATTTTTTGTTTCTGTTGTTGTTTGGAGTAACACCCGACAATGCTCAGGGGTTACTCCCGGCTCTGCACTCAGGACTCACTCCTGGCAGTGCTCAGAGGACCCTATGGGATGCCAGGGATCGAACTCAGGTTGACCAAGTCGAAGGCAAACACCCTCCCCACTGTACTATAGCTCCAACCCCTGCAATTTTTTGTGTTTTTTGGGGGGGGGGGTTTAGGGAGGTTACCACTGGACCACACCCAGTGGTTCTCAAGGGTTACTCCTCACTCTGCATTCAGGGGTCACTCCTGCTGGAGCTCAGGGAATCATATGGGGTGCCGGGGACCAAATCTGGGTCGGCCACCTGCAAGGCAAACACCACAGCCCCTTGTGCTGTCTCTCCAGACCCTGCCATTCTTTCTTGATCGCCTTTTCCACACTGATCATTTTAATCCAAGCCGCATGTTGGGGTTTCTGTCATCAAGGAAGAATCCGAGATGGTGACCCAGTGGGAAAACATTTGCCTCAGTATCTTCCATCGACGAGTCTCCTGCCACCCACCCACGTGCTCATTTGCTCACGTGCCGACTTCATTTTCCGAGCCTTTCCTGGGCGCTCTGGTTGGGCGGCAGTACCGCCTTGTTTCAACGATGGCAGCTCTTCAGCCTGCCATTCAGAGATCCCTCCTGATCTCCTCCACAGAGAGTTTCCTTCCCGCCCTTCCCAGATGGCCTTGTCAGGTCAGCTCTCTAGGGGATCTTGCTTTGGCTTCCACTCACTGGGGGCTGGTTTCTACAAATGACCTTCTTTTATTATTATTTTTTTAATGAATTATTTTTAATGAATTTTTAAAGTGAGGTACAGTTACAGACTTACAAACTTTCATGCTTATGTTTCAGTCATACAGTGATCCGAGTACCCATCCCTCCACCAGTGCCCATTCTCCACCACCAATGTTTCCAGTATCCCTCCCACCCGACCCCCCATTCCCCCCTCCCCCTGCCTCTGTGGCAGACACATTTCCTTTTACTCTCTCCCTCCCTCCCTCCCTCCCTCCCTCCCTCCCTCTCTCTCGCTCTCTGTCTCTCTCTCCCCTCCTCTCTCCCTCCCTCTTTCTCTCTCCTTTTGGGTGTTATAGTTTGCAACACAGGTATTAAGTGGCCATCATGTTTGCTCTGTAGTCTACTTTCAGCACGCATCTCCCATCCCGAGTGGACCCTCCAAGCATCCTTTACTTGGCGGTCCCTTCTCTATCCCAGCTGCCTTACAGATGACCTTCTTGCCATCTCGGCACCCCACGTCTGTGTCTGTCTGAGCTGCTCGGTCCCATCTCTTTTTACTGCTTCTCTTCCAAGTTTTCTTCCTTCATGCCTCACGTTCTTCAGACGAATATTTCCAGAAAACTGCGCCCAGGGGCCTCCTTTGCTGTTGATGCCTGAGCTGCATTCCCTCTGTCCACGTCACACAGGCTTGTGTGGGCAGGACCGAACTCCGGCAGACTCGGCTTCACTTGCTCCCCTTTGCAGACGACCCGTTTCCTTGCCTCTCCCTCTGCAGTGGCAGTCAGCTCCGCTCTGCTGATATTTTCAAACGCGCTCCCCTCTCACCCCTCATACTGCTGTTCTCCCGACACAGTTCCGCCTCTGATTGGAATCAGCCCTTCGCAGGCCAGTGTTGTCGAGGGGCAGCAGCTGACCCTGCCCTGTGCCTTGCTTGCCGGGAACCCTCTCCCCACGCGTCGGTGGACTAAGAACTCAGCCACGGTGAGGACAGCCTCCAGCCCCGCTCTCTGTGCCTCCTCTGGAGGGAAATGCAGTGTCCTGGTCACTGTAATAGTTGTCTTCCAACATCAGCATGATAAATAGATGAAAAAAAAGTCTTGGAAGTCTCTCTCCAGTAGTTCTGGGCTTTTTGTCGTTCTGTTATGTTGGAGGCAGTGAGCCGGAGTTGTGGCCAGTGCCGTCATTTTCATTCTTTTCAACTCAGTTCAATGAATAAACTCTTGTCAGGAAATGAAGAAAACATTAGCAGACATTCTGTTATTTTCATAACGTCCAAATCTTTCTATATTCCTTGCGGGGCAACATGAAATGTTCAGGATTTCAAAGTCTTCCATTTTGCCCATCACCTTTATTAAATCCAAACACTCTTTTATCATGAACTATTTAAAGATATGGTTCGTTTTTGTCATGGTGATTCAGTATATAACTTTTTTTTGGCACTGCTCAGGAGTCACTCCCGGTGGTGCCTGTGGGACCATGTGGTTTTCAGGGAGAAAACCAGGGTTCCCACACGTGGTTGATGCACTCTAGCCCTTGGTGCCATTTCTCCGGGCCCCACGTCTAACTCTTGCTTTATGAAAGGGGACGAAAAATTTTTACAGTTCTACAAGATTTCTTTTTCCCTATAAACTTGCTTTGGCCAATACATTTCCGTCTGCTCAGAAAACTTTTCCTCGCATTTTCCAGAATCATTAGAGTCCCTCCCTTGTGGAAGTAACCGGTTAGAAGTGAATTCAGTGGTATGGAATAATAGGGACGAATATTCCAGTTTGCACAAAAGCCTGAGGAACTCTGGTCGCAGGCATAAGTGTCTTTAAAACAGCATTCCATTTGAGTACTTGGAGGCCCCTGGGGACCTGGTGTCCTCTCGGTGACTTTTGGCCACTGGGCTTGCTTTTCAATGCGAGAGCTTGAGAAGGGGGGGCTTGCTTGGGCCCCGAAGTGCTGGACAACACAGGGCCACCCCAGGCGTTGGCAGAAATAAGCTGCCTTCAAGGCCAGCACCAGAGCCCACATCCCTCTCCCCTGGCTGCACTGTCCCCACTTCCCTGACACCTGTCCCGTGGCCTCCCTCGGCCTCCGTTACTTGCATCAGTCACCGAGAGGTGTGGGGATTAACATGGTGACTTTCTCAGCTTGAACGGGTACCTCGGTGCTGGGACAAATGCACTGAAGTTTTCGCCAGGGAGAACAGAGCTTGACAAAGAACAAAGCATGCCCCGAGAGAGAAAGCCTGGGCAAATGTGGGTCTTGAACCCAAACAAACCAGAGACGTGTGAAATCTCTGTTCCAGAGTCTCTCCTCCAGAATGCATTGGGACGCTGAGGCGGCTCTGTGGGCGTGGGGAGGCTGGTAGGAGAGTATCCAGTCAGTACTTCTCAGAGTAATATTGATTGCTCCTTTTTGTTGATTTATTTTTGATTCTGGGGCCACGCCCAGCGATGCTCAGGCCTGATCCTTGGCTCTGTGTTCAGGGATCACTCTTGGCAGTGCTGGGGGACCATATGGGGTACCCGGGTTGGCGCATGCCAGGCAAGTGCCTTCCCTGATGTGCTGTCTCTCTGGCCCTGTTATTATTATTATTATTTTTTGCTTAAGGATGTTATAATATCTTATTGCTTTATAGGATATTGAATCTCTTAGTTGGGGGAGAATAGTCGCCAAGTCATTTGGCGACCCAGGTGGGGACACCGTTATGTCAACTCACGATGATCTCGTTTCTCGCAGTTGGTCCAGAATCCATACATCAGCATCCGCAGTGATGGGAGTCTGCATATAGAGCGAGCCCGCCTCCAGGACGGTGGCACTTACACCTGTGTGGCCAGTAACGTGGTGGGCACCAGTAACCGGACCACCAGGGTGGACGTGCATGGTGAGAGACTCGGCCTTGCCTTCCGTGTAGATGGGGGCGCCACACGGGTTCAGATCTCCCCCTTCGGGGCTCTGCCCTCTGCGCAGGAGAAGGGCTGCTGCTCTGAGTTGCCCTTCTTTACCAGGCTTGTTTGTGGGATATGATGGACCCTCTGGTACTTACTGGACATTGTGCAGACCATTTCCCTGTGTCCACGACAAGGTGCCCTCAGGACCCAAAGTGTTGACTGGGGCCTCTTCATGCATAAGAGAACTCAGTTCTCAGAGTATTTGTTTAAAGATACGTTTGTTTCAGTTGGATTAAGAATTTTTATTTGTATTATTTTATGTGATAGGCGGGGATACTCACCACTATACTAACGGGCTGGAGTGATAGCACAGCGGTAGGGCATTTGCCTTGCATGCAGCCAACATGGACGACCCGAGTTCGATTCCTCCGCCCCCTCAGAGAGCCCAGCAAGCTACCGAGAGTATCTCGCCCGCACGGCAGAGCCTGGCAAGCTCCCCGTGACGTACTCGATATGCCAAACACAGTAACAAGTCTCACGATGGAGACGTTACTGGGCCCGCTCGAGCAAATCGATGAACAACGGGAGGACTGTGACAGTGATTATTTAATGTATTTATTGGGGGGGGGGCATGCCTGGCTGTGTTCAGGGCTTACTCTTGGATCTGTCTTTAAGGATTATTCTTGGTGGGCTTGAGGACCATCTGGGATGCCAAAGATTGAACTTGGATCAACTACATGCAAGGAAAGTGCCCTTGCGGTACTATCTCTGTGGCCCTGGGTTAGGAATTTTAAAAGAATAATTTGATTCTAGTTTAGGTCACTAGTTTTCAATAGTGTTCATGTTTGTGGCATGTTGCTGTACAAAGTGACCGCACCCCATGCCCCTATAGTACCCAAGACCCCACACCTCTGACCCTGTCTGCTTGGGCACCATCTCTTTTCTCTCCAGCACCCATGCCCCAGGAATTGCCACCATCCAGTACGGTCCGCCCCTTGCTTTGTGTCTCTAGACTACGGATGGATGAGCTCATCGTGTATTTATTTGTCCTTGTCCTTCGGACTTATCTTGCTTAACATGAGACTACCCAGTTCCATCCACATGGTGGCTAAAGGCACGATTTCATTCAAGACACATTTTCCTGCTGCAGGCTGAGTGGGTCCTCCTGTCTGATTCGTCTTTCCTTTCTGGCTTGTGCGGGAAGCCAAGAGAATGGGCCATTTGTGTGTTCACTAGAAGCATCTGGACATCTCCAGAGGCCGCCTCCGGCGCTCCCCCACGGCTCCTTTGCACATTCAGTGACTTAAAGGTCACAAAGAAGAAAACCCAGAAGCCACTTCTTTTTCCATTCGTGACTAACAGTTACCACACTTCAGAGTTCTCAGTAAATCAGGGACAGCTTGGGAGTTTCAGATATTTGTCTTAACGGCTTTTGTTTGTTTCTTTTGAAAAGTTTGTGCGTGGTTTTTACTTTTTAAGTGTATTTAAAGAGAAAATTGCTCTTTTTACAGAGATCCTACGGAAGAAGAAAGTAGTCCAGAACATTTATTTTTAGTCCTTAATTCAGGACTTCTTTTCAATTTTCAGGCCATAAATTAGAGAATCCAGTAGCTTCCAAATTTTCCTTGCTTTGTTGAAAATTCTCATGGATGCAGGCCATGTTTTGAAATGTCTGGTTTTCTCTGTAAATAACCTTTTCCATCTTCTTTCAGTATTTTTTTTCAGTGAGAGTGGCCTTCCCACCAGGATAGTTGGATTCTTCACCAACATCACATGAGATTTCTTGAATGTTACAAGAATCTTAAGAGATATTAAAGTCACATCCGTGGGTTCATAGTCTGAGAACAAAGTGTGTTATGCCGGATTGGACATAGTGGGGCTTCAGTCAGTAATGCATTGGACTATGCAGGGAATTGAACGCTGTTGAGTTGGATTGTTTTACTTGATAAGAAGACCAGTCCAGATTTTTCCTGAAGATATGTATGAACGGGTCGAAGAGGAAAATAAGCGATCGTATAGCAGGTAGAGCTGTACTTGCCTTGCATATGGTCGTCCTTGGTTCTGACCCCGGCACTCTATATGGTCTCCCGAGCCTGCCAGGAGTGATCCCTGAGCACCACCAGATGTGGTCCTTCCCACAAAAAAAAAAATTAACAAAGAGTTGAAGGTAGAAATGCCTCTGAAGTATTTCCCCTTGACTTCTAGACTATTGTGTCGAGAATATTGTGTTGAGGATGATTCTGTCACAAATTCTCACTTGCGTGCACAAAACTCAACCACGTCTGCCACCCTATTCTTTCTTTCCCCAGAATAGGGGGATTTCTCAGAAACAAAGACAAAAGAGAGTTTGGGAAATGCAGAATCCTGGGGAATAGACCTTTTCTTCTCTGGCACAAAGATGCCAACTCTCAGTTTCTTTGTTTTTTGTTTTGTTTTGCGTTTTGGGTCACCCCCGGCATTGCACAGGGATTACTCCTGGCTCGTGCACTCAGGAATTACTCCTGGAGGTGCTTGGGGGACCATATGGGATGCTGGGAATTGAATCCGGGTTGGCCGCGTGCAGGGCAAACGCCCTACCACTGTGCTATCACTCCAGTCCCTCAGCTTCTTCCCTGGAGAGTTTGCCTTGGCTAGACTGTCAGAGACATCTGGTCTCCCAGTTGGATCCTGTAGTGTGCTTGCGCTTAACTTACTCTTCCTGTCTGCAGACCTCAGGCTTGCGGGTGGCTTTTCACAGTGGAAAATGATCAGGAGATGTCCTGAGTTGTCTGTCAGCTCAGAGCCAGGAAAGCCAAGTCTGTCATGGTGGACTTGATCCAATGCAAAACTGGTCCTCTCGGAAAGCCAAATGGTTGGTACACTGCCTGTCACCCTTCTTTGTCCGATCTGCCCATTTAGTCAGTGAGGTGGTCAAACAAGTTCCCGGAGTTGTTTGCTGTGATGTCAACAAGCAACCTCTGCTTGGATGGGGCACCACAGACTCGTGTGTGTTTATCAGGACACCGTCTTCATGCATAGGAATCTTCAAAAAAAATTTCAAGCTCTTCATCAAATGAATGCAAGCACAAGGTAGATGAAAAGGATGCCCCACTCCATAAGGCCTGGCTCCCCCGCTCCAAACCCCATCTCTGTACCCATCCGTGCATCTGCTCGCAGGGCTGTTCCCTGCCTTTGCCTTTTTGCTGTGAAGCTGTCAGACTCAATATGTGTTTTGCGGAACGGCTTAAGTTCCAGGTTGCCACAAAATGACATCAGGGTTGAACGCTGCCTCGTTCACGATGATTCTGGAAATTGAATTTCTCACTTGCGTGAGCGGCTGGACATCCTTGCCCAGTGCAGGGTCCTGGCTGCCAGTGCTTTAAGAAGAAATGATCTAAAGATTAAGTTCAGCTCAAGGAAAATATAAGTGTGGGGCAGACCTCATCTCGGCCCACCAAAGAGGTTTTCTGTTTTCACTCTGAGTATCTGGTGGGTGTCTTCTGGTGAACTCATACTTCAGGGAGCTGTGAGGTTCCTAGAGACTTTACATGGTCACACTAGAGTCCCAGGGGGAGGGGCCCTTGCCTGGTCTGTTGTTCAGTTTCATTGTACTCACCACGCTGTTCAGCACTTCCACGGGGCCAGTGAGTGTCAACTTTGTCATCTTTGAGGACATTGAGTGTGGTTTCTGGTGTCCTTGTGAGGGTTCAGTGAGATGGGCCCAGTGCAGAGGAGAAATATCCTTCCTTTCCTTTTGGCACTTGCCCTCACAATGCTGATTCTTTCGTGGCTTTCTAAAGTCCAGAGGTCTGTTATTTTTCACAAGGAATAGTGAAATAGTGGGAAATTTGTGTTATCCCTGTGTCACTCATTCCAAGCTATGCTGCCAGCATCCTCGTGAGAAGAAATCCTCATTTCTAATTAAGGTTGAAGTCTCGTTCAGTGGTTCTGGGGTGTAGAGACTAGGTGGTTCATAGTTTGTTTTTGTTTGTTTGGTCACACCCAGCGATGCACAGGAATCCTGGCTCTGCACTCAGGAATTACTCCTGGGGGTGCTCGGGGGACCCTATGGGATGCTGGGAATTGAACCCGGCATGCAAGGCGAACACCCTACCCGCTGTGCTATCGCTCCAGCCCTGTGGTTCATTGTTGCACTGCCCATTTCCGTGGCTGTGGGCAGCCTGATGGAGAATGTGCAATGAGAGAGAGTGGGAGTGGTGCGCCAGTTAGGATTTCATTCTATCTTGATTTTCTTCAACCCCCTTTTATTTTTAATTTAAATGTAGGAGTGCTGCGATTTATTCAGCCATTGATTAAGCTGATTGAATTGGGCATGAACTCCACATTACTTTTTTTTTTTTTTAACAAAACACCGTGAGATACAGTTATGAAGCTTTCATGGTCGAGATTCAGCCGTACAATGATCAAACACCCATCCCTTCACCAGTGCACACTTTCTGCCACCAGTGTCCCCAGTATATCCGCCCCCCCATCCCAGTTCTCACCCTGCCCCCATGGCAAGCAATTTCCCCAATTCTCTCTCTCTCTCTCCTTTTGGGTATTGTGTTTTGCTTGAATTTTCCCACCACCATTCAAGTCGGCCTGCCGGGGGGGGGGGGGTGCTAGATCATTTATTGTACCTTGCTCATTTTGAGTATCAGTCACACACAATCACAACCATCCTGTTATTCGTCGATTGCCTCGAGCAGGCCCCAGTAACGTCTCCTTCGTCTTAGCCCTGAGATTTTTTTAAAAAGTGCCATATTCAAGGTTCTTTCAGAGTTAGGAGAATGAGACCCATCACTGTTACTGGTATTTGGCATATTGGGGACGCCACGGGGAGTTTGCCAGACTCTGCCGTGTGGGCAGGTGACATTCGGTAGCCTGCCAGGTTGTCCAAAGTAGGAATGAGATGATAAGATGTCGCGTGGCCGCATGCTGGGTTTTATAGTCTCAGGGTCTTGGCCGTTGATGGGATTACACGGTGCCAGGGGGCCAGTTGGTGGGTGTGACCCCCGCCTACTGGAATTTGGAGGATCTGGGTGGAGGATGCTCAGCCCCGATTCGAGTAGGCTTGGAGATCTCAGCCCCAGGTATCACGAGTATCATTGTAGATGGTTGGGTCCCAGAGTTATTTCTGTAGGGCACCAATCCATTTTGGGATTCAATTGCACGTCTCTGGGGCAGGGCTGTTGGTGCCCTAAGATGGCACGCAGAGGCTCAGTTGTGGGTGTGACAGGCTGACGAGCAGGTGATTAATTCCTGGAGCCCATACACCTCTGCCTTGCTTGTGGAAGCTCTTAGTTGTTTGAATGACAAATGGAGTAGGCGAAGAGACTGCACCTGCTCCATCTGGGGTGCCCCAATTGAAACTGGCTCGGTCTAGGGCCTGGGGAGATCTTTGGCTTGGTGGTATCTTCTGGGACTCGGTGCTGTGTCTCTAGAGGAGGGCTCTTGGTGCGCTAAGATGGTGCCCAGAGGCACACTGTGGGTGTGAGAGCCAGGAAGATGGGTGGGCGGGGCGCCGAAGAGGGACGACCCATTGCCTGTGCCGCCATGCGGCATGGAGATTTGGTCCTGGACCCTGCATACCTGGGCCTTGCTTATGGAAGCTCTAGGTCGCTGGGATTCCACCTGGAGTAGGCTCAGCGTCCTCTTATTTTTAGTCGCAAAGTTATTGGGCACAATTAGCTTCCGGTGTCACCTGCTAGTCACCGGACGGTTCACTGCGGAGCTTCCTTTGTTTGGAACGATCCTTCCAAGCACACTTCCCAGTGCACTATGGACCAGGGCAGGTTTGACCTTCAGCAGACACTGAAGTGTGGACATCACAGGCCCACAGGTGTGGGGCTGAACGGCCGGTTCTGAGTCTTGCTTTGGCTTTTGCAGTGGTTCCCACCATCCAGCACGGACAGCAGGTCCTGAGCACCATCGAAGGTGTCCCGGTCACCCTGCACTGCAAAGCCAGTGGGATCCCCCAACCATCCATCACCTGGTCCAAGGTCGGTGTGGCCGCCAGGGTGGGGCCGACTCCCGGGCCTTAGAACTGTAAGATAAGCAGGGGCAAGGGCGAGAGCACAGTCGGGAAGGCGGTTCCCTTGCATGTGGCCAGCCTGGGTTCGGCATCCCCTAGGGTCCCCCAAGCACCGCCAGGAATGATCCCTGAGTGCAGAGCCGGGAGTCAGCCCTGAGCATCGCTGGGTGGGACCCAAAAAGCAAAACAATAGCTCCCCCCCCCCAAAAAATATAACCAGGATTGCATAAGGAGAGGCTGGGGGCAGCACGGGGTGGGCACTCAGGCTGACTCGGTCCGGCCTGGCTTTGGCGGGCTCAGCCCTGGAGGCTTCGGGCCCAGCGGGGTGCGGCGCCGTCTCCCGTGGGCCCCTGCCTGTCCATCTGTCCATTTGTCTGTCCATCGGGGCAACCCGGGGTGGCCTCCTTCACCTCCTGGGGCTCCCGGGCAGAACCTCCCGCTGGGCCCAGGTTGCTGGGGGCTGCGTGGGGTCAGCCTGGCTGCGACCTCTGTCCCCAGCGCTGTCCGTGTCCTCAGGGGGGGCAGTCCGTGCCCGGCGACGGCCACTTCCTGGTGGGCACAGACGGCGGCCTGCACGTGGCGGAGCCCCGCGGCGAGGACGGCGGCGAGTACACGTGCACGGCCAGCAACGCGGCCGGCCAGGCGCGGCGCAAGGTGCAGCTCACCGTGTACGGTGCGTGCCGCGACCCACGACCCGCGACCCCCGACCCCTGACACGGAAGAGAACGCGCGAGGGCGCGTGCGGGGCTCCACCTCGCCCCTCTAACCCGGAAGGGAACTCGCTCCGTTGGGGGGGGGTGTCTCTACCCTCTGCTCTACCCAGTTAACCTTTCCCCTCTGACCCGGAAGGGGAATCTCTTCGGCTCCGCCAACCTTTCCCCCGGAAGTGAAACTCTCCCTAGCTACGTTCCCTTTCCCTGCCGATCGTGAAGGGGCGCTTCCTGCGCAGCTGTGCTGACCTCTCCCCTCTGACATGGTCGACCTTTCTCCTCTGACCCGGAAGGGGAACTTTTGGCCCCGCTGAGATTTCCTCTCCTCTTCGAGCCGGAAGGGAACTTTCTCGACCGCTGAACCTACTCTGCGCCACTAGTCAACCTTTCCCGCTGACCCGGAAGGGAACGTGCTTCGCTGGGCGGCCTTCACCTCTAACCCGGAAGGGAACTCCCTCGCCTAGGCAACCTTTTCCCCCCGCAGCCCAGAGGGGAACTTGGTTCTACTCAAGTCAAGCTTTCTCCTCCTCTGACCCGGAAGGGGAACTCTTCTCTACTAGGCAATCTTTGCTCTCTGACCCGGAAGGGGAACTTGCTCCACCAGCCCCCCCTCTGACCCGGAAGGGAACTTTCTGTACCACTAAACCTACTCTGTTCCACTAGTTACCTCCCGACCTCTGACCCGGAAGGGGAACTCTCTGCACCTATGTGCCTGCCTCTGCCCTCTGACCCGAAGAGGAACTCTTCACTAGGCAATCTTTGCCCTCTGACCCGGAAGGGGAACTTGCTCCACTAAACCCCCCCTTTGACCCAGAAGGGAGCTTCCTGTACCACTGAACCTACTCTGTTCCACTAGTTTCCCCCCCTCTGACCCGGAAGGGGAACTTGCTCCACTAGCCTGACTCCTCTGACCCGTAAGGGAACTTTTTATACCACTGAACCTCCTCAGTTTCACTAGTCGCCCTCTCCCGTCTGACCTGGAAGGGGACGCTCCTCCCGCCCCCCTCTCAGGGGACGCTCCTCAGGGGACTCCTCTGAGGGGGTTCTCCTGAGGGGGCTTCCCCTGAGGGGGCTCTCCCGAGGGGCCTCCCCTGAGGGGGTTCTCACGAGGGGGCCTTTCCTGAGGGGGCTCCCCTGAGGGGATTTTCCCGAGGGGGTTCTCCCGAGGGGCCTCCCCTGAGGGGGCTCTCCTGACGGGCCTTTCCTGAGGGGGCTCCCCTGAGGGGGTTCTCCTGAGGGGGTTCTCCCGAGGGGCCTCTCCTGAGGGGGTTCTCCCGAGGGGCCTCCCCTGAGGGGGTTCTCCTGAGGGGCCTCTCCTGAGGGGGTTCTCCTGAGGGGGTTCTCCCGAGGGGCCTCCCCTGAGGGGCTTCCCCCGAGGGGCCTCCCCTAAGGGGGCTCTCCTGAGAGGGCCTCTCCTGAGGGGCCTTTTCTGAGGGGGCTCCCCTGAGGACTCCCCTGAAGGGGTTCTCCCAAGGGGCCTCCCCTGAGGGGGTTCTCCCAAGGGGCCTCCCCTGAGAGGCCTCCCCTGAGGGGGCTCTCCTGAGGGGCCTCTCCTGAGGCAGCTCCCCTGAGGCGGCCCCGTCACGCGCGTGTCCCTGCAGTGCGGCCCCGGATCGCGTCGCCGGCGCCCCCGGAGCTGTCGGTGTTGGCCGGCGCAGAGGTGACGCTGCCGTGCGAGGCGACGAGCCTGCCCCCACCCGTGGTCTCCTGGGCGCGCGACCGCCGCCTCATCTCGCCCTTCTCGCCCAGGTGGGTGCGGCTCGTGTCCCCTGGGGGGGGGCTCTCGGGGGGGGGGGGGCTGAGGCGCCTGAGGCGGCCACGGAGGGACGGACGCGCCGGAGTGGGTGGGCGCTGGTCAGGGGCTGAGACTGACCACAGAGTGTGGGGCGGAGGGTGGGTCAGAGAGAGAGAAGGGGACCGGGGTGACAATGGTCGCTGGGAAGGGTCACGGGGACAAGAGCTGAGGGGTCAGGTATGTTCTTGATAACCTTCTAGTATCAATATTGGAAACGACAATACCCAAAAGGAGAGAGACAGAGAGAGAGACAGAGAGACAGAGAGACAGAGAGACAGAGAGAGACAGAGAGACAGGAGAGACAGAGGGAAAGAGACAGAGAGGGAGGGAAAGACAGATAGAGGGAGAGGGAGAAGGAGCGAGAGGGAGAAAGAGAGGGAGAGATAGAGGGAGACAGGGAGAGATAGAGGGAGAGACAGGGAGAGACAGAGGGAAAGGAGACAGAAGGAGGGAGAGAGACGGACAGAGATGGAGAGGGAGAAGGAGAGAGAGGGAGAGGGGAGAGGGAGAGAGAGAGACAGAGGAAGAGAGGAAAAAGAGACAGAGAGAAGGAGGGAGAGAGAGAGAGGGACAGAGATAGAGGGAGAGGGAGTGGGAGGAGAAGCGCCTGCCATGGAGGCTGATGGGAGGTGACTGAGGACCCTAGTGCTGGGGAATCTGCCCTGGTGGAGGGACGGGTGCTGGACACTGTAGGTCTGACACCCGACCATGGACAGCTCTGTCAGGGTCTACCTCATGGTGATTCAATAAAAAGTTTAAAAAACCAAATCCAGAAAAAAAAAAACCCAAAACCAAGGCGTTGTGAATCACAGTGGGAAAAATATTGGGGGTGACCCCATCATTTCTGGATGTGAACTCATGTATATACTAGACGTGTACATGCCCAATCAGCTAAACTGGTTTTTTTTTAATTAGTGAAACACCATGAGGTACGGTTATAGACTTACAAATTTTTGTGCTTGGGTTCCAGTCATACAATGATCAAGTACCCATCCCTCCACCAGCGCCCATCCTCCACCACCACGGGTCCCAGCATCCCTCCCACCCCCCAACCCCCCCCATCCTACCCTGCCTCTGTGGCAGGGCATTCCCCCTTGTTCTCTCTCTCTTCTTTTGGGTCCTGTGTTTTGCGAGAGAGGCATTGAGTGGCCATCATGTTCGGTCTAGAGTCTACTTTCAGCATGCATCTCTCATCCTGGGAAGATCCTCCCAACACCCTTTACTTGGTGCTCCCTTCTCTGTCTGAGCTCCCTTTTCCCCTAGCATGTGTGGCTGACCTCCAAGCCATGGAGCAAAATTCCTGGTACTAATCTCGGCTATTCTTGGGTATCAATCTCCTATTTTGTTACTTTATGTCCCCCAGATGAATGCAATCTTTCTATGTCTCTCCCTCTCTTTCGGACTCATTTCGCTTAGCATACTTTCCATGTAGTACCACTTGTATGTAAATTTCATGACTTTGTCTTTTCTAACAGCTACATAGTACTCCATCGTGTAAATGTACCAGAGTTTCTTTAACCAGTCATCTGTTCTCAGCCACTCAGGTTTTTTCCAGATTCTAAAGCTGAACTTTGTTTTTGGAAATAAAGTTTTGTAGAGGAGTAAATTTTCACCATTTCCAGGTGTGGCCCCCAAGCTCTCACCCCCAAACAAGAAGCAAACAAATCAGCCATGCAGGGTTTGAGATACATATGCATAGTTGGAAATGCATAGTGACTGTTTTTAGCTGCAGTTTGGGGGTGCAGAGATGCAACAGGCCATAACAATAAAAGTGAGTCCATGGGCGGGAATGATGGCATAGCGGGGAGGGCGTTGGCCTTGCACACGGCCGACCCGGGTTCGATCCCCGGCATCCCATAGGGTCCCCCGAGCACCGCCAGGAGTGATCCCCGAGTGCAAAACCAGGGATCAGCCCTGAGCATCGCCAAGTGGGACCCCCAAAAGCAAAGAAAAAAGTGATACGTGTTTGTAATCCCCTCACCCAGTGGAAATTCCCATATCCAGGTGTGAAGGGGAGACAGGAGGGGCTTTCTGAGCGGCCACACCAGCCTCTGTGGGGCAGTCCCAGCCCGTCGTGTTCCCTCTCCTGGGGTCACTCTGGTGTTCTTCCAGACACACCTTCCTGCCGTCTGGATCCCTGAAGCTCACTGACGCCCGGGTCTCCGACGCTGGCCTGTATGTCTGTGTGGCCACAAATATCGCTGGAAACGTGACCCAGTCTGTGAAATTAAGTGTCCATGGTGAGTTTTTTTATTTTTGGTGGGTTTAGGGGGGTGGTAAAGCCTGAGGACCCACAGCCTGTTCAAGCAGTCTTGGGGGGGGGTCAGTGGTGGATGGAGTGTGTGGGACCGAGGCGGCAGCTCTGCCCAGTTCCTCCCTGTGATGAGGTGACCCCAGGACCTTGAGGACCACATCTGCGGTGACCCCAGGACTATGACCCACTTTGAGGGGTTGCAGTGCCTGGTTCGAACTCGGATCCTAACACATACGATGCGTGACCCCTATGAGCCCTAACCACTGAGCTCTCCGCTCCCCTCCTCCCTCCCTGCCCACTCGAGGTGAGTTTTGAATGAAGATGATGGTCGCTTCCAGACCAGCCACATCCCCTGCCACATTCCCTGCCACCTCCCGCATCGAGGGTCATTGCAGACCAGTTTTATTTTCTTCCCCACCGTGTTTACTCTGCACGGTTTTCTCCGGCATTTCTGAACCATCTTGTCCCCTCCCACTCACGTGTGCAGTGATGCATTTTGGAAGCTCAGTTTGACTGTAGTGTGTGTGTGTGTGTGTGTGTGTGTGTGTGTGTGTGTATGTGTGGCGGGGGCGGGCGGGGAGTTGTCAGTAGAACAGCAGGAAATAACGTGGTTCAGCCGCTGATTCTTCCATGGTCGTGACTGTGGGGTTCCCGGCAAGTCCAGGCCAGTCCGTGGAACCGAATATTCCGTTTTTACTTCCAAAGCTCAGTAACTGCAAACCGGATTTCTGGGGCTTTGGGATCGTCTCTTTAGCAAGTGTCCAGCTTCCCTCAGTTTACAGGATGTGGGTCTAATTATCCCTCTGTCTGTCCTTACTGGGACTCTGTAAGCCTGACACTGCGGGTCAGAGTCTCGACACCAGAGAGCCGGTACTTGGCGTCACACGCAGGTCACCTTCTAGTTGTGCCTTCGTGCCGAAGAACATTCCCTAGCACTGGGTGGGGCTCTGAACCTCTCATCTGACTTCTCGAGGCTTGCTCCTCTGATCACGATCACTCTTGGGGGTCGTTATCTCCAAAATTCTCCACTTAGAAAAAAATAGAGGAATTGGGCTTTTTTTAGGAGGTGAGATTCATGCATTCTGTTGATGCCCTTGGATTCATGGTGGTTCTGGTGTTTGCTGTGTCCCCAGTCATACGGGCCCAAGTTTGGATAAATGAGCTTGCGTAGATTTTGAAAGGAAGTCAGGCCAAAGGAAGTTAGTCTCTGTGTTAATTTTTGCTTAATCTCTGATACTCGCAAAGGGTTCTAGGAGAAGCTTTACTTTTTCTTTTTCTTTATTTTTGGGTCACACCCGGCGATGCTCAGGGGTTCCTCCTGGTTCATGCACTCAGGAATCACTCCTGGCGGTGCTTGGGGGACCCTATGGAATGCTGGGGATCGAACCCTGGTCGGCCATGTGCTAGGCAAACTCCCTCCCCGCTGTGCTATTATTGCTCCAGCCCCAGGAGAAGCTTTTCTTAACCATTTGGCTAAACCTTCCTCAACAAAAACTCTTGAGTAAGAGTCTTTGGAGACAAATGTCTTCTGTTGTACTCTTTAATATCCCGAAGATTAAAAAAAAATACTAGAAATGATCTAGGTTGTCTGTCCAGAGAGCTTACAACCTTAACATTATCAACCAAATTAAACCTAACGTTTGCACAGCGGTAGGGTGTTTGCCTTGCACGCAGCCAACATTGCCGACCCGAGTTCGATTCCTCCGCCCCTCTTGGAGAGCCTGGCAAGCTACCGAGAGTATCTCGCCTGCACAGCAGAGCCTGGCAAGCTACCCATGTTGTATTCGAGATGCAAACACAGTCACAACAAAGTCTCCAATGGAGACGTTACTGGGCCCGCTCGAGAAAATCAATGAACAACGGGAGGACAGTGACAGTGACAGTTTATAAGTGCCAGTATGAGAAGTTGGAAGCTTCATTACTCCTCCTGGTCCCGTCAAGGCTCTGATCGGAGAGTTATTTTTCCGATTATCAGGGATAACAACAAGTCTCATGATGGAGATGTTACTGGGCCCCCTCGGGGAAATGGCCCTCCTGAAACTTGCCAAGCCAGTGACACATTGGTGGTCCAAGCCCAGAGCCGAATCCTGGGAGCCTCCCACTTTCCCCTGGCTGCCAGGAGGGCGTGTCTGCAGACGGCCCACTGACCCTGGGCCCTGTGTTTCCTTTCAGTCCCTCCGAAGATTCAGCCTGGCCCCAAGCACCTCAAGGTGCCCGTGGGTCAGAGCGTGGAGCTCCCGTGCCAGGCCCAGGGCTCGCCCCGACCCGAGCTCACCTGGCAGAAGGATGGCCGCGCCCTGCAGGAGTCCGGACCGCGGGGGGTCCTCACCCCCGAAGGCTCCCTGCGCATTCCCCAGACCCTTCTCTCCGACACGGGCGTCTACACCTGCGTGGCCACGAACGTGGCGGGCAGAGAGGAAGCGGAAATCACACTCCATATCCAAGGTGACGGAGGGCCACGGGGCATGGAGAGGGCGGTGGGGGGGGACGGGGTCTGGGGCCCACTCGGTGAACTGAACAAGGAGAACGTTCCAGAAAGAGCAGAGGCGCAGCTCACCCCCGCCTTCGTGTTTGCTATTGGAAAGGGTACGAGAGTCGGGCTGGCAGCGTGTCTGCAGGAATGCCCACCCCCGCCTCACCTTTCTGACGGGGGAGAAGTCGGGGCTGGATAGAGCCGGAGCAGGGAGCCCCCTCATGCTGCCAATTACGCTCGGGTCCAGCCCTCCCTGTTCTGCCTCAATAGTGTTTCTGCTCTGGGGTTCAAAGATCAGTATGTATTTCTGCAAGAATATTGGTACTTATCGATGTCCTCAATATCAAGAATATCCGTACTTCTTGATCAACTTCCTGCCAACTCTTGACAGCAGGTGCAGAGACAGAGACTGTTTGAATGTGAGACTCGGGTCATCAGTGTGAGAAATGCCCCCTGGGAAAGTGACCAGCAGCGAGCAGTGACCGGGGGGCCCCTCACAGTCACCCCTGGTGATGCCTTATGGTGCGGGAGATCAATTTCAGGACCTAGCTCTGCCTGAGTCTTGAGCTAGCTCGTGACCCCCGGAACTCTGAGACACAAGACCGGACCCTGCTGGGGAGCTGGTCTAGCCTCCCGGTCAGACTTGACCAAGGGCTTGTGTTCGGGGTTGCGTCTGTCAAGGGGGCCCACCCTTACAGCGGGTCGTGGTCAAATAATCGAAATAGTCGAAGCTGCGAGTTCTTTTCCTGGAAGGGCAGTTGGAGACGCTTCCCTAGGTGGAAGACACTGTCTCAGAGGTGAAGGAGGAGGAGGAGGAAGAGGAGGAGAATATCGGTCTTTGTGAGGTGGGGTGTGCGAGGGAGAGCTTTCTAGAAGGATAGGTCCAGAGGATGAATCAGTGAATGGCCACAGGCTACGTCAGTTGCATTGCTGATAGAGGGCGAGTCGGCGCGTGCTGGAGCTGAACACACGATCAGGGGCCAGATTATCTAAGACCTAAACATGTAGATGAAGGAGGGTAGAACTAAGTGCAAGGAAACGACTTAACCGTGCTGATGGGATGCCTCAAAACTGAGGAGTCCTTCCTTTTGGGCGGGGGAGGGCCACACTTAGTGGTGCTCAGGGCTTACTCCTGGCTTTGTGCTCTGGAGTCACTCCTGGCAGGGCTCCGGGGTAGAGGCAAGAATCGAACCCAGGCTGGCCACATGCTGGGCAGATGGACCGTCCCCACTGTCCTGTCTCTCTGGCCAAGCCTGGAGAGAATCTTAAAGATCCCCAGACTGGGGTTTTAACGGATCTTTCTGCCGTGAAAAGCTGGGGTACGAGTGACGTTTGTGGTCATGCAGTGAAAGATGATGGCGAGGAGGAGGAGGGTGGTGCCTTGGAGTCCAGAGCGGAGACTGTGACTGGGTGTGGGGAGGGGAAGTGGAGGGAGCTGGGACCCCCAGTTTCTTTTTTCCTTACTTGGCTTTTGGGCTACATCCAGCAGTGTTTGGGTCTTAACTATATATTTTTTTTTCTTTTTGGGCCGCACCTGGCGATGCTCAGGGCTGACTCCTGGCTCTGCACTCAGGAATCACTCCTGGCAGTGCTCGGGAGTTGGGCTGGCAGTGCGATACTTATCGATGTCACCCTATGGGATGCTGGGAATCGAACCCGGGTCAGCCACGTGCAAGGCAAGCGCCTTTCTCGCTGTGCTCTCTCTCTGGCCCCAGACTTTCGAATTTTTTTCCTGAAATGATTGGATTGAGAGGCTCCTGGGAGCGCGATGGGAGGGTCTGAGAACAGGCGAGAATCGGGTCCACGGGGAGTGCGTGTGAAGGTCCCAAGCAGGAAGCCACTTCGGGCCATGCCTGTGTTCTCTGATGTTCTGAGGAGATTTGGATTTGGAGGAGTCACCTCTAGACTCACAGAACATTCCGAGGGGTCTACAAACGAGGACTCCAAAGGGAAACGTGTTTCAGGAGAAGACCCCAATATGAAGTCCCATGAAACCCCTCGGGTGAGAGCGAGTGAGGGTTGAATTAGTAACAGTGGCCATTGGACTGAGGAACTACAGAGGTGAGGCCAGGTGGGGTGATGGGGGGGAGGAGGAGAGAGATGCAGAATCCCTGAGGCACAGCCTGGAAGACACGGCAGGGAAGAGTGAATTCTCTGGGCCCGAGTGACAGTATAGCAGGGAGGGCATTTGCCTGGCATGCAGTCAACCTAGTGCAGAGCCAGGAGTCAGCCCTGAGCATCGCTGGGTGTGACCCCCCCCCAAAAAAAAGAATGAATTCGCTGGGCCAGAGCAATAGCACGGCGGGGAGGGCGCTTGCCTTGCACGTGGCCGACCCGGGTTCAATCCCGGGCATCCCATCCCTTAAGCACTGCCAGGAGTGAGTCCTGAGTACAGAGGCAGGGATAAGCCCTGAGCACCAACCGAGTGTGCTCCCCTCCCCCGAAAAAAGAACTTGCAGGGGAACTTGGGGGTCCAGATTCTTGGGCCACCTCGAGGTGGGAACGCCTGCAGGTAGGGGTAGGAGGAGACTCCGGAGACGGAGCTGGTGATCCGGGTGGGTGCCGCGGCTGCCCCAGGAACGCCTTTGTCTCCCCACAGAACCCCCGACGCTGGGAGAATTGGACCCTCCCTACAACACCCCGTTCCAGGAGAGAGTGGCCAACCAGCGCATAGCGTTCCCGTGTCCTGTGACAGGTGCGTGGTTGGGGGCGCGCCCAGGTGGGCCCCCTTGAATGTGACTCCAGCAGCGGCCTGGTGCCCACAGCTGGGCAGGTGTGGCCCATGGGGGGACCTCGTGCCTTTGCATTTCAGCCGTTTTGGTCTCTCTGTGAGACCAGCAGGCTCTGTCTCGGCTCCATTTCTGTTCTTGCCATCGGATCCTTGGTTTCTTTATCTGCTGCTTGTCCCTTTGGCAAGTTTCTCCTTTCGAACCCCACCCGGACGCTCCTTGGATCCGTCCACGTGCGTCTCGCTCCGCAGGGAACTCGGTCCCTTTGTCATCCGTCTCTGGAAAGGACTTAGCTGACACCCTCCTCCCCACATTGGTGCTCCACCCACTCGAAGGCCAGGGTGTTGTAACTTGGAGCCTGGAGGAGTCTCAGGCTTTGTCCCTTTGTCCCTGAGTTTCTGGATTTTTCTCCCGCCTGCTTCTGGCAGGGGATGCTCTGAGGGGCCGGGGGATGTTGTGCCTTTCCATTCCTTTTTACCCATAGGTACCTAGGATCAATCAATCAGTGACACGGATTCAACTAGGGTGGCACAGTATTTCTTTTTAAATTATTTTATATTTATTTTTGCTTTTTGGGTCCCACCCGGCGATGCTCAGGGCTGACTCCTGGCTCTGCACTCAGGGGTCACTCCTGGCGGTGCTCGGGGGAACCTATGGGATGCCGGGGATCGAACCCGGGTTGGTCGTATACGCAAGGCAAACACTCTATACTCACTGCACCATTGCTCTGGCCCCTAATTTATTTTTTAATCGGATCACAGTGAGACACACAGTTACAAAGATGTTCATGATCGGGTCTCGGTCACACAATGTTCCAACACCCGTCCCTTCACCAGTGCTCATTTCCCAGCACCAATGTTCCCAGTTTCCCTCCCACCATCTTGCCTCGATGGCAGGCCTGGAGTCCCCTAGGGCCTGCACCTGTGGCCAGCTTGTCTTCTGGGCAAGAGGGCTAAGTCTCTTGATGTTTTGCAGCAGCATGAAGAGGAAAATCCGTTGAATGCACCTTTTGGGTCGGAATGTGTCACCGCTGCTTCTGAGGCAGGCACATTTGTCGCTCCTTCCTTTCCTGCTGTGGTTCTCCCTCTCGTGTGAGAGTCTCAAGGCCCTGAGCTGTTCATTTAGCCACTTTTGTGGACTCTGCCCTGGTCTCTGGGGGCCTGAGAAGCATCTGACAGTGACTTGCGTGTCGCTACAGACATGAATGAGGGGCTGGAGCGATAGCACAGCGGGTAGGGCGTTTGCCTTGCACGCAGCCAATATGGCCGACCTGGGTTCGATTCCCAGCATCCCATAGGGTCCCCCGAGCACCGCCAGGAGTGATTCCTGAGTGCAGAGCCAGGAGTCAGCCCTGAGCATTGCTGGGTGGGACCCAAAAGCAAGCCCCTCCCCCGCAAAAAAAGAATAAAGAGTGCGGGGCCTGGAGTAATAGCACAGCAGGTAGGGCATTTGCCTTGCACGTTGCCGACCTGGGTTCGATTCCCAGCATTCCATATGGTCCCCCGAGCACCGCCAGGAGTAATTCCTGAGTGCATAAGCCGGGAGTAGCCCCTGAACACCGCCGGGTGTGACCCAAAAAGCAAAAAAAGGACTGATGAGGAATTCAGAGGTCCGGTACTACCTTCTCAGGATTTCCTGGTGGGAGGCGGATCTTGAAAGTCGCCTTGACCTCAGGATGCATGTTAGAGCCCAAACAGAAATTTCCTTTCCTCCTCTCCATCATGACTCCCTCAGTTTGTGGTAAAGAGACCCCCGCCCCCGCAACACCTTCATTTCTGATTTAGGGACCCCGAAACCGACCATCAAATGGTTACGAAATGGCCGTGAGCTGACGGGCCGAGAGCCGGGTGTTTCCGTGCTGGACGATGGCGCCTTGTTGGTCATTGCTGCTGTTAGTCTCTACGACAACGGGGAGTACATCTGTGTGGCGGTGAACGAAGCCGGGACCACGGAAAGGAAATACACCCTCAAGGTCCACGGTAAGTGTGACCGGTAGGCCAGCATCCTCCTCTAGGGGGGCCATCTTTCCTTCTGAGGTGGAGAAGGACTCAGCTCGGGGGCTGAGTGAGTTCCCAGGCTCTCGCGCAGAAAGCCAGTGATTCGCCGAGGGCCTGGTTTCAGATGTGTATGGAGTTGGCGTTGTTCAGACTCCAAGCGGGACGAAGAGACGTGGTTACGTGTTTCCTGGCGTGGCCTTGGAGGCGAGGAAGGGGATTCGTAGTGTGTTTGTGTGTGTGTATGTGTCTTTCCAGGGCCATTTCGTACTCCCCCAAATATGTGTCAAGGGCCACCCACTCGGTGGAGCGTTGCGTCCCTTGCTCTGTTTGGCCAAGCTTGTAACTATCTCACGGTATAATTCAATAAAATGAAAAAATAATAAAATAAAATTCAGTGATAGTGACCTAGAAATGCATCAGCTTATCTCAGCCGTGTGCCCCCCTCTTACTGACATAGCTCGCTCAGGGGTCCCTGAACCTGCTTTTAGTAAAGGCGGAGCATTTCGCTTGTATGAGGTTGTCTGTTACCATGAGTAACGGCTCAGTAGAAGTTTGGGGCACAGGCTGGTTTTTTGTTGTTGTTTTTTTTTTTTAATTTTTTAACCATGGTGTCTGAAAGTGAAATTTTCAGGGGGCCGGAGCAATAGGGCATTTGCCTTGCATGTGGCCAGTCTAGGTTCGATTCCCAGCATCCCATAGGGTCCTCCGAGCACCACCAGGATGCAGAGCCAGGAGTCAGCCCTGTGCATGGCCGGGTGTGACCCAAAAAGCAAAAAATAAATAAATAAATAAAATTTTCAAAGAATTCAAGTCTAAAAAGAGGGGCTGGAGCGATAGTACAGCGGGGAGGGCATTTGCCTAGCATGTGGCCGACCCGAGTTCTATTCCCAGCATCCCATAGGGTCCCGTGAGTGCTGCCAGGAGTAACTCCTGAGTGCAGAGCCAGGAGGAACCTCTGTGCATCTCTGGGTGTGGCCCAAAAAGCACTGTAGTAGCACTGTCCTGTCCTCCCGTTGTTCATCAATTTGCTCAAGAGGGCCCAGTAACGTCTCCATTGGAGACTTTGTTGTTACTGTGTCTGGCATATCGAATACGTCACGGGGAGCTTGCCAGGCTCTGCCGTGCGGGCGAGATACTCTCGGTAGCTGGCCGGGCTCTCCGAGAGGGGCGGAGGAATCGAACCCGGGTTGGTGGGGTCGGCCGCGTGCAGGGCAAACGCTGCACCACTGTGCTATTGCTCCAGCCCAAAAAGCAAAAAAAAAAAGTAAAATTTTCAAAAAATTCAAGTCTAAAAACGGGCTGGAGCGAGAGCACAGCGGGGAGGGCATTTGCCTGGCACACGGCCCGACCCAGGTTGGATCCCCGGCATCCCAGAGGGTCCCCCTTGCACCGCCAGGAGTGATTCCTGAGTGCAGAGCCAGGGGCAACCCCTGTGCATCGCCGAGTGTGACTCCTTCCCCCACCAAAAACCCAAGTCTTAACGAACTCTCTCCCCCAACACGCTGTCTTTGACCTCCCTGCAGTTCCGCCGGCTATTAAAGATACAGAACAAGCCACGAACGTGTCGGTGCTGGTAAACCACCTGACCAGTCTCTTCTGTGAGGTGGAAGGCACGCCGGCTCCCATCGTCACGTGGTACAAAGACGACGTCCAGGTAAGGGAGAAGGACGAGACGGGCAGCGTTTCCACTGCTTGAAGCGGACGGGTCAGCCGTTGCCTGCACACAGGTGCTTCTTACGGGACTTTGCGTGACGCACTTGGATTCGTTGGGGCAAGATGTGTCCCTCACGCATGTCCCCTCCAGGTGGCCCCGAGCAGCACTGTTCACATCGTCAACGGCGGGAAGACCCTGAAGCTCTTCCGGGCGGCAGCCGAGGACGCGGGAAGATACTCCTGCAGAGCCATCAATATCGCGGGCACGTCGCAGAAGTACTTCAACATCGACGTGCTAGGTAACCAGGCCTTCCGAAGCTGCCTGTGAGGCGTTTCTCGCGTGGGGTGGAGCTTTAAAAGACAAGGAGGAAAGTGGGGTGGGTGGTTCCAAGAGAGAGTCTAGGCGCTGGCCCTGCGTGGTCTGTTCTGCTTTCAACCCTGGTGCCACGTAAGGTCCCCTAAGCCCCCTCCAGGGGTGATCCCTGAGCGCAGAGCCAGGAATAAGCTCTGAGCACTGCTGGGCAAGTGATTCCAACTCCCTTTCCCACCCCCAGTTGGTAGGAAAGATGCTCATTTCGCTTTATCATTTTTTTTGATTTTTAATATGTTTAGTGGGTTGGAGCGATAGCACAGCGAGTAGGGCGTTTGCCTTGCACGTGGCTGACCCGAGTTCGATTCCTCCACCCGCCTCGGAGAGCCCGACAAGCTCCCGAGAGTGTCCCGCCCACATGGCAGAGCCTGGCAAGCTCCCCGTGGAATATTCGAGAGGCCAAAAACAGTCACAACAAGTCTCACAGTGGAGACGTGACTGGTGCCCGCTCGAGCAAATCGATGAATCACGGGAGGACAGTGCTAATACACTCCGTCAAATCGTAGGATGGGGTTAGAGAGACCATATGGGCTTTGGATGCTGCCAACTTTGATTCACTTCCTGGTGACACAGGGTCCCCCAAAGAGTCAGGTGAAGTCCTGTAGGCCCCTCAGGCCCAGCAGGACATTACCATATCCTCACACCCGCACTCTGACCTGCCAACTTGGCGGGCTAAGAATAGCCGGGAGGGTCCTGAGCATCCCTGAGGGGCCCCCCTCATAAAAAGAAAAAAATTGGGGGGGGGCTGGAGCTATAGCATAGCGGGTAGAGCATTTATTTGCCTTGCACACAGCCAACCCGGGTTCGATTTCCAGCATCCCATAGGGTCCCCCAAGCACCGCCAGGAGTAATTCCTGAGTGTAGAGCCAGGAGGATCCCCTGAGCATCACTGGATTGACAGAGAAAGAGAGGAGAGAGGAGAGAGAGAGGGGAGAGAGAGAGAGAGAGAGAGAGAGAGAGAGAGAGAGAGAGAGAGAGAGAGAGAGAGAGACCCCCACACAAGGAGAAACGCAGGCAGGAGGTGTTTGCCTTGCATATGACCAACCCAGGTTCAATCCCCAGCATCCCATAGGGTCCTCCAAGCACCGCCAGGAGTCATTTCTGAGTGCAGAGCCAGGAGGAACCCCTGAGCATCACTGGGTGTGACCCTAAAAGCAATAATAATAATAATAATAACAACAGCAACTTTCAGGGTCCTATTTGTCACACCAAGGTGACTTTGTGTGTCAGACTTGTGTTTACAGTGATTAACTCCTGTGGAGGCGGGCGGGCACTTTGACAAAGCAGTGACACTCCACGGAAAGTCGCTCCTTCTGCCCACATCCCCCGAAGCTGCCGGGTCATCCCTGAATGCGGGCGGGGGGGCCAGGCCACTGTCGCCGCCCTCACTCATCCCAGTAGCTGTGCCCCGGTTACTCACGTGGTCCCTCGGAACATGGGCTCAGCCTGCCGGGTGAGCTTCAGGGATGGCGCGATCCAGCCTCACGCCCGAGCCCTGCCTTAAGCTCCCTGCCCTTGCCGCCTGGGCTTCCACCAACGCCCCCACTCTCACGGGCCTCCTCGGTCACCCGTCTTCCCTGTGAGCACTGTTCTCAGAGTCTTGGCACGTTTTGTTCCCCTTGGGAAGCGGCGGACGCACCACCCACGCGTGCCCAGGAAACTCCTTCCTGCCGCCTCTCTCTTCCACGTCCAGCTTCCACGGGCGGGTGCCGCTATTGCTCCCCTAAAACTTGGGTTCGTACCTGGGATGAGGAAAAGGGGGTATGGTCGGAGGGTTTGTTGGTTTCAGAAATACTGTGGTGACATCGTGGCTAGTTAGGGGGGCCCGTCCCCCCTTGTCTCGCCATGTCACTGTTTCCATGATGGGTTGTCTCTCTTGCAGTTCCACCCAGCGTGACGGGGGCCAGCTCACCCGGTGAGGTCTCGGCTGTGCTGGGCCAGGACGCGACCCTGGAATGCCGGGTCACGGGAAACCCCTTCCCCTCCGTTCACTGGGTCAAGGACAGCAAGTAGGTGCCCTGCCTGTCCCTCCACGGGGACCACTGATGGCAAACACCAAGTGCATGTGGGATTTTTATTCGTTTGAGATCATTAAATCTGGGGCTGGAGTGATAGCACAGCGGGAAAGGCGTTTGGCTTGCACGCGGCCAACCCGGGTTCGATTCCCAGCATCCCATAGGGTCCCCCAAGCACTACCAGTAGTGATTCCTGAGTGCATGAGCCAGGAGGAAGCCCTGAGGATCCCTAGGTGTGACCCAAAAAGAAAAAAAATAAAAATAACCCTAAAACGGACAAAATAAATGGTCACCGCAGGCAGGTGGAGGAATGGGAGAAGAAGAAGGAGAAGATCATGAGGCCACAGTATGCGGGAAAAAAAATCATCTGAATTTTGAAAGATATTCTCCATGTTATTCCGTAATGCGTTCCAGTCTCAGCAGTGTTTCTTAATGGCTTTGTGTCATAGTTTTTAATTCTGTGTGGCTCTGCTTTATTTCATGGCGATTCATGAACGAGGGGGCTTAGGAGAGTCACGTAGACCCAGGTGACACAATTTCATGCTTCTCCCCAGGCCTCTATTTTTGGGAGACCCCAACATTGAGCTTCTGGACAGAGGACAAGTGCTGCGTTTGCGGGCACTCCGGAGAGGGGACAAGGGACGCTACCAGTGTGTGGTGACCAACGCTGCCGGCAAGCACACCAAAGACGTCAAGCTCACCGTCCACAGTAAGTTCCACCTTCTTGGGCTTCTCGGCGGGAACAGAAAAGTAGTTGACTGGTCACAGTTACTCTCCACCTTTCTTTTACTGTCTCCATCCGGTGGAGTATTACACACTCCAGAACAAAGAACCTACCCTCTTCAGGCTAGACTGAACATAGGCTTCATTTATACGCCAGATAGTCCTGAGCACAGTGGACAACTAGGGCCGACACTCACAGTCACTGATTAACAACTTTTGTGCCTTGTATGGAAGAGAGCAGGATTGGAAACCGACACCCAACGTCCAAATAATCCAACAACGGCAGATGCTGTCTTCCGATTTGGTTGCGTGTGAATTGTTACGTCAGAATTTTTTTTACTCTTTATTTTTTCTTTTTGGGTCATACCCGGCGATGCTCAGGGCTGACTCCCAGCTCTGCACTCAGGAATCACTCCTGGCTGGTGTTCAGGGGACCATATGGGATGCTGGGGATCGAACCTGGGTTGGCCGTGTGCAAGGCAAATGCCCTCCCCGCTGTGCTGTCGCTCCAGCCCCCTTTTTAAATCTTTTTTCTTTATTTGTTTTGACTTTTTGGGTCACACCCGGCAGTGCCCAGGAGTTATTCCTGGCTCTGCACTCAGGGGTCACTCCACATCAAACTTCACAGGATCGAGTGACTTTCATGAGCTCTCCTTTGATGAACTCAGGTGTTTCCCAATTGGTTCGTTTGGGCAGAGATCAAAAGTCCGTATTCCCCCCCCCAAAAAAAAAGTCCGTACCCCTGGAGGAGTTTTCACATGCATGAGAGAGGATGAGGCCGATGGTCGCCTTCCCCTGTTTCCTCCTCATTCCTCCTTTCCTTTATGCGGACCTCGTGGGGGTCAGGTTAATACTTAGCACCCATTCTGCTGCTCAACCCGCAGTATCATGGTCCCCAGAAGTATGTAGCATGTGTTTGATGAAAATCCTGCATCCCTGCTTTCAGTCAAGATTGTGGCTATTGGGGCTGGAGCGATAGCACAGCGGGTAGGGCGTTTGCCTTGCACGTGGCCAACCCAGGTTCGATTCCCAGCATCCCATAGGGTCCCCCGAGCACCGCCAGGAGTAATTCCTGAGCGCAAAACCAGGAGTAACCCCTGTGCATGGCTGGGTGTGACCCAAAAAGAAAAAAAAAAGATTGGGGCTGCCAATCAAAATTTTAGAGATTCTCTGCTTCCATGCCTGATACTCTGAAGCGTCAGACGGGGGCGTGTGATGGTCCTCCAGAGCCTGTGCTTCCCAGGGCCCTGGATCACTCTTGAGCACTTGGAATGTGTCTGGTCCAAATTGAGCGGAGCTGACCGTATAAAGTCCATTCCTGGCCTCTGAGCTTCACAGGGAGACATCGGCCATCCTCTTGATGCATTTGCACTGACTGTCTCTGAGGTGGTCCTCTCATGGCTATGCCGGGCTCAGGGGTCAAGCGTATTCCTACACTGCATACCCCTTGTTTGTTTTTTATTTTATTTATTTATTTATTTATTTATGTTGGCTTTTTGGGTTCTACCCGGCGATGCTCAGGGGTTCCTCCTGGCTCTGCACTCAGGAACTACTCTTGGTGGTGCTCAGGGAACCCTATGGATGCTGGGAATTGAACTCGGGTCGGCCACGTGCAAGGCAAACGCACTATCCACCGTGCTATCGCTCCAGCCCCAAACCCTTGTTTATTTTTATATGTCGGAAGGGGGCCGCAGGAAGTTTGGAGTGACAGGTGGTCTGCACCCTGTTTCTGTGGCAAAGAAGTGGTCTACTTGTTCGTAAGAACCGGGCCTTCTTGGGGCCAGAGCAATAGCATAGCAGGGAGGGCGTTGGCCTTGCACGCGGCTGACCCGGGTTCGATCCCCGGCATCCCATGGGGTCCCCCAAGCACTGCCAGGAGTAATTCCTGAGTGCAGAGCCAGGAGCAACCCAGAGCATCTCCGGGTGTGAACCCCCCCCCAAAAAAAAAATAGAACTGGGCCTTCTGGGCTTGGAGTTCAGACCTGGCGCTTCTGCTCTGTGACGCTGGACAAACTGCCTCGCCCGTATGAGTTTCTGTTTGTTCATCTGTAAAAGGGTGATGTCCGCACCGTGGAATAACACACGAGGCCCAAGGGCCTGATTCTCTGCATGTGCTACTTGACTTTTCTAGTAAGTTTCAGAAAAGTCACCATTATCCTCTCAGTGATTGTCTTGTCTTAGAGCTTGGAAATACAGAGAATCTAATTAGATGTCTGTATAGCATCGCGGAATTCCAAATATCCTTTAAAAAAAATGTTAGCTGTGGGATTTTTTTTGGGGGGAGGGGAGGTTTATTGGGGTGACACCCAGATATGCTCGGGGCTGACTACTTCCTTTAACTCGGGGATCACTCCTAGTAGTGCTCGGGACAAGTGCCAGAGTAATGCAGAGTGTGGCCCCTGAACCCCCGCCCCCAGGGAAAATTTAAAAAAGAGGGCTGGAGCGATAGCACAGTGGGGAGAGCATTTGCCTTACACTTGGCCAACCGGGTTCGATCCCCGGCATCCCACAGGGTCCCCCGAGCACCGTCAGGAGTGATTCCTGAGTGCAGAGCCGGGAGGAACCCCTGAGCATCACCGGGTAGGACCCAAGAGGCCAAAATAATAATACTAATGATAATAATAATAATATTCATGGAACTGGAGATAGTCCAGCAGGGAGGGCGTTTGCCTTGCATCAGCCAACCTGGGTTCAATCCCCAGCATCCCCTAGTGTCCCCCGAGCACCGCCAGGTGTGATCCCTGAGTGCAGAGCCGGGAGTCAGCCCTGAGCATCGCCAGGTGGGACCCAAAAAGCAAAAAAATGAAACAGAAAGGAATCCCAGCAGATGTTTTGTCGCGCCGGCATCTGGGGAACAGGCCGCCAGCTGCTCTTTGAGCCTTGGGATCAAAGCCGGGTCCTGGGATGGCTGCTGGGACAAACACGTGGTTGATCTTGCAACAGCATCTCTGGGTCGGGCAGGCGGGCAGCTGGCTAAGGGCGGGCAGGAACTTGCTGACGGTTGCAAGGGTCAAGTGGGGTGAAGGAATTCTCCGGCAGCTGGGCAGAAGCAGAGCTTGAGGGGAGAGCATCTCCAGCTGTGGCCAACTCAGGAGCTCACGGGTGTCCTGTTGGAGGCAGTGGCCCCCGCGGGGGTCTCCGAGGGTGTTGTGGCCTGACTTCGTATCCTGCCCCCAGCACTGAGCTCTCCACCCTTTCATGGTCTCCAGCACACACTGATGGCTCAGTGGCAGCTTGGCGCGGGGGCAGGTGGGCTTACTTGGCTCTGTGCCCAGGGGTCACCCCCGGTGGTGCCTGGGGCATCCCTTGGGGGTCTCGGGCTGCTTGGAGGCGGGCCCTCGTGCCCACTCTGGTCCTATTGTATCAGCAGTCAGCGGCCTTTTCTTTTGCTTTCTTTGTTCAATGTCACTTTCTTAAGTAACTATAAGACAATCTAGCAGACCTCAAAGATCCCCCGACACTAATGTGAAGCCTTTGTTTCTCCGGAAATCTGAAACCCCAAGGAGGGTGGGGGGTGGTAGTAAACTTGGACAACAAGAAGACAAGCAGTCAGTATAAATAGCATATCACAGATGGTGTAAATAACAAGACAGCAGACAGTCAGTATAAATGACAAGACGGCAGACCGTCTGTCTGTCTATCTGTCTGTCTGTCCTCCCGTTCATTGATTTGGCATATCGAATACATCATGGGGAGCTTGCCAGGCTTTTGGTATAAATAACACCAGCAGACAGTCGGTATGAATAGCACTGTAGCACTGTCCTCCCGTTGTTCATGGATTTGCTCGAGTGGGCCCAGTAAGTCTCCATTGGAGACTTTGTTGTTACTGTGCTTGGCATCTCGAATGCGTCACGGGGAGCTTGCCAGGCTCTGCCGTGCGGGCGAGATCCTCTCGGTAGCTTGCCAGGCTCTCCGAGAGGGGCGGAGGAATCGTTTGCATGCCAGGCGAACGCCCTACCTGCTGTGCTCCTGCTGCAGCCCTCACTGTAAATAACGAGACCACAGACGATCGCTGTAAATGACAAGATGGCAGACAGTCAGCGTCAATAAGGACAGCAGACAATTGGTGTAAATAGCAAAACAGCAATGGATATAAATACCAAGATGACACACAGTCAGTCTAGGTAACAAGACGACAGTCAGTGTGATAACAAGACGCTGAACATCGGTACCAGTCACACTTGCCAGCTGCTGCTGTTCCCTTGCCGTAACTTGAAACGCGTGAGCGGCCGGCAGCCTCTGAGCTGTGCTGGGGCTCCAGGCTCACCAGGCCAATCGTGTCTGTTCTGACCCTCAGTCCCCCCGAGCATCAAGGGCGGGAACGGGACCCTGGAGGTGTCGGCGCTGGTCCACAGCAGGATCAAGCTGGAGTGTGAGCCGCGGGGACTGCCCCTGCCCACGGTCACGTGGTCCAAGGATGGCCAGCCAGTCCTCCCGGGCTCCCAGGTCCTCTATGTCGAGAAGGGACAGTTTCTCCACATCCCGAGAGTGCAGGCCTCTGATGCGGCCACCTACACGTGCCATGCCACCAATGTCGCCGGAACAGCTGAAAAATCCTTCCGTGTCGATGTCTATGGTAAGAAACGGGACCTCAGGGGCCGGAGTGATAGTACAGCGTGAAGGGCGTTGGTGTTGCACGTAGCCGACCCGGGTTCAATCCCCGGCATCCCATAGGGTCCCCCGAGCACCACCAGGAGTGATTCCTGAGTGCAGAGCCAGGAGGAACCCCTGAGCATCGCTGGGTAGGACCCAAAAAGAAAAAGAAAAAAGAAGGAAAAAAACAAGGGAGAGATAGGGAGAGAGGGAGGGAGGGAGGGAGGGAGGAAGGAAGGAAGGAAGGAAGGAAGGAAGGAAGGGAGGGAGGGAGGAAGGAAGGAAGAAGAACGGAGGCTGGAGCGATAGCACAGTGGGTAGGGCATTTGCCTGGCACACATCTGACCCGGGTTCGATCCCCGGCATCCCATAGGGTTCCCCAAGCACAGCCAGGAGAGATTCCTGAGTGCAGAGCCAGGAGTCAGCCCTGAGCATCACCAGGTGGGACCCAAAAAGGAAAACAAAAACAAAAACAAAAAAAAGTAATATTATGAGTGTGTTATTAATATATTGTAGTAATAAAATATTGTGTTTATATATCTCAATATATTATCAGTATAATAGGATTACATTATGTCCCTTGAAAATATTACTTTTTTTTAATGACTTTGGGGTCCAGAGAGATAGCACAGCGGGGAGGGCGCTTGCCTTGCATGCGGCCAACCCGGGTTCGATCCCCGGCATCCCCTAGGGTCCCCCGAGCACCGCCAGGAGTGACTCCTGAGTGCAGAGCCAGGAGTCAGCCCTGAGCATCACCGGGTGGGACCCAAAAAAGCAAAAAAGTGAATAAACGATGGGACCTCAAGTTCCTTACAGCCCCGAGTTGCCTCATGCCAGCAGCCCGCTCGTTCCTCCGACCCTCCTCCTGTTTGCGGTTGGCAGAGTGCGCCCCCGGATTGGGGGAAGGGTGTCTCCCCAAGCGAAGGTTAACCAGAAGGTGGCCCAGTGATTCAGCCCTGCGTCCACCCAAAGCACTAGTGACAACAGACCGTTGAGTTTCTAGGGAAAACACAAAGTGTGGTCTTCCCATAGCACCCACATAAGATTTGTTCTGGGCCCCCCTAGAAACTAAGTTTATATTAAACCTTTTATGTAAAATGGGCTGGAGCGACAGCACGGTGGGGAGGGCGTTTGCCTTGCACACAGCCAACATGGCCGACCCGAGTTCGATTCTTCCGCCCCTCTCGGAGAGCCCGGCAAGCTACCGAGAGTATCTCGCCCGCACGGCAGAGCCTGGTAAGCTCCCTGTGATGTATTCGATATGCCAAACACAGTAACAACAAGGTCTCCAATGGAGACGTTACTGGGCCCGCTCGAGCAAATCGATGAACAACGGGAGGACAGTGACAGTGATCTAAAATGGCATAGGAGGCCCGGGAGACCTGTGAGGAGCTGGCCTTGCTTGCAGCCTACCAGGGCTCTGTCCCTTGTACCCCTGTGGTCCCCTGAACCCACCGGGAGTGACTCCGGAGCTCAGGGTCAGGAATGAGCCCTGAGCATCGCCAGGCGTGGCCCAAATCACTCTCCATCCCCCTTCCACCCTCCAAAAAAATAAGCTGGGGCCTGGGAGATGGCCCAGTGGGCTGAACACGTGCATCTGAAAGCCCTGGGTTGGATCCCAGCGACCCACCGGGTCCCCCAAGCAGGAGAGAGCCACGAGTAAACCCTGAACACTGCTGGGTGTGACCCCAAACCAACAAACCAAAACCAGGCATTCAGCCGAACCTCACTCGACTCTCGAGGACCCCTGGCCCTAATGCCGGGCTGGTGCTCGGTCCACGGTCACCCGCTGCGTCATGGAGGGACCCAGAGAGAGGGAGACTTGGCCTTTCCCAGAGACATGCTGGTCAGAGGCCCGGTTTCACGTGCAGGCCTGCCCTGCAGACGCTGGGGAGAGGCCCCCTCTGTCTCTCCGCCACTGTCGGGACGGAGTCCTTCCCCTGTGTACCTGCAACCCTTCCCATGCCTCAGGCCTGAGAGGACAGGCTCATGCCCCTTCCCTAAGAGAGCAGAAATACTTAAGGACCCCCAACGCCCTTTTCCTGGGAGAGTAGATGGAGCTCAGGGACCCCCAGACACCCCTCCCTAACAGCCCAGATGGCATCCACGTGATGCCCGCCTGCCTCCCGCCTCCCCTCCGTCCCCAAGACGGGTCCGAGTCGGCCTGTGTTTTGCCTCCCCAGTGCCTCCCACCATCGAGGGGGACGCGGCCGGGTTCCGGACGAAGCAGGTGGTCCTGGCCCACCCCCTGACCCTGGAGTGCAACGCGGCCGGCCACCCGCCGCCCACCCTCACCTGGCTGAAAGACGGGGTCCCCGTGCGGGCCGGCGACCACGTCCGCCTGGGCGCGGGCGGGAAGAAGCTCGAGCTCCTGAGCGTCCTGGAGGCCGACCAGGGCCAGTACGTGTGCGTGGCCAGCAGCGTGGCCGGAGAGAAGGAGATCAGATACGAGGTGGAGGTGCTGGGTGAGTCGGGGGCCCGCCCGGCCCTGCTCCCGGGGAGACGTGCCCAGTCCGGTGGGAACTGAGTTCTCGGCTCTTGTCAGCTTTGTTGGGCCACACCCAGCAGGGCTCGGGGGTCACTCCTGGTGGGGACCCCGGGTGGTGTCGGGACCACACCCCTCTGCCGTCTCTTCGTCCCGATCACTTGGGCTTTGACCTGGGGAGGAAGGAGGAATCTCGGTCGAGGTGGAGGCGTGTCCTTGCCCCTGGCCTGGCTGTTACTGGCGGATTTTCCTCCAGAACCCCGGTCCGGGCAGCTCCTCGTTTGTCGAAGGGTGGATGTTTGCGTCTCAGACTCGCGGATGGCACTGGGGGTCCGTGGGGACCCCCCCCCCCGGCTGCATTGTGCCAGGCGGCTGATCACGGGATTACTAGGAAGTCGGCCCACCCCCACCCCCAGCCTCTGTCTGGTACCAACCGAAGACTTTGGAAGAGACGATCCACTTTTTTTTTTTTTTTTTTGGTTTTTGGGTCCCACCCTCAGGGCTTCCTCCTGGCTCTGCGCTCAGGGATCACTCCTGGTGGTGCTCGGGGGATCCTAGGGGATACCGGCGATCGAACCCGGGTCGGCCTCGTGCCAGGCCAATGCCCTCCCTGCTGTGCTATTGCTCCAGCCCCGAGAAGTTCTACTTTTGAGGTTCTCTTCTCGCGACAATCAACAGCATAAGAAGGGAACCCACTTTATCCTCACCCGGCCTCAGGGGCACCTTGTCGCTCGGTGGCATAAGTCCATCCTGCCAGAGCTGTTGGGGCAGAGATGGTACCAAGGGGAAGGTTCCCGCCTTCCACGCGGTTAACCTGACTTCAGAGAGTTCCCCAAGCCCTGCCAGGAGTCAGCCCCGAGCACAGAGCCGGGAGTGAGCCCTGAGCACAGAGCCTGGAGTCATCCCCGAGCACAGACCAAGGAGTCACAGAGCCAGGAGTCAGTCCCGAGCACAGAGCCGGGAGTGAGCCCTGAGCACAGAGCACAGAGCCGGATGTTACGCTGTGAGCACAACTGGATGTGCCTCCCGCCACAGACAGAACTGTGTGTGTTTGCCCTGCTCACTGCTCCTTGCACACTTTCCCTCCCAGTCCCTCCCACGTGCCCTACAGTCACCGAGTGACTGTGGCACGAAATCGACCCTCTGAACCCGGGGTTCCCTTTTCAGGAAACAGACAGACTCCGCGACCCCTGAGAGTTGACCTTAACGAGGCCACCAGAGAGCCCCGAGGCTCCTGCTGCCCCCTGGGTCGCCCCCGGCCCCCGGGGGTCACGCCCTCTGGGAGGTGGGCCGCCCCGTGGACCCTGTGGGCTCACCCTGCCCTTCCTTGCTGCTGTGTCTCCCCAGTGCCCCCAGCGCTGGACGGGGGGGACGACGTCTCCTACTCCATCGTGATGGCCAGCAACCTGCTGGAGCTGGACTGCCCCGTCTCGGGCTTGCCGCCGCCCACCATCACGTAAGGCCGCGCGTGACCCTGCGCCCCACTTGCTCTTTGGTCCGAGCACTGCGGAGGGTCCCAGGAAGCGTGTCCGGGCCCCTCCTATGTAGGGCCAGAGCGACAGCCAATGGGGAGGGCACTGGCCTGGCACGCGGCTGGCTGGCCGACCCGGGTTCGATCCCCTTAGGGTCCCCCGAGCACCGCCAGGAGTGATCCCTGAGTGCAGAGCCAGGAGTCAGCCCTGAGCATCGCCGGGTGGGAGCCAAGAAGCAATAATAATATCTGGTCCATCACCCAGTTCAGCACCTTGATCAGTATCTGATCCATCCATAGGGGCTGGAGCAATAGCACAGCAGGGAGGGCGTTGGTCTGGCACGCGGCCGACACGAGTTCGATCCCCGGCATCCCCGAGGGTCCCCCGAGCACCACCAGGAGGGAGTCCTGAGTGCAGAGCCGGGAGTCAGCCCTGAGCATCGCCGGGTGTGACCCCCAAACTAAACACAAACAGAAGTGAAAGAAGTGTGCCCGCCCTGCCCTGCCCTGCCCTGCGGGTGTGTCTCAGCTGCGTCCACAGCTTAGAGCAAATCAGGCTCCTCCAGAGTCGAGATTCTGGTCCCTCAATCTAGGACTGTCTGTTGTTTGGGTGCGTGTGTACGTGTAAGCCTAGCAGAGAGAGAGAGAGAGAGAGAGAGAGAGAGAGAGAGAGAGAGAGAGAGAGATCCGTCTAGAATCTTCTAGAGGTTTCGTGACAAGAGAGATTCTTCTAGAATCTTCTAGAGATTTCGTGACGAGAGAGATTCTTCTAGAATCTTCTAGAGATTTCGTGACGAGAGAGAGAAATGAGAGATTCTTCTAGAATCTTGTAGAGATTATAGAGATTCCGTGACAAGAGAGGGGGATAGAGATTCTTTCGGAATCTTCTAGAGATTCCATGACAAGGGGGGGAGAGATTCTTCTAGAATCTTCTAGAGATTTTGTGACAGAAAAATGAGAGATTCTTCTAGAATCTTCTAGAGATTCCGTGACAAGAGATTCTTCTAGAATCTTCTAGAGATTCTGTGACGAGAGAGAGATGATTCTTCTAGAATCTTGTAGAGATTATAGAGATTCCGTGACAAGAGAGGGGGATAGAGATTCTTTTGGAATCTTTTAGAGATTCCATGAAAAAGATTCTTCTAGAATCTTATAGAGATTTTGTGACAGAGAGAAAAATGAGATTCTTCTAGAATCTTCTAGAGATTCCATGACAAGGGGGGAGATTCTTCTAGAATCTTCTAGAGATTCCGTGACAGATATTCTTCTAGAATCTTCTAGAGATTCCGTCATGAGAGAGAGAAATGAGAGCAATTCTTATAGAATCTTCTAGAGATTCTGTGACAAGGGAGGGAGAGGGAGAGATTCTTCTTGAATATTTTAGAGATTTTGTGAGGAGAGAGCAAGCGAGAGAGAGAGAGAGTGCTTCTTCTACAATCTTCTAGAGAAATGAGAGAGATTCTTCTAGAATCTTATAGAGATTATAGAGATTCCGTGACAAGAGAGGGGGATACAGATTCTTTCAGAATCTTCTAGAGATTCCATGACAAGGAGGGGAGAGATTCTTCTAGAATCTTCTAGAGATTCCGTGACAAGGGAGGGGGAGAGAGAGCTTCTAGAATCTTCTAGAGATTCTGTGACGAGAGAGAAATGAGATTCTTCTAGAATCTTCTAGAGATTCCGTGACAAGGGAGGGGGAGAGATTCTTTTGGAATCTTCTAGAGATTCTGTGACAAGAGAGATTCTTCTAGATTCTTCTAGAGATACTGTGACGAGAGAGAAATGAGAGCAATTCTAGAATCTTCTACAGATTCCATGACAAGGGAAGGGAAGAGAGAGAGCTTCTTCTGGAATCTTCTAGAGATTCCATGGAGAGAGAGAGAGCAAGCAAGAGAGAGAGAGAGAGAGAGAGAGAGACAGCTTCTTCTAGAATCTTCTAGAGATTCCATGCCGTAGCCCTCCCTCGTGGCCCCGCTCCTGCAGGTGGCAGAAGGATGGACAGGTCATCGACGAAAGGGACGGCGTCAAGGTCCTGCTGAATGGGCGCAAGCTGGTCATCGCCCAGGCCCAGGTGCGGGACACGGGCATCTATCACTGTGTGGCCACCAACGCGGCCGGCAAGCACGAGAAGGAGTTCGAAGTGTCCGTCCATGGTAGGCGCCTGCGCCCTCAGCCTCCTCACCCCGGGCCTTAACCAGCGGGGCCCCCGGGTTCCACGCCCACCGGGACCCTGAGCAGCACCCGGGGCCGCCCCAACCCCCAAGAAAAACTTACTTCACTGTGACTGGAGTGAGAACATAGCGGGGAGGGCATTGGCCTGGCACGTGGCTGACCCGGGTACAATCCCCGGCATCCCATGGGGTCCCCTGAGCACTGCCAGGAGTAATTCCTGAGTGCAGAGCCAGGAGTCAGCCCTGAGCATCGCCGGCTGGAACCCCAAAAGGCCAAAATAATATAATAACGATAATAAGAGTCACGGGACTAGACACATAGCCCAGCGGGGAGGGCGTTGGCCTGGCACATGGCTGACCCGGGTTCGATCCCCGGCATCCCATAGGGTCCCTGGAGCACTGCCCAGAGTGATTCCTGAGCGCAGAGCCGGGAGTCAGCCCTGAGCATTGCCGGGTGGGACAAAAAAAAGCAAAAAATAAGAAAAGAACTTGTCTCACTGTGTCCGAGTTCTGGGCTCTGCCTTCTGCGGCCCGTCAGTCCTGCTCCCTGCCTTGGGGGTCCCGAGTGTCAGGGCTGCTGCCCATGGGGTCCCCCCGTCTCTCCCCTCCAGTGCCGCCCTCCATCAAGCCCTCCGGCCCGTCCGAGAGAGCGGTGGTCACCCGTCAGCCCGTCAGCCTGCAGTGTGTCGCCCATGGCATCCCCAGCCCGGCCCTCACGTGGCTGAAGGACAGCCAGCCCGTGGACACGGCCCGCGGGGGCCTGCGGGTAAGTCACCCCGTGCCAGCCCGAGGGAGGAGGCTGAGGCCGGCGTCCCCGTCCAGGACACAGACACGCAGCCCGCGGGAGAAAGTTCACTTAGGGGCCGGGGGCCCCGGCCGGCGGCATCTTCCTTCTTTCCCCTTCACTCGTTGGAACTGTCGGGGTGATGCTGAGCGTTGGTCGCCAGTGCTCTGCCTCAGTGCTCCCTGGCTCTCCTCCGGAGGACGGGAAGGCAGAGCGCGCTGGGTCCGAGGGCAAGAGGGTGGCAGAAACACAACAAGCTAGTTTAGAATCTTCCGGAGAGCAGAGTCGGTCTCTCAGGGACTTCACTGCCCTGTTTGCAACCCTGAGTTGAGTCCTGGCGTGTAACTGGGTCTCGGTGCAGCACTGGGAGGCAGAAAGGAGGGAGGGAGGAGAGGAGGGGGGGAGGGAAGGAATAAAGGGATGGAGGAAGGAAGGGGAAGGAAAGGAGGGAGGTAGGGAGGGAGGAAGGATGGAAGGAAGGAAGGGAGGGAGGGAAGGAAAGGAGGAGGGAGGGAGGGAGGGAAGGAAAGTAGGGAGGAAGAAAGGAAGGAAGGAAGGAAGGAAGGGAGGAAGGGAGGAAGGACAAAGGAAGGAAGGAGGGAGAGAGGGAGGAAGGAAGGAAGGAAAAAGAGAAGGAAGGAAGAAAGGAAGGGAGGGAGGGAAGGAAGGAAGGAGGGAGGAAGGAAAGGACGAAGGAAGGAGGGAGAGAGGGAGGGAGGGAGGGAGTGAAGGAAGGAAGGAAGGAGGGAGGAAGGAAAGTAGGGAGGAAGAAAGGAAGGAGGGAAGGAAGGGACAAAGGAAGGAAGGAGGGAGAGAGGGAGGAAGGAAGGAAGAAGAGAAGGAAGGAAGGAAGGAAGGGAGGGATGGAGGGAGGAAGGAAGAAAGGGAGGAAGAAAGGAATGAAGGATGAAGGAAGGAAGGAGGGAAGGAAGGATGGAAGGAAAGAAGGAAGGGAGGGGGAGGGAAGAAAGGGAAGAATAAAAAAAGGAAGGAATGGAGGTAGGGAGGGAGGGAGGAAGGAAGGAAAGAAGGGAGGGAGGGAGGGAGGGAGGGAGGGAAGAAAGGGAGGAAGAAGAGAAGGAAGGAATGAAGGGAAAGGAAGGCAGAGCAAGGGAAAAGGAACAGAAACAGGAGCCCAGCCCTCGTTCAGGGACCACAGCATTACAGGAGCTCGGGCAAGAGTCTGGAGTGAATCTGAATTCACTTCTGGGCTGGCCACTCCTGTGTCCCGTCCAGTCTGGAAAAGGGGGCCTGCAAGGCGGCCCGTCTGGCGTGTGGAGCAAGGGCCACGTGGGGTGAGCGCGTGTGAGCCTGCAGGCTCTGCTCACGTGGGCTCTTCCTTCCGGGTCACGTGGGGAGCCACGAACGTTCCACGGCCCGTGGAAATCACCGGTAAGAGGGTCAGCTTTGGCATTCTCGACCAATCCTGGCGATGGCCTGCGAGATCAGTTTGGGGATTTCTGGACTGTCTGTCGAGATGCGAGTCGAGTTCCCCCGGGGCAGAACCCGGGCGGCCAAGAAACAGCTCAAGGTGGAAGAACGGGACGCGAAGCCCCAGGTGGCGGGGAGAGTCTGGGGTCACGGGAGAGACTGCGGACCTTTCGACCAGGGGTTCTGCCGTCTAAGGGAGCGGAAAAACCCCTTCCTGCTTGGGAGACGGGCAGTGTCGTCTCCCCGAGACCCAGCCTGAGAGGGACAGGGAGGTGAGCTCGCTCTGTCCAAGGCCCCACGTGGGAAGAGATTCCTGCTGGCAGGGCCGGAAGTGGAGGCAGATCCCATCCAGCCAGCTTCTGAGAAAGCCAGAGAGTGAGTTCCAGGACGATGAGTCCAGGAATCCGCCCTTGCAGGGAAGGAGAGAGACGTTGCCATGGACCCCTTGTGGGGAGCTTCCAGGGAAGCTCAAATGAATCCGCACCAGAGAGGGACTGCGAAAACAGGATCATTGGGCTGGAGCAATAGCACAGCAGGGAGGGCATTTGCCTTGCACGCAGCCGACCCGGGTTCGATTCCCAGCATCCCATAGGGTCCCCCGAGCCCCGCCAGGAGTGATTCTGGAGTACAGAGTCAGGAGTCAGCCCTGAGCATTGCTGGGTGTGACACCACCCTCCCCAATACAAACAAACAAAACAGGATCATTTTTTTTCCTGGGACCTTAAATTTTACATTTGTTTGAAATCTTAAAAATCTTTCAAAGTGGTTTGAAAACACCAATTCCAAAACAGCGAGGGCCACCTGCTGAGAGTAAAGAAGTAAAGTAAAGGCCCTCCCGTTGTCCATCGATTTGCTCGAGCGGGCCCAGTAACGTCTCCATTGGAGACTTTGTTGTTACTGTGTCTGGCATATCCAATACTCTCGGTAGCTTGCCGGGCTCTCCGAGAGGGCCGGAGGAATCGAACTCAGGTCGGCCATGTTGGCTGCGTGCAAGGCAGACGCCCTGAAGGGGGAAATAAATAGAAAAATGTGCATTTTCCCATTCCTCATATTCTCTTGGGTTTAATTGTCCTTCCTCCAGCACCTGTGGCCATTGAATCCCCAAAGATTGTTATAAAAGCCCTTTATGAGGTGTTTATGTAAATAGGTCCCAGGTACCTTCTGACAGCTCTGATTTCCACCACTCTGCTCAAATAACTCTTTGCTGGGAAGGGATTTTACGGCCCTACCAGCAGGCGTGTCCAGGGGCTGTTTTAGTTGGTGTCTCCCCAGGGCTCAGAAACGCTTTGCATGCCACGAGTCTCTCTCTTTGTGCGGGATGAGGAACTCTGGGTCTTGTCTGGCTGTCGAGAGATAATTAAGATGTTCACATCCACGCCTGGTGGCAGAGGACCCGGCTGTCCCTCCCCAGGTGCCCACCCACCCAGAAGACTGGCTGTCACAATTTGCCCCTGAGCACCATTTTAGTGCATCAGCAGCCCTAGCCCAGAGACAGAGCAGCAAGTCCTGGAAGACACCACAGCGCCAGAGATCTCTCCGGGTCCCATATTGGGCCAGTATCACTGGGGCCTTCAGGGTCAGGGGAATGAGACCCATTGTAATTGTAATGGGCTCCTGAAGGTCCATTCGCTTTCAACGGAACTACCATCTCCGAATGCAACGGTTATGTGTACCTAGGTTGAGAAGTCAACATGACAAATGACCTGGCACCCGAGCTGTGCAGGAAGAAGAGAGCGGTTTGGAACGCCTTCAAGAGCATCGAAGAAATAGCTAAGAGGACGAAGAACCTCTGGCTCCGGGTGCATGTCTTCGATTCCACTGTTCTTCCTGCATTAACATACGTCTGAGAGACCTGGGCCCTACGCAAACAAGATTCCTCCCAAAGAGGAATCGAAAGAGCTATGCTTGGAGTATCACATTTCACTCAAATAAGAGAAAGAATCCGGAGTTCCGACATCCGTGACGATCAAGAATCAGGGACCCTGTCTCTTTTGCCAAGGCGTCAAAAATCAGATGGGCTGGTCATGTAATGAGATTTAGAGACGACCGCTGGACTAGAGCTGTTACCGACTGGATTCCACAGGATGTCAAAAGACCACGTGGCCGCCCACCTACCAGATGGTCGGGCTTCTTCATCAAGATCACGAACAATCGGTGTGAGGCTCTTCGTGTTCCTAAAACAAACAGACGCCATTGGGCTACACTAGCACGCGAAGGGACAAATGGAGATGTTACTGGTGCCCACTCGAGCAAATCAACGATTGACGGGAAGTCAAGTGATCAAGTGATCAAGTGATCACTGGGGCATCCCAGATGGAGCAGGTGCAGTCTCCCTGCCTACTCCAGACAGAATCCGGTGACCAAGAGCTTCCACAGGGAAGCCCTTCTCTCCCAGTATGTGGGTTCCAGGACTAAATCTCTGGCGCCATCTGAACGCACAAACAGCCCTGGGCCAGAGGCTCCCGGTTGAATCCCAAAATGGATCAGTGCCCTACAGAGATGCCTCTGGAACCCAACCATCTACAGTCTAGAAACTTACATTCACAGTCGTGGCCATGCGAGCTCTCGTGATGTTCGTTCAAAATGAGCAGTGGGAAATAAATGATCGAGCGTCAGCCCGTTCAGGCAGGCTTGGATAGTGGTGGGAGAATTCGAGCAAAACATAGTGCCCCAAACTAGAGGGAGAGTGTTGGGGAGATTGTCTGGCACAGAGGCAGGGTGAGGACTGGGATGTGGGTGCTGGGGAATGTGCACTGGTGGAGGGATGGGTGTTCCGTCATTGCAGGGCTGAATCTCAGACATGAAAGCTCTGTAACTCCATCTCACGGTGATACAGTTCACTGTAACACTGTATCACTGTCATCCCGTTGTTCATCAGTTTGCTCGAGCTGGCACCAGTCACGTCTCCCTTCACCCCAGCCCTGAGATCTTAGCAGCCTCCGTACTCGTCCTTCCCAACGCTGCCGTATTGGAGGCTCTTTCAGGGTCAGGGGAACGAGGCCGTTATGGTTACTGTTTTTGGCACATTGAATACAGTTAAAAAAAGGTTATGTGGGAGCTGGAGTGATAGCGCAACAGGTAGGGCGTTTGCCTTGCACATGACCAACCCGAGTTCGGTCCCAGCATCCCGTAGGGTCCCCTGAGCACTGCCAGGAGTTATTTCTGAGTGCAGAGCCAGGAGTCACCCCTGAGCATCGCCAGGTGTGACCAAAATGCAAAAAAGGTAATGTGGAGTTCGTGCCCAGTTCAGTCAGCGTAGTACATTGTAGCACTGTCCTCCCGTTGTTCATCAGTTTGCTCGAGCGGGCACCAGTAGCATCTCAACAAATTGTGAGATTTGTTGTTACTGTGTTTGGCATCTCGAATTCGTCACGGGGTGCTTGCCAGGCTCTGCCATGCGGGCGGGATATTCTCGGTAGCTTGCCTGGCTCGCTCTCTCTCTCGAGACTCCTACATTTTTTTTTAATTTAAATGTTGGCATCCAGCCTACTCTTGACTTTGCTGCCGTTCTTCCTGCCCCTCCCAGATCCAGTCTTCGGGCCGAGTCCTGCAGATCGCCAGTGCCCAGCTAGAGGACGCCGGCCGGTACACGTGCGTGGCCACCAACGCGGCCGGAGAAGCTCAGCGTCACGTCCAGCTCCATGTCCACGGTACTGCCGCTTCCCCCCAGTCACGGGGCCCCTGGCACTGTGGGGTGCTGTGCCCGAGTTTCAGATCCCCAGTCGCAGAGAGACTGAGTCCACACACAATAGTGCCAAAAGCAAAGGAACTTCATTGCTAGCCGAAGCCAAACCTAGCCCGAGCTAGGGTCCGAGTGTCGTCCAACGCAGTGGAGTCTTGACAAGGACCCCAACTCCAGTTCATAAGCAGTTTTGAACGATAGCACAGCAGGGAGGGCATTTGCCTTGCACACGGTCAACCCGGGTTCGAGTCCCAGCATCCCATAGGGTCCCCCGAGCACTGCCAGGAGGAGTGATCCCTGAGTGCAGAGCCAGGAGTCAGCCCTGAGCATCGCCGGGTGGGACCCAAAAAGCAAAAAAAAAAAAAAAAAAAGGAAAAAAGGAAAAAACAGAAGCGGTTTATATAGGGCTCAGAGTTAAGAGGCAATTTATAAACTGGTCTGTGTTTAGCAGGGGCCCTATTACAGTGGTGGTCAGCAGTTAGACAGGGGTTAGCAACAGTTTCTTAAGGAAGGGACAGCGGCCCGGCCAGACCCAACTGCCCCATTCCTTGTCTGAACGAATCACTCAACTGGGAGTTTAGCGGAAACTGCAGGTCCTGCCCAGGGGAAACAAACTCAGGCCTGGCTGAGACTCAGTGTCGGGTGCAGCCTGTCGTGGCCTCAGTTTCGCCCTCACAGGTCTTGCAGTAGCGTGGGTTCCGCTTCCTTGACCTTGTGCGGACAGAAAAGCAACAAGTCTGGCTCTGAAAACCAAACAAACCCCAGCTCCGTTTCCTCCATTACCCTAACGACGATTGCTCGGGGGAAGGTGCTCCCTTCCCAGGGGCGAGAGTGCTAGCACAGTCCTTGCACTTTCTGTCCGTTCCCGGGATGCTGTTAGTGGGCTCTTTTGAACTCATCCTGCACGTTAAGACAAACGTTGTGGGGGCTGGAGCGATAGCACAGCGGGGAGGGCGTTTGCCTTGCACGCTGCCGACCCGGGTAGGATCCCCGGCATCCCATAGGGTCCCCCAAGCACCGCCAAGAGTGATTCCTGAGTGATTCCTTCCGGCGATGCCCAAAGGTTAACTCCAAGCTTTGCACTCAGGAATTACTCCTGGCAGTGCTCGGGGGACCGTATGGGATGCTGGGAATTGAACCCGGGTCAGCTGCATGCAAGGCAAACGCCCTCCCCGCTGTGCTATCACTCCACCCCCAAAAGTTATTTGTTTCTTAATTGAATCACAGTGCAAAGTTGTTCATGGTTGGGTTTCAGTCATACAATGTTCCAACACCCGTCCCTTCACCAGGGTACATTTCCCAGCACCAGTGTCCTCAGTTTTTGTCCCACACTCTTTGGCAGACACTTTTCTTCTCTTTCTGTCTCTGTCTCTGTCTCTGTCTGTCTCCCTCTGTCTGTCTGTCTCTGTCTCTCTGTCTCTGTCTGTCTCTCTCTGTCTCTCTGTCTCTCTGTCTCTGTCTCTGTCTCTCTCTCTGTCTCTCTCTCTCTCTCCCCTTTTGGGTGCTGTGTTTTGCAATGCAGATACGGAAAGGTTATCCAGTATCCCCAACGTTTTGCATTCAATTTTCCGTTAAGAGGGACATTGCGAAACTCTTGGAAAGCCACGGTCGTCCGTTCACTTGCCGGCTTCTTGTCTCTCTACCTACCTGGTCAGTTCGCCTTAGTCAGCTCTTTTTTGATGAGCCTGGCCCTCCCTCCGCTTCTTATCCCAACGCCTCCAATCCCAAGAAAAGGCGACTTTCCATGGCTTCATAGTTTCCTTTCACATAAAAGAGAACTTTGATGCTTCCATTTTTTCTCAAACATGGAAAAACACGTTTCCAGCAGATGAAGTCAGAGTGTCTGATCTGGTGGGGCTGACCTCCGGCTCGTCCTGAGAAGACGGTCATTCTTGTAATTCTCGGGGGGTCCCCCACCCCGGCACGGGGGAGGGGAGCTCTGTCTATTTTTGGAGGCAGAAGGTCCTCAGTGGGTGGTCCTTTTTGATCATCAAAAGCGTCCTAATTCTGGGACATCCTGTTCTCCCAGACCAAACTCAGAAATTAGAGCTCAACCGCCCATCGCTTCCAAATGAGACTGATGTTTCCACAAACAAACGATTCTCTGGGCTCGAAGGGGTCAAGCATTCCTTTCAGCTGCGCTAAATTAGTTCCCAAAACCACGCAGCGAAGGTGGGCCTGCCTCTGACGTCGGCCTGCTCGGAGCTCAGATTCTGTGAAACTGGAAGAATCGTGCTCGGGTCGGGCCTGGGGTCTTGTGGTGAGGGTTTGTTCATCCAAAGCTCAGCCATAACCACCCATCAGTTCAGTGGCTGAAGTGCTTTGGCCAAATTCACATTTGACTTATGGCCTTTCTCATTGTCTGGAGTGACAGCACAGCGGGTAGGAGCGTTTGCCTTGCACATGGCCGACATGGCCGACCTGGGTTCGATTTCTCCGCCCCTCTCAGAGGGCCTGGCAAGCTACTGAGAGTATCTCGCCCACACGGCAAAGCCTGGCAAGCTCCTCGTGACGTATTTGATATGCCAAAAACAGTAAAAAGAAGTCTCACCTGGTGCCCGCTCGAGAAAATAGATGAACAACGGGAGGACAGTGCTACAACGCTACAGTGCTCATTGCACCAATATTGTTAGCAAATACATCTGCCGGTGCGGAGTGTCTTTGCTGCTGGTTAAGAATCACCCTGAGGGCCTGGAGAGAGAGCACAGCGGGGAGGGCGTTTGCCTTGCACGCGGCCAACCCACGTTCGGTTCCCAGCATCCCATAGGGTCCCCTGAGCACCGCCAGGAGTAACTCCTGAGTGCAGAGCTAGGAGTAACCCCTGTGCATCGCCAGGTGTGACCCAAAAAGAAAAAAAAAGAATCACCCTGGGTTTGCATGAATCGTCTGATGGGAATGTTTATAAAGCACCCCTTAATCTAATTTTTTAAAAGTTGCTTGACTCGCATCTGCTAACTCCCACTTGGAAAAAAAATTTTTTTTTTGCTTCTCTGTCTTGGTTAAGAATTTTCTTGCCGTCTAAGGACACTTGGAGATAGGACAGGGAAATATCTGGCTGTCTTCTTGGATCACTTGAGCTCAGGACTCTGCTATTTTCTCAATATAGAAGAATCTGTTACTCACTGGATGGTAATGTGGGGGTCATGCTAGGTCGTGACGGGTACGGGGCATTCGCTCATCCAAATCACTGTTCGCTCAATTCCACATTAATTCTGATTTCACCGGGTTGTTAAAAAAAATCAGTTCATGTTACAAAAGATTCGAGGAAGCGACATTATTGTGGTTTAGGGGTGGGCGCGTATATTTGGTTTTTGGGAGGGCTATCTGCAGAAAATCCTACCATGTAATGGGGTTTGCCTCTTGCTTGAAGCCCAGGGAACTCATTGTTACCGTAGATACTGTTATTTGGAATTCTTCGGTCTGAGTTCAGAATGGCAAGCCCTTCCAAGTGCTGGAAGGAACGACAGAATTTATACGAACGGTGACCTTTTTCCCTAAGTATGTCCCAACACTTATTTCTCAGAAGGCTCCAGGTTTTCCTCCTGGTGCTAAAAATCACTTGACACTCTGTGAAAGACATTTGCCTGCTGATCCTGTCGCCCAGAATTACGTCTGAACCTCATCTGTTTGTTCATCAGCTCAGAAGAATTCCGTTTATATGGCTGACCTGGTTTGATCCCCCAGCACATTCCGGAAGCCATGGCGTCTGCGCCGCGTAGAGATAGTTGAACTTCTTTTCCTGTTGGGATGGCCTTTGTTTCCCTTCCCTGGCTGACCTGAGCAACCGCCCGAGCGAGGGAGGGAGGGGGGAGAGAGAGAGAGAGAGAGAGAGAGAGAGAGAGAGAGAGAGCGAGAGCGAGAGCGAGCTTGTTCCCAAGATTGGGGGAAAACTTTAAGATTCCTACTCTTCTCTGTGTGATCTTTGGAATTTTCATTTAGGTTGAATTTCTGATTCCAAATATGAATCTAAATATGAATGGAGGGGATGTACCGGATGGAGGAAGTTCTCTTCTAGTTCTGTTTCACGTGGTTCTTATCATGAAATGGGTTGGGTTTTGTCAAATTCCTTGACATATACTGAGATACCTTTTCTTTTTCTGCTTCTCCTCCTCTTCCTCCTCTTCCTCTTCTTCCTCTTCCTTATCCTCCTCCTCTTCCTCCTCTTCTTCCACTTCCTTCTCATCCTCTCCTTACTCCTCTGCCTCCCCTCCACTCCCCTCCCTCTCCTCTTCCTTCTTTCCTCTGTCTTTCTCCTCCCCTTCTCTTCTTCCTCCTCCTCCTCCTCCTCCTCCCCCCCCCCTTCTTCTTCTTCTTCTTCTTCTTCTTCTTCTTCTTCTTCTTCTTTTTCCACTACCCTCCTCCTCTCCCCCGCCTGTGTTCGGCACTTAATCCTAGCACTGTGCTCAGGGATCAGTCCTGGCCATGCTCAGGAGACCATCTTCGGTGCTGGCCACATGCAAAGCCCGCCCTCCCTCCCTCCCCCTCCATCCCTCCTCTCATTTTTCCTTGTTCTGCTTGGAGGGAGGGGGTGTCCTTAGCATCTGACTGTTCCTCCTGGTTCCTGGCTCAGTCGCTGATCCTGGCCGGGTTTGGGGGTTGTGCTGGGGTCGGAATCTGAGTCTGGCCCGTGGTAGGCCCACCCACGCCCTCCCTGCTGCAGTGTCTGTCCAGCCCGCAGAGCTTCTTCTCTCCTGGCCTTAATTTCCCCCGGACTGCCTTACTCACTTTCCGTGGAGCCAGCCTGCTCTCCTGGCGACTTGTTCACCTCCATGGCGTAGAACCCGATACACGTGTGCGGGTTCAGTTTACCGCATCTTGTGGACCATTTTCACACCTGCTTTCCAAAGGGGCATGGGCTTGAAATCTCTCTGGGCTCTTAGAGCAGTGCTCCGGGGACCAAAGATAGCCCAGTGGTTGGCAGTCACGTGCTTTTGCCCGGGGACAGAGGTCTAAGGTACCACTTGGCCCACACTGTGGGGCTCTGGTCACTAGCCAGGACCACCATGTTGTGTGGTCCCCTATTTTGTTGGGGTTTTTTTGGGGGGTCCCACCTGGCGATGCTCAGGACTGGCTCCAGGCTCTGCTCTCAGGAATCACTCCTGACGGTGCTCGGGGGACCCTTTGGGGTGCCGGGGATCGAACCTAAGTCGGCCACATGCCAGGCCAACGCCCTCCCCTCTGTGCTATTATTCCGGCTTATCTCTGGGTTTTTGTGTTATTTTATCCACTTAATTTTTTTTTAAGTTGAAAAAACTAAGCGTGGGTTGCCCTGGAGTCCTGCCTTCTTCAGTTTGACACCACAGTGACCTTCACGTTCCTTCCCGGTACCTCAGCTGCGGAAAATGCCGTCCGCACAGAGCCGCAACACCCAGGTACGTCGGCCCCCATGTGAGCTCGGCGTCTGTCTGTCTGTCTGTCCCCAGTGCCGCCTCACCTGGAGGATGCTGGGAAAATGCTGAACGAGACCGTGGTGGAGAACAGCCCCATCCAACTGGAGTGCAGAGCCGCTGGGAACCCCCCTCCCGGTAGGTGCCTCATGCCCGGAACGCGCTGCTTAGGGGCCGGGAGAGCATCTGGTGAGAAGGGCAGGATTCGAGGCCAGACCAGGCGTGAGTGAGTGCGTGATGCCCTTTGAATTTTTGTGGCCTTGAATTTTCCCATTTAAACAACGCAGAATTTGTGGTACTTAGTTATTATTTCGCTGGCCCCACTGTGGCCATAGTTTCACTGTGATATTTTACATACGGATTGGAGCGATAGCACTGCAGTAGGGTGTTTGCCTTGCAAGCGGTTGACCCGGTTGACCCGGGTTCGATTCCTCCGCCCCTCTCGGAGAGCCTAGCAAGCTACCGAGAGTATCTCACCCACATGGCAAAGCCTGGCCAGCTCCCCGTGACGTCTTCGAGATGCCAAACACAGAAACAACAAGTCTCATAATGGAGATGTTACTGGGCCCGCTTGCTCAAGCAAATCGATGAACAACGGGAGGACAGTGCTACAGTGCTATGTTACGTAGCTTGAGACACTGAAACCGATATTTAACCACTTCCGTTGCTTACATCAAAACGGTCGCGTTTGTTGGGTACAAATTGATTGTTGTTATAAATCAGTCACTATGGGTAAGTCTGTAATTTTGTCACTTTTGTCTCATCACTGTAAGTTGTTACTGTGACTCAGTCATCTGTATTTTTGTGGCTAAAATTCTGTATGACATTTGGTCTTGATTAGGTGTTTGATAGAGAGATATATGCAACAAAAATGAGAGATAGTGCAGGGGTAAAAGGCATTTGCCTTGCATAGCACTGACCCTGGTTCACATTCCTGATGGTCACCCAAGCCTGCCAGGACTGATCCCTGAGCACCGAGCCAGGAGTCAGCCCTGAGCACCTGTGGGTGTGGCCCAATGCTCCCACTAAATAAATTAATTAAAAAAAATAGAATCGATTTCAAGTTTGCCATCCAACAATATTGGTGCATTTGAAGTCATGTTAGACTGTATTTTTTCCTAAATTTTTTTTCGGCAGTCACACCTGGCCATAGATCTCCGTGCTCTCTTTTTTCCTTAGGGTTTCGACCTCCTAAAATCAATTCTAAAGTCATACTTCAACTTGAATGATAAGCAGAGCCAGAGAGATCGTAGGGTGCTTGATTTTCACGCAGCTAACCCAGCTCATTCCCAGCCTGCCAGGGGTGAGCCCTGAGCACAGAGCCAAGAGTGAGCCCTGAGCACAGAGCTGGGAGTCAGCCCCGAGCACAGAGCCGGGAGTCAGCCCTGAGCACAGAGCCTGGAGTCAGCCCGAGCACAGAGCCTGGAGTCAGCCCTGAGCACAGAGCCGGGAGTCAGCCCTGAACACTGAGCCAGGAATGAGCCCTGAGCACAGAGCCAGGAGTGAGTCCTGAGCACAGAGCTGAGAGTCAGTCCTGAGCACAGAGCCGGGCGTCAGCCCTGAGCAGCACCAGGCGTGACTCCCGGCCGAACAAAGCAAGTCTCCTTGAGTGACGAGCACAGACTGCCCCTGTGCATGGGGCTTTGCGGAGACCATTCTTACTAAAGGGCCCCCTTCTCTCCCCGGCAGCCATCACGTGGTACAAAGACAATCGTCTCCTCTCGGGGGCCCCCGGGGTCACCTACCTGAACAGGGGCCAGGTCCTGGACATCGAGAGGGCGCAGGTCTCGGACGCCGGCGTCTACAAGTGTGTGGCCATGAACTCGGCGGGGGCCACTGAGCTGCTGTACAGCCTGCAGGTCCAAGGTGAGCTCCCCCGCGGTCACCCGGAGAAAGGGCCGCTCCCGGCAGGATGTACCCCCACTGCTTCCGGACGAGCCCTCTCGCCGCGTGGATCTCACGAGCTCTGTGCTTTGCGGCCTGCGATGTGCTTGACTGCCTGCATTCCTGCCGAACTCGGCTCTGATCGCACCTGCCGTTGAATTCCATTTGCTGTAGACGCTGGGAAATTGTCACGGCAGGTGGCGGCAGCCCTGCCTGGGATTCATTCAGAATCGTCATTATCTAAGTGGCTCTCAGCGACTCAATATGAAAATTCATTTGTTTAAAAAAACTAAACTATGGGGCTGGAGCGACAGCACGGTGGGGAGGGCGTTTGCCTTGCATGCGGCTAACCCGGGTTTGATTCCCAGCATCCCATAGGGTCCCCTGAGCATTGCCAGGAGTGATTCCTGAGCACAGAGCCAGGAGTATACCTCAGTGCAATGCCAGGTGTGACCCAAAAAGAAAAAAAAAAACAACTAAGTGTCCTTTCACAAATGAGGCTAGTTATGTGGTAAATGATTCAAATACTAATTTCCACTGCATAGATATTTTTTAAAAAAATTTTTTAATGACCACAGCACCCAAAAGGAGAGAGAGAACAAGGGGTAATGCCCTGCCCAGAGGCAGGGGGAATGGGGGGGACGGGGGTGGGTGGAAGGGATACTGGGATCCATGGGGGTGGAAAATGGGCACTGGTGGCGGGATGGGCACTCGATCATTGTATAACTGAAACCCAAGCACAAAAATCTACAACTGTACCTGATGGTGTTTCACTAATAATAATAAAAAAAATTAATGAATCACTGTGAGATACAGTCACAGACTTACAGACTTTCGTGATCACGTTTCAGACATACAATGCCCGAGCACCCATCCCTCCACCGGTGCCCATTCTCCACCACCAATGTCCCCAGCATCCCGCCTGCCACCGCCCCGCCCCCAATTTCTAACATATTTTTAGAAAACACTGATGGTCAGTGGTTCAGACGTCACTGATTTGAACAATGAATGAATCCCTAAAGAGATGTCCATGTTCAGCATCCCCAGAACCAGTCAATATGTTCCTTTCAATGATAAAAGGGACTTTGATTAAAAAAAAAAAACCATCAGTATTAGTTAAAGAAATGTGGTGCTGGATCCATAGGATAGCGGGAGGGTGTTGCCTTTCCAACCTGGGCTCTATTCCCAGCACCCAGTGTGGTCCCCCAAGCCCACCAGGAGTGATTCCTGAGAGCAGAGCCAGGAGTCAGCCCTGAGCACCGCCCGGTGTGCCCCCAAAATCGAAAAAAAAAAGTTTCCAAGTTGTTGTCTCTGATCAGTGCTTTTTTTTTTTTCCTTTTTGGGTCACACCTGGTGATTCTCAGTGGTTACTCCTGGCTCATGCACTCAGGAATCACCCCTGGCAGTGCTCAGGGGACCACATGGGATGCTGGGAATCGAACCTTGGTCGGCCACGTGCAAGGCAAACACCCTACCCGCTGTGCTATCGCTCCAGCCCCTGATCACTGCTTTTTAAGAAGGGTCATGATAGTGGGGGCACACATGCACGCACACACACACACACACACACATAAGCACACACACACACATACACATACAGACACATGCACACATGCACACATACATGCACACAGACACACGCAGACACGCACACATACACAGAAATACATACACGCACGCACACACACACAGATACACACATACACGCAGACACGTACACATACACGCACACACACATACACACACATGCAGACACAGAGACACGCAGACACACACATACATACACACATAGACACACGCATGCACACACGCACACACATACACACATGCACACAGTCAGCATCAAAAGCCCGCCCTGACTGTCCCAGCTGACCTCCCTGAGCCAGGCGGCAACCCCTCCCTCTCCTCTCCTGAGGAATGGCGACTCTGGCCTCCCTTGGGGTGGGGCTCCCCGTGACGGCCCCCGCCTGACTTCTCTCCCCCCGTCGGATTTCCAGTGCCCCCGAGCATCTCTGGCAGTGGCCACGTGGTGACCGTGGTGGTGAGCAACCCGGTGAAGCTGGAGTGTGAGGCCAGGGGCATCCCCGCCCCGAGTCTGACCTGGCTGAAGGACGGCAGCCCTGTCTCCGGGTTCGCCAGCGGCATCCAGGTACTCGCACTGTCCTCCCTTTTCTATTTCTTGGGGTATTAGTTTGTTGTTGTTGTCGGGGCGAGGCGGGGTTGCACACCCAGCAGTGCTCAGGAGTCTTTCCGGGATGCCAGAAATTGAACCCCAGCATGGCCAAGCACCCTCCCCACTCCAGCCCATTAATGAGATTCACGATCACGATCATCCTGTTGTTCGTCGATTGCCTTGAGCAGGCCCCAGTAACGTCTCCTTCGTCCTAGCCCTGAGATTTAAAAAAAAAATGCCACATTCGAGGCTCTTTCAGGGTCAGGAGAATGAGACCCATCATTGTTATTGGTATTTGGCCTATTGGGTACGCCACAGGGAGTTTGCCAGACTCTGCCGTGCGGGCAGGATACTTTCGGTAGCCTACCAGGTTCTCCAAAGGAAAAATGAAATAATAAGATGTCGTGCGGCCGCAAATGTGGCCATGCGCGCTTCCGGGAGCTGGGTTTTATAGTCTCTGGGTCTTGGCCATTGATGGGACCACCCAGCGCCAGCAGCAGCTGGTGGGTGTGACGCCTGCATATACTGGAAGATGGGGGATCTGGATGGAGAAGGCCCAGTCCCGATCTGAGGAAGCTTGGAGATCTCAGCCCCGGGACCTGCATGCCTGGGTTCCTCTGCCAGTTCCTTCATGCATAAGGCTTGTCTGGACGTGTGGAGAGTGGTCTCAGCATGGCTGTGGCTGGTTCTGGAGGTCTTAGATTGCCGGGGCTCTGCTCGGGGCGGGGAGGGAAACTCAACCCACCCCCCTCCAAGGGCCCCAGTGAGGACAGCCAGGCACGGGAGCAGGAGACTCTGCCTTTAAAGAGATTAGAGAACAAGAATCAGCAAAAGTGGGGCTGGAGTGATAGCACAGTGGGGAGGGCATTTGCCTTGCACGCGGCCGATCCCCGGCATCCCCTAGGGTCCCCCGAGCACTGCCAGGAGTGATCCCTGAGTACAGAGTCAGGAGTCAGCCCTGAGCATCGTCAGGTGTGGCCCAAAAAGAAAAGGAAAAAAAAAAAAAGGAATCAGCGAAGGTTGTTTGCACCCAGATTCAGATTCCTCCATCCGTGGGCACGGAATTGGGATTCCTAGCTCGTTTGCTCTGAGCTCCGTCTCTCTAAGGACTCTTTGGCTCGTCCATAGTTGCTGTGTTTTAGCCAATTACCTCCCAGACTTTCTGCCATCTCCTCGGCCACTCCCGGCCGTTGGCTACAGAGGACACTGTGAGGTATAGTTAGGGCTTAAGGCACCGCTGACATTGCACGCGCCCAGTCCCACCTGGTCCCTGAGCATCACCGAGTGGCTCAAGAGCCAGAATCCAAAGCAAAACCAGAATATCAGATAGCAAATAAAAGTGTCCAGGCAACACGATGGGGAATGAGTTTACAGGAAGAAAAAGTGTGTGTGTGTGTGTGTGTGTGTGTGTGTGTGTGTGTGTGCCTTCTTTCAGTAAAAGTGCTGAAGCCAAAATATCTCATTTCAAGTGTCCTAGTTTAGCGTGATTTTCCCCAGCAATTGAACATGCTTCTCCCGCCTTTTTTTTTTTTTTTTTGCTTTTTGAGCTTTCTTGAAAACCCAGCACTTGAAGAAACGTGCGTCATAGAAGATGCAAAGCTAGTGTCCGTATTTCAGAAGTACTGTACACTAGCTGAATAAATGGCATTGTTTGTGTGTGTGTGTGAGCTGCACAATTTTTTTTAATGAAACTTGCTTCGAAAGAAATAAGAGGAGAAGAAAGAGGGGAAGTACGTGTTCTAGAGAGAACACGGGCTTCTCCAGAGTGGAAAGACGGAAGTAAAGAAACCTTGTTAGGAGCAAACCAGAAGTGTGTTCAAGGGGGAACATGGGCTTGAAGAGCGAGCCTTGTGTAGCTAATTCTTTTTTCCTTTTCCTTTTTCTTTTTTTTTTTTTTTTTTTTTTTTTTTTTTTTCTTTTTGGGTCCCACCCGGCGATGCTCAGGGCTGACTCCTGGCTCTGCACTCAGGAATCACTCCTGGTGGGGCTCAGGGGACCCTAGGGGATGCCGGAGATCGAACCCACGTCAGCCACGTGCCAGGCAAATGCCCTACCCAGTGTACTATCGCTCCAGCCCATCCTTTTTATTTTTAAATTGGTTTTTGGGTACACCTGGCTGTGCTCAGGGCTGACTCCTGGCACTGCACTCAGGAATCACTCCTGGCGGGGCTCGGGGGACCCTAGGGGATGCCGGGGATCGAACCCGGGTCTGCTGCATACCAGGCCAACGCCCTCCCTGCTGTGCTATCGCTCCAGCCCCAGAAATCATGCCTTGAGGTTCTCCGCAGGGCGTTTCTCTCGGGGGCTTCTCTCGTTGGCGGTTGCTGGTTTGTCTTCTTAGCCCTCCTGGTTCCCTTTCTAGGTCCTGTCTGGGGGCCGCGTGCTCGCCCTGACCAGCGCCCAGATCAGCGACACGGGCAGGTACACCTGTGTGGCCGTGAACCCGGCCGGTGAGCAACAGAGGGACGTCGACCTCAAAGTCTACGGTGAGATGTTTCAGCCTGTCCTGATGGGGCTACGCCCAGGCCCTCAGCTCATCGGGGGGAGCTGGTGAACCAGCAGGAGGAGAAAGACTTGAAATGACCCTGATTATGTCTGGGTCGTTGCGTTAGGCGGGTACAGGGTTCCAAGGGCCTCACTGCAGAGATTCTGACATCACAAGGTATCCGGGTAACCGCCTTGGCGAATTCTGCTCCAAGTCTCTGGGGGGCACTGCATTTTAAAGGAACCAGCAGCGTGAGAGTCACACGTCTGTGACTTGACGGCTGCCTGAGAAGGGGATGTAATTGAGCTTAAAGCCATTGGCAGGGAACGAGCGAGTTCTCTTTCACCCACGGTGCAGGAGAGGAGGCTGATTTCACCGGAAGGAAGTCGGGTCCTGGCGCCTGTTCATGCCATCATCCTTCTTGCTCAGTTCCCTTCCTTGCAGGCTCCAGCTTTCTCCCGTGACCTCTGCCCATGTCTGTTTCCGGCAAAGTCTCACCTCACCCTCCAGGTCACTCTGCCCTCTTCAAAACCTCTTCCTTGGGGCAGGAACGACAGCACAGCGGGGAGGGCGTTGGCCTGGCACGCGGCCGACCCGGGTTCGATCCCCGGCATCCCATAGGGTCCCCTGAGCACCGCCGGGAGTGATTCCTGAGTGCAGAGCCAGGAGTCAGCCCTGAGCATCATTGGGTGGGACCCCAAAGGCTTAAAAAAAAAAGAAAAGAAAAAAAGCACCGTGATTGGCCCACTGACTCATAATGCAGTTGTTTCGGCCATATAATATTCCAGCCCCAAACCCGCCCCTGGTGGGACCTTCCCTCCCCCAGTATCCCAGATCTCCTCTTAGCAGGCTCATAGCATATTTATGCAAAATGAAAAGGACTCACACATGAAATTGTCAGAAAATCAAGAAGCCATTTGTGACAGCTGATTGCTCTGCGATTCTAACCTGTGTCAGTAGATCAGCCACTTGCTACACTGCGAGGGGAAGACAATGCATTTGTCTTGGGCGCTTTCGACTGGCATATTGTATTGACTTCTTTCCTCTTTTTCTTTCTTGGGACCCACCCGGCGATGCTCAGGGCTGACTCCTGGTCTCTGAACTCAGGAATCACTCCTGGCATTGTTGCTCAGGGGACCCTATGGGATGCTGGGATGCTGGGAATCGAACCCAGGTCGGCCGCGTGCCAGGCTAATGCCCTCCCCGCTGTGCTATTGCTCCGGCCCCTGGACTTTTTCTTTAAGCAGTTCCGAGAACCTCTGTGGGCATCTGCACATTCTCCAGTGTCTCTGCAGATCTCCCCCCCCCTCCCCCCGCCAGAAATTCTGATTTTCGTAATTAACTTTAATGAGCTTGAGGCGGAGGATGAGAAACAGGCCCAGAACCAGAGGCACCAGCGCACAGGAAGTGCAGGGCTAGAGGGAGAAGCGCGTCCCTGCTCAGACTAAACAAAAAGTTGGAAATGAAGACAGGACGGGGAACACACACACACACACACACACACACACACACACACACACACAAATAGACATGTTTCGGGACTATAGGCCCTCGCGGTAATTAGATTTATTTTATGTTCCCAGAGAAACAAATGCTCCATTGTTTTTTCTTGTCTTCCCCCCCCACCCCCAAACCCCACCCCTCTCAATTTTAAAATTCTGGTCTCCTTCTGAAGTCGAGTCAACTCATTTAGCTTTTAAAGAGGAGTAATGGAAGGAAAATATTTGGGAGAAAAGGAGCGCTCTGCACGCTCGAATTGTTTGCAGCGTCTCCTACCAGCGTGCAGAGAGCAGGACAGTCCTTTTGTAAATGCAGATGGTGGAGGAGGGGCGCTCTTGAACCCACTTACGGGGCGTGCTGATGCCCTGAACGCCAGCTACCTGCGCTCATTTCCACGCTGTGAGATCAGCTCTGCCATGGAGGACTGTCTGTGCTAAAACTGGAGTGAAGACAGCTAGGAAGTCGGGGCTGGAGCGAAAGCCCAGCGGGGAGGACATTGGCCTGGCACGCGGCCAACCCGGGTTCAATTCCCAGCATCCCATAGGATCCCCTGAGCATCGCAGGGAGTGAGTCCTGAGTAGAGCCAAGAGTCAGTCCTGAGCATCGCCGGGTGAGACCCAAAAAGAAAAAAAAAAAAACAAAAACTACTCTGGCCCAGAGGAATAGGAAGCTCAGCGCAGGGGGGAGGGCGTTGGCCTGGCACGTGGCCGACCCGGGTTCGATCCCCAGCATCCCCTAGGGTCCCCTGAGCACCGCCAGGAGTGACTCCTGAGTGCAGAGCCAGGAGAAACCCCTGAACACTGCTGGGTGGGACCCAAAAGGCCAAAATAATAATAATAATAATAATAATAATAATAATAATAATAAAGAGTGATGAACCAGGGACCTGGGCAATAGCACAGCAGGTAGGGTGTTGGCCTGGCACGCGACCAACCCAGGTTCGATCCCCGGCATCCCCTAGGGTCCCCCGAGCACCGCCAGGAGTGACTCCTGAGTGCAGAGCCAGGAGTCAGCCCTGAGCATCACCAGGTGGGACCCAAAAAGCAAAAAAAAAAAATTAAAAAAAAAAAACCACAAAAAACAGATAGGATCCCAGAGCTAGGAGTCAGCCCTGAGCATCACCGGTTGGGACCCTAAAAGAAAAAAGAAAAAGAAAAAAAAACAGGATGCCCCCAGTCCTAAATGGACCATAGAGCCAGGAGCACAGAGCCAGGAGTAGGCCCCAAGCAAGTACTGCCAGGTGGGCCCCAACCCCCTCCACCACCACCCACCACCCCTGCCAACCTCCCAAATACAAAAACCAGAGAATAGCAGTTGTAGCGAGTGATATGTGTTTCTGGCCGTGCATATGGCCGACCCGGGTTCGATCCCCAGTGTTCCGTGTACCCAGAGCACCGCCAGGAGTGATCCCTGAGTGCAGAGCCAGGACTCAGCCCTGAGCATCACCGGGTGGGACCCAAAAAGAAAAAAAAAAAAACCCACGGCCTGAGAGCAGGGGGAGGGCCTGTCATCGCCTCGGACCCTGGGCCAAACTGCCTCATTCCCAGAGGCGAAGGCTCCTGGGGCGAGCGTCCTGTAGTCCTTGTGTCTCTGCCTGCAAGGGTGGAGAGTGACAATGTCTGGCCAGCAACAACAACAAAAAAACTCCTTCCCACCAGCCTCCTGGCACGACTCGAACCCTGGGGGACCACCGCCCCCTACCCTGGGATCTTTCCGGGACAGCTCTTGTCCGCTCTCCTCCTCCAGGGTGGGAGTCGTCAACCTGGACCCGAGTGCAGGGCTGCAGTGCCCAGCCTGACCCCACCCAGTCCAGAGAAAGGCCTGTTTGCTCCGGGCTCCTTCCCCCCTCCCCAAGGGGAGTTACCCCCTAAGCCGCTCCAGACGCACATTCAGCATCTGCTCAGGCCGCAGTGAGCCAGGGAGTTCTCATCTGCATCCTGCTGAAATCCCGGCTCCCTGCTGGGATTTCAGGGACTTGGGGGTCAGCCTTGTAGCTGGCCGGTCCGTAGTTGACCCTTCGGGGAAGCAGGGGCAGGGGGGCGTTGAGGCCAGGTAAGAGAGCGCAGAGGTTAACAGGCTCAAACGTAGCTCGTGGCTGGTCCGGGTTTGTTCGTGGGCATCTGTGGGTGTCGCCCTGATATTCAGGGCCTGGCGCGGGAGACGGTCCCATTGGCTGAGAGCCACTCGCCTTCCGGGTGGCCGAGCCAGGTTTGATCCCCAGCACGGCCCTGTATTCCCTGAGCACTTGTGCGAGTAACTCCAGGGCACTGTGACAGGAGTGATCGCTGAGCACTTCTGGGTGTGGCTCCATCCCCATCCCTCAGGCAAAAAGAGAAGGAGGGGTCTAGAGAGACGGGACAGTGGGGAGGACTCTTGTCTTATGTGTGTGGCCGACCCGGGTTCTATCCCTGGCATCCCCTAGGGTCCCCCGAGCACCGCCAGGAGTGATTCCTGAGTGCAGAGCCAGGAGTCAGCCCTGAGCATCGCCGGGTGGGACCCGAAAAAGCAACAAAAGAAAAACGTGGGTTGGATTCAGCAGGGGTTGAAGGGCACACGGCGGCTGGTGTGTGCGGCCTGGCCCTGAGGGAAACCCGCCTCTCCGTCTCCCCGTCTCTCCCTCAGTCCCCCCCAGCATCCTGGGAGAAGAGCAGACCGTGTCCGTGCGGGCCGGCCAGCCCCTGCGCCTGGTCTGCGAGAGCGACGCCCTGCCCCCGCCCGCCCTGGCCTGGCTCCGGGACGGCCGCCCGCTGCTGAGGAGGCCGGGCCTCAGCCTGTCTGCAGACGGGAGCCAGCTGCAGGTGGGCCCGTCCGCATCCTCCGCGCCCTCCCGCGCCCGTCTCGGCTCCTCCCTCGGGGGGGTCGGGAGAGAGGGGGTGTCCCCAGCTTGACTCCCTGTTGTTGTCTGCGGCTCTGAGAGTCTGGGGGTGTTGGTCATCGTTTTACATGGGGGGGCAGAGACGGTATAAGGCCTGGCACCCCACTGGCCCTGTTCAACCCCAACATTGCACCGCACACACACACATACACACACACACTCACAATACATACACACATACAAACATACACACACATACACTCACACATACAAACATACACGTATACACACATATCACACACACATACACATGCGTACACATAAACATACGTAACACACATACATACACACATGCATACACACATATACCATACACACACACATACAAACACACACATACTCAACATGCATTCACATATACACACTCACACACATACACATACACACACGTAGGCACACACATACACACATGCATACACACATATACACACACATACAAACACACACATACTCAACATACACTCACATATACACACACATACACATACACACATGTAGGCACACACATACACACATACATACACACATGTGTGCACACATACACCATACACACATACACACACATACAAACACACACATACTCAACATACTCACATATACACACACATACACATACACACATAGGCACACACATACACACATACACACATGCACACACACATACAAACACACATATACTCAACATACACACATACACATACACACATGTAGACACATACATACATACACACATGCATACACACATATACACATACGCACATGCTCAACATACACTCACATATACACACATACACACGTAAACACACATACACACACATACAAACACACACATATACTCAACATACACTCACATACACACATACACACACATAGACACATACACACATACATACGCACATGCATACACACATATACACATACACACATGCTCAACATACACTCACATATACACACACATACACACACGTAGACACACATACACACATACATACACACATGCATACACACACACCATACACACATACAAACACACACATACTCAACATACACTCACATATACACATTCACACTCACATACACATACACACATAGGAACACACACATACACATGCACACATACATACACAGACATATGCACATGCATACACACATACACACACACACGTGCTTACATACATGGCCCGCTGAGCACTGCCAGGGGTTGCATCTTTGTTTCCACCTTGTTGTTATTCAACTCTGTGTGTTATTATTATTTATACTCTATAATTATATATTACACGGTCCTCCCGTTGTTCATCGATTTGCTCGAGCGGGCCCAGTCACGTCTCCATCGTGAGATTTGTTGTTACTGCGTTTGGCATCTCGAATCCGTCACGGGGAGCTTGCCAGGCTCTGCCGTGCGGGCAAGATCCTCTCGGTGGCTGGCCGGGCTCTCCGAGAGGGGCGGAGGAAATGAACCCGGCTCGGCCGGGCCAGCTGCGTGCAAGGCAGACGCCCTCCCCGCTGTGCTATCGCTCCAGCCCATAGATTACACACAGTGCATGTTAACACGTCACTACACGGACGAGGCTGTGAACCAGGCGGGCACCATTCAGCTTGCGTTCCTCCTGCGGCGCCAAGTCCAGATTCTCAGTGACCCCCGGCCGGTCCCTGAGTGAGTCACGAGTGATGTGGTGCGTATGCACACGTGAGAACGCCTTACTGACGCTCAGTCAGGCACCAGACGGGGTGCTTGCTCGGTGACGCTTGATGCACCCTGATCCCAAGCTTTGGCTTGAAGAAGCTTCTGACCCCGTCTGTTGAGAAGGCAGAGGGGGTCCTGGGAACAGTCCTGGGCACAGACTGTCCCTGGCAAAGTCCTACACGACGTACTCGGAAACTCATTGCACAGCGCTTCTACTTTACAAACTTTTTTTTTCTTTTGTTTTTTGGGTCCCACCCGACGATGCACAGGGGTTCCTCCTGGCTCTGCACTCAGGAATTACTCCTGGCGGTGCTCAGGGGACCCTATGGGATGCTGGGAATCGAACCCGGGTCAGCTGCGTGCAAGGCCAACACTCTACCCGCTGTGCTATCTCTCCAGCCCCAACAAACATTTATTTTTAAGTCACCGTGACTTAGAACACCACTCATGGTTCCACGTACACAGTGTTCCCGCAACACCCCCCGCCCAGGCTAATCCCCCCACCATAGCCTCGGCCCCAGCCCTCACCCCGTCCCCCGTTCTGGGGCCAGGCCGCCCGTTCCCTTAACTCTGACCGTTCATTGCTGGGCTGGTTCCATCCCGCACGTGAGAGAGACCTCTCTGTCCTCCCCCTCCCAGCTGTCCCCGCTCAGGTCGGTTCTTCTGCTCTGTCGGAACCATATTTCAGGTCCCCCCTTTCCACACTCTCAGAACGGCCCACGCTGTTCTCAGAAGCCGGACGGTGGGTGGGCAGCCGTGGTGGGGGTTGGCAGGTGTTGGATATGGGTGACAGGCGGGTGACCGTCCACCTCCTCACTTGCCTCCCGGTCAAGAGCGCAGGGCCGCCCCTGCGGGTGACCGTGCCAGGGAGAGCCCGGCTGCTCGTGCAGGGCACCCGGTCTCACCGGCGGTTCTGCTTTCCAGATCGAAGAGGCCCATGTGCGTGACGCCGGCCGCTATACCTGTGAGGCATCCAACGTCGCTGGGAAGACCGAGAAAAATTATAATGTCGACATCTGGGGTAGGCGAGCCCGGCTCCCTGGGCCAGGGACGTGGTCTTTACTCCTTGGTGCCACCCACGGGAGAAAAATCTGACGCTTCTCCCAGATGAGCTTCGTAGCCGGGGCCTGAGCCGCAGGGAGCTGGGCCAGCGCTGGGCCTCCTGCATGAGTCTGGGACCATCTTCCCTTGCTGGATTTCGACGTGCCCCCTTAATCTTTGAAATTTATGGTTTGGGGCTGGAACAGTAGCACAGCAGGGAGGGCTTTTGCCTTGCACGCAGCAGACCCGGGTTCAATTCCCAGCATCCCATATGGTGCCCTGAGTACTGCTAGGGGTAATTCCTGAGTGCAGAGCCAGGAGGAACCCCTGTGCATTTCTGGGTGTGACCCAAAAAGCAAAAAAAAAAAAAGAAGAAGAAGAAGAAGAAGAAAGAAATTTATGGTTTGGCGGTACTCAGGACTGACTCCTGGCTCTGCACTCAGGGATCACTCCTGGCGGGCCTCAGGGAACCATCTGGGGTCCTGGAAATGGATCCCAGGTCAGCCGTGTGCCAGGCAAATGCCCTCCCCACTGGACCATCTCTCTGGCCCCTGGAGCACAGATTGTTCTAAGGAAATGTTCTCTAGCTCCGTCAACCCAAGTTAAATGACGCACCTTGTCTGTGAACCAATAGCTGGTGGGGGGGGGGGGGAGTCAAATCAGGGCTGGAGTGAGAGCACAGCGGGGAGGGCCTTGGCCTGGCACGCGGCCGACCCGAGTTCGATCCCCGGCATCCCCTAGGGTCCCCCGAGCACCGCCAGGAGGGATTCCTGAGCGCAGAGCCAGGAGTCAGCCCTGAGCATTGCCGGGTGGGACCCAAAAAGCCAAAAAAGAAAAAAAGGAAGGAAGGAAGGAAGGAAGAAAGGAAGGAAGGAAGGAAGGAAGGAAAGAAGGCGGGCTGGAGCCATAGATTGGCCTGAGGGGTGTCTGCCTTGCACGTGACCGACCCGGGTTCGACCCCTGGCATCCCAGAGGGTCCCCCGAGCACCACCAGGTGTGATCCCTGAGTGCAGAGCCGGGAGTCAGCCCTGAGCGTCGCCGGGTGTGACTTCAAAATAATCTGAGGCTCGTCCTCCTTCCTGCCGTTTCCCGCAGTGCCCCCGAAGATCGCGGGCTCCGGAGAGCCCGCCCAGCCGCTCACAGTGGTGGAGGGCGGCCTGGTCAGTCTCCTGTGCGAGTCCAGCGGCGCCCCGCCCCCCACCCTGCTGTGGAAGAAGAAAGGTTCGTGAGAACCCTGGGCTGGGTGGGGGCAGGCGTGGCCACTGATGCTCAGACGTCTGGTTGCGGGGGGGGGGGGGCAGGGGGCCTCGTACCCGGGCAACCTGAGAGTCTGCAGCATCGAGGGGCTGGGGACTTGGGTGGAAGATGGTTTCTCTCCGAGAAAAGATTAGGACGTGTTTCCTCCCTGAATTGCTTGCGCTCTCTCTCTCTCTCTCTCTCTCTGCTTCTGTTCCTCTCCCTGGGGGGGAAAAGCGGGGGGAGAGCATGCATTGGAGACAGTGGTCTCCCTAAATTGCTTCCTTTTTTGTTTGGTTTGGGATCACACTCCAGCCACGCCCAGGGCTGACTCCTGGCTCGGTGCTCAGGAATCCCTCCTTGCAGGATGCCGGGATCAAGCCCGGGTCAGCGGCCTGTAAGACCAGCGCCCTGCCAGCTGTATTATCCCGCCGGCCCCTCCTTTTCTTCTTTAAATGTAAACTTCGTGATTTCCCCAGTTGCTCATAGGCTAGTTGTCTTGGGCATTCCAAGTCCCTGGGTTGCTTTTAGAATCAAGTGAGTTCATAGGATTATTGTTGCCTGACTCAAGGAACGACCATTTGATTAATTACTTTTTCTTTCTTGTGCGTTTTGGGTCCCACCCGGCAACGCTCAGGGCTGACCCCTGGCTCTGCAACTCAGGAATCACTCCTGGCGGAGCTCGGGGGACCCTATGGGATGCCGGGGGTCGAACCCGGGTCAGCTGCCGGCGAGGCCAACACCTCCCCGCTGTGCTATCACTCCAGCTCTGAATTACCTTTTCTTCTTTAGGAGAGAGTTAAAAACAGTTTCCCAGGGCATATATTCTTGCTGTCTTGATGACAGTTTGATGGCCAATCTCCAGATTGCTCTCTGCCGTCCAATAGCTACTTCGTGTACTCATCCAACATCTGTCTGCCTGCGTTGAGTATCACGCAAGAACATCTGTATCCATATCTGATTTTCAGCGCGTTTGTTGTCTTCTCTTTTCGGGTTCTATTTTATCTTTCTCAGTGTGCTTGCTTTGAAGCGCAGTTTCGACCGAAAGAAAAATGGGCAGAAGATAGTCATGGGGGAATTTCTCTCCTCCGTCTGTTTTCGGGTGCTTATATTTCCAATGCCCTACCCTGGACCCAGGCTGGAGCGATAGCACAGCGGTAGGGCGTTTGCCTTGCACGCAGCCAACATGACCGACCCAAGTTCCATTCCTCCGCCCCTCTCGGAGAGCCCGGCAAGCTACTGAGAGTTTCTTGCCTGCACAGCAAAGCCTGGCAAGCTCCCTGTGACGTATTCGATATGCCAGACACAGTAACAACAAAGTCTCCAATGGAGACGTTACTGGGCCCACTCGAGCAAATCGATGAACAACAGGAGGACTGTGACCGTGAAGTACAACCTGTACCCTTTCATGGACTTGGATAGGAGATGAATTAACAAACATGTTGGTTCTGGAGCAACAGCACAGCAGGGAGGGCATTTACTTTGCACGTGGCCGACCCGGGTTCGACCCCCGGCATCTCACAGGGTCCTCTAAGCATCACCAGGAGTGATTCCTGAGTGCAGAGCCAGGAGGAAACCCTGGGCACAGAGCAAGACATCGTGGCTGGAGCAATAGCACAGCAGGGAGAGCATTTGCCTTGCACACAGCCAACCCGGGTTCGATCCCCGGCATCCCATAGGGTCCCCTGAGCACTGCTAGGACTGATTCCTGAGTGCAGAGCTGGGAGTCAGCCCTGAGCATTGCCGGGTGGGACCCAAAAAGCAAAAAAAGAAAAATAAACAAGCCTGTCATACTTCATATGCCCACCTGTCATGGTCCTGCCGCTTGGTCCTTCACGGGTCCGGTGGTTTCCCGCAGGCTCCCCGGTGCTGCTGGACACTGCAGGGCGCGTCCGAACTCTCTCGGGAGGGCGACATTTGCAGATCTCGATGGCTGAGGAGTCGGACGCGGGGCCCTACACCTGCGTGGCTTCCAACGTCGCGGGAACGGCCGAGAAGAATTACAGCCTGCAAGTGTACGGTGAGTCCCGGCGTGCCGGCCGGCGCTGGCCCTGTTCCCTTCCCTGTGGCCCCTCGGCCCGTGCTCCCTGCAGCTGAGTCTGACTTGTCTCATGATGGCGTGGCTTTGCTGGCCTGGGCGGAGCTCGGGACTCCTCTCTTCACATGGTCAGAAGCTGGACTGTCGCCAAAGGGAGGCCTTTGCCTCTCAGGGTGTGTTTGTAAAACATGCAGAGACGTCGTGGGAGGGTTTTCTTTTGGTTTTGGGGGTCCCACCCGGCGATGCTCAGGGCTGACTCCCGGCTCTGCACTCAGGAATCACTCCTGGCGGTGCTCAGGGGACCCTAGGGGATGCTGGGAATCGAACCCGGGTCGGCCACGTGCAAGGCAGACGCCCTCCCTGTTGTGCTATCACTCTGGCCCCAGGAGAAGTTGTTTTATTTACCAAAACAGGATCCTACACAGTACTGCAACTTTATTTTATTGTTTGGTTTGGGGGCCACACCCGGCAATGCTGAGGGCTGACTCCTGGCTCTGCACTCAGGAATCACTCCTGGCGGTGCTTGGGGGACCCCCGATGGGATGCCAGGGATCGAACCCGGGTCGGCCGCGTGCAAGACAAATGTCCTCTGCACTGTGCTGTTGCTCTGGCCCAATGCTTTTTGCGTGTGGGAATCCCAGGTTATATCCATGGTACCACATGGTCCCAGAGCACCACCAGCTATGACTTCCCCGGCCTAAAACGATCTCATTTGGCCGGGGGCAGGGCGTGGCTGGAGCAATCGCACAGCGGAGAGGGTGCTTACCTTGCACGCAGCCAACCAAGGTTCAATCTTCATCACCCCATAAGGTCCCCCAAGCACCACCAAGAATGATCCCTGAGTGCGGAGCCAGGAGTCAGCCCTGAGCATCGCCGGGTGTGGCCCCCCAAAGAAAACAAAACCTCATTTTACTTTTTTTCTTTGCTTGTTGGGTCCCACCCGGCGATGCTCAGGGCTGACTCCTGGCTCTGCGCTCAGGAATCACTCCTGGCGGTGCTCGGGGGACCCTGGGGGATGCCGGGGATCGAACCCGGGTCGGCCGCGTGCAAGGCAAACACCCTCCCCGCTGTGCTGTCCAAAACCTCATTCTAAAGAACTCTAAAATCAGATGGCTTTTCCGAGTGCTTGGGAGTTTCCACAAGCTCCTTTCCTCTCTTCCTGAGCCGTTTTGAACCAGCACTGTGTCTTGGGGGCTGGAGCGATAGCTCAGTGGGGAGGACGTCTGCCTGGCATGCAGTCAACCCGGGCTGGATCCCTGGCATCCCATAGTGATCCCCGAGCACCGCCAGGAGTGATTCCTGAGTGCAGAGCCAGGAGTCAGCCCTGAGCATCGCCGGGTGTGGCCCCAAAACAAAGCTGCCTTTGTTGTGCCCATGTGTACCGAGCCCAGAGCACTGGTCGGGGCCCGCTGGTGACAGGTCGTCTGTCAGTGGGACCAGCCCGAGCATCAGGTTATAGCCACTGAGCCGTCCGTCATCTTCCCCCCGGTCAGTATCAACATTGGTCTTGCTTTGGTGGGAACCGCAGTGACGGGTTGAAAGCGGCGGTGACGTGAGGGACCTCGGGGAAAGCTGCACCCGGACTGTTCTGAGTGTGCAACCCTGTCCCCCAAACACGGGGGTGGCACCACGCGACCCCGGCCCTCGGGAGGGACCTCCTGTGTGCCTCAGATTCTGGGAGTCAATACCAAGAGACATGCAGACACTGTGTCATGTCCCAGAGGCGGCCCAACAGCCGGCCCCGTGTCTTCCTGTGCTATGGGAACCGCCTCATCTCCGGGATGAGGCCAACCTGGAAACTGCAGCAGAGTTTAGCACTTAGTTTGGGCGATGAGCGCTTCACCCTTCAGCGGGGGGTTTCCTCGCCGCTCCCGGGGACCCCCGAGTATAAGACTGTTGTGCCCGAGGTTCGGATCCTCCATTGCAGACAGACCAAGTCCACACACGATAGTGCAAAAGCAGAGGAGCTTTATTCCTGGCCCGAGCTAGGGTCCGAGTCTCATTTAACACAGTGGCGTCTCAGCAAGGAACCCGGCCCCAAATCACAAGCGGTTTTTTAAATTAATTTAGGATTAATTAATTAATTTAAAATTAAATTTTTCCTCCCATGAGGGAGGGGAGATGCATGTCGAAAGTGGACTATGGACTGAACATGTTTGCCACTCAATGCCTCTTTTGCAGACCACAACACCCAAAAGGAGAGAGAGAACACAGGGGATTGCCCTGCCACAGAGGCAGGGGGGGATAGGGGGATGGGGGTGGGGGGGATATTATCCATGGTGGTGGAAAATGGGCACTGGTGGAGGGATGGGTATCTGATCATTGTATAATCAAACCCAAGCACAAAAAATTGTAAATCTACAACTGTACCTCATGGTGTTTCACTAATAAAAAAAAAAAAGGAAAAAAAAATAAAAGGCATCCTGATACTAAAAAAAAAATAAATTAATTAATTAATTTTTTAAAATTCAGGATTAAGAGGCAATTTATATCCTGGTCTGTTTTTAGCGTTGGCCCTATTACAACGGTGGTCATCCATCAGGCGATGGTTAGCAACAGTTTCTAAGGAGGGGACAGTGACCCCACGTGACCGGCCAGACCCAACTGCCCAGTTCCTTATCTCGGCAAATGACTCGACTGGGAGTTTACTAAAAAACGGCGAGTCCTGCTCTGGGGAACCGGAAACTGAGGCCTGACTGAGACTCGCTGTCGGCTGCAGCCTGTCATGGCCTCAGTTCCCCCCTCACGGGACGAAGCCCACAGCCCGCCTCTCCTCTCCTGCCCTCTCCCCAGTGCGACCCACCATCGCCCACAGCGACGGCCGCCCGGCCGAAGTCACCGTGACCCGCGGGGAGAGTGTCTCTCTGGAGTGTGAGGTGCAGGGCACGCCCGCCCCGGCGGTCACCTGGATGAGGGACGGCCGGCCCCTGGTCACGGGAAGGGCCGTGGACATCCTGGAGGACGGCCGCGTCCTCCAGCTGAAGAGCGTCCACGTGTCGGACAGTGGCCGCTACGTGTGCGTGGCCACGAACGTGGCGGGCATGAGCGACCGGAAGTACGACCTGAGCGTGCACGGTGAGTGGAAGGGAGCAGGGTCCGAGTGGGAGTGTCCCACTCATTATTCTGGTCGACGTCCCACGTCTCCCTGTGTCCTTCCCCCTCCTGCCCCTCAGGGCCTGTCCTGCAGTTACTGACTTGCTGAGTTGAGAGTGGGGGGGGGGAGGGGGGCTGAAGCGATCGCCCAGCGGGAAGGGCATTGGCCTGGCATGCGGCCGACCCAGGTTCGATCCCGGCATCCCCTAGGGTCCCCCAAGCACTGCCAGGAGTGATCCCTGAGTGCAGAGCCAGGACTCAGCCCTGAGCATGGCCTAAAAAGCAAAAAAACAAACAAAAAACTATTGACGTCGTTGCCAATGGAGTAAAATACTGTTATTAACAATATTGTAAGTTAACGGTAGGCGTTCGCCTTACAAGCGGCCAACATGGCCGACCCGAGTTCGATTCCTCCGCCCCTCTCGGAGAGCCCAGCAAGCTACCGAGAGTATCCGATATGCCAGACACAGTAACAGCAAAGTCTCCAATGGAGACGTTACTGGGCCCGCTCGAGCAAATCGACGATCAACGGGGGAAAAAAAAAAAAACGGTATTGTAAGTTGTTAGTTAACCATAACAGTTATTAAATATTTTAATAGTGGCAATATTATCGATCAGGCTCCCTGAAATTAAAAAACAAGCACAAGACAACTTTAAAAGACTTAAATTTATCATAGAAAGAGAAGGGCAGAATGGACTGAATCATAAAAACACACGCTCCAACGCAAAAAGGTATGGCATCGTCTTTGGGGGAAAACATGGAGTGAAACTGATCTCAGTCTTCTTGCAGTCCTTTTTGTTCCAATTTCCTTATGTCTGTGTTTCAGCGCAGTGGGATAACGTGGGTTTCCAGCGGTGTCAATGTTTGTCTTAGGGAGTGCTCACTGGCCCTCCCCGGCCTCTCCCTCGGTGCTGTGGTCGGAGAATTAGGGTTTGTTTTCACTGGCCGCTCTCTGCTGTGTTTCTGTCCCTTGTGTGAACGAGACCGGCGTCCGTCTTTCTCTTCCAAAGAAAATTCCTCGATCTCTTCCTGTTCCAAATGAGCTGTCTTGACTGGTGTGGACCTCAAATAACGCGGCCCGCAGGACATGAGCTGTGGCGAGGAAGTCAGCCGTAATCTTCTAGTTAATGAGCCATGGAGGAATGTCCATCGGGATGGCCTCAGCACCCGTGCACTGGGGGCCACTCTCCGTGCACAGAACTTGAATTGTGTTGTGTCAGAAACAAGGGTAACTTGGGCTGGAGCAATAGCACAGAGGGTAGGCCGCAATTGCACGCGGCCGACCCGGGTTCGATTCCCAGCCTCCTATATGGTCTCCTGAGCACCACCAGGGGTAATTCCTGAGTGCAGAGCCAGGAGGAACCCCTGTGCATCGCTGGGTGTGACCTAAAAATGGCAAAAAAAAAAAAGAAACAAGGGTAACTTGCATGAACACAGCCCTCTCGTTTGAGTCCAGTTAGAACTCAGTGTTAGTACTGGGTACCGTGCAGCCAGGGAGCAAAGGCTGAAAGAATCTGCCTTGAAAGAGAAAAGGAATCACTCTTGATGATCTCCTGCTTACGTGACTCTAATTTTTCTTTTTTAATTGACAGGGCATCGGTTTCCCAGACTTTCAACCCCAGTGCTCCATGCCTGGTTATGCCGGCGTGACCTACCCCTGAAGTCCTAGTATATTCCTCACTGTCAAATCTGCCCGTGCCTTTCACACAGTATTCCCCTTGGTAGCCGCCCTGTTGTCCTCCGTCCGTGCCTGAGTCGTTTGAGTTGTGGCTTCGATTGCATTGCCTTTGTAGGTGGTGTTAAGCCCAGGATTCTGGGTTCCCAAGCGGCGAGATGGACCAGAGACACAATAATGCAAAAGCAGTAGGAGTTTTATTCCAGTCTGCTGGGGTCAACTCTCTCACCCACAGAGGGGTCTCTGATAGTGACCGCGACTTCAGGCAGCAAGCGGTTTATGTCGGGCTTGACTACATAAGCCGTACATGCTGCATTGTTCCAGAAAAAAAACAAAAAACAAAAAAACGACCTTCCTAGTTCCCAAACCAAGGTGTTTTGGCAAGTGTCTAGGGTGACAGTGGTCAGGCAACGATCAAACAATAATTTCCAGTATCAGAACCAATTTTTGTGATCCCATAGACTTCTCGTTCTTTTAGGGCTCACAAAAAGCGGCTTCTGGGGCATCGTGAGAATCGATTGATTCATTGAGCCCACTTGCTGGGCCCAGTGACTTTCGCAGGGGGTGCAGGTTGGCTAGCGATGCCTCATTTCGTTGCTGGGAAACCGAGACCGTTGTAGTTCCCTTAACAGACCCCGAGGCCCAGCTGGTTTGGCTGATTTCTGCCCCCTCTCATGGTTGCACTGTGGCTTGTTTGAGTCTCACAGTGTCTCCTGCACCTCTGAGGGGAAGTATCTGGTATTGGTCTGTCTGGTATTGTCTGTCTGTTGCTCAGCCCAGTCCCCTCCGTGTTTGCTATGAAGGGCAAGACCCCGAGTGTCAGAATTGCTGAGTAGTATTCCACTGAGGGTGGGACACGTTTTCTGCATTTGCTCACCTGCCGAGAGTCGCTTAAATTGTTCCCACGTCTTAGCCGTTGCCAACAGTGCTGCTCTGAACACAGGGACGCCGTTTTTTGAGTGAGTGTCTTCCTCGAAATAGCTAGGAACGAACTCGCCGGGTCACATTTTAGCTCTGGGCTGGAGCGATAGCACAGCGGTAGGGCGTTTGCCTTGCGCACAGCCAGCCCGGCTGAGCCGGGTTCGATTCCTCCGCCCCTCTCGGAGAGCCCGGCAAGCTATCGAGAGTATCTCGCCCGCACGGCAAAACCTGGCAAGCTGCCCATGACGTATTCAATATGCCAAACACAGTAAAAACAAGTCTCAGAATGGAGACGTTACTGGGCCCGCTCGAGCAAATCGATGAACCAGGAGAGGACAGTGTTTGTTTGTTTTAATTCTTGGAGAAACTTCTATTTTTTTTCCATAGAGTTTGCATCTGTTTGGTTGTCCCCGACATGGTACAATTACCACCCAGCCTTTAGGATCACAGTTAGGAGTCGGGAAGCCCTGCCTCTAGGAGGGGTCGTGGATATACCTTAGAAGTTCACCAAAGAGGCTGGAGTGATAACATGACAGGAAAGGCATTGGCTTTGCACAAGGCCGACCTGGGTTCGATCCCCGGCATCCCATAGGGTCCCCTGAGCACTGCCAGGAGTGATTCCTGAGTGCAGAGCCAGGAGTCAGCCCTGAGCATCGCCGGGTGTGACTCAAAAACAGCAAAAAAAAAAAAATGTAGTTCTCCAGATGAGTGACATGTGGAAACCATCTCAAGGTGTTTGGATAGCAACATGAAAGGGGTTTGCCACCATTGGCCCTAGCGGCGGAGAATGGGCAGTCCCACTCCCAGGAATGCTGGAAGATCACGGCTGCGAGTCGTAAACCCGCCATCTGCGGCTGACACGAGAGGCTGTCCCGTTCCCGTGAGCCCCCGCGAGCCTGGTCCTAGCCGGCTGCCAGCTCCCTCCCACCCCGTGTCTCATCCGCTGGGCCTTGTCTTACAGCTCCCCCGAACATCCTGGGCGACCACAACGCCCCCGAGAACGTCAGCGTGGTGGAGAAGAGCTCCGTGTCCCTGACCTGCGAGGCCTCGGGGGTCCCGATCCCCTCGGTGACCTGGCTTAAGGACGGCTGGCCCGTCAACCTCGGCGGCTCCGTGAGGATGCTCTCAGGTAGGGTGTTCGTAGCCCGGGTTCCCAGACCCGCCTTTCTCGTGTTTGCTTTCTTGACCTGGCTGTCGGGCTCAACTACCTAATGATAATGCTAAAAATAGGAAACAAACACCCAAGAATAGCTGAGATATGGGGGTGGGAGGGATAGTGGGATCGGTGGGGGTGGAGAATGGGCACTGGTGGAGGGATGGGCACTCGATCATTGATAACTGAAACCCAAGCACAACAACTTGTAAGTCTACAACTGTACCTCATGGTGTTTCACTAATAAAACAAAAAAAAATAAATATAAAAAATAAAGAATAGCCGAGATAAGACCAAGAGTTTCACTCCATGGCTTGGAGGCCAGGCGCACATGCTAGGGGAAAAGGCAGCTCAGATAGAGAAGGGAGCACCAAGTAAAGGGTGTTGGGAGGATCCTCCTAGGGTGGGAGAAGCATGCTGAAAGTAGACTAGAGACCGAACATGATTGTCACCCATTGCCTCTTTTGCAAACCACAACACCCAATAGGAGAGAGAGAACAAAAGGGAATGCCTTGCCACAGAGGCGGGGTGGGATGGGGGGATGGGGGGTGGGAGGGATACTGGGACCCGTGGTGGTGGGAAATGGGCACTGGTGGAGGGATGGGTGTTTGATCATTGTATAATTGAAACCCAAGCACAAAAATTTGTAAGTCTACAACTGTACCTCATGGTGTTTCACTACCAAAATTTAAAAAATGTATGTAGAGTGAGAACAGGGGATCTGTGAGAACAGGGAAAACTCCTGATCCTCCGAGTAAGGAAGGGAAGCGGTCTTGGGACTCCCTGATTCACCTGGAGCATGGGGATAGAGCGTCATTTAAGCGGGCAAGTGAAGCCTCCCTGCCGCAGTGAGCGACATCCCGCTGAGGGGACAGGGAATCAGGAGACCATCCCCCATGCTAGGTCCACCCCTCCCCCACCCCCAGGGTGGGTCCACTCCTCCATTTCCTCCATGCGGGCTCCCCTACCTCCAAGCCCACATCCTCCCACTCAGGCTTGGCACAGCCTCTTGAGTTTCTATTCCCAGGATGAAATCAGTTCCTCCGCACTAAGCCCCGACAGACTATTCCAGAATCCGCGGGTTCTCCTGGAGGAGACCCATCCTCCTCTCTCGGTCTCTGATTTTCCCCCCTGCAGGAGGCAGGACTCTGCGGCTGCTGCAGGCCTGGCCCGAGCACGCCGGCCAGTACACCTGCGTGGTGAGGAACGCAGCCGGCGAGGAGAGGAAGGCCTTCAGCCTCTCAGTACTAGGTACGGCACCCGCGGCCGTAACGGCTGCAGAATCACGGCGCGGGCCCCTTCCCTGGAAGCGGTCTGAGGTTTCGGTTTGAGTCTGACGACACGTTGATGTGTGTGTGCTTGGACTCTGGCTCTGTCATTCTTGGCAAAGAATACGGGAATGATTTCCAGGTAGTTCACTAGGATCACAGAACTCTCTGGCCATCTGTTGTTCTTTGGTAAGAGAGGCCAGAGCTGTCGTAACGTGCGAAGGAGTGCTCGCTGGGGTCACACGGGGGAGGGCAGAGGTCTCCTGCCCACTTACACACTCATGTGCCACAGGACGCTTGTCTCTGGACTTGACCGTTTCCATCACACTGAGATGGACATAATGGAATTCATGTCATCTTGGTTCATTTTTTTTTTTTTTGCTGTTTGGGTCACACCCGGCGATGCACAGGGGTTACTCCTGGCTCTGCACTCAGGAGTTACTCCTGGCGGTGCTCAGGGGACCCTGTGGGATGCTGGGAATCGAACCCGGGTCGGCCGCGTGCAAGGCAAAAGCCCTACCCGCTGTGCTCACTCCAGCCCCCATGATGTATTTTCAAATGAGGATTGATTAAAAGAGCACAAAACAGTTATCGTCAAATACAAATGAGAATTTTTTTTTTTTTGCTTTTTTGGGTCACACCCAGCAATGCACAGGGCTGAGTCCTGGCTCATGCACTCAGGAATTACCCCTGGTGGTGCTCGGGGGGACCCTATGGGATGCCGGGGATCGAACCCGGGGTGGCCACGTGCCAGGCCAACGCCCTCCCCGCTATGCTCTCACTCCAGCCCCAATTCTTTTCATTTTTAAGGCTAAATTTTCATTTGTAAGTTAGTATTATTCTTATGTGTAATAAAACTATAAAACCAGGCTTATTTTTAAAATATACATGTATTTTCAACATATAAGCATACGTGCCCATATAGTAGCGCTGTAACATTGTGACGCCTTTATTTTTTTTAGTGCCACCTCGGATCGTGGGGGAAAACACCCTTGAAGAGGTGAAGGTGAAGGAGACCCAGAGCGTGACGCTCACCTGCGAAGTGTCAGGTGAGCCTGTGCACAGCGCCGCCCCCTCACCAGAGGGTCTTTGTTCGTCCAGCCCCTGGGGAGGCAAAAGTCAGGCTGCCCCTGTGGTGCGGCCAAGCGTCGGAAATGGAAGGCGGTCAGTGGGTCCAGGAGAGAACCCCGTATCCTGGAGACGGAAGGAAAAGAGTTGTTTCAGGAAGGAAGAAGGAGGAGGAAGGAAGGGAGGGAGGGGGAAGAGAGGGAAGGAAGGGAGGGAGGAAGGAAGGGAGGAAGGGAGGGAGGGAGGGAGGGAGGGAGGGGGGAGGGAGGGAGGGAGGGAGGGAGGAAGGAAGGAGAGGAATGAGGGAGGGAGGGAGGGAAGGACCATCTGTTTCTCCCTGCCGCTTCCTCCCTCCACCCTTTCCATTCCGTGACATTCCTTTATCTGTGCAGTCACACTGAATTTGAATTATTTCTGTGTGCTCAATCTTTCCCCAATTTTATCAAGCTCCGATCGGTGACCCAGAACCGATCAAAGGTGGACCGCATTACGGGGGTAGGTCGACGAAAGGTTTCAGGGCACGGCCTCAGGTCGAAGTAGCGGGGGAGAGAAGTGTCGAGGTTAAGGCCCGGAGAGAGCGGCCAGTACGTCCGTTAACACTTCCCACCTACTCGCACGTTCCGTTCTCCTGACAAACAGCTCTTGGAGATCTCTTCTGCCAGCTTCCAGTATCTACACGGCCATCGCGCTGGCTTGGGTCCCGGAAGCGGGGCTACGCTTGTTTAGAGCCTGATGACACATTGATGGGTGTTTGTTCCCCGGGGTCTGTGGATCTTGGCGACGAGTCTTCGGGTTGTTTCCAGGTCATTCGCTTGAGTCGCCTGACAGACAGACAGACAGACAGACCGACCCTGCCTTGTTCGTTTGTAATTGGTCCTGGTACTCGGAAAAGTGCGTCCACCTGATTGCTGGGGTTACAGACGGGAACGTGGCGGGGAACTGGGTGTTAATTCTAGGCCCCGGGCTGTCTGCCCTTATCCCCGGCAGGACGGGCCATTCGTGCCTGTGTCTGCTTCACCTGCCCACCTCCCTGCCGCCTCAGGGTCCTGCTTGTCCCCCTTGGCAGCATGGCATGGTCTGTCCGGACCCTGTTGTCCTCCGTGTCTGCTGGACTTGGCTGTCCTGCGTGAGCTGCGGTGAACGGGGGATCGAGCCAGCTCCTGGCGACAGGGCGCTGGGTGCAGGGAGCGCTCTTTTTGTCTTCAACATCTGGAAGTCTCCACTGTGTTTTCCATTCAGAAAGTTTTAATGAGCCCCAGGTACATGCGGGGTGAAGCCCAAGCCCAGAATAAATTCAGGTTTGCCAGCGTGAGCCGTGTCTCCATGGCAGATTAGAAAGGGCAGCATTGTCCGTGGGGAGTTCGGAGATAGTCAGAAAGACTGCATTCATCTGTGGAATATAAAATAACATGATAGGAGTCGAACACCCAAGCACAGTAGAAATTAGGGCCAGGAGGATCAATCCATGGCTTGGAAGCGGCCTCACGAGCTGGGGAAAAAGGCAGGTGGGATGGAGAAGGGACCATCCAAGCCAAGGACGCTTGGAGGGCTCGCTCAGGATGGGAGATGCGTGCTGGAAGTAGACTCTGGACCAAACATGATGGTGGGGGGCCCGCCAAACCACTCTCCGGCCCGCAGAGGTGGCCCTGGGGACTGATCCGCTGGTGCAAGGAGAGACCAATCGAATGAACACAAGACACAAGAGACAGAATGCAATTTAGAAACAGAGAGAAAAGGGGACAGAACTTTATTGAGGGCTACAGGCTGTTTATATAGGGTCGGGGCAGCCCAGTCAGAGCAGAAGCAATAGAACCATACGTGGTAAGGTCAGCAACAAGAGCTTTACCTAGCATTCAAGATAAACATTTGTACATCAAAGGGTCTTAGGGCAGTAGATGCATCCTGGAGGTCACAATAGATAAGGCCAGATGTGATAACTGTCAGCCTGATGTATGTGGCTATAGATCAGGCATCCGCTGAGGTCAGGAAGCCCTGGGAGACTGTCACCAATGTCTGTCCCAAGCAGTTCCTAACATAGGAACCATGGCCAGGGTCTGTGAGAGGGCTCTTGGCTTCCCACACATGATGGCCGCTTAGTACCCGTATTGCAAACCTTAACACTCAAAGGGAGAGAGAGAGAAAGAGGGAAGGTGCCTGCCACAGAGGCAGGGGGGCTGGGGGCTGGGGTGGGGGTGGTGGGTGGGACACTGGGGACATTGGTGGTGGACAGTGGGCACTGGTGGAGGGATGGGTACTCGATCACTGCATGACTGAAACATAATCGTGACAGTTTCCATGTGTTGGGCTCCTGTAACCAGGAGGTCGAGTGAGGCTTAAGGTCGAAACACCCAGTGCTGGCTGACGCCTGTTCTGGCCAACTTTGCCCAGATACTCCCTTTCTTTTTTTTTCTTTCTTTCTTTCTGGGTGGGCTGGAGCAATAGCACAGCGGAAGGGCGTTTGTCTGCGTGTGGCCGGCCCGGCCGAGCTGGGTTTGATTCCTCCGCCCCTCTCGGAGAGCCCGGCAAGCTACCGAGAGGATCTTTCCTGCACGGCAGAGCCTGGCAAGCTCCCCGTGACATCTTCGAGATGCCAAACACAATCACAACAAAGTCTCTGATGGAGACGTTACTGGGCCTGCTCGAGCAAATCGATGAACAACGGGAGGACAGTGACTGTGCTTTTTGGGTCACACCCAGCAATGCTCAGGGCTGACTCCAGGCTCTGCACCCAGGAATCACTCCTGGTGGGGCTCAGGGAACCCTCTGGGATGCCGGGGATTGAACCCGGGTCGGCCGCGTGCCAGGCCAACGCCCTCCCTGCTGTGCTATCGCTCCAGCCCCCTTCCCTCTTTATTATTATTGTTGTTGTTGTTATTATTATTATCATTTGGCTTTTCGGGTCCCACCCGGTAATGCTCAGGGCTCACTCCTGGCTCTGCACTCAGAAATCACTCCTGGCAGTGCTTGGGGGACCCTATGGGATGATGCTGGGAGTCGAACCCGGGTCGGCCGCGTGCCAGGCCAACGCCCTCCCCGCTGTGCTATCGCTCCAGCCCCAGATCTTCCCTCTTGCTGGGCTTTGCTTCTGGGCTGCTTTGCAAGGCCGGTTCTTATCTGCTCCAATGTCTGTCACCCTGCTCCACAAAGGGGTGGCACCCAGCAGTGCTCAGGGCTTACTCCTGCCTCTGTGCCCATGCGTCACCTGGCAGGCCCAGGGGACCGAATGGGATACTGGGGGAGTCGGCCCTGGGCCGGCCACGAGTGAGGCAAATGCCCTGCCTCCCCATGGCACTTGCTCTCGGCCTGGCCCCTCGTCTTCCTTCCGAGCTGCCAGGCCAGTGCCCCTCGTGCTGCCAGGCCAGTGCCCCTCGTCTTCCTTCCGAGCGGGGTTCAGAGGCAGCCGTGGGGGCCACTCCTCACTTGCACCCCTTCCCCCGGCAGGGAACCCGACGCCGGACGTCACCTGGCGCCGAGACGGGCAGCCCCTCCCGGAGGACGACACCCTCCGCGTGCTCTCCGCGGGCCGTTTCCTCCAGATCAGCAGCGCCCACGTCTCCCACGCCGGGAGATACTCGTGCTTGGCCTCCAACGCCGCCGGGGACCGCAGCAAGGCCTTCAGTCTCAACGTGTTGGGTGCGTACACACCGGGGGTGGGGGTCTCGGCTCTCTCCCTGCCGTGCTCCTTCCTGGGGGGCCTCCCCCTCCATCCGTGAGTGACGTGGAGCCCAGACCTCCCGGTTGGACGCCCAGCGTCACTTCCGTGAGCTCTCGGCCGGGAATTGTGAGGCGGAGTGTGATGATCTCCAGGGCGAGCCTGGAGACTTGGAACAATGAGAAGTTTCTGGAAGAAAAAAATGAAGTCATGAAATGTGCTTATAAATGGACAGACACGGAGAGTCTCATTCTGAGCGAAATGAGCCATAAAGACAGGGACAGGCATAGGCGGACTGCACTCATTTGTGGGATATTAAAAAGAAATAATCACTTGATCACTTGATACCCCGTTACTCAACGATTTACTCTAGCGGGTGCCAGTAACGTCTCCACTCATCCCTGTTGCGTGCTAGCGTAGCCCAGTGGCATCTGCTCGTTCTAGAAATATGCGGAGCCTCAAACCGATCATTCAGGGTCTTGACGAAGAAGTCTGACCATCTCGTAGGTGGGCGTCCACGCGATCTTTTGACGTCCCGTGGAATCCAGTCAGTAATGGCTCTAGTCCAGCGGTTGTCTGTAAACCTCATTACGTGTCCAGCCCATCTGACTTTTGATGCCTTGGCAAATGAGACAGCGTCCCTGATTCTTGATCGTTGACGGAGATCGGAACTCTGGATTCTATCTATAATAAATAAAATAATAAAAAATAACAAAAATAAAATAAATAAATAATAAAAATTTTAAAAAGGCCCTCCCGTTGATCGTCGATTTGCTCGAGCGGGCCCAGTAACGTCTCCATTGGAGACTTTGTTGTTACTGTGTTTGGCATATCGAATAAAAATTTTAAAAAATAATAAATCATAGTGTGAGACTATGAGGAACAAACGGGCTAGGAGCTCGGGCCCACGGTTGGGAGCTTGTCACAATTATGTGGGGGCAGAGGGCAGTTAGATTAGGAGGGACCACCAGGACAGTGAGAGTCGGAAGTGGTCACTCTGGGCAACAAACAACTGAGTGCTGAAAGGAGGGAGTAAAGGGATGTGAATGAAAATCTTTCAGTACCTGTTCTGAAAACCATAATGTCCAGAAGGCGTGGTGTGGGGAGAGAGAGAGAGAGAGAGAGAGAGAGAGAGAGAGAGAGAGAGAGAGAGAGAGGAGGGACAGAGAGAGGAGAGACAGAGAAAGAGAAGTGTGAAAAGCCCTGTCATAGAGGCAGGCAGGGGTGGGGGTGATGGGAGGGACCCTGGTGCTGGGAAATGTGCCCTGGTGGAGGGACAGAGGTTGGAGCCTTGTAGGACTGAAACCCAACCACGAACAACTTTAAAACTCTTGTCTCTCACAGTGATTCAATGAAAAGATGAATAGTTTTTCTTTTTCTTTTTTTTTTTTTTTAAAGAACAGGCAGTTTCTAACACTTGTCTACACTGCACTTGGCCAGAAGTCACCCTCAGGAACGTCCCCCGCCCTTGAGAATCTGAAAGCCTTTCTATTTTAATATACTTATACTTATTTTTTTGTAATGCTAAATGTTGCTCACAGAGAATTGAATTGTGTTAAGGCATATCGGGTGCTTGTGTGTATTTGTTGGGTGTTTGGCTGTTTTGTGTGTTTTTGTTTTTTTTAATCACTGTGAAGCAGAGTTCACACAGTTATTCATGGTTGAGTTTCAGGCATACGGTGTAATATATATATTACAGTCCTCAGGCCAGGTGAGTCTTCCTAGCCCCAGCAGGGTCCTAGTCTCATCGTTACTTACTTTTGGATCATGACAGCATTTGTCCATGATCATGCCCTCAACTTATAGTTGAGTATCGTGGCTCTTTGGCCTGGCCCATTTCGATGCCAGGGTAGCTCACAGCTTGCCCTGGGTCCATTCAGTCCCTCGTTGGGACCCTGCTTTTGGGGGTGCTAGGAACTAAGGGCAACTGAGTCAAGCAAGCAGATGCCCAGGAGTAAATATTATTCGGAGTCAATCAGCTCCCAAGTTACAAAGCGTAATATTAACTGTCTTCCTGTGTCCACACAGAGAGGACGTTGCTTTAAGGTAAACTATGCAAAGGACATAACTTCCAAGTTCAGTGTCCTTAGGAAGATCTGATATTACAAGCTAACAGAATCTGATTAGGGAGAAAAGGTGACTAACTGGCTGGGGAGGAGAGCACAGGGAAGAGTTTACAGATAAACAGAGGAATGGGAATGACTCGGGAGCACTGTGATGGGTGTAACCCGATAAACCTGAGCTCCCTGTGGCAATGTTATTCTCCAAGCACCCATCCCACCATTGGTATCCTCAGTTTCCCTCCTGCCCCCCAAGGATGCCTCTCTGTGCACTTGCTATTTTATATATATATATATATATTTAATTTATTGATTCGTTCCTAGAGTATTTATTACATTTAGAATAACTGCCTTGTTCCTGGAACCGTTTCTGTGTTAGGGGATGGATGTCGAATGAGCAGTAGTAAAAAAAAAAAAAAAAAGTCCGCCCTTCACGCTTGTGTCAAGGAAAACCGAGAAAGCGTGAAAGTTTCCACCAGAGATCTCTCACCCTTTCTTTGTGGGCCTCTGCCCATTGCTGGGAATTGTTCACGTTATATTTATGAGCCCGGAAAGATTAAATAACATTATACTTTTGGAAGCGGTGGAGATATCCAGGAAGCAGCTTGGGGCCCTTCTCTGAGCAGCCTTGGTGAATGAGTGTCTCAAACATTTTCCTGAAGGCCTTGAAGACATTTGGGCTCAGGCAGTGTTTGAAATAACATAGATTTCATAGTGCTCGGATTTTTCCGCAGTCTTGTCTTGGAAGACATCTGAAGCTTATTATGGTCTTGGAAGTGTTGGACAACTTAGAAGTCCGCCTTGTTACTAACTTTAAAAAATTTTTTTTTCTACTTATTTCCTGAATTGTCAAATTTTATGCTTATATCTCCAAAAAAGTAGTATAATAGAGATGTTATTTTTTTTCTCATTTTGAGATTTAAAATGCACCGCTTAAATGTGATGTTTGATTTAAAAAAAAAAATTTTTTAATAGCTTTTACTATAGGGCTGCTGTGATAGCACAGTGGGAAGGGCGTTTGCCTTGCACGTGGCTGACCCAGGTTTGATCCCCGGCATATCATAGGGTCCCCCGAACACCGCCAGGAGTGATTCCTGAATGCAGAGCCTGGAGTCAGCCCTGAGCATCGCTGGGTGTGGCCCAAAAATGAACACAGAGCAAATAAAGACATTTCAAAAATAGAAGTCTTGATTGTTTAAAAGTGAAATGATCTCGATTTGAGTGCGAAACGGTTTGCAGTGTTTACTTTGTTGTTAGAATCGTTGATAGGTACTGTGGAATGTGTTGTTCAACCCATAAAGAATCACCCCAGGTGAAACACCACCTCGTTGAGTTCAGGGTACGCATCTACAAAAAAAGTTCAGTTACAATTAATATTTTTTATGGCCTTTTGGGCCACACCTGGCGATGCTCAGGGGTTACTTCTAGCTCTGCACTCAGAAATCACTCCTGACGGTGCTCGGGGGACCCCATGGGATTCTGGGAATCAAACCTGGGTCAGCCACGTGCAAGACAAACGCCTTCCCCGCTGTCCAGTCCCATGACATCATTATTATTATTATTATTATTATTATTATTATTATTATTATTGCTTTTTGGGTCCCACCAGGCGATGCTCAGGGCTGACTCCTGGCTCTGCATTCAGGGATCATTCCTGGCAGTGCTCGGGAAACCTTAGGGGATGTTGGGGATCGAACACGGGTCAGCTGCGTGCCAGGCCAACACCCTCCCCGCTGTGCTGTCACTCTGGTTCTATGGCCCCCAATATCTTCTCTCTGTCCCTCGTTGCGGTGAGCTAGGGGAGGCCCCCACTGTGCCGGTGTAGACACATACCCAGGGGCCGTTGGCCTCGCGTCGCTCGGGCGTGGACCCCCGAAGCAGGGATGGCGGGCGGGGAGGATGGGGAGGAAGGCTCCCAGCCCGGCATCCCGCTCCTCACCCGTCTCTGCTCCTTCGCAGTCTCGCCCACCATCGCCGGCGCAGACGGGGACGGCAGCCCCGAGGACGTCACCGTTATCCTCAACAACCCCACCTCGCTGGTCTGCGAAGCCCACTCGCACCCGCCGGCCACCATCTCCTGGTTCAAGGACGGAACCGCCCTGGAGTCCAGCCGGAACCTCCGCATCCTGCCAGGTCCTCCACGCGGCGCTGGGCACATGCCCTCCCGCTCTCTCTGTCTCTGTCTTTCTGTCTCTGTCTCTGTCTTTCTGTCTCTGTCTGTTTCTATGTCTCTTTCTCTCTGCCTCTGTCTCTCTCTGTCTCTGTCTCTCTGTGTCTCTCTGTGTGTCTGTCTCTCTGTCTCTCTCTCCCTTACTCCCTCTCTCTTCCTCTCTTTCCCTCTTTCTCTCCTTCTCTCTCTCTCTGCCTCTCCATCCCCCCCCCCACACACACCTTTTGGGCATTAAGGTTTGCAATGCCAATGCTGAAAGGTTCTCCTGTCTATCCATGTCCCTCCTTTCAACACTCAGTTCCCGTCCAGAACGACGCTTTCCAACTCTCACTGTCAGACTGGTCCCTTCTGTACACCCCAACTGCCCTCCACAACCCCCACACTCTTGTGGCAAGCTTCCAGTTTTTTTTTTTCATTGAATCACCATGAGTTACAGTTACAAGCTTTCATGGTTGAGTTTCAGTCACACAATGATGGAACCCCCATCCCTCCACCAGGGCACATTCCACACCACCAATGCCCCCAGCATCCCCCCATCCCACCCTCCCCTGCTTCCATGGCAGACAATCTCCCCCAGACTCTCTCTCTACTTTGGGGCATCCTGGTTTGCAATACAGACACTGAGAGGCCGTCACGTTGGGTCCTTGATCTACTCTCCGCACACATCTCCCATCCCGAGCGACCCCTCCAACCCTCACTGACTCAGTGACCCCTTCTCCATCCCAGCTGCCTTCTCCCCCAGCTCATGGGGCGGGCTGCTGACAGTGAGCTCCCTCCCAATCCTTGACCAGACTTCCTGGCCCCTGTTTTTCCTAGCATGGATAAGTCATTTTTTTTAATAAAAGCACCCATCTCTCGGTTTGCTTTATATCATACGATGTTTCAATATGAGGAAGTGGGTGTGAGGGCTCAGAGCTTACCTCTGACTCTGGCCATACTCAGGGAACTCTCCGCATTGCCAAGGATCCTTCCCGGGTCGGCCGTGGGCAGGAGAGGTGCTCCACCCCCGAGCTCGCTCTCTCCCTGATGTTTTAATAGTTTATATTACTCCTAAGTATATTCCATTTTGGGACGCCAGAGCCATAGCACAGCTGGGAGGGTGTTTGACTTGCAAACAGCCGACCCGAGTTCGATCCCCGGCATCCCATAGGGTCCCCCGAGCACCGCCAGGAGTGATTCCTGAGTGCAGAGCCAGGAGCCAGCCCTGAGCATCGCCAGGTGGGGCCCGAGAGGACAAACTTTTAAAAAGTAAATTCTCTTTTCTCGTTTAGGAGGGTGGCCCGCCCAGCAGTGCTCAGAGCTTATGTCAGCCTGTGCTCAGGGATCCTTCCTGGCTGGGCTCAGGCAACCAGACGAGTGTTGGGGCTCGAACCTGGGGCCCTGCCTGCAAGCCTGTGCCCCAGCCCATGGCACCATCTCCCCAGCCGGCCTCCAGCCCTGTCTGGGGGGCGCTGAGTGACCGCCTTTAGCAGACCCGATATCCTGGGCCCCTGGACTTGGTAGCCCTGGGGCCGGGCGCTGGCAGAAGGCGCCAGTGTCCATCCGGGCATCTGTCCACCCTCCGCTCCTGACGCCCCCGCCTCCCCCGCCCTGCAGGCGGCCGGACCCTGCAGATCCTGAACACGCAGGAGGATGACGCCGGCCGCTACTCGTGCGTGGCCACCAACGAGGCAGGCGAGACCATCAAGCAGTACGAGGTGAAAGTGTACAGTAAGTGTCGCCGCCCGCGGGCAGCCTTGTGCCGGGACCCGATGGTCTCAGCGGCTGGTGGAGTCCCAGGAGTGACCTGCGCCATGCAGCAGGGTCGCGGCCAGGAAAGGGGCTCGTGCCCCCGGGGTGGGCCTGAGGGTCTGCCCTGTCCGGCGCCGGGGGGTCTCAGGGGCAGAGCGGGGCGGATGTCTTGGGCGCATCGCAGTGTTTCCCTTGGGTGCCGTAGAAAGGAGGTTCCCTGTCTTCCTCCTGGTCCTGCGTGCAGCCACTTGGTTCCTTGAATGATCAGAGGTATGTGAGTGTGTTTGTGTGTCTGTGTGCATACGTGTGTCCTCATTGTGTCTGTGCATGTGTGTGTGCGCACAGGGGGAGTTTGTATTGGGGATTGTGTGTGTGTGCATGTGTGGGGTGTGGGGGGAGTGTGGGGGGTTGTGTGTGTGCGTGTGCATGTGTGTGGTGTCAAGGGGAGTTTGGGGGAGTTGTGTATGTGCATGTGTGTACGTGTGGAGAGGGTTGTGTGCTTGTGTGCAGTGTGGGGGGAGTTTGTGTGTGAGGGGTTGTGTGTGCATGTGTGTACGTGTGTGGTGTAGGGGGGAGTTTGTGTGGGGAAGGTTGTGTGTATGCGTGTGTGTGTGAGGGGGAATTTCTGTGTGCCTGTGGGGGGGAGAGAGCTTGTGTGTTTGTATGTGTGTGGCGGGGGGAGTTTGTGCGTGTGCGTGTGTATGTGTGTGTGCATGCGTTTGTGTATGCATGTGGGGGGGGGGGAGTTTGCGTGTGTGTGTGTGTGCCGGGGGGAGTTTGTATGTGGTGTGGGGGGGAGTTTCTGTGCAGTGGGTGGTTGTGTGTGTATGCGTGTGGGGAGGGTTGTATGTGTGTGCATGTGTGCATGGTGGGAGAGAGTTTGTGTGGGGGGTTGTGTGTGTGTGCATGTGCCTGTGGGGAGGTTTGTGTGTGTGTGTGCATGTGTGGCAGAGAGAGCTTGTGTGTTTGTATGTGTGTGGGGGGGAGTTTGTGTGTGTGTGTTTGCGCGGGGGGAGTCCGTGTGCGTGTGTGGTGTGGGGGGGGGGGAGTTTGTACGGGGGGGTTGTGTGTGTGCGTGTGTGTGGTATGGGGAAAGTTTGTGTGTGAGGGGTCGTGTGTGTGCGTGTGTGTGAGGGTGTGTGAGGGGGAGTTTCTGTGTGTGCACATGTGGGGAAGGGAGCTTGTGTGTTTGTATGTGCATGGGGGGAGTTTGTGCGTGTGTGTGCATGTGTTTGTGTATCCCTGTGGGGGGGAGTTTGTGTGTGTGTGTGTGTGTGTGTGTGTGTGTGTGTGCTGCATTCGGGTGTGTGGGGGTGGGCCTTGCTCAGCTAGGGGGTGTGCCCAGCTCCTGTATGGACAGTGGCCGTGGAGTGTGGGGCTCCCTAGGGGGAGGGACCCCGGGGCCCACCCTCGGGGGGCCTGAGCATTAGGGTCTCACCACCTGGGCTGGCTGGGGGGCGTGGCCTGGCTCCCAGCATCTTCCTCCTCCTGAGCCCCCTCCCCCCAGGCAGGAAGTTAACCCCTTCCTCCCCCTCCCGCCCCCAGTTCCCCCCATCATCAACAAAGGGGACCTGCTGGGGCCCGGGCTGTCCCCGAAGGAGGTGAAGATCCGTGTGAACAACACGCTGACCCTGGAGTGCGAGGCCTATGCCGTCCCCTCGGCCGCCGTCAGCTGGTACAGAGATGGACAGGCCAGTCGCCCTTTCGTTTTACTCCCCGGGGGTTCCTGCGGCCCCCCCCCCGCCAGGTTCTTCGGCTGAAAAAACGCCACGGAAAGTGTCCCGAGGGTCCCAGGGAATTCGTGGCCTTAAGCCGCCCGTCTCCGCCCTTTATCCGAGAGGGCCGTGACCCACGGCAAAGGTGCCAGGTCTGGCTGCCTCCTGGGCGGTGGTGGCCATTAGCGGCCAACCCAGGTTCAATTCCCGGCATCCCCGAGCATCGCCAGGAGTGATTCCTCAGCGCCGAGCTGGGAGTCAACCCTGAGCATCGCCAGGTGGGACCCAAAAAGCAAAAAAAAAAAAAAAAAAAAAAAAAAAAAAAGCAATGGACCCAGGGCATACATGGGCATACGCAGAGGAACCCCGTAACTGTCGCTCTGACCCGGAACCGGGCCCCTCGAGCCCGAGTGTCAGCGTCGCGTCCTGACCCCGCAGGCCCTGAAGTCGGACGACCACGTCACCATCGCGGCCAACGGGCACCGGCTGCAGATCAAGGAGGCCCAGATCTCGGACACGGGCCGGTACACGTGTGTGGCCTCCAATGTCGCGGGCGAGGATGAGCTGGACTTCGACGTGAACATACAAGGTGACGCAGATGTGCTTGTTCTGCATCCACAGAAAAAGGTCATGTGTAGTATGTTCATTACGTGTGTTTTGCTTGGGGTCACCATGGGCGGTGCTCAGGGCTGACTCCTGGCTCTGTGCTCAGGGATCACTCCTCGGGGGGAACCCTATGGGATGCCGGGGATAGAACCCGGGTCGGCCACGTGCCAGGCCAACACCCTCCCCACTGTGCTCTCGCTCCCGCCCCGCGCCCGAATATTCTTAAAGACTTCTTCATCCTCATAGCACGACTGTGTCAGCCTTGGCCAGACCACGCATTGGGAAATGCGAGTCGTGGGGTCAGCACTTGTGCACATGGCGGAGAACAGGCCTTGAACCCGGAGCTTCCTGGAAGCAGAGCCGGCCTCTGGGCTGCCGGGTTTTTGGCAGGGAGAGAGGCGATGGGGTGGACAGGCCCCAGGCCCCACCTTGAGCCGGGGCTGACTCCCCTCTCCGTCCCCTCTCCTGCCTGTGATTCAGCCGGATGCAGCGGGTGTGGACACACCTGAGTGTTTTCCGACAGCTCACGGGAAAACCGTCAGCTCAGGGGAGAACCGTCAGCTCATGGGGAAAACCGTGAGCTTAGGGGAGAACCTTCAGCTCCCAGGAAAACCGCTGTCATGTGCCCTGTCCTGCCCTTCCCTGAGCTTCCAACTCCGTCTCCTCCTCCCACAGTGCCCCCAAGCTTCCAGAAGCTCTGGGAGATCGGGAACATGCTGGACACGGGCAGGACCGGCGAGGCCAAGGACGTGATCGTCAACAACCCGCTGACCCTGCACTGTGAGACCAGCGCCGCCCCACCCCCGACGCTCACCTGGTTCAAGGACGGCCGGCCCCTGACCTCCAGCGACAGGGTGCTGGTCCTGCCGGGTACGAGGGTCAGGGCGCCCACAGGGCATGGGGGGAGGGGTACCACTTCCGTGTCACAAGTCGGGCTGACTCGGCTCCTGGCCACGGGGTTTCCATGCGTCAGACCAATAGGATGAGTTGTTTTTCTGGCCATTTGATTTTGGCGTGTTTTGCGTTAGACCCAGGGGGTGGATCTATGTTCCAGCCCCGCATTTTTATGTGTTGGACCCACGAAGGGGTCAGTTTTCCAGCATGGTCACTTGAGTGTCTGTCCAGTGTGCCTGGAACAGGCCGATTCAGACCCTCCCCAGGGAAAGAACGGCTTTGATCCCGTAGCTCGACTTCAAGATGCTTCCATCTGGGGCTGGAGCGATAGCACAGCGGGGAGGGCCGACCCGGGTTTGATCCCCGGCATCCCGTCGGGTCCCCTGAGCACCGTCAGGAGTGATTCCTGAGTGCAGAGCCAGGAGGAAGCCTTGAGTATTGCCGGGCGTGGCCCCAAAACAAAACAAAACAAAAAACAGAGGGACGTAACCAGCCGACCAGCAGGACACTCAGCTCTGTCAGTGCACATTTGCTGATGCTGCCAGTTTCAGTCTCAGAACGGTCCACAGGGTTGGGTGCATCTCCATGTGACCGCTGACCCTGGCTTCCGGAACCTTCTGTTCACACATCACTCCTTGCGTTAGCCCAGATGGGAGCTCGAAGCCAGAAAGGGGGGGTGGTGGTGTGGCGTGAGCTGCACCCCCAAACCACCTTGGTTTTATTAGTGGGGGCTGGGGTCAGACCCGCACCCTGGGTGCTCAGGAGCCGTCCCGGGTGGGCCCCGCCCTGCCCTAGAGGCCGGCCGAACTGTGGGCTTTCGCAGGGGGCCGAGGGCTGCAGATCCCCCGGGCCAAGGCTGAGGACGCCGGCAGGTACACGTGTGTGGCCGTGAACGAGGCAGGGGAGGACTCGCTGCTCTACGACGTCCGCGTGCTCCGTGAGTGCCCCCGGGGCCCAGGGCTCTCTGCGGTGGGGGCGCTCGGGACCTCGGACCTCCGGCTTCCCCAGAGACCCCACGGGAAAGGAGAGAAGAGAGGGAGAGCCGTGGGTTCGTGAGGCTGATCGGAGTCGGAGAGAAGAGGAAGGGGCCGAAAAGGGAGGAGAGAGTTTCTGATGGACACGTCATCACCTGCGTGTCCCAGATCCCCTCCCCCCGACCCCCCCATCCCAGTTGCTTAGAAGCTTCCAGAAAATGCAAGTTTTTGTCTTGTCTCCCTTCCCAGTCCCGCCGGCCATCAAGGGCGCCAGGGGCTCCGTCCCCGAGGAGGTGGTGGTGCTGGTGAACAGGAGTGCCCGGCTGGAGTGTGTCCCCAGTGGCAACCCAGCCCCGAGGGTCACCTGGCAGAAGGACGGGGCCCCCCTGGCCGGGAGCGCCCACCACGAGCTGCTCTCCGGTGGGAGGATCCTGCAGGTAACGCGGCGGCGGCCACCGGGTGGGCGTCTGCTGACTGCTGTGTCTGCCAGAGCTCGGGCGGGGCGAGGGGTGTGGCCGTCACTCTAAGGGGGACACAAGCTCAGACCGTCCCCCTCGTTTTCGTCCTACCAGCCGAGGCAGCCGCTGTTCAGGGTCCAGTGAAGGTTCTCCCAAATTCTCCCCCACGGACAGTGGAGCTCTCCACAGCCTGACGCCTTCTGGGTCAATGCTGCATTCTAGGCAGATGGTGGCCGTTTCCGTTACATGTTCCTGCGTAAAGTGCTGGGTGGCCTCAAGCTGCCTGCAGGGCCAAAATCTGAGAGAGAGAGAGAGAGAGAGAGAGAGAGAGAACAGCGGAGTGGGCACTTGCTGACATGCAGCTGACCCGGCACCCCATGGGGTCCCCCAAGCACCTCCAGGAGAGATCACTGAGTACACAGTTGGGCTAGAGCGATAGCACAGCGGGTGGGGTGTTGGCATGGCTCGTGGCCAACCCGGATTTGATCCTTGGCATCCCATAGGGTCCCCCGAGCACCGCCAGGAGGAGTTCCTGAGTATAGAGCCAGGAGTCAGCCCGAGCATTGCTGGGTCTCTCTCTCTCTCTCTCTCTCTCTCTCTCTCTCTCTCTCTCTCTCTCTCTCTCTCTCACACACACACACACACACACACACACACACACACACAAACACAGCCAGGAGTCAGCCCCAAGCACCACTGAGCGTGGTCCAGAAACCAAAACGATCATGGTCACGATCATCCTGTTGTTCTAGGCACCAGTAACGTCTCCTTCATCCTAGCCCCGAGAAATGCTCTTTCAGGGTTAGGAGAACGAGACCCTTCATTGCTACTGGTATTTGGCATATTAGGTACGCCACGGGGAGTTTGCCAGACTCTGCCGGGTGAGCAGGTTAAATTCGGTAGCCTGCTGGGTTGTCCAAAGTAAGAACGAGATAGTAAGATAGTAACAAATGCATAAAATACGGTAAAATAAAATGCTTTGAAGTCCTGGGTCCAGAGTAATCGTACAGTGGGTGAGGTGCATGGCCAACTCAGGCTCAATCCCTGGCACCCCAGACTATCCCCCGTGTCCCACAGGAGTGACCCCTGAGTGCAGAGTCAGGAATGAGCCCCAAGCACTGCTGGGTGTGACCCAAATATCCCACCTCCAAAACAAACAACAAAATTTATCCTTTGTTGACAAAGGATTGACTATAATAAGTGATAATTCACATTTCTTAAATATTTAAAATTGTGGGGCTGGAGCGATAGCACAGCGGGGAGGGCATTTACCTTGGACACCGCTGACCTGGGTCCGATCCCCGGCATCCCATAGGGTCCCCCGAGCACCGCCAGGAGTGATTCCTGAGCGCAGAGCCGGGAGTCGGCCCTGAGCACTGCCGGTGTGGCCCCAAAGCCAAACTAACGATCCTGAGATAGAAATAAGTTTACGATTGAAAATAACGCGTCTCCAGCTACCCACCTGGACCTGGTCCCTCTCTGGGAGATCAGGCCGCGTCCCCCGAAGCCGTTTCTGTCTGTGGTTCCGTCTGAAAAAAGACCCTCCTTGCTGTCTAGTGAGAGAGACTCATCGTTGGTGATAACTGCATATAGCAAGAGACTTGGGCTGCATCTCTGCTGGTCTCGGCTGGGCCGGGCTGGGCCCTCGGGTCCACACTGAGCTGGTTCCCTCATGGGACCCAGACTCCCGCAGCCGTCCTGGCTTCTCTCAGGGAGGCCGTCAAGTCCAGGGACAGGGCGACACGTGCACCCATCCCCCCCTTCACAGACCGAGGTCTGTCTGCATCGAGCCACAGCACTGGGGCTAACACATCAAACCCCAGGTTGACGCTGACGCTTGTTCCACCAACGTCACATTGACTGGGGAGAAATATTTTCATCGACACAACACAAATACCAATGAAATTGCCTTTTTTTGGGGGGGCTTTTTGGGTCCCACCCGGCGATGCTCAGGGGTTCCTCCTGGCTCTGAACTCAGGAATCAGTCGCGGTGGTGCTCGGGGGACCCTATGGGATGCTGGGGGTCGAATCTGGGTCAGCCCCGTGCAAGGCCAACAACGCCCTCCCTGCTGGGCTGTCACTCCAAACCCAGCCCCTCTGCTCCTGACCAGCTTGCTTGAAGTTCTAGCATCTGTCTCGCCTCTCTCTTCTCTGCTTGGCTGAGACCGGCTCTAAATTCCCACCCTCTTCCGCCTTGGGGGGTCCCACCAATCCCAAACCCAACCAGCTGAGGGTCTTTTGTTTCTGTTCTGTTTTTGTTTTATCTTTTGACTTTTGGGCCACACCCTGCGGTGCTCAGGGCTGACTCCTGGCTCCGCACTCAGGAATTGTTCCTGGTGGTTGCTCGGGGGACCCTATGGGATGCCGGGGATCAAACCCGGGTCAGCTGCGTGCAAGGCAAACGCCCTTCCCGCTTGGCTATCGCTCCAGCCCCTGGCCTGAGGATTTGTGAGTTTGTGTTAGTGGGTGTCTTTTTTGGCCACATTGGGCGGTGCTTAGGGCTGACTCCCGGCTCTGCACTTAGGAATCACTCCTGATGGTTGCTCGGGGGACCCTAGGGGATGCCGGGGATCGAACCCGGGTCGGCCGCGTGCAAGGCCAGCACCCTCCCCGCTGTGCTATCGCTCCAGCCCCTGAAACTGCCTTTTCTCTTCATAAACCCTTTCCATGAAGAAACGCTTGGCCGACGTCCTCGCCACCAGCGGGGGCTCCATGCTGCACCGTATTTTTTCTCCTTCCATTTCTCTGGTACTGACGAGGGGGACTTTGGGCCATTCACGGTGGCCGGGAGGACAAGGTGACCGCGTCCATCGGGGTGTCTCCGTCTTCCCCCTAGATCCTCAACACCCAGATGGCGGATATCGGCCGGTATGTGTGCATCGCCGAGAACACAGCTGGGAGTGCCAAGAAGTACTTCAACCTCAACGTTCACGGTGAGAGCCCAGTTCCAGAAACTTCCGTGGTGGGCAGGTTGGGGCGTAGGGAGCTGCTTGTCAAGGCAGGAGACTGTGCTTTGGGGCATGCGGGTTCAAAATCAGAATCTTCCTTCGGTAGCTGGAGGGGCACTCCGGCCATGTTCAAGAGCCACTTTGGTGGTACTTTGGGGGCCTGAGCCCTCCTTCCAGACCCAGCAAGAACGTTCTAGAGTTTTCCAGAACATACTTGCTGGGTTTCCCCCTTTCTACTCCTGCACCATGGCCCGTGGGATCTTCTCGATGCTCGTGACATTTTGTATTCGAGGCTGTGAATCGGGGTTAAGAACAAAGACCCCAGAGCCTGGGTGGGGGAGTCGCCCAGGGGACTTTTCGCAGGAGCCCCGGCTCCGCCCCTCCCTAGCCCCACTCAGTCCCCACCAGCCCTGCATGTGCCCCCAGCCCCAAAGCATGGCTGGGAAGCCTCAGGCAAGCTGCTCCCCTCTGCTGTGGCCTGGCCGTGGCGCTGGGGCGCCCACAGTGACGTCCTGGGACGCTGCAGTGTTCGAGGCAGTGCTGGGCTCTGCAGAACTGCCCCAGGACGTGGGCCGGTGTTTCTAGCATGGAGCCCCTTGTGGCCACCAGATGGATCACCCAACGTGGTGACGGCAGCTGCATGATTTTAATAGGAGGCATTTGATAAATACCCGCTAAAGAACATTCAGATGAGTCTGCAGTAGGGCTGGAGCAACAGCACAGCAGGGAGGGCGTTGGCCTGGCACGTGGCCGACCCGGGTTCGATCCCCGGCCTCCCATAGCGTCCCCCGAGCACCACCAGGAGTGATTCCTGAGTGCAGAGCCGGGAGTCAGCCCTGAGCATCCCTGGGTGTGACCCCCAAAATGAACCAGCTATCTTCAGATATACTTAATAAAAATAAAAATGTGCAGTTAGGTCTTTCATTCATTGTACATTGATGACATTTTCTTAAGAGTTACCAACTAAGGGGCCGGAGTGATAGCACAGCAGGGAGGGCGTTGGCCTGGCACGTGGCCAACCCGGGTTCGATTCCCAGCATCCCATAGGGTCCCTTCGAGCACTGCCAGGAGTGATTCCTGAGGGTCAGCCCTGACAACCTGCTGAGTGGGGCCCAAAATAAGACAGTTACCACCCGGGACCTGCAGACAGGCTGGCAGCGAGGGTGGGTGCTGAATTTGGACTCCATCCCCAGCTCTGTAGGCCGGGATACCCCCTATTCTTGGTTCTTCCATTTAACCACCTCGCCAGTTGGCCACTAACTTCCAGGAGGGACCCTGAGGTTGTGTATACACACACACACACACACACACACACACACACACACACACACACACACACACACACACACACACACACACACACACACACCAGCTACATTTTACAAGCTAAATAGAGATTCGATCCGTGAGAACTTGGTGACTACCCGCACGGGGACAGACGGACGTGAGTGTGTGAGGTTGCCGGCGGCTGGACCTCTGGGGGAAGGCCGGTTTCCTGGTCGACTCAGGCTCTCTCTGGCGGCTGCGCCATCCCCTCACGGCCGCGCGCTCTCTCTCTCTCTCCCTGCAGTTCCTCCCCGCATCATCGGCCCCAACCCCGAGAACCTCACGGTCGTGGTGAACAATTTCATCTCCTTGAGCTGCGAGGTGTCTGGGTTCCCGGCCCCGGACGTGAGCTGGCTCCAGGACGGACAGCCGGTCAAGCTGGGTCCCAATGCCCTGGTGATCCCTGGTGAGGAGGGGCGCTGCCCCGAGGGAACTGGGCCCCGCTCTGCCCCGCTGTTCTCCACTGGCAAACATATTCCCCATTTTCCAGATCGGCTCTAAACGGGTTTCTTGGGGCCGGAGCGACAGCACAGTGGGGAGGGCATTTGCCTGGCACCCGGCCGACCCGGGTTCGATCCCCGGCATCCCACAGGGTCCCCTGAGCACTGCCAGGAGTGATTCCTGAGTGTCAGAGCCGGGAGTCAGCCCTGAGCATCGCCGGGTGGGACCCAAAAGGCCAAAATAATAATAATAATAATAATAATAATAATGAGTCATGGGACTGGACAGCACAGCAGGGAGGGAATTTGCCTTGCATGCAGCCAACCCAGGTTCGATCCCCGGCATCCCATAGGGTCCCCCCGAGCACCGCCAGGAGTGATCCCTGAGTACAGAGCCAGAAGTTAGCCCTGAGCATTGCTGGGTGGGACCCAAAAAGAAAAAAAAACTAAAATTAACAAAACCCCCCAAAAATGGGTTTCTCAGCCCAGTTTATTTTCATGCCTCTGTTGGTGTAATCAGACTCGTGATGTTCCCGTGGGAACCTGCAGTCACTGAGTCTGATTCCAGAATCCATCCAGGTGCAGGCAAAGTTGTATAGCAGTTCCCCAAGGGTGAGAGTTTGTGCGTTCCACTAGGTGCAGAGATAGGGTGCTTTTAATCTGGCTCAATAAAGGGGCTTTTGATGGGGCTGGAGTGATGGGACCGCAGGGAGGACGCTTGCCGTGCAGGTGGCTGACCCGGGTTCGATCCCCGGCCCCCGGCATCATCCCCTAGGGTCCCCCGAGCACTGCCAGGAGTGATCCTTGAGTGCAGAGCCAGGAGTCAGCCCTAAGCATCGCCAAGTGGGACCCAAAAAGAAAAAAAAAGAGAGAGAAGAAAGAAAAGAAGGGAGGAAAGATAAAGAAGGAAGAAAGGAAGGAGCGAGGGAGGGAGAAAGAGAGGAAATAAGAGAGAAAAAGGAAAGAAAGGGGAGAAAGAGAAAGAAAAAAGAAGAGAAAAAATAGGAAGGACAGAGGGAAGGAGAAAGAAAGAATGATAGAAAGGAAGGAAGAAAGAAAAAGGAAGGAAGGAAGAAGGAGGGAGGGAGAGAGAAAAGAGAAAGAAAAAAGAGAGGCTGAAGCAATAGCATAGCAGGGAGGGCGTTTGCCTTGCATGCGGCCGACCCGGGTTCGATCCCCGGCATCCCATAGGGTCCCCCGAGCACCGCCAGGAGTGATTCCTGAGTGCAGAGCCGGGAGTCAGCCCTTGGCATCGCCGGGTGTGGCCCAGAAACAAAAATAAACGAGAAAAGCCCTTTGAGGGTCAAGAAAAGGTCCGGTGTTCTGCCTTTGCGGTGGAGAAAAGGCAAACGCAGCAAACGCGGCGGATTTCTCCCCCCGTCCCTGCTGCCAGGACCTGTGGCCACCACAGTCCCAGCCCCGTTTGGTTCTGGGAGAGGAAGCGGTGGGGAACGCTCTCCTTCACTGCGGGGTCTCGGTCAGCCTCCCCCGGAGGGAAGGGGCTCCCGGGGCTGTAACATAAGGAGAAATAAGCTGGCCCCCGGGCGTCCGTCTCCCCTCTGTGCCCGGCAGGTGGCCGCACGCTGCAGCTCATCCGTGCCCAGGTCTCGGACGGGGGCGAGTACACCTGCCTGGCCGTCAACCAGGCCGGAGAGAGCAAGAAGAGGGTCTCCCTGACGGTGCACGGTGGGTGCCGGCCCCTCCCGCCCCTGCCGCCCTCCGGCCCCTCCCCCCCTACGGGGCCGCACGTGAAGCTCCCCCCACCTCCCCCCCGCTCACAGTGCCCCCCAGCATCAAGGACCAGGGCGGCGAGTCTCTGTCCGTCCTCAACGTCCGCGAAGGCAGCTCCGTGTCGCTGGAGTGCGAGTCCAACGCCGTCCCCGCCCCCAGCATCAGCTGGTACAGGAACGGGCGCCTGATCGTGGGGTCGCCCCAGCTGGACGTGCTCGCCGACGGCCAGGTGCTGCACATCCGGGAGGCCCAGGTGCGTCTGCGCTCCCAGGAGGGGACGGGATGGGGACGGGGAGGGGGCGGCCCGTGAGCTGATGGGACGTTGAGGCAGCCCCCCACCCCACCCCACGCGGGCGGGAAAGGGATTCCCGTTGAAAGTCAGTCACAGCTCAGGGGCGAGGGTCTCGCTTTGCATGTGGCCGAGCCCTGGGACTCTGGGCAGTCCCCTGAGCACTGCCGGGAGCGAACCCTGAGCACGGAGCCAGACAGGAGCCCTGAGGGGAGCCCGAGGTGGCCCAAAGTCCATCACACGCACACACACACATGCGCACACACACACATATGCATGCACACACATACACACACATACACATGCACGCACATGCATACACACATGCACACACATGTACATACACACATGCACACACAAATGCATGCAAACACACATGCATACACACATGTACACGCATACACACATTCATGTGCACACACGCACACAGACATGCATACAGACGCACACGCACCACCAAGAAATAGAAAAATCAATATCCTAAAGGCCGTTGACCTTCCTTTTTTTAAAAAAAAATTTTATTAGTGAGACACCAATAGGTACAGTTGTAGACTTACAAATTTTTATGCTTGGATTTCAGTTATACAATGATCGAGTACCCATCCCTCCACCAGTGCCCATTCTCCACTCCCACCAATCCCAGTATCCCTCCCAACCCCCCATCCCCCAACCCACCCTACCTCTGTAGGAGGACACTCCCTTTCCTTCTCTCTTTCCTTTTGGGTGCTGTGGTTTGCAAGAGAGGCATTGAGTGGCCATCGTGTTTGGTCTATAGTCTACTTTCAGCATGCTTCTCCCATCCTGGGAGGATCCTCCCAACACCCTTTACTTGGTGCTCCCTTCTCTATCTGAGCTGCCTTTTCCCCTAGCGTGTGTGGCTGGCCTCCAAGTCAATGGAGCAAAGTTCCTGGTACTAATCTCGGCCACTCCTGGGTGTTAGTCTCTCATTTTGTTGCTTTATGTTCCCCAGATGAACGCAATCTTTCTGTGTCTATCCCTCTCTTTCTGACTCATTTCGCTTGGCATGATACTTTCCATGTAGTACCACTTGTATGTAAATTTCATGACTTCATTTTTTCTAACAGCTGCATAGTACTCCATTGTGTAGATGTACCAAAGTTTCTTTAACCAGTCATCTGTTCTCGGGCACTCAGGTTTTTTCCAGATTTCGGCTATTGTAAAGAGTGCTGCAATGAACAAACAAGTGCAGATGTCACTTCGACTATACATTTTTGCCTCTCTGGGATATATTCCCAGGAGTGGTATCGCTGGGTCAAATGGGAGCTCAATTTCTAATTTTTGGAGAATCGTCCATACTGTTTTCCAGAAGGGCTGAACCAGTCGGAATTCCCACCAACAGTGAAGGAGTGTCCCTTTCTCGCCACATCCGCGCCAGCATCGGTTGCTTTTGTTCTTTTGGATGTGGGCCAGTCTCTGAGGTGTGAGATGGTATCTCATTGTGGTTTTGATCTGCATCTCCCTGATGATTAATGATGTGGAGCGTTTTCTCATGTGCCTTTTAGCCATTCGAATTTCATCTTTGATGAAGTTTCTGTTCATTTCATCGCCCCATTTTTTGATGGGGGACCTTCTTTTTCTTTTTCTTTTTTTTTTTTTTTTTTGGTTTTGCTTTGGTTTCACACCTGGCAGTGCTCGGCGGCTACTCCTAGCTCAGGGCTCAGAGCTCTCTCCTGGTGGTGCGCGGGGGAGGAGGCCAGGCCTCTGCCACACAGGCCGTGCCTCCCGCCAGGGGCATGAGCCTGGTCTCTGCCTTGCAGGTGTCCGACACGGGCCAGTACGTGTGCCGGGCCGTGAACGTGGCCGGGCGGGACGACAAGAACTTCCACCTCAACGTGTTTGGTGAGCGCCTGCCCACGCCCCGGCGAGCACTGGGCTAAGTCTCGGGGACCAGGCGGCCACAGCAACTCCTTCTCTCCACAGTGCCCCCGACCATCGAAGGGCCCGAGCGCGAGGCCGTCGTGGAGACCGCGGGCAACCCCGTGACCCTCGCCTGCGACGCTGCCGGCATTCCCCCGCCCACCCTAACGTGGCTGAAGAACCACAAGCCCATCGGTGAGTTGGGGGCGTCTCCCGAACCCGGGTCCTGGGTGCTTGCATCAGTGGGGTCAGCCAGCACACATCACGGTGACCATCACCACCAGCCTCAGCATCGTTGTTATTATTATTATTATTATTATTATTATTATTATTATTATTATTTCACTTGGAGGCTACAGCCAGCAGTGCTCAGGGCTGACTCCTGGTTCTGTGCTCAGGGCTCACTCCAGACTCTGTGCTCAGGGCTGACTCCTGGGTCTGTACTCAGGGATCACTCCTGGTTCTGTGCTCAGGGCTGACTCCCGGCTCTGTGCTCAGGGCTGACTCCTGGCTCTGCGATTGGGGGACCCTGCCCCTTGTGGTGGATTGAACTGGAGTCAGCACATGCAAAACAAGGACCTTAACCCCATTTTATCCCTCCCCCTTGTTTTTAAAGTTAATTTTGAGGGGACCAGAGGCCGTTCCTGGTTCGGCTCAGCCGACTGGGTGGGCTGGTCCAACACTGGTTCCTGGTGGTCCTTGGGGGTCTGAGGTGCAGGAGATGGACCCAGCGCCCCCCACGTGCCAGCCTGCACCCTGATCTCTGAGCCCTCTCCTGGGCGCCACCCGTGGTGCCTTGTTCCCCCAGTTCCCTGGAAGACGGTTCAAGGGCTCAGGCACAGACTTAGCCTGCGGGGACTCTAGGCTCGATCCTGGGTCCACCTTAAAGGGAAAAGAGGGGGAAAAAAGTTTAAAAAAAAACCTCCTAAAATGACTTGTTGTATAAGGCAGTTTTTCCCCGTTTCAAAAAAGAACTCATTTCGAACAGTGTCTCGTGTCCGCTAAAGGAAGCGCTTCCAAGGAACGCACGCAACTTATCGTGCCGAGACAGCTTTATGGCGAGTGATGGAGACGTTGAACAGAGACGTTTTCCCATCCCGGGGGGACCACGAGGCACTCTGCAAAGAGCCTCCAGATGGACCCTGTGTTTCTCCCCTGGGTGTCTGCCCCCGGAACGCTAAAACATTCGCCTAGGGGGCGGGAGCCGTAGAACAGGGGTTGGGGGCCGGCCGATCAGGTGATCCCTGGCAGTTCCATGTGGGGCCCCAACCCTGGCCAGGAGGGATCCCCGAGCACAGAGCCAGCCGTGAGCACCGCTGGATGTGGGCTCCCAAACAGACTCATGGAAAAATTGCATCATTTGCACGTGGAGGGTATCATGGCTGAGTGAAATGAGTCAAAAGGAGAGGGACAGGGACACAGTGACTGCACTCATTTGTGGGGTATTAGCGGTAGAGCGTTTGCCTTGCGTGTGGCCAGCTCGGCCGAGCTGGGTTCGATTCCTCCGCCCCTCTCGGAGAGCCCGGCAAGCTCCTGAGAGTATCTCGCCCACACAGCAAAGCCTGGCAAGCTCCCCGTGAGGTCTTTGAGATGCCAAACACAGTAACAACAAGTCTCATGATGGAGACGTTACTGGGCCCGCTCGAGCAAATCAATGAATAACGGGAGGACAGTGACAGTGACAGTGAAAAATCTGTGTGTGTGTGTGTGTGTGTGTGTGTGTGTGTGTGTGTATTAGAAGACTAATATCCACGGCCAGGGAGAACAGGGGCCGGGAGGACTGGTCAGTGGTTGGAACTGAGCACAAGTGTGTGTGGGGCTGAGGGTGGGTGAGAGAGAGAGAAGGGACCAGGGTGACAATAACAGCTGGGAAGGGTCACGCTGGACAAGAGCTGAGGGTTAAAGGAGGTAAGGAATGTTCTGGATAACCTTTCAGGATCAATATTGCAACCACAATGCCCAAAAGGAGAGAGAGAGACAGAGACAGAGAGAGGGAGTGAGAGACAGAGACAGAGAGACAGAAACAGAGATAGAGAAAGAGACAGAGAGGGATAGAGAAAGGCAATGAGAGACAGAGAGACAGAGGGAGAGAGACAGAGATAGAGAAAGAGACAGAGAGGGACAGAGAAAGGCAATCAGAGACAGAGACAGAGAGGGATAGAGAGAGGCAATGAGAGACAGAGACAGACAGAGAGAATGAGAGACAGAGACAGAGAGGGACAGAGAGAGAATGAGAGAGACAGAGAGAGAGAGACAGAGAAAAAGACAGAGAGGGACACAGAGAAAGAGACAGAGAGGGACACAGAGAGAGAGACAGAGAGGGACACAGAGAGAGAGAGAGACAATGAGAGAGACAGAGACAGAGAGGCACAGAGAGAGAGAATGAGAGAGACAGAGACAGAGAGACAGAGAGAGGGAGAGAGAGACAGAGAGGGATAGAGAGACAGAGACAGAGAGACAGAGATAGAGAAAGAGACAGAGAGGGACACACAGAGAGACAATGAGAGAGACAGAGACAGACAGAGATAGAGAGACAGAGACAGAGAGAGACAGAGACAGAGAGGGACAGAGACAGAGAGAAAGCGAGAGAGACAGAGAGAGGGAGAGACAGAGACAGAGAGGGACACAGAGAGAGACAATGAGAGAGACAGAGACAGAGATAGAGACAAAACAAGAGAGAAAAGCCCCTGCCCTAGAGGCAGGCGGGGTGGGGGGTGATGGGAGGGACCCTGGGGACCCTGGTGCTGGGAAACGTGCCCTGGTGGAGGGACGGGGGTTGGGACCCCGAAGGACTGAAACCCGATTATGAATGTAGCACTGTCGCACTGTCCTCCCAGTGTTCGTCGATTTGCTTGAGCGGGCACCAGGAATGTCTCACAACAGATTGTGAGACTTGGTTGTGACTGTGTTTGGCATCTCGAATACGCCACGGGGAGCTTGCCAGGCTTTGCAGGATACCCTCGGTAGCTTGCTAGGCTCTATGAGAGGGGCAGAGGAATTGAACCCAGGTCGGCTGTGTGCAAGGCAAATGCCCTCCCTGCTGTGCTATCTCTCCGTAATGCTCTAAAAAATGATAATAATAATCAAATCATAAAAAGGGGGGAAAATAAAAATATCATCATCTAAATGGACAAGCCGAGCCCCCCGGGGCTCATTGCGGCACTCTTTCCAGTAGCCAGATCTGGGCACAGCCGGAATGTCCGGCGAGGGAGGGATAAAGGGGTCTTGGCGTCTGGACTCAGTGGGGGGCGCTCAACTGCGGGGAAAGGGGAAATTCTGCCATTGGCCGCAGCACGCTTGAACTGGAGGGGTCCTGCTCAGTGATTGATGTCAGCCAGAGAGTGAGAAAGAGTCTAAGAAGAAGAAGAAGAAGGAGCGAACGCGGGTCTTACCCCGTCTTGCCTTTGTCCCCCCTCTAGAAAGCTCGGACTCCCTGGAAGTTCACATCATGTCTGGGGGCAGCAGACTCAAGATCGCCCGCACGCAGCGCTCGGACGGCGGCAACTACACCTGCATCGCGTCCAACCTGGAAGGCAAAGCACAGAAGCTCTACAGCCTCTCCGTCCACGGTCAGGCCCGCCGCGCTCTGGGCTTCGGGTGTGGGTCTTTGGGGGACACACGTGGCAGTGCTCGGCGGACTCCCGGCTCTGTGCTCGGGGCTGAGTCCCGGCTCTGTGCTCAGGGCTGAGTCCCAGCTCTGTGCTCAGGGCTGGCTCCTGACTCCATGCTCAGGGCTCCTTCCCGGCTCTGTGCTCAGGGCTCACTCCCAGCTCTGTGCTCAAGTCTGACTCTTGGCTCTGTGCTCAGGGCTGACTCCCGGCTCTGTGCTCAGGTCTGACTCCTGGCTCTGTGCTCAGGGCTGACTCCCGGCTCTGTGCTCAGGGCTCACTCCCAGCTCTGTGCTCAGGGCTCACTCCCAGCTCTGTGCTTGGGGCTCACTCCTGGCTCTGTCCTCAGGGCTCACTCCTTCTTCCGTGCTCAAGGATCACTCCGGGCTCTGCACTCAGGGCTCACTCCCAGCGGGACTCAGGGACCATGTGAGGTGCCGGGGATCAAACCCAGATCAGACCCGTGTAAGGCCAGCGTCCTGCCCACTGCCCTTTCTCCCCAGCCACTGTCCGTGTTTTTAATTCCTTATTTTTTTCTCCATGAAATCATCAGGAAGCCAAAGGCAACTCGGAAAGGAGAACAGCAGCGGCCGGATCTCTGAACCTCTGGCCCAAACAAGTCATTCCTTTGTCTGCCGGGTGGTTGTCTTGGTGCTTGGGGGCTGTTCTCCCGCTCATCACTCAGGGCTCACTTCAGTGCTGCCCAGGGCTTGTGTGGTCCTACGGCTGAAGCCCAGGGCCCCACACACGACAGCACATGTTCTCTGGCCCATTAAACTGTGTTGGCCCAGAGGGGCGCTTTCCGGTCCCACCACTGTGGATGAAGTGGCCCCCTAGATAGAGTCTCAGGCCTGTAGGTTTTCTAGAAACAGGATCTCCTCCGCCGTCCTCCTTCCAGGGTATTATTGCAAGGATTTCATCTAAGTGTGATCCCATGCGGTCAGGGCAGGTTCGATCCCCGGCATCCCCTAGTGTCCCCCGGTCAGCAGCCCTCGGCTCTAAATCATTAGAGTAACTTGCCACTCCACCAGGACTGCGGGTGCAGTTCCTTTAGTTGGAAAGTCATTCATGAGAATTAGCCAGTGTCTCCTCTTGAACCACCAGGAGGAAGGGTGAAAAATGAAAATGACTGGGGCCAGAGCGATAACACAGTTTGGCACGTGGCCGACTCGGGTTCGATCCCCGGCATCCCAGAGGGTCCCCCGAGCACCACCAGGGGTGATCCCTGAATGCAGAGCCGGGAGGAACCCTTGAGCATTGCCTGGTGTGACGAAGGAAGGGAGGGAGGGAGGGAGGAGAAAGAAAAGAGAGAGAGGAAAGAAAGAAAGAAAGAAAGAAAGAAAGAAAGAAAGAAAGAAAGAAAGAAAGAAAGAAAGAGGGGCTGGAGCGATAGCACAGCAGGTAGGGCGTTTGCCTTGCACGCAGCCAACATGGCCGACCCAGGTTCAATTCCCAGCATCCCATATGGTCCCCCGAGCACCGCCAGGAGTAATTCCTGAGTGCATGAGCCAGGAGTAACCCCTGAGCATCGCCGGGTGTGACCCAAAAAGCAAAAAAAAAAAAGAAAGAAAGAGAAGGAAGGAAGGAAGGAAGGAAGGAGAAAGGAAAGAAAGAAGGAAAGAAAGGAAGGAAGGAGGGAGGGAGGGAAGGAAGGAAGGAAGAAGAAAGAAAAGAGAGAGATAAAGAAGGAAAGAAAGAAAAAAAGAAAGAAAGAAAGATGGGCTGAAGTGATAGCACAGCAGGGAGGGCGTTTGCCTGGCACACGGCCGATCCGGGTTCGATCCCCGGCATCCCATAGGGTCCCCCAAGCACCGCCAGGAGTGATTCCTGAGTGCAGAGCCAGGAGGAACCCTTGAGCATTGCCTGGTGTGACAAAGGAAGGGAGGGACGGAGGGAGGGAGGGAGGAGAAAGAAAAGAGAGAGAGAAAAGAAAGAAAGAAAGAAAGAAAGAAAGAAAGAAAGAGAGAGAGAGAGAGAGGAAGGAAGGAAGGAAGGAAGGAAGGAAGGAAGGAAGGAAGGAGGAGAAAGGAAAGAAAGAAGGAAAGAAAGAGGGAGAAAGGAAGGAAGGAGGGAAGGAAGGAGGGAAGAAAGGAAGGAAGAAGAAAGAAAAGAGAGATAAGGAAGGAAGGAAGGAAAGAAAGAAAGAAAGAAAAAGAAAGAAAGAAAGAAAGAAAGATGGGCTGAAGTGATAGCACAGCGGGGAGGGCGTTTGCCTGGCACGCGGCCGATCCGGGTTCGATCCCCAGCATCCCATAGGGTCCCCCGAGCACCGCCAGGAGCGATTCCTGAGTGCAGAGCCAGGAGTCAGCCCTGAGCATCGCCGGGTGGGGCCCAAAAACAGAAAGAAACGTGAATGTGCCCGCGCTGACCTGCTGACCGGGTCACGCCCGTGCGGGTCGCCCACTCGGCGCCTCTCTGACGGATCTTTCCTCTCTGCCCCAAAGTTCCTCCGAGTGTTGCGGGTGCGGAAACGCCCAGTGAAGTCGGGGTCCTGCTGGGAGAGAATGTGGAGCTCGTCTGCCAGGCCAGCGGCTTCCCTGCCCCCAACCTTCGATGGCTGAGGGACGGGAAACTCCTGCAGGTCCGCGAGGCGGAACGAGCCCGGTACGGTCTTTCTATTTGATTTCATCCAAGTGTCTCATGCAGAACGCGATTCCTTGATTTATTTGGCACCACCCGTGGTGGTGGTGGTTCAGTGCTGGTTCAGTGCTCAGGGCTGACTCCGGCTCTGCTTGGGGCTCACTCCTGGCTCTGTGCTGACTCCTGGCGGGGCTCAGGACCCCAGAGGCAATGCCCAGGGTCCAACCAGGTGGGCTGCATCCCAGGCAAGCATCTGAACCTGTACTTGCCTCCAAGGCCTGACGATGTCTCCGTCTTTCTTCTTCACCTGGCATTTGGGTCACACCCGGCAGAGCTCAAGGATGAAGCCCGGCTCTGTGCTCAGGGGTCACTCTTGGGAGTGTTCCGGGGGGACCGAGTGACTCTGGGCATGGACCCAGGTCCCCTGTAGCAGGACCTTGGCAAAATTGAGCCACAGTTCTGGTTTTCTTAAAGACGGGCTCAAGAGAGAGTCAGTCGAGCCAGGAGGGCACAGGCCCTGCACGCGGAGACACAGTTCCGTCCCTGGCACCCCACGGGGTCCCCTGAGCACCGCCAGGCAGTGTCGTCAGCCCTGAGCACCGCCAGCTGTCCTGAAAACAACAGAACCGAGAGAGAACCCGCGAGGCGAGGGCCGTCTCGGAGCCCACGGCTCGGGAGTGACCTTCAGGGCCCCTCCATGACCTTGTCCCCAGGGTGACGGTCGAAGGCAGCACCTTGAGCATCCTCGGGGCGCGCGCCTCAGACTCGGGGAAGTACACGTGCGTGGCCACCAACGCCGCGGGGGAGGAGGACAGAGTCTTCAACGTGAACGTCTACGGTGAGCAGGCAACGGGCGGGGGGGGGGGCGGCCAAGGGACCTGAGGTGGTGACGGGCACCCCCGCCTGCTCCCGCCCTCCCCCTCGCCCCCTCTCACTCTCTCTGTCTCTCTGTCTCTCTCTCTCTCTCTGTCTCTCTCTCTCTCCTTCTCCCTCTCCCTCTCCTTCTCCCTCGCGCTCTCTCTGCCCCCGCGGCCCAGCCCCCCCTGCCATTAGGGGGAACCGAGAAGAGGCGGAGAAGCTCGTGGCGCTCGTGGACACCTCCATCCACATTGAATGCAGAGCCACGGGGACTCCCGCCCCGCAGATCAGCTGGCTGAAGAACGGGCTCCCCCTGCCCCTGTCCTCCCACCTCCGGCTGCTGTCCGGAGGGCAGGTCATCAGGTCAGCTCTGCTGCAGGGACCCCGGGGCGAGGTGGGCTCCCAGTCCTCACCCAAGGTCCTGCCCTCCAGCAGCGTTTCCCGCTCTGGGCCGGAGCGCCCCCTGGAGGCGAGAGTAGCGGGGTGGGGGGGGGGGGTCCCCAGAGTGCTTCTCCTTCGCCCAGTAAGCAGGAGAGCCTCTGAGTGGACGTTATATCTCCACGGAGCCTGGACGAGAGATGTTGTTCCTCGGAGCATCTTTTAGGAAAACGGATAACATGTCAACAATCGAAATGGCGACTATTCGTCACACGCATTGAACAAATTCTTGAACAAAGATGGGGCTGGAGTGACAGCACAGCGGGGAGGGTGTTGACCTGGCCCGCGGCCAACCCGGGTTCGATCCCCGGCATCCCCTAGGGTCCCCCTAGCACCGCCAGGAGTGATCCCTGAGAGCAGAGCCGAGAGTCAGCCTTGAGCATCGCCGGGTGGGACCCAAAAAGAGAAAGAAAGAAAGAAAGAAAGAAAGAAAGAAAGAAAGAAAGAAAGAAAGAAAGGAAAAGAAAAGAAGAAAGGCTAGAGTGATAGCACAGCAGGGAAGGCATTTGTCTTGCACACGGCCGACCCAGGTTCAATCTCCGGCATCCCATAGGGTCCCCCGAGCACCGCCAGGAGTGATTCCTGAGTGCAGAGCCAGGAGTCAGCCCTGAGCATCACCAGTTTGGACCCAAAAAGCAAAAGAAAGATAGAAAGAAAGAGAGAGAGAGAAAGAAAGAAAGAAAGAAAGAGAGAGAGAGAGAGAAGGAGGGAGGGAGGGGAGAAAGAAAGAAAGAAAGGAAGGAAGGAAGGAAAAAAGAAAGGAAGGAGGGAAGGAAGGAAGGCAGGCAGGCAGGCAGGCAGGCTGGAACGATAGTACAGTGGGTAGGGAATTTGCCTTGCACGCGGCCGACCCGGGTTCAATCCCCGGCAACCCCTAGGGTCCCCCAAGCACTGCCAGGAGTGATTCCTGAGTGCAGAGCTGGAGTCAGTCCTGACCATCGCCAGGTATGACTAAAAAAAAAAATTAAAAAAATTCCTGAACCAATTTATGTATGCCAGATGTACGTATTAAACACAAGGCAAGTGGTCCTGTTCTAGTGGGTCCGAATGTCCGTCCACAGACGTACCTAGCTCTAACTCTTGCCAACAGCTGCCAGTCGGACTAAAAGTTTAGTGGGTCAGAAATGGCCGGCAGGGGCCAACTCTGACACAAGCGTCGTCCAGATCAGCGTTGTCATCTGCGAGTGTGTCGGGGAACCCTCTCGGGGAGCCAGCTCGTGGCTTTCCTGGGGTTTTCCTGCTGGGGCCCCGTCCACTCTGTGGGCCGAGCTGCGTCTGAGGCCTTCGAGTTTCTCAGGGTGGGTTCTCGAGCTTCATAGCCAGCGTCTCTCCTCCTCGGTCACCTTCCAGCCTCGGGGCGGGGGGTGCTGTGTGGTATGAGGCTGAGTTGCCTCCCGTGACCCATGTGTGGGGTCGGGTGGGCTTCCCCGGCCGAGGTGTGGGGACCGGGTTCTCATCGGCTGGCCGGGGATGTCTTCCAGGATCGTGAGAGCGGAGGTGTCGGACGGAGCCACATACACCTGCGTGGCCTCCAACAGAGCCGGGGTGGATAATAAACACTACAGCCTGCGGGTGCTCGGTATGTCCTGGGGCAAGTCCGGTGCTCCCGCCCAGGGTTTAGAGTGTTTTTTTTTTAATTAGTTAAACACCATGAGGTCCAGTTGTAGACTTACAAATTTTTGTGCTTGGGTTTCAATTCTACAATGATCAAATGCCCATCCCTCCACCAGTGCCCATTTTAGAGATTAATGGGCTGACTGGATCTTGCAAATGAGGGACAAATGTACTTGGTCCTGGAGGGCCCCCTGCCTGTTGGACGTACTTGTGGTCAGAGAATACTGAAACGAAATGTTACACTAAAACCTCATGCTTGAAAGTAGCATTGGTGGGGCTGGAGTGACAGCACAGCAGGGAGGACGTTGGCCTGGCAGGCAGCCGACCCGGGTTCGATCTCCGGCATCCCCTAGGGTCCCCCGAGCACCGCCAGGAGTGATTCCTGAGTGCAGAGCCAGGAGTCAGCCCTGAGCTTCGCCGGGTGGAACCCAAAAAGGAAAAAAAAAGGAAGGAAAAGAAAGGAAGGAAGGAGGGAGGGAGGGAGGGAGAGAAGGAAGGAAGGAAGGAAGGAAGGAAGGAAGGAAGGAAGGAAGGAAGGAAGGAAGGAGCCATAGGCCAGCCTGGAGGGTGTCTGCCTTGCACACACCAAACTGGGATCGATCCCCGGCATCCCCTAGGGTCCCCCGAGCCTGCCAGGAGTGATTCCTGAGTGCAGAGCCGGGAGTCAGCCCTGAGCATCGCTGGGTGGGACCCAAAGAGAAAAATAGCATCGGAATGGAAATCTAATACTAACCTCCTCCTTAGGCAAAGAAAAAGTTTGATATTCTCAAAGACAATGAGAAGCCCGTGCAGAATTTTTTTTTAATGTAGGAGTACTGCTATTTGTTCAGCCACTGATTAGCTGATTGGATTGAGCATGAACTCCACCTCACTTTTTTTTTTCATTTTTTATAATTTTATTTATTGAATCACCGTGAGAGCAGTTACAAAGCTTTTGGGTCTAAGTCTCGGTCATACAAAGAAACACCCGTACTAGTGCCCATTCTCCACCCCCAACGACCCCAGTATACCCCCATCCCATACCCTCCCCCTACCTGTGGGGCAGATGATTTCCACATTCCTCTCTCTCTACTTTGATCACATTCAATATTTTGACACCAGACCCACCATTATTATTTGGGATCCGTGCAGAATTTTTAAAATATGAACGGGCACCTGGGGATATGTACTTCTCCAGACAGACAGGTAACTCAGAACATCTCACTTCTGGAATATTAAGGTTTGCTGGGCCAGATTTCCCGGTTCCTCAGACTGTCTCACGATAGTTCAGAGCCTGTTTTTGCGAGCATAGGCATGACTTCGGTTGGAGCATGTGAAATGACTCAAGAAGTTGCTATTTTATTGATTCCTTACAAGTAGCCGAAAATCTATGATTGGAATTGTAGAATGCAGTCAACTGCGGGGAGGGCGTTGGCCTGGCACGTGGCCAACCCAGGTTCGATCCCCAAGAAGTGAAAAGCTCCCATCACAGGTAGTATCTGAGCAGGCAACGCAACAGGAATGGCGTCCAGCAAGAAGAAATCCTACCACAGCACTGAGGTTGCCCAGCAGAGAGAGAGGAAGGGGTGGTCTTACAGACCCTGGTGGACAGCTTATGTCTGATCACCTCTCAGTGCATGTTGCAAACCATAATGTCCAGAAGGAGATCAAGAAAGAGAGAGAGAGAGAGAGGGAGAGAGAGAGAGAGATCCATAACTTTTGCCCGTCTCACTTTGGATTCTAGTGCCCCCGAGCATGGACCAGGCCACGGGGACGGAGGACATCACTGTGCTCCAGGGCAGCTCTGCCTCCATGACGTGCTTCGCGGATGGAACCCCGGCCCCCAGTGTGTCATGGCTGAGAGACAACCGGCCCCTGCGCCCGGATGCCCGCGTGACCATCAGCTCTCAGGGGATGGCCCTGCAGCTCCTCGCAGCAGGCATCGAAGATTCCGGAAGATACACCTGCGTCGCCGCCAATGAGGCGGGAGAAGTCAGCAGACACTTCCAACTGAAGGTGCTGGGTATGTCCACCCGAGGGCTGGGGACAGCGGAAGCATGAGCCCAGCCAACAGGAGGGCAGAGGTAGGGGCGGGAGGAAACGTCAGGTCAGCATGAGGGAGAGGAACCATGGTCAGGAAGCGTCGATCAACATGAGGGAGAGGAACCGTGGAGAGGAAGTGTGTCAGCGTGAGGGAGAGGAACCGTGGTGAGGAAGTGTGTCAGGGTGAGGGAAAGGAACCGTGGTCAGGAAGTGTGTCGGGGTGAGGGAGAGGAACCGTGATGAGGAAGCGTGTCAGCGTGAGGGAGAGGAACCGTGATCAGGAAGTGTGTCAGCGTGAGGGAGAGGAACCATGGTGAAGTGTGTCAGGGTGAGGGAAAGGAACCGTGGTGAGGAAGTGTGTCAGCGTGAGGGAGAGGAACCATGGTGAAGTGTGTCAGGGTGAGGGAAAGGAACCGTGGTCAGGAAATGTGTCAGCGTGAGGGAAAGGAACCGTGGTCAGGAAGTGTGTCACCGTGAAGAAGAGGAACCATGGTCAGGAAGCGTTGATCAGCGTGAGGGAGAGGAACCGTGGTCAGGAAGTGTGTCAGCATGAGGGAGAGGAACCGTGGTCAGAAAGTATGTCAAAGTGAGGGAGAGGAACCTTGGTCAGGAAGCATCGATCAGTGTGAGGGAGAGGAACAGTGGTGAGAAAGCGTGTCAGCGTGAGGGAGAGGAACCTTGGTGAGGAAGCGTGTCAGCATGAGGGAGAGGAACCATGGTGAAGTGTGTCAGGGTGAGGGAAAGGAACCGTGGTGAGGAAGTGTGTCAGCGTGAGGGAGAGGAACCATGGTGAGGAAGTGTGTCGGGGTGAGGGAGAGGAACCGTGGTGAGGAAGTGTGTCAGGGTGAGGGAAAGGAAACATGGTCAGGAAGTGTGTCGGGGTGAGGGAGAGGAACCGTGGTGAAGTGTGTCAGGGTGAGGGAAAGGAACCGTGGTCAGGAAGTGTGTCAGCGTGAGGGAGAGGAACCATGGTGAGGAAGTGTGTCGGGGTGAGGGAGAGGAACCGTGGTGAGGAAGTGTGTCAGGGTGAGGGAAAGGAAACATGGTCAGGAAGTGTGTCGGGGTGAGGGAGAGGAACCGTGGTGAGGAAGTGTGTCAGGGTGAGGGAAAGGAACCATGGTGAGGAAGTGTGTCAGCGTGAGGGAGAGGAACCATGGTGAGGAAGTGTGTCGGGGTGAGGGAGAGGAACCGTGGTGAGGAAGTGTGTCAGGGTGAGGGAAAGGAAACATGGTCAGGAAGTGTGTCGGGGTGAGGGAGAGGAACCGTGGTGAAGTGTGTCAGGGTGAGGGAAAGGAACCGTGGTCAGGAAGTGTGTCAGCGTGAGGGAGAGGAACCATGGTGAGGAAGTGTGTCGGGGTGAGGGAGAGGAACCGTGGTGAGGAAGTGTGTCGGGGTGAGGGAGAGGAACCGTGGTGAGGAAGCGTGTCAGCGTGAGGGAGAGGAACCATGGTGAGGAAGTGTGTCAGGGTGAGGGAAAGGAAACATGGTCAGGAAGTGTGTCGGGGTGAGGGAGAGGAACCGTGGTGAAGTGTGTCAGGGTGAGGGAAAGGAACCGTGGTCAGGAAATGTGTCAGCGTGAGGGAGAGGAACCGTGGTGAGGAAGTGTGTCAGCGTGACTGAGAGGAACCGTGATCAGGAAGTGTGTCAGCGTGAGGGAGAGGAACCGTGGTGAAGTGTGTCAGGGTGAGGGAAAGGAACCGTGGTCAGGAAATGTGTCAGCGTGAGGGAGAGGAACCATGGTGAAGTGTGTCAGGGTGAGGGAAAGGAACCGTGGTCAGGAAGTGTAGTGTGTCACCATGAGGAAGAGGAACCATGGTCAGGAAGCGTTGATCAGCGTGAGGGAGAGGAACCGTGGTCAGGAAGCGTTGATCAGCGTGAGGGAGAGGAACTGTGGTCAGGAAGTGTGTCAGCATGATGGAGAGGAACCATGGTCAGAAAGTATGTCAAAGTGAGGGAGAGGAACCTTGGTCAGGAAGCATTGGGTCAGCGTGAGGAAGAACTGTGGTCAGGAAGCATCGATCAGCGTGAGGGAGAGGAACCGTGGTGAGAAAGCGTGTCAGCGTGAGAGAGGAATTGTGATCAGGAAGTGTGTCAGCATGAGGGAGAGGAACCGTGGTGAGGAAGTGTGTCAGCGTGAGGGAGAGGAACTTTGGTGAGGAAGTGTGTCAGCGTGAGGGAGAGGAACTTTGGTGAGGAAGTGTGTCAGCATGAGGGAGAGGAACCATGGTGAGGAAGTGTGTCAGCATGAGGGAGAGGAACCGTGGTGAGAAAGTGTGTCAGCGTGAGGGAGAGGAACCGTGGTGAGGAAGTGTGTCAGCGTGAGGGAGAGGAACTTTGGTGAGGAAGTGTGTCAGCGTGAGGGAGAGGAACTTTGGTGAGGAAGTGTGTCAGCATGAGGGAGAGGAACCATGGTGAGGAAGTGTGTCAGCATGAGGGAGAGGAACCGTGGTGAGAAAGTGTGTCAGCGTGAGGGAGAGGAACCGTGGTGAGGAAGTGTGTCAGCGTGAGGGAGAGGAACCTTGGTGAGGAAGTGTGTCAGCGTGAGGTAGAAGAACCATGATCAGGAAGCGTCGGTCAGTGTGAGTGTAGGTCTCTGATAACAGGGAGGAGGTTTCTGTCAGCAGGACAGCAGATGTTCCACAGTGAGGAAGTCGCCTGTTGATAGGAGGGCGAATGTCCGATAATGAGGACGGCGTAAGTCAGCATGAGGGTAGATTTATGCCAACGAAGCAGCCTCATGTCAGCAGGAGGGCAGCTGTGAGGAAGGGTTACGTCAGCATTAGGACGTAGCACTGTCGCACTGTCCTCCCGTTGTTCATCGATTTGCTCCAGCGGGCACCAGTAACGTCTCACAACAAATCGTGAGACTCGTCGTTAGGATAAAGGCACAATAGTGAGGAAGGAAGTGGATTTTTGTTGTTTCGCGGCCACAGCCAGTGGTGCTCAGAGCTTTTTCCCGGCGCTGTCCTCAGGGATCACTCCTGCATGGCAGTGCCAGGGGCCAGTCTGGGTCACTGGGATGTAAGGAAAGAGCCTCAACCCCTGTCCTGTCTCTCTGGTCTGGTATCATTCTCTTGGAGCCAAGATACTGTGAACACTTCCTCGTTCTTCATATTTCTCTTTAAGTCTGTATCAGTGGACTCTTGAGCCTGCTCCTATAAATTGCAGTTCATATTCGTCTCAAGGGAAGAGTAAAACTTCTACTTGCAAGCCATCATTCATCGAAAAAAAAAAGTCACAAAACCAGTTGCTCTGTGACTTTGCCCACGAACCAGAAATACTTTTCCTTATGGCCGTTGAATGGAAACGCAGAACTTTTGTGCCATTCTCTGCTCCTCCAAACAGCCCTTCAGCGATTCTGTCTGTAAATCCTCGTGGGAACAATCAGTTCAAAGAGCCTCATTTTATCCCCTTCAGCGCATGTTACAGTAAATATTTCAAACGCAGATCCCACTTTTCCACATGTGAACACAGTCGACAAGGGAGTCCCGTTTCCCCCCTCAGAGTCAAAAAGTTTGACTCTGGAAGCGCGTTGGAGATGAATGGGAAATCCACGGCGGGCCCACACAGCTAGGACGAAGAGACCCCCGTGCCAGGGCGGCCTCCCAAACCCTGGTGACCACGAGCCGAGATGCAGTTTGGAAAGACCCTTCACGGCCACTCGGAGTGAGGCCACCGAGATTCAGGGAGACCCGGGTGTTTGCTGGAGCAAACTGGCCATGCCGGACGCCTACTCAGAGACCTTGTGTTTCTCTCCTGGGACATGGGGTGGCCGACGGTTCCACGTCCACTCACTCAGCAGCAGAGAGCCGGTGGCACCTTGCCAGGACTCACCGAGACCCACCCGCTCACCTCTACTCACCAGCAACAATGGGGCCAGGAACCGAGCAAGGGAGAAGAAGTGACTCCCGGGCTTGGAGCGACATAGCACAGCGAGGAGGGCATTGGCCTGGCACGCGGCCGACCTGGGTTCGATTCCCAGCATCCCCTAGGGTCCCCCAAGCCCCGCCAGGAGTAATTCCTGAGTGCATGAGCCAGGAGTCAGCCCTGAGCATCGCTGGGTGGGACCCAAAAAGCCAAATAATAATAATAATAACAAAATAATAAAGAGGGAAGGGGTCCAGAGCAATAGCACAGCGGGGAGGGTGTTTGCCTTGCACGCGGCCGACCTGGGTTCAATTCCCAGCATCCCATATGGTCCCCTGAGCACTGCCAGGAGTGATTCCTGAGTGCAGAGCCAAGAGGAACCCCTGTGCATCGCCAGGTGTGACCCTAAAAGTAGAAATAATAATAATAATAATAATAATAATAATAATGTCATGGGACTGGACAGATAGTCCAACAGAGAGGATATTTGCCTGGCACGTGGCCAACCTGGGTTTGATCCCCGGCATCCCATAGGGTCCCCCGAGCACCACCAGGAGTGATCCCTGAGTGAAAATTCCAGGAGTCACCCTGAGCACCGCTGGGTGTGACCCAAAAAAGCAAAGAAAGAATTGGCTGTAGTCCAAGAGTCACCATCAGCAGGGACAGAAATGGGACCGGAGAGACTAAGGAAAAATGTGTAGTTTGTACGAATCACTCCGAGGTGTGGCTTGAAGAAGAGGACTTGAGCTCGAGAGGGATGTTGCAGGAAAACGGACGGAAGGCAGGAAGAGACGAGATCGGCCGAGGCAGGGAACTGCTCCGGCCAGAAGTGGAATCCGTGTGTATTCACAGTGGCCGTGTTAGAACAGGTAGACTGAGGCCAGGTGGTGGGAGACCAGAAGCCACGGAAGAGGAGTCTGAGAATTCTGGAGGTAGCAGGGGACCCCTGAGCCCTTCCAGGCAGACAGTAGCGGAGCCAGATCCAATGGCTTGTTTGGACAACAAAATGCAAGACGGATGTAAAAAAGAGATCGAGCGACAGCCCAGCAGGGAGGGCGTTGGCCTAGCACACGGCCAACCCGGGGTCAGTCCCCGGCATCCCCTAGGGTCACCCCGAGCACTGCCAGGAGTGACCCCTGAATTCCAGGAGTCACCCTGAGCACCGCCCCCAGTAAAAGAAAAGAAGAAGCTGACCCAGAAGGGCAGGCGGGATAGATCATCTCCCCAGGAAGGAAAACGAGAAGCAGCCGTGGGGCTTTCTAGAAAGCAGCTTTTTCTCATTACGCCCCCATCTGCTGCAGAGTGGGGGTAGCCATAACTATTTTTTTAAAGTCCGTCGTCCTAAAAGTAGACTCAGAAATGCATAAGAACTGTGTCGTGGATAGACAATCTCTTGGTGCCTCCCAAATGCATCCCAGCCCCCCGAGTAAGATGCTTTTAGCCCTTCCCGAGACTTTTGTTCAAAGCCGCTCACCTCGGCGTCCAGGGGGCCAGGGTGTGTGTGTCGGGGGCGGGGATTCCCTCTTTGGCTGCTAAGCCCAATCCTAACCCAAGCACCGAATCAGGAAGAAGAACCCCGCCAGCAGCGGCCCCCAGCTCCAAGGCTGGAAACGTTCATCGAAAACTCAAACGGCACCAGGGTGGTTTGGTTTCAAGACCATCTGCAACTTGGCAGAGGTCGTGAAACGAAGAAGCAATGTTTCTCCTGAGTGTCCAGGCCTGCTCCATCCCCCGGAGGAAAGTGACTGAAAAGTGCAAATAGCAAAAGAAAAAAAATATTAAAAGAAGAAATTTCTCCTGCCGAGATGTAGCAAGTGTTCACTGCACATAGAAATGCGTTTCCTTTTGCTCCGTCAGAGTTCCTGCTTCGCGTTCTGCTTGGAATAGAGGCCAGAAGAATTCTCCAGAAGAAGCCAGAACCTTGTTTTGTGGTTTGTTTTTGGTTTTGTTTTTTGCTTTTTGGGTCCCACCCGGCGATGCTCAGGGCTGACTTCTGACTCATGCACTCAGGAATCGCTCCCGGCGGTGCTCGGGGGACCCTATGGGATGCTGGGGATCGAACCCGGGTTGGCCATGTGCAAGGCACACCCCCTCCCCACCACTGTGCTATCGCTCCAGCCCCAAAGCTGTAACATTTTTAAGAGGCATGAACACACACACACACACACACACACACACAGACACACACGTGCTTTGCCCCCAGTCTTCACCGTTCACTGAGACCAGCACACCAGTTAGTTAGATGTCCTTGTGCTAATCGGGTTATGTCTCGGAATGAGTTTGAAGTGACTTTTCTCTCTGGGTTGTTTTTTTTTTGCCTCCCAAGCTCAGTGCTCAGAAGGCCCCGAGGAGCCCCTGGGGGCTTGGGGGTCCCCTGAGTCCCCCCTCCCACCGTGGCTGTGGTACCCCAGGGCTGCACCTGGTAGTGTTGGGAGTGTGTGTGGGGGTATTATTACCACAGCGGGATTGACCCCCGGGAAGCTCCACGTCCTAACCGCCGCCCTGCCTGCTGCCTCCAGTTCTCCCTGACCGGGGCTGAGTGCTCACGGCTCCCCCGACCCCTTCCCGCAGAGCCGCCGCGTATCAACGGCTCGGAAGACACCCGGGAGATCTCCGTGGTGGTCACCAACCCTCTGGAGCTGACCTGCGTGGCGTCCGGCATCCCGCCACCGAAAATCAGCTGGATGAAAGACGGGCGGCCCCTGCCCCCGAGGGAGCGGCTGCAGGTGTTCGAGGAAGGCCGCGTGCTCCGGATCGGGAGTGCTCAGGTGAGGACGGGCGGGACCCACGGAGCTGCTCCCTCGTGGGTGCGTGAGGGACCGGGGAGACTCAGTGAGGTTCTTGGTGTCTGAGTATATCACCCATCTCTCTCTGGCGGACACACGGGGCTCTGCTGGGCGCACCCAGATAGATGCAGGGTGACAAGACCCCTCCGAAGAGAGAAGGGGAGGAGTGACACCCAGCCTGGAATCAGAGAGACCGTACAGCTGTAGGGCACTGGCCTCGCATGCAGCTGGCTGGGTTCGGTTCCTGAGCACAGAGCCAGGAGTCAGCCCTGAGCACAGAGCCGGGAGTGAGCCCCGAGCACTGAGCCGGGAGTCATCCCTGAGCACAGAGCTGGGACTCATCCCTGAGCATAGAGCCGGGAGTCTTCCCTAAGCACAGAGCCGGGAGTGAGCCCCGAGCACAGATCAGGAGTCAGCCCTGAGCACTGAGCCAAGAGTGAGCCCTGAGCACAGAGCCGAGAGTGAGCCCTGAGCACAGAGCCGGGAGTCAGTCCTGAGCACAGAGCTGGGAGTGAGCTCTGAGCATAGAGCCTGGAATGAGCCCTGAGCACAGAGCCGGGAGTCAGCCCTGAGCACAGAGTTGGGAGTCATCCCTGAGCACTGATCCAGGAGTCAGCTCTGAACACAGAGCCAGGAGTCAGCTCTGAGCACAGAGTCAGGAGGCAGCCCTGAGCACTGAGCTGGGAGTCAGCCCTGAGCACAGAGCCGGGAGTCAGCCCCGAGCACAGAGCCGGGAGTCAGCCCCAAGCACAGAACAAGGAGTCAGCCCTGAGCATTGCCGGGTGTGGCCCCCAAACCAAAACAAACATGTAGCGAAGGACACCCAGCCATGCCCCATAGCAGAGCACTGACCTGGAGCACTGAAGCGGGCGTGGCACTGAGTGCTGGTTCTGTCTGGATCGGGCTGTGGCTGGCACTCGGCGGGGCACCAACGTCCCCACCTGTCCCCGCTCCGGCCCCTCGTGCCACTCACGCGTGCGCTTGGCCCTTGCAGGTGGAGGACACGGGAAGATACACGTGCCTGGCGTCCAGTCCTGCCGGAGATGACGACCAGGAGTACTTAGTCCGAGTGCACGGTACCTTTGGCCAGGGTCCCCGGAGCCCCGGAGCCTGCTGGGGTTCCCCGGGGGGTGAGGGACCTCAGCTTGCCAGACTGGCTGCGTCGGGGGCTCTCGGGGGTCCCGTGGGGTGGCCGGCTCTGGTCCTGCGCAGGGGACCCCGGATTGTTGATGCTACATTGCGGCGTGTGGACTTGGTGGCGATGTCGCTCCGTGTTGCTCAGGGTCTGGCCGCACACACAACCCCGTTTTGAACACAGGCTTTTGTCGCTGGGATGCCGGGATCGATCCGTTTCTTTGAGCCGCGCTTCACGGCACAGCACACCTGGGGGTCTTGCGTCCCTGTTGCGTCCACAGCCAGCCGTGCTCAGGGCTGACTCCCGACTGTGTGGGAATCGCTCCTGGTCGTGCTCAGGGAATATCAGGCGTGGGGCCGTGAACCAGAGTCGGCCACGTGCAGGGCTGGTGCCGTCCCTCTTTCCAGCCCCGGGGAGGTTTCTGTGATACTATTTTGGGGGGATTGTCTAGCAGAGCTCTGACATCATTTGTCCTGGACTTTTTTTTTTTTTTTAATATTTAGACTATTTCCAGGGCTGGAGTGATACCACAGCGGGTAGGGCATTTGCCTTGCATGCGGCCATCCGGGGTTCGATTCCCAGCATCCCATATGGTCCCCTGAGCACTGCCAGGAGTGATTCCTGAGTGCAAAGCCAAGAGTAACCCCTGGGCATCACCAGGTGTGACCCAAAAAGCAATAATAATAATAATAGATAATCTGGGGGCCGGAGTGATAGCCCAGCGGGGAGGGCGCTGGCCTGGCACGCGGCCGACCTGGGTTCGATCTCTGGCATCCCCTAGGGTCCCCCGAGTGCCGCCAGGAGTGCAGAGCCAGGAGTCAGCCCTGAGCATCACTGGGTGGGACCCAAAAAGCAAAAACAAACAAAAATATTTAGACTATTTCTATGTTTCCAGAAATACGGACAGTTCTGATATACATAGCTCTGTGCAGTATGTTAGCCTGTTCCCTTCTTTTGTGGAAGTGCACCGGTTTGCTCAAACTCTCTCTCTCTCTCACACACACACACACACACACACACACACTCAGACACACAAACCTCTGTCCCTCACACATCGTTCACACAAATTCACATCTCACACACATCACACACACACACCTCTCTCTCACACACACACATACACCCACATCTCATACTCACACACCCATGTCTCACACAAACACAAATATCTCACACACACACTCACATCTCTCACACAAACACAAACATCTCACACATTCACACACGTTCACATCTCTCTCGCACGTCTCTCATATACATACACACTCACATCTCCCCCCTCTCTACACACACAGACACACACACTCACGCATCTCTCACACGCACACACTCAGACACACACAGACACAAACATCTGTCCCTCAAACACTTCTCTCACACAGATTCACCTCACACACATCACACACACACACATTCACATTTCTCACACACACACCTCTCCCTCTCACACACATCTCTCACACAAACACAAACATCTCATTCACACACACATTCACACCTCTCACACACTCAAATCTCTCACACATACACAACTCACCTCTCTCTCTCTCTCTCTCTCTCTCTCTCTCTCTCTCTCTCTCTGATTCCAGGTTTCTCGCAATACCTGACACGTCCCTTCTGGAAGAGCTGAGTCAGGCCGACTGGGGGACACTGGCCTTTTGCCTCCCATCTCCCGGGGCGTCCCTGGGGCTGGTGGGGTCAGGTCCCCGCCTGAGACTGGGGGAGTCCTGAGTGCGGGCGACGTCCCGACCCCTTGGTCACCCGGCCCCTGTGGCGCGTCTGTCCCCAGTGCCTCCCAACATTGCTGGTGCGGAGGACTCCCCGGCGTCCACGGTGCTGAGGAACAGGCAGGCCACCCTGGAGTGCCGCTCGGACGCTGCGCCCCCGCCCGTGGTCACCTGGCTGAAGAACGGGGAGCGCTTGCAGGTGAGCCCACTCAGAGGAGACAGCTGGCCTCGGGGGGCTTTGCCTGGCAGACACACCCCAGCCGTGTCAGCCGGTCGTTAGACATTGGATCCAGGTCGGGTTGCCTTCGTTTTTGTTTTTGCTAAATTTGTCCAAGGCTGTGTCTTCCCACGTCGTGGGGTGCAATTATGTTTAAAACACTCAGCTATGGGGCTGGAGAGAGAGCCCAGCGGGGGAGGGCGTTGGCCTGGCACATGGCCGACCCGGGTTCGATCCCCAGCATCCCATAAGGTCCCCGGAGCATCGCCAGGAAGGAGTGATTCCTGAGTGCAGAGCCAGGAGTCAGCCCTGAGCATCGCCGGATGGGACCCAAAAAGCCAAATAATAATATTAATAATGACAATAATAACAATAATAAAGAGGGAAGGGGGTTGGAGCCATAGCCTAGCGGGGAGGGCGTTGGCCTGGCACACGGCCAACCCGGGTTCGATCCCCGGCATCCCCTAGGGTCCCCCAAGCACTGCCAGGAGTGATCCCTGAGTGCAGAGCCAGGAGTCGGCCCTGAGCATCGCTGGGCGTGACAAAGGAAGGAAGGAAGGAAGGAAGGAAGGAAGGAAGGAAGGAAGGAAGGAGGCTGGAGCAATAGTCCAGCAGGTAGGGTGTTGGTCTGGCACACAGCCAACCCGGGTTCGATTCCCGGCATCCCATAGGGTCCCCGGAGCACCGACAGGAGTGATTCCTGAGTGCAGAGCCGGGAGTCAGCTCTGAGCACTGCCAGGTGTGTCCACCCCCCCAAAAAATCCGGATTAGCTAAAACTCTACCTTGACTAAAGTTAGGATGTAAAGAGTATTAGTGTGTATGTTTAAGGAATCACTTATTTATCAGAGGGGAACAGAATTTTAGCACTAGAATCCCCTATGGCAATAGAAGGCCAAATATATGTAGAAAATATATGGGCATTTCAAATAAATGATTTTGGCCCACATTTTTTTTTCCGGACGATGCTCAGGGCTGACTCCCGGCTCTGCACTCAGGGATCACTCCTGGCGGTGCTCGGGGGACCCTATGGCATGCCGGGGATCGAACCCGGGTTGGCTGCGTGCCAGGCCAACACCCTCCCTGCTGTGCTATCAGCCCCTTGGCCCACATGTTTTAGTGTGAAGAATTTTTTTTTTGTTCAAACGTGTGTGAGTGTGTATGTGTGTGTGTGTAATCTTACTTGAGTTATTCCTCAGATATTTCCAGCTTGAAACAACCAGTGGATACCAGCCTTTGGTACTACCTGGCATACTCTATTATTTGTGGACATCACAGTTTTAATTTATAGAAAATAAATTATAGAAAATACTTGCCATTTCCCCCATTATGCTTAATACCAGAGATTGAGTTCCATTGTCCCTATATTTTCCTAATTCTTGGGCCCATGTCTTTTTTTTTTGACATGGGGAGGGGGTTGTCTTTTTGGGGGGGGTCCCACCCAGCGATGTGCAGGGCTGACTCCCAGCTCTGCACTCAGGAATCGCTCCCGGCGGTGCTTGGGGGCCTATGGGATGCCGGGGATCTGCCTGCCAGGCAAACACCCTCCCTGCTGTGCTATGGCTCCAAGCCCCACTCATTTATTTTTTGTTTGTGTTTTTGTTTTGTTTTGGGGTCCCACCTGGCCATGCTCAGGGCTGACTCCCGGCTCTGCACTCAGGGATCACTCCTGGTGGTGCTCGGGATGACCCTATGGGATGCCGGGAATCGAACCCGGGTCGGCCGCGTGCAAGGCAAGCGCCCTCCCCGCTAGGCTATCGCTCCAGCCCCTTGGGCCATGTCTGGATGCAAAATAAAGGCTTAACAAATATTTGTGGGTGACTGTTACTTACCTCAGAGTAGGTCGTGTTCCTTAAACTTTTAAAGAATTGTTCTCCCGAGTCAACCGAGTCAGGTTTACTCACCCAAAAGCTGTCGGTTCTCAGTACCGATTCCTTCTTCAACCGGCTGATCTGGTCCCATGTGGTTATTCCGGCGATTGGGGTAACTTAGATTTGGGCCATTCCCAGAACCTGTGGTGCCCAAGTGTCTGGTCCAAAGCTCAGCTCTTGGGGACAGGCCGTCCCCTGCTGGCCATGGGGTGAACTGCGTCCAACTGGGGCCACCTGCCGTCCCTGTGGCCACTCCCTGATCCAGTTCTCAAGAGTCTCTGACACCAAGATAGTGAGGGGCTGGGGGCAGCCCGAGTGCCCATTGGGGACGCCTCTTTGACACTTCGGACTAATTTTTCCATTCCCCCTCCTGCCCAAACCTCCCCCCGCGGAACCCAGGCCACCCCCCGAGTACGCATCCTGTCCGGAGGCCGGTACCTGCAAATCAATAACGCGGACCTGGGCGATGCCGCCAACTACACCTGCGTGGCCGCCAACGTGGCCGGGGAGACCAGGAGGGAGTTTGTCCTCACCGTCCACGGTAAGGGGGAGGGTCCCGCCTTTGTCCGTCCGGAGTGTCGCTTCAGGAATCCGGGAAAGGGAGCCCTGGGATTCTCTTACTGCCCTTGAAGGACACGCGGAGTCTTCGCCCCAGAGCTGCATTCCCAAGAACTCGATTCAGAAATTAAAAATTAAAATTTACGTTCCAGGGGCGGCTGGAGCGATAGCACAGTGGGGACGGTGTTGGCCTAGCACACGGCCGACCCGGGTTTGATCCCCGGCATCCCATAGGGCCCCCCTGAGCACTGCCAGGAGTGATTCCTGAGCTCAGAGCCGGGAGTCAGCCCTGAGTATCGCCAGGTGGGACCGAAAAAGAAAAAAAAATTAAAAGTAAAATAAAATTTACGTTCCAGGGCTCGAGCGAGAATGCAGCAGGGAGGGCGCTTGCCTTGCATGTCGCTGGCCCATGTTAGATCCCTGACACCCTACAAGGGTTCCCCGAGTCCCCCCCCCTCAGGAGGGATCCCTGAGCTCCGCCAGGGCTGGCCCGAACCCCAGAATGGTGGTTTGTCATCTGTTCCATTACCGAATGGTAATACTCCACATCGTTGCGCCAGCATGTCGTGACGAACTGTGTCTTTGTCTCAGAACTAATTGCTTGTCTTAGAATGACAGGCAGTTCGTGATTCGACTCACACTGAGTTGGGAGTTTGAGACTCGACGGGCTAGACAGGCACTTACAACAGTCGTTGTCTTTCCGATCCAATTGAACTATTAACATTTACCAAAGTCTCAGCATCTGAAACAGACTTTACCCCCAAAATAGAGTCTTTGGGCTTTTTTTTTTTAACACTGAGATCCGAAGCCATCCATGGTTGGGTTCCAGTCATGGGATGCTCCAACCCCCGTCCCTCCACCAGGGCACATTTCCCAGCATCGGGGTCCCCAAGGTCCCTCCCACCACCCCCCACCTCCCTCCTCCCGACCTCTATGACAAGCCGCCGCCGCTGCCTCCTCCTCCTCCTCCTCCTCCTCCTCCTCCCCCTCCTCTTCCTCCTCTTCCTCTCCCTCCTCCTCCTCCTATTTCTCCTTCTTCTCCTTCTTCTGTCCTCCTCTTCTTCTCCTCCTCCACCTCCCTCTCCCTCTCCTTCTTCTTCTTCTTCTTCTTCTTCTTCTTCTTCTTCTTCTTCTTCTTCTTCTTCTTCTTCTTCTTCTTCTTCTTCTTCTTCTTCTTCCCCTTCCCCTTCCCCTTCCCCTTCCCCTTCCCCTTCCCCTTCTCCTCCTCCTCCTCCTCCTCCTCTCCCTCCTCCTCCTTCTATTCCTCCTTCTCCTCCTTCACCTTCTCTTTTCTTCTCCTCCTCCTCTTCTCCTCCACCTCTTCCTCCCCTCCTCCTCCTCCTCCCCCCCCGCCCCCCTTCTGGGCATCATGGTTTGCAGCACAGATACCGAGAGGCTACCATGTCTATCCCTTTAACCTTTCGGCACTGAGATCTTGTCCAGAGTGATCGTTGATAACAGCTACTGTTGGCGTGGTCCCCTCCCGATCCTAAGGCTCTTCAGTGTTTAACCTGGGGCACTTTGTGGGCTCTTCCCGGGACACGGGACTCACATCTCCCGTGCTAAAACGAAAGTTCAAGTTCCCACGTGAGCTGGAAGACCAGTAAACAACGCGGTCGGGGCGGGCGGTCTGGGTCTCTGTGCCCTGCATTCGCGCATTCCGCCCCCTGTTCTTTCTTTAAAGGGCAGCCGCCCCGTGTCCATTTTCTCTGACCGTGATCTGGCCCCAGAGCAATAAAAAGAATCACTTTTCCCTTGTCTCAGACCAGACTCGGAGGAAGCTACCTTTCCCACACACACCGTCTTGGGACAGTGACTTCCTCCTCCCCGCTCGACTCGCCTCTCGTCGACAGTTTCCCTGAGACCCGGGCCTCGGTCCCTGGTTCTCCTGACGCAGCCTCAGTGAGCTGCCGGGACTCGGGCGGCGTGGGCAGCGTCCACGGGCCTCTCACCTGCGTCTCTCCCGCAGTTCCCCCCAGCATCCGCGCCGGCCCCCAGAGCCTGGTGGCCCACGTGAACAAGTCGGCTTCCTTGGAGTGCTCTGCCGAAGGGGTACCGAGCCCCCGGGTCACCTGGCGGAAAGATGGCGCTGTTCTCTCTGGGACCCACGCAAGGTAAGGGCTGTGCACGCGCGGGAAGACAGTGTGGAGGCCCCCCACCTGTCTCCTTCTCGCGTGATGCATCCTTTGGGTCCGAGATTCCTTCTCCTGGGAGAGTCCACCAGGGCTGGCTGGGAAACAGCATTCGCCACACGTGCCCTCTGGGGGGTCCCATCCTGTCGTTCCTGCTGGGGAGAGTCCGGGTCATCCTCCGAGACTGCAGACGGCCCCGGGCAGGGAGGGCTGGAGGCTCTGAGGCTGTCGGACAGACCCCAGGGGCCTGTGAGGGTCTGTGCTCCTCCTGCAGATACTCCATCCTGGCCGATGGTGTTCTACACATCCCTGCGGTGCAGGTGACGGACACGGGGCGTTTCCTCTGCATGGCCACCAACGCTGCGGGCACGGACCGGCGGAGAATAGACCTGCAGGTCCACGGTATGTGTCTGCCCCCAAGGCACGGCCTGGGATTGGCCGATCCAGGCCTGCGTACCCCAGGATCACAGGACACCATGACAGAGAGGATTGTGTGTGTGTGTGTGTGCGTGTGTGTGCGCGCACGCACACACAATACCTTTTTTTTATTTATTAATTTTTATTAGTGAAACACCATGAGGTACAGTTGTAGACTTAAAAACTTTTGTGCTTGAGTTTCAGTTATACATTGATTCAGTACCCATCCCTCCACTAGTGCCCATTCTCCATCGTTTACATTTTTTAAAAAATTTTTGTTAGTGAAACACCACGAGGTACAGTTGTAGATTTACACATTTTTGTGCTTGGGTTTCAATTATACTGTGTGTAACTGTCACTGTCCTCCCATTGTTCATCGATTTGCTCGAGTGGGCCCAGTAACGTCTCCATTGGAGATTTTGTTGTTACTGTGTCTGGCATATCGAATACGTCACGGGGAGCTTGCCGGGCTCTGCCGTGCGGGCGAGATACTCTCGGTAGCTTGCTGGGCTCTCGGAGAGGGGCGGAGGAATCGAACTCGGGTCGGCCATATTGACTGTGTGCAAGGCAAACGCCCTACCACTGTGCTATCGCTCCAGCCCCTTTAATTATACAATGATCAAACACCCATCCCTCCACCAGTGCCCATTTCCCACCACCACGGGTCCCAGTATCCCTCCCACCCCCCTTCCCCCCCCCCGTCCCACCCTGCCTCTGTGTATTCCCTTTTGTTCTCTCTCCTTTTGGGTGTGCACACAATATCTTGAAACACATACATTCAGACTACAGCATGACATACTATGCACCTGGAGAATTGCATATGTCGTGTACGTGGAGAATCGTATCGTGACTTGACGTCATTTATTGCATAGACTCATATCATGGCCTGGGGCCCGAGCGATAGGACAGCGTGTCCCGTGGCGTTGTGTTTGCAACTGTGAGGCCGAGCTGGGCAGACCCTTCCAGGGTGGGTGGTCGGTGACGCGCGCCCCTCTAACCCGGGACTCTGCCTTAGTGCCTCCGGCCATCGCTCCGGGCCCGGCCAACGTCACCGCCCCCGTGAACTTGCAGACGACGCTGGCGTGCGAGGTCTCGGGCTTACCCAAACCCTCGGTCGTCTGGAGGAAGAATGGGCAGCCGCTCAGCGTGGATCAGAACCAGAACTCGTACAGGTATCATGGGGTCGACTCCCTGAGAAGTCCAGTCTGCCCACCAAGACGGTCGCCCTCAGTGGGGGCAGAAAAATGTTGAAAAGAGAATCAAGAAATGTCCGAGGCTCTTTGAATTATGTGTGTATTTACTGAAGCACCTCAACGTTTTCAAGGGAATCAGAAGGCTGTAGCTTTGCGTTAGATGCAAGTGAAGACAAAGGCTTTGGTAGACGCACCCCAGGCGGGACAGACCTAGGGACTCTCACCCTACCAGGGACAGACCTACAGACATTCACCGCCAGGGACAGACCTAGCAGCACTTGCTCTGTCCAGGAAACCCTGCACCACCAGCCTTCGGGGTCACTTCACTCCGTGGGCACATTCCTTGCTACCCCAGGGGAGTCCCCGTGTGGCTGGCGGCTAGTGGGCCCCTGCGACCTCAGGGTTCTCCCTGCATCTCCTCCGGGCGGGGACCCCAGGGGGATGTGCTCAGGACCCAGAACCGTGGATGACCCCCCCTGGGACCACCCCCTACTCAGCTGTCTCGGGTCCAGGCCAAGGCAGGGGCGGGGGCCGTCCTCTGCTCTGTGACCTTTGGGCCCAGATGCCGGATGGTGTCTGAGGAACGAACAAGGAACTGCAGTCACCTGAGAGCCGAACGGTGTCTGAGGAACGAACAAGGAACCGCGGTCACCTGGGATCCGAGTTTCAGCTCGAAGCTGACCCCCTGCCCGGCCTTCCCTGCAGGCTTCTCTCCTCCGGCTCCCTGGTCATCATCTCCCCGTCTGTGGACGACACAGCCACGTACGAGTGCGTCGCAGCCAACGAGGCCGGGGAGGAGCGGAGGACCACGGCTCTCACCGTCCAAGGTAGCTGGGCCTCGCCGGGCTAACAGGCGCGCTCTGAGGCCCCGCGGGCGCAGGCGCCAGAAGGTTCCAGGCCAACACCTTGTTTCCGCAGTTCCCCCGTCGCTGGCCGATGAGCCCACGGACCTGCTGGTCACCCGCGGGGCCCCCGCCGTGCTCCCCTGCTCGGCTGCGGGTGTCCCGCCACCCACCGTGACCTGGATGAAGAATGGCGGCAGGCTGCTGCCCAGGGCGCCCGGCTCCAGGCTGCTGGCCTCGGGTGAGCCCCGCGGTTCTCAGGGACGGGAGACACGAGCAGCTGTGCCTCTGCCTTTAGACACTGGGGGGGGGGGGGTCGCTTCGAGGGAGTGAGGGGGAGGGAAAGAAAGAAAAGGAAGGGAGAGAGAGGAAGGAAGGAGGGAGGAAGGAGGGAGGGAGAGGAAGGAAGGAAGGAAGGAAGGAAGGAAGGAAGGAAGGAAGGAAGGAGAAAAGGAAGGAAAGAGGGAGGGAAGAATGGAAGGAAGGAAGGAAGGAAGGAAGGAAGGAAGGAGAAGGAAGGAAGGAAGGAAGGAAGGAGAAAAGGAAGGAAAGAGGGAGGGAAGAATGGAAGGAAGGAAGGAAGGAAGGAAGGAAGGAAGGAAGGAAGGAGAAGGAAGGAAGGAAGGAAGGAAGGAGAAAAGGAAGGAAAGAGGGAGGGAAGAATGGAAGGAAGGAAGGAAGGAAGGAAGGAAGGAAGGAAGGAGAGAAGGAAGGAAAGAGGGAGGGAAGAAAGGAAGAATGGAAGGAAGGAAGGAAGTTGGGAGGAAGGAAGAAAAGAAGGAAGAAAGGAAGGAAGGAGAGAGGAAGGAAGGAAGGAGAGAAGGAAGGAAAGAGGGAGGGAAGAAAGGAAGAACGGAAGGAAGGAAGGAAGGAAGGAAGGAAGGAAGGAGAGAAGGAAGGAAAGAGGGAGGGAAGAAAGGAAGAATGGAAGGAAGGAAGGAAGTTGGGAGGAAGGAAGAAAAGAAGGAAGAAAGGAAGGAAGGAGAGAGGGAGGGAGGAAAGAAGGAAGGAGGGAGGGAGGAAGGAAGGAAGGAGGGAGGGAAGAATGGAAGGAAGAAAGGAAGGAAGGAGAGAAGGAAGGAAAGAGGGAGGAAAGAAAGGAAGGAAGGAAGGAAGTTGGGAGGAAGGAAGGAAAGAAGGAAGAAAAGAAGGAAGGAGAGAGGAAGGAAGGAAGGAGAGAAGGAAGGAAAGAGGGAGGGAAGAAAGGAAGAACGGAAGGAAGGAAGGAAGGAAGGAAGTTGGGAGGAAGGAAGGAAAGAAGGAAGAAAGGAAGGAAGGAGAGAGGGAGGGAGGAAAGAAGGAAGGAGGGAGGGAGAGGGAGGGAGGAAGGAAGGAAGGAAGGAAGGAAGGAAGGAAGGAAGGAAGGAAGGAAAAAGGAGCACAGACCCTCCTCCAGTTCTCTCCCGGAGGCACTGGGCAATGCGCCCCTGGATTTGGAAGGGGTCCCCACGCGAGTGTCCCCCCCAGCACCAGGCCCACGGGTGTCCCTCTCTCCCAACCTCCACAGCCCACTCTCTGCTCCTCTCACAGCCGGGGCCAGGCGAGAAGTGGGGTGAGTGGCCAAGAGGAATTCCGTGGGTTCTCCCTCTGCAGGAAGTGAAAGGAGGAACTGCAAACGGTTCTCTGCGGTTCTTGAGTGTCTCAGCTGCCCCCATCCCCCACGTGGACCTGCCAGGCAGTCACCGTCCAGGGCTTCACCATCTCTCCCCCTCTGCCAATGAGCCACCAGCAGCTGGGGCAGGAGAAAATTCTGTTGTGTTTTTGGTTTTTTGTTTCCTCCCCCTCTTCACACAGTCCTAAGTCTGTATTTCAAGGCATAAAATTTGACTTTTATTATATTTTTGTAAGCCTGTAGGTCATTTTACGGGACAGTTTTTCCTTTATACCAAATGGTATTCGCATCCCTTTTCTTTCAAAGTGGGGCCATCGGGACAGGGGTCATCGCACGGCGGGGAGGGTCCCCTCGCCAACACCCCAAGCCTTGTAGCACTGTGGGTGACATGGAAGCAAAGCAAAAGAAAAGAGGGGCTGGAGCGATTCTGGCTCTTGTGAGCAGTGCTGCAGTGACCGCGCAGGTGCAGACATCATTTCTCCTGTGCTGTTTTGCACCCCTGGGATCTATGCCCAGAAGTGGTATCGCGGGGTGCCGGACCAGCCGACAGTTGAACGGGTCGAGAGGATCAAAGAAACGATCGACAGGCGGTTGAGAGGGCTGAGTTCTCGCGGAACAGCAGCACTGTCACTGTCACTGTCCTCCCGTTGTTCATCGATTTGCTCGAGCGGGCCCAGTAACGTCTCCATTGCGAGACTTGTTGTGACTGTGTTTGGCATCTCGAAGACGTCACGGGGAGCTTGCCAGGCTCTGCCGTGCGGGAGAGATACTCTCGGTAGCTTGCCGGGCTCTCCGAGAGGGGCGGAGGAATCGAACCCGGGTCGGCCAGGCCAGCAGCGTGCAAGGCAAATGCCCTACCTCTGTGCTATCACTCCAGCAGCATTGATCTTTAATAGCACAGCGGTAGGGCTTCTGCCTTGCACGCAGCCAACATGGCCGACCCGAGTTCGATTCCTCCGCCCCTCTCGGAGAGCCCTGCAAGCTGCCGAGAGTATCTCGCCCGCACGGCAGAGCCTGGCAAGCTCCCCGTGACGTCTTCGATATGCCAGACACAGTAACAACAAGTCTCATGATGGAGACGTCACTGGGCCCGCTTGAGCAAATTGATGAACAACGGGAGGACCGTGACCGTGAGCCTCTTACACATCTTTATCAGGAACCTGGCAGGTAAAATCATCCATTGTCATCGCAAAAAAAAAAAAAAACATATTCCCAAGATCATACGTTTCCTTGATCATAACAAACATGGGAAGCGTAATATCATGAAAACAATGTCACTCAGCTCAGTAACGGGAACTAAGAACAAGGGAGAAATAATAGCAAAACATACTGAAGAACTCTCTGACCCTTCCCGTGTACTTTTCACGATTTACCAAGGTGTAGTTTACTGAGCGTTACAAACAGGTAGGGCGTTTGCCTTGCGCGCAGCCAGCCCAACCGAGCCGGGTTCGATTCCTCCGCCCCTCTCAGAGAGCCCGGCAAGCTACCGAGAGGATCTCGCCCGCACGGCAAAGCCTGGCAAGCTCCCCGTGGCGTATTCGAGATGCCAAACACAGTAACAACAAAGTCTCCAATGGAGACGTTACTGGGCCCGCTCGAGCAAATCGATGAACAACGAACGGGAGGACAGTGACGGTGACAATTTCCTGCATATGCCACGAAATCCCAACGCATTCACTTGCAAACTGAGGATGATGATGTATTAACTTCTCCATAGGCTTGAGCTAGCGACACAGTGACTATTCCACGTATTCGAGGTGGCGGGACGGAGAACTGTGTCAAATACGCTTGGCCCTCTGAGTGAGGCAACTCCCAGAGCTGGGTCCACGAAAGGACCCTGCATAAGCAGGCAGCTCCCTTCAGCGGGGTCACAGGGGTGAGGGATGGGGCAGCCTTGACTCGCGCCCACGGGGCACTCAAACTCCCTCCCACGTGATGCCCCATCTGGGAGGCGACTGCATGGTGGGCGGACGGGCTGTGTGAACCACATTCTCCCTGCAGGAGCGATCGAGATCCCCGCCACAGAGCTGCACCACGCCGGAAGGTACACGTGTGTGGCCCGAAACGCGGCCGGGGCTGCCCACCGCCACGTGACTCTGCGCGTCCAGGGTACGGGACTCTCGGCTCACGAAAAGTGCTCGCGGTTGCCTGGCGGTTGGAGCAAGAGGGTGCCGTCCATCTCTGGGAGGGGAGGGTTCGCCCGAGACTTCGCCAATTCCTGCATTCCAGGGACCACACTCCCTCCGCAGACACGCTGGCTGGGTGTCAGGAACTGGGGCGGGGGTTCTAGCGGCTGGCTTCTCAGCCACCCACGGGAGTCACTGCACTTCTGTTCTCCGTTCCCCCCAGAGCCTCCCACCATCCGGCCGCAGCCCAGTGAGCTGGACGTCATCCTCAACAACCCCGTCCTCCTACCCTGCGAAGCCACGGGGGTCCCCAGCCCCTCCGTCACCTGGCAGAAAGAAGGCATCAGCGTGCTCACCTCAGGTACCTTCCACGGGGCCGGAGAAGCCCCGGGCTCGGTGCTCTGTGATCGGGGAAGTCACGCGCCGCGACGGCTTCCTCCCCCCACCCCGCCCAGTGAAAGTGAGCCGCCTCTTCTCTGCTGTCACCACCGTGCAGGCAAAAGCCACGTGGTCCTTCCCACGGGCGCCCTGCAGATCCCCAGGGCCGAGAGAGAGGACGCCGGCCTGTACATGTGTGTGGCTCAGAACGCCGCTGGCACGGCCTTGGGAAAGATCAAGCTGAACGTCCGAGGTACCTCCCTGACCCGTCCCTGCTCCTCGGTCGCCAAGGAGCTCCCAGTTCAGGCCAGCGCCTGCTGATCTGAGCTAAGAGCCTTCGTCTCTCGCGTCCTCCTTGTTCTGCTCCTATGCTGGTCACTCTCACTGTCCCTGTCCTCCCATTGTTCATCGATTTGCTCGAGCGGGCCCAGTAACGTCTCCATCGTGAGACTTGTTGTTACTGTGTTTGGCATCTCGAATACGTCACGGGGAGCTTGCCGTGCGGGCGAGATACTCGGTAGCTTGCCGGGCTCTCCGAGAGGGGCAGAGAAATCGAACCCAAGCTCGGCCAGGTCAGCCGAGTGCAAGGCAAACGCCCTACCTGCTGTGCTATCTATCACTCCTGTGCTGGTAGGGAAGAAAACTCGCCCAGCGTTTTTCCAAATCCCGTTTTCCGTGAAGTGGCTGTGCTGGGTAACAGGATCGTGACCTCCTCGGGTGGGCACCGAGATCATTAATCACTTCTGGGCTGGGAAGTTCTTCACTGTTTCCAGTTCCCCTGACGTCCTGCCCCACACAGTTCCCTCTTTCCTCTCCCTCCCTCCCCGTCTGGCTGCAGCTCAGGAGTCGATAAACTTGCTTTTGCTCTAGTTGGTTCTTTTTCTTTCGGTCATTACCCCGTACCAGGAGGGGGATTGTGGGGTTCGGGTTGGGGGTTGGGGGTTTTGGGAGGGGTGTTGGGGCTTGGGAGGGGGGTTGGGGGTTCAGGAGGGGGGTTTGGGTTGGGAGTTCGGGAGGGGGATAGAGGGGTCCAGGGGATTGTGGGGTTTGGGAAGGGGGTTGGGGGTTCAAGAGAGGGATTGGGGGTTCGGTGGGGGTTGGGGGCTCGGAGGGGATTGTTGGGGTTCAGGAGGGGGTTCGGGTTGGGAGTTCAGGAGGGGGATTGTGGGGCCCAGGGGACTGTGGGGTTCGAGAGGGGGACTGTGGGGCCCGGGGTGGGGTGTGGGGTTCAGGAGGGGAGGGCAGGGCCAGCTCTGAGCTCCGAGGCTGGGCTGGGCCCACGTGCGGCCGCAGGGCAGAGGAAGCATTTTCCCTGTAACTACAGGAGGGACAGGAGAAATTCTCGGGGTCTGGAGACCCTCGAGTAGCACCAACCCGGTCGTGCCGGGCAGCCACCACGCCCAGCCCAGACACTGCCAGGACCCGAGTGCAGGAAGTCATGCAGGGGGAATTGAGAAACGTCCCTCTGTCCATCTGTCTCCCCTCGGCTCTATCGCCTCAAGCCCCTTCTGGGCTGTTGCATGGCAGGGACTCACCTTTTTACAGCCGAGTAGTATTCCCTTTGTGCACAGACCACACCTCTTGTTTGGGTTTTGCCTTTGTCTTTGTTGACAGCAGAGCCCTAAGGCAATCCATCCTCTTGACTTTTGTGATAGAGTCTTTTGTATTTTGCAATGCAATCAACAAAAATCACAAAAACTATTGTAGCACATAATGTAGAATTTTTTTTTTTTTGCTTCCTGGGTCGGCGATGCACAGGGGTTACTCCTGGCGGTGCTCAGGGAACCATATGGGATGCTGGGAATTGAACTCGGGTTGGCCTCGTGCAAGGCAAATGTCCTACCCGCTGTGCTATCTCTCCAGCCCCTGTAGAATGATTTTTAAGAATCATTCTCTCCTACAGTCTTCGAGTCTCTGAATAACTTGCAGATCCTGAATGGATTTCTGAAAGTGAAAATGGCCGGAGGGAGGGCCTGAGTGAGAGTACAGTTGGGAGGACCGGATGGCCCGGTTCAATCCCCGGCCTCCCATATGACTCCCTGTGCCCCACCAGGATTAATCCTGAGTGCAGAGTCAGGAGCAACCCCTGAGCATCTCCAGGTGTGACCCAAAAAGCCAAAAAAAAAAAAAAAAGCTAGAGGGATCACTGTCACTGTCACTGTCCTCCCGTTGTTCATCAATTTGCTCGAGCGGGCCCAGTAACGTCTCCGTTGGAGACTTTGTTGTTACTGTGTCTGGCATATCGAATACTCTCGGTAGCTTGCCGGGCTCTCCGAGAGGGGCGGAGGAATCGAACTCGGGTCAGCCATGTTGGCTGCATGCAAGGCAAACGCCCTGCTGCTGTGCTATCGCTCTAGCCCAGAGGATCACACAACACAGATAACAAATAACAAAAAATGGGGGGGAGAGTAATAGCAGATCGGGGAGGGCTTTTGCCCTGCATGCAGCCGATCCAAGTTCGATCCCCGGCATCCCATAAACTCCCCTGAGCCTGCCAGGAGTGAGTCTTGAGCACAGAGCCAGGAGTAACCCCTGAGCATCGCCAGGTATGACCCAAAACCAAAAAGAATTAAAAAAAAATTTTTTAAATAAGAAATAGCAAACAACAAAATGGGGGGGGGGGGGCTGGAGAGATAGCACAGCGGGTAGGGTGTTTGCCTTGCACGTGGCTGACCTGGGTTTAATTCCTAGCATCCTATATGGTCCCCTGAGCACTGCCAGGAGTAACTCCTGAGTGCAGAGCCAGGAGTAAGCCCTGTGCATGGCCGGGTGGGACCCAAAATGCAAAATTTGCTTTTTTTTCATTTGCCATAGACGTCACACGGCAGAGTCTGGCAAACTCCCCGTGGTGTACGCAATATGCCAAATACCAGTAACAAGGATGGGTCTCATTCTCCCAACCCTGAAAGAGCCTTGAAATGGCTCTTTTAAAATCTCAGGGCTAGGGCGAAGGAGACGTTACTGGGGCCTGCTCGAGGCAATCGACGAATAACAGGATGGTCGTGATTGTGATTGTGATTGTGAATAAATACAGCCTGACTCTTACAGACCTGAGTCCCTCATTCCTGTTTGTCGTCTTATTGAAAGTGATTTATTACGTGGCTGTGTTAAAAGTCATAGAGAAGCGTTTTCTGAAATGGGCACAAGAAATTTTGTTTTTCCATGAAAACGAGCTGTGTTGGTTTCCTGGCGGCAGCCTGGGGTTCTTCCTCCCTGGGATCTTGTCACGGGTCAGTGCCGGGTCAGTTCCCGCACGAAGCTCACAGGCGGTGACGATTTCGACTCCGTGTCTCTCAGTTCCCCCGGCCATCGGCGCCCCCGCTGAGGAACACCTCACCGCCGTGGACAAGCCCATCTCCCTGCCTTGCGAGGCAGACGGCCACCCGCCACCCCACATCTCCTGGCACAAAGATGGGCGTGCTGTCCCCGAGTCCCTCCGCCTGCGCGTCCTCAGCTCGGGGGCCCTACAGATCGCGTTTGCCCAGCCAGAAGACGCTGGTCAGTACACGTGCCTGGCCACCAACGTGGCAGGATCGGCCAGCGTGAGCACCACGCTCATAGTCCACGGTAGGTGATCCATGGTAGGTGGGCCACGGTAAGTGGGCGACACAGTACACAGTAGGTGGGCCATGGTAGGAGGGCCATGCTCACAGCCCATGGTACGTGGTCCACGGTAGATGGACGACACTCACAGTATATAGGAGTGGGCCACGGCAGGTGGGTGACACTCATGGTCTGCAGTAGGTGATCCACAGTAGGTGGGCGACACTCACAGTACAGTAGTAGCTGGGCAAGACAGGTGGATGACACTCATAGTCCATGGTAGGTGGGCCACAGTCGGTGGATCACACAGTCCACGGTAGGTGGACGACACTAACAGTACACAGGAGGTGGGCCACGGCAAGTGAGTGACACTCATGGTCCATGGTAGGTGGGCCACAGTAAGTGAGTGATACAGTACACAGTAGGTGGGCCACGGTAGGAGGGCCATGCTCACAGCCCACGGTAGGTGGTCCACAGTAGGTGGGCGACACTCACAGTATAGCAGTAGCTGGGCCAAGGCAGGTGGGTGACACTCATAGTCCACGGTAGGTGGGCCACAGTAGGTGGATCACACAGTCCACGGTAGGTGGTCCATGGTAGGTGGTCCACAGTAGGTGGGCAACACTCATAGTCCATAGTAGGTGATGCACAGTAGGTGGTTCATGGTAAGTGGGCCATGGTAAGTGGGCGACACTCACGGTACACAGTAGGTGGGCCACGGTAGGAGGGCCATGCTCACAGCCCATGGTAGGTGGTCCACAGTAGGTGGACGACATTCACAGTACGCAGGAGGTGGGCCACGGCAGGTGGGTGACACTCATAGTCCACAGTAGGTGATCTGCAGTCGGTGATCCATGGTAGGTGGGTCACAGTAGGTGATCCTTGGTAGGTGGGTGACACAGTCCATGGTCGGTGTTCCCTGGTAAGTGGACACACTCATAGTCCATGGCAGGTGATCCACGGTAGGTGGGCAACACTCACAGTACACAGTAGGTGGACCACGGTAGGTGGGCAACACTCACAGTCCATGGTAGGTGGCCCATAGCAGGTGGCCTTTGGTGAATGGACCAAGTGGGGACCTGACCTCCATTTCCCCCGGTGCACGACCACACAAACACAAAGACCCTATTCTGTGCTTTGTGTTCCTCTCTGTGTGCCCAACCGCCTGGGAGAGAAAGAGAAACAGAGTTCTGTCGCTCGTGTCCTGACGCGCCACTCATTTTCCCTCCCGCCGTGAGGGCTGGGTTCTGCGCTTTGGCTCAGGAAGAGTCCGTTTTCACTTTCCGAGCTGCGCTCCAGGCCGTCCGTTCAGCTGATTGATTGAAGGTGGCAGAGGATTCGTGTGCATATGTTAGGAACAAAGTTACACTCTGATCCTTTGAGTTCAGACAACTCACAAAAATAGCTAAATATCAGCTGAACGATTTCGGTTGTTGGTGTGTCTTTCAAGATGACGATTTCATCATTTTTCATGTCGGTCCGAGAAAAGGACAAGCAAATCCAGCTGATTTCAGCACTATTCTTCGTGCTAGTAATTAAAATATGTATAATACTGCTATCACCAGTCTTGATATTTTAGGATATCAAGTACTTTATGATCATTTCTGATATATATATATATATATATATATACATATTTTGGCTTTTTGGGTCACACCCTGCGATGCTCAGGGGTTGCTTCTGGCTCTGCACTCAGGAATACCCCTGGCAGTGCTCAAGAGACCGTATGGGATGCCGGGGATTGAACCCAGTTCAGCTTCATGCACGACAAACGCCCTCCCTGCTGGACTATTACTTCAGCCCCCTGATAACTTTTCAAAATTTAATGAGAATTTTTTATTCTTCAGGAGCTCTTGAATTCTTTTAACTTCTTTGTTACAGGACCGGCGCGATATAGCACGGTGGGTAGGGCACTCCCCAGTACCCCACATGACCCCCCCAGGCCCTGACAGAAATGACCCTTGATTGCAGAGCTAGGAGTGAGCCCTGAGCACTGCTGAATGTGGCCCCCAAATCCTAACTCCATTTCAGTGAAGTTATTATTAAAATTATGTGATTTAGTCAAAATTAAAAAGACATTTATGGCTTTCTCTAAATTTCTTCCTCGAAGTTTATAACTACTTTCAGTTACATGCAATTTAGTCTCTTTGCTTGGAATAATTAATAGTCCTCTACAGGTACTTGTAGAAAATTTGCAATAATTAACTATGCTAAACAGAAAATCACTATCTGTCACTGTCCTCCCGTTGTTCATTGATTTGCTCGAGTAGGGCCCAGTAACGTCTCCATTGGAGACTTTGTTGTTACTGTGTCTGGCATATCGAATACGTCACGGGTAGCTTGCCAGGCTCTACCGTGCGGGCGAGATACTCTCTGCAGCTTGCCGGGCTCTCCGAGAGGGCCGGAGGAATCGAACTCAGGTCGGCCATGTTGGCTGCGTGCAAGGCAAACGCCCTGCCACTGTGCTGTCACTCCAGCCCATTGATAAAAATTTTAAAATATGATCACACATATCTAGGAGTAAGCCCTGAGTACTGATTAGGTGTGGCCCCAAAATAAAAAAGACAATACAGAAGAGAGATCGTACAGCAAGTGAGTCACTTGCTTTGCATGTACCTGACCCGGGTTCAATCCCTGGCACCGCAAATGACCTCCCATCAGGAGTGATCCTTGAATTCAGAGAGCCAAAAGTAAGCCCTGAACATCACTTGGTGTGGCAAAACAAATAGCTTTATTTATTTATTTATTTATTTATTGTTAATTTTTTTCTTTTTGGGTCCCACCCGGCGATGCTCAGGGCTGACTCCCAGCTCTGCACTCAGGGATCACTCCTGGCGGTGCTCGGGGGACCCTAGGGGATGCCGGGGATCGAACCTGGGTCAACGCCCTCGCCGCTGTGCTATCGCTCCAGCCCCATCCCGAGGTGTCTTCTGTGTGTTCGTTTGCAATGTGCATGAAGCGACCACTGAACGCAGCGTCTGAGTGATCGTCTTTAAACTCTTCCAGTCCCTCCTCGGATCCACATCCCAGAGGAGCACTACACAGCCAACGAGAATTCCCGAGCCGTCCTCCCATGCACGGCTGATGGGGTCCCCACGCCCACAGTCCACTGGAAGAAGGACAACGTGCCTTTAGCCAACTCACTAGGGAAATACACTGTGGAGCCCTACGGAGAACTCGTTCTGGAGAACGTTCTGGTAAGTTCTGCATCCGGGAAGGCCGACGGTGAATTCCCCCTTGAACTCTGAGTCACTTGGGGGAATAATGATATTTGATGATGATGTATGTGACGTGGGCTGGAGCGATAGCACAGCGGTAGGGCTTTTGCCTTACACGCGGCCAACATGGCCGACCCGAGTTCGATTCCTCCGCCCTCTCGGAGAGCCCGGCAAGCTACCGAGTATTCGATATGCCAGACACAGTAACAACAAAGTCTCCAATGGAGACGTTACTGGGCCCGCTCGAGCAAATCGACGATCAACGGGAGGACAGTGCTACAGGGCTACAGCTAAACATGCAAGTGTCCGAGAGAGATGGACAGTGGGAAGGGGCTCGCCTTGCCTGCAGCCGACCTGGGTTCCATCCCCGGCTCTGCCTCCGTTCCCCTGGGCCCTGCCAGAAGGGGCTCCCGAGTGCAGAATCAGGAAAGAGTCCTGAGCACAGCCGGGTGTGGCCCCAAATTAAAAATAAAACACAAACCAGACAAGATGATCATTTTCTAAGCTGCAGCCTCTTTCCTAAGATGCTAAAAGTTTTTTTTTTTAATGTGATTCTTGGGGGGGCTGGAGCGAGAGCACAGAGGGGAGGGGGTTAGCCTTGCACACGGCTGACCCGGGTTCAATTCCCAGCAACCCGCAGGGTCCCCTGAGCCCCGCCAGGAGTGATCCCTGAATGCATGAGTCAGGAGGAACCCTTGAGCATCACCGGTGTGCCCCAAAAAGCAAAAAAAAAAAAATGTGATTCTTGGAATTGATCAAGGATAGTTTTGTTTCAACTAGTTAAAAATTCATCTGCATGGGGCTGGAGCAATAGCACAGCGGGTAGGGCATTTGCCTTGCACATGGCTGACCCGGGTTCAATTCCCAGCATCCCATATGGTCCCCTGAGCATCGCCAGGAGTAACTCCTGAGTGCAGAGCCAGGAGTAACTCCTGCGCATCGCCGGTTGTGACCCAAAAAGAAAAAAAAAATTTCATCTGCAACCAACCAAGTAGAGATTGTATCTATAACAAATGATTGTAATTTCATGCTACATTTTAGATCAGTAACAACAAAGTCTCCAATGGAGACGTTACTGGGCCCGCTCGAGCAAATCGACGATCAACGGGAGGGCCTTTACCTTTACCTTTTATTTTAGATCAACTATTTGAGGTGCTTCCCCATACCATACGCTGGAGCGATAGCACAGCGGTAGGGCATTTGCCTTACAAGCGGCCAACATGGCCGACCCGAGTTCGATTCCTCCGCCCCTCTCGGAGAGCCCGGCAAGCTACCGAGAGGATCTCGCCCGCACGGCAGAGCCTGGCAAGCCACCCATGATGTATTCGATATGCCAAACACAGTAACAACAAAATCTCCAATGGAGATGTTACTGGGCCCACTCGAGCAAAATCGATGAACAACGGGAGGGCCTTCTTCTTCATACCAAAAAAAAAAAAAGAAAAGAAAAGAAATTGGTCTTGCAGCTCTGGGCCTTGACTTGGAAGCATCAAATCACCAATGGCTCAAGTGTTCCTGGAGTGACTTTCTTGGGGTCCGCACGAGGGAGGGGCTCAGTGAATCCGGGGAGAGAAGACTCAGGGGGCCCTTCCTAGAGCAGCTGGCGTCCCGTGGGCTTGAGAAAGATGGAGGACAGGCAGGCAGGCACCATCCCCGGCCGCAGACCCCACACTGGTTGACGTCACCTTGCAGCCGAGTGCAGGAAGTGGAGGAACGAGGACCCAGCCCTGAGCCGGCCCCCACGCCAACTCTGGGACTTGGTTGAGGGGGAACCTGCAGAAGGGGGCATTGGCATAGCGGAAGGGAGGTTGGCGGGAGACAGATAAGTGGTCGTGGAAGCCAAGAGGAGTCCTGGTTTCGACAAGAACAGGACCATAAGCCTTTCAGAACCACCCTTCCTCAGCCTCCTGGGTGCCATATCACCCTGTGCACCCACGGCCCGGCCCAGGCTCTATTGGCCTTCGATATCTTCATTCTTCCTTTGTGTCTTGAAAAAATCATAACCCATGTCCCTAAACGCACAGATTTAACGCTTTCTTGCTTTCTTTTTTCCCCTTGTTTTTTGGGTCCCACCCGGCAATACACAGGGGTTACTCCTGGCTCTGCACTCCTGGCGGTGCTCAGGGGACCGAACCGGGGTCAGCTGCGTGCAAGGCAAATGCCCTCCCCGCTGTGCTATCACCTCTGCCCTGATCTCTTGCTTTCTGAAGTCAGATCACTGCTGTGTTGAAGCCGAGGCCTGCGTTTGAACCTTAACTAGTGTTCTGGAAAGGCTGGTCTGGGGGGCTGGATCGACAACACAGTGGGGAGGGCGTTGGCCTGGCACGCGGCCCACCCAGGTTCGATCTCCAGCATCCCCTAGGGTCCCCCGAGCACCACCAGGAGTGATCACTGAGTGCAGAGCCAGGAGTCAGCCCTGAGCACCACCAGGTGGGACCAAATCAGAAAGAGAGAAAGAAAAGGGTGGGGGGGGGGGGGAGAAGGAAGGAAGGAAGGAAGGAAGGAAGGAAGGAAGGAAGATGGGCTGGAGCAATAGCACAGCGGGGAGGGTGTTTGCCCAGCAAACAGCCGACCCAGGTTTGATTCCCAGCATCCCCTAGGGTCCCCCGAGCACCACCAGGAGTGATCCCTGAGTGCAGAGCCAGGAGTCAGCCCTGAGCATCGCCGGGTGGGACCCAGAGTAGGACTCGGGTTTCTGGGGGAACCCCTGGGTGTTGCTGTCTTAAGCGTTCTGATTGTTTTCCAAGCCGGAGGACGCGGGCGCCTACACCTGCGTCGCTGCCAACGCCGCAGGCGAGGACACCCGCACGGTGACCCTCACGGTGCACGTGCTCCCCACCTTCACCGAGCTCCCCGGGGACGTGGCGCTGAACAAGGGCGACCGGCTGCGCCTGAGCTGCAGAGCCACAGGCCTCCCGCTGCCCCGGCTCACGTGGACCTTCAACAACAACATCCTCCCAGGTGGGTCGCTCTCTGGAGAACGGGCCAGTGGGCGGCGCCTCCGGGCGGTGACGGGGAGGGGTGAATAGTGCCATGAAGAATTGATTGGAGTTCTCTGCTTTCATTTCCTTTCCCCCCTTCATCCTTTTATTTTTTTCATCCTTTTTTTTAATTGCTATCGAGTCCTCCGCCCCTCTCGGAGAGCCCGGCAAGCTACCGAGAGTATTCGAGATGCCAGACACAGTAACAACAAAGTCTCCAATGGAGACGTTACTGGGCCCGCTCGAGCAAATCGACGATCAACGGGAGGGCCTTTACTTACTTTACTTACTTTTTTTAATTGATTTTTGGGTCCCACCCGGCGATGCTCAGGGCTGACTCCCGGCTCTGCACTCAGGAATCACTCCTGGCGGTGCCCGAGGGACCGTCTGGGATGCCGGGGATTGAACCCGGGTCGACTGCGTGCAAGGCAAACGCTTACCTGCTGTGCTATTGCCCCAGTCCCTGGTTCATCACTCTTTATTGATCGATTGATTGATTGATTTTTGGGTCCCACCCGGCGATGCTCAGGGCTGACTCCTGGCTCTGCACTCAAGAATCGCTCCTGGGACCCTAGGGGATGCTGGGGATTGAACCCGGGTGGCCATGTGCAAAGCAAACGCACTCCCCGCTGTGCTATCACTCCAGCCCTGCCCCACCCCTCAAACTTTTGAGGATGGATTGATCCAATAGGATCTGCACTTAGGATCCATCCTAAGTCGATTGTTTTTTGTCACCGAGAAATGATCCCCTTCACACTAAAGTTTTGGTGGAGACTCACCCTCGGGGGCCACCAGCATCCTTGATCAGTGAGTTAACCTGGCTAATGTTGGAGTCTTAAGAGTTCAATACCTGGCACCCCGTATGGTCTCCCCCACCCCGCCACACCCACCCCCAAACCCTGCCAGGAGTGATCCCTGAGCACCTCTCGGTGTGGCCCACGAACAAAAAAAATCAAGAGTTGTTGACTTCCGCAGAGGTGAACTCTTGTGTTGAGTGTATGAATTAGCCTCTGTTAACCGCTTGGGACAGTTGGGCATCAGCCTTCTCCTCGGGGTCTGGAGAGATGGTACAGTGGGCAAGGTGATTCCTTTGTGTGCGGCCAACTCAGGTTCGATCCCCGGCATGGCCAAAGGTCCCCCAAGCCCCTCTAGAAAAGATCCTTGAGCACAGAGCCAGGAGGAAGCCCAAGACACTGCCAGGTGTGGCCAAACCTCCCTCCCTCGAAAACATTTTAATAAAATCTATCTTAAACTTGAGAGTCCTGGAACCACTGGGAGTCAGGGGAGCACTTGGAGTCAAGGGAGCACTGGGAGTCAAGGGTTTGAGTTCACAAGCCCCAGAACAAGAGTCTCCTTCAGGGTCAGCCTTTGCTGTCAGCGTACAGATGTGATCAGAAATAAGAAGTTGTTATATTTTTACCTTTGGATAAATGGTTTCCTAGAAAAGTATAATAAACACGTGTTTTCTCCTTTTTTATCGATGTGAGTCGCTGGCATTTATCAACCTTATTACCTTAGTAATAAAATTATTTAATAGCAAGATACCAGGACTTTCCTCACCATGGGAGGAGGAAAAAAAAATAAACAAGCACCAAAATATCTAAATCAGTCATGCTTTCCCAGAGGCTTCATGCTTTTCCAGATATTTAATATTTTTAAAGCTCGGGGAAAGATCGAAAAGAAAACTTGGGAGCTTCATTTTCTGCCTCTCTTCTAGTCTGTGTGGAATCTTCAGAGCCCGTCTGCATGAGGGCAGGCCAGTGGGGGGCGAACGTTCTGGAAGCAGGACTCTGGCTGGCGTGCTCCCGAATCGTCCTTAAGTTGTTTGTTGTGTTCGGATTAACGTATTTCCCTCATGCCCGTTCCAAGTACCACCCCTCCCTGTGCAAATATTTACATGCCCATGATTGTAGAGTGTAACTGGTCACAGATGTGCCGTGTCCTACGGCGTTACCTGACGGCCCGTGTTCTCGGGATTTTTCCCTCTTGGCCGGCCAAGTCAGTGGAGGAGTGAGAACTGAAAAGGGGTTTTCATGGTTTCGATGTCGGGGCGGAATGAGATAAAGGAAATGGAAAATGTGCCGTTTCTTCGGCAAAGATGTTTGAACCCCAGAGGGGATCGTGGGCCAGCTGGATGTCACACTGTGGAGGGGAAGGTGGCCCTCCGCTCGAAACTCATTTTCGAGGTGTTTGTTTTCCTTCTCTCTTCCTGTCTCTTCTTGCTGTTGGTCATTCTTCAAACAAGCGTCTCCAGACCCAGCGACTTGCCGGGAGGCAACTGAAAAAGTCCCTTTTCCCGAGGCTCAACCGCCCGGGGCCCGGGGGGGCTGATTCAGCTCATAAATCCCGTCTGCCTGCTGCCTAGTGCATGGCGACCTTCCCGGGGGACTGAGAGAGGTCTGTGTTGTCCCTGCAGCCCACTTCGACAGTGTCAAGGGACACAGTGAGCTTGTTATTGAGCGCGTGGCCAAGGGGGACGCCGGCACGTACGTCTGCACAGCCGAGAACAGCGTGGGCTTTGTGAAGGCCATCGGATTTGTTTACGTGAAAGGTGGGTGAACGTGCTGGTGTGTGGCCCGATGCGCGCGTGTCCCCCGAGGGCTCCTCCTTGGCTTCCTGGTTAGGAAGGGATTCAGCGGAAATTCAGGTCAGTGATGGGCAGACGGGAGAGAAGAGGTGGGCACGTTCGCCCACAAAGCAGAAAGTCACGAACGGGAGTTTGGCACAAGGAGAATCTTCCATTTAGATGGTTGAAACAAGGCTGAAAGATGGCGCCATGGCTTAAACCCTTACTAGCAAGCGCGCCCAGTCCTGGGTTCGAACCCCGGGGCCGCCACATGTGCCGAGGTGATCCGATCAGCCTTGCTGTTTGTGATTTCCCCAGTGAGATGATTCTAGAAGTTGAGTCAGGATGTAGATAGGGCACCACTTAACCATGAGACCCTGAGCCTCATGTCTGGAACTGGCAAAAGCAATCCCAAACACAGCCCCTGGTCTGGGGAACTGAGTGAGGGGGAAAAAAAATATGGTTGAAGCCGCCACAATTTCCAGTCAACTCTGGATCATTCACGGGATTTGAAAGCAGCTTTTCTCCCCACTCCATCCACTAAGAACTTCTCTAAACTCGGTCCGTCCGGTCACCAGTAGGTGGTCAGAACGTTCGCCGGACTTGTCTTTCGCTTCCCAGAACCTCCGGTCTTCAAGGGCGATTACCCTTCCAACTGGATCGAGCCCCTGGGGGGCAACGCCATCCTGGACTGTGAGGTGAAGGGGGACCCCGCCCCGACCATCCAGTGGAGCCGGAAGGGGGTGGACGTTGAAATCAACCACCGCATCCAGCAGCTTAGCAACGGCTCCCTGGCCATCTACGGCACCGTGGTAAGTCGGACTGCTGGCCAGTGGCCACCCTGTCCATGTCTCCCGCCTCCCCAGGCCGGGAGCTTGGAACCAAAGCTTAAACCTTCTGAAAGTCACTAGTCGTCGAGTTTCCGAAATCGACGGGAAATCTTTGATGCCTTTTCAAAGAAGTCCGAGCAGTCGGAGAATTCTGCGTTCTCGGGCCTCCCGGCCTCGAGTCGCTTTCACGCAGGCAGAGAGAGTCCAGTTACGAACTGGGTCGGGGGTAGAGCTCTACCACCACGCCACAGCTATCGCGGGGCTTTCCAGAAGTTTCCGTATCTCAGAAAATGAACCCTGCTTCTAAGTTTTCTGACTCGTGAGCACGGGGATGAGACAGTTTATTTGACCTCAAAATGTCTCAGTTGGAGCTGGAGCTATAGCACGGCTGGTAGGGTGTTTGCCTTGCACGCGGCCAACCCGGGTTCTATTCTCGGCATCCCATATGATCCCCTGAGCACCACCAGGAGTAATTCCTGATTACCAGAAGTCAGCCCTGAGCATCGCTGGGTGTGACCCAAAAAGCAAACAAACAAACAAGTGTCTCAGCTGGGTCACATCTGGCTGTTGGGTTGCGGCTTGCTGCGAATTGGGTGAAATGATCATTAAATAGGCTCCCCCGTTCCGGTGGGTCATGCCCAGTCTTCTTGATTTTGTTTATTTCAGCACGAGGTAGAGTTGGTTGTGGCTTCATTTCTTTGGGTTTTATCTTTTTTCAGGGTGTTGTTTGGGGGCCACACCCAGCAGTGCTCAGGGCTGAGTCTTAGCTCCACGCTCAGGGATCACTCCTGGTGGTGCTCGGGGATCGGACCCAGCTAGCCCTCTGCAAGGCAGACACCCTCCCCTCTGGCTGCAGTTTTGAGATCGTTTCTATCTTTAGCTCCTGGAACTTGAATCGACCTTACTCAGCATCAATCACCCCACTTTCCTCTTCACAAATGCGACTGTTTCCGAAGACGTTTGTGATACCAGGGATGACAGGCAAACTAAATTCCTCACCAGTTCCAGATTCCCAAACACAAGTCTCCCACCCTGAAATTTTTGCAAGTTCCAACAAGTTTCCTGCTAGAATGTTCTATTTGTATGCCCCTCTCGGAGAGCCCGGCAAGCTACCGAGAGTATCTCGCCCGCACAGCAGAGCCTGGCAAGCTCCCTGTGACGTATTCGATATGCCAAGCACAGTCACAGCAAGTCTCACGATGGAGACGTTACTGGGCCCGCTCGAGCAAATCAGGGAACAACGGTGACAGTGACAGTGATTGACATGCCCAAGTTAACGCCTAAATTCACTTCCCTAAATCGAAGTCTCTCTGACCCCTCCAGCCCTCCTCTGCTTCCTGAAACTCAGCCCCTCCCACTCATTCACACTCTCTTCAGAGTTCTGTTCACAAGTTCTTTTCTGTTGGTCTTGTTTTTGTTTTGGGAGGTCACACCTGGCAGTTCTCAGGGCTTACTCTTGGCTTTGTGCTCAGGGATCGCTCCTGTTTGGGGGAACCCTGTGGGGTGCCGGGGATTGAGCCCAGGCTGGCTGCAGGCAAGACCAGTGTCCTCACCCTCGTGCTGTCTCTCTCTAGTGAAGTCTTACTAGTCACCAAATCTCATCTCATTTAGGACTGGCTTGTATGTCACCTGCATCTCTTTGGGGTCTACATTCTTGATTCATTATTGCCCCTTCCCTTTTCTCTCTCTCGGCAGAATTTCACGTTCTCGTAATAGAGCCCGTGCTCACTAGTCTCTGGGTAATAGTGAGATTACCCAGATAATAATTCCCTAGAACCCGTCGGAGTGTCTGTGTATTCTGAGGGTTTCATACTTGTTAAGGCATGTGTAAGAACAGCATTAACATCTTCATTTAGGAGGACAACTTCAGATCTCAGACTATAAAAAGATTTCATTTAGTCGCGTTTCCTACCAGTTGTTATTCTTGAGCCCACTTTGAAAATACTTAAGGGATTTCTGTTTTTTTCATTCTAATTATGAGCGTATATATACACATGCCGTTTTCTCTAACTCTTAAATTGCCTTCTCAGGAGTGAGCTTGAGAAGGATTTCTTCCCGGGCACTGTTTCTGGCCCCACAAGTCCTGCCAGGAGTTATCCTGAATGCAGAGCCAGGAGCGAGCTGTAAAGTACCAGCTGACTGTGGGTCCAAACAGAAAACCAAGTTTTGTTTTGTTTTATTTTGTTTTTAAATAATAAGATGCCTACCAACCGTAGAGGGAAATATTATGTTACTTCAGTTCTGCTTTGGGACAGGGATTGGAGTTCGGAATGGAAACACCCAAAATATGGTGGTGGGATTGGTGTTTCAACGTTAAATGTAATCAAATATTGTGAACTACTTTATAACATTTAAAAAATTAATAATAATAATAATAATATGCCTGGGCCGGAGGCAGAGCAGAGGGGGTGAGACTCTTGTCTTGCACGCAGCCGACCTGGATTCAAATAGGGTCCCCCAAGCACCCCCAGGAGTGACCCCTGAGCACAGAGGCAGGAGTAAGTCCTGAGCACAGCTGCTGGGTGTGGCCCAGACATTCTGTGTCAGTGTGAGATGTCATCTAAGGCGGGTGGCAGCGACGGTCAGCTGCCTTCGTGTCCTAAGTCCCCGTTTGTTTGCAGAACGAGGACTCGGGCGACTACACCTGCGTGGCAGCCAATGACGCGGGGGTGGTGGAGCGGAGCCTGAGCCTGACCCTGCAGAGTAAGTGCTCCCGGGTGAGGGGACGCCCCCGCGGCCCTTGCCTCAGAGACGCTCTCGAGGGTGGCCGTCTTGGCTCCCAGTCGCAGCGGGGTGGCTGATGTCCTGGGTCAGGGTGGATCAGCGTCGTCACGTTCTTTTCTCTGTCTGATCAGCACGGGCAGCTCAAGGTGGTGACTCCCTGGGCCAGAGCTTCGCAACTCAACCTCCTCGCCCCCAAAACCAAATGAACACGCACACACACTCACACGCGCACGCACACGCATGCGCACATATACACATACACACGCACGCACACACACACACACACACCCGTGTTCTCTCCATTCATTCATCTGCTAACACTGACTTGGATCAAGGACATTCCTGATCCCTTAATGGGACGTTTTGAGGGAAAAACGGATTCATTATTAGATCTGTCACATGGACCCAACTGTCCCTTCTCTTGTGGCCAGACGAAAAGCGCCCGAGCTCGGCCAGGTCTTGCTCAGCTGCGCTGTTCCTTCACTCTAGATCCTTCCAGAAGTCGGTAGGCGGATGAGAGCGATAACTCAGCAGACGGGAGAGAAACCCCTTTCCCAAGTCAGGGTGTTTCAGTGAACGCTCCCTGTCGGGGGGAGCAGAGGGAGATGAGCACGTGATCTGCGTGGGGGGTTCCTTGACCTGGTTTGAGAAAGACTGATGGGTTGAGTAGATCAGCTCATCTAAACGACGGATCGTTTGTTTCAGCAAGTAGCATGAAAAGCCAGCAGTCTGGCTGGTCTGGAATTAAGAGTAAAGTACCAGAAGCAATTTCAGGGTGTGTGTGTGTGTGTGTGTGTGGTGGGGGACAAGTTTGAACCCAGTTTCTCGTACATGCAAGGCATACCCTTGGCCAGTAGCCCCCAGAAGCAACGTTTACATGGAGATAAGATGTTCAGTTGAACGACTCATTATGTGAAGAGTTGAGCCCTGAGAGAAGGGTGGATGGAATTTTATCTAAGTCCATTTCTAGCCCGTGCCACTGGAGAGAGTGCAGTGGGGAACCCAGCCTACCCAGTTTTGATCCTTGATACCACATAGGGTCCCCCCGAGTCCTGCCAGGAGTGATTCCTGAGCACAGAGCCAGGAGTAACCCCGAGCGCTCCCGGTGGCTGGTCTGATGCTGTGTACTGGGAGCTCTTCGAGACCAGATGATATCTGAGATCGTTCAAGTTTGTTATGAAGCTCTAGTGGTATTAAACGCTGCACCCTTTACCTACCTAAATCTAACTTTTTTCAGTTCACGATCACGATCATCTTGTTGTTCATCGATTGCCTCGAGCAGGCCCCAGTAACGTCTCCTTCTTCCTAGCCCTGAGATTTTAAAAGAGCCATTTCAAGGCTCTTTCAGGGTTGGGAGAATGAGACCCATCATTGTTACTGGGATTTGGCATATTGAGTACGCCACAAGGAGTTTGCCAGACTCTGCCGTGCGGGCAGGTTACATTCGGTAGCCTGCCAGGTTTTAACTTTTTTCAGTTACCTTTTAAAAAATGGAATTACAGAATTTTCCCTCACAAAACTATTTTGTGGAATTTAGCAATAGGTATAATCACATAGAAATGACCTCACGGGGGCAGGGGGCAGATGGGATCCTCTTGGGACCAGTCACTGGCTTCAGAAAGGGGTGGCTGGAGACGAAACCCCTCGGGTTTGGGAAGAAAGAGGTAACAGATGACTAATCCATTGTGTAAACGACGACAGGTGGGTGAAATAAACCCAAAGGCAAAATATTGCGAATTTAGAGTCCTATTTGAGAGAGATTCTGCCCTTAGCACAGCCAGTTCAACTCCCAGCCCACACTGTTGGACTGTGTGAGTGTGACATTCCGTCTGTAGTGGTTCTTTGCCCCCAGAATGAGGGAAGACGACCAGCCAGCACGATACATAGCATGAGAGGCATCTGCCTTGCGTGCGGCTGATCTGAGTTTAATTCCTGATATCCCTGAGCCCTGCCAGGACTGATCCCAGAACACAGAGCCAGGAGCACGGGTGGCCCCAACCCCTGCAAAGAGCCACACACTGTCATACCGCATGCTCACACCATCTTGGGGGCGTCTGCAAGAGCCCAGTGGGGGTGGGGGGCACCATTTTTTTCTTTTTAAATTTTTGTTAGTGAGACACCATGAGGCACAGTTGTCGACTTACAAATTTTTGAGCTTGGGTTTCAATTATACAATGATCAAATACCCATCCCTCCACCAGTGCCCATTTCCCACCACCACGGATCCCAGAATTTCTCCCCCTCCAACCCCTCCATCCCTCCCTGCCTCTGTGGCAGGGCATTCCCTTTTGTTCTCTCTCTCCTTTTGGGTGCTGTGGTTTGCAAAAGCGGCATTGAGTGGCAATCATGTTCAGTCTAGAGTCTACTTTCAGCATGCTTCTCCCATCCTGGGGGGATCCTCCCAGCACCCTTTACTTGGTGCTCCCTTCTCTATCTGAGCTCCCTTTTCCCCCAGCGTGTGCGGCTGGCCTCCAAGCCATGGAGCAAACCTCCTGGTACTAATCTCAGCCACTCTTGGGTGTTAGTCTCCTATTTTGTTTCTTTGTGTTCCCCAGATGAATGCAGTCTTTCTGGTCTATCCCTCTCTTTCTGACTCATTTCGCTTAGCATGATACTTTCCATGTAGTAGCACTTGTATGTAAATTTCGTGGCTTCGTCTTCTCTAACAGCTACCATTTTTAAGGACCCCAAGGTTCAGAGATGCAGCCAGAGGTGGGGTTGGGGTTTGAATCCAGAAGCAACCCTGGGTGAATGCTCCGGGCTAGTCTGGAGTAAACACGGCGGTTCCCGGGCCGAGCCCTGCGTCCGTCCCAAGACGTTGGTGCTCTCCTCTTGAGCCCCTCCCCCCCCCCACCGAAGGGTTCCCTAGATGGATGTCACCTTCACCGCATGGGATCAAAGGCTTCCGGAACCCCCAGTGAAGCTGGGACCCCCGCTGTGCTCTGCATGCCCTCCCCTAGGTGCGCCCACCATCGTGCTGGAGCCGGAAGACACCGTCGTGGAGGCTGGCGGCAAAGTCCTCCTGAACTGCCAGGCCGAGGGCGAGCCCACGCCCGCCCTCTCGTGGTCCCGGCAGGGCCTGGCCATCCCCTGGGACGCGAGGCTCCGCATGCTGCCCAATGGCTCCCTGTCTATCGCCCCTGCCCGGAGGGACGACACGGCTGAGTACGAGTGCGTGGCCCGGAACGTGATGGGCTCCGTGCTCATCAGGGTCCAGGTCACTGTCCAGGGTGAGTGGCCACCACCCGCGGGTGCCCCCGGCTGACGGCGCTCAGCCAACAGCCACCTCACAGGTCCCAGATGACGGTCTGGTCTTGGCGGGCTCAGCTTGAGCTCGTGGTTCTCCACAGCTGCCCGATCTGGCCAGCTAATCCCGCCAACCCCGCTCAGCGTCTGTCCTGGCCCTGGTAAATCTTAGCAGACGGGCCGGATAGACAGTACAGTGGGGACAGCACTCACCTTGCATGCCGCTGGCCTGGGTTTGGTCCCCGGCACCATACAGTGTCCCTCAAGCACTGCCAGGAGTGATCTCTGAGCACAGAACCAGGGTAAGCCCGGAACACAGCAGGGTACGGCCCCAAACTAAAATCAAACCAGGCAAAGCAGCTCGCTGCATGGGTGATGTAGCTATTTCCTGAAGAGAGAAATGAAGTAAATCATAGCAGCTGAGTCCCTAAAAGCCACATAAATGATGTCCTGGCTAAGGTGCGCGTATCACTACTGGTTAAAGAATCTAGTCCCAAGGCTGGAGCGATAGCACAGCCGGAGGGCGTTTGCCTTGCACGTGGCCAACCTGGATTCGATCCCCGGCATCCCATAGGGTCCCCAAGCACCACCTGGAGTAATTCCTAACTGCAGAGCTAGGAGTAACCCCTGTGCATTGCTGGGTGTGACCAAAAAGAAACAAAAACAAACAAAAAAGAATCTAGTCCCCCGCCAGGGTTGGGACAAGGGCTCAGAGAGCTCATATGCTGGGTCCAGAGTGACAGGAGAGTAGGGAAGACACTCGCCTTGCATATGTGGCCAAACCAGGGTTGATCTCCGGCATCCCAGGTGGTCCTCCAAGCCCACCAGGAGTGATCCCTGCGCAAATACAGGAGTAATTCCCGAGCATCTCAAGTGCAGGCTTGGATTGCTGGAGGCTGGGTTTAACACCGCACGCCCCTGAGCCCCTAAGCACTATCGTATGGCCTCTCCACCCTAAAATGGGACCTAGCTCCGAGGCTGTGTGAGCTTCAGAGCTCTCTGGCAGTTAACGAGAACCTCCCCTTCCAAACCCAGGCACAATTTATGGATTCTCTCACCTGACACAATCTTAAGACGTCCCAGAATTTTCTCTTAGTAACACTGTGGCAAGTGAAGACCAAAACGAATTCTCCTGCTGTAGAATGCCAAGACAATGAACCAGCTTCCCAGACTGAACTCGGTTCAGAATCTGGGTGATTTGCTGTTCAGAAGCCCGGTTTGGCTTGCAGGGTGATTTAGATGCAAAAGGCCTTTGGCTGGGGCTGGAGCGATAGCACAGCAGGGAGGGCGCTTGTCCTGCACACAGCCAACCCGGGTTCAATCCCCAGCATCCCACGGGGCCTCAAGCACCGCCAGGAGTGATTCCTGAGTGCAGAGGCCGGAGTCAGCCCTGAGCATCGCCAGGTGTGACAGAAACAGAGGGGTAAACTGGGACCAGCAACACCCACACACGCTGGGATTGTAACGGAAGGATCTGCGTCTTGGCAGTTCCCTCCTGCTCAGACTTAGTTCCTCCTGATGGAGAACTTGGACACGTCTCTTCTCAGCGCTGGACCCAGTGTGTTTCCCAGGAAGCCCCACTGGGTCTCCTCTATGTTGCAGGACAAATGACACTCCTGTCTCCTTTGCAGTTCACGGGGGCTTTTCGCCGTGGTCCGCCTGGAGACCCTGCAGCGTCAGCTGTGGGAAAGGGCTGCAGAGAAGGAGCCGGTCGTGTGACAGCCCCTCCCCGGCCAATGGCGGGAGCCCATGTGCAGGAGCGGACTCCGAGACTCGCCCCTGCCAGCCCAGACCGTGCCCAGGTACGCCGCTTCCTTCCGAGCCTGCTATGCTCTGTCCTGGCCGGGACCCTGGGCACAGCCACCCTGTGACTGAGATGTCCCCGCCGGTGTCCCGTTTGGTCTTGGAGCAGTGGCTGGAGGCTGGTCGGCGTGGAGCCCATGGGGGGAATGCACGCAGAGCTGTGGGCGTGGCAACCAGACCCGGGTGAGGACGTGCAGCAACCCGCCCGCCCAGCACGGGGGCCGGCTGTGTGAGGGCAGCGCCGTGGAGGTCATCATGTGCAACATCCGGCCCTGCCCAGGTGAGAGCCCAGGTCGGCCGGGCCAGCTGCTGCCGGGAGCTCGGTCTGGTCTCTGCGTGTGTGCTGGCTCGGGGACTGGCGGTGGGGTCTGGCAAGCAGGGGAAAGGCTGGCCAGAGAGAAAACGGTTGGTGTTTGCAGAGGGGACGAAGATCCCAGTAGAGTTCTGGCGGGAGAAGGAGGAGGGTCTAGTGACAAGCCGGTGGTCGCAAATATGACCTGCACGGAGAGAGAGTAGCTGGTGTGTTCACAGTCGTAGCTGGTGCAGACACTCATTTGCGGGTGAGAAAACTGAACCCAGAGAGGTAAAGGCCTGCCGAGAAACACTCCACCGTGAGGCCGCACCACCACCGAGTATGCACCCCTTTCTAAACACCCGTCATCAAAACCCACCACTGAACACCCAACACCACCATTAAACACCCAAAATTTACTTTTGAACACCCAACATCACCACTAAACACTCAACAACACCCTAAATATTCAACACCCTCCACTGCTCAACACCCCAGTACCATTAAACACCCCAAAACCACCCACACCCACTACCACCACGGAACACCCTGCACCCACCACTAAATACCCAACACCATCTCTAAACACCCATTCTCCACCACTCAACACCTGACAACCCCCTCTGGCGCCCAACCCCTAAATACCCGACACGCACCACTGAACACCTTTCCCTCGGCGTTCCTCTCTAAACACCCATCCTTCAGCAGGCATCCCTCACCACCAATTACTGAACACTCATCCCTCAACGTCTGTCTCTAAACGCCCATGACTAAATACCCATTACTCAGCACCCATCACTCACCACCTCGCAGAACTATGCCAGGTGCTTTGCGTAGAAGCTCCAGATGTTTCCAGGCGCTTTCAGATGGAAGAACCTGAAGCCAGGCTTAAATATGCTGGGCCAGGAAGCGCCGCTTTCAGGTCTGACCGAACAAGGGCTGGGCCTGTGTGTTTTGAGCATTTTCCACACCTCGTGTCTGGTGTCCCTCGCGTTGACTTTCACCTCCAGTAAACTTTCTCCATGGCTGTATGGCAGAGAAACTGATGGCTGGTAGCTCTTGGTTCACAGAGCCCTTGTCACCTAAGGCCAAGAGCACACCCTCCCCTCCTTGGAATTCCTGTGTGCCCGAGGGGCCGAGTTTGAACGTGTATGTCCCCTGCTCCTGTGAATATCCTTCTTGGTTCTTCCCTATTTCAGAATCCATCTGGGGACCACCCTTTTCTTTATTGCCTTGTCCTTTCGGTCCATTTTTTTTAACGTAGGAGTACTGCTATTTGTTCAGCCACTGATTAGCTGATTGAACTGTGCATGAACTCTATTTTACTTTTTTTTCATTTTTTATAATTTTATTTATTGAATCACCGTGAGAGCAGGTACAAAGCTTTCGGGTCTAAGTCTCAGTCATACAAAGAAACACCCGTACCTTCACCAGTGCCCATTCTCCACCCCCAACAACCCCAGTATCCCCCCATCCCACACCCTCCCCCTACCTGTGGGGCAGATGATCTCCACATTCCTCTCTCTCTACTTTGATCACATTCAATATTTCGACACCAGACCCACCATTATTATTTGAGATTTTACCTCAACACGCAGATCTGCTGAAAAGGCAACAGTAGACAATTTATGTTCTATTGCTGGTTATGAATAACATATGATGTCACGTGGCTGCAGTTGGGCCACGTGATTTTGAAATTCTGAAATTTTAACACTTAAATCTGGAGGAATTTCTGCCAAAAGCCACTGGGTTTCGAGATTTGCTCCTGAGTCTCTGGGATCATGGCCATTGAGCAGCTTGATCAGGGGCCAGAGAGGTCATTCGTGGGCAATGACTTGGGGTTTCATTGGGGTGGGGAGGACAGGCCCGGCTCCACCCCCATCCCGTGAGGCCCAACAAGTTTCATCACTGCGGGCCCAGACCTGACTGTCCAATGGCCTCTGGAGGATGACGGCCCGGTCCCTTTTCATTGGAACAAAATCTCTGTCTTACCTAAGCCTGATATTTCTCAAGAGCACATTTTGAGAGAGTTTTCCGTGTGGATTTGCCTGCTCTTTCTTCCTAATCGGATTCAGCTTGGGCATTTGGGCAGCAGATTCTCAGGCCGAGATCCTGAGCCCTCTCGGGACTTCGTGAGCTCCGTTTGCCTGCACCCTGGGGGTGTTCCCGACAGTCAGTGTGGGGTCTGCCACTGGCATCCATCCTGGTCTTGCTTTTGTCCCTAACGTGCATTTTGTAGACAAGTGCTGAGCCTACACTTTCTTTTTCATCCATTGTGCACTCATTTTCACATCCACTTATGATCTTGCTTGACAACCCCCTCTAGCGCCCAACCCCTAAATACCCAACACGCACCACTGAACACCTTTCCCTATAAACTTTACGGAAATTATGGTCTCTTCCTGATGTTGAGGAGAACTTCCCCTTTCTCTGTTGTCTTGACTTCCGTTAGCAGGTGTGATTTACTACCGTGGTTTATAATCACTATTTACTTGATCACTTGATCACTTTACTTCCCGTTAATCGTCGATTTGCTCAAGTGGGCACCAGTAACGTCTCCATTTGTCCCTGTGGCGTGCTAGTGCAGCCCAATGGCGTCTGTTCGCTCTAGGAACACTATTTACTGTGATACTTAAATCGCCGTAGATTGGGTTAGTGGGGGTCTCTTTGGACTAGCATCTGTCCTTCTGACAGGATCCCTTCCTCAGATTCCTTAACTCTTCCGGGCTGACATCACACTTTCCGTGCTTTGGTTTCAAGAGTGTTTTGTCTTTGTTTGATTTGGTTTTTCGCTTGTTGGGTCACACCCAGCAATGCACAGGGGTTCCTCCTGGCTCTGCACTCCTGGAGGTGCTCGGGGGACCCTATGGGATGCTGGGAATCAAACCTGGGTTGGCTGTGTGCAAGGCATATGCCCCACCTGCTGTACTATTGCTCTCGCCCCTCAAGAGTGTTTTGACTTGACTAAAAGACTTGATATCTTCTGGGGTGGTACATCCCTCCTCCACTTGAGAGTGATTGTCATACATACAGACATACAGAACTTAGTGAATTCAGGTGTGAAAGCAGCCCTTGATGAGATAGCCCATCACAGCATCAGCAGGGTTTCAGGTGTGCCCTATTGTGAACCAGCGTCTGTTAAGTTCGTTCCTCAAAGACCAATTCAATCCAGATTGTGCCTTCCATTCTCAAAGCTTATTTTGATTGTACCCAGCAGGTCCGTTTGCTTGGTTTCTCTCTGTATGACACGAGTGACATCAGATGGAGCTCGTCTTTCCCGGCCTGACTGCTCCAGCAGCCTCATTGGCTCTTGTCTCCGTTAAACTCCTTCCGTGTGATGGGAAAAAAATGACAATTGACGGGGCTGGAGCAATAGCACAGCGGGTAGGGCGTTTGCCTTGCACGCAGCTGACCTGGGTTCGATTCCTAGCATCCCATACGGTCCCCTGAGCACCGCCAGGAGTAACTCCTGAGTGCATGAACCAGGAGTAACTCCTGTGCATCGCTGGGTGTGACCCAAAAAGAAAAAATAATGACAACAGACAGTGACCGATATACAGGGACTCTGGAACATAAGGCCTCGAATGAAAGAGTTCCCCTCTTGGGCCCAGGTCGGTATATGTGGTACAGGTGGAAGGATCCCCTCATTAATAGCAGAGCAGTGCCCTGTTATATTTACATCTCCTTTATCCAGTTCCTTGTTGATGGACGCTGATGTGCTGTTTCCTGCTGGAGTAGTGCAAATAATACCACAACAAAGGGGCTGCAGATAATTCTTCCAACTAGAGCATTCTGATTCTTGAATCGGTGCCCAGATGTTAGCCATCGGTGTCTGCGCCAGTTCTCATTTGAATGTTCTGAACTCCTCCATATACACAGTAGCATCTGAGGATGCAGTTCCCCTTTGGACCACAGCCGTCTGCTTTCTGGAATGATAGCCGTCCTCCAAGGTGGGATGGCTCATGGCTGTCTGGGGTGCTGTCTTCTCGCACCCCCAGCCACAGGACCTACTGATGTCTTGCTCTGTTCCATCTCATTCCTCTACCGGGAGGAAAGTTCTTTCGTTCTTTCCTCATATACGGAAATGGGGCATTCTTACGCTCGGGGGTTCTGCCGCTGTCCCCAAATCCTAGTCCCATGTCTCTCATCCTTCCAGAATCAGAAGCGCAATGTGGGCCAACAACCACCTCATTGCTCTGTTCCACGGGTCCGTGTCCGCTGTGGCTTTCGAGTGGTTCTTTCATGTTCCCAAGATCCGTGTGTTTCATGCCCACTCGACTGGTTCTTTCCTCAAGCTGCACGTCAACTCTGTTGTGACACTGTGGAACTCAGTGCTGGTTTGCAGTTTTCTGGGTTGCTGAACAAATCAGAAAAGGTCTTTAGTGAAAGGCCTCTGTCTGCAGGTGGCAGAAACTATACAGATAATAAATGCATCCATGTCAGCCAATTATAACCCCCCAATAAGAAATGAATCTTTGGGGGTCCCGAGCAATAGTATAGCGGGTAGGACACGTGCTTGCATGACCCCGTTTGATTCCGGCGTCCCACCAGCACCACCAGGAGTGGTCCCTGAGCACAGTTAGGAGTGAGCACATTGCAGATGTGGCCTGAAAACAGAAACTAAAAAAGTGAATTTTTGTATGTGACTTGACATTGTCAGAGGTGTGGGCTTTTGCTGACCAACACTTGGAAAAAAAATACATGTATATTATATATTAAACTAGTTAAAATGGTAGAATTTTTAACAGCACATCCATAGGCATTAAGGCATTAAGCATTAGCCATCTGAGAACTTTGGATAAACACCTGCCATAGAGCTAAAACTCTGAATTTAGTCAAGATATTTTTAGTGGGCTGGGGCTATAGCACAGCAGGTAGGGCGTTTGCCTTACACTCAGTCAACCCAGCTGACCCGGGTTCGATTCCTCCGCCCCTCTCGGAGGGCCCAGCAAGCTACCAAGAGTATCTCGCCCGCACGGCAGAGCCTGGCAAGCTCCCCGTGACATATTCGATATGCCAAACACAGTAACAGCAAGTCTCACAATGGAATTGTTACTGGGCCCGCTTGAGCAAATCGATGAATAACTGGAGGACAGTGCTACAGGGTTAAATTCTTACCAGCTAAAGTAGATGTGTGCCTGTATTTGCCTGTCCACAGCATTCAAAGATTTTTAGTCAATTCAATTAGAAAATTTTTGATTAAAAGAAAATGCAAAATGATTTGAAACATTTTTTCGAAACTTAAAAAAATTAAAAATAGCCACAAACAGTCCCTGAGCACTTCTGCGTGTGGACCCAAAACCTCCCAAAAAAAACAAAGAAGTGTGGCAAAAACAACCAACACAACAAAAAATGTAGTCATCTTGCTATATGGTGTTCGGGGTATTTTGGTAACTTTGGTATTTTTCTGGGGACTCACACCTGGCGGTGCTCAGGGCTGACTCCTGGCTCTGCACTCAGGGATCACTCCTGGTGGTGCTCAGGAGATTGAATGGGATGCCAGGGATCAAACCGGAGGTAGGCAAGTCTCCTACCCACTGAACTATCTCTCCTGCCTCAATCTCTTGATATCTTGATGACTTCATATTACAAGGCTAGGTAAAAGGTAAAGGTAAAGGCCCTCCCGTTGATCGTCGATTTGCTCGAGCGGGCCCAGTAACGTCTCCATTGGAGACTTTGTTGTTACTGTGTCTGGCATATCGAATACTCTCGGTAGCTTGCCGGGCTCTCCGAGAGGGGCGGAGGAATCGAACTCGGGTCGGCCATGTTGGCCGCTTGTAAGGCGAACGCCCTACCACTGTGCTATCGCTCCAGCCCAGGAGCTAATTAGACTAATTAAAGGCTAATTAGACTTTAAGATCCTATTGTTTTAGACCTTGGTTAAACCCAACGACCAAAACACGCTCCTAACTAGAACGTTCCCGTGCAGTCAGTATAAGCCCTGACTCTGGCTCTGACATGAGCTAAGCCAGAGTCTCAGGCAGAAAGTGTCAGTGGTCAGAGGGCGCCGAGTGTTGGTCACCACCAGAGGTCGGAATCTCATTCGCGGGAACTGCCGTAAGCCCGTGCTGTGGCTCTGGAAGCGGGCGTGTGTTACTGAGAACTCTTCGACCGCGAACATCATGTCATGGAGAAACCGTCATGGGGTCAGAACAGTGAACATCATTATGACACTGGAGGGGCCGCAGACATTCGTAAACACGAACCTGCATCCAGCTGAAAGCCGGCATCAGCAGCCTGGGGTCCAGGTGGTCACGGTGGAAAAACACGGCATCGTCTGTGAGCACAGCTAGAGTATGGGCACAGAGAAGTATTTAACTCGGGCTTCAGAGTGCCCGCCGAGCTGACACAGGGCAGTTGGATCAAATGTAGCCGTAATAAAAGAGCCCCTTTGGACACTCTTCGGCCTTGCTTTTGGCCCCAAGTGGCCTTCTGGATCTCGCTAAGACACTAATTTCCATGAAAATCTACCAAGGCGGCCAGAGGAAGGACATCATTTGTTATGTTTCCTTTGGGTCCCTTTCCGTGGTTTCAGATTCTGGCTCGCCCAGCTCATTACGGTGTTAATTTATTGGCCTGATTTTGTATTTTTGAGCCAACGTGGTCCTGACTTGACTTCTGTCTCCTGGGGTACCCGCAGTTCACGGAGGCTGGAGCCCGTGGCAGCCGTGGGGCACGTGCAGCCAGACCTGTGGCAAAGGGGCCCAGACTCGAACGAGAGCGTGCAGTAGCCCTCCCCCATCCGCTGGGGGGTCCTACTGCGACGGCGCGGGGCTCCAGACACAGAGCTGCAATGAGAGACACTGCCCAGGTAAGGGGAGCTCCGGATTCACTGGGTCTTTCGACCGCCACGGAGCACCAATGGCAGAGGACTGGAGAAATAAGACGACCGGGCATAAAGTGCTTGCCTTGTTCGCGCAGACCCCGGTTCAACCCCGGCACTGCACAGGGTCTCCTGAGAACCACCAGGACTGATCCCTGAAGGCAGAGCCAGGAGTAAGCCACCCCTTCCTCAGAGGTGGCAGGTCTGGCTAGCCGCAGTGGCCATGGTCGTTTCTGTAGCTTGTCCTGGACTGCGGTCCTAGGTGTGGCCTTTGACTTACGTGGACAGGACAGGGTCCTTCACTGGCTCTCCAGTTCTGGGCGTGGGGGGGTGATCCTTTCCCAGAGGAGGGGCCGGTCTAGCCGTCCACAGTGGCCACGGTCGTTTTTGTAGCTTGTCCTGGACCGTGGTCCTGGCTGTGGCCTTTGACTTACAGTGACAGGGGTTGGGCCCTTCACTGGCCCTGCACAGGATCAGCCACAGCCCCAAGGGCCAGTTTCGGGTATGGGTGGTCCCTTTCCCAGAGCACCACTGGGTGTGACAACCCCTTCCTCACCCCTCGGCCAAACCGAAACCCACCGAGAAAAAAGGATTGCTGTCCATATTCCCACCCTCACGTCCCAGTTCCTCTGGTCCCAGGGAGTCAGAACCCCGCATGTGTTTGTCCTCCATCCAGTTCACGGCAGCTGGACCAGCTGGGGCCCCTGGGGTGCCTGCTCTGTGTCCTGCGGCGGGGGCGCCAGACAGCGGACCCGGGACTGCTCCGATCCTGCACCCCAGCACGGAGGAAGCACCTGCGCAGGGAGTGATGCCCAGAGCGACTTCTGCGGCACCGACCCGTGTCCAGGTGAGTGTGAGGCAGCGAGTGGGCGGGAGCCCGGAGAGGGTCTCACTGTGGACAGAGGCCCTCAAAGTCGCTTTGCTCTGGCCAAGCACATCGAGATGCTGCATGGCCTCGGTGGTTTCTGTGTTTCTGTGGCCTCTGACTTAAGTGGGCAGGGGTTGGACTCTTCATTGGTCCTGCACAAGACTGGCCACAGCCCCAAGGGCTAGTTCCAGGTGTGGGTGACCCTTTCCCAGAGGAGGGGGAAGGTCTGGCCGTCCACCGTGGCCCCCGCCGTTTCTGTAGCTTGTCCTGGACTGTGGTCCCGGGCGTGGCCTCTGTCCCGCGTGGACAAGGTGGGGCCCTTTGCCCTGCCCGGGGCCAGTTCCGGGCGTGGGTGACCCCTTCCACAGAGGAGGGGGCAGCTCTCGGTAGTCCTGGGCGCGGCTGGTCCCGGGCGTGACCTCTGTCCTGTGTGGACAGGGCCGGGCGCCCTGGTCCCGGGCGCGGGTGGGGTCTGTCCGTCCCGGGGTGTCTGTCCCCGCTCTATCTCCCGCTCGTCCCGCTGACCGTCGCTCCCGCCGCAGTGCCCGGCCACTGGGGCCCCTGGAGCAGCTGGGGCCTGTGCAGCCGCACGTGCGGCGGGGGCCAGGCGCGCCGGTACCGCGCGTGCGACAGCCCCAGGCCCGCGCTCGGCGGCGCCGCCTGCCCCGGACCCGACGCCCAGACGCGGCGCTGCGGAGACGACGCCTGCCCGGGTGAGCCAAGCGCGCGCGCGGGGCAGGGAGGCCGCGCCCGCCTGGTCCCGCGAGAGCCCCTGACGCCTGTCCCCCGCCCTCCCCCCTGGCGCAGTGCACGGCGGCTGGGCCGGCTGGCAGGGCTGGAGCCGCTGCTCAGCGACCTGCGGCGGCAGCGGCGAGAGGACCCGGCGGCGCCTCTGCGACAGCCCCGCGCCCTCCCGGGGCGGCCGCCCCTGCGCCGGCGACGCCACGCAGATCTCCAGGTGCGGCGCGCAGCCCTGCCCAGGTGAGCACTGAGCGGTGAGCAGCCCCGCCCGGGGGAGCACTGAGCAGACTGTCTGCCCGGGTGAGCAGAGTTGTCCAGGTAGAGGTACCTGTCCAGGTGAGCAGAACTGCCCAGGTGAGCACTGAGCGGTGAGCAGCCCTGCCCGGGTGAGCAGAGCTGCCCAGGTGCGACCCCCAGCCCCGCCCAGGTGAGCACTGAGCAATGAGCAGAGCTGCCCAGGTGAGCAGAACTGAACAGGTGGACATACCTGCCCAAGGGAGCAGTGAGCAGCCCTGCCCAGGTGAGCACTGAGCAGTGAGCAGCCCCGCTCGGGGGAGCACTGAGCAGACTCTCCGGGTGAGCAGAGTTATCCAGGTAGAGGTACCTGTCCAGGTGAGCAGAACTGCACAGGTGAGCACTGAGTGGTGAACAGTCCTGCCTGGGGGGAGCAGAGCTGCCCAGGTGGGACCCCCAGCCCCGCCCTGGTGAGCACTGAGCAATGAGCAGAACTGCCCAGGTGAGCAGAACTGCCCAGGTGGGGCCTGCAGACCTGACTAGGTGAGCACTGAGCAGTGAGCAGAGTTGCCCAGGTGAGCAGAACTGCCCAGGTGGACGTACCTGTCCAGGTGAGCAGTGAGCAGACCTGCTTGGGTGAGCAGAGCTGCCCGTGTGAGCAGAGTTGTCCAGGTGGACATACTTGCCCAGGTGAGCAGACTGCCCAGGTGAGCAGAACTGCCCAGGTAAGCACTGAGCAGTGAGCAGCCCTGCCCAGGTGAGCACTGAGCAGAGAGCAGAGCTGCCCGGGTGAGCACTGAGCAGAGAGCAGAGCTGCCCGGGTGAGCAGTGTTGTTCAGGTGGACGTATCTGCCCTGGTCAGCAGAACTGCACGGGTGAATAGTGAGCAGAGCTGCCCGGGCGAGCAGAGGTGTCCAAGTGGATATACCTGCCCAGGTGAGCAGGGCTGCCCAGGTGGGAGCTGCCCAGGTGGGGCACTCAGACTTGTCCAGATGATCAGACCTGACCAGGTGAGCGGCTGCTGGCTCTGGGCCCCTCCTGTCCCCTCAATGCACCTGCTCCGAGAGTCTCCCTCCAGCACAGAACCGGGAGCCACACCTGAGCCCCGCGGGTAGGACCCCACGCAGGCCGGGTTGGTGGGCTGAGCGCAGGCCTTGCGTGTCAGAGGCCGCAGGTGTGAACCCCGGCACCACACGGTCCCTCGGGCACTGCCAGGAGCAGCCGTTGGGCAGAGCTGGACAGGCGACCCCCCCCCAAAAAATAGGATGAACGCCTAGGTGTCACTCTGGGTCACAAGGTGTCAGATGCACGGAGTCTGGGAGGGGGGCTTAGTTGCGCTGGTCAGTTGCAGGTCACCCCCCCCCCCCAGGCTCTTGAAGGCCCAGAGCGGGGAGGGCGCTGGGCACTCGGCTGGGGCGTCCAGGCCGAGGAACAGAAGCCATGCAGCTCTCTCCAATGGACGCTGCCCGCTTCGAGGTGCAAATGGCACAAACATACGAGTGGACGGTGCCCTGGTGACCAGTCTCAGGCCAGGGGAGGTTGAATCACGGCTTCTTGGGGCCCGGACGGATGCTACACAGCATGAGAGAGTTCTAGAAGTCCTGAAGTTGTGTATGTGCTTCACTTCAGCACTGCGGTTTACAAAGTTGTTAATAATTCAGGTGTTTCAGCCCCAGTCCCATGACCAAGTGACCCTCCCTCCACCATGGCCCCCATTTTTTCCTCTTTGGGTCCCACCCAGCGATGCTCAGGGTTGACTCCCGGCTCCGCACTCAGGGATCACTCCTGGCGGAGCTCGGGGGACCCTGTGGTATGCCGGGAATCGAACCCAAGTCAGCAGCGTGCCAGGCCAACGTCCTCCCCGCTGTGCTGTCACTCCAGCGATAATTTGCTTTCTATAGATCGCTATCACCGAAGGGCTAGAGTTATTAGAGGTAGTTCGGTAAGAGAAAATTTGCGAAAATTTGTGAAAACCTTATCTCGCCGCACGGTTGGTTGCTAAGTCCTCGCTTGAGGGTTTGTACTGAGCTCTCGGCTGCTGGATGAGCCTCCCGTGTTGCTGTGGTGTTCGTTGAGCTCAGTCGGCTTCCCTGTTACTCTCCCGTCTGGTTTGGTGCGCGCCTGCTGGAATCTGGTGGTGTCACGTGGCCACATACCTGGCCACGCAATCCACGAACTTCAGGGTCTGTAGAACTGGGGCGCGCGCAGGGACTCCCAGTGAGGCTGTGGGTTGGGTCTCCGATGGGGGTGCATCCGTGGGGGGTTGCGGGGGTTCGAGCAGGGCGGGGACTCAGCCCGCCCCTTCCCGGAGGCGCCCGGAGTTTTCAGCCGAGAGACCCGCGTGTCCGTGAACTTCAGCGTGTGTCTCCTCCAAGATTCAGTTCGTGAGTCTGGGGAGCTGGGCTGGAGGGGGCGCGTCGGCCTGGTGGCAGCTCCATGTCTGGAGACGTCTAGGTTCTTCTAGAACTTCGGCAGTTTCCAGAGACTTCTAGAATTCTCAAATCTCCTGACTCGTGCCGCAGGCCGGGGGCCCCCCCGGAGGTGACGGCTTGCTTTGAGGAGTCAGAGACCCGGCCCCCCTCGTTCAGATGATGAGGCACCTGGTGGGCTTTCGAAGTTCCGTAGAGATAGAACGTCCCAAGAAAAGTCAGTTGCCGTGTGGGCGAGGAGGAGGCGGTGTCTCAGAGAGATCTGTGGGGTCCGAGAGCAGCCCACTGGCGAGCGTTTTGGCCGGACGGGCGGCGCCCCCAGCCCCCACCCACCGTGATGGCAAGTTGCAGGCGGGGCTGAGCCCCTCTGGGCTGACGACGGCCCCATCTGCTATGCCTCCCCGGCAGGAGAGTCCCGGGAGGCCTCCGAGAGCGAGTGTCAGGGGTCCGGGAACCAGAGAAGGCACCTTCCGAGCCCCGAGATGCACCTTCGTGCCCACGGGAGACCCGGGTCCCGGCCTGAGCTGCGCTGCCATGCACTCCTCCAGGGCTGGACAGGCCCAGAGTGGCTGCTCAGGCCTCCAGCAGGTCCTGGCTAAGGAGACGGAGGACCAAGGGCCGCCCGGCTGCACCTCTGGGCCTCCGCATCCTTCCCTCCGCAGCCCTCCTCCCGCGGTTGCAACGCTCGGCCTCTCAGTCCCTGCCTGCCTGTCTGTCCTTCCCACCCATCCCTCTGTCCGAGAAGCAGCTGCTCCCGCCCAGATGCCCACCGGTCATTGCTTGGTGCTGCTAAGCTTGCACTGGCCCGTGGGAAGAAGTCGTGCCGTTCCTGCCGTTATTAGAGGCCCTTTAAGGCATGCCACGCCTGGTGGTGCTCGCGGCTGACACCCTGCTCCAGGCTCGGGGCTGACTCCCAGCTCTGTGCTTGGGGCTGACGCCCGGCTCTGTGCTTGGGGCTGACTCCCTGCTCTGTGCTCACTCCCAGCTCTGTGTTCAGAGATGACTCCCGGCTCAGTGCTCAGGGCTCACTCCTGGCAGGCTTGAGGGACGGTGCGAGGTGCTGGGGTCGGCTGCATGCAAGGCAAGTGCCCTGCCTGCTGTCCTGGTTCTCTGGCCCCAAGTCCGTCGTTTTTGAGCCTGGCTGTCTGGTCTGAAACTCACAGCCGTTTCCCAAGGGCACCTTCTCCCTGTGTCCTTGGTGCCCATAACTCGGCACACCCTGCACAGCACCCTTGGGGTTAACCGGCTCCCGAGGTGGGCCCAGGGGTCACGTGCCCCTCCCTCATCCCACCTCCCCTCCATCGTGACGACAACCTTCTAGAACCGGCTGCAGACTGAGGCTGTGGGGGTCCCTGCAGGCTGGTTGGGGGGACAGTGAGCCAGCACTGAAGTCCGTGAACTCGCCGTGACCGTCCCCAGAACAAACACGCGCTTCCCTGCCCCCCCCCAGGGCTGTGTTCTTTGGGCCGGGCAATAAAACACTGGTGTGTGTTCGTTGGCAGGACCCTCGGTTGATGGGGGGGTTTGATTGAGCCGGGGGCTCCCCGCGTGTTCTGGAAACCTCTTCAGTCCCGCTGTCAGGCGAGGCGCTGAAACGCTTGGGGAGATTCACGGCGCCTCTCGGCCGCTGCCCAGGATGTTTCTTTTTCTCTTCCCCCCTCCCAGGTGGGCCCCAGCACGCCCGCGGGAGTGTTATTGGAAACATTAACGATGTGGAGTTTGGACTCGCTTTCCTCAACGCCACGATCACGGACAGCCCGACCTCTAACGCCAGACTGGTGCACGCCAGGATCTCCAACGTGCCCCGAAGCATCGGCGAGTGCCGCTAATAAATCCTTTCTTCTGTTTTTCACTGGGGGATGGGAGGGGGGTCTGCCACTAGCCACTGTTGGCCAGCCAGCTCCACAGATCGTGCCAGGGTCCGAGGGTGTGGTGCTGCTTTGATCTGGAGGTGCCAAGGTTTGCCTGGCCCCCGCTGTGCTGGGGGGCCTCCACGGCCGCACCAGGTATTGCTCAGGGGTCCCACGGAGGCAGGGATTGAATTCAGCGCTGCAGTCTAGCGCCCCTTACTAAGCCGCGTATACTAAACACAGACGTTGTTCTTTACCTGATTTCCTCAGGAAACTTCTAGAAGCTGCCGCTTCTAAATGACTAGCTCTAAAGGTCCTTTGTTTGATTTCGAACCTGGGCTCTGGCCTTTATTTTATGGTGATTCACCGTTGTTTGGAAGCCGCCGTCCCATCGGGCATTCACTGCTGGTTTTGTTACTTAATCACGATGATTTTTATTTTGGGCTGGAGCAATAGCACAGCTGTAGGGCGTTTGCCTTGCACGCAGCCATCACGGCCGACCCGAGTTTGATTCCTCCGCCCCTCTCGGAGAGCCCGGCAAGCTACCGAGAGCATCTCGCCCACACGGCAGAGCCTGGCAAGCTCCCCGTGACGTATTCGATATGCCAAAACAGTAACAAGTCTCACCGTGGAGACGTTACTGGGCCCACTCGAGAAAATCGATGAACAACGGGAAGACAGTGACAGATTTTTATTTCATTCATTTTTTTTTTTTGCTTCTGCTTAGGCCCGGCCATGAGAAAGATCGTCTCCATCCTAAACCCCATTTATTGGACCACCGCGAAGGAAATCGGGGAGGCCGTGAACGGCTTCACCCTCACCAACGCCGTCTTCAAGCGGGAGACCCAGGTCGAGTTTGCCACAGGTCAGAGAGGCCGAGTGCCGTGTCGTCGGCTTCTAGACGGGCGCCCGGGAGTGGGTGGCAGTCAGAGAGCAGGCTGCCCCCCCCCGGGAATATTCGCGGGTTTGATCCCAGCGTGGTGCCCGGTGGGGAGACCGCAGGCGCGGCTCGTGGGAGGCTCAGATTGGCTCCCCGCACCACAACGGCACCAGGAGCGAGTGCCAAGAACCAAGCAGGGAGTATCCACCCAAGTCCCCAAAACCAGTGACTAAGTCTGCTCTGCAGAACTCGGATCTGACAAGGGTCCCGGGCAGGGCGTCTCTCCAGATAATTCAGACACTCTCAGGCCCCCACGGTTTCTCTTCCCTTCTTTGTCATCGTTTCTCTGTAAACCCTCAGGTGGGGTTTTAAAGGCCCCCCGCTAGAGGGGCTGGAGCAATAGCACAGCGGGGAGGGCGTTGGCCTGGCACGTGGCCGACCCAGGTTCGATCCCCAGCATCCCCTAGGGTCCCCCGAGCACCACCAGGAGTGATTCCTGAGTGCATGAGCCAGGAGTAACTCCTGTGCATCGCTGGGTGTGACAAAAAAAAAAATTAAAGCAAATAAAATAAAGTCCCCGCTAGAGCAGAAAGGGGCGTCCTGGCTGCCGCTGGAAGGCTCTGCTCTGGGGTTGAGGGAACCCGCTCACTGCTGTCACTAAACCCGCAAAGTGATGGCCATAGCCTTGCATACGGCCGACCCGGGTTCGATCCCCGGCATCCCCTAGGGTCCCCCAAGCACCACCAGGAGTGATCCCTGAGTGCAGAGCTGGGAGTCAGCCCTGAGCATCGCCGGGTGTGGCCCCAAAAGAAAAAATAATCATAATAAGGCCATGGCCTTGTTCGTTCTCTGTCCCCGTGGTGAGGCGCTGAGCTGTCTCCAAGTGGGGAGGGACTTTGGGAACCCCTAACCTACCTCACTTCACTCACTTAGCACCTACCCCTCTCCTGAACCCCTCAACCACACCCCTGACCCCAGAACCCTAACCGGAAATCCTGGACCCTGGCCCTGAGCCCAAACCCTGACTGTAACCCCAGCCTTGGCCGTGGCCCCAATCCTGACCCTAAACCCTGTCTGTGACCTTGACCTCAGGGTCCCTGATCTTGACCCCAGAAAGGCTGACCGGTTAGTCCGACCATGACCCCCACTGTCCAGATGCCCTTGGGCGTCCCAGGGCTCTTGGGGCCCCTGGGGCGTCCTGGGGCCCCTGGGTACTCCCATGGGGGTGCTCACGGGTGGAGCCCGTCCCACACGACCCTCCCCATTTACCCCCGGAGGAACTCTGGGCGCCAGCCGCTCCCTGGCTGCTCTGACCAGCCCTGTGCCCACCTGCCTCCAGGAGAGATCCTGCGGATGACGCACACGGCCCGCGGCCTGGACTCGGACGGCGCCCTGCTCCTGGACGTCGTGCTCAGTGGCCGCATCCTGCAGCTCCCGGGCCCGGCCCCCGTCACCTTAAAGGTGAGGCCAGCCCAGAGCGTCCGCGGGCCAGCGCCCCCCCCACCACGCACCCCAAGAACAAGCCCTGCGGGGAGCCAAGGGCAGAGTCGCTGCCATGGGAAGGGAGGGGCCGGAGCGACAGCACAGCGGGGAGGACGCTGGCTTGGCACGCGGCGACCCGGGTTCGATTCCCAGCATCCCCTAGGGTCCCCCGAGCACCGCCAGGAGTGATCCCTGAGTGCAGAGCCGGGAGTCAGCCCTGAGCATCGCCGGGTGGGACCAAAAATGCCAAGAAAAAAAAAAGAGGTCAGGCAGCCCTCCCGGGTTCAATCCTCAGCACCCCATAGGGTCCCCCGACCCTCCTCCAAAACGACCTTTGGGCCCACGTGGACCTTTGCTGTTTCCCGTGGGGTCTCTGCTGAGGATCGGGACTGACAGGTCTCGGGACTGGCGTTCCGTCTCTCACCTTGGCGCTTCCTGCCCTTGACTTCAGAAGGTGCATTTCCAGGGCTCATTTGGGTCTTTTGGCGTTTGGGGGTTTTGAGGGGGGCGGGGGGGTTGTTTACCTGGCGGGAGCGAGAGCCCAGCGGGGAGGGCGTTTGCCTTGCACGCGGCCGACCCGGTCGGCCCAGGTTCGATTCCTCCACCCCTCTCGGAGAGCCCGAGAGTATCCCGCCCGCGTGGCAGAGCCTGGCAAGCTCCCCGTGGCGTCTTCGAGATGCCAAACACAGTCACAAGTCTCATGATGGAGACGTTACTAGGCCTGCTCGAGCAAATCGATGAACACCGGGAGGACAGTGCTACAGTTTTCCTGGCAAAGAGGCAGTGGGCCAGACGGGTCAGTCGTGTCTGTTTTTCCACAGAGATAACAGTGACTGTGTGTCTCTCTGTGCCCAGGAACTGGGGTTCAGGGCTGGGGCCGGCAGGCACTGAGCCAGGTCTGGCCCCCAGCCCCACACAGGGCCACGCTCCCTGTCCTTGGGGGCCTGTCCACCCCCTGGGCCCAGCCACGGTAGCCGCTGGGACCCCTCCAAAAAATGTATTACTTTTGCATCACCCCTGGAAGTGCTCGGGGCTTACTTCAGCCTCTGCAGTCAGCGATTGCCCCTGGCAGGACTTGCCCCCCTTGGGGCCGGAGACAGGGGGCCGAGGGGGAGCGTGCAGCCGGCCCAGAAGTGGCCCTCGAGCCCTGAGCAAGGAGCATCCCCAAAGAGCCCCCACGCAGAAACCAGCGTGGGGCCGGCACCGTTTCCCTGTCTCTCTGGGCCGACACTGTGGGCTCCCTCCTGAGCTGGGGGTCCACTGAGCCCCGTGGTGGCGTTGGGTCCTAAGGCTGAGCCCGCTGGCCCAGGCCTGAGCTGTGCATGGGTGTGTCTGCTCTGCGCCCGACTTTGAGCCCACAAGTGGACACGCGCACCCACTGCCTGCCCGCAGGACTACAGCGAGGACTACGTCCAGACGGGCCCCGGCCAGCTGTGGGCGCGCTCCACGCGGCTGTTCTCCGAGGGCGGCGTGCGCGTCCCCTACACCTGGAACCACACGGTGCTCTACGACCCGGCCCGCGGCCGCATGCCCTTCCTGGTGGAGACGCTGCAGGCCTCCGCCCTGGAGGCCGACTACAACCCCCTGGACGAGAGCCTGGCCTTCCGGGTCCACGCGGCCATCTCCAAAGGTAACTGGGGCCGTAGTGACAGCACAGCGGGGAGGGCACTGGACTGGCACATGGCCGACCAGGGTTTGATCGCCAGCATCCCCTAGGGTCCCCCAAGCACCGCCAGGGGTGATTCCCAAGTGCAGAGCCAGGAGGAACCCCTGAGCATTGCCGGGTAGAATCCAAAGAGCAAAAAAAAGACCCCAAAACCCAAAGGTAGTTTGGGTCGCAGGCGCCCTGCGCCATCCGACCCATTCGGGAGCCAAGGCCACACGCCATCCCCCCTACCCCCCCACTAGCTTCCTGCCTGAGGCACGGCGGCATCGGTCCTGTCTGCGGGTCACTGTGGCATCTCCCAGACACACCAGGAGTCGGACAGACGCTGTCAGACCGTTTCTCTTGGGGCCGCCAAGTCCATTCGCTCTCGGGGGTCTCTCGCGCTCGGGGTATCGGGGTTCCTGAGCAGGCTGTGCAGGTGTGCCCTGAGCTAAGCTACCTGCCCCTTCCTTGACCCCCCAGGGAAAGTCTCTACGGGTCAAAAACGCTTTGGTTGGGGGAGTCCCACCCGGCGATGCCCAGGGCTGACTCCCGGCTCTGTACTCAGGGGTCACTCCTGGCGGTGCTTGGAGGACCCTAGGGGATGCTGGGGATCGAACCCGGGTCGGCCTCACGCAAGGCAAGTACCCTACCCACTGTGCTATCTCTCTGGCCCCCAAAGCCATTAAAAAAATGATATTTTCAAGGGACACAATGTAATTCTCCTATTATACTGATAATATATTGAAATATGTGATCACAACATTTTATTACTACAATATATTAATAACTCATAATATCACTTTTTTTTTTTTTGCTTTTTTGGGTCACACCCAGCGATGCTTAGGGCTGACTCCTGGCTCTGCACTCAGGGGTCACTCCTGGAGGTGCTCCCTCCCTCCCTCCCTCCCTCCCTCCCTCCCTCCCTCCCCTCCCTCCCTCCCCTCCCTCCCTCTCCTCCCATCCCCGCCTCAGTCCTTCACGTGGCCTGTGTTCCTCAAACCCTGTCAGCAGCTGCGTGAGGGGAGGACCCCCATCCTTGCATCCCCAGGGGCAGTCGGGGCCGGGCCCCACCCCTGTCGCCCTGGGTTCCTTCCCAGCCAGACCCAACGGTGAGACTGTGTCACAGTTGACTCGCGGTCCCTGAAGGTCACGCAAGCTGAGACTTTGGTTCCTGGAGAGGTTAGGGCGTCCGGGACCCGAGAGTGGGAATAGCCCTTGCAGGACCGTTCACGTGTTCTCCCTGGCACGGAAATCCTCTTCGGCCAGCACCTCTCAGGGCGGGTGGTGAGGGCCAAGCTGGGGATCGTGTCCATGCAGGGAAGCCCAGCGGGGCCGCTGGACCCTCTTGCGGCCCTCAGCTAGCCACCAGGGCTCTGGACCTGTGGTTTGCACGACTGGCCAGCAGGGGGCAGGCTTGCACCCTCGGCTTCCGCTGCGTCTTCTCCTGTTACCCTTGGGTCTGGGCGGCAACTGGTTCGGTCCAGGTGCGATTCTTCGGGCTCCGAACATGGGAAGCCGTGTTTACGCGGCCGCCTTATCCCGACATCCCAGAGCCCGAGGAAACGCCACTGCTGTCTGGAAGCCATCCAGAATGCGTTCCTGAGCGTCCCCAGGGGAGCCCCGGGTCCCCACAGCGGCCACAGAAGCCCGGGCTGCGTCGGAAGTTTGAAAGTTGAAGTTTGTCGATGGAATAAAACACACACACACACACACACACACACACACACACACACACACACACACTCAGAGACCTACTTGGCCAAAAATATTTGGAAAGTTTCTTTCCTGAGCTGCATCCACCAACCAGTGAGGACGGAGTCGCTCGCCCGGCAGGCTCCTGGCCTCCTCTGCTTGTCCCCGGAGTTCTGTGACCTCCAGCCTCAGAGTTTCATGGAGTCGTGCCGCCCGGGGTCCCTCAGCATCAGGGCTGGCACCCACCCCCGACCATGGCCATGAGCCCCGTTCTGGGGGCCCCGCCAAGGTGCCAGGACCCACCAGGAGGAACTCGAGCACGAGTCCGAGAAGAGAGGCTCACAGGGACAGTGAAGAATCGAGTCCAGGGACAGCCATGGGGAGCAGGAGTGCCGGCACCCTGGGGCGCTCCTGGGGCAGGTGGGGTGGGGTCGCCGTGGCTGTGGTGGCTGGGGGCCTCGTTTGCAGAGTCTCAGACCTGTGGGGGGCAGCCCCAGCTCCCTGTCCTGGCTTTGTGGGGTGTTGCCCAGCTAGAAGACACCAAGTGTCCCACAAGCACCTTCCTGCCCGGACGGGCGCCCTGGGGCTCGGGGACCCGGCGCCTCCCGCGGTGACACCAGGCAGTGGGGGACCCTCGCTCAGCCTCGTCCCCGGGGCCACGGAGCTGGCATCTCTTGCCCTCCCGAGAGCCCCTCCTGGCCCCCGCCCTCCGTCCTGGGCAGCAGGGCCAGCCCCTCTGCTCTCTCACCCACACCCACACGCCCACCCCGTCTCTGCTTGGCGTCCGGGAAGGCTTGTCCCGGCAGAGACCCCAGACCTGACACCCCTCCCCGTGGCCCTTTTTTCTCTCCCGCAGGAGAGCGCAGTAACCAGTGTCCAGCTGGATTCACCCTGGACTCCGTCGGACCCTTCTGCACCGGTGAGTAGGGGAGTGCAGGGCCGGGGCAGTGTCCGAGCCTCCCTGAGGGCCAGGAGATTGACAGTGCCCACCCAGTGGCCCCCGGGCGGCAGTACTGGCTGACCACGGGGCTCCCTGGACGGAGGGCCCAACCGCACGCCTGCTCGCTTGCAGACGAGGACGAGTGTGCGGCCGGCACACCCTGCTCGCACGTCTGCCACAACGCCATGGGCACCTATTCCTGCTCCTGCCCGCCCGGGCTGGCCATCGCTGCCGACGGCAGGACCTGCTCAGGTAGCGCCCACCCGGGGGACCCCAGGGACCCCTCATTCTGCCTGTAGCCGGGGGAAGGAGGGCCGCGAGGGGTCTCAGTGGCCGGGCTGCCCTCTGTGGGGTCCCCAGCCCTGGCCGCCGGCTCTCTGCAGACATCGACGAGTGTGCGCTGGACGGCCACAGCTGCCCCCCGACCCAGGCCTGCGACAACACCATCGGCTCCTACCGCTGCGTCCTGCGCTGTGGCCCCGGGTTCCGGAGGACCCCGGACGGGCTCAGCTGCCAGGGTAGGTGCGGCCGGCCCGGTGCTGGCCCCACCCTGCCCTCCACTACCAGGGGGGCTTCCCCTGAGGACCCCGAGTCTCTGCCTGGCATGAGACTCCCCCGTGCGCACCCCAGAGAGGCAGGTGTTGTGTGTGTCCCCACCCCCAGCCCCATCGATCACCGCCCAGAGGCAGCTCGGCCACACTAGGGCTCACCCTGGGGGCAGGGAAGTGGCTGGGGGGCCCCAGAGCACTTTCTATGCTGGAGCCCTGGGTTGGAGCACTGTGGCTGTGACCCAGACAGGACACACGTGTTCCTTGGGGCTCCCCTGGGCACTATGAGGTCTGTCTGTGGCTCTTGGCTGGTGAGCAGAGGCGCAGACCCACCATTCATGGGGTGAAGCCCAGAAGGCTCCCACCTGCCCTGGCTTCTTCCAGAACCACAGAGGCTGGGAGTGTTCCCTGCCCTTCCCTGAATGGTATTCCAGTGTCCAGCTGGGCCACTTACTGATCCGGCCACCCACGGCGTTCTGGCCTAAAACCCACATTTTGGCAGTTAGAAACTGCCCACGGGGCATCTGACAGAGGCAGAACCTCCGGCTTTAAAGCTGACTGGCCATAGGGGCCGGAGTGGCCAACCCGGGTTCGATCCCCGGCATCCCCTAGGGTTCCCCGGGCCCCGCCAGGAGTGATCCCTGAGTGCAGAGCCAGGAGTCAGCCCTGAGCATCGCTGGGTGGGACCCCCCCCCTAAAAAAACAAAGCAGAAGATAATAACGTAGTCTGGGAGGGGCCCATCCTGGTGCCCTCACTAGCCTCTCTGTCCGACAGATGCCAACGAGTGCCAGGAGTCCAGCCCCTGCCAGCAGCGCTGCTTCAACACCGTCGGGAGCTTCCAGTGTGCCTGTGACCCCGGCTACCAGCTTCGGGGCAGGAAGTGCCTGGGTAAGGGGGACACCACCCCCTCCCGTTCCCTCCGCCTGTCTCCTCCTTGGTTGCGTTTTTGGTGGGGTTGGGGGTCCCCAGGGCTCACGCCTGGCCCCGTGTGCAGGGACCGCTCCCGGGGGGGCATCTGGGGTGCCGGGGACCAGGCCCAGGCCAGACGTGTACAGCCCCTCGCTGGCTCCACTGTCGGTCTGGCCCAGTTCTTTTTCCAAGTAAAGCGGAAGTCACTTCAGACTAGCCTTGGTCTGGAAGGGTGGGGCTGGGTGTGACTCGCCATGGAGTGCTCACCTGGCATGTGCAAGGCCCTGGGTTCGAGCCCTGGCACTGCTTAGAAAAATTTTCAAAGAACAGGAAGGGAGGAAGGGAGGAGTAGGTCCCGTCTGCAGGGTCGGGAGGGCCCATCTCCCACCGGGGGTGACTCTCGGCCTCCCGCAGACGTGAACGAGTGTCGGCAGAGCGTGTGCCGGCCTGACCAGCACTGCAGGAACACGCGTGGCGGCTACAAGTGCATCGACCTCTGCCCCAGCGGCATGACCAAGGCCCAGAACGGCAGCTGCGTGGGTGAGTGGCCCCGGGCCCACGGCTCACCTGCCCCTGCACTGCCCTGGGCGGGGCTGAGCTGAGGGAACAGCGAGACATCCATCCGTCCTGGCCCCATCTGCAGAGCCCGTGGTGGTCGCGGGAACCAGACTTGCTGGGGCCGGAAGGGGCGGCAGGAAAGGTACTTGCTTGGCCAGCAGTGGCCCTGGTGCAGTCCCCAGCTCCACACACGGTCTCTGGCGCACCCATGTTCAAAATAAATTTTAAAATAATAATAAGGATACTAGCCCAGCAAGCTACCAAGAGTATCTTGCCCGCATGGCAAAGCCTGGCAAGGTCCCCGTGACGTATTCGATTTGCAAGTCTCACAAGTCTCACAGTGTTACTGGGCCCGCTCGAGCAAATCGATGAACAACAGGAAGACGGTGACAGTGACTTATAATAAGGACTAACAGTGGAGCCTGAGAGATGGCACCGCGGGGAGGGTGTTGGCCTGGCACACAGCCAACCCGGGTTTGATCCCCAGCATCCCCTAGGGTCCCCTGAGCACCGCCAGGAGTGATCCCTGAGCCTGAGTGCAGAGCCGGGAGTCAGCTCTGAGCATCGCTCGGTGGGACCCCCCAAAAAAGGGAAGACACCAACATGCAGCTGGCCCAGGCTCCATCCTCCCACCCCCACCCCCCACCCCCGTTCCCCAAGTACAGCCAGGAGTGACCCCTGAGCACAGAGTCATGAGTCAGTCCGAGCACCACTGGGCATTGGCTGAGAAACAAAAAGCTGAAAGTCTGAGAATAAAAATTCTTCCCCAAGTGGGGAGCAACAAGGGGTGGGAAGGGCGTGTCCGTCAGCAGGAGGCCCGACCCCGAGGCCCGGTCAGGGGGGACCCTGGGAGTCTGCAGTGTGGCCTTGGGGGCCGTGACTTCCTGTCTGAGCCTGTGCTAGCCGTGTCTGCAGGCGTGTGAGCACGGGTGCTGGCCGTATCTATGGGTGTGTCCACATGTGTGCTGTGTCTACAGACACGTGAGCACATGCTTTCTGTGTCCACAGAAGTGTGAGCATGTATTTGCCAGGTCCACAGACATGAGCATGTGTATTTGCTGTGTCCAGGCATGTGAGTGTGTGTATTTGCTGTGTCTAGACGTGTGAGCATGTGTATTTGCCGTGTCCAGGCATGTGAGTGCATGTAGTTGCCATGTCCAGACATGTGAGTATGTATTTTCCGTGTCTAGACTTGTGAACGTGTGTATTTGCCATGTCCAGGCATGTGAGTGCGTGTATTTTCCGTGTCTAGACATGTGAGCGTGTGTATTTGCCATGTCCAGATGTGTGACCATGTATTTGCCATGTCCAGACATGTGAGCGTGTATATTTGCCGTGTCCAGGCATGTGAGTGTGTGTATTTGCCGTGTCCAGGCCTGTGAGCGTGTGTATTTGCTGTCTCCAGAAGTGTGAGCGTGTTATTTGCTGTGTCCACAGACACGAGCATGTGTGTTTGCCGTGTCCAGGTGTGTAAGCGTGTATTTCCGTGCCCCCAGATATCGACGAGTGCAGAGATGGCTCCCACCAGTGTCGCTACAACCAGGTCTGCGAGAACACCAGAGGCAGCTACCACTGTGTGTGTCCCCGGGGGTACCGGGCCCAAGGACTGGGAAGACCCTGCGTGGGTAAGTGGACGGGCTCCGGCGAGCGCTTGCCCTGCGTGTCCCCATGAGACGGGTGGCCGCGAGTATGTCCTTACTGCACTGGGGACGGACGCCCCAGGGTGGTCCCTGTGACCACACCAGGCTCGCCCCCCCCCCCCCCGCCCAAGGCTCAGTTACGAAGCTTCGATTGTGGTTCTTCTCTCCGTGCATGTGACACTAATCTCTGCATGGACATAATCTCTGCATGGACATACCCTCGTTGAGTCAGAAGCAGACCTGAATATAATGTGAGGGTCTGTGTGTGGAAACACCACGCAGAAAGTGACTGTTCATGATGCCGGAGCCAATAGTCCAGCAGGGAGGGCGTTGGCTGGCACACGACCGACCCGGGTTCGATCCCCGGCATCCCCTAGGGTCCCCGAGCACCGCCAGGAGGGATTCCTGAGTGCAGAGCCGGGAGTCAGCCCTCAGCATCGCCGGCTGGGACCCAAAAAGCCAAAAAAAAACCGTTCCCTTATGGCCCTGTGACTCGGGCTTCCTCAAGTGCCCTCCCGGTGCTGAGAATAACCAATGAAATCTCTCCGCTGCGTGTGGGTTTTCATCTTTGTCATAAATAAATGGCTGTTAAACAGGCAGGTGGCAGATAAAATAACCCTGTGCTTTTCAAAACTCAGTGTAGGAGCCAGAGCGATAGCACAGCAGGTGGGGCGTTTGCCTTGCACGCGGCTACCCCGGGTTCGATCCCTGGCATCCCATAGGGTCCCCCGAGCACCGCCAGGAGTGACCCCTGAGCATCACTGGGTGTGACCCAAAAGCAAAAAAAAAAAACTGCAAAACTCAGTGTACTGACCAGTGGAATTCTTCTGTTCCTTGGAAAATCTAAGAGCACCAGGAACACATGTGGGCCTTAAGGAGCGGTTTCTGGTTTGAATGCTGTGGGTTTATCACAAGTCACCTGCGGGCAGTTATCATAACAAATTCTCCCAGAAACACGTCCCTACGTTTTTATGCAGCCCTAGTGTTCTGCTTTGTATGTGCTCCTAATGCCAGGCTAAAACTCGAAAAAGCACTCGAGCAGAAACAACAACTCTTAGACTTCTGATTCAGGGACCGTATCTAGACATAATTTAACATCTGCATCGACCATCCCAGTGATGAGCGGAGTTAAGTTGTGTACAGTAATCTGACCGGCAGCTGGAAGTCAGGTTCTGAGCTAAGGCAGCAGACCCGTGACTAAGGGGCCCCCCGTTGCCTTTAAGACACTCGGAGGTTTGTTCTCGTTTCTGTTCACTCATTGCAAAGCACATTTCATTCATTTTATTCTGCTTGTTGCTGTTGTTTTTCTTGCACGTCGCCATGGTTGCGAGTTGAAAACGGATTTTGGTCTGTGGTTTTCAGTCCGATGGTTCCAGGGTGCAGGAGGAATTTCCATGTACATACTCCGTATCGACCAGAACCACTAATTTTGGGTCTAGATCTTAGTAAAAATGATTCTCGGAGCCTGAGTGAGAGCACAGCGGGGAGGGCATTTGCCTGGCACGCGGCCAACCCGGGTTCAATCCTCGGCATCCTCTAGGGTCTCCCGAGCACCGCCAGGAGTGATTCCTGAGTGCAGAGGCAGGAGTCAGCCCTGAGCATCGCGGGTGGGACCCAAAAAGCAAAATGATAATACTAATAATGATAATGATAATAATAATAATTCGTTGCCTTCTTTTGAACACTTTTTTTTAATGTGTGTGGCTTGACTTTTCAAACTTATCATCGCAAAAATGGAAAGATTCCTTACTGGTTGCTAAGAAAATAAAAATGCTCCTAGTTCTGCCCGCATCCACGTGTGTGGGAGCGGACCCCCCTTGGGGGCATGTGACCCCCGTAGCTCCCAGACTCAGCCGAGGCCGCGTTGCCCCCCGCTGGGATTCCTGGACCCACGTCACCCCCAGCCCCGCACGTTTCTGTGTCCCGTGGGGACAGCGGAGGGTGGGGCTGGCCCCTTCCTCCCAGGTCCCTCCCTCCCCACCCACCCACCCACCCACGACGTCCCGCTCTCCCTGCGACTCTGACTCCCGTCTTCTGTGTGTTTCCGGCCCCGCGCAGACGTCGATGAGTGTGAGCAGGTTCCCCGCCCGTGCGCCATCCTCTGCTCCAACACCCTGGGCAGCTACAGGTGCCTCTGTCCGCCTGGGCAGCTGCTGCTGGCCGATGGGCAGTCCTGTGCCGGGCTGGAGCGGCTGCCGAGGGCCGGGCCCCCGAGCCCGGAGAGGAGCCCCCAGCAGCCCCCACGGCGGTCCAGAGGGTTCTCCTGGCTCTCCAGCTCCTACGCGGAGTCCAGGCGCAGCTGGACGGGCCGCTCCCGGACTAGGAGGACGCCTAGGGGACCCTGCCCCCGCGGCACCGAGGCCGGCCCTGCCTCTTGCGGAGGTAAATGTCCGTCCCCGCTTCATCCCCTCGGGGCGGGCAGCGGTAGGTGGTCGGACCCCCGGAAAGTCTCTCCGATCTCTCCACGTCGATGCTGGCTTGACCTGGTGCCGTTTCTAGCTTTTTTTTTTTCTTTCTTTCTTTTTGGGTCCCACCCGGCGGTGCTCAGGGCTGACTCCCGACTCTGCACTCAGGGATCACTCCTGGTGGTGCTCGGGGGACTCTAGGGGATGCCAGGGATCGAACTCGGGTCGGCCGCGTGCCAGGCAAACTCCCTCCGTGCTGTGCTAATTGTTCCAGCCCCGATTTCATTTTTATTCTTACAGCCGGGTAGTATTTCCTTTGGTGTGTATGTGGGAGGACTAAACCGTTTTTCCCAGTTTTTTCATTCAGTTTTTAAAAATCCAGATCTTGGACTCTCGGGCTGTTTCCCTGTTTTGGCTGCCGTGAGTGGTTCGGCAGTGAATGCAGGAGGGCAGATTTCGGAGTTGTGTTTTTAGGCCCTTGGCATAGATGTGCAGAAGTGAAATGGTGTGTCACAGGGGGTCGGGCTCTGTTCCAAGCCAGCGTTTGGTTCCGCTTTGGACAGCGTGTAAATCTCCCCTCGCGATTGTCTTGGTGTCAGTATGTTGCAGGTTGTTTTAACCATTTTGTTTTTTGCTTTTTTTGGGGGGGGGCAGGGTCACACCCGGTGATGCTCAGGGGTTCCTCCCGGCTCTGCACTCAGGAATGACTCCTCGTGGTACTCAGGGGACCCTGTGGGATGCTGGGGATCGAACCCGGGTCAGCCGCGTGCAAGGCAAACGCCCTCCCCTCTGGGCTATGGCTCCAGCCCCATGTTTTAAGTATTTTGATGGTCCCTCGTAGGTGCGTAAATGTTTAGGACTGTGAGTTCTTCCTAGTGTTCGGATCATTTAGAAATGACCGTCCCCGTCCCTTGTGGAATTCTGTGTTGTCTGAAAATGGCCTCTTGCCATTCCGAGGTGGGTTTGCTTGAAAACGGTGTTTCCTGCCTCTGCCCTTGAGCCCGCCTTTTCCCTGACGCCTTTTCCAAATGCGTCTTGAACATTGGGTTGAATATTGGGTTGTTTTCTGATGCGTCCAGCCACTGTCACTCAACTGGAGCGTTTGGGCCTGGCACAGGGGAGTTCGGTGACGCCTCGGGTCCTGCCCTGCGTGTCTGGGGCCTTTCTCCCAGCCCTGGCCTGTGACTGTGAACGCTCTCACGCCCCTGAGCTGTTTCTTCCCAGGGAGCTGTCTCTGCAGGGCTGGTGGTCTGGCGGGCAGCGCTGAGTGTCTTCTGGGAGGGGCGAAGACCCCAGCGACGAGTGGGGCACCTCACAGAGTGTCTTTAACAACATCCCGCTCCCCATTTCCGTCTGCCCCTTCATCCCTCGGCCCTCCGCGTATCCAGACGGAACACCTGGGACCTTCTGACCACGCTCAGGGAGGGGCCAGGGGCCGGCATGTGGCTGCCCTGGGGCCCTTAGAGCACTGTCTGTGGGCAGGATGTCCATCATCCAACCCTGCTTCCCCCCCACCCGGGGAGGGGCGGGGCCCAGAGCCAGTCTGGGGGTCTGTCAGCAGCTCCCGATGCCCCGGGGGGGGGGGGGGCGGGGAGGATGCGTGGGGCTCAGGCCGGACCCTGGGTCACCCCGTCCCTTGCCCCACGCAGACATCAACGAGTGTGAGAGCAGGGAGGCCTGTCAGCACGAGTGTCGGAACACGTTTGGCAGCTACCAGTGCCTGTGCCCGCCCGGCTACCAGCTGGCACCCAACGGGAAGACGTGCCAAGGTGAGGCCGGGGGCCGACGCCGGGCTCGGGGCTCAGGGCACTCCCCGCACGTGGCACCAGACTGTTCCCCTCTCTCCCCCATGCTGTCGGGGAGCAAACCCAGGGCCCCTAGAGCCAAGCCCACAGCCACACACAGCCGTGAGCCGAGTCCCCTCCCCGACACGAGCGGCTGTCCTGGCCTTGTGATGTCAGACCCCCGGCCTGGCTGAGTGCCGCTGGCGTGGGCCCGAGCATTGCCCGAGCCGTGCTCCTTCCCCAGAACCCACCCTCCTCCTGGGCACACTCCTCCCTCTTCCCGCCCCGGGTTCCAGACTGGTCTGTAAACACCGTCGAGGCAGCGGGGGAAGAAACAGAGAGAGAGAAGGAAGCCCAGGAGAGGAGGCTCGCGGGAAAGCTTGAAGCCAGCGCTCCTGGGAGTAGCCACTGACTCGGGGACCCATCAGGAGGGTGGCCAGGGCGGGGTCCCCGGGATGCCACGGCCCCTCTGCCTCTCTGCATGGTGAGGCCCCCCAGCTCCTGCCCAGGTGTGCAAACGCCCAAAGGATCCACGTTGCCCGACTCCTCCCGCTGAGGCCAGACGCCGAGTCTGGCTCCCACAGACAGGGTGCGGCCGGCGTCCAGGTCAGGGTGCGGCTGGTGCCCAGGGCCCAGTGACTGCCCTGCAGGGGGAGAGCCGAGTTGTCCCCCAGACCCGGGAAGGTGCTGCCACGGGCCGTGGCCGCCAGGCGGTGTCACATACTCATCAGAACCCAGAGCTCCCTGCGGGCTGCGGGCCCCTGACCGCCCCTCCCCCGCAGACGTGGACGAGTGCGCCGACGAAAGCGGGCGCTGCGGCCCGGCTCACACGTGCTTCAACACCCGGGGCAGCTTCCAGTGCATCGACACGCCCTGCCCGCCCGGCTACCAGCGGGACCCGACCTCGGGGTACGTGCACCCCCCAGTCACTGAGGGATCCCCCGGCCCTGCCTGGGGTGGGGAAGTGTGTCCTCTGTGAGCTGGCGCTCAGCTTTTTGGCCTTCCAGAACCTTCTCCCAGGCTGCAGCGGGGGGGGGGGGGGGGGCACGTCATCGTCGTCCTCCTCCTCCTCCCTCCCCCTCCTCCCTTCTTCCTCCTTCCTCCTCCTCTCTCCTCCTTCTTTCTCCTTCTCCTCTTCTCCTTCCTCCTCCTCCCTTCTCCCTCCTCCCCCCTTCCTCCTCCTCCTCCTCTCCTTCTTCTCCTTCTTTCTCCCTCATTCAGCATGATACTCCCTATGTCCATCCATTCAGAGACAAATTTCATGACTTCATCTTTCCTGCGTAGTACTCCATTGCCATCACTTTTTTTTTTTTTTTTTGCTTTTTTGGGTCCCACCCGGCGATGCTCAGGGCTGACTCCCGGCTCTGCACTCAGGAATCACTCCTGGCGGTGCTCGGGGGACCCTAGGGGATGCCGGGGATCGAACCCGGGTTGGCTGCATGCTAGGCAAACGCCCTCCCCATTGTGCTATCACTCCAGCCACCCTTCCTTCCTTCCGTTTTTTTTTTTTTTTTGCTTTCTTTGATCACACCCGGCGATGCTCAGGGCTGACTCCCGGCTCTGCACTCAGGAATTACTCCTGGTGGTGCTCAAGGGACCCTAGGGGATGCCGGGGATCGAACCCGGGTCGGCTGCATGTAAGGCAAACGCCCTCCCCGCTGTGCTATCCCTCCAGCGCTCTGCCATCATCACTCTTTCTATAAAGAACTGGGCTGGGGGCTCGGGCGGCAGGTCCATGCCCACCTCGCACACTCCCGACCTGGGCTGGGTCCCAGAGCAATCGGGGGTGAGCCCAGGCCTGACCTGAGAGAGCCATGGGGGGCCAGGACCCCACTCCCAGGGGCTCCCAGAGACCGAGACCGGGCAGCGACATCAGCCCGGACCCGGCTGCCCCTGACGCCGGCCCCGTCCCCAGGTTCTGCTTCCGGAGCTGCCCGCCCAACGCCGTGGAGTGCGTGCTGAGTCCCTTCGCGCTCGAGTACAAGCTCCTGGCGCTGCCCTCGGGCATCGGCGCCCACCAGGACCTGCTGCGGCTGGCGGCCTACACGCAGGAGGGGGTGCTGCACCCCCGCACCTCCTTCCTCATGGCCGACGCCACCCCGGCCGCCCCCTTCGCCCTGCGGGACGAGAACCTGAAGGGCGTCGTCTACACCACGCGCCCACTGCGCCAGCCCGACACCTTCCGGCTGCGGGTCCGCGCCCTGTCCCACGGCCCCAATGGCACCGTCGAGTACCAGACCACCTTCATCGTGTACATCGCCGTGTCCGCCTACCCCTACTAGGGCCGGCCGGACGGCGGCGCCTCCCTATTTATTACACTGGAGCAGTGACTTCCGCAGCCCCCGGACCCAGCCCCGACGCCGGCTCGGACCCGCGAAGATAAGAAGAGACACACGTGGCGGACACGCGTGGGCCCGTTTTCCAAACGGGCCAACTGATGCCTGCGTGGGCGGGTCGGCGCTTCCTCAGTAACTTATGAAAAACGCTTGTTTTAAACTATTTTGACTATCAAGGACTTTTTTCCAGATGGCGCTCACCTTGATGGAACATGCCAAATAAGTATATATATATATATATATATATATATGTATGTATATATATATTTATATATTTTTTGGTGGGCTGGAGTGATAGCACAGCGGTAGGGCATTTGCCTGGCACGCAGCCCACATGGCCGACCCGAGTTCGATTCCTCCGCCCCTCTCGGAGAGCCCGGCAAGCTACCGAGAGTATCTCGCCCGCACGGCAGAGCCTGGCAAGCTCCCCGTGACGTATTCAACATGCCAGACACAGTAACAACAAGGTCTCCAATGGAGATGTTACTAGGCCCGCTCGAGCAAATCGATGAACAACGGGAGGACCATGACCATTTTTGGGTGTTTTGTGATATCAACGGCACTGACTTAAGATGATAGAAAATAAATCATTCTTGATCAGAAGAGAGTTGCCCGAGGAGGCCTGACATGCTGATGTCACCACCTCCCATGCATTTAGCTCCATGACTTTTATACATTCCAGCATTTTTTTTTTCCGGTATGGTTCCTGTCAGCTGGGAGTTTTGTTTTTTTTTTTCTTTTAAATGCCGCTGGGACAGTTTTTGTTTCTGTTGAAAACGCTTGTGTGCTCAAGTCAGCGTGACCCCCTTTCAACGTCAATACACTGTACGGGGCGGTGGCAGGTTCCGGAAGCAGTTGCCGAGATGTAGTCTATTCTTCCGCGTGTATATACGTTTACCTCCGTGTGCAGTTTCTATCTAATACTTTGATGGACTCTTTTTTTATATAAAATTATTTTATGGTTAAAAAAAAACAACCATGTTGCTGTAAAACCAACCTAAATAAAATTTCACATCCTTTTTCTTAACCCTTTGGAAAATGGAAATTGTGTTTCTGTGTGTGTGTCTGTGTGTTTCTGTGTGTCTGCATCTGTGTCTTGTGTGTGTTTCTGTGTGTGTGTGCTTCTGTGTATCTCTGTGTGTGCTTCTGTGTATCTCTGTGTGTGTCTGCATCTGTGTATCTGTTTGTTGTGTTTCTGTGTGCCTGCATCTTTGTGTGTGTGTGTGTGTGTGTGTGTGTGTGTGTGTGTGTGTATGTGTACAGTCTTGGAGCCAGAAAGAGATTCGACAGACAGGCCTGGACTCAGCCCCCCACGGTCCCCAAGCACAGACCTGCAACACTGCTGAGTGTGCCTCCCGTGGAAAAAAGAACAGTAAATTGTGTTAATGCCCCGAATGTAATTATCTTCCCCTTCCTTCCTCGAACCCCTGAAGCCCACGAAGACTGGTTCTGTGGTCCTGAGCTCCCGCAGGGTTGTTGTGCCTTCCGGGTTCCGTTTGTTGCTCAGATACCACGCTCGAGGGGCCTCAACAGCGGGCACTGGCCTCTCCTCTTGCTGCCTGGTCCCCTGAGCAGCCCTGAGCCTGATGCAGGGAAGCCCCTCCCAAGGCAAAGCTTCCCTGGGAGGAAATAGCCCCGAAGTTGCTGTGAGAGCTGCTGAGACCCTCGGAAGAGAACAGGAAAAAAATCAGGAAATTCGTAAATCTACAACTGAACCTCATGGTGTCTCACTAATAAAAATCTAAATAAAAAAAGATTAGTCAGCACTGTAAAAAAAGAAATCCGGAACTCAGGCCTGAGGAGACCCTCGCCTATCTACAACAACGGACCCCCAGAAGCTCCTGCAGAACAAAAGGCCAGGAAAGGAATTTCTAAGAAGCGCATCCCCACTCCCAGCCCTCCTGGGAACCCCCTTAGCGACTCTGACCTGGGTAGCAGCCCCAAGTGGGGGCAGGTGGGAGAGACCCTATAAAGGCCCCCTTGGACCAAGGAAGGGCAGATGCTGCCTCGGCCCAGGTGCTGCTTGCGCCCACGTGGCCGAGCACTTGTGGTGTCAACCAAGCACACGTGTCTCCCGCATCTCCCCTCTTGAGATGGGAACTTTCCTGCTCTCCTGTCTGATGCTGGGGGGTGTGTAGGGGTCTCCCCGCCCTCGGAGAAGCCCGGGTTCTCTCTTGAGATGTTCCTCTCACTCTCTCCTACTTTCTCTCCTGACACACCTTCAAAACCTCCAAATAAAATCTATTTACTTCACTGCCTGTCTACTCCTGAAATTCCTTCCTGCGAGGCAAGACAAGAACCCAGTAACCCTGGGTCCCGGGAGGCAGAGGCGGATGGGGAGAAAGTGACCGTCTCTTCCTCCCCACTTCACATAAGCCACCCGTGGGGCCCGCCCACATCATGCCCACGCATCCCAGGCGACTCTCCGCGTGGTGGTTTTGCCTACGCCGCACTCTACAGGTCTGTCTCCACAGAGTCCTGGGAATTCTCTGCGTGTGAGAACGTCACACAGTTCCTCAACAACAAGCCCGGAGGCCTGGCTGTGGCCCACTCCCGCGTTCCGTCCTCTCCCATATCGCGTCCACACCCACACCACCCAAGCATCACTCCGAAGCGCTCTAGGATGGACTCTTGGTCCTCAAAACCAAAGATTCCCAAGATCAAAGTCACTGGGGCTCTTTGCTGCTCAGCTCTGCCCGACACTGCCCGTTTCTGTGAGGACAGCGAGTCAGAGGCAGGAACAGACGGAGTCTGGGATGTTCGGTCAGACCAGCAGAAAGATCCTGTGACCAGGGACTGAAGCCATAGCACAGCGGGGAGGGCGTTGGCCTTACTGCGGCCAACCTGGGTTCGATCCCCGGCATCCCATAGGGTCCTCGGAGCACCGCCAGGAGTGATTCCTGAGTGCAGAGCCAGGAGTCAGCCCTGAGCATCACTGGGTGGGACCCAAAAAGAGAAAAAAAAAAAGATCTTGTGACCAGGGGGTGGGGGAAATGGGGGTGGGGGGGGATGCCCGTTGTTTTGATGTCGAGACAAAGCGAGATTAAAGAAACCGAGGCAGCCTGTGAAAACGTTCGGATGGCAAGTGCAAGACCTCGTCTGTCTTCGCAGATGTCCCGGCGACCCACGGCACTGGGAGAGCAGCCAGAATCCTCGGGGTCCCAGCTTCCCCTGGGGGCTCCACCTTACTCCTCCTCAAGCCTCTCAGCTCGGAGCCGGGGAAGTTTGAGCCCCATCACTCCCCTGTCACGAGGGCAGGATGGTGGGGGGCCCAGTCCTGTGGCCCCTCGGAACACAGAAGGTAGGAGGAGGCACAGTGGACACGGATATTGGCCATGAACATCTGCCAGCTCCCCACTGGGGGGACAGAGCTGGGAATTCCTGTCCCCCCAACTTCCGCTACCCACACTCCAGAGTTTCCTCGTCTCTCCATAAGGAAATAGGGTGACAAGAAATGGGACAAATGTGCCAAAGAATTGTCATTGCGGGTGCTGGAGCAATACCACAGCGGGGAGGGTGTTTGCCTGGCACGACCCGGGTTCGATCCCCAGCATTCCCTAGGGTCCCCTGAGCACCGCCAGGAGTGATCCCTGAGTGCAGAGCCAGGAGTCAGCCCTGAGCATCTCCGGGTGGGACCCAAAAAGCAAAAAAAAAAAAAAAAAGGAATTGTTACTGCCCCTTCCCGCCCCCGAGGCTAGGGGATAAGCCTGTGACAGGCCTGTCTGGAGGGACAGATGGTTCACAGACCCATGTTTCATCTGCCTCTTTGAAGACGGGACTTTTATGTGGGATCCGGAAGGTTTGGGATCTGGAACTATTAGGGGCTAGGAAAAGAGGAGAGAGAAAGGGGCTGGGCTGGGGGACAGCAGGTGACCAGGAGTGATTCCTGACTGAGAGCCAGAAGGCCCTGAACAGAGCTGGGAAGAATGCCCCCCCCCCAATTAAATAACAAAACATTCCTTTGGGTCGGAACTAAGATTTAACTGTGATTTAGCTGAGATTTAGCTGATATTTAACTGTGATTTAACTGGGTTAGCTGAGATTTAACTGTGATTTAACTGGCTTACTGTGACTATCTGAAGGCCTAAAAAGCCTGAACTGCACCTGGATTAGAGGACAGAACAGGGCACCTGTGCCAACTGACCAACTGACCTGCAGGGGAGAGACAACCCCCAGCCCCCCACCCCAGAAGGATGGAGGAAGGATGGAGGATGGAGGAAGCAAAGACCTTTATGGTCAGGACTCAGAGGTGAGGGTTTAGGGGTGAGCCTGAAGTCTTTTTTTTTTCTTTCTGGGCCACACCGGGCAATGCTCAGGGCTGACTCCTGGCTCTGCACTCAGGAATCACTCTTGGCAGTGCTCGGGGCACCCTATGGGATGCCGGGGATCGAACCTGGGTCGGCCACGTGCCACACAAACTCCCTCCCTACTGTGCTATCGCTCCAGCCCCAGGGGCACAAGTCCTTTGAAGGAGTTTTGAGTTTACTTCTACAGGGCCAGAAAGAGGGAATATTTCTGCCACGGGCCGCAGCACTGGGAATTAGATGCTTCCCACAGACAGGAGAAGGTTCCAGAGAGGTCAGGGGTGGAGGGTCCCCTGGTTGCCCGAGGCTGATTCACTTTGCAGGAGGCAAAAGTGAAGGCAGGATGTTGGGTGGACACTCAGGTGAGTTCCGGTTTCCTTTGCCTCGTGAAAGATCACAACACAGGACAAGGGGAAAACCGCCCGGCACAGAAAATCGGGGGTCTGGCTACAGAGACGCAGCCCCTCCAAGTACAGATTGTGAGGCCCAAAAGCAGCCACGACAGCCTATAGCCAACATTAAGTCTCAGCTAGGCCTCAGTTTCTCGTTCCCCCGAAGCAGGACTTGCAGTTTCTGGTCAATTCCCAGTTGAGTAATTTGCCGAGATAAGGAACTTTGGGGGCTGGGGCAATAGCACAGTGTGGAGGGCGTTGGCCTGGCACCCGGCCGACCCGGGTTCAATCTCTGGCATCCCATAGGGTCCCCTGAGCACCGCCAGGAGTGATTCCTGAGTGCAGAGCCAGGAGTCAGCCCCGAGCATCGCTGGGTGTGATCCAAAAAGAAAAAAAAGAATTGGGCAGTTGGGTTTGGCCAGTCATGAGGGGTCACTGTCCCCTCCTTAGAAACTGTTACTCACCATTGTCTAGTTGCTGATCACCATTGTAATCCAGCTGATGCTAAAAATAGACCAGCAGATAAACTGCTGTTAACCTGAACCCGATATAAACTGTTTGTGATTTGGAGTCAGGGTCCTTGTCAAGACTTCCCTGTACCTCATGGTGTTTCACTAATAAAAATTAAAAAAAAAAAAAAAGACTTCACTGTGTTGGATAAGATTCGGACCTTAACTCAGGCTAGTACTGCCTCAGGCTAGTAATAACGTTCCTTTGCTTTTGTGTTATCGTGTGTGGACTCGGTCTCTTCGCGATTGGGGATCTGAAACTCAGGCACAACAAGATGTCACCAGTGGAGGCTCCCTAGTGACCTGTGTGAAGTAGGGAAGGGGTAGCCGCCTGGAGGAGGGAATTCCTGCTTTCCCTTCCCCTTCCTCTATCACCCCAGGGAACACCTGGGACATCTAGGACTGACCTACTAGTTAGTTACTGGCTCCTACTCAGCACGGACTCCACGTCAAGCCACACCTGACGTCCACTTGCTCTCATGCATAAATGATCCCCACCCCCACCCCGACTCCCAGCACCCGCGGACTCAGGTTGGAGCGAGGAACTGCTCTTTGCAGGAAAGAAAAGTTAGTCCCAGGCCTCACCCGCCTCACCCAGGCCTTCGGTTCCGTTGCAGAAATTAGTTTCAGGAGGAAGAGAGAGAAAGACACGCTCATGGTTTCGGCAAAGTATGCTGTGAATGTGCTTACAGCAATTTAAAAGCTCAGTACAGTCTCTGTCATCTACATAGAGATTCTATAAATAGCAACAAAGCATTCAGGACGATTTTTCACGGAAATCAAGGCTCCTAAAATGGGCATAAAACCACAAGACTCCACAAGTAAATCTGGAGAATCCTTGACGAGCACAGCCGGGGACAGCGCACATTTGGATTCCAAACAATATCGCAAGGCTGCATTAATCAAAGCCGTGTTACAGTCCCATAAAAATAGACACGCGGCTCATTAGAACCAAGCAGAAAGCCCAGAAATAAACTCTCTGATAGAGGTAACAAATCGCCCCCGGCAAAGAACATGGGAGCTCCAGCGCATGCAAACACGTAAGCCCATCCCAGACACGCCCTCCGCAAAAACCAGCTCGGAATGCACGAAAGACCCCCTAGAGCCATAAAACTCGCCGAAGAAAAATGAAGGGAAACCCCCTTAACATCGATCTTGGTGATATAAATCTATATTTTTACGTGACTCCAATAAGATAAAAAAATAAAGGGGGGACCATATTGAGCTATAAAAAAATTGTGTAGGCAAAGGAAGCCGATAGATCTACTTAGTGGGAGGAAATGGGTTTGATAGTTTAACTGCTGAGGAAACGGATAGAGACTCTGAGATTCTTCCCAAAAAGCACCACCAGGAATAGGCAGGTCAGGGGGAAAAATGCAGATCACAACCACAGAGAGAACTTCGCGCCAGAAAGGTCGTACTAAAATGATACGCGTGAGACTAGAGAAATAGCCAGGGGTCAGGCAAATGCCCTGCCTGAGGCCAGCCCCAGCTCGATCCCCAGCTCTACATATGGTCCCCTGAGCATCACTAAGGGAGGTTCTGGAGGCCCCAGATGGTCCCCAGAACCACAGAGAACAAGAAGTACCATATCCGGGGCTGGAGTGATAGCACAGCGGGGAGGGCGTTGGCCTGGCACGCAGCTGACCTGGGTTTGATTCCCGGCATCCCATAGGGTCCCCCGAGCACCACCAGGAGTGATTCCCAAGCGCAGAGCCAGGACTCAGCCCTGAGCATCTCCAGGTGGGACCCCCCCCAAAAAAAAAAAGCAAAAACAAAAGTCACATAAGGCAGTGGCTTTAGCTACTCAACCACACCCGGGTTCCTGCAGGCTGGGTTCTTGGCATTCCAGGGCTGTACCCAGCGATGCTTGGCAGAACCCTGTTGGACCACATGCAAGGTCATCACCTTAGCCCGACCCATCCTTGGAAATTCATTCCAAAGCAGCACCTCTTAGGGTCTGTCTGTCTTTCCTTCCTTCTTTCCTTCCTTCCTTCCTTCCTTCCTTCCTTCCTTCCTTCCTTCCTTCCTTCTTTCCTTTCCTTCCTTCCTTCTTTCCTTCCTTGTTTCTTTCTTTCCTTCCTTGTTTCTTTCTTTCCTTCCTTCTTTCTTTCCTTCCTTCCTTCCTTCTTTCCATTCCTTCTTTCTTTCCTTCCTTCCTTCTTTCCTTTTTTTCTTTCCTTTCCCTTTCTTTCTTTCTTTCTTTCTTTCTTTCTTTCTTTCTTTCTTTCTTTCTTTCTTTCTACTACATCACCAAGACACACAGTTACAAAGCTGTTCACGGACGGGCTTCAGTCGGACAAAACACCCGCCTCTTCACCAGCGCACATTCCCCCCACCAATATTCCCAGTCTCCCTCCCGCCAGCCCCCTCCACCCCAACCATCTCTCATTTCTCGAAACCCGTGATAAAGTGACCGCTTGTGGACAGGCGACTTCTACCGGAAGAGAGCAACATGATGTCCCCCCCATAGCCATGCCACCAGACCCCACCCTAGGCTGTTTCACTCGGAGCGCCCCAGAGGGGGGCGAGTGAGAGCCCTCCCCGTCCCAAGGGACCCAGTCCCTGTAGCCAAAAACCTTCACAACCCAACTGCCGCCCGGCTCAAAGCCGCTCCCCACACGCTCGGGCCAAGCCTCACGCACAAGTGACCATATTTCTGGACACATCATAAGACACTCCTTACCCATTCTCCATAGTTACCACACTGCATTTGATGGGATTCAGATAGTAGCCAACCAATCATAGAGGGAAATCACAATCACGATCATCCTGTTGTTCGTCAATTGCCTCGAGCAGGCCCCAGTAACGTCTCCTTCTTCCTAGCCCTGAGATTTTAAAAGAGCCACTTCAAGGCTCTTTCAGGGTTAGGAGAATGAGACCCATCATTGTTACTGGTATTTGGCATATTAAATATGACACGGGAGGTTTGCCAGACTCTGCCGTGCGGGCAGGATACGTTTTGTAGCCTGCCAGGTTCTCCAAAGGAAAGATAATAAGATGTCGCACGTTGCGGCCGTGCGCTTTCAGGAGCTGGGTTTTATAGTCTCTGTGTCTTGGACGTTGATGGGACCAGCCTGGCACTGGTGGCAGCTGGTGGGTGTGACGCCTACCTACTGGAAGATGGAGGGTCTGGGTGGAGAAGGCCCAGTCCCAATCCGAGTAGGCTTGGAGACCTCAGCCCCGGGACCCGCATGCCTGGGTTCCTCTGCCAGTTCTTTCATGCATGAGGCCCGTCCGGACGTGTGGAGAGTGGTCCCAGCATGGCCGTGGCTGGCTCCGGAGGTCCTCAGCTGCTGGGGCTCTGCTCAGGGTGGGGGCGGTGGAGAGAAACTCAACCCTCCCCCCTCCAAGGGGCCCCGGTGAGGAGAGCCAGGCACGGGGGCAGGAGACTCTGCACTGTTCTCCTCCGGGAGCTTATTTATATAGAGGGAAATATATATATTTATATGTGCACATAGTTTCAGATAGATATCTACCAAACTCACATCACTCAACCTCTAACAACACGTCAGTGATATCCGAAAGAAGGTCTCAACGGCCCCTGCCGAAATAGAGCCATCTTCACGCTGTCTCCTCTGGGGATACTTTTTTGTAGCATTTTCAGCCATTTTCCATAACAGACAAGACAAAAACATATTATTTCGGTTGTGCCTTGGGACAGGGTTTGGGGCTTGGGATGGAAACATCCCAAATATGGTGGCGGGAAGGTGTCATGATGGTGGGATGGGTGTTGCAATATTAGCACTGTAGCACTGTCCTCCCGTTGTTCATCGATTTGCTCGAGCGGGCACCAGTCATGTCTCCATTGTGAGACTTTGTGACTGTTTTTGGCATCTTGAATATGCCACGGGGAGCTTGCCAGGCTCTGCCGTGTGTGCGGGATACTCTTGGTAGCTTGCTGGGCTCTCCGAGAGGGACGGAGGAACCAAACCCGGGTCGGCCACATGCAAGGCAAATGCCCTAATCACTGTGCTATATTGTGAACTACCTTATAGCACTGTGGCACTGTCCTCCCGTTGTTCATTGACTTGCTCGAGCGGGACCAGTAACGTCTCCAGTGTGAGACTTTGTTGTTACCGTGTTTGGTATCTCGAATATGCCACGGGGAGCTTGCTGAGCCATCTCTGTCATCTCTGACTGTTGGCTCTGGTTGTCACCACTGGCTATCAGATCTGTTGGCTCTGCTACCTCCGACTGTCGTCTCTGACTGTTGTCTCTGACTGTTATCTCTCATCTCTGTTGGCTCTGACGGTCATCTCCGACTGTTGTCTCTGGTGGTCATCTCCAACTGTTGTCTCCATTATCTCTGTGGCTCTGACGACTCTCGTCTCTGACCGTTGGTTCTGTCATTACTGACAGTTATCTCTGACTGTTATCTCTGACTGTCACCTCCAGCTGTTGTCTCCGACTGTTGGCTCTGTCCTCTCTTGGCTGTCATCTCTGGCTGTCACCCCTCGCTGTCTTCCAAACCCCTCAGTATACAGGGTTCATGGGCCCTTTTGAGGAAGGTCCTGCAATTGGGGACAGGGGCTAGAAGTGGGATCCCTGAGTCGGACAGGACCGGACCTAGGACAGGAGCCCGGAGGGGGAACACCCCACACACCCCACCCCTGACAACCGTATCACGGGCTTCTCCAGAGCAGTGTCCCCACGGCAGACGGGACCAAAGCCTAGCATGGCTATTTCTTTGGGGGCTGCATTTCTTCTCCCCACAGCAGGAAAACAGGTGAAAATCCACTTCCATTTGTGTCTCTTCCTGATGGCGTTTGCCCCCGTTCCGGGCCATCAACAATGGAAATGGGACGCAGCACGCAGCCCTGAAAAAGGGAAACTCTAGTTTTCCATGGGGCCACCAGGAGGCCGTCCTGGATTTTCCAGGCTGGACATTTCCTCCCCTGCCCCTCTGACCTGGTGACCCCCCGGCCTTTGCCCATGATGCTCATCCAACCCTTTCTCTTCCCTCAAGCCTCCGTGAATTACGGTAGAAAAGCGGTCCAAGACAAGCTCGGGCATCCACGAAAGCTCGGGCGGGACTTTGCAGAAGTGGGGGGTCGCTTGACGGCCAGCGACCCTTCCTCGGACAGACGCACTCGGGGGCTGGCTACTCCCCGTGTCGTGGTGAGATCATGTCTATGGCACTGCAGACGGCCCAGAGCCGTTGGCGGGGACGCCGGCTCGGGCAGCCAGCAGTGAGTAAACGTGTTGCCTCATTTTGTGGTGGGTTTGAGCTGGTCCTTCCCGCCAGAGCTGCAGCTGAGCTCCGGGGAACCTCATGGTGAGGTCTCGGGGGGTCTAACAGCCGATCCCCGGAAGGAAGTCGCCGTTGCTCAGAGACTGGGCGTTTAAGGCCATGGACACGGCCCTTCCGAAGCACCTCGGCTTATGGCTCAGCCCCGGGAGCGTGAAGCCATGGCAGCTTCTTCTGAGAAGGAGAAGTTGGTCAACAGACCTCACAGACATGCCTCAGAGGGTGCCACGGGGAAAAGGGTCAGGGCTGAGTGCAGGCTGACCTGGCCAGATCCCCACCATGGAGCTACGCTGAGCACTGCCGGTTGTGGCCCCCAAACCAATAAAATCAGTCAGTCAATAGAATACAGTCCAGGGGCTGAGAGTCCAGTGGGTGAAGGCCTTGCTGACCTGGGTTCAGTCCCCAGCACCACACACACAAGGGGTCACCCTGCTGGGAGTGAGCCCTGAGCACAGAGCCAGGAGGAAGACGTGAGACCATCAAGTGTACACTGCCACTACCCCCAAAAAATAAATAAAGTAGAGAAAAATACAATAAAACAGAGGGGCTGGAGTGATAGCACAGTGGGGAGGGCGTTGGCCTGGCACGTGGCTGACCCAGGTTCAATCCCCGGAATCCCATAAGGTCCCCCCCCAAGCACCGCCAGGAGTGATTCCAGAGTGCAGAGCCAGGAGTCAGCCCCGAGCATTGCAGGGTGGGACCCAAAAAGCCAAAATAAAAAAGAAATGAAAAGAAGGAAGAGGAAGGAAGGAAGGAAGGAAGGAAGGAAGGAAGGAAGGAAGGAAGGAAGGAGGGCTGGAGCCATAGACCAGTCTGGAGGGTGTCTGCCTTGCATGTGGCTGACCCGGGTTCAATCCCCGGCATCCCCTAGGGTCCCCCGAGCACTGCCAGGAGTAATCCCTGAGTGCAGAGCCAGGAGTCATCCCCAAGCATCGCCGGGTGGGACCCAAAAAAGCAAATAAATAAATGAATAAAACAGACTCTGGATTCCTGCTTCTCGGCACCCAAGATCACACTTTCACTGAAAGGAGAGGAAACACACCCAACCTGCAAAGAAACTTGGACGGAAATCTCCGAACGAAGCCACAAGGAGAGAGGCAGAGGGTGGAGAGTCAGTGGAGGTACAGAGAGGCACCACAGCAGGGCGGGCGCTGACCTTGCACGTGGCAGATTCTGCATCCACCATCAGCACCACAGATGGTCCCCTGAGCCCCGCCAGGAGGACCCCTGAGCACAGAGCCAGCAAGCCAGCCCTAAGCACTGCCGGGTGGGACCCAAACCCCCTCCTCATTAAAGACAAAGACAGGGGCCGGATCGAGGAGGGCGTTTGCCTCACATGCAGCTGGCCCGGGTTCGATTCCCAGCATCCCATATGGTTCCTGAGCTCCACCAGGAGAAATTCCTGAGTGCAGAGCCAGGAGTCAGCCCTGAGGATCATACAAAATACAAAACAAACACACACCAGGAGTCAGCCCTGAGCATCACACAAAACACATACACACACACACACACACACCAGGAGTCAGCCCTGAGCATCACACAAAACACACACACACACACACACACACACACCAGGAGTCAACCCTAAGCATCACGCATAACACAAAACACACACCAGGAGTCGGTCCTGAGCATCACCCCTCAATTCCGGGGTTCTTTTCTTTGTTTTTTTTGGGGGGATGCCGCACCCAGCAGTGCTCAGGGGTCACTCCTGGCTCTGAGCTCAGGGATCGAACCCGGGTTGACTGCATGCAAGGCAAGCGCCCTCCCCACTGGACTGTTGCTCCAACCCTCACTTCAGGGGTTCTGAAAGATGGGTACAAGGGTTGGTTCCTGGAAGGACATAAAAATCTAAGAGAGTGACGTGATTTCAACACTTCTGCCCCAGAGGATGTGGGCCTTCAAGGTTAACGCTTAATTCCTTCACCTTCATTTTTTGGGTTGTAATTTAGCAACTTTAACTAAAGATAAGTTTTGCTTTGGTTTTAGGGGGGGTCACACCCGGTGATGCTCAGGGGTTCCTCCTGGCTTTGCACTCAGGAATCACTCCTGACGGTGCTCGGGGGACTCTATGGGATGCTGGGAATTGAACCCCGGTTGGCCGCGTGCAAGGCAAATGCTCTCCCTGTTGGACTATCTTTCCAGTTCCATGATTCTTCTTCTTCTTATTATTATTATGGCCTTTTGGGTCCCACCCGGCGTTGCATAGGGGTTGCTCCTGGCTCTGCACTCAGGAATCACTCCTGGCGGTGTTCGGGGGACCCTATGGGATGCCGGGGATCGAACCTAGGTTGGCCGCGTGCAAGGCAAATGCCTTACCCGCTGTGCTATTGCTCCAGCCCAGCTGAAGATAAGTTTTGCCTCCATGACTAGCATTAAAATTCACTTCTATGAAAATTGAAGTCATGAAATTTGCTTAGACATGGGTAGACGGAGAATGTCATGCTGAGTGAAATGAGTCAGAAGGAGAGGGACAGACATCGAGTGACTTCACTCATTTGCGGGATACAAAAACACACAGTGTGAGACGGATGTCCAAGGAGAGAAAAAAAAAAAACAGGGGCCGGGAGGACGGACCCACCCATGGTGGGAAGCTGCCACAAGTGTTGGGGGCACTGAGGCGGAGAAGAGACCAGTAGGAGAATGCGAGTCGGAAATGGTCACTCTGGACGAGAACTGAGTACTGAAAGGAGGAAGTAGGTAATGGGATATACCTGATAACTTCTCAGTGTTGCAAACCATAATGCCTGAGAGAGAGAGAGGCAGAGAGACAGAGAGAGACAGACAGACAGAGAAAGAGAGAGATAGAGAGACAGAGACAGAGACAAAGAGACAGAGAAGAGAAACAGAGGAAGAGACAGAGAAGAGAGACAGAGAGACATTGAGACGAAGAGAGACAAGGAGACAGAGATACAGAGGAGACAGAGGGAGACAGAGAAGAGAGACAGAGAAAGAGACAGAGAAGAGAGACAGAGAGAAAGAGACAGAGAAGAGAGACAGAGAGAGAAAGAGACAGAGAAGAGAGACAGAGAGAAAGAGACAGAGAAGAGAGACAGAGAGACATTGAGATGAAGAGAGACAAGGAGACAGAGATACAGAGGAGACAGAGGGAGACAGAGAAGAGAGACAGAGAAAGAGACAGAGAAGAGAGACAGAGAGAGAAAGAGACAGAGAAGAGAGACAGAGAGACATTGAGACGAAGAGAGACAAGGAGACAGAGATACAGAGGAGACAGAGGGAGACAGAGAAGAGAGACAGAGAGAGAAAGAGACAGAGAAGAGAGACAGAGAGACAGTGAGACGAAGAGAGACAGACAAAGAGACAGAGATGCAGAGGAGACAGAGGGAGACAGAGAAGAGAGAGAGAGACAGAAAGAGAGGGAGAGGTGGAGAGATAGAAAGGGACAGACAGGAAGTCACCTGGGGACCCTGGTGCTGGGAAACGTGCCCTGGTGGAGGGACGGGTGTTGGGACCCTGTAGGGCAGACACCCAACCGTGAACAGCTTTGTAAGTGTGTATCTCACAGTGATTCAATTAAAAAAATAAATTAATTAAGAACAGCAACACCCCCAAAAAAACTGAAAAAGAAACGAAGAACATTGTAGGACTAAAGCCCAACCATGAACTACTTTGCAAGTGTGTGTCTCACGGTGATTCAATTAAAAAAAAAGAACAACAAAAAAGAGAAAAACTGAAAAATAAAAGAAAAAAAACATTTCTATGACAATGGAAAGCCAATATTAACTGACTCTCTTTTAAGATGTTTGTGTTGGGACTGGAGCGAGAGCACAGCGGGGAGGGCGTTTGCCTTACACGCGGCCGACCCGGGTTCGATTCCCAGCATCCCATAGGGTCCCCCGAGCACCGCCAGGAGTCATTCCTGAGTGCAGAGCCAGGCGTCAGCCCTGAGCATCGCCGGGTGGGACTCAAAAAGCAAAAATAAATAAGTAAATAAAAATAAAACGTTTGTGTTTTGGGCACTGTGACTTCCTATGCTGACAGGGCTTCATGCGTGAGGCAGCCCAGGGCTCACCTTGTACCCGAGTGTCTGTCTCCCTCCACACTGTGAGTGCCCACTCCCAATCCTGCCCTCCCTCCTGCCCCGCGGTCAGCTTTCCTCCCGAAGACCAGTTGCTGTTGCCCTTGGCGTTTGTTATTCTCCTCCTCTGCTTCTTTCGAACCCACCGACGAGAGATCATTCTCTGTCTGGCATGATTCTCTCCAGTAAACTGCACGATTTCCTCTTTTCTGATAGCCCAGGAGTATTGCATGGCGTGGATACACTACAATTTCATGTTTTTTAATTTGCTTTTCTGGGCCACACCCGGCAATGCTCAGGGCTGACTCCTGGCTCTGTGCTCAGGGATCACTCTTGGTGCTGCTCGGGGGACTCTATGGGATGCCGGGATCGAACCTGGGTCGGTTGCCTGCAAGGCAAATGCCCTCCCCGCTGTGCCATCGCTCCGGCTCCACTACAATTTCTCTGTCCAGCTTCTGTTCTTGGACACCGGATCGTGTCCAGAGTTTGACTCTTGAAGCCTCCGCCCCCTCTCAGCACCAGAACTCAATCCATGAAGATGCAGCTCAGCTGATGGAATAGTTCTGAGTGATTCTGAGTGATTCTCAATAGCTCTGAGTGATTCTCAATCCCCACCTCCCACCCCCCAGGGCTGGAAACCCCCAGTGACACTTCAATATCGCCAAACCCAGCAAAGAGAAAAGCTTCCGTAGGACCCAGAAGAACCACTCCCACCCCAGCTGAATCAGCTAAATCCCGATTTTGTTTAAGAACTGAAACCAGGTGCAATTAGAAGGAGAATCAAGGTCTTTTCCGTAAACAAGAGGAAGGGAGCAGGTAGATGAGACTTCATGCATTTCTTTTTTCTGTCTACAAAAATTCACTGAGGCAAAGAAACCAGAACTTACGCTTTTCATATAGGAGACCCCCAGAATTCTCCCCTGCAGTATGACAAATTTGGCCAAAGACATAAACTTACACCCAACCGAGAGAACCCCAAACAGCTGAACTCCAAAAACAACACTGTAGACCATCCCCAGGAAGTAGATTTGGTCAAAGTATGAATCATTGATGAGATTATTGGCACTTTGGGTTGTTTTTTTGTTTCGTTTTGTTTTTTCTTTTTAGGGCCACACCCGGGGATGCTCAGGGCTGACTCCCGGCTCTGCACTCAGGAATCTCTCCTGGCGGTGCTCGGGGGACCCTATGGGATGCTGGGAATCGAACCCGAGTCAGCCGCCTGCAGGGCAAACGCCCTCCCTGCTGTGCTATGGCTCCGTCCGCAACACTTTGGTTTTTATCCAGATTTTACATACTTGCGCAATAGGACGGATCCCGTTAAGAGGGCAAGCTAAATAATGAGAGAAGCTTCTTGCAAATTCAGCAGCAAAAATGCAGCCGTTCGCTAGAAAATGGTCAAAGGATATGAAGAGATTTCACTGAGCATCTAAAGATGGTAGGTATGTCCCTAGAAGACATGGACGTGAATCATTAGTTAATAGGAAATTAGGGCACAGAAATTATAGCCACAGGGGTTGGAGTGATAGCACAGTGGTAGGGCGCTTGCCTGGCACGTAGCCAACCCCGGATTCGATCCCCTGAGCACCGCCAGGAGTGATTCCTGAGTGCATGAGCCAGGAGTCAGCCCTGAGCATCACCAGGTGGGACCCAAAAAGAAAAAAAAATTATAGCCACAACAAACCTTAACACGCCTGACACATTGGCTAAATGTTTCGGTAGTGACTTTGCAAGTGAAGGAGATAGTGTCGTCATGGTAACCCATCTGTCCATGGCTTGGGGGGTGGATAGAAATGCCAGAGCTCTGTGAAAATTGGGGGGCAGTTTCCTTAATAACAGAAAGAACACCTACAGTATTCTTGGACATTTATCTGCTGGAAAATCGAGGGAAAGGGCTGGAGAGACAGAACAAGAGATGGTGCATGTCTTCTTGTGTGACGTCAACCCTGGCTCAATCCCCAACACCACACCTGGTCCCCTGAGCATGGCCAGGAGAGATCCCTGAGCACAGAGCCAGAAGTAAACCCGGAGCACTGTCGGGAGTGGCCAAACCCCCCAAAATATGAGGGAGAGATGACTGAAAGCCCCCCCACACACTTTTGTTCAGTGCATTTTGTTTTCACTGCACACAATTGCCCAGATTTAAATAAACTGGGAACTACTTTTATAGGTTGGTGACCAAGCAAACTGCAATACTATGGGGTCAACTAGAGAGAGAGGTGGGTGGGGAGGGAGAGAGAGGCAGAGAGAGAGAGAGAGAGGGAAGGAGAGAGGGAGAGAGGACATTGGCCTGGCACGCAGCCAACCCAGGTTCAATCCCTGGCATCCCTTAGGGTCCCCCGAGCACCACCAGGAGTGAGTCCTGAGTGGAGAGCCAAGAGTCAACCCTGAACATCACCAGGTGTGCCCCCGCAAAAATAAGATAGATCATTTAGGGGCTGAGAACACAGCGGGGAGGGCATTTGCCTGGCATGTGGCTGAACCGGGTTCGATCCCTGGCATCCCCTAGGGTCCCCCGAGCACCGCCAGGAGTGATCCCTGAGCTCAGAGCCAGGAGTCAGCCCTGAGCATCGCCGGGTGGGACCCAGAAAGTGAAAGAAAGAAAGAAAGAAAGAAAGAAAGAAAGAAAGAAAGAAAGAAAGAAAGAAAGAGAAAAGAAAGAAGAAAGGCTGGAGCGAGAGCACAGCAGGGAGGGCATTTGCCTTGCACGCAGCCAACCCGGGTTCGATCCCCGGCATCCCACAGGGTCCCCCGAGCACCGCCAGGAGCGATTCCTGAGTGCAGAGCCGGGAGTCAGCCCTGAGCATCGCCAGGTGGGACCCAAAAAGCCAAAAAAAAAAAAGTGAGCAGGGTTAGAGCAGAGCCCAGGGCCTTCCCTGAAGAATCGCTGACTCTCCTGCATCTGTAATCCCGTCCTGAGCTGAGTCAGGCTGTCCAGCCGTCCAGCTCAGCCCCCAGGGACACTGAGCTGGCCCCAACCCCTCCTCCAAATGGCAGCGTCTGCAGAAGCCCAACTGCCAGCAAGTGCCAAGGCCTGGGGGTGGGTGGGGGGTGATGGGAGGGACCCTGGGGACCCTGGTGCTGGGAAACGTGCCCTGGTGGAGGGACGGGGGTTGGGACCCCGAAGGACTGACACCCAACCATGGACAGCTCTGTCAGGGTCTATCTCACAGTGATTCAGTAAAAAAGTTGAAAAGTTTCAGATGAGGAAATATGGGATTTACGACAGACAAAATTCTCATCTCTGTGGATCTTTTTTATTTTTTTGGACTGGTTTTGTTTGTTTTAGGGCCACACCCAGGGATGCTCAGGGCTCATTCCTGACTTTCCGGGCTCACCCCTGGAGGGGCTCAGGGACCGTAGGAGGTGCTGGGCATTGAACCCGGGTCAGCTCTGTGCAAGGCAAGCGTGCAATTAAACCATCTTAATTATGTCTTAAACCTAAATTGGGGGCTGGAGCAATAGCACAGCGGGGAGGGCGTTTGCCTGGCACACGGCCAACCCGGGTTCGATTCCCAGCATCCCATAGGGTCCCCCGAGCACTGCCAGGAGTAATTCCCGAGTGCAGAGCCAGGAGGAACCCCTGGGCATCGCTGTTCTACACAATTGTGTATCTCATGGTGACCCAATAGAAAGAACACAAACACCACCTTATTGTTTGGAGGGTTTAAAATTACCAGTCCAGGGGCTGGAGCAATAGCACAGCGGGGAGGGCGTTTGCCTTGCACGCAGCCAACCTAGGTTCGATTCCCAGCATCCCATAGGGTCCCCCGAGAAGTAATTCCTGAGTGCATGAACCAGGAGTAACTCCTGTGCATCGCCGGGTGTGACCCAAAAAGCAAAAAAAAAAAAAAAAGAAAAAGAAAATCTGTCCACACAGGTAAAGGTTTCACTTTCATTTTTTTTTAAATTACATTTTTACTTCATTGAATCCCCGTGAGCTACAGTTACAAGCTTTCCTGTTTGGGTTTCAGTCATACAGTGATGGAACCCCCATCCCTCCACCAGGGCACATTCCCCACCACCAATGTCTCCAGTATTCCCTCATCCCACCCACCCCTGCTCCATGGCAGACAACCTCCCCCAGACTCTCTCTACTTTGGGGCATCCTGGTTTGCAATACAGACACCGAGAGGCCGTCACGTTGGGTCCTTTGTCTACTCTCCGCACACGTCTCCCATCCCGAGCGACCCCTCCAACCCTCACTGACTCAGTGACCCCTTCTCCATCCCAGCTGCCTTCTCCCCCAGCTCGTGAGGTCACTGCCAACTATGGGGAAATCTTCCTGGCCCTGGTCTCTTCGGTCCTTGGGTGTCCGTCTCATGTTATGTTATTTTATATCCCACCAATGAGTGCAGTCCTTCCATGTCTGTCTGTCCGTCTGTCTGTCTCTCTCTCTATCTCTCTGACTCAGTTCACTCAGCATGACACTCTCCATGACCATCCACTTAGAAGCAAAAGGTTTTACTTTCAAAACAACCACCAACACACACTTGAAAGTGTCGTTCCTTGGTGGTGCCAACGGACCTTTGTACCCCTAGTCCCCCCCTTTTAAGGTGGCAGATGGCAGAAAGTTCTGAGCACTGAGCTGGGCTTCACGCGTCCACCTGCAAAAGAAGCACCTATGGGTGCCCTGCCTTGGGGTGCGAGAGGCCCCACGAGGTTGGATTTGTCCCTGTCTCCTGCACCCTCTTCAGCTCAGTGTGCAGAGACCAGAGGTGTGAGAGAGGACCGGCCGGCCCTGGTGCCCCAGCAACGAGGACATTGAGTTGGGTTGTGCAAGTAGGCATGAAAAATGGGCACGGAGGAGGGTGGGTGAGAGAGAGAAGGGACCAGGGTGACCATAATAGCTGGGCAGGGTCACGCTGGACAAGAGCTGAAGGTGAAAGTAGGTAGATTCTGGGTGACCTTTCAGCATCTGTATTGCAAACCACAATGCCCAAAAGGAGAGAGAGAGGGAGAGAGAGAATAAGGGAGAGAGAGAGAGAGGGAGGGAGAGAGAGAGAGAAACAGAGACAGAAATGGAGATAGAGACGGAGAGGGAGAGAGAGGGGGAAGGAGAGAAAAGGAGGGAGAGAGGAGAGAAAAGGAGGAAGAGGAAGAAAGAGAGGGAGGGAGAGGACAGAGAATGAGGGAGAGAAAAGGAGGAAGAGAAAGAGAGACAGAGATGGAGAGGGAGAGAGAGGAGGGAGAGGAGAGAGAATGAGGGAGAGAAGGAGGGAGAGAGAAGGAGAGAAAAGAGGAAGAGAAAGAGAAACAGAGACAGAAAGAGACAGATGGAGAGGGAGAGGAAGGGAGGGAGGGAGAGAGGGAGAAAGGGGGAGAGAGAGAGAATAAGGGAGAGAGAGAGGGAGAGAGAGAATAAGGGAGAGAGAGAGAGAGAGAGAGAGAGAGAGAGAGGTGCCCTGGAACCCTGTAGGTCTGAAATCCGATCATGGACGGCTCTGTCAGGGTCCATCTCACGGTGATTCAATTAAGAAGTTAAGAAAGGAAGAGAGAAAAACGGGTACAGGGTCAGTGGAGGAGATGAGGTGTAGTGACCCGCTGTCCACTGGCCTCTGGGCAGAACAAACCCTCCACCGGTTTATTCCAAGGAGGTCGCAGGTGAAGATCACACAAGGGGGCCGGGGGACTGAGACTAGGGGTCCAGCCAAGAAGGAGGACGGGGGTCATTGAGGGGAGCAACTGGGTGAGAACTTGGCTCTTGTCCTAGAACAGCCACAGGCACGTCTGTGGGAGGTAAATGAGCAATGAGGAGCGATGTCCCCAGGAGGCACGTAGTACGTGCTCAATAAACGCGAGTGTTTCGTGCTCCAGGGCCGTCTTCTCTGCCTCTCTCTGCTCCCCGCTTGAGTTCCAAATAACCTCCCCGCTGGGCATGGCTGTCTGAAGCTCCTTCAGGGTATTAACTACAGTGACTCCAGTGAATTTTCATAATTAAACGCTATTTTAAAATATATTTTTGGAGGGTGAGAAAGAGCAAAACAGGGAGACAGGGAGAGTTGTAAATTTGCGGGGAGATTTACAACTTTAATTAAGTTTTTTTTAATAACTGGCTGTACTTGCTGCCAATGAAAACCAAAACATTTGTGTTTGATATGTCCCTAAACTCAGAACAGTTTCTTATGAGAAAACAAGCACAAGTCAACACTGATTTATTTTCTTCTTGTATAGTTAAAGAAATTATTTTCTTCTTATAATTATGCCATAATTATGATACTCCGTGGTTTCAACATAAAAAATTTAGCACTTAAAACTACTTCATCATCATCGTTTTCATATGTAGGCAGTGAAATTTATATATACAAATCTAGGTGAATATACATGAAACGTAGATTGTGAAATTTATAATGTACATTTTTAATATACTTTTTACACAATTTTGTCATACAGACACTGAAAAGACAAAGTTGTTTTAAAAATCAGGACATGACTCTATCCACAGGAAAACATTGTCAGAAAAATGAGATCTGTGGTGTTCAGGCCCAATTCAATCAAGCTGTATAAATAGAAGTATTCCTACATTATAAAAAGAAAGAAAGAAAGGAAGGAAGAAAGATGAGGTTTTTTGACATCTCTAAAACATGACCTGAAAAGGACTTCTGGAATATGAAGGATTTTTAAAAATAAATATCAGCTACTATACTGGCAAAAATTCTCAAAGTTTAGATATTTGAAAAGTTACCGAAAGCCGGCAAGAATTCCAGGATGAATTGTGCTATTGTGAATCATTAGAATTTAACGATTAAAAGCAAATAATTGACCCCATTTTTATTATTATTTTATTTTTTTTTAGTGAGCCAAGGATTTGAAGGCTGTTTCTACTAGGCTGCTTGGAATTTTCTAGAAATGTTCTAGAAATCAAAGGCAATTTATTTTCTCTCCTTCCTTCTTACATAATAATCAAGTTTTCTTCTTTTCTCCAATCCCCTCTTCAGATTTAACAGATTTTTTTTCTTTGCTTTTTTTTTTTGGGTCCCACCCGGCGATGCTCAGGGCTGACTCCCGGCTCTGCACTCAGGAATCGCTCCTGGCGGTGCTCGAGGGGACCCTAGGGGATGCCGGGGATCGCACCTGGGTCAGCCGTGTGCCAGGCCAATGCCCTCCCTGCTGTGCTGTTGCTCCAGCCCCTATGGATGGATCAGATATTGATCAAGGTGCTGAACTGGGTGATGGACCCGATATTATTATTATTATTATTTTGCTTTTTGGGTCCCACCCGGCGATGCTCAGGGCTGACTCCTGGCTCTGCACTCAGGGATCACTCCTGGCGGTGCTCGGGGGACCCTAGGGGATGCTGGGGATCGAACCCGGGTCGGCCGCATGCAAGGCAAACGCCCTCCCTGCTGTGCTATCGCTCGGGCCCCAGTGTACATGGACTTTGAGAGGAGTTTGTTCGTTTATTGGTTTTTATTTTTGTTTCAGTTTTTGGTTTGTTTTTTTTTCTTCTTGGGTCCCACCCGGCGATGCTCAGGGTTGACTCCCGGCTCTGCACTCAGGGATCACTCCTGGCGGTGCTTGGGGGACCCTAGGGGATGCCGGGGATCGAACCCGGGTCGGCTGCGTGCAAGGCCAACTCCCTCCCCACTGTGCTATCGCTCCAGCCCCTTCGTACGCAATAACAGTTCCCTACCTTCTGTCCGATCCCCCTGACCCTCTCCCTGACTTTTATTTTTTTTGTAATTGTTCACAGTGATTTATTAATATTCACTATTCCAACCCGGCTCGGCTAGACCTCTCGGAGAGCCCGGCAAGCTACCGAGAGTATCTCGCCCACACGGCAAAGCCTGGCAAGCTCCCTGTGATGTCTCCGAGATGCCAAACAAAGTCTCCAATGGAGACGTTACTGGGCCCGCTCGAGCAAATCGATGAACAACGGGAGGACAGTGCAACAGTGACAGTGACAATTCTCACACCTATTTTCCCAATCACCACCCAAGCCTACCCCAATAGCAGGTCCTCAATGATTTATTTTGTATTGCTTGGTATGGTTAATTCGCTCAAAAATGATTTTTAAAAGATTTCCTTAAAAAGAAATAAAAAGTGGGGCTGGAGCGATAGCACAGCGGGGAGGGCATTTGCCTGGCGCGTGGCCGACCCGGGTTCGATCCCCAGCATCCCATGGGGTCCCCCGAGCACCGCCAGGAGTGATCCCTGAGTGCAGAGCCAGGACTCAGCCCTGAGCATCGCCGGGTGGGACCCAAAAAGAAAAAAGATAAAAAACTAAAATAAAATAAATAAAAAATAAACAAAAAGCGTGTGAAGATTGTTGTGTCTCACCCTGGAGCCAGTCAGCCCTTGTAGAAGAGATTCCTAACATGCTGTTACAGGTTGAACTTTGTGTGTGACTATTTTCTTCGTCAGGATTGGTGGCCTTCTACTTTGTGTCCCCTGCTATGTATTCTGGAATATTCTGTATTAGCTGGAACACCTTCTGGAAAATTCTGGAATATTCTCGGGGGGGGGGGGATTCTGTATCCTCTGGAATACATTCTTGGGGGAAATATTCTGGAATATCAGTGATGTCCCCCGCCTTGACTTCTCGAGAGTTAGTTGTTCATCTACTAGCTTTGATTTGCGTGGTCCTGACGTTGAGCCGCGGAAATACTACATTTTAGTTTGATTTAGATTTTGAATTTTCACTTAAAACGCACGCAAGGGAAGGGTCTCTCTCTCTCAGTCTTTCAACTTCTGACTTGGGGGAGGGTCCGTGCAGTGCTCAGAGGGCCTGAGGTTTCGTCCTCCTCAGCCAACCTCGCTGGATGGGTCAAAGTTCAGACCTGCTGGTGATTTTGGGGGGCTCTCGGGGGACCCCGGGGGTGCCCCAAGACCTGGGCAGTGACTTGGGACCCAGCATGGGAACTGGCACTTGCTCGTCTGTCTCCAGGGCTAGTGAAGAAGCAAAACGAAGCAATTGTCTAAAATGTGTCCGTCAGCTCCGATTGCACACGATTAATTTCCTCATTTTAGAGTTGGCGGCTGGGGGGGGCGGAGCGACAGCTCAGTGGGGAGGGCATTGGCCTGGCACGCGGCCAACCCGGGTTCGATCCCCGGCATCATCCCCTAGGGTCCCCCGAGCACCGCCGGGAGTGATCCCTGAGTGCAGAGCCGGGAGTCAGCCCTGAGCATCGCCAGGTGGGACCCAAAAAGGAAAATAACAACAATAACAACAACAATAATAATAATAATAATGAGTCATGGGACTGGACAGATAGTTCAGTGGGGAGGGCATTTGCTTTGACACGGCCGACCCGGGTTCGATCCCCAGTATTCCCTAGGGTCCCCAGAGCACTGCCAGGAGTGATTCCTGAGTGCAGAGACAGGAGTCAGCCCTGAGCATCGCTGGGTGGAACGCAAAAGGTCAAAATAATAATAATCATCAAAATTCAAAAGTTCCAGGGCTGGAGGGATAGCACAGCAGGGAGGGCGTCGGCCTGGCACACGGCCGACCCGGGTTCGATCCCCGGCATCCCCTAGGGTCCCCCGAGCACCGCCAGGAGTGATTCCTGAGCACTGAGCGAGAGTCAGCCCTGAGCATCGCCGGGTGGGACCCACAAAGCAAAAAACAAACAAAAAGAAGAACAAATCAAAGCCTCTGCCGTGTCTCCAAACAGACGAGCGTCCTGGCCCGTGACTCCGGGTTGGCTGTGGCCGTGCCGGGGTCGGTCTCCCCAGGTGACACATCCCCGGGATATTGTTGATGCGTTTGCAACTTCCCCGGGGGCTCACGTGTGTGTGTGTGTGTGTGTGTGGACTTGCATATGTGTCTGTGTGTGTGCCCGTGTTCACATGTGTACACACATGTGCGGCTGGGTGTACGCAGCTCCCTGCGTTGTCCACGTGTCCGTGTGTGTCTGGACCGGCCGGGGGGTGGGGTGGGCGCTGGCACGCTCGGCCGTGGGATGTTCACACATGGGGGTGTGGACGCTGGGCATGGGGCCTGCAGGGAGGGCACCACAGAACCCGGGTGCAGTCGCTGTGGCACACAGACACGCACACACAGACACACACAGACGCACACACACTGACATATACACATGTGCAGACTTACACACACAGACTCAAACACCTGAAGATACACAAAAGGTGCACACACACACACATACAACCACAGACACACATACAGATGCACACACATACACATACACGGAGATGCACACACACCGACACACACAGACACACAGACGCACACACAGACACACACAGATGCACAAAGAGATGCACGCACAGACACACATACACACAGAGACGCACACACATACACACAGACACACACAGATGCACACACAGACACACACAGATGCACACACACAGACAGATGCACACAGAGATGCACACACAGACACATAAAAATGCACACACACAGACACACACAGACACACACAGATGCACACACAAATGCACACACACATATACGCACAGATGCACACAGACACACAGGCACACACAGACTCACACAGACACACAGGCGCACATGCACAGACACACACACAAAAGATGCACACACACAGACACATACACAAAGACTCACACAAACACGCACATGCTCACACAGACACACACGCACACACAGATACATGTGCACAGACGCACAGATGCCTACACACACAGACACACACATTCGCACAGATGAACAGATGCACACACGCACAGACACACACACACACGCGCACGCACGCCAGCTCCCATGTGCTGGGCAGGGCCGAGCCGGGCCCCCGTCAGGGCGGGACCCGGGACGACGTCTGCCTGCCAAGCCCAGCTGGTCCCGGCAGCGCCAGGAGACGAAACAGCAGGGGGAGAGACGCGGGCGGGTGGGGCCGGGGGACGCAGGCACCCGGGTGAGTCACGGCCGGGACAGACGGGAAGCAAGTCAGCGGGCATGGGGGCCCGGGGGTCCAAGGTCACCGCCAGGAACTCAGCCCTGCGGGGATGCCGGGACCACTGGCCGGAGGGCGGGTGGGCGAGGCACCAACCTTGCATGCAAGTGGCCCAGCTTGGCGGCCCTGAGCACTGCGGGCCGAGCACCCCTGCATTCTCCAGCCCGGCTGGCTGAGAACTCCCAGGACTCACACAGACACACACACACACACACACACACACACACACACACACATCCTCACAGACACGCATGCACACACACAGATACGTATGCACAGACACACAGATGCCTAGACACACACAGACACACGCACATACATAGACACACAGAGATGCACACACAGACACACATACTTGAAGACCCTCCCCCCTGCCCCCCAAAAAGCGGCGCCTGGACGTTTCCTGGGTGTTGTGTTGGGGGCCACGTCGGGCAGTGCTCAGGGCTTGCCCCCGGTTCTATGTAAATTTGTTTATTTTTGGCTTTTTTGGGCCCCACCCGGCGATGCTCAGGGCTGACTCCTGGCTCAGTGCTCAGGGCTCACTCCTGGCGGTGCTCAGGGGACCCTCGGGGATGCCGGGAATCGAACCCGGGTCAGCCGTGTGCCAGGCCAATGCCCTCCCCTCTGTGCTGTCGCTCCAGCCCCCGGCTCTGTGTTTAGGCTTCACCCCTGTGGTGTCATTGGGACCCCGCGGGGTGCCAGGGAGGGGAAACCGAGTCAGCCGCACTCGAGACCAGCACCCTGCCCGCTGCACTCGCACCCTGACCCTGGGCGTCTTCTGTGTCAGCAGTGGATGGTGAGGAAGAGACCGAGCCGGCAGGAGGAGGAAGGGAAGGGCCCGTGACGTCAGGGGAGGCGGGGAGGGAGGGAACTACACACCGGGCTGAGGCGGCGCACAACAGGTGGGTCCCCGTCCCAGGAGCGGATCAGGCGCCTTGGACGCACACCGCGAGATGCCCGGGGGACACACACCCTGACTGCCAAGTAAGGGCAGAGGGGCTGGTGGGCAGCGCCAACGGGAAAGCCAGCAGCAGCTCAGAACTGACCCCGGCCTCCCCCAGACACACACACACACACGCTCACAGACACACATACAAACACACACACAGAGACACACACACAGACACACAGGTACAGACACACAGGACACACCCAGACAAACACAGAGACACACAGACACACAGAGACACACAGACACATACAGATACACAGACACACACAGGCACGCACAGACACACACAGAGACACAGAGAGACACACAGACACACACAGACACACACAGGCACACATAGACACACACAGAGACACACAGAGACACACAGACACACACAGAGACACACAGAGAAACACAGACACACACAGGCACGCACAGACATACACAGAGACAGACACAGAGACACACAGACACACACAGACACACACAGAGACACACACAGACACACAGACACACACAGGCACGCACAGACATACACAGAGACAGACACAGAGACACACAGACACACACAGACACACACAGAGACACACACAGACACACAGGCACACACAGACACACACAAGCACATACAGACGCACAGACACACACACACACATAGACACACAGACACACAGATGCACAGACACACACACAGCGCTCTGCTCCGGGGCCCGTTGTGCGCCACCTCAGCCCGGTGTGTAGTCTCCCCCCCCACCTCCCCTGACGTCACGGGCCCTTCCCTTCCTCCTCCTGCCGGCTCGGACACGGCAGCTCTCAGGGGAAACACACAAGGGAATGACCCAAGCACATTGGGGCTGGAGCGACAGCACAGCTGGGAGGGCGTTGGCCTGGCACCCGCCGACCCGGGTTCAATTCCCAGCATCCCATCGGGTCCCCCGAGCACCACCAGGAGTGATTCCTGAGTGCAGAGCCAGGAGGAAGCCCTGAGCTCGCCGGGTGGAACACAAAAAGGCCAAAATAATAATAATAATAATAATAATAATAATAATAATAAGAGTCACGGGACTAACAGGGACTAGCAGGGAGGGCGTTGGCATGGCATGCGGCCGACCCGGGTTTGATCCCCAGCGTCCCCTAGGGTCCCCTGAGCACCACCAGGAGTGACCTGAGTGCAGAGCCAGGAGTCAGCCCTGAGCATCGCCGGGTGGGACCCCCCCCCCCCAAAAAAAAGAAAAAGGAAAAGAATTAAGCCTAAAAAATTCTCATTTGTGGAGCGATAGCATGGTGGGTAGGGTGTTTGCCTTGCACACGGCGGACCCAGGTTCGATTCCCAACATCCCATAGGGTCCCCCGAGCACCGCCAGGGGTGATTCCTGAGTGCAGAGCCAGGAGTCAGCCCTGAGCATCGCTGGGCGTGACAAAGGAAGGAAGGAAAGAAGGAAGGAAGGAAGGAAGGAAGGAAAGAAAGAAAGAAAGAAAGAAAGAAAGAAAGAAAGAAAGACACCAGTTGACTCGTCACGGAGCCATGGACAAACAGCCTCAAGTTTGCCACACCCCAAAATGCCCAGTAATGAAGGTGGAGGGGAGGGGGGAACGGTCCTCTACATGCTAGAATAGTATGCAGCCAGGAAGAAGGTGAACACTGCCTTTTATGGCCATGCAGATGGGTTCGGGTGCTCAGGGCAAAAGTCAGAGGAAGGAAAAAAAATGCCAACTGGCCTCACCCTTACGTGGCATATAAAGAAACAAAGATGGACGATGCCCAGTGAAAACATCATTAGCCCTTTGGATTCTGACCACAGAATCGGGATGACCGCGAGACTCGAAGGAATTCAGGGACGGTTCCAGGGGGTCTTGGGCACATTTGGTGTTGGGGGGGAGGGGTGTTGAGTAACTTTATATGCCCGGAGGCTCCACATTGGCACTCTTGTTGAACCCGGTGACCTCAGTCACCATAAAACAAAATACAAATAAATAAATATGTTCGGCCAGACAAAGGAGGGTCTTGTACACAGAGAGACATACACAAAGACACAGTGACACAAACACACACATTTTAACACGCACCATTATTTACACAGTAATTTCTTATAGTGTTTCCAGCTTGCTTGAAAAAAATACATATATACTTTTTCCCCTTATGTCATGGGGAATTTGTGACTGTCTGAGAAAACAAGACAAGGAGAAGCAGGGACACCAAATACCCCGATCACATCGGAGGAAGCAAACAGTCCCCCGGGCTGGGCCGGTTTATGATCTGCTGTGACCGTCTTTCCGGGAAGAAATGAAAATTCTTCTTCTTCACGGGAGGTTTGACATCACGCCAGACCCAGAGTCCTCCGGACGCCGCTGCCGCCGCCACCGTGCCCGTCTCGAGTTTCGTTTCTCTTTTCACATCCTGGACAACTCCTGAAGTTGTTTTCGGATCTGACGGGCGGCGTTTAAGCTCTTGGCCTCCAAACGGCAGGAAAACCGTCCCCCGGAGTTCGAAGAAAAACGAGTTTGCCCGAGAAGTTGCCCTTAGTGACACTTTGCAAAGTGTGTGTGTGTGTGTGTGTGTGTGATTTAAAAAAATAATAGTATCTTGGGTACTTGATCATTGTGTAACTGGAACGCAAGCACAAAAGTTTGTAACTCTGCAATTGTACCTCACGGTGATCCGCTAATGATAAAAAAAAAAAATAAATTTTTTTTTTAAATAGGGGCTGGAGAGATAGCACAGCGGGGAGGGCGTTGGCCTGGCACGCGGCCGACCCAAGTTCGATTCCCAGCATCCCATAGGGTCCCCTGAGCACCGCCAGGGGTAATTCCTGAGCACAGAGCCGGGAGTTACTCCTATGCATCGCCGGGTGGGACCCAAAAAAGAAAAAAAAGTTTATAACTCTGTAATTGTACCTCACAGTGATCCACTAATGATAAAAAAAAATAATAATAATAAAAATTTTAGAAATATCTTTATTTATTTGTGTTGTTTACTTTTGGGGGGGGTCCCACCTGGCGATGCTCAGGGCTGACTCCTGGCTCTGCACTCAGGAATCACTCCTGGCGGTGCTCGGGGGACCCTAGGGGATGCCGGGGATCGAACAACAGTTGGCCACTCACAATCCCCACTGTGTTGTCGCTCCAGCCCTTCTTATTACAGTTTTCAGGGCTGTTCCCAGCGACAGTGACAGACCCGAGTATGTGACCCCCAATTTATCGCAGAAATTACGCATCAGACGCCATCCAGAGAGACTCAGTATTATGGAAGACGTCAAGTATTGTTGGGTTTGTGTAAGGGCAAAACTGACACAGACACACAGAAACAAACACACGCAAACACACAGACACACAGATAAACAGAGGCAAGTCACACAGATATAATGAGTAACACACACACACTGACAAACAGAGACATACGCAAAGACACACTGACATAAACAGATACACACAGACACACAGAGATGCAGACACACACAGAGAAACAGACACACAGATAAACAGATGCATGACACATAGACAGTAACACACACCCATACAAAGACACACTGACACAAACAGATACACACATAGACACACACAGACACACAGAGATACAGACACACACAGAAACAAACACACGCAAACACACAGACACACAGATAAACAGATGCAAGACACACAGACATACATACAGAGTAACATACACACACTGACACACAGAGACATACGCAAAGACACACTGATATAAACAGATACACACACAGACACACAGAGATGCAGAGACACACACAGGAAAACAGACACACAGATAAACAGATGCAAGACACATAGACATATACAGTAACACACACCCACACAAAGACACACTGACACAAACTGATATACACACATAGACATACACAGACACACAGAGATGCAGACACACACAGAGAAACAAACACACGCAAACACACAGACACACAGACAGATGCAAGACACATACACATACACAGTAACACACACAGACATACACAAAGACACAGTGACACAAACACACACACATTTTAAATTAAGGCACCATTATTTACACAGTAGTTCCTTATAGTGTTTCAGGCCTGCAGTATTTTGACATCAATCCCACCACCAGTGTCCACAAACCTCCACCCATGTTCCCAGGTCACACTTGTGGATTTTACTTATTGTTTTTCTTGGTTTTTTTGGGGGGGGTCCCACCCAGCGATGCTCAGGGATGACTCCCAGCTCTGCACTCAGGGATCACTCCTGGCGGTGCTCAAGGGACCCTAGGGGATTCCGGGGACCGAACCCGGGTTGGCCGCGTGCAAGGCCAACGCCCTCCCTGCTGTGCTATTGCTCTGGCCCCTCACATTATTATATTATTATTATTATTATTTTGCTTTTTGGGTCCCACCCAGCAATGCTCAGGGCTGACTCCTGGCTCTGCACTCAGGGATCACTCCTGGCGGTGCTCAGGGGACCCTAGGGGATGCTGGGAATCGAACCCAGGTCGGCTGCATGCAAGGCCAATGCCCTCTCCGCTGTGCTATTGCTCCAGCCTCTCACATTATTATTAATTATTAATTATTATTATTATTATTATTATTATTTTGCTTCTTGGGTCCCACCCGGCAATGCTCAGGGCTGACTCCTGACTCTGCATTCAGGAATCACTCCTGGCAGTGCTCGGGGGACCCGATGGGATGCCAGGGATTGAAACCCGGTCAGCCTCGTGCCAGGCAGGAGTCTCACCCCTCTGGGGTCTCTCCAGCCGGCCCGTCTCTGCTCTCCCCTGGGCCCCAGGTGTGAGGAACAAACACGAGTTTCTGCTGAGAAGCTGTGTGGAGGTTTCTGGAGAGTTCCAGCCCAGGGGACCGACCATCTCTGCCCCCCTAAGACTCAGCAACGACGACGACGATAGCCCCAGCTGTAGGCCATTAGCTCGGGCCCGACTCCCGTAAGAGGGCCGGGCGGGCGCGGCTGCTGGCGGGAAGCCCGGCCTGGGATGAGGTAATAACCAACCCCGCCGGGCCAGGATCCGATCTGAGCTCTGCTTCCTGTAAGAGGCGTCCAGGAGGCGTCCAGGCCCTGTCCCGCATTCCTTGACGCAACACGGCAGAGAGCGCCCCGTGCAGGTGGGGCACCCAGGAGGCCTGACCTCTGCCCCGGGCCGGCCGTGAGGTGTGTGGATTCCGTGACGCCGCGTCACTTCCAAGAACCACCACCAAGGAGGGAGCTTGTGCCAGCTCCGGCCTCACCTACCCCCTCGCTGGACAGGCTCCGTTTCCTTCCCTTTCCCGGGCGGAGATTCTGCATCGATGGGCTGAAGTAGGGGTTGTGTGTGTGTGTGTGGTGCTGAGGACCAAACTCAGGGCTTCACACGTGCTAGGTACCTGGTGCTCATACTATTATTTTTATTGGGAGGGGGGAGTCACACCCGGCGATGCTCAGGGCTTTCTCCCGGCTCTGCACTCAGGAATCACTCCTGGCGGTGCTCGGGGGACCCTATGGGACGCCGGGGATTGAACCCGGGTCGGCCGTATACAAGGCAAACGCCCTCCCCGCTGTGCTATCACTCTGGCCCCTCATATTATTATTATTATTGTTGTTGTTGTTGTTGTTGTTGTTGGGCTGGAGCGATAGCACAGCGGTAGGGCGTCTGCCTTGCACGCAACCAACATGGCTGACCCGAGTTCGATTCCTCCGCCCCTCTCGGAGAGCCCGGCAAGCTACCGAGAGTATTCGATATGCCAGACACAGTAACAGCAAAGTCTCCAATGGAGACGTTACTGGGCCCGCTCGAGCAAATCCACGATCAACGGGAGGGCCTTTACCTTTTTATTATTATTGTTATTATTATTGTGCTGGAGCAATGGCACAACAGTAGGGCATCTGCCTTGCGCACAGCCAGCCCAGCTGACCTGGGTTCGATCCCTCTGCCCCTCTCGGAGAGCCCGTCAAGCTACGGAGAGTATCCCGCCCACACAGCAAAGCCTGGCAAGCTCCCTGTGGCGTCTTCGAGATGCCAAACACAGTCACAAGAAGTCTCACTATGGAGACGTGACTGAGCCCGCTTGAGCAAATCGATGAACAACGGGAGGACAGTGACAGTGACAGTATTATTATTATTATTATTATTACTATTATTTGCTTTTTGGGTCACACTCGGTGATACTCAGGGCTGACTCCCAGCTCTGCACTCAGGAATCACTCCTGGCGGTGCTTGGGGACCCTATGGGATGCCGGGGATCGAACCCGGGTCGGCCACGTATAACGCAAACGCCCTCCCTCGCTGTACTATCGCTCTGGGCCCTCATACTATTCTTTAGCTCCTGAATAATCCTGTTTTTTTTCGATGATGACCCCCAAATTGATGCTCAAAACCCACTCTACCATCTCTCCAGGGCGGGAAACCTTTGGTCAGGATCCGGGCCAGCTGCTGGGACCCAACCAGGCATGGGCCAGCCCTGGGGGGGAAGGGGCGGTGGAGTGGGGGTCTGGACTCTCCCTCACACCCATCAGAGCTCCAAGCTGTCCCTCTGTAGACTGCAGTGGCTCAGGCCACCAGCCTCGCCCCCCTCGGTGACTTCAGGGGCCTGGATGTTACCCGTGCAGAAGTTCTGGCTGGGGCGACTAGCTGGGTTGCAGGCGTCTGGCTGGCCAGGACTGCAGGAAGGCAGAAGGTCAAGGAGCTATGGGCCAGCCCAGGACGTCCAAGGGTCCAGCCTGCGTGGACCCACCCACCTCCTAATCTCTCCCGCCTTTAGGTTCGGTCCTATGGGGGTTTCAACCCCTAAGATGATAACGTGTGGATTCGGCGAGTTGGTTGATCCAGGATGCAGAACCCACAGGAAGGGATGATCAACCAGTGGGTGGGGTCTCGAGGAACTTGGGTCTTAGGGTCTCGAGAAACTTGGGTCTTAGGGTCTTGAGGAACTTGGACTTTAGGGTCTCAAGGGTCTTAGGGTCTCAAGGGTCTTAGGGTCTTGAGGAACTTGGGTCTTAGGGTCAACCAGTGGGTGAGATCTCAAGGAACTTGGGTTTTAGGGTCTCGACGGTTTTAGGGTCTCGAGGGTTTTAGGGTCTCGAGGAACTTGGGTTTTAGGGTCTCGAGGGTCTTAGGGTCTCGAGGAACTTGGGTCTTAGGGTCTCAAGGAACTTGGGTTTTAGGGTCTCGAGGGTCTTAGGGTCTTAGGGTCTCGAGGAACTTGGGTCTTAGGGTCTCGAGGGTTTTAGGGTCTCAAAGAACTTGGGCTTTAGGGTCTCGAGGAACTTGGGTTTGGTATTTGGGGGTCTTGGAGCCAGTCTCTTAAGGTTCTCTTAGGGGGAGCAAACTAGTCAGCCCGGGCAGGGGGGCTTCAGAAGTTAGTTGTAAACAGTTTGGTTCTTGTTCTCATGCCTGGCGGTGCTCGGGGCTTCCTCCTGGACCAGAGACCTCTCCTGGCCAGCTTGTGGGAACACATCGGGTGCCGGGTGTGGAGCCCGGGTCCCCGCGTGCAGGACGGGCGCCTTTCGCCACACCCGTCTTTCGCTTTGTGTACACAGATGTCTGGTACCTGTGGGTCAGTGTTTCTCGTTCTCGGGTCGTTCAAGGTCAACTGTACCTGACTTCCCTGGTACCAAAGACCCTTGGGAGAGTGGGCGGCATACACAGGGGGGAGGCAGCTGCGACCACCCACCCCTGGCTGGGGGAACCCCCACCAGCCGGGACTCCGCATCTGAATTCTCCCAGCACGGGAGAATTCAGCCGTACCACCTCCTCGGAGATCGCTCACCCCCTCTTCCTCTCTCCCTCGCATCCTCTCTCTCCCTCTCTCCCGCTCCCCCTTCCTTCTCTCTCTTCCCCTCCCTCCCTCCTTCCTTTCTTCCTTCCTTCCTTCCCTTCTTCCTTTTCTCTTTCATTCCTTTCTTCCCTCCTTCCTTCCTTCTCTCTCTCTTCCCCTCCCTCCCTCCTTCCCTCCTTCCTTCCTTTCTTCCCTCCTTCCTTCCTTCCCTTGTTCCTTCCTTCCCTTCTTCCTTCCTTCCTTCCTTCCCTTCTTCCTTCCTTCCTTCCCTTCTCCCTTCCTTCCTTCCTTCCTTCCTTCCTTCCCTTCTTCCTTCCTTCCTTCCTTCCCTTCTTCCTTCCTTCCTTCCCTTCTTCCTTCCCTCCTTCCTTCCCTTCTTCCTTCCTTCCTTCCCTTCTTCCTTCCCTCCTTCCTTCCTTCCTTCCTTCCATCCTTCCATCCTTCCTTCCCTCCCTCCCTCCTTCCTCCTTCCTTCCTTCCTTCCTTCCTTCCTTCCTTCCTTCCTTCCTCCTGCCTTCCTTGCTTGCTTCCTTCCTTCCCTCCCTCCCTCTCTCTCTCTCTTTTCCTCTTTCTCTCCCTCTCTCTTTCCATTTTTCCCTCCCTCCCTCCTTTCTTCCCTCCCTCTCTCTCCCTCTCTCCTGCTCTTCCCTCCTACCTCCCTCCCCCTCCCTCCCCCCAAGTCCCACTCTTCCTCAACTTTCTCCTGCCAACGGTTGGGGGCTTCCTGGCCAAGGGAGTGGTGTGACCATCTCCTCTCAATGACCCAGCGTCTCAAAGCACTAAGGGGTCTGCAGATGAGAGGTGACTCTCCCGGACGCAGGGGCAACTCAGCGGGCTGGACACTGGCTTTGTACGTGTGGGGGAGGGGCCTGGGTTCTTTCTGTCCTGCCTGGTGCTCTGAGCACCACCCGCGCCCCCCAGACTGACCCCACGCATCGAGCTAGAAGCAACCCCTCACCCCTGCCTGCCTGATGTGGCCCCCAAACTTGAATAAATGAATTGATAAAAATGATTTGTTTACCAGGTTTCTCTATTGCACAATCTGCAGCGTATCTGCTTGGCCAGGTTCAGCTTTTTTTTTGATCTGAAAAAATAGGGTCTCAAGAAGAGTGCGGCTGGGTAATCGGCTTTACCAGCCCCACGCCTGGGTTTTCTGGCATCTCGTAGAGGCGCCCTCCCTGGCATTCCTCTGCCCTCGCCCACTCCGAGACGGAGGAGTCCACGTAAGGCTCGTCCTGGCAAGACTCACTGTTCTTGGCCCGTTCCCGTCTTCGCTCCCGAGTCTCCAAATTCCTCTTTACGAGAAGCTGGCAGGGATCAAGATTGGGGGGAAAGCCAAACCCAGGGGCTCTTTCCTCTACTTTGGGCTTCGTGCCCACCTGCCCACTCTCCTAGATTATAAAAGTCGAATGCACGATGGGCACTCGACCCTTGTATGACTGCAACATAACCACCAAAGTGTGTGGGTCTGTAATTGTATCTCACGGTGTTTCGTTAAAAATAATTTTTTTTAAAAAAATGGGGCTGGAGAGATAGCACAGCGGGTAGGGCATTGGCCTTGCACGCAGCCAACCTGGGTTCGATTCCCAGCATCCCATAGAGTCCCCTGAGCACCGCCAGGAGTAATTCCGGAGTGCAGAGCCAAGAGTTAACCCCTGTGCATCGCCAGGTGTGACCCAAAAAGAAAAAAATTTTAAAATAAATTGGGCTGGAGCGATAACACAGCGGTAGGGCGTTCGCCTTACAAGCGGCCAACATGGCCGACCCGAGTTCGATTCCTCCGCCCCTCTCGGAGAGCCCGGCAAGCTGCCGAGAGTATTCGATATGCCAGACACAGTAACAACAAAGTCTCCAATGGAGACGTTACTGGGCCCGCTGGAGCAAATCGACGATCAACGGGAGGGCCTTTACCTTTTCGGAGAGCCCGGCAAGCTACCGAGAGTATTCGATATGCCATTAAAATAATAAAATAAAATATAATGCATTGGGCCGAAGAGTTTATAGAAATTAATATCAGAAGAGCTAATTTTATAGAATGAAGCAGAATTATCATTTTGCCTCACGGGGGAAGACATACCATAATAATATTATAGAAAACTTTAGGTATAAGTTCATTACAAAGACTATAAAACAAAATTTTCCTTTGGAAACCTAAGTTAATTATGTGTCTATATAGCACTCACACTTCCTTTAATAGACAAAAAAACAGCTCAATACACTTTTTTAGGGGCTGGAGCAATAGCACAGTGGAGAGGGCATTGGTCTTGCACGCGGCCGACCCGGGTTCAATTCCCAGCATCCCATATGGTCCCCTGAGCACCACCAGGGGTAATTCCTGAGTGCAGAGCCAGGAGGAACCCCTGTGCATCGCCGGATGTGACCCAAAAAGCAAAAAAAAAAAAATACACTCTTTTATTACCAGATCACCTCCTTCAAATAGAATATGTCACTTAAATCATGATTTTTTTTTTCTTTTTGGGTCACACCCGGCAATATTGGCTCAGGGCTGACTCCCAATTGGAGTGAGGAATTGCTCTTTGCAGGAAAGGAGAGTCAGCCCAAGGCCTTACCCAGGCCTTTTGGGTCCTTGTTCTCTACCGGAAAAAAATCAGTCCAACTGGTCAGTGGTTGGAATTAAGCACAAGTGTGTGTGGGGTGGAGGGTGGGTCAGAGAGAGAAGGGACCAGGGTGACCATAATAGCTGGGAAGGGTCATGCTGGACAAAAGATGAGGGTTACAAGCAGGTAAGGAATATTCTGGATAACCTTTCAGGATCAATATTGCAACCACAATGCCCAAAAGGAGAGAGTGAGAGAGAGAGAGAGAGAGAGAGAGAGAGAGAGAGAGAAAGACAGAGACAGAGAAAGAGACAGAGAAAGAGACAGAGAGGGACAGAGAGAGAGACAGAGAGAGAGACAGAGAGGGACAGAGAGAGAGACAGAGAGAGAGAGAGGAGAGAGAGAGGGAGAGGGAGGGAGGGAGGGAGGGAGGGAGGGAAGGAGAGAGGGAGGGAGAGAGGGAGGGAAAGCCCCTGCCATAGAGGCAGGCAGGGGTGGGGGTGATGGGAGGGACCCTGGGGACCCTGGTGCTGGGAAACGTGCCCTGGTGGAGGGACGGGGGTTGGGACCCTGTAGGACTGAAACCCAACCATGGACAGCTTTGGAAGGGTCTATCTCATGGTGATTCAATAAAAAAGTGAAAAAAAAAAAAGAATTTCAGTCCAGGTGAAATCCTTGGAAATATGGTGGTGGGGAGGTGTAATGGGGGTGGGTTTGGTGTGAAATGGCATCAATTATTGTAAAAAAAAAGACTTTATAAAAATAGAATTTAAAAAGGAAAGAAGGATTTCGGGTGGAGATGAGCGGCGAAGTAAAGCCAGGTCTCATTTGGAGAGAGCGAGAGAGGATGAGAGAAAGGGAGGGAGGGAGAGGTTCGGAGAGAACTCGGGCTTCCCCGAGGTGGAGGGTAGAGAGAGCCCCAGTGTACGTCCCGTGTTAGATATGAGATATCAACGTCCACATCTCAAGAGGGGAGATGCGGGCGACCCCTGTGCTCAGGCACCACATGCCCTTGGCCATGAACCATGGACCCAAGCAGCACCTGGGCCGGGGCAGCGTCTGTGCGCCCTTCCTTGGCTCAAGGTGCTTTCACAGGGTTTCTCCCAAGCTGTGGACAAGAGTCTGTTGCTAGACTCATTTGTGGAGTTATAAAAACATCATGGGCTGGAGCGATAGCACAGCGGGTAGGGCGTCTGCCTTGCACGCAGCCAACATGGCCGACCCGGGTTCGATTCCTCCGCCCCTCTCGGAGAGCCCGGCAAGCTACCGAGAGTATTCGATATGCCAGACACAGTAACGACAAAGTCTCCAATGGAGACGTTACTGGGCCTGCTCGAGCAAATCGATGATCAACGGGAGGGCCTTTACTTACTTTACTTTACTATAAAAATATCGTAATATGGGGCCAGAGCGATAGCACAGTGGGGAGGGCGTTTGCCTTGCACGCAGCCAACCTGGGTTCGATCCCCGGCATCCCATAGGGTCCCTCAAGCACCGCCAGGAGTAATTCCTGGGTGCAGAGCCAGGTGTGACCCAAAAAGCAAAAAAAAAATCATTATATGAGACTGACGCCCAAGGACAGTAGAGACCAGGGCCAGGAAGATTGCCCCATGGTTGGCAGCCGCCTCATGAGCTGGGGGAGAAGGCAGCTGGGATGGAGAAGGGGTCACTGAGTCAGTGATGGTTGGAGGGATCGCTCGGGATGGGAGATGTGTGCGGAGAGTAGACAGAGGACCCAACGTCATGGCCTCTCGGTGTCTGTATTGCAAACCAGGATGCCCCAAAGTAGAGAGAGAGTCTGGGGGAGATTGTCTGCCATGGAGGCAGGGGGAGGGTGGGATGGGGGGATACTGGGGACCTTGGTGGTGGGGAATGTGCACTGGTGGAGGGATGGGGGTTCCATCACTGTATGACTGAAACCCAAACATGAAAGTCTTGTAACTGTGTCTCACAGTGATTCAATTTAAAAAGAAAGTCTGTTGCTAGGTCAGTTGCCAAAGTGGGTAGAGATGGAGCAGTTGATAGTCTGCTTGGACTTTGACACTCCGGAGTGTCTCTGGGGTGGGTGGCAGGTGGGTCCAGCCTTCTCTGGTCTGTGTCTTAGTTCCTGTGTCCACGGCCTTATGGCTAGTTGGTTATAACTTCCCACGGATTCCATTGCCATGGGGACTTCTCTAGCTAGCTGCCTGCCTCAAATTTACCTTTTTTTTTTTTTGGCTTTTTGGGTCACACCTGTTGATGCTCAGGGCTGACTCCTGGCTCTGCACTCAGGAATCTCTCCTGGCAGTGCTCGGGGACCCTATGGGATGCCGGAAATCAAACCCAGGTTGGTTGTGTGCAAGGCAAACGCCCTCCCCACTGTGCTATTGCTCCAACCCCAAATTTACCATTTTTGACAGCAAAAAAAAATGTGACCCTACTCATCAAGAAAGAAGCCTAAAGATGTCCGCACTTCAAATAACTCATTTACAAAATAAAAGTTAAGAAAAACTGCACAGAAAAGGAGTTTTATCACAGCATTGATTAAATGTCAAAAAAAATTGGAAGCAACCTATATACAGTTGGTTTTGTAGAACAAACCAAAGATGGAAATGAAATACCATCTTTCAAGGTAAAAATTAGAAAAGTGAATAGAAATATTCATGCACCATAGTTTGCTAAATTCCGTTTGATTATGATAACATTGAAGTTTATAGTTATTCATCTGGATTAAAAGCCAAATTTATCCATAGAAATGGGATGGGTACTCGACCATTGTATGACTGAAACATCATCACAAAAGTGTGTAAGTCTGTAACTGTATCTCACAGTGTTTCATTAAATTTTTTTAAAAAATAAAATAAAATGAAATATAATGCATTGGGTCAATGAGTTTATAGAAATTAATATCAGAAGAGCTATTTCTATAAAATGAAGCAGAATTATAAGTTTGCCACAAGAGGGAGGACACGCCATAATACATTACAGAAAACTTTAGGGATAAGTTCATTATAGACTATAAAATTTTCCTTTGGAAACCTAAGTTAATTATGTTTCTACATAGCACTCACACTTCCTTTAACAGACAAAAAAGGCTCAATACACATTTTCATTACCAATTCACCTTCTTCAAATAGAATAGAGGTATATATGTCAATTAAATCATGACTTCTTAACTACAGGGATATTACACAGAACCGACATGAAAACCGCCATGAAGAAAATGTGTCTGTGTGTGTTTTGAATTCAATGGGAAACATTCCAACAAGCAAAGTACTGCATCTGGCCGCTGAATTGTGAATCTATAAAACTGTCACTGCACACTCAAAGTCTGAAAGTGTCAGCCTTGTGTCAGGATGGTAAAAATATAAGTGAATGTTCTTCTTTCACCAATTCAAATACTTGGACAATAAAATAAAAGGATCAAGAAAGAGTCGGAGGAGCCAGAAGAATAGCAAAGCAGGGAGGGCATTTGCCTTGCATGCGGCTGACCCGGGTTCGATCCCCGGCATCCTATAGGGTCCCCCGAGCACTGCCAAGGAGTGATTCCTGAGTGCAGAGCTGGGAGTCAGTCCTGAGCATCACTGGGTATGACAAAGAAAGAAAAGAAAAGAAAAGAAAGGAAAGAGAGAGAGAAAGAGGGAAGGAAGGAAGGAAGGAAGGAAGGAAGAGAAGGAAGAAATAAAGAGAAGGAAGGAAGGAAGGAAGGAAGGAAAGAAAGAAAAAGAAAAAGAGAAGGAAGGAAGGAGAAATAAAGAGAAGGAAGAAAGGAAGGAAGGAAGGAAGGAAGGAAGGAAGGAAAGAAGGAAGGAAGGAAGGAAGGAAGGAAAGAAAAAGAAAAAGGGAAGGAAGGAAGGAGAAATAAAGAGAAGGAAGGAAGGAAGGAAAGAAAATAAAGAGAAGGAAGGAAAGAAAAAGAAAGAGGAGGAAGGAAGGAAAAAGAAATAAAGAGAAGGAAGGAAAGAAGGAAGGAAAGAAAGAAGAAAGGAAGGAAAAGAAGGAAGGAAGGAAGGAAGGAAGGGAAAGAGAAAGAGAGAGGGAAGGAAGGAGGTAAGGAAGGAAGGTGGGAAGGAGAGAAAGAAAGAGAGTGAGAGAAAGAAAAGAAGTAAGGGAGAGAGGAAGAGAGGGAAGGAAGGAGGGAAGGAGAGAAAGAAAGAAAGTGAGAGAAAGAAAGGAAAGAAGGAAAGAAGGAAGGAAGGAAAGGAAAGGAAAGGAAAGGAAAGGAAAGGAAAGGAAAGGAAGAAAGGAAAGGGAGGGAGGAAGGGAGGGAGGGAGGAAGAGAGGGAAGGAAGGAGGAGAGAGAAAGAGAAAGAAAGAGAGAGTGATAGAAAGAAAAGGAAGGAAGGAAGGAAGGAAGGAAGGAAGGCAGGCAGGCAGGCAGGCAGGCAGGCAGGCAGGCTGGAAGGAGAGAGAGAGAGAGAGAGAAAGAAAGAAAGAAAGAAAGAAAGAAAGAAAGATAAAGAGTGAGAGAAGGAAGGAAGGAAGGAAGGAAGGAAGAAAAAGAAGGAAAGAAGGAAAGGAAGGGAAAGAAAGAAAGAAAGAAAGAAAGAAAGAAAGAAAGAAAGAAAGAAAGAAAGTGAGTGAGTGAAAGAGTTGCAGGGTTGTGGCATTCTCCTCAGACATGGCTAACCCAGAGAAAGGGAAAGTTCTACTTTATTTTCTCTGGGCTTCGACTCCTCAAGCATGACAGAAACGCTCCCCGGGGCCCGTCCATTAAGCGTGTCCCGAATCTTTATCTCTTTGACAGAAATGAGCGTCTTCTCCGGGAAAGCGGTTTTACGAGGATTCTTAGGCAACGTTGCTTAATCAGCCAAAACTACATTTAGCCCAAAATCTGGGAAAAGCCTCGTGTCCTGGGCTCGGCGTGACTCAGAGAACTGTCTCCGCAGGGTCCGGGGGCACACGCCCTTCTGTGCCACCTCTGGGCTCCGCGGCCACACCCCAGCCTCCCCTCCTGTTTCCCAACGCTCGTCTGTTTCTCACCCTGACCATTACAGCAGCGCCCGCCACCCACTCCGAGGGCTTCGTGGAAGTGACTCACGGGGCTGCCTACTGGAAAGTCCATCCGGAGCGATCTGGTCTCCACGACCCGGCGAGCTCCTGGCGCCCACGGTCACTGTCCTCCTGCTATAGTGACCTCAGCTAGCCAAACGACGCCTGGCGGGGAAAATGACCGAGAGGAAGACCCCAACCCTACACGGGCAATCTCGCGAGCCGTGCACCCAAAGAAACCAGGGTTCGACCCGAGTGTGGAGCTTGGCAACAAAACGTTTTGTTCTACCATGAAGCTTTAGTTTATTCTTCTCAGTTGCTTGTTGGAATTGGAAGGAAGGAAGGAAGGAAGGAAGGAAGGAAGGAAGGAAGGAAGGAAGGAAGGAAAAAGGAAGGAAGAAAGGAAGGAAGGAAGGAAGGGAGAAAGGAAGGAAGGAAGGAAGGAAGGAAGGAAGGAAGGAAGGAAGGAAGGAGAGAGAAAGAAAGAGAAAGAGAGTGAGATTTATTTTTATTTTGGGGGGGGTCACACCCAGCGATGCACAGGGGTTACTCCTGGCTTTGCACTTAGGAATCACTCCTGGCGCTGCTCAGGGGACCCTATGGGATGCTGGGGATCGAACCCTGGTCGGCCACGTACAAGGCAAACGCCCTGCCGCTGTGCTCTTGCTCCAGCCCCTCAATTGCTTGTTCTTTTAAACATGCATTACTTGACTGTTAATTCATATATTGCTTATTTTTTAATTTATTTACTTGCTTTTTGGGTCACATCTGGCGATGCACAGGGGTTACTCCTGGCTCTGCACTCAGGAATCACTCCTGGCAGTGCTCAGGGGACCCTATGGGATGCTGGGAATCGAACCCGGGTCGGCCGCACACAAGGCAAATGCCCTTCCCGCTGCGCTATCGCTCCAGACCCATGCTTACATTTTTAAAATTAAAAAATGATTTTCAAAGGTACTGCTGCTTGAGACTTAGACTGACAATAATTCAATATCAACCCCTCCACCAGTGTCCCCTAATCCCTTCCCACCCCAAACAATTGTCGGTAGAGTGAGAACACTGACGTTTGAATGAGTTCCATAGAATCTCCCCTTCTTTCCATAGGGGACACCCCCAGTCTCTTAGGGGGGAGTTGGGGCTAAGCTCAGGGTTTCACACTTGCTCTGACCCTTGACCCTCTCAGTTCTGAGGCATCTCTCGAGAATATTAGCAATTCTGCTCCTGCATGGCCGATAAGAATATTCAGGTCTAGGTAAGGCAGGCGCCTGGGTCAGCCCGCGCTTGCTTTGCACGAGGCCTACCCAGATTTGGTCCCCAACACCCACACGGTCTCCTAAGCCTGTCAGGGGTGAGCCTTGGGCAAAACTGGCCACACCCACCTGTGCCAATAAATAAATAACCAATAATAACCAATAAATAGTATTGGTTATTATAACCATTAATAACAATAACCAATAAGAACCAACCAATAATAGCCAATAACCAATAACACCCGATAATAACCAATAAGACCAATGAATAATGACTATTAAAAGCCATAAAAATTAAAACCACAAATAACCAATAATAGCCAATAACATTGGTTATTGTAACCATTAATAATAACAATAATAACCAATAGTAACCAATAACAACCAACCAATGATAACCAATAACAACCAACAATAACCAATAAAACCAACCAATAAAGCCAGCCAATAAAACCAAACAATGATAACCAATAAAAGCCATAAGAAATTAAAACCATAAAGACCCAATGATATTGGTTATTATTACCAATAATAATAATACCCAGTACAAAACAACAAGCAAATACATCCCCAGTCAGAGTTCGAATCAAAAGGAAGTTGAGTTTCTTTATGCCTAGGGCTGGAGCGATAGCACAGCGGTAGGGCGTCTGCCTTGCACGCAGCCAACATGGCCGACCCGAGTTCGATTCCTCCGCCCCTCTCGGAGAGCCCGGCAAGCTACCGAGAGTATTCGATATGCCAGACACAGTAACAACAAAGTCTCCAATGGAGACGTTACTGGGCCCGCTCGAGCAAATCGACGATCAACGGGAGGGCCTTTACTTTACTTTACTTTAGACTAGTTCCAGACAGGCTAGTTCAAGCCCCCGTGCTCAGGAAGACGCCGTTAACTCCAGTCAGCCCCGCGTGCAGATCCCGTGTACCAGATCCCAGCTGGTCTGGGGTGCGTCAGCCTCCATCTGCAGGAGGTGCGTGGGGCCTCGCACAGAGAAAGGCGTCTCTGGAGAGTGTCTAATGCAGAGAAAATACACACACACACACACGCACACGCACACATGTGCACACACATGCACGTACATGCAAACACGTGCACACATGCACACACAGCACACATACACACACACACACACACTCTCTAGTTCTCTCTGACGATATCCCTGGGTCCAGCAGAAGCTCAGAAATGGGTGTTTGTGTGATGGAGAGTGTGACCATCTGCCCTGCAGCCCAGTGTGGGTCCAGGGCTGCTCAGGGTCCCGTTGTCTCACTTCCTCTGATTCCCTCATCCCCCAACCCCAAACCCAAACTCACTTTTAGCCTGAGTAAGTGAGAGCTAATTAATTGGACATGAAGAAACATTTTTAGGGGCCAGAGACATAGTACAATAGGTAATGTGCTTACCTTTCAGGCGGCTGATCTGGGTTTGGTCCTTAGTCCCCCAAGTCTGCCAGGAGTCAGCCCCGAGCACAGAGCCAGGAGTCAGCCCCGAGCGCAGAGCTGGGAGTCAGCCCTGAGCACAGAGCTGGGAGTCAGCCCTGAGCACAGAGTCGGGAGTCAGCCCTGAGCACAGAGTCGGGAGTCAGCCCCGAGCGCAGAGCCGGGAGTCAGCCCCGAGCACAGAGCTGGGAGTCAGCCCCGAGCACAGAGTCGGGAGTCAGCCCTGAGCACAGAGCCGGGAGTCAGCCCCGAGCGCAGAGCTGGGAGTCAGCCCTGAGCACAGAGTCGGGAGTCAGCCCTGAGCACTATCGGGAGTGATTCAAAACCAAACCAAAAAATCCTTAGTGAGCAAAGAAATGATTCAGAGGGCCTAGAGCTGGATCAGGAGCCTGCCTCGTCCTGGGGGTGCCAATAGCTGAGTATTTACGGCGTGAACTTCTCACCGAAGTTCCTAAAGATGCATTTAGTGGATAAATTCACCCAGACCAGCCTCGCTACCCAGAGACCTGAAGTCAGTCGGTTCTATGGAAACTCAGTGCCATGAGTTGGGAGTCTCTTACTTTCTCCATCCCGATTAGGCAGCGAAAAAAACATTTTATGACAAGAGGAATGTGTTCGTGGAGAGGTTTAAAATTATTTTTGGCTGGGGCAATAGCACAGCAGATAGGACACTTGCCTGGCATGTGGCTGACCCGGGTTCAATCCCCGGCACCCCACAGGGAGACCCCCGAACTTCTCCAGGAGTGATCCCTGAGTGCAGAGCCTGGAGTAACCCCTGAGCATCACGGGTGTGGCCCCCAAATTAAAAAATCATGAATTATTGACTGTAATAGGGTGTGTGTTGTGCTTGTCCTCTTTCCAAGCCTAGAACTTGAAGTTGAGCAGGAATGTTATTAGAACAGATTAGTCGATCAATTGATGAGTGCCATGTGTCACCATTACATGACCCAAAGAATGAAGAGGACAGATAATCCTGAGAGGTGAGGAAAAGAAAACATGGTCACTGTAAGAGTCCATGTCTGTGTGTCTCTCTGTAGCTGAACTTCTTAGTTTTCTCAGCCTTTTTTTTTTCTTTTTGGGTCCCACCCGGGGATGCTCAGGGCTGGACTCCTGGCTCTGCACTCAGGAATCACTCCTGGCGGTACTCGGGGGACCCTAGGGGATGCCGAGGATTGAACTCAGGTTGGCCACGTGCAAGGCAAACACCCTACCCGCTGTGCTATTGCTCCAGCACCTCTCGGCATTTTAAAATAAATGCTAACCCGTGGTGGTGGAAAATGGGCACTGGTGGAGGGATGGGTATTTGATCATTGTATAACTGAAACCCAAGCACAAAAATTTGTAAGTCTATAACTATACCTCATGGTGTTTCACTAATAAATTAATTAATTAAAATAAATATTAATAGAGGAAAAAGCAGGCAGAACTCTCCATGACATTGACATTTAAAGGTGTCTTTAAGGATAAAACGCCACTGACCAAGAAAGCAAAAGCAAAGATAAACAAATGGGACAATGTTAAATTCAGAAGCTTCTGCCCTTCAAAGGGAATGACCAGGATATGAAGACAGTCCAGGGGTGGGTGGGAGAAATTATTTACCCAGAAAGCATTTCTTAAGGCAATGGTGGCCCCCAAAGGTGCATCTGTCTTAAAGAAACAGTATGAAGAGCTGGAGTTGGAGGGCATTTGTCTGTCTTGCATATGGTTCGATCCGTGGCATTCTATAGGGTTCCTGAGCACAGAGCCAGGAGTAATCCCTGAGTATTGCCAGGTATGGAAGAAGAAGGTGGAGGAAGAGGAGAAAAGGAAGAAGAAGAGGAGGAGGAAGAGGAAGGGAGAGGAGAAAGAAAGAAAAAAGGAAAGAAGGAAGGAAGGAGAAATAGAAAGAAAGAAAGAAAGAAAGAAAGAAAGAAAGAAAGAAAGAAAGAAAGAAAGAAAGAGAAAAAAGAAGAAAAGAAGGAAGGAAGGAAGGAAGGAGAAATAAAGAAAGAGAAAGAAAGGAGAAGAGAAGTGAGAAGAGAAGAAAGAAGAGGGAGGGAGGAAGCAAGGAAGGGAGGATGGAAGGATGGAAGGAAGGATGGAAGGAAGGAAGGAAGGAAGGAAGGAAGGAAGGAAGGAAGATGAGGATGTTGAGAATAGACAAGAACCAGGACCTAGAAAGCCCTAGAACATTCTCTGCCTCTCTGTATATGAATACACTGCCCATCTGTCCCTCTCTTTCTTAGACCTCGGTTACAGGCATCCTCAGCTCTCAGTTCCAAACTTCCAGAACGGGGAAATGTTTGGTCCAGTTCAGTTCAGTCCCGACTCAGACTCTCATTGACAGAGCCAGAGAAACTCACGGTGGCAAGTGACGTTCTTGAGTGGGTGGGCTACTCTGCCTAGCAGCACTTATTCTTGGTTCCAAAGTCTAGGCTTGGAAAACTGACAAAAAGCAAGACACACAGGAGTGGTGGGAAGGGAAAGGGTCCTGAGGATGGGCTACTTATTTTTCTTTGGGGGCCACCCCCGGCGATGCTCGGGGCTGACTCCTGACTACACTCAGGAATCCCTCCTGGCGGTGCTCGAGGGACCCTATGGGATGCCGGGGATCGAACCTGGGTTGGCCACGTGCAAGGCAAACGCCCTCCCCACTGTGCTATCGCTCCAGCCCCAGAGTGGTTACTCAGAGGTATCCAGATGCCTCTGAATTGCAGGACAAGGCTAGACTCTAATTTCTGTCTTTACAAAGGTCACAATCTCAGAATCCACAAGCACACACACACACACACTCACACACACTCCAGTAAAACCTAGTTCCGTGAGCCAGTACAGGACCAAGAGCATCGCTCTCAGAGAGACAGAGTGGAAAGGCACAAAGCTTTCTTGTTTGTTTATTTCTTGGGGTTGATTTGGGACCACACACAGCTGTGCTCTGGGCTCATCCCACCATACAGGGCACCAGGTCAGATCCAGGCCAGCTATGGGCAAGGCAAACGCCCTACCCGCTGTGCTATTTCTCCACCCCCCAAGTTAAACAAAACTTACAGGATGAGACGTGAATTCAAATTGTGGTACTGATTCTTTTCCTGCTAAGTAGGTACCCCCTAGATTCCTCCTTGGGGCGGGGGAGGGGGAGGGCTTCCCCTACGTGATCATGTGGAGATGGTAGTTCACTTGAAGGCGTTTCGTGATGGCTTAAATGTATGCGGAGAAGTTAGTACAAGGGTTAGTTAGGGTCAAGGCGTGTGTGTTGTCACCGTGCTTGGGAAATATTGAGTCCGAAGCTAGATCAAGAGCAGGACCTGGCAGCTGGAAGATAGAAAGGGTCACTGAGTCAGTGATGGCTGGAGGGGTCGCTCGGGATGGGAGACGTGTGCTGAGAGTAGATCAAGGACCCAATGTGACGGCCTCTCGGTCTCTGCATTGCAAACCAGGATGCCCCAAAGTGGAGAGAGAGTCTGGGGGAGATTGTCTGCCATGGAGACAGGGGGAGGGTGGGAAGGGGGGATACTGGGGACCTTGGTGGTGGGGAATGGGCACTGGTGGACGGATGGGGGTTCGATCACTGTATGACTGAAACTCAAACGTGAAAGCTTGTAACTGTAGCTCACAGGGATTCAATAATAATTTAAAATAAAGAATAGAACCTGGGGGTGGGGTGGAGAGGGAAAAGAGTGTTGGGGGTACAAGTGGGGGAACAAACAGACCATGCCACTCCCATCCGTTCCCTCCGTTGAGTTCGGATTTACCTGGGAGGGGCTCACGGTCCTGCTTGGTCTCCCGTGAATAGGTGGGTTTGAGCAGATAGTCCATGACATACCAGGTAGAAGTTGGCTGAACAGGTTGACCGGGAACATTTTCTCTCCGACAAGCGTGCCCGGTGCTGAAAAACCTTTTCCAAACACTTTGGGTTTAAGTACAGGGGATGTGAGGAATTAATCAAGACTAATTTCAAGCACCTGATCCCATGAACGCACAACATAGATCCATGCCCCTGCAGGCAATTAGGAATGCCCTTTCCACCTTTGGCGAGAAGGAAGTCACTCAAGAGGATGCACATGTTTAATTGTGCATTCTACCGAGTTCAGAAAATTCATGCCACAAACACGAGGTATATTTTAGCATCTCTCTTGGCCAGATTTCACGAGGGTGAAAGGCAGAGATACCAACCAGCCTTCGACTATTTTAAGGTTCCTGTTAAGCACCCTGGCGGAGTCTTCCAGAACCCTCCCCTGCCAGGACAGTTTGTTCACTTCAGAAGCTAGAAGGGGGTGTTTGGGCCAATAAATCCAAATTTATTTTGTAGTAGTCACTTTTCTTAATTGAAGTGTTTTCCAGATGTTGCCTAAGTCTGACTGTCTGGGCTCGCACCCAATACATGAGGAAAGTTTGATTTCATAGGTTGTCACTGTTGATTTTGTCTGACCTTTGGACTAATTGGTCCATCCTCATAGATTTGCTCTGATATATAAGACGTCCAGAACATTGGAGAAACTCACTCTCCATCTACTGGTAAGGTTCAATGTTCATTTGCTTCCTGAAAATGTGTGTGTGTGTGTGTGTGTGTGTGTGTGTGTGTGTGTGTGTGTTTCAGCTCATTGGGGATAGACTTTCTTAAGGTGCTTGAAGAATTTATGAGGATAGTAGTTAGAAGGGTTTGAAAATGATCATCTTGCTCAGTGCCCGTTATGAGATTGTTAAGGGGAAATTGTAGCAACAATTTAGTTAAATTTTACTCTACTGCAGCAACATTTTACTGCATTATGAGAGAGTCGAGGGGAAATTGTAGCAACAATTTAAATGTTACTATATCCCATTATGAGAGAATTAAAAGGGGGAAATTATAGCAACAATTTAAATGTTACTGTATCCCATTCTGAGAGAGTTAAGGGGACATTGTAGCAATCATTTAGTTAAATGTGACTGTACCCCATTGTGAGAGAGTTAAAGGGAAATTGTAGCAACAATTTAAATTTGACTGTATCCCATTATGAGAGAGGTAAGGGGGAATTGCAACAATTTAGTTAAATTGTATTGAAACTCATTTTTTTTCTAAAATGGGATTTTTAATCCTTGCTCTGTAAGTAACATGAGAATAGAGCTTTTTAGACAAATCTGGTGTTTTACTGGGGCATAGTGAGATTCTCCAGTATTGAAACAGTCAACACCAGGTGGTGTTGGGAGTTTCTCTTCATGAGCTTAAATCCACTGGGCAAATATTCTCTATGGAATAAATCTTGCTTCAAGAATGGCTTTTTTTTTTTTAGCATTTTGGAAGTTGCTGGCAGCTGGTTACACACGGACATAAGGGGGCTGTGAAATCCAAGAGGGGGTTACTGATTCTCTGCTCTGCTTTTCAGCCAAGACTTCGAGCCCGAGAACGCCATGGATTGGAAAATGCTTCCTGCGTGTTTGCTGCTACTCATTTCTCTCTTCTGGATTCAACAAGCTGCTTCCCAAGGTAACGACACCCCCCCGAAACACTGCCCGCTCGCCACTAGCTGGGCACTTGCTCCTGACTTGGAATCGAGAGAGAGAGAGAGAGAGAGAGAGAACAAGGGAGAGAGAGGTTTATAAAAGTCACATGGCTTTGAGTTTTGAGCTCAAGGTAGGACCTGAGAATTATGCAGTATATAGCATTTAATTAGGACCTTTTGCCATTTTTTTCACTTCTATCTCATGCACTATAAGATGTCTCGAGAGAGTTTGAGCTTTTCCACAGAATAATTTTGTGCTCTGAAAGCCGTTGAAAAACAACTGACCACAAATATAATAATGTGCATCATGGTTCTAGTGTAATTATCTGTATATTTTTGTTAATGACACCCTTAGACTTTTAGTTTAATAATCATTTAATTCTAGAAATAAAGATACTCAACATTATACTTGTACATTCTTATGACTGTCATAGAATTGTGCATTGCCAATTGTGAAATGATTTTTCACACAGCGGGGAGGGCACTTGCCTGGCATGTAGCCGACCTGGATTCGATCCCCGGCATCCCGTAGGGTCCCCTGAGGCTGCCAGGAGTTATCCCTGAGTGCAGGGCCAGGAGTCAGCCCTGAGCATTAACCCCTGGGTGTGACCCAAAACCAAACCCAAACAAACCCAAACCAGACAAGATACAACTATGCTGTGATACAATATTACAATAATATTCAGAGGAGTTGAAAAGAGCAATTTCACAGTTTCTAAATCTTTTATGATTTTTCTGTTTACATGAAACATATTTATAAGAACATCAAGTAAATAATTTATTTTGGCATTAAGAAGTCATTTTGGCATTGATATCATGTTCTACCGAGTCTGATAACGCTTGCAAAAGACACTTTGTATCTCTGACAGGAGCTCTCTTTCTAACAAGAATTATTTGGGGGGCTGGAGTGATAGCACAGCAGGTAGGGCGTTTGCCTTGCATGCGGCTGACCTGGGTTCGATTCCCAGCATCCCCTAGGGTCCCCCGAGCACCGCCAGGAGTGATTCCTGAGTGCAGAGCCACGAGTCAGCCCTGAGCATCACCAGGTGTGACCCAAAAAGCAAATAAATAAATTAAAGTCAAGGTGCAGGATTCTCCTCTGAAATGATATTTAGGACATTTCTAGCAAGAGAATTAAAACTTCTTGAGACTTGCAATGTCTCTTTTGCAAACCACAGCACTCAAAAGGAGAGAGAGAACGAAAGGGAATCCCCTGCCACAGTGGTAGGGTGGGATGGGGGGAAGGGGGGTGGGAGGGATACGGGGACTGGTGGTGGTGGAGAATGGGCACTGGCGGGGGGATGGGTATTCGATCATTGTATAATTGAAACACAAGCACAAAAGTTTGTAAGTCTACAACTGTACCTCGTGGTGTTTCACTAATAAAAATTTAAGGGAAAAATTAGTTTTTCCTGTAGTCTTAAGAGCAGTATCTAATAGCTTTGCAATCATGTGATATTAATATTCATATATTTGCATATAAATTACCCTTTAAGACATATTTCATATTATTTATAAGGAAAATCTGCTGAAAAATGTAGTGACTGTTAAAACCAGCAATAAAATTCATCTATAGTTTAGAAAAAAAACCTTCTTGAGACTTGAGCACAAGACATCACTCGATCCTGAACACAGTTTCAGAATCACTCTGATAAGGAATGATGGAAAAAAGACAAGGCAGTGAGCGTAGATATTTAGCAAGAAATGACTTTCCCTGGTACGTCTCCTCACACCATTGCGAGGGCCGTTAGCCCTCAGCCAACTTCCTGGTGTAGTTTTACGTCTGGGGTCTGCCAGGTAGGGGTCTATGACAGCAGGTTTGATTTGCATTTCAGAAGTTGTATGTTAGTTGCTCAAATCCGTTGCCGTCAAGGGCAGATGTCTGCTCTGTGAAAAGGAACGCTTCCTGCAATGGTGGCTGGCTGGCTTCCGGGCTCAGGAACGTGCTAATTGTCCAAGAATAACCTTGGATGTGGTCTTGTCTGCTTTCCTTGCCTTCTTATCCCATGCCCACTTATTTTCTCTATATATAATATATGTATTGATATACATACACTATATATGCATTTGTACGTATTGTGCACGCGTGTTTGCCAAAGGATCTCAGGATCTCTGGTTTGTTTGCCTATTAAACCCCGTAACTTTCCTGGGCCCCTCTCCTGAGTTTTCCCCGTGTGTCTCAACATCCTCTGTGGACGTGTACAGAGCACCTAGCCAATCCCCACTCCCCCTGAAGACTTGGAAGGGACGGGGCGTGTGGCTGGGATCCACCTGTTGGCTACGATTTTCTCAACCTAGAGTTAGATGGTCACGACCGTTTGGTTCTGTTGAACCAGAGTTGCCCCATCCACGATTCTGAAAAAGAAAAAAAAAATAAAGAGAATTGATTAATTGTTAATTGATGAATTAATTAGCAGTCACTTTTGTCAGATAGGGGTAGGAGCCAAAGCAAACCTGGTACCACCAGCTCGTTCCAAACTCACCCCCAGGAAGGGACCAAACTGTGTCGAGGCGTCTGAGCTGCATTTGCTGAGTCTGACGCTTTAGTTTTCTGTCAGAGCGGAGCCCTCGGCATCAATGCCAGGAGGTCCTCGCTGGCCTTTCTGTGGCTATGCCGTCTGACAGATATGCCTCACTAACGGGAGCCCGTTAGCTGGGAGCGAGTGGAATGCCAACGACTCCCTTTCAGACTCCTGATTTCTGAGTCCGGGCTGAGCTATGTTCCCCCAGAACATAGCTCCTGTCTTTGCCTGTGCCCCAAAGAGGAAAAATAGCTCCGTGCTCCATCCAGAGATGACATGCCCGGGTTGGGGGGTGGGGAGGGTCCTGTTGCCTCTCTTCCTGCTCCCCCCCAAGAGGGGCCAAGCCACCATGTATCACCTGACTCTCAGAAGTCTTAAACCAGGGCTGGAGCAATAGCACAGCGGGTAGGGCGTTTGCCTTGCACACGGCCGACCTGAGTTCGATTCCCAGCATCCCCTAGGGTCCCCCGAGCACCGCCAACAGTGAGTCCTGAGTGCAGAGCCAGGAGTCAGCCTTGAGCATCTCCAGGTGTGCCCCCCAAAATAAATAAATGAATGAGGTCCCCAAAACCTCATAGGGTCCCCTGAGTACCCCCAGGAGTGATTCCTGAGTGCAAAGCCAGGAATTAGCCCTGAGCATTCTCCAGGTGTGACCCAAAAAGCAAGAAAGAAAGAAAGAAAGAAAGAAAGAAAGAAAGAAAGAAAGAAGAGGGGCTGGAGCAATAGCATAGCAGGTAGGGCGTTTGCCTTGCACACAGCCAACCAGGTTTCAATTCCCAGCATCCCATAGGGTCCCCCGAGCTCCGCCAGGAGTGATTCCTGAGTGCAGAGCCAGGAGTTAGCCCTGAGCATCTCCAGGTGTGACCCAAAAGGAAAAAAAAAAAAAAAAAAAAAGAAAGAAAGAAAGAAGTTGTAAACCAGTGTCAGAGCGGAAAGACTTGCTCAGGGAAGCCCCTAAGAAACCCGCCCAGGAGCTGGGGCTCAGCCTCACGTCCACCCCCCCGGGAAGGGTCTGGCCATATTCACGCCGCTGTTGTGTGCTTCTAGATTTGTCAAGCTGTGCAGGGAGATGTGGGGAAGGGTACTCTAGAGACGCCCCCTGCAACTGTGACTATAATTGCCAACACTACATGGAGTGCTGTCCGGACTTCAAGAAAGTCTGCACTGTCGGTAAGTTGGAGGGGGCGGGGGGCGTGTGCCAACACCCCCCCCACGGCCCCCACCACGTGCCGCTCGCTGCCGCCTCTTGCTTTTTTGAAGCTTTGCCCTCCCCGTCCATGTTTGCCGTGTGCTGCCCAGACGCCTGGATTGGGCAGGGAGATCGGGTCGCCGGTTCCGACGGGGAAAATTTCTTCCCGCGTCCATTGAGGAACCAGTGATTCGGGGATCATTGAGCAGGTGAAGCCCCCTATGACCAGCTGACCCCAGGGTGCTGAGTCAAAAGAGCAGAAGAGGGGCTGGAGTAGTAGGACAGCGGGGAGGGCGTTTGCCTTGTATACGGCCAACCTGGGTTCGATTCCCAGCATCCCCTAGGATCCCCCGAGCAACGCCAGGAGTGATGCCTGAGTGCAGAGCCAGGAGGAACCCCTGTGCATCGCCAGGTGTGACCCAAAAAGAAAAAAAAGCACAAAAGAGCAGAAGAGTCCGACTTGGCCTGTGGGACCCCTGATTCCATCCCCGCCCCACCCCCACGTTACTGGGAGTGAGCCCCAACTCTGAACGGGAGAATTTGTTGTTATTGGAGGGGCTACTCAGAGCTGGCTCCCGGCTCTGTGCTCCGGGATCACTCCTGTCATGAGTCGGAGGGGGTGCCGGGGATTGAACCCAGGTCAGTCCGTGTAAGAGAAGCACCTTCCTCTCAGTCCACTTCTCTGGTGACCCCCCCCCCCCAGAAAAAGCAATTATTGCCTGAGTGGCCCAGAGGAATTGTTTCGTCTTGGGGAACCCTTTGTCTTATCCCCAAAACAAACCCACCAGGAAGAGTTTTGCCTACTCTGAGACCCTGGAGAGGAGCAAAACTTGCAAAGCGAAGCCTCAGTGGCCCAAGGGAGCCTTTGCGACAGGCCACGTGGGGTGGAGACACTAAGACAGAGGCAGCTCAGGAAAAACCTGAAAGGCGTCTTAAAGATCTGTTGGTCTTAGCATAGCGGGTAGGGCATTTCCCTTGCACGCGGCCGACCGGGTTCGATTCCCAGCATCCCATATGGTCCCCTGAGCACCGCCAGGAGTAACTCCTGAGTGCAGAGCCAGGAGTCAGCCCTGAGCATCGCCGGGTGGGACCCCAAAAAGCAAAAAAAAAAAAATCTGTTGGTCTCAGCGTTCGTGCTGATACACACAGCAGGTCCGTTTATGCACCAGGGATGCTGTTTGGGCGCCCCTGGGCTTGGGGGTGGGAGGGACCAAGAACCGGGTTCCCTAGTCCTACGACTTACAGGGCTGCGGGACCCCAAGGCCAACCAACCACCTTCTACTCCAAAGCAGGTGCGGGGTGGTGGGTGCAGGGGGACGAAATCTGGCCACCTCGAGCTGGCAAGGGTCCCTGCAGAGCTCAACCTTCGCCAGGCCACCTGATGGAGGAGGGGGGTTGGGCAGCGACAGCCCCCTCCCCCGGGAACGCGGATGGGAGGAAGTGGGGGGGGGGGGGTTCGAGGCCGACGCGGGGCGCTGCGGGTCTGTGACCGCGACTCTCCCCTTTGCCCCGGCCAGAGCTGTCCTGCAAGGGCCGCTGCTTCGAGTCCTTCGCCCGCGGCCGGGAGTGCGACTGCGACGCGCAGTGCAAGACGTTCGGCAAGTGCTGCCCCGACTACAAAGACTTCTGCGAGGAAGGTGAGGCCCCGCCGCACGCCCGCGCTCCTATTTCATCCGGGACCCCCGTGCGCGCTCCTGCTCCATCCGGGACCCCCGTGCGCGCTCCTGCTCCATCCGGGACCCCTGTGCGCGCTCCTGCTTAATTCAAGACCCTCGTGCACTCCTGCTCCGTGGGGACCCCTGTGCGCGCTCCTGCCCCATCCGGGACCCCCGCGCGCACTCCTGTTCCATCTGGGACCCCCTTGAGCGCTCCTGCTCCATCCAGGACCTCTATGCGCGCTCCTGCTCCATGGAGACCCCCGTGCGCTCCTGCCCCATCCGGGACCCACGTGCGCTCGTGCTCCATCTGGAGGCCCTGCGCACCTGTCCAGCTCCCTGGGACTGTCTCTCCCGCCCAGGCAAGCTGCCAGCACTCGTCCCCACAGACCCTCCGCTGACAGTTGGGCTTGTCCAAGGACTAGGGACGGCTCAGAGTGCGTTTTGGGCACCACCAAGTGGACGCCCAGCAGGAAGTGGTCACTGGGCGAGGACCCTCCCCCTGGCCCTGGCGCCCTCTTTCCCGCAGTCTGCAGCAGAGGCGCCTGCCAGGGGCTGGGGTCCTGGAGAGAGGAGCCCCCTGGGCTCCCCTCAGGGCGTGCTTGAGACTAAGCAAAGTCCAAATTCACCAATCTTGGCGGCGCAGCCCAGCCGAGCTCTGGGTCTTCCCGCGTGCCCGCTCAGCCCGGGTGTGACAGGCTGCGGGCTTGCATAACCTCGTTGGACCGGGCGGCTGGTTTCTCTCCAGGCGGCACGGGGGAAACTGTGACTCAGCACGGCTCAGGGACACTTCCTGACCCGGCCGTGTTTTCCCTGGAAAGCTCTGTGGCCGGACGGAGACAATCCCCCGTTGGTCTCGGGCTGGGGTGCAGGGTCCCTGCAGGAGGGTGTTTACCCAGCACGAGGGCAGCGGGGGTGAGGGAGGCCACCGGGACCCCCAGCAGTTTCCCAACCTCTCCGAATAATCCAGGCTCGGTGGGGATTTTTAGAATTCCCGGCAGGGCCGCCACGCTGCGCCTGACTCTCGACTCAGTGCTCTGAGCACTGCTTTAGCGAGTCGGTGGGTCTCGCCGTATCTGAGAAGTTTCCAGCTGGGGAGCAGAAGGAATTCTAAGGTCCAAATAAGGGGAGATGTTTGGGGTGTGCGGTTGTGGGGGGGCCACTGGTTTGGCTCACCGACCTTTGCCACAGCCGAGAGAAGCCTTTCTGGGCATGTGTGTTTAGGGAGAGAGGGAAGGGTTCGTTCTGAGAGTCTGGAAAGTGCTCAGGGGGGCTTTCCCCGGCCTCCCCCTCCCCACACCCCTGACTCTGCCAGCCCCTCCCCTTCATCCCACTCTTACTAACCATCACAGACAGCAGAAGTTCAAAGGTTGGGGCTGGAGGTGGGGCCGAGAGACAGGACAGTGGGGAGGAGGGGAGAGAGCTGGCCTTGCATGTGGCTGACCGGCCTCACCCCATAGGGTCCCTACCAGCAGTGAGCCCTGAGCACAGAGCTGGGAGTCAGCTCTGAGCACAGAGCCAGGGGTCAGCCCTGAGCACAGAGCTGGGAGTGAGCCCTGAGCACAGAGCCGGGAATCAGCCCCGAGCACAGAGCCAGGAGCCAGCCCCGAGCACAGAGCCGGGAGTGAGCCCTGAGCACAGCCGGATGTAACCCCCAAACCAAACATCAGCAAATCGATTGCGCTTAAAGGCTAAACGCTGGTTAACCCGGAGAGTGGGCAGCAGTGTCTCCGGGTGGGGCTTATACAGGACCAAATATTTCCGTGAAGCTTGGGCAACACATTGGCACTGCATGTTCACAGCACGGGAAAACGCAGGATTATTTGTATTTCTCAAGAAGAAAGCTCTCGGAGCTGGAGTGATAGCACAGTGGGGAGGGTGTTGGCCTGGCATGCACGTGGCCAACCCGGTTGATCCCCGGCATCCCCTCGGGTCCCCCGAGCACCGCCAGGAGGGATTCCTGGGTGCAGAGCTAGGAGTTAGCCCTGAGCATCGCCAGGTGGGACCCAAAATGCAAAAAAAATTAAATAAATAAAAATAAAAAAAAGGTCTCCCAGCACAAGGAGATTCTCCCTCCCCCCCATAGCACAGGCTCAAGCCCCTCAGAATCTTCCAGAACTGAGACTCTCAGATGGATTTGGCTACATCCCCCTATACAGAGAGGAAAAATATATATTTATATATTTTTATAATACATACGTTACATATATGTGACATCTACATTGGAATATATGAATATGTAATCTATTCAATATGTAACATGCAGTGTACCCTCTGGGTCCTCCGAGCACCCCCTTTGGGAAACACTGTCCGGAATAAACTTCTGTTTGAAAGCAGAAGGTAAACTTCTATTCTAGGGGTGGCGAAATTTTTTTTTCTGGGGCAGAAAGGAAACGTCTGTTCTAGAAGAGCAGAGAAACTTGTAGAGTTGGAGGTTGGAGGTGGTATGGTGGGGAGGACATCTGCTTGCATGCTGCTAACCCGGGTTCGATCCCACAGGGTCCCCCAAACACTTCTAGGAGTGAGTGGAGAGCCAGGAGTAACCCACCCCCACCCCCGCCAGCACGATTGGGTAGGGACAACCCCCTCCCCCTCAAAAAAAAAAGACTCAAACCTTAAACAAATTTTGTTCCAGGACAGGGGAAAACCTTATCTTCTCGGGCACTTCTTGCAGGGTCAGACAGGAGTTCCTGCTATCACCCTCAGCATCACCCAGAGCTGAGGGTTCTGGAAGGTTCTGGTGGGAGAGGTGGGGGCCAGCCCCGGGCTGGGTCAGGCCCCGAGGAAGCACCCCGATATCATTTTCACTCACCTTTCTCGCTTGGCCCCAGTGCATAACCCCACAGCCCCGCCGTCCCCCAAGACGCCGCCGGAAACGCCTCCAATCGTGAAATCCACCTCCAAACGCTCACCCAAAACGCCCAAGAAGAAGACTAAGAAAGTGCTAGAATCAGAGGAGATATTGGAAGGTAGGAAGAGGGGCTGTGGCGCTGAGTGGCCCTAGGGCCACACACGCCGCACCCCTGGACCTCAGTGGTCTCTTGGTCTTTGCTTTGAAATTTTTTTTATTTCTTTGCATTTGACCAACAGAACCAGTTATAATGGTTTGGGTTCCGTATTTCCAGGCCAAGTGAGTCTCACGACCTATTTTCTGTATGGACCAAACCATTATGAGAAGAAACACAAACACGTCTTGTGGTATCTTATTCTTGTTTTTTAAAACTTTTGAGTTTCTTAACAACAACAACAACAAAAAAGATGACAAGATCCGAGAGTTAGCGAAAGTGATGATGATTTTATTTCTAGCATCGGTGCACGTACAACTTATCACTCGACAATTAAACACGAGCCTGTGTCCGAGCAAGTGCCAACAAGGCAATTAATTTGTCCAAGGCGTTTCTTGTCGTATTCGCATGGCGGTTCTTTTGTGTGTGTTTTTTTTAAACCACAGCTGGTGTGACCGACCTTTTCGTTTGATTTATAGAACATTCTGTTTCTGAAAACCAGGAGTCCTCCTCCTCCTCTTCCTCTTCCTCTTCAACTATTCGGAAAGTCAAGTCTTCCAAAAATTCAGCCGCTAATAGAGAATTAAAGAAGAACCCCAAAGGTTTGAGCATTGATACAGATCGGAGATTATATCAATGCCGGGCTCACAGCACCCTCGGTGGGATCGACGTTGCCTCTTTGAGGAACCCTCCAGTGTGGTTGGGGTGTGTGTGTGGGGGGTTGAACTTTAGAGCAGTGATTTTCGAAGAGGCTAATGGGTTAGGACGTTGATGCTAAACAGATTTCAGAGCCAAGGACAAGAAGATGTTCCATCTTCTTGCAACTTCGGAGAGAGAGGACGCGCCTGTGAGGGTTACTGGGGGGTTTTCTCTTTGAGTTCTTGCCCACCCGATGCCATTTCTGTCTCCTACCTCTTCTTCGAGGAGAAACAAGCATTCCTATGCTTTTCTGAATGCTTTGAGATGTTACGCTCTCATTCAGCTCCTCGGGAAAGCAAAACTCTTGATCTCTACGCGACTGGCCCAATGCCCATATTTTTTCTAACAAAGTACATGCTGTATCCAGCTGCCTCTCTCCGCTAGAGCAAGAAGAACCAATGCACAAAGAAATAGGTGCAAAGAAATGATCCGCCTGTGAGGAGGACAAACCAGGGACCTGGGGAGTTTTGAGTCCCGAGACCCACTCACTGCCCCATCCATACAGGGGACACTGGCTTTTGGAGGATGGAGTTTCAAGTGTCTCTGCCTAGGATCAGAAGCTGGTTCTTTAGTCTTTGAGGCCCCCCAGACTTGTATAGAAGCGGGGCGCCCCTTACGCCTGGCTCTTAGGGGGGCTGTCTCGCTGGGGTGTCATTTGTGAGCTGGGAACCCTTTGGGGTGTCTCAGCACCCTGATCTCCATTCCCCTTCCACCTGGGACCCCTGAGTTTTGGGGGTGGGTGGGTGAGTGGGTATTCTCGCAGGAACACGGGAGGGAGGGGTGCTAAGTGGATTCCTTGTCTACACTAGGGGGAGCTCGAAGCAGGTAAATGGGAAAGTCCCCAGGGGAAGACCACCCAGGCAGCCCTGCTGGTTTAGGGTGGAAAGCGGGAAGATTCCTGAATTCAGTGCCACTCAGCACAGTTGCAATTGCCCCGGGTGCTTGGTTCTAGAGAATTCTTTCTTGCCACCCCTTCTGTATTCCCTAGGATGGGTGGAAATGTCCCTTTCCAAGAAACGAATAGCCCTTTGCTGAGGGACTCCGGAGCCTGTCACTGGGGAGGTTGCATCTATGTGCCCCAAGGAAGGAAAGATTGATGCCGAGGTAAACACTCTTTCTCTCTTCCTCTAGCCGAAGAGAAGAAAACTCCGGAGAAGAAGCCCCCTCCGGAGAAACCCACTGGGGATGAAGCTGGCAGCGGGCTGGACAACGTCCCCCCAACTCCTGGCAAAGTGACGCCCCCCGCCCCCAAGCCCACAGCCGAGAAGCCGGCAGACGCCAAACCCACCCCCCCGCCTGATGCAGCTGAAGAAATATCCTTGACGGAGACCAAGGTGGAGACCGAGGAGAAGTCCACGGCCAAGAAGGAGACGTCGGCCAGCAAGACAGAGAAGAAGACCTCGGCCAAGGAGACGCGGAGCGCGGACAAGGACCCCGAGGCCCCCACGGAGCCCGTGCCCGAGGCTGGGACCACAACCAAGCCCCCAGCACCCACCACCAGCAAAGAACCAGAACCAACCACCCCCAAAAAACCAGAACCCACAACCCCTAAAGAACCGGAACCCACCACCCCCAAAGAACCAGAACCAACCACGCCCAAAGAACCGGAACCCACCACCCCCAAAGAACCAGAACCAACCACGCCCAAAGAACCGGAACCCACCACCCCCAAAGAACCAGAACCAACAACCCCCAAAGAACCAGAACCTACAACTCCCAAAGAACCAGAACCTACAACCCCCAAAGAACCAGAACCAACCACGCCCAAAGAACCAGAACCTACAACCCCTAAAAAACCAGAACCTACAACCCCCAAAGAACCAGAACCAACAACCCCCAAAGAACCAGAACCTACAACTCCCAAAGAACCAGAACCTACAACCCCCAAAGAACCAGAACCAACCACGCCCAAAGAACCAGAACCTACAACCCCTAAAAAACCAGAACCTACAACCCCCAAAGAACCAGAACCAACAACCCCCAAAGAACCAGAACCAACCACTCCCAAAGAACCAGAACCAACAACCACCAAAGAACCAGAACCCACAACCCCTAAAAAACCAGAACCAACAACCCCCAAAGAACCAGAACCAACAACCCCCAAAGAACCAGAACCAACAACCCCCAAAGAACCAGAACCAACCACTCCCAAGGAACCAGAACCAACCACTCCCAAAGAACCAGAACCAACCACCCCTAAAGAACCAAAACCAACCACTCCCAAAGAATTAGAACCAACCACCCCTAAAGAACCAGAACCAACCACCCCTAAAGAACCAGAACCAACCACTCCCAAAGAACCAGAACCAACAACCCCCAAAGAACCAGAACCCACAACCCCTAAAAAACCAGAACCAACAACCCCCAAAGAACCAGAACCAACCACCCCCAAAAAGCCAGAACCCACCACTCCCAAAGAACCAGAACCAACAACCCCCAAAGAGCCAGAACCCACCACCCCCTCTCCAGCTGCCCCTACCCCGAAGGGCCCCCCGGAGCCGACCGAAGCCGTGGACAAGCCCGAGGACCCCACGCCCGCGCCTGAAGACCCAGCCGACGAACCAGAGACCACAACGCTGAAGCCCAAGAAGCCCACCAAGGCCCCCAGGAAGCCGGGGGCCACCAGGAAGCCCAGGAGGAAGAGACCAAAGACCACCCCTGCCGCTGTGAAGACCACCACTGCCAGCACCACGCCTGCTGAGCTGCCCACAACACCCAGCACCACGCCGGCCGAGATAACCACCACCCCCAGCACCACACCGGCCGAGATAACCACCACCCCCAGCACCACACCGGCCGAGCTGCCCACCATCCTGGCCCCCACGCCTGCTGTGGACAGTGCACCCAGCAGTGAGGATGAGGCCGTGGCCCCCGGTGGCCCTGTGCTGTCACCCATCGGCGCAGCAGGGAGTGGTCTCATAGGGCGAGTCCCCGTCAACCCCATGCTCGCAGGTAAGGAGGGTCTCAAGACCCTCAAGGGCACCCGGACTTAGACTCCGGAGGGCCCAGCACCTCGACTTCCCACGAGGCCGGTGAGGGAGGCCTGACCCGGCGTGGAGGGCGCGTTTAGCTGCGTCCTACTCCCAGGAGGACAAGGCCAAGCCACTTAAAACCCGGGACTTGGACTTTCCTCCCCGGAGCCGGCCCAAAGAATCCCCGTCAGAACCGGGAGTGGGCGAATTCTGCCACGAACGGGCTGGTTGCTGTGGAGACCAGGTTAGCAGATGCCAGGAGCGGCTTGGTCTTGGGGCGTCGCCATCTTCTGGGTGACACGCCCCAAAGTGAGACCCCTTGCTCCCCTGTCCCCTGCCTGGCCCTGCACACACCTCCTCTATGGAGCCCTCTGGAGAGCGGGGAGATGGTGGGAACGAGAACAGCAAGAGGGTCTGGGCGCTGGGAGGAGTTTCAGCCCCCCAGCCCTGCCCCCGTTTGCCTGCCCGGTGACATCTGCCTTCTGCTTCCAGACGAGACCAATCTGTGCAACGGCCAGCCCGTGGACGCCCTGACCACCCTGCGCAATGGGACTCTGGTGGCCTTCCGAGGTGAGACATGTGTGCCCTTGATCTTGGGTGGGTGGTTGGGGACCTGGAGGTAGGGGGAAGCCTTTCAGAGGGGGCTGGCTGACAGCCCCTGACGCAGGATCGAGGGGACCCAGTCACAACCCAACACTGGCATGACATTAGAGACGCCCGTTAGGGGCTGGAGTGATGGTACAGCGGGGAGGGCGTTTGCCTTGCATGTGTCCGACCTGGATTCGATCCCCAGAATCCCACAGGGTCCCCCCGAGCACTGCCAGGAGTGATCCCTGAGTGCAGAGCCAGGAGTCAGCCCCGAACATTGCCAGGTGGGACCCGAAAAGAAAAATAAAAAATATATATATAGTTTTAAATGGTGCTAGAGTGATAGCACAGCGGGGAGGGCGTTTGCCTTGCATGTGGCTGACCTGGGTTCAATCCCCGGCATTTCCTGAGCCCCGCCAGGAGTGATTCCTGAGTGCAGAGCCGGGACTCAGCCCTGAGCATCACCAGGTGTGGCCCAAAAAGAAAAAAAAAAAAGATATGCACGTTAAAAGAACCAGAGCCAGGGGCTGGAGAGACAGTCCAGAGGGGAGGGCGTTTGCATCCCAGGATGGGTCCGAGGCGTCCCCTCTGGGCCCGCCCACCCCACCAGGAGGGACCCCTGAGTGCAGAGCCAGGAGTAAGTACCGCCGCTGTTGACCCCCAGACAGACGGAAAGGCGCCGGGCAGAGTGAAAGTAGTCTCGCATGCAGCTGACTTGGGTTCGATTCAGCACCCCTGAGCACTGCCAGGAGTGGCCTCTGAGCATCGCTGGCTGTGAGCCCCGCTGTGGCCCCCCAAAAGCCACAAAGGGAACTGGAGCTGGACCCGACAGTTCTGAGCTGCCCCTACCCCAAGGAGGCCAAAGGGGGTCGTCGATTCCACCCATAGGAGGCATCTGGGCTCTGTTTGCACACTGGGGTCCGCGTGGCCAGGTTCCAGAAACTTCCACGCAGTCAAGCGTCCCGAGGGTTCTCGGCAAATGTCCAATTTGCCCCGGGGTGCCGTGTGCACCGCGTCTGGGGCAGCAGGGCTGGGCTCGGCCCGCGGCTGGGCTCGAGGTGACGTCGACTTGCGGTTTCAGGTCATTACTTCTGGATGCTGCGGCCCCAAAGTCCCCCCTCCCCGGCCCGGAGGATCACGGAGGTCTGGGGTATCCCCTCCCCCATAGACACTGCTTTCACCAGGTGCAACTGTGACGGGAAAACTTACTTCTTTAAGGTAAGAAAACCAGCTTTTGGGCCAGAGATGGTTGCAGGGGTGAGGAAAGCACTGGCCCTGCATGTAACTGCTCCCGGCACCACATAAGCACCACCAGGACCTGAGCACAGAGCTGGGAGTCAGCCCTGAGCACAGAGCCGGGAGTCAGCCCTGAACACAGAACCAGGAGTCAGCCCTGAGCACTGATCTGGGAGTCAGTCCTGAGCACAGAGCCAGGAGTCAGCCCTGAGCCAGGGGTCAGCCCTGAGCACTGAGCCAGGAGTCAGCCCTGAGCACAGAGCTGGGAGTAAGCCCTGAGCACAGAGCCAGGAGTCAGCCCTGAGCACAGAGCCAGGAGGGAGCCCTGAGCACAGAGCCAGGAGTCAGCCCTGAGCACAGAGCCAGGAGGGAGCCCTGAGCACAGAGCCAGGAGTCAGCCCTGAGCACAGAGCCAGGAGGGAGCCCTTAGCACAGAGCCGGGAGTCAGCCCTGAGCACGGAGGCAAGAGTCAGCCCTGAGCACTGCCGGGAGTCAGCCCTGAGCACAGAGCCAGGAGGGAGCCCTTAGCACAGAGCCAGGAGTCAGCCCTGAGCACAGAGGCAAGAGTCAGCCCTGAGCACTGCCGGGAATCAGCCCTGAGCACAGAGCCGGGAGTAAGCCCTGAGCACAGAGCCAGGAGTCAGCCCTGAGCACAGAGCCAGGAGGGAGCCCTTAGCACAGAGCCAGGAGTCAGCCCTGAGCACAGAGGCAAGAGTCAGCCCTGAGCACTGCCGGGAGTCAGCCCTGAGCACAGAGCCAGGAGGGAGCCCTTAGCACAGAGCCGGGAGTCAGCCCTGAGCACAGAGGCAAGAGTCAGCCCTGAGCACTGCCGGGAATCAGCCCTGAGCACAGAGCCGGGAGTAAGCCCTGAGCACAGAGCCAGGAGTCAGCCCTGAGCACAGAGCCAGGAGGGAGCCCTTAGCACAGAGCCGGGAGTCAGCCCTGAGCACAGAGGCAAGAGTCAGCCCTGAGCACTGCCGGGAATCAGCCCTGAGCACAGAGCCGGGAGTAAGCCCTGAGCACAGAGCCGGGAGTCAGCCCTGAGCACAGAGGCAAGAGTCAGCCCTGAGCACTGCCGGGAGTCAGCCCTGAGCACAGAGCCAGGAGGGAGCCCTTAGCACAGAGCCAGGAGTCAGCCCTGAGCACAGAGGTAAGAGTCAGCCCTGAGCACTGCCGGGAGTCAGCCCTGAGCACAGAGCCAGGAGGGAGCCCTTAGCACAGAGCCAGGAGTCAGCCCTGAGCACAGAGGCAAGAGTCAGCCCTGAGCACTTCCGGGAGTCAGCCCTGAGCACAGAGCCAGGAGGGAGCCCTTAGCACAGAGCCAGGAGTCAGCCCTGAGCACAGAGGCAAGAGTCAGCCCTGAGCACTTCCGGGAGTCAGCCCTGAGCACAGAGCCGGGAGTCAGCCCCGAGCACAGAGCCAGGCGGGAGCCCTTAGCACAGAGCCGGGAGTCAGCCCTGAGCACAGAGGCAAGAGTCAGCCCTGAGCACTGCCGGGAATCAGCCCTGAGCACAGAGCCGGGAGTAAGCCCTGAGCACAGAGCCAGGAGTCAGCCCTGAGCACAGAGCCAGGAGTCAGCCCTGAGCACAGAGGCAAGAGTCAGCCCTGAGCACAGAGCCGGGAGTAAGCCCTGAGCACAGAGCCGGGAGTCAGACCCGAGCATAGAGCCAGGCGGGATCCCTGAGCACTGCTGAAAGCAATAATCGGAAATTAGCATTTGGTGTTCAGACTTCAGAACTAATGGAATTAATTCTCATCAAAGTGGAAAGTTTCATTGAATGTGATGACAAATCGATCTACTTATTCCAACGTTTAATTAAACTTTAAGACGTTCCCCCTGTATTAAGCAGGGAGGGCGTTGGCCTTGCACGTGGCCGACCCGGGTTCGATCCCCAGCATCCCCTAGGGTCCCCCGAGCACCGCCAGGAGCGATTCCTGAGTGCAGAGCCAGGAGTTTGCCCTGAGCATCGCCGGGTGGGATCAGAAAGAAAAATAAAAAGTATGGATTTCCTAATAATCATTTTTTCTTCTCAAAAATGTAACGTTTTTCTTTGAACCCACCAGGACTCTCAGTACTGGCGATTCACCAATGATGTCAGAGACCCAGGGTACCCCAAGCCCATCTCGAAAGGGTTTGGAGGGCTTAACGGGAAGATCGTGGCCGCGCTCTCGGTGGCGAGATACAAGAACAGACCTGAATCCGTGTATTTCTTCAAGAGAGGTAGGAGCCGCGCCAGGGGCCGTGACTTCTGGAAATAATGGACAGAGAAATGAGACTTCCAGTAGACTTGCTTGGGAAACTTTACCCAACACTTTGATTGACTGCTGGGATTAAGTTGTAAGATGTGGGGCTGGAGCCATAGCACAGTGGGGAGGGCGTTGGCCTTGCATGCAGCCGACTTGGGTTCGATTCCCAGCATCCCATATGGTCCCCTGAGCACTGCCAGGAGTAACTCCTGAGGGCAGAGCCAGGAGTAACCCCTGAGCATCGCCGGGTGTGACCCAAAAAGCAAAAAAAAAAAAGATGTGGAGCTAGAGTGATAGCACAGCGGGGAGGGCGTTTGCCTGGCACGCGGCCGACCTGGGTTCAATCCTCGGCATCCCATAGGGTCCCCCGAGCCCCACCAGGAGTGATTCCTGAGTGCAGAGCCAGGAGTCAGCCCTGAGCATCGCCGAGTGTGGCCCAAAAATCCAAAAAAAAAAATTTTGAGATGTTCTCGGCTGGAATAAAACATTTTCAAACACAAATTGGGGGCTGGAGCAACAGTACAATGGGCAGGGCGTTTGCCTTATACGCAGCTCACCTGGGCTTGATCCCCGGCATCCCACAGGGTCCTCTGAGCACCGCCAGGAGTGATTCCTGAGTGCAGAGCCAGGAGTCAGCTCTGAGCATTGCCGGGTGGGACCCAAAAATCAAGCAAAGAAAACCCAATCAAACAAAAAAAAATCAACTGACCAAAGCAAAAACAAACAAAAAATAACAATTGAGGGTAGGTAGAAGTTATTTCCCTCTGTCCACATGGAAACCAGTTCCATGAGCTGTTGGTATAAAGGACATCGTGGGTTTCAGAGTCAACCTTAGCACGAAGCACTATTGGCTTGCTTTATTTTATTCTTCTTTTGGCTTTTTGGGGTTCCACCCGGCAATGCTCAGGGCTGACTCCCGGCTCTGCACTCAGGGATCACTCCTGGCGGTGCTCGGGGGACCCTAGGGGATGCCGGGGATCGAACCTGGGTCGGCCGCGTGCCAGGCCAGCGCCCTCCCCGCTGTGCTATCGTTCCAGCCCCAAGTGTTGGCTTTCTCCAGCAAGGACGTCAGGACTGGGTTATAAAGAGGCTTCCTCGAGTCTGAGCCTGTCTTAGGAGTCTGGGGGCTGTTTTCGCCATCCTGGGGGGAGTCTGATGAAGCTCTCTCTCTGTCTGTCTCTCTCCTACCTCTCTCTCCGCCTGCTCAGGCGGCGGCGTCCAGCAGTACACGTACAAACAGGAGCCTGTCAGCAAGTGCTCGCGGAGAAGGGCCCCCGTCAACTACTCGGTGTACGGGCAGATGGCCCAGGTCCGGAGGCGGCGCTTTGAGAGGGCCCTCGTCCCAGCCCAGACCCACACCATTAGGATCCACTACGCCCCCGCGCGCGTCACTTACCAGGACAAAGGTAACGGTTCTTCCCCAGCAAGCCTCCTTCCACGTGGGACCGCAGCCACGAGGGGCCGGCGGGGAGAGGGCCGGCCTTGCACACACGCTGGGCTGGGCGTCGGTCCCCGGCCTTCCAGACGGTCTCTGAGCAGGAGTGACCGCCAAGAGGGATTGCCGAGTGCAGAGCCGGGTGTCAGCCTCGACACAGTCAGGTGTGGCAACTAACCAAGACACCTTCACCCTCACACTTCAGGTGGTTCGTTGACAAAAACCATCAATTTGCCGCAGTGAAGAATCAATTCACTTTCCGGAATCCCCGGCATCCCCTAGGGTCCCCCGAGCACCACCAGGAGTGATTTCCTGAGTGCAGAGTCAGGAGTCAGCCCTGAGCATCGCCAGTGGGACCCAATAATAATAATAATTTAAAATAATAATAATAATAATGGGAGGGGCTGGAGCCATAGCACAGCGAGGAGGGCATTGGCCTGGCACGCAGCCGAACCGGGTTCGATCCCCGGCATCCCCTAGGGTCCCCGGAGCACCGCCAGGAGTGATTTCTGAGTGCAGAGCCAGGAGTCAGCTCTGCGCATCGCTGGGTGGGACCCAAAAAGCAAGATAACAATAATAATAATAATAATAATCTGGTCCATCACCCAGTTCAGCACCTTGATCAATATCTGATCCATCCATAGGGGCTGGAGCAATAGCACAGCGGGGAGGGCATTGGCCTGGCACACAGCCAACCCGGGTTTGATATCCGGCATCCCATTGGGTCCCCTGAGCACTGCCAGGAGTGATCCCTGAGTGCAGAGCCGGGAGTCAGCCCTGAGCAACGCCAGTGGACCCAAAAATAATAATAGTAATAATGATCACGGTCACGGTCCTCCCGTTGTTCATCGATTTGCTCCAGCGGGCCCAGTAACGTCTCCATCGTGAGACTTATTACTGTGTTTGGCATATTGAATACGCCACGGGGAGTTTGCCAGGCTCTGCTGTGCAGGCAAATAATAATAATAAAAAAATGTGAGGGGCTGGAGCCATAGCACAGTGGGTGGGGCGTTTGCCTTGCACGCAGCCGACCCAGGTTCGATCCCCGGCATCCCATAGGGTCCCCCGAGCACTGCCAGGAGTGATTCCTGAGTGCAGAGCCAGGAGTCAGCCCTGAGCATTGCCAGCGGGACCCAATAATAATAATAATAATAATAATAATAATGGGAGGGGCTGGAGCCATAGCACAGCGGGGAGGGCGTTTGCCTTGCACACAGCCGACCCGGGTTCGATTCCCGGCATCCCACAGGGTCCCCTGAGCACCGCCAGGAGTGATCCCTGAGTGCAGAGCCGGGAGTCAGCCTTGAGCATTGCTGGGTGGTACCCAAAAAGCCAAAAAAAAAAAAACCCTCATTGAGGCCCGTAACTGAGAACCTGTCAGCCCACCAAAGGGCAGGTTCACACCTGGTCAGGAGCGGAAACGGCTGAGCTGAAGGAACTAACTCCCGGTCTGGCTGACGAGGTGCTGGGTTTGGGGGTCTCACCCGGCGGCAGTGCTCAGGGCTCTGCACTTGGGTCTCACTCCCGGTGGAGGTCCATCCGGGCTGGGGTCTGGGGCGTCCGCGGCCAAGTGTCCTCCCCTCAGGACAGTCCCTCCGCCTCCGTCTGAGACCCCCGACGGCCGTTTTCCTGACAGGCTTCCTCCATAATGAAGTCAAACTGAGCAGCCTGTGGAGAGGGCTCCCCTCGGCCGTGACCTCTGCCGTGGCCCTGCCCAGCCTGAGGCAGCCGGACGGCTACAACTACTACGCCTTCTCCAAGGGTGAGTGGATGACGCGGCGGCCCACGCCCCTCAGCCTCTCCCGGGTGGTTAGAGCTCTCCCTCGCTCCTTCCGGTGAAATGGAACCAACCCTAGTCCCAATTCCTCTCCCCAGCAAGCCCATCGAGGTAAAAGTTCTCGGGGGCGGGAGTACTCCTTAAACAGTGCTCTGCCCCCGTTCGCTGGACAAGGAGCAGGCCAGGCTGGAGTGAAGATCAGAACCAAGTTCTAGAGGAGAAGCAGAGTATTTCTGGGGAAGCCTTTTTTGTCGGAAAAGCTGGAGCTTGGGGCTGGAGCGATAGCACAGCCGGGAGGGCGTTTTTGCCTTGCACGCGGCCGACCTGAGTTCGAGTCCCATGATCCCATGGGGTCCCCTGAACGCCGCCAGGAGTAATTCCTGAGTGCAGAGCCGGGAGTCAGCCCTGAGCATAGCCAGTGGGACCCCAAAATAATAATAATAATAAATAATAACAATAATGATGATGTGAGGGGCTGGAGCGATAGCACAGTGGGGAGGGCGTTTGCCTTGCACACGGCCGACCCGGGTTCGATCCCCAGCATCCCATAGGGACCCCTGAGCGCCGCCAGGAGTAATTCCTGAGTGCAGAGCCAGGAGTCAGCCCTGAGCATCGCCGGGTGGAATCCAAAAAGAGCAAAAAAAAAAAAAAAAAAACAAAAGAACCAGGTCAAGGCCATAGTTTACCCCGTGTCCCTTCAGATTCCTGCAAATACCTCGGGCACTGAAATGATAGTTTTCCAGCACCAGTGACTGAGGAAATTCTTTTTTTTTTTTTTTTTCATGTGTGAGCTTTTGCGTTCTCCCCACTAAAGACGCTTTTCTCCCACCCAGATCAATCCTACAACATTGACCTGGCCAGCCGGACGGCGCGCGCCGTCGTCACCCGCCCCGGGCAGACGCTCTCCAAGGCCTGGTACAACTGTCCCTGAGCCCTCAGGCAGGGAGAGGCGGCTTGGCGGCTACGGAGGAAGGAGGAAAAGGAAGATTAAAAAAAAAAGAAAAAAGGATCCCATGTCTGACACTGAAACATGTTTTATTAATAAAGGGTGTTGATGAGATGAGCAAACGGGGTTAAATAGAAAAATCTCTGTCGACGCGACGCTCGTTCACGCACACTGGACCCGTGTCCTTCCCGGCGGCCACATCCGACGGGGCCCTCAGCTGACGTGGCCCCTGTTGATCCCGCCGCGCCCTCCCACGGCGTGGCTCACACCTGCAGGAGGGAAGAGGGGCCCAGGTGAACGGCCCCGCAGCTGCCACGCTGGGCCCCGGGAGGCCCCTCCCCAGGGCCCGGGACAGAATTTTGGAAGTCGGGGAGGCAAAACCTGGGTACTTTTGCGTCTGACAGAAATCATTTGTCACAGCCAAAACCTGACGAAACGCAGGCTCTGGTGGTGGCTTCAGAGAACGTCAGGACTTTTGATATATTTAAGGACGTTAAATGCAGAAAGCAGAAAAAAGACCAGAAAGCTTACTCCGGCCCGAGGCCCGGGGATGCCAGCTGAGAGCACTGGGCCCGAGCAACACGCCCCCCCCGCCCCTGCGCTCACCTCTCTGCCGGTTGAACTGGCGGCCGCGGACGCCGGGTCTCAGCGTGGTCTGGAGCCGCACGCGCCGGAAGGGCTTGGGCTGGCTGCTGCTGGCGTCTGCGGGCAGGCAGGGGGCACTCAGACCTGGGCCTCAGGCGGCCTGGTGTGTGCGCGCGCGCACACACAGACACACAGACACACACACACACACAGACACACACACCACTGGTGTCTGTGGGCAGGGGTTGCTCAGACCCTGGGCCTTAAGCTGCCTGGCGCGCACGCGCGCACACACACACACACAGAATAGACACACCACACACAGAGACACAGACACAGACACACACACACACCTGCCTCACTTCAGCAAGCTCAGGGATGGGGGTACCCATGCTGTGTGTGTGTGTGTGTGTGTGTGTGTGTGCGTGTGCGCGAGAGACAGTGTGTGTACGCGCACATATAAGGGTGTGTGTGTGTGAGAGGATGTGTGTTACAGTGCGTATATCATGGGAATGTGCGTTATGTGTGCGTGTCTTGTCCACTGCCCACCCGACACGCTGGGCCCCCGCACTCACCCACGGAGGAGCTGGACGGGGGATCCTGGCTGGTGGAGGGCAGGTCGGCCTCGTCGGAGGCGGGTGCGGGCTCCTCCTCCTGCTGGCTGTCCACCTCCAGGCCGGCCTCCGAGCTCAGCCTGTGGGCAGGAGACGGGACCGGGCAACGTCCCCGAGCCGTTCCGGGCTGACCCGGGACCCAGACGCCAGGCCCGTGTCTCTCCAACGGGCCGGGCCTGTCCCTCCTTCCCTGACCACCCCCCGCGGGCTCACGTGCGAAATCCACGGCCCTGGGACCCCCCCGCCCCGCCCCAGCCCGGCATCTGCCCACACACACTCGGCCTAGCTCCTCTGTCAGGAGAACCAGGCTCCCCGGAACTCAGCGGGAACAGGAGACCCAGGCTGTCGCACACAGGCCAGCCCCGTCTCACGCAGACCCGGCAAGCCCAGAACCTTCCAGAGCCTTCGGGAACCTTCTGGAACCTTCCAGAACCCAAAGCAGCACAGGACTCCGGCCGGCACTTACCCCTCGGACTCGGCCTCCACGAAGACCTCGTCCCCGTCGTCGCCCGCCGGGCTCTCGTGGCTGGAGGACAAGGGGCCGGTGGACGTGGTGACCATGGGGACGGACTGGGAGGCAGGCTCAGAGGCGTCGGCGGCGCTCTCGGCGAACACGCTCACTGCAGGGCGGAGAGAGAGGCGGCCAGTGCCCACCCGGCCCCGCCTGGCCCACCCGCCGACGCCGCGCCTGGGTCGTACCCACCTGGGGCCGCCGCCTGCAGCGGTGTGGTGGGGACACTGCGGCCGCCGGACTCCTCCTCATGGGCCAGGAAGAGGGGCGTCTCGTACATGCCCAGGCCTGGACGGGGACGGGGCGGAGGTCAGCGGGGGCTGGGCAGCCGGGGTGGTCAAGGCTCGCCCTGACCCAGCTGAGGTCCAGAAGGCGGCCGTCTCCAGGGCCGGCCCCAGGGAAGCCCGTGTCCTGGGCAGCTGAGGGGGGTGGACAGGCTGTGGCCACAGCCGGCCCCCAGCTCAGGGTGCAGCCACGGCGCCACCTTCTGGACGGACGGGGCACAGCTACGCAAGGCTCAACTCAGAAAGAGCAGAGAGGAAAACGCCCTCCCGGGCCCCCCTGCTTTCCGGCCCCTCCCAGGGTCAGCGGGCTGGGGCTCGGGCTGGTCTCCTGGGCCCCTCGCCGGGAGTTCGCGGACAGCAAGGAGGGCCACGCCCGCAGGAATCAGGCTCGACGCACAGCCGGGAGCCCCCCGGGCAACTTGGCAGGGAAGCAACACAGACAGACGCACGCGCACCCGAGCTCAGAGCACGGCACGGCAGAGAGGGACGGGCCCAGCCAGGCCCCCGGTCCCCTGGGACGCTCCCGGCACCCACCTCCCTGCGAGGCCAGCTGGCCCAGGTCCGAGTGGCTGGAGCTTGTCTGCGGCATGTCCTCGGGCGGCCCGAACCGGAACCGAGGGACACCGGCCACCTGTGGGGAACTAACAGGGGGGAGGAGGAACCACGATGAGACCCCGACCCGCCGCCTCGAGCCACGGGGGGGAGGGTCAAGGGGAACCAGGGCGAGCGCGGACGGAGGAAACGTCCTCCCCATGTCCTGGGGAGCCCCGGGAAGGAGGGGACAGTGGGCGTCACGCCACACCACGACCCGCACGCGGGCGACACGCCTCCCCAGCGGCCGGGCCGCATGTACCGAGCCCACTTCGGGACCCCCGTGCACGAGAAAGGCCCGGGGGGAAAGGGGGTCGGCCATGGACAGACACTCGCCAGGCGGTGGGAGCAGCGTCGGCCCCCAAACGCGCCTCCCGCCCCGGGACTCACTGAATGGCCTCGGCGAACCCATCCGTGCGGTGCGGGACCACCAGAGTCGGGGTGCTGGGGACGGTCCTGTCCTCGTCGTCAAAGAAGTGCTGCTGCTGAGAGGAGGCCGGAAGGAGGAGCTGAGCGGCCGCGGGGGGTGGGGAGGGGAGCACGGACAGGGCGCCCACCCCCTCCCCCACGGGCCGCCTACCACACCGCCGATGCCCGGGGTCAGCTGCAGCCCGCGTCCCACCGACTGCCGGCGCGTCATCTGGATCCTCTGGGCAACGAGAGACGCAGCTGCGTTAGGGAGACGGGCGGCGGGACACGCACACGCGTGCACACACGCACACCACACATGCACCTACCCCCACGTGCACGAACGCACCACACACGAGCACACACGCGGGCACACATATGCAACACATGCGCACACAAGCACACACCCCACATGTGCACAAACGCACCATCACATGAACAGACGCGCATGCACACACATGTACCACATGTGCGTGAATGTACCACACAGGCGCACACATGCATCCACACACACATGTACACACCACATGCATGCGAAGGCACCCCCCCCCCCCCACACACACACACACACAGAGCCATCAAGGCTCCTTCTGAGACGCCAGAACCGACCCATGTGCTCTGGGGGGGGGGGTGAGAGTACCTGGACGGGCGGCCCCAGCTCCTGGGGGGGCGCGTGGATGGTGAGGCGCGGGGGCAGCGGGTGCGGCGGCCGGCGGGGAGACTGGGGGGCGCGGGGCGCCTGCCTCTCTGAGGCGGAGGACGGCTGCTGCTCTCGGGGCGCGTCCTGGGCGAAGGCGGCCTCGGCGGAGGCCCCGTCACCTGCAGGGGGGATGAGAAGCCCACGGTGACCCCGCGCCCCCCCCCCCCCAGGCTGCCGGCAGAGGGTCAGTGACAGGACGGCCCGGGACGGCCCCACCTCACAGCCCCCGGGGCGGACGACTCGCTGGGACCTGCAGCCAGTGGCAACGCCCACAAACCCCGGAAGCCAGACGAGCCCCTGTGCCTGACTGCAGGGACGCGTCCCCAGCTCCCTCTTTCCACTTAAAAAAGGTCTTTATGGTTGGTTGGGACTGGAGCCCGAGGGCAGCGGGGAGGCCCCACCCCTGTACCCCCAGGGACCCCTGAGCTCCGCCAGGAGTGAGTCCTGAGTGCTGAACCCCCCTAAGTCCTGAGCCTGGCCGGGCGTGACCCAAAACACAAAAACAAGAATCCAACAAACAAAAAAAGACTCGGAACCAAAACCCAATCCAAGAACCAGCCGTGAGTCACCCGTCCTCGAGGTGATGGCGCCCGAGCTCATCGCCCGGCCGAGGGGGCCAGGAGACGCGCGACACAGCCCAGGGGTGGGACCCGCCCGAAGGAGCTTTATTGGGGGCTGGCATCCAGGACGCAGCTGCGCGCAGGGGCCGGGCCGGGCCGGGCAGCGCCTCACCGCAGTGCTGGGAGTCGGCTGCCCGCTGGTTGCTCTCGCCGCCGCCGCCCAGGCTCTCCTCCGTCTCCGTGCCGGGGTCCGTGCCGCCTCCACCCTGGGGGACAGGACAGACGGTCAGCGCAGGGACCCCACTCGGGCGCGTTGGTTCTTACGACTGCTCTGGAGGGACTCGGGGATTGGACCGAAGCCCTGGACCGTCTCTCTGGCCTCTCCGAGTTTTCTTGAAAAACAACGACAGGGAGCCAGAGCCATAGCACAGCGGGGAGGGCGTTGGCCTGGCACGCGGCCGACCCGGGTTCGATCCCCCGCATCCCCTCAGGTCCCCTGAGTGATCCCTGAGCGCAGAGCCGGGAGTCAGCCCTGAGCATTGCCGGCTGGGACCCAGAAAGCCAGACACACACACACCCCTTCTCAAGTTCTTCATTCACAGCACGCACACGCTAGCTTACCTCGGCGTCATCGGCCTCGTAGCCGTCGTTGCCGTCCGCACTCCCGGTGCCCTCGTTGCTGTCCTCCCCCTCGTCTCCCATCCCCGTGTCATCTTCATCGTCGTCCTCCTCTTCCTCATCCTCTTCGTAGTCCTAGGACAGGGCCCCGGGGGTGAGGGGGGCAGGCCGGGGGGCAGCCGCCTTCCGAGACTTGGGGTCTCAGGCGAGAAGCCCCCAACGGGCCACCCGAGGGCCAGGCGCCAAGGGCGGCGATGGATCGTGGGGCAGGACGGCTGGGGAGCCACCCGTCGCCTCTGGGTTCAGGGTCTCTGATGGCAGAGCGGGTTCCCATGAGCCACAGTTTCCCGGGCTCATGTAACTCAGGAAACCCCCAGAAGACGGAAGGTTCAGGTTAGGGCCGTGGGGACGGTCTTGTACCTGCCTCGCACCCGGTCCACCCCAAGCTGACCCAGCACCACAGACGCCCAGATATCTCCCCCGAGCACCACCAGGAGGGATCCCTGAGCACAGAGGCAGGAGTCAGCCCTGAGCACTGCTGGGAGTGGCCCCAGGCCCAAATAAATAAAAGAAGTCTCATTAATTCAACACATCCTAGAGTACAGGAATCATTAAAAAAAAAAAAAACCTATTGTTTGGGAATTGCTAGCCGCTCATCTTCTAACCCTGTGGCCAGCCCTGGCAGTGCCAGGGACACCTGAGGCAGCTGCATGATCTCTGCGGCCCCTTCCCCAGCGTTGATTTTAGGGCAACCCAGGACGGAACGAAACTCGGGGGTCTATTCACACCAACAGGGAATCAGAATTCCCCAGGTGACATGTTTGCAGTTCCACAGCGAGCTGCACTCCCTCCCTACCTTTGCAGTTCCCCAGGGAGCAGCACTCCCTCCCTGCGCTTGCAGTTCCATGGGAAGCAGCACCTCCTCCTTCCCCAGCATGAACAAACCCCAGCCAAACCCGGGCTGTACCTCGTGTTCCCCGTCGTTGTCGTCATCCTCCTCCTCTTCGTCGTCGCTGTCAATGACGATGACGTCGTCCCCTCGGCCCTGGCCGTCCTGGGAGCCCGCCGCCTGCTGGTCAGACTGCAGGGGCCCCACGTCCATGCGCAGGGACTGGGAGGTCTCCTCGCCGTCCTCCATGGGCGGGTACTCGCCCTGCGTCACGCCCTGAAGCACAGAGCACCGCGCGTCCTTGATGAACTGCAGAGCAGGGTTGGCTCCCGGGGTCCCCGGCAGTGACCTGACCCGAGCTCGCTCCCTCACCGGCCGCCAGCCAGGCTCCGACGGGACCCTGAGAGAGGCCGAGAAACTCCCAAGACTCTCCTGAAGCCCGCCCAAGGCTGAGTGAGGCCCGTGTCCGCCCAAACAGGGCCCGGCAGCCTCGGCACAACAGCCAGGATGCTGGCCGGTCCCTCCACCGCCGCCGGGACAGACTCACCCAGAAATTAATCTGCTGAAAACTCAGGCACGTGGGCACCATGACTGAATCTCCAGGCTTTCCTGGAGTCGGGACGGGCTACTCCCCCTCCCCTCCGACCCCCAACTCCCTGTACTTCCAGAAGCCCCAAAGCCGCCACCAGTTAGAATGTAACTCCGGCTTTATTTAACCCCGTTAAAAAATTCTGGACTCCGGGGGCTAGAGTGATAGCACAGCGGGTAGGGCGTTTGCCTTGCATATGGTCGACCCGGGTTCGATCCCCGACATCCCATATGGTCCTCCGAGCACCGCCAGGAGTAATTCCTGAGCACAGAGCCAGGGGTCAGCCCTGAGCATCACCAGGTGTGACCCAAAAAGAAAAAAAAAATTCTGGACTCCCCGGAACTCAGGCCGGCGACCTCTCACCTCTATAGTACTGATGAACGAGCAGTGGCCCACTAGACTAAATGGGACGTAACGCAGAAAGCAACCGATCTCGAGCAAAATAACACCGAGGGGGGGGGGAGGAAGGAAGGGGGGAGGAAGGAAGGAAGGAAGGAAGGAAGGAAGGGAGGGAAAAAGGCCAGAAGAGCACTTAAAACCTTGCTCTAAAATTCCTCTTTTAGGGGCTGGAGCCATACCACAGTGGGTAAGGCATTTGCCTTGCACGCCGCCAACCTGGGTTTGATTCCCAGCATCCCATTGGGTCCCCTGAGCACTGCCAGGAGTGATTCCTGAGTGCAGAGCCAGGAGGAACCCCTGAGCATCGCCGGATGGGACCCAGAAAGAAAAAAAAACACCCCAAACCTGGGACTGGAGCAATAGCACAGCGGGGAGGGAATTGGCCTGGCACACGACCAACCTGGGTTCGATCCCCAGCATCCCACAGGGTCCCCCGAGCACCGCCAGGAGTGATTCCTGAGTGCAGAGCCAGGAGTCAGCCCTGAGCATCACCGGGTGGGACCCAAAAAGCAGGAAGACAAAAACCGAAACTCAAGTTCCTCTAAACTCAGATGGCAGGCGCAGGGGGAGTCCTGTGCTCGCGTGCCCGGTCTGGGCGACTTCAGGGACTTTTTACATCGGTGACCTTCAGTTCACCCCACAGACGACTACGGAGAGGCTGAGGCCTGCCGGGGACCCCGTGGGTTCCTCCGAGGACGCCCCCCAGCCGCTGCCTGGGCCCAGGCAGCCCCACGCACCTCTCCCAGGGAGTCCTGCGAGTCCTGCGTGTAGCCCTGCGTCTCGGCCTCTCCGTCCGTGCTCTCCTCGGCCATGGCCTCCTCCTGCGGCGGACCGGGCTGGCGTCACCGGCTGCCCAGCTCTGGGGACCCCGAGGAAAGGCGCCCCCGGCCCGTGCGGTGTCCAAGGGTCCACGCGCTTCCTCACGCTCTAACCCGGATGCCTGCTCGGGAGGGGACTCCGCCTGCTTCTCCCTCTGTGGCTTCTGGTTCGGCCCCGGTGAGACGCCCGCCTGGCCGGCAGGGCGACCCTGGACACCTCGGCACGGTCCCCGCCCCCCACCCCAGCTTGACACGGGCACTCTCGGGCGAGGACGAGAGGGAACGAGGGGAGGAACCGCAGACGGAGACGCGGCTGGGGGCAGCATCGACCCCCGCCTGCCACGGGCTCCGGAGAAGGCCGGGAGGAACGTCCCTGTCTGTCTGTCCGTCCATACCTCAGCGCCCACGGGGGTGACGCTCTTCAGCCGCTTAGAGAGGGGCATCTCCACGGCGTCGTCCGAGAGCTGGTCGGACGGCTCGATGACGCTGTCCTCCTCCTCCTCACGCGTGCGCTTGGGCAGAGACGAGCTCGGGGTGGCTGAAACTGCACAGCCAGGAAGTCAGCCCCCCGACCGGGGCCCTCAGGGTCCCCCAGCTAAACACAGGTCTTTCCAGAACAAAAGACGTCCCAACTTGGGGCTGGAGCGACAGCACAGTGGGGAGGGCGTTGGCCTGGCACGTGGCCGACCCGGGTTCGATCCCTGGCATCCCCTAGGGTCCCCCGAGCACCAGCCAGGAGTGATCCCTGAGTGCAGAGCCAGGAGGAGCCCCCTGAGCATCGTGGGGTGGGACCCCCAAGTCTCCCCCCTCAAAATGAAATTCTCTCTTGGGGCTGGAGCGATAGCCCAGTGGGGAGGGCATTTCCCTGGCATGTGGCCAACCTGGGTTTGATTCCCGGCATGCCCTAGGGTCCCCCAAGCACCGTCCGGAGTGAATCCTGAGTGCATGAGCCAGGAGTCAGCCCTGAGCATCGCCGGGTGGGACCCAAAAAGCAAAAGAAAAAAAAGAGAAAAAGAAATCCTAACGGGGTGGGTCAGCACACACCAACTGGTGTTCTGGAGCAATGCCCAGACCCCAGCAACCACTGGCTCTCCAAAGGCCCAATCACGCCTCCGAGCTGGTTCTGTCCCGAGACCGCCCACGGCAGCTACGCCGACAGATCAGGGCCCATCCCAGAGCCACACGGGAGTTCTGAGATTCTGTTTTCTAACTGGGGAATCAGATGGGGCCCCTGGTGCTAAGGAGGACATCCTCAGGAAGGGCCCACCGTGGTGTGTGGGCCGAGTACGCAGGGCCGGAGCCACGGTCCAGTGGGGAGGAGCCTACTCGTGTGGGGCTAACCTGGGCTCAGCCTCGGTCACCCGAGAGGCCCCTGAGCCCCACTGGGGGCGGTCGCCACCCTGCCCGAGTAGAGGCCTCAGCACGTGACGGGCGACGGGGACACGAGAAGGACCCAAGGCCGCGGCCGAGCTCCAGGGCCACGATGGGAATGACCGACGTTGTCTGTGTCCACCTGCAAGCCCAGAGGCCACGCGACGGCCCGGGTTCCGCCCACCTCTGAACCCCTTGCAATGGTCCCTGGCCACGAGGACCGCCTGGGATTCCACCCGCCCCAGCCCGGCCCGCGCATCTCACCGGTGCCAAACACGGCCGTGGAGGTGGACGGCCGCTCGACCGGGGAGCTCTGCACGGCCTCCACCACGCCGGCGGGCGGCTCCTGGCCGGCGGGCTCTGCGGGGGGCAGGCTCTGCTGGGTGGGCTGCACGAAGGCCGTGGCCTGGCTCTGCTGCACGCCCAGCAGGGGCTGCGACAGTGACGGCGGCACGTTGGGGCTGGTCGAACGCACGGAGCCGCTGGCGCTCCCGAACACGGGCACGTGGTCCACAGGCCCCTCCGGCTGCAGGGCTGCAAGGGGGGCGGGAGGGAGGGAGGGATGTGCTGAGGCCCTGCCCGGAAGGGGAGGGATAGGACCCTCCAGCGGGCTCAGACCCACAGCGCCGTCTCAAGCAGGACTGGGGGGCCGGAGGGAGAGCACAGTGGGGAGGGTGTCGGCCCGGCACGCGGCCAACCCGGGTTCGATCCCCGGCATCCCATAGGGTCCCCTGAGCCCCGCCAGGAGTGATCCCTGAGTGCAGAGCCAGGAGTCAGCCCTGAGCATCACCGCGTGTGACCCAGAAGGCCAAAATAATAATAATAATAATGATAATAATAATAATAATAAAAGTCATGAGATTGGACAGATAGCCTAGCGGAGAGGGCATTGGCCTGGCACGTGGCCGACCCGGGTTCGATCCCCGGCATCCCCTAGGGTCCCCGAGCACCACCAGAGGTGATCCCTGAGTGCAGATCCGGGAGTCAGCCCTGAGCATCGCCGGGTGGGACCCAAAAAGGCCAAAATAATATAATAATAATGATAATGATAATAAGAGTCACGGGACTGGAGGAGCCCCCCTGGGTCCCCTGCATGGGGCGTCTCGCTCCCGCCCTGGGACTTCCCCGCTCACCTTCCTGGGACTCGGCCTGCGTGGTGGGCATGACGGTGGCCGTGGGCGTGGTGGTGGGCGTGGTGACCGTGGCCGGCGTGACCATGGGCCGGATGCTGGCCCGCGGGGTGGACTTGTTCCCGGCCATGGCCGCGGCGGTCACTTTGCTGGGCGTGGACACGACGGGCGTGGGCTTGATGTTGGCTGTGGGCGGGTCCGACGTGCTGGTGCTGCCCAGGGAGAGAGACGGCGGCTCGCGCAGGGTCCACACACACGTGTACACACACACACACACACACACACACACACACACACACACACACACGTACGTGGGTGTGGCCCCCAGTTGGAACCCTGCGGGGACACAGGGGCTGGCCTGCACCGGCCCACCCAGTCCCTGAGCCTCACGTGGGCCCAGACCCCCCACCCCCGGGGACGCCGGGGGACGTGCCCGCCCAGACACTCACGTGCCCCTCTCGCCCGAGGCGGGCGTCGTCTTCAGGGTGATCTGCCGCTGCTGCTGCTCGGGTGCCTGCAGCCGGGGACAGGCAGGTGACATCTCACCCCTCATCCATTCGTCCGTCCCCCCGACAGGCTCTCCTGCAGGGCCCGGTCCCCCCGTCCGTCCCTGTCTGTCCGTCAGCACCCGACAGGTTCCCATGCGCCCGGCCCCTCCATCCCTCCGTCCATCCCAACAGGAGCTCATTCCATCCGTCCATCCGTCCGTCATTCACCCCGACAGGATCTCTCACAGGGCCCGATCCCCCCGTCTGTCCGTCTGCCCGCCCGACTCTGTCCCTGTCTGTCTGTCGGCACCCAACAGGCTCCCACGTGCCTGGCTCCTCCATCCCTCCATCCGTCCGCCACCCCGACAGGCTCTCCCGCAGGGCCCGGTCCCCCCGTCCGTCTGCCTGACTGTCCCGTCCGTCCCTGTCCGTCCGTCGGCACCCGACAGGCTCCCACTCCCCTCCATCCCTCCGTCCCTCCGTCCCCGGCGGCGCCACCACCTTGCCGGGAGGCTCCGGGGGCTCGTCGCGCGGCTCCAGGTGCCGCTCCTGCTGCCCGCGCAGCTCGCGCTCCAGCCGGCTGATGCGGCCCTCGTACTGGGACTTGAGGGCCGTCATGCGCACGTCCAGCTCGTCCCGCTGCTGCTCCAGGGCGCCGCCGCGCTGCTTCAGCTCCTCGTTCTCCTTGGTCAGCTGCTCCTTCACGCCTGGGCGCGGGGACACGCACACGGGGACGTCACGGACCCGGGTCCCGGTCGGAGGTCCCACCACCCCCACCCACCCCGGCCGGCTCCCCCGCCTGCGCCCACCGGCCAGGTGCGCGATCTTGGACTTGGCGGCCACGATGGCCTTGCGCGTCTTCTCCTCCTTCTCCGCGATCTGCTGCCGCAGCTGCTCCTCCTGCGCCCCCCGCTCCTGCAGCTCCTGCCGCAGCCGCCCCAGCTCGGCCTGCAGCTGCCCCGCCTGCTCCTGCGCGCCCCGCAGCTCCGCCTCCTGCTCCGACAGCGTCTGCGGGAGGGAGGGAGAAGGGCCAGGGCCGTGGGGCCGGCGGGGGTCACGCGCGGGCACACACACGTGCCTGGTCTCGCATGACTCCCAACACCCGGACGCACACCTGGTCACGTGAGATCACACTCACACACGCGGTCTTGCACAATTCCCAACACCCGGAGACACGCACACCTGGTCGTGTGAGATTCTCAACACCCCGACACACACACACACACTGACACACACATTGACACACACACAACTGGTCACGCAATTCCCAACACCCAGACACACACACACACACTTGGTCTTGCACAATTCCCAACACCCGGAGACACGCACACCTGGTCGTGTGAGATTCTCAACACCCCGACACACACACACACACTGACACACACATTGACACACACACAACTGGTCACGCAATTCCCAACACCCAGACACACACACACACACTTGGTCTTGCACAATTCCCAACACCCGGAGACACGCACACCTGGTCGTGTGAGATTCTCAACACCCCGACACACACACGTACACACACCTGGTCCTGTGCGATCCCAACACCCTGACACACACATTGACACACACACACAACTGGTCATGCAATTCCCAACACCCAGACATACACACACACACCTGGTCTTGCACAATTCCCAACACCCAGACACACACACACACGGTCATGTGAGATTACACACACACACACACACACACACACACACTCACACACCCCCCGGTTGTGCAATTCCCAACACCCAGAGACACGCACACTTGGTTGTGTGAGATTCTCAACACCCCAACATACACACATACACACACCTGGTCCCGTGCGATCCCAACACCCTGACACACACACACACACACTGACACACACACTGACACACACACAACTGGTCACGCAATTCCCAACACCCAGACACACACACACACACTTGGTCTTGCACAATTCCCAACACCCAGACATAGACACACACACACACACACACACACACACGGTCATGTGAGATTACACACACACACACTCACACACACCCCGGTTGTGCAATTCCCAACACCCAGAGACATGCACACTTGGTTGTGTGAGATTCTCAACACCCCAACATACACACACACACCTGGTCCCGTGCGATCCCAACACCCTGACACACACACACACACACACACACACACACTCACACACGCGGTCTTGCACAATTCCCAACACCCGGAGACACGCACACCTGGTCGTGTGAGATTCTCAACACCCCGACACACACACGTACACACACCTGGTCCTGTGCGATCCCAACACCCTGACACACACACACACACACACTGACACACACATTGACACACACACAACTGGTCATGCAATTCCCAACACCCAGACACACACACACACACACCTGGTCTTGCACAGTTCCCAACACCCAGACATAGACACACACACACACACACACACGGTTATGTGAGATTACACACACACACATTCACACACACCCCTGGTTGTGCAATTCCCAACACCCAGAGACACGCACACTTGGTCGTGTGAGATTCTCAACACCCCAACATACACACATACACACACCTGGTCCCGTGCGATCCCAACACCCTGACACACACACACACACACACACGGTCTTGCACAATTCCCAACACCCCAACACACACACACACACACACTCACTCACACATACCCCTGGTTGTGCAATTCCCAACACCCAGAGACACACACACACACCCTTGGTCATGTGAGATTCCCAACACCCTGACACACACACCCCTGGCCGTGCAATTCCCAACATCCAGAGATACACACACACCCCCACCCACCTGGTTATGTGAGATTCTCAACACTCCGACACACACATACACACACCTGGTCCTATGCAATTCCCAACACACACCCCTATCTGATGGGAGGTCTCCAACATACATATGCACGCACACACACACCCCTGATTGTGTGAGTTCCCCCCACACACACACACACACCCGGCCATGTGCAAGTCCCAACACCCTGAAGCCCAGGGAGAAGACGACGGTGGACGAGCCTTCCACATCAGCCCTGACAATCCCGGGCAGGACACAGCCGGACCCGCCCCGCCCCCGATACCCCCGCGGGCCCTTGAACCCTGCCGTACCTTTTGCAGAGTCTCCACCTGACTCTCGAGCGACTTTGACTTGGTCTCGGCCTGGCCCAGCGTCTCCTTGAGCTCCTGCAGCTCCTGGGCTGAGACCTGGTGCTCCTGTGGGCCCCCGGGCGCCTGCGCGGACGTCTCCAGGGCCTGGGGGCCGAGAGCGGATGGTCAGCAAGACCCGAGTCCCCGGAAGCCTCCCCGAGGAAGGGGTGTCGGGAGGAACCCGCCCGCCACCAACACGCTTCACGTCCAGTAAGAGGGTCCGAGCCACTTCAGGGAGCCGTGGCCATTACACGGTGCATGACCAGGGTGCCAGGACGATTCACCGTAGACGGACGTTTGACAAGGAAACATTTCACATGAATAACCTGGCCTCAAAACACAAAACACTGTCGTCCCGTTGTTCATCAATTCACTCGAGCGGGCCCAGTAACGTCTCCACTGTGAGACTTCTTGTTACTGGGTTTTCAATTCCTCCGCCCCTCTCAGAGAGCCTGGCAAGCTACCGAGAGTATTCAATATGCCAACTAGGTTTCAAAATAGTGAATAAAGTGGAAAAAAAAAACCCAGCTGGAAAAGGACACGTTTCTTTGAAGAAAAAAAGGGAACACCCCAGGAAGTAAAAAAACCAAAAAAAAAAAACAAAAACCCCACACTTTCGTGCTTAATAGTGGTGGACCTTAAGGGCGGAGAACTTGGAATTTTTTTTTTTTTTTTGCTTTTTGGGTCCCACCCAGCGATGCTGAGGGGTTATTCCTGGCTCATGCACTCAGGAATCACTCCTGGCGGTGCTCGGGGGACCCTATGGGATCCCGGGAATTGAACCTGGGTCGGCTGCGTGCAAGGCAAACACCCTACCCGCTGTGCCATCACTCCAGCCCCGAGAACTTGGAATTTAAAACACATGTTTCTAATACAATGTCCCACGCGATGCCACCAGCACGTAAGTCTCTCACCTCTAGGAAACCAGAACCTAAGAATTCCAGTCCCAAACGCAACTTAGATTTTTAAAGACTTTGAGAAGGGGATGATGGACAGTGAGGACTCCAATCCAGGGCAGGGCTGGGGAGAAGACAGGGAAGGGTGGGGGCGAGGCCTGTGACCGCCGGGCCTCACACCTGGGCACCTGGGAAGCACTACTGTCTGTCTGCCAGGCCACTCTGGTGAGAACTGGAAGGAACACATACACGTGTACGTACACACACACACACACGCACACGCACATGCAGATACATACATGCAGATATGCATATACACGCAGTTATACCTATGTGCACACACACACGCAGATATACATATGCACACATACACACAGATATACACACGCACATGCCGGTCTACGTATGTACACACATACACACAGCCACACACATGCACAAATACCTACACACAATGTACACACAGACATGCACTCGTGCACAGACACACACACACACTCTTACAGGGGTGTGTGTGTGTGGGGGGGGGGGCAGATGGATAGCTCCCAGGGTCAAAGTGCCAGCACTGCCTGGTCCCCCCAGTACCGCCAGGCATGTCCCAAAACATGACAGAGTCAAACCCCACCCTCTAACAAAACGACATAAAAGATTATTATTATTATTATTTTATGATACCCAACTTTAGGGAGCTTTAAGAAGTGAGTGTGCGAAAGCTTAATAATACTTGAACCCAGAACACGGAGATACCTAGCCTTCACTCCTAAGGCAAAGCTATCGTAAAAACACCAGTTTACGACAAAAAACGACGATCACAACGTCAAGATCTCGAAGTGCTTATGCACGTGCGAACTGTGAATACGCTGCATAGTGTAAAAACACAGGAACTGAATTTTGGAAGGAAACCGCCCTGAAATACCTTATCTTGCTGCGCTTTCAGCTCTTCGTACTGGGTCTTGTACCTTCGCCCGATTTTCTTGACTTGCGTGATGGTTTTGACTTTTTCTTGAATATCGACGATCTTGGCATCCAGGTCTTTCTGAATGGCTTCCTTTTCCGTTTTCACTTTGTTTAAATCTTCCTTTAGACTCTGGATTAGGTTCTGGTTGTTGGTCAGAGACGCATTGGATCTGGGCAAAAAATCAAAATGGGATTTAACAAAACAAAAAAAGGTCAACAGAATAAATCACAATATCCTAAGAAACCAACCCAAACAACAAAATGCAGCACCGTGGCCCCCACCCGACGCCCCATTCCCCCAACCTCTATTTTCAGGCAGAACTAACTCCTCAGCCTCGAGGTCTGCGGTTAACCCCACAGCCCTGGGAACCTCCGTACAAACACAGGTCAAGGCCCAGACAGCCGACACGAAAAAGCCATCGTCACAACCCAGCCAGCACCACGAATATCCAACTGCCCACCACAAGGCCATCGAAGACTTAAATCGCCTTTGTTATTGTAGGATAAGGTACCAAAAAGAGTTATGATGGGATTAAAAAAAAAAAATACCCCACCCCCTACTCAAGGAGTCCCGGTGGCTCGGAGCTGGTTCAGCCTTAGACCCGCCGCCCCCCTCCCCCGCAGCGTGCCCCACGGGGTTCCCGCCTACCTGGCGATCTCCGCCTTGAGCCGCCCGATCTCCTCGGTGGACTGCTGGATGCGCTTGGTGTGCACTTCCTTCTCCGACAGCAGCTTCCGGTACTCCTCCGTGTCCGGGTCCTTCTGCTGGCTCAGCAGGTGCTGGAGAAGCGGCAAGAGCGAGGAGGCGGTGAGAGCCCGCCCCGCTGAGACGGAGGGCAGGGGTCCCCCACGGTGGCTGTGCCAGGCTGGGCCCCGGGCGCCCACTTCTGATGGCCCACGCCCCGGGTGAGGAGGAAACTGCTTGGTAAGGCTCGGGCGACCCACGCGGGCCCCGAGTCTCTAGGCACGAGTGATTTCAAGAGGGGGAAACTGAGGCAGAGCCTCCTCCTTCAGCCACCGGCCGAGAAGAGGACAAAAGGACCCGGGATAACGCCAGGGAGAGCTGGGTCCAGCCCGGTCACCAGCGCACCCTCGGCTGCCGACCAGCGCGGGCTCTCCCCGCCTCCCCCCTACTCCCGCCCAGCCGACCCGGCCCGGCCGTCGCCGGCGGCCACCTGGTTCCGCGCCTTCCAGCGCTTGACGTCCTCCTCCAGCAGCTTCTTCTCGGCCTGCAGCATCCCGCTCTTCTCGCTCAGCTCGGCGTTGGCCTCTTGCAGGGGCAGGATGTCCAACTCCAGCTTCCGGACCTGGGGGCGGAGCGAGTCTCAGGACACCCACCCCCGCCGCCCCACGGGAACCGACTGACCGACCGCCCGCCCCCGCCGCCGCCCACCTTGGCCTGCGTCTGCTGCAGGTCCTGCTCCAGGCGCTCCTTCTCCTCCCGGAGCATCTTGTTGGTCTCCATGACGACGTTCATGGTCTCCGTCTTCTTCATCAGCTCCTCATGCTGGGCCATCGTCTTCGCGGTCACCTGAGGGTTTTCAGGCGCAGATCGGGCCGAGGGCTAAGGCCCGGCGAAGGCCCTCCCCGCCTACCGGGCCTCACCCTCCCGCGACAGAATGGTCTCAGGGGCTGAAGGGGAGGGCGCTGGCCTGGCACACCGCCGACCCGGGTTCGAGCCCTGGCATCCCCTAGGGTTCCCCCCCACCCCCCGAGCACCGCCAGGAGGGAGTCCTGAGTGCAGAGCTGGGAGTCAGCCCTGAGCATCGCTGGGTCCATCGCTGGCTGGGACCCAAAAAGGCCAAAACAATACAATAATAATGATAATAAGAGTCACAGGAGTAGACACATAGTCCAGCGGGGAGGGCATTGTCCTGGCATGCAGCTGACTTGGTTCAACCTCCAGCATCCCCTAGGGTCCCCCGAGCACCGCCAGGAGGGAGTCCTGAGTGCAGAACCAGGAGTCAGCCCTGAGCATGGCCGGGTGGGACCCAAAAAGCAAAACGCACGCTTCCCTCATATTCAGAACTACTTAGTAAGAAAGAATTGAAGGGGCCGGAGTGATAGCACAGCGGGGAGGGCGTTGGCCTTGCATGCGGCCGACCTGGGTTCGATCCCCGGCATCCCACTGACAAGGCTGACTCCCACTTGAGTGCTCGGGACTTGACTCCTGCCCCAGTGCTCGGGGCCGCCCCGCGCACCTGCACTTTCTCCCTCTCGGCGCTGAGGCTCTCCTGCAGCTCGAGCAGCTCCCGCTCCAGCAGTTCCACCCTCTGCCGGAAACGCAGACTCTCCACCTGGGCCACCTCGAACCGCGTCTCGGCGATCTCCTTCTCCCGGCGGATGAACCTGCGGGACCCGGAGTCTCAAGGTGGGGGGCACATGCAGGGGTCTCGGGCACCCGCCAGCCCCACCCTGCCCACTGCACTGAGCCACCGTTTTCCCCTCGATGCCAGGGCGACCGTCTGGGGACCAGGGCCGCCTCCGCCCGCCCGTCCGTCCCCGATGGCCACCCCCCGTCTCCCGCGGGTGGGCGGGCCGGGAGTCACCTGAGGATCTCCAGGACCTGCTCCTGGGACTTGCCCTCCTCGCTGAGCGGCAGGCTGGCGGCGCCCGGCGCGCCCTCCCGCACGGAGGCCACCACCTTGTCGCTCAGCTTCTCGATCTGCTCGTGCAGCAGCCGGTTCTGCTTCTCCAGGTCCGCGCAGCGGGACGCGCTCTTCGACATCTCGTCCTGGGGGGGGGGGGGGGGCGCCGGCCCTTCAGCACTGGACGCGGGGCCCCCGCCAGCCGCCAGCCAAGACCAGACCACCCCCCGTGGCACCTTGAGCATCCGCTCGCGCTCCTCCCAGGAGGCCCGGCCCTCCAGCAGCTCCGCCTCGGCCCGGCGGGCGCTCTCCTCCAGCTGCTGCCGGGCGGCCGCCATGCGGGACACCTGCTCCTTGGCCGCCTGCAGGGCCTCCACGTCGGCCGCGTGCAGCATCAGCTCCCGCTCATACTTGTTCTGCGCCTCCACCGCCATCTTGGCCTGTCGGGCGCCGGGGGAGGACAGGCCTGCGGGAGCGGCCACGCACACAGAGGGCAAGAACCCCCCGTCTGGCCCAGGCCGCCCGGAGGCCACGCGCTTGGACGCCGCACTGGGGACCATGGCGAACCCCGTCTCTCTGCACCCCGTTCCGGGCGACGCCGACCCAGGCGCACGGCGCCACGACCGGCGGCGCATGTGCCATGCAACAGACAGACGAGAGCAGCCCCCCGTGCGCCCCCCGATTACAAGAGCCTCCCATTAAACCGCTGGCCACTGCTTTAGGGCTAACAGGCGCAGGAGAACCTACAGGTCACGGTGGGGAGACTCTGCAGGGGTGACCCACTCACACCCTGCACCCAGGCTCGCACGCCCCCGCACCAGGGCGGCCGTGGCCCCGGGCCCCTCTCAGGGCGTCTTGGAGCCGAGCCCTGCCCGCCCGCCTGCCCCTGCCTGCGCCGCACCTGCTCCTGGCAGTCGCGCCGGGCCTGCTGCTCGTTCCGCAGGGCACCGCTGGCTCGCTGCAGGGCATCCTGCACCTCGTTCTGGACAGAGGCAAGGCTCTTCTTCAGCTCCGATAACTAGGGGAGCAGACAAGACCCGAGTCACGCACAGACCATGAGGTTTCCCCTCGCAAAGGACAACCTGGGCAGGTCCACTAACCCGGCCCACAGGAGCCGCGACAGCTCCCGGCCCCCGACACGACCTGCCACCAGCTACAGGGTGGAGGGACCCCGGCCAGCCACCCAGAGGGATCCAGTTGGTCACCCAGAGGGATCCCACAAGTAACCTGGAGGGATCCGGTCAGTCGCCTGAGGGATCCTGGCTGGTTGCCCAGAAGGATCCAGTTGGTCACCCAGAAAGATCCCGCTGGTCACCCAGAGGGATCCAGTAGGTCACCCAGAGGGATCCCGCCAGTAACCCAGAGGGATCCGGTCAGTCACCAGAGGGATCCAATCGGTCACCCAGAGAGATTCCACTGGATACCCAGAGAGATCCAGTCAGTCATCCAGAGGAATACCACCTGGTCATCGAGGAACCCCGGCCAGCCACCCAGAGGGATCCAGTCGGTCACCCAGAAGGATCCCGCTGGTCACCCAGAGGGATCCTGCCAGTAACCCGAAGGGATCCAGTTGGTCGCCCAGAGGGATCCAGTTGGTCACCCAGAGGGATCCCACCAGTAACCTGGAGGGATCCGGTCGGTCACCCAGAAGGATCCTGCTGGTCACCCAGAGGGAGGCAGACTCACGGCAGGGATGAGGCCGACAGCCCCGGTACCTGCTGCTCCAGGCTCTCGACGGCTTTCCTCTTCTCGTCCTGAAGCTCCTGCTTCTCCTTCTCGACCTCCATCAGCTTCTTCTCCAGCTGCGTCTGGAACTCGGCCGACTCCTTCAGGCGCACCTCGATGTTCTTCTGCACCTCCTCCGTCACCTTCGCCCAGCGTCAGGGGACAAACGTCACGTCACGGGTCGCTCCCGGGGACCGTAAGGGGCCGGGAAGGTCGTTCGACTCTGTCTTTCCGGAACAATCCCCCCCGTGCTGGCCAGCCCTCGCAGGTCCCTCTGGGGCAGCCCGGCCACTCTCCTCCGCGGAGCTGGAAACCGGCGCCCCCCTCCCCGCGGTGCCAACACAAAGAGCTCCTTGACGGCTGTGCCGCAGGGCCACTTTGTACCTTTCCTCAGCTGACACTCATCTCACGCACACAAGCCCCCGGCTGGGCGTGGGGCTGTGGTGCACCTGCCCGGCCAGAGTGAGACCCCGAGTGCCAGCCCAGTACCATAGCGGGGGACGGGGGAGAGAGGTGGGAACCAAACAAAACCCCGGGCTACCAGAATGCTGGGCGTGAAGGAAAAATCAATACACAACCACACCAGCAAACTTGCTGCCAGAAACCCCATCCCTCAAGGACTTTCTAGCTCCAAGAGGACACTAAGGATGGTGGTTTGGGGGTGGGTGTGTGGGTGGGAGGGGGTCCCGCCCGGCGATGCCCAGGGCTGACTCCCGGCTCTGCACTCAGGAATCACTCCTGGCGGTGCTCGGGGGACCCTAGGGGATGCCGGGGATCGAACCCAGGTCACCCTCCCTGCTGCGCTGTCGCTCGGGCCCCGAGACGGCGGGAGGGGCCGGCACGGACCTGCTTCTCCTTGTTGAGGGAGCCCTCCAGGCTGGTCACCATGGCCCGGTACTGCTCCACGGAGTTGGAGCTCGTGCGCAGCCGCTCCTTCAGGTCGTTCACCTGCTCCTCCGCCTGCCGCAGTTGGCCCAGGAGCTCATCCACGTCTTCCCTGCTGCTGGCCTGACCTGGAGGGGGGAAAAACAGCCTCCTGAGCCGGGTGCCAGGAGGCGGCGGAGAGAACAGGCCCCGCCCCACGCCCTGCGGGTCAGGAGACCGGCTGCAGCACAGAAGGACGCAGCGCTCCCCCAGAGTCGCCTTCATTTTCAAGATAACGGCGAAAATAAAAGTAACTGTTTGGCCGAGCTACTTTTTTCGAAAGCTTCAAAATATTTAAAATATGCTGATATTGCTTTGCGCTGGAGCGAGAGCACAGCGGGGAGGGCGTTTGCCTGGCACGCGGCCAACCCGAGTTCAAACCCCAGCATCCCACAGGGTCCCCCGAGCACCGCCAGAGGTAATTCCTGAGCGCAGAGCCGGGAGTTAGCCCTGAGCATCGCTGGGGGTGACCCCAAACGCAAAACAATTAAAAATAAATAAATAAAAAGTATGCTGATATTAAGATAATCATAATACCAACTGCATTTGGCTGAGAAATTATGTGGAACGATCAACTGGAAATTTATTACATGCTGCTATAAAAAAAAGAAATCAAATCATTCAGCCTAATCCGTATTCTAAAACCCACAAAAGAAGGAAAGAGATAAACGTAATTTGTTCTTTTTTCTTTTTTTTAAACCCTCCCACCCCCCATTCCCCCTCTCCCACCCTGCCTCTGTGGCAGGGCATTCCCTCTCTCTCCTTTTGGAAGATACATGTAATTTCAGCACGATTACCGGATGATTAAACATCACACATCAGGGGCTGAAGAAATAGCACAGCGGGGAGGGCGTTTGCCTTGCATGCGGCCGACCCGGGTTTAATTCCCAGCATCCCCTAGGGTCCCCTGAGCACCGCCAGGAGTGATTCCTGAGTGCGGAGCCAGGAGGAACCCCTGTGCATCGCCAGGTGTGACCCAAAAAGCAAAAAAGAAAAAAAAAATCACACATTATATAATCAGCATACTGTCACTGTCCTCCCGTTGTTCATCAATTTGCTCAAGTGGGCACCAGTAACATCTCACAACAAATTGTGAGACTTTTTACTATTTTTGCCGTATGAAATACGTCACAGGGAGCTTGCCAGGCGCGTGCTCTCCCCCCCCCCCCCCCCCCCCCCCCGTAGCTTGCCGGGCTCTCCAAGAGGGGCAGGAGAATCAAACTCGGGTCGGGCCAGGTTGGCCACATGCAAGGCAAATGCCCTACCCGCTGTGCTATCATTCTAGCCCGTATATATACACACAATTTTATTTTTTTTCCTTCCTATTTTGGGCCACAAATAGAGTGTGACTGGGCATTTGCTTAACCGGGCATCCCAAGACAACCCACGGCAGGGAACAAGGAGGTCTTTAGTCTACGACACGGGAGGGTGCAGGCCAGGCCAGCAGCCCAGGCCCGAGGGCAGGCTCAGGATCCTGGAGCCCGTCCCTGCAAACTCCCAGGACCTGGCCTAGAGCTCACACCATGCCACACAGGCCCACATGCCTGATGGCTCTTACCAGCACGGCCACGGGGGTTCCTAAAAGCAGCACCTTCCTAGCACGGAACAGGGAGGTGCATCCCCATGGAGACGGGGTGGGCGACTCTTCATGACCCTGCGCCCACAAGCCAAAGCGTCTCTTTAGAGTAGCCCTGTAGCACTCTCGTCCTGCTGTTCATCGATTTGCTCGAGCGGGCCCAGTAACATCTCCGTGGTGAGACTTGTGACTGTGTTTGGCATATCGAATATGGGCAGCTTGCCAGGCTCTGCTGTGTGGGCAAGATACTCTCGGGAGCTTGCAGGGCTCTCCGAGAGGGGCGGAGGAATTGAACCAGGGCCAGCTGGGCAGGCCATTTGCCAGGCAAACGCCCTACCGCTGTGCTATCACTCCAGCATGCTCCTTAGAGCCCTCCCGTTGATCATCGATTTGCTCGAGCGGGCCCAGTAACGTCTCCATTGGAGACTTTGTTGTTACTGTGTTTGGCATATCGAATACGTCACGGGGAGCTTGCCAGGCTCTGCCGTGCGGGCGAGATATTCTCGGTAGCTTGCCGGGCTCTCCGAGGGGCGGAGGAATCGAACTCGGGTCGGCCATGTTGGCTGCGTGCAAGGCAAACGCCCTACCGCTGTGCTATCGCTCCAGCCTCCATAAATCACCATGAAACCAGAGACATGTACAATAAACTTCCAACACAACAGGGCGGGTTGGAGCGATAGCACAGCGGGTAGGGCGTTTGCCTTGCGCACAGCCAGCCCGGCCGACCCGAGTTCGATTCCTCCGCCCCTCTCAGAGAGCCTGGCAAGCTTCCGAGAATATCTCGCCTGCACGGCAAAGCCTGGCAAGCTCCCCGGGACGTCTCCGAGATGCCAAACACAGTCACAACAAGTCTCACCATGGAGACGTTACTGGGCCCACTCGAGCAAATTGATGAACAACGGGAGGACAGTTGACAGTGACACAACAGGGCTCCTGGCTCTGCTCGGGGATCACTCTGGCAGTGCTCGGGGGGGGGGGGGGGCGCGGGTGGGATGCCGGGGATCCAGCCGGGGCTGGTGGGGGTCACACGAGCCCTGACCTGCTGCTCAAACTCGCCGGACCTAACTTCCTAACCCTCTAGGGAGAAAACCGAGCAGGGAGACTCCCGGGAGCCGCAGCGGCTGCCTCTGAGATGCTCACTCCCACAGAGAGTGAAGAAATCTTCCCACGTTCGGGCGAAGAAATCCTCCCCCGAGCCTGTCACAAGCCCAGAACACCCCCCGGGGGACATCAGGCTTCTGGCGGCACCACCACCAGCAGAGACTCCCCAGGCAACTCACCCGACAGAGACGTCTCCCGCCCTAAAGGTCTCCTCCCCCGCCCCCCCCCCCCCCCCGCCAGAAACGTTTCCACTGGACAGTGCGGAGAGCTGGAGCACTCGGCTCCCACCCCTCTCCGCCATCCCCCCGCCTGCCCGCACCTCTGCCGGCCCTCTGGGAGGCCTGGGAGGCCAGCTGGGCCTCCAGGGTGCCCAGGTGCTGCTTCAGGGCCGCGGCCTCCTTCTGGGCGTTCTTCAGCAGCTCCTTCGTGTTGAGGTGAAGGTTCGCCTCGGTGTCCAGCTGCCTCTTGGTATCCAAGAGCTGGACCTGGGAGCAAGAGGAAAGCCACCCCCGTGAGCCCTGCAGGCCAGCGGCCGGGCCGGCTCGAGACCCGGGCTGTGGCGGGAAGGGCGCTGACGGCGGCCCGCCGACCCGACCAGAACCCAGAGCACAGCCGGGCCGCACGCACGTCCAGGTTGCGGGTGAGCGCGTGTCTCTGTTCCAGCTCGTTCTCCAGCTTCTTCTTCAGGTGCGCGATCTCCTGCTCCAGCCGCTCGATCTGGCTGCTGAGCCGGTGCTTGGTCTCCGTCTCCGAGCGCTCCAGGATGCCCTGCGGAGGGCAGAGGCGCCCGCTGACTCCGGCCCACCCCGTGAGGGACACCGGGTCACAGGGGGCAACAACCTGCTTTCTGCAGAGCTACGACCCGGATCCACGAGGGTTTCGGACGATCCATGGAGGGCGGCGGGGGAGGACGGGCATCGCCGTCGGTCAGACCCGACGTGCAAAGGTTTAAAAACTAGATTTACGTGCTGAGCGAAATGAGTGAAATGAGAGAGGGACAGACATAGGAGGACCGCACTCCTCTGTGGGACAAAGTCACAGAACGGGAGACTGACACCCAAGGACAGTTGAGATAAGGGCCCGGAGGATCGCCGCGCGGCTTGGAAGCCGGCCTCACGTGCTGGGGGAAAAGGCAGCTCAGACAGAGAAGAGACCACCAAGTAGAGGGTGCTAGGAGGACCCGCTCGGGATGGGAGACGCGTGCTGAAAGTAGACTATGGACCGAACACGACGGCCGCTTACTACCTAGATTGCAAACCACAACACCCAGAAGATGAGAGTAAGAGGGAACGTACCTGCCACTGAGGCGGGGTGAGAGAGTGTGTGTGTGTGTGTGTGTGTGTGTGTGTGTGGTGGGAGGGATACTGGGAACATTGGAGGTGGAAAATGGGCACTGGTGGAGGGATGGGTGCTCGATCACTGAATGACTGAAATGTAATCATGACCGTCTGTAAGTCTGTAATTGTACCTCATGGTGATAGATGAAAAAAATTAAAAAAAAACAAAAAAACAACTAGAGTTAGTCTTGCCACAATCCAGGGGCACAGCTGTAGACAGACCGCCACGCCGTCCTCCCCACGGTTTCACTGGGTCCCTGACTGAGAAAGCCAGTCCTGCATTACACGGCTGGTGAGGAGGCAGCACCGGGGACCCGCACCCGCACGCTCCCTGTGAACCGTAACCGTTAACGGCAGCCGGGGCCTCCCCGGTGACCCACCTGGATGGTCTGCAGGTTCGTCAGCAGCAGGTTCTGGCCCCGCTGCTCGGCCAGCAGCGACTCCCGCTGCTGGGACAGACGGACCTCGGCCAGTTTGAACATCTCCTTCTCCTTCTTGAGGTTCTCTGCTCGCACCTGAGGCAAACACAGACAAGACGCGGCAGAGCATGAAGGGCCGAGCCAACTGCAACGCCCTCTCACACGCTGCTGGGCTTAGCGCCGACCTAGAGAAACAGGTAGATATTTGGGAGGGGGGGAGGGAGAGGACATACCCACAGTGCTCAGGGCTGACTCCTGGCTCTGTGCTCGGGAACCCTATGGGACGCCAGGGACCAAACCCGAATTGGCCACATGCAAGGCAAACGCCCTCCCCACTGAAATATGACTAAGTGACGTTTTTTCCTTCTTGCTTTTTTTCAGTGGTGGTGGTGGAGGGGGGTCACACCCAGCTCAGGGCTGACTCCCAGCTCTGCACTCAGGAATCACTCCTGACAGTGCTTGGGGGACCCTATGGGATGCTGGAGATCGAACCAAGTCAGCCACATGCCAGGACAATGCCCTACCCGCTGGACTATGCGTCTAGAGTCCCATGACTCTTATCATTATCATTATTATTATTATTATTTTGGCCTTTTTGGGTCCCAGCCGGCAATGCTCAGGGCTGACTCCTGGCTCTGCACTCAGGGATCACTCCTGGCGGTGCTCGGGGGAACCTATGGGGTGCCGGGGATCGAACCCAGGTCAGCTGCATGCAAGGCCAACGCCCTCCCCACTGTGCTATTGCTCCAGCCCCTATGGATGGATCAGATATTGATCAAGGTGCTGAACTGGGTGATGGACCAGATATTATTATTTTATTATTATTATTATTATTATTATTTTGCTTTTTGGGTGACACCCAGTGATGCTCAGGGCTGACTCCTGGCTCTGCACTCAGGAATCACTCCTGGCGGTGCTTGGGGGACCCTATGGGACGCTGGGAATCGAACCCGGGTGAGCCGCATGCCAGGCCAACGCCCTCCCTGCTGTGCTATCGCTCCAGTCCTCTAAGTGACTTTCTTATGTTGAGATATAGAGGGGGAAAAAAAAGCCCAAATACCAAGAGATTAAAGTAAAAGATCACCCCATCAGCATAAATACTCAAGAGGCCTTGCGCTTCAGAGCAGGCTTTAAAGACAGGACACGAGGGGCTGGAGAGATAGCACAGCGGGGAGGGCGTTTGCCTTGCACGCGGTCGACCCGGGTTCGATTCCCAGCATCCCATATGGTCCCCTGAGCACCGCCAGGAAGTAAGTCCTGAGTGCAGAGCCAGGAGTAACCCCTGTGCATCGCCAGGTGTGACCCAAAAAGCAAATAAATAAATAAATAAAAATAAAAACAGGACAAATCCCATCAGGGCCAAGGAAACAAAAGGCATGGTCCCAGGGAGAGATCATGCCGCCCGTGGGCTTCCGCACACCTGTGTGTACTCATGGGCCCCGGGGCTGCTCCCACCCACGCTGTCGTCTCAGGGGTCTGAGGGAGCGCCTGAAGATGCCCCCAACACGTCACAAATCGCACCGCACTGGACAAAGCGCTGTGTGCTGCACACACGTGACACGGAACCCAAGAGAAGAAACAGACCAAGCCCCACGCGTCGGCCTCCCGAGCGCACGAGGGTCTCCACAGGGAACATGGGGGCAGCGGTGACCAGCTTGGAAGGAATAACCCAGAGGATGAGAACAGTCATGGAGGGAGGGTGGCAGTCACCTACAGGAAGTCACCCTCTCGGAGGGCCAACACCCACTGCACCCCAACCCTGGGGTTGCCCCGTCCAGCTCGGGATCTGCAGGGTGGGAGCTCTGGGACCCCCAGCAGGAAGCAAGAATCGCTATCACGCAATTCCCAACCGAGCTGGAACCCGCACAATCTCTGACAGCCAAAAACCCAAGCCCATGGTCAGAGAGACAACTTAAACACGAATGACGTTTTTATGTATTCCCCCCCCCCCCCCAACTAGGAAAAAAACGAAAGTAAGTGAAAACAGATATGGAAAAATCCAGAAACTAACAAATTTCGTCTGGAATGGACAATCTGTAAGAAAATCTTAAAACCCAATCAACCCGGGGCTGGAACTATAGTATAGCGGGGAGGGCATTTGCCTGGCACACGGCCGACCCAGGTTCGATTTCCAGCATCCCATAGGGGCCCCCCGCCAATAACCGCCGGGAGTGATTCCTGAGTGCAGAGCCGGGAGTCAGCCCTGAGCATCGCCGGGTGGGACCCAAAAAGCAAAAAGAAACAAGAAACAAACAAACAAAAAAACAACAATCAACTCACTTCTCCCCTCTTCTGCGTAAACGGAAGACACGTCCCGGGTACCCGCAAACCAAGCCCCTCACAGCCCCACCACGCGGCGTCCGCGGGACCCACCTCGGCCACGGCCAGCTTCTCCGTGGCGCCCCGCAAGTCCTGCGTCATGGTGTTGATGATCTGCTCCTGCTTCTGCGTCGTGGCCGTGAGCTTCTGGTTCCTCTCGTGCAGGGAGGTGATTTCCCGGCGGTAGCCCTCGACGTTATCTTGCAGCATCTCGTAACTGCGAATCGGAGAGCGAGCAGGTCACTCTGTGGTCACCCCACCCGCAGCCTTCGGGGGGGGGGGGGTCTCGCTGCTCGATTTCAACGGAAGAAACGGACTCGGGGAAGGCTGCGGGGCACAGGGGTTCATTTCTGCCGGACTCCCAAGCTTAGGACGTGGCTCAGTTCAAACTCTAGAAGAGGCCGAGTTTCTGCTGGGCCGGGCTTTTAAATCTCACTTAGAAGAACCCTCGGCAATTTCAAAACAAGCCTAATGGAATGCGGATACACAGCGGACACCCATCACAGGCAATCTGCGAGGTGAGACATCAACATGCCGCTTAGGTGGATTTTTTTCTTCTTTTAACCAATTCTCGTTTTCCTAAAAACTAACCCATCTAACCGAGAGCTTCAAGACTATTCGGGGCTACAGACGCCCCTTCAGCTGGGCGGCTCATTCTGCTGGAATGTGGAGAAGCCGCTAGGTACTTGCAAAAACAACAACAACAACAACGACGAAAGCCCAGCCTGATCAGGCGGTAGAACACAAAGATCACGAGGCTTGCATGTGTTCAATGGACCAAATCCGTAACTCTGAAACCCGATTCACTACTACAATTGGCTACATTCCTTTGCAAGTGACCTAGAACGGAGTCCCCCAAGCCCCCCAACCCCAAATAAACTCTCTGCTTCGATATAAAAAATGAATTCGGGGCTGGAGAGATAGCACAGCGGGGAGGGCGTTTGCCTGGCACGCGGCCGACCCGGGTTCGATTCCCAGCATCCCATAGGGTCCTCCGAGCACTGCCAGGAGTGATTCGTGAGCGCAGAGCCGGGAGTTAGCCCTGAGCATCGCCAGGTGTGGCCCAAAACCAGAAAGGAAGGAAGCAAGCAAGCTATTAGGTTGGAGAAATAGCACACAAGTTAAGATGTTCAGGCCAGAGTGATAGCACAGCAGGGAGGGCGTTTGCCTGGCACGTGGCCGACCCGGATTCGATCCCCAGCATCCCCTAGGGTCCCCCGAGCACCACCAGGAGTGATTCCTGAGTGCAGAGCCAGGAGTCAGCCCTGTGCAATGTCCGGGTGTGACCCAAAAAAGGAAAAAAAAAAAAAAAGAATTCACATTCCCTCCACCCTCTGGCACTAACTTCTCAAACACCCCCCCTGGGACCGGTAGGTCCCTCCCGAGCAAGAAAAACCAAAAACTGTCTCCTTACTAGGGAGCTGCCCAAGCCCCCTCCCACCGACGCCCCCAGGGACAGGAGACGGACCCGGTGCTGAGAAATGGGCCACCCCGAGCGCCCACGGCACAGCAGCACCTTGGCCCCGCAGCACCTCTGTCACCCCCAACGAGGGACGACACCGTCAGGGAGGGAGGGTTCGGGCGCCCGGACCCCCGCCGGGGAGCCGGGCGGGGCCCAGGCCTGCCTCGGGCTCCCCCCTCACCGCTTGGAGGCGAACTCGAGCTGCGTGGAGATCTTGGTGTTCTGGGAGCGCAGGTCCGTGACCTGCTCCTGCAGCCGCTCCAGCTGCTCGTTCTGCAGCTTCTCGTGGTCCGCCTTCTCCTTCTTGTAGTTCTCGAAGATCTCCTGCAGCTGGAGGACGAAGGCCCGTGGGCGCCGGCCGACCTCAGGCACTGAGGGCAGTGGTGTGCACGTGTGTGTGCGTGGGGAATGTATGCGTGTGTGATGGGGGTGTATGCACGTGTGTGAGCTGTATGCGCGTGCGTGTGTGAGGTGTATGCATGTGTGTGCATGTGTGTGAGCTGGATGTGTGTGCAGATGTGTGTGGGCATATATACGTGTGGGCATATATATGTGTGTGTGCATGTTGTGTGTACACATGGGGTGCGAGATGTATGTGTGTGCAGATGTGTGTGGGCATATATGTGTGTGCTTGTGTTGTGTGTGCGCACGCGTGTGCATGTGTATGTGCGTGTGTGTTGCGTGTACTTGTGGGGTGTGATATGTATGTGTGTGTATGCATATGTGTGTGCATGTGGGGAGTGTATGCATGTGTGGTGGGGTGTATGCATGTGTGTGGGCACATATATTTGTGTGCACATGTGTGCATGTTGTGTGCACACGTGGGGTGTGACATGTACGTGTGTGTATGCGTGTGTGTGTGCATGTGAAGAAAGTATGTGTGTGTGGTGGGGTGTACGCATGTGAGGTGTACGCATGTGCACGTGTGAGGTGTATGCGTGTTTGTGTATGTGTGTGCAGATGTGTGTGGGCACATGTGTGTGCACATGTCTGCGTGTGTGCATGATTGTGTGTGTGTTGTGTGCACATGTGGGGTGTGAGATGTATGTGTGTGCATGTGGAGAGCGTATGCATGTGGTGGGTTGCATGCATGTGAGGTGTAAGTGTGTGCATGTGTGTGTGAGGTGTACACGTGTTTATTTGTGGCGAGTGTGCGTGTGTATCGAGTGTAGGGGTGTATGCGAGCATGTGTCCATCTGTGTGCAATTGTACCTGTTTCAGAGCAGCCTTGGCCTCCACGGCCTCCGTGGGCTCGGCGATGGACACTGGCGTGGGCGTGGTCGAACCCTGAGCTGTGCTCGGGCGCTTGGGCGTGGAGACCAGCGAGATCTCGTCTAGGCTGGAGGCTTCAGGAAAGGGTTGGGGGGGAATATTAACCTGCAGTCTCGGCCAGAGTTTGAACCTGAGCGGTGACCCCAGAGCAGGTCCCACCGCAGGCGCGCACGTGGGGACGAGGCTGCAGTCCTCATCACACCACCAACCCGTGGCCCATCCCCAGGCGGATGCCGCATCACCGAGACCCACGCGCTCACTTCCTGGCTTCTGCCGCCCAGAACACCCTGGCCTGCAGGCGGCCTGGCCCGGCCCCCGGCCTCACCCTGCACAGGGATGGCCACGCCCGTGGTCTGCGACAGCAGGATGCGGTACATGTCGCGCTGGCGCACAATGGACTCCACCAGCTGCCGCTGATGCTGGCGCGACTCCCGCAGCTGCTCCAGCTCGCCCAGGGCGTGCTCCAGCTGGAGCTGCAGCTCGGAGATCCTGAGGGGAGAAGCAGTGTCAGCCGGCCGGCCCAGGGAAGCAGCCAGCATCAGTTGGTCAACACCCAGAGAAACAGCCAGCGTCAGTCGGCCAACAGCCAGAGAACCAGCCGGCATTAGGCAGCCAAACCCAGGGGAAACAGCCAACATCAGTTGACCAACCCCCCGGGAAACAGCCGGCATCAGTCGGCCAACCGCAGAGGAAACAGCAGGCATCAGTTGGCCAACACCTGGAGAAACAGCCAATTAGCTGGCCAAACCCAGGGGAAATAGTCAGCATCAGTCGACCAGCCCCGGGGAAAAAGGCAGCATCCACCAGCCAACCCCCAGGAATAAGGCAGGGTCAGTCAGCCAACCCGAGGCGGCTGGGCCCCGCCGAGTGACCGGGCCTCGTGTGGATCACAGAGCCCCAGGCTTTGGCTCCCGCCCTTCCTCCCATCCCCTGCTACGCTAAGAACCTTCTAGAAGCACAGCACAGGACTCAAGCTGCGCCCCCACGGTACGGCCAAATCTTGCAGCCACACCCGCCCAAACTCTTCTCGTTGGCCATTCTTCCCGGAGCACGGACACATGCTGGCCGGAAAGCAGATCCCCCTCTACACGGGGCCTGCGTGCTTCTCCCTGAAGGGCGAGGCCGACCCCCACCCGCCCCTCCCGCCGGGGGCGACCCCCCTCGCCTGGAGGCGGCTGTCTCCTGCTCCTCGCGCTCGCGGGTCTCGCCCAGCTCCCGCAGGGCCACCAGCAGCCGCTGGTTCTGCTGCTGCAGCTCCTCGATGTTGCGGTAGGAGACCAGGTGCTGGGAGATCACCTCCGAGGAGCTGCTGATGTCGGCCGAGCTCACCTCCTCGTCGCGGATGACGTGGTTGCCGCGGGCCTCCTCCAGCTCCATGAGGAGCACCCGGATCTGCGGGAGGGAGGGGCAGGCTCGGGGTGGGGGACCGTCCCCATCCACCGTCCACCGTTCCCGCCTGCCTTGACGCCAACGGAGACCCGGGACCCACCCCGAGGGAGGGGACCAGGGGAGCCCGCGGGGGCTGACCTGCTGGGACAGGTCCTTGACCTGGCCCTCCAGGCGCTGGTTGTCCCTCTCCAGCACAGACGCGTGCTTGTTGGCCTTGTCCGTGTCCTCCTGCAGCCGCTGGATCTCCTGCCGGGCACGCACGCGGTCAGACGCCCACCAGGGCCTCGGCCCAGTGGGAGGAACGGGACCCTCCTGGGCAGCAGAGGGGTCGGGCCAGACACACCAGACCGCTCTGTCCACGCTGCCACCAGAGATGAGCATGCGTGGACCAGGACTCCTGGCCAAGTGCTCACCACGACACTGTCGGAGGACAAGGAGCCCACAGAGGCCGCCGCCACCCCCGCCAAGCTCAGCGGCACAGGGTCTGCCGTGCTCAGGACCCTGACCTAAGAGAGCACTACACACTGCTGAGCCCTCAGGCTGCACTGAGCATCTGTGCGTCCGCCCTGCCCCGGGGCCAGTCTGCGCTGCCCTGCAGGCAGATACTCGGAAAACCCAATGGCATCCATCTACAAGGCGGCCAAGAGAAGCGATTTGGCAGAGGGGCCAGGAACTCCCAGTGCGAGGAGAAAGCACAGACCTGACCCCCAAGCGGACCAGGGAGTGAGGAAAACCGGGAGGGAATTTTATTATCAGACGTGCACACGGTGACGGCACCATCGGGCCCTGCCCTGCCATCAGCTGCCGCTGTCTGATTCTCAGCCTCTCCTCCCCTGCGTACCGGAAACTCCGTGCAAAGTGCTCGCTCACTCCCAACAGCAGAGAAACCCATGGGGATCTACCGAGACCAAGGGACCGACTTCCAGCTCTCCCATGGCTGGGGTGAGGTGGCGGAAGTCGGTCTTCTGTCAGGGCAAGACCCTGACAATTCACCAAGGAAGACCGGGAAAGGAAAAGCAAAGAAAGAAAGAAAGAAAGAAAACTGAGACTGAGGATGGGGGATGGCTCGGGCCACACTCGGCGGTGCTCTGGGCTTACTCCTGGCTCTGTGCTCGGGAGTAAACCCCCAGCAGCGCCTGGGATCGGACAGACAGGCAGGGGAATCGGGCTGGGTGGGCTGTGAGAGGTGGCCTGGCCCAACCTCTCTCTAGTCCAAACCGTCAGCTCAGAAAAGTAGCTACAGATTGATTGAACGGCATTTCCTTAAAACTTGTGGTCACGGTCCTCCCGTTGTTCATCGATTTGCTCGAGCGGGCCCAGTAACGTCTCCATTGGAGACTTTGTTGTTACTGTGTCTGGCATCTCGAATCCGTCACGGGGAGCTTGCCAGGCTCTGCCGTGCGGGCGAGATACTCTCAGTAGCTGGCCGGGCTCTCCGAGAGGGGTGGAGGAATTGAACCCGGGTCGGCCATGTTGGCTGCGTGCAAGGCAAACGCCCTACCGCTGTGCTATCTGTGGAACTGTCGCAGTAACGCTAGTTGCCAAATGACCCGAGTCTCCTCTTCTTCCCTAGGATGGGAAGGATGTTTGCGGGTCACCCCGGCACCGCTCACACACCAGGAGCGATTCCTGAGTGCAGAGCCAGGAGTCAGCCCTCAGCATCGCCGGGTGGGACCCAAAAAGCAAAAAACCCAACAGAGCTCAGCACGAGTCCTGGCACGGAGGAGCAGGAGAGCCGCTGGCCCGGCCCGAGAACCCTGGAGATCGTCCTGAGCACCCTGCAGGGTGAGCTGCAGAGAGGACCGAACTCCGGTCTCTCGGGGCCTCACACGCGTGTGCGGAGTGCGTGCCCAGCTCCCTGCGGCTCAGGTGCCCTGCCACAATCTGGCAGCACGTCTGGGGGGCGGCCGCGGGGAGACCCACCTTCATGGCCTGCTCGAGCTTCGCCGACAGGCTGGCCACGGCCTTCTGCGCCCGCTCGTGCTCCTCGCGCTGCCGCCTCAGGATGGGGGCCTTGGCCTCGACCTCCCGCACGATCTCGTCCAGGTACTTGTTGACCCGCTTGTTCTCCAGCTTCTCCAGGAGCAGCTGGTCCTGCGTCTCCACGTAGGCGTTGTACAGCTGCGGGGGCAGAGGCCGCCTCAGCTGGGGCCCTCGTCAGGCGGCCGGGCCTGAGCCCACCCCCTACCCCCGCCCCGGGAAGCGGCCACCCACCTCGGTCAGCTTCATCCCGGGCTTCACGATCTTGGCCACGGCGGCCGCGGTGGGGGACAGGGCCGCCAGCTCCTCCTCGGACAGGATGGCGCCTGCGGCAACAGATCGGGAGGCTGAGCGGGGGTCCCCCACACCTCCCCGAGGTGCAGCTGGAGCTCAGCCTCCTGGGACAGGCCGAGGACGAGGCCCCAGCGTCCGCCCGCAAACGCTCCTACCTTTGCGCTTCGTGGCCGAGAGCAGGTCGTTGGCGTTCACCAGCTCCTTCTCCAGCTTCCCGATCTTCTCCAGCATTTCCTTCTCCATCTGGTCACGGGACCCCTCCACCTCCAGGAGGTGGTCCTGCACCGTCTTATTAGCTGGGGGAAGGAAAATCACCCACGGGGGGTCACCGACAGCGGCGGGCGGGCATGCCCACCGGGGGCCCTGGCCAGCGGCACTCAGGGCTCACGGCTGCTCACGCGGCAGACACCCTCCCCGCCGGACTCCCAATTGCCCAAGTGGCCCGGCCCCGAGACCCCGTTCCTGTGCCCGAGGGTCCTTATCCAGGAGGAAACACAGAAACACACCGCGAGAGGCTCGGGGTCCAGACCTGGGCCTAGCACGGGGGCTCCCACTAACCAGGCCAACAGACCAGGCCCGACCATAGACGCTTCCCGCGGGGGCCGTGTCCTGAGGACACGTGGTCGTCTCCACGACCTGATCTAAGAATCACAAACACTCCCAGGGATTTCAGGCCCACCTTAAGGGCCCCCAGATATTTCCGTTATTTCACCGATGAAAACACGTCGAAAGCACTAGCTGGCAACGCGGGACGTGACTAGCAAAGACCCGAGTGCTGGAGAGGAAGGTGGCAGGATTCGGAAAACCGTTCTCGGGGGCGGGAGAGACTTGGGCTGGGGTTCAATCCCCTGAAACACCCCCAGCCCGCATCAGGAGCCAGCACAGAGCCAGGGGATGCCCCGAGCACAGCCCCCCTGCCAGTTAAAACCGAAGAATCGAATGGGACAAAGGACCAGGGCACCAGGGAGCGAGGACAGGCTGTGTGAGCAGTGGGCCTGGCTGAACCCCGCTCAGACCCCTCGGGTCACCCCCAGAGGGAGCGACCCAAGACGCACATGATGGAGGGGAGTTGAGAGGGGGCAGGGTAGCAGAGCACACGGGTCACCTGAGTGAGCCTTGGTGCGACCCAGGCACGTGACCCAGTACTGCCAGCCACGGCCCCACCCTAGGGAAGGTAAAACCCACGGAAACTTAAGATCCGTACATCTCAGCGTGAAGCTGTGTAAACCAGAAATCCAGCGTTGCGAATGGGGCGAACTTTTTTTTTGTTTTGCTTTTTGGGTCCCACCCGGCGATGCTCAGGGCTGACTCCCTGCTCTGCACTCAGGAATCACTCCTGGAAGGCTCGGGGGACCCTAGGGGATGCTGGGGATCAATCCCAGTTTGGTGTGTGCAAGGCAGACACCCTCCAGGCTGGGCTATGGCTCCAGCCCGCCCGCCCCCCTGCCTGCCTTCCTTCCTCTTCCTTCATTTTTTTTGCTTTTTGGGTCCCACCCAGCAATGCTCAGGGCTGACTCCCCGCTCTAAACTCAGGAATCACTCCTGGCGGTGCTCGGGGGACCCTAGGGGATGCTGGGAATCGAACCCGGGTCAGCCGCGTGCAAGACAAACGCCCTCTCCACTGTGCTCTCACTCCAGCCCGTTTTGGGTTTTGGGCTAAACCTGATGGTGCTCGGGGCCTTCTCCCGGGCCGGGCCTGACCTGGCTCTAGGGACCTCACGGGGGGCTGGGGATGAAGCTGGTTTGGCCCCCATGAGGCAAGCCCCCCACCCCCACTGCCTATAGTCTGGCCCCCGAGAGGATGTCGTCATTCCAAGGTACCACACTGGTTCAGATCCCCCCACCCCCGTCCCTCCGGGTCCCCCCCACACCAACCACCCCCGAAGCACCTTCGGCCGCTTCCTTCAGCAGCTTGTGCAGCTCATCCACGGCCCGACTCAGCTCGTTGCTCTTGGCCTCCGAGTCGTCAGCCGCGCTCTGCAAGAGACACGCGTGAGCCCCGCTGCTGGCGCCAGGCTGGCCGCACCCCCCCCCCCCCCCCCCGGCGTGGCACGAGGGCCGGCAGGTGGCCGGGAGGCCGGGCGCACCTTGTAGAGGTTGGAGAGCTTGATGTGGGCGTTCAGCTCATTGTGGAACTTCTCCTCCATGCTGGCCTGCTGCTCCTTGGCCTGATGGGGGGCGGGAAACACACACAATTCAGAACAAGAGCCTCACGGGAAGAGCCGTCGTCACCCACGGCCCAGATTTAAAACAGGAAGTCAGGGGCCAGAGCAATAGCATGCAGGGAGAGCACTGGCCTGGCACGTAGCCGACCCGGATTCGATCCCCAGCATCCCATAGGGTCCCCCGAGCACCACCAGGAGTGATTCCTGAGTGCAGAGCCCGGAGTCAGCCCTGAGCATTGCCGGGTGGAAAGCAAAGAAGAAAAAAAGAGAAAATTTAGGGGGTCGGAGCAACAGCACAGCGGGGAGGGCGTTGGCCTGGCACGCAGCCGACCAGGTTAGACCCCCGGCATCCCATAGGGTCCCCCGAGCACCGCCAGGAGTGATCCCTGAGTGCAGAGCCAGGAGTCAGCCCTGAGCATTGCCAGTGGGACCCAAAAATAGTAACACAATAATAATTAATAATAATAATGTGAGGGGCTGTAGCCAACAGCACAGCGGAGAGGGCATTGGCCTTGCACGCGGCTGACCTGGGTTCAATTCCCAGCATCCCCTAAGGTCCCCTGAGCACCGCCAGGAGTGATTCTTAAGTGCAGAGGCAGGAGTCAGCCCTGAGCATTGCCGGGTGGGACCCAAAAAAGCAACAATAGTAATAATAATAATAGTAGTAATAAATGAAACAGGAAGTCAAACCAGGGCCCCGGGGATGGCCAGTAACAAGAGCCCTACTGGCTCGCTGGGGGGTCGGGAGTCCGTGCCCTAGGGCCACCCTACAGCTCTGCCCCCGGGGGCCTGGCCACCGGCAAGCATGTGGGGTCTTGGGCACGGGGATCAGGTATGTGCCTGAACTGACGGTTAAGCCACAGACAGAAACCAAAGGAAAAGGTGAGAGATACAACCTGGGTCCCACGCGAGCCCACAGGGGCCCTAACACGCATCCCCCAACCCAGGGGAGGGAAAAGGCCTAAAAACATCCCTACTGAAGATGAGCAGAACCAGCCACCACCATGCTGAGACCACTCTCCACACGCATGAAGGAACCGGCAGAGGAACAAAGGCATGCGGGTCCCGGGGCTGAGATCTCCCAGGCTGCTCAGATCGGGACTGAGCATCCTCCACCCAAACCCTCTATCTTCCAGTAGGCAGGGGTCACACCCACCAACTGGCCCCCTGGCGCCGTGTAATCCCATCAACGGCCAAGACCCAGAGACTATAAAACACAGCTCCAGGAACCGCGTGGCCGCATTTGCGGCCGTGTGACATCTTATTATCTCCTTCTTACTTTGGACAAACTGGCAGGCTACCGAATGTAACCTGCCCACATGGCAGAGTCTGGCAAACTCCCCGTGGTGTACCCACTATGCCAAATACCATCAGTAACAATGGTGGGTCTCATTCTTCTAGCCCTGAAAGAGCCTTGAATATGGCACCTTTTAAAATATCTCAGGGCTAGGACGAAGGAGACGTTACTGGGGCCTGCTCGAGGCAATCGACGAACAACAGGACGGTCGTGATCGTGATCGTGACTGAAGATGAGCACGGGGGTTAAGAGAAGGCACGCACCTCCTTCAGCTTGGCCAGCAGGTCCTCCACGTGCTTCTGCAGGTTCTCGTTCGACGCCTTCAAGCCGCTCATCTGCTCCTCCAGCCGGGAGACCTGGGACCCAGGAAGGAGGAGGAGGAGGTCAGGACGGGACGCACCGAGCACAGAACCACGCCCAGGCGGCAGGCGCCTTCGCGGAAAACACGGGCTCGTGTGCAAACCCGAGAACCGCTCGGCAATCCCCGCAGGGTCCCCACTCCCAACACACCCAACGCTTCTTGGCTCTCTGCCCACAGACCCCACAGAGCCAAGTCTCTGCGTTGATGCAGGGACAGCACAGAACCCTGGACCACGGCCACCCCAAGGCCCGGCCCGAGACGCACCTCCTCTTTCTTGTTCTCGAGGTTGCACTTGAGCTCGAGAATCTCGTTGCCCTTCTCCCGGCCCAGGGCCAGCAGCTCGTCTGTCTTCTGCTTCAACTCCGTGCTCAGCCACGTGTTCTGGTTGTGCAGCAGCTCCTTCTCCTGCTCCAGGCGTTTTTCCCGGTACTGAAGCAAACACCAGATGTATTATACTCTGTATTAAATACGTTACTTAAAAATATTGTCAAGCTCAAAAAGAAAGGGAAAGACATAGAAAGATGCATTCATCTGGGGAACATAAAGCAACAAAATGGGAGACTAACACCCAAGAGTGGCTGAGATTAGTACCAGGAGGTTTGCTCTATGGCTTGGAGGCCAGCTGCACATGCTAGGGGAAAAGGCAGCTCAGATAGAGAAGGGAGCACCAAGTAAAGGGTGCTGGGAGGATCCTCCCAGGATGGGAGAAGCATGCTGAAAGTAGACTCGAGACCGAATATGATGGCCACTCAATGCCTCTTTTGCAAACCACAGCACCCAAAAGGAGAGAACAGAGGGGAATGCCCTGCCACAGAGGCAGGGTGGGATGGGGGAGTATGGGGGGGTGGGAGGGATACTGGGATCCGTGGAGGTGGGAAACAGGCACTGGTGGAGGGATGGGTATTTGATCATTGTATAACTGAAACCCAAGCACAAAAATTTGTAAGTCTACAACTGTACCTCATGGTTTGTCACTAATAAAAAAATTTAAATATATATATATAGTCAAGGGCCCAGAGCGAAAGCACAGTGGGGAGGGCTGTTGGCCTGGCATACGGCCGACCCGGGTTCGATCCCCGGCATCCCCTAGGGTCCCCCGAGCACCACCAGGAGTGATTCCTGAGTGCAGAGCCAGGAGTCAGCCCTGAGCATCACCAGATGTAACCCAAAATAAATAAGCAAAGAGCAGTGGGAAAAAGATTTGGAACAGGGCTTGGGGGTGGGAGGCGGCCACGCAGGGTGCTTGGGGCCCCGGCATGAGGTCTTGGACACCTCGAACCACTCAACGGAGGAGGATGGACCACCACCAGGAACGGCGCGATCTTGGCTGCACTCTGGGTGTGAGGGAAGGTGCTGGGCCCTGGGGACCCCAGTTAAGTTTAGAACAGGGTGGTCGCATCCACTTGGCAGGCCCTCTCGGGCATGTCTCAACACTGAAAAAATCTTACCCCGAGGGGCCAGAGCCATAGAACAGTGTGGGGCGGGCGCTGGCCTGGCACGCAGCCGACCCGGGTTCGATCCCCGGCATCCCCTAGGGTCCCCCGAGCACCGCCAGGAGTGATCCCTGAGTGCAGAGCCGGGAGTCAGCCCTGAGCATCGCCGGGTGGGACCCAAAAAGACAAAAAAATCTATGTCTATATAGTCAAAATGCTTGTCTGTTTCTACAGGACACACACAGCACAATTCGACTCTTAAGAGGAACCAGGATGTGACTGGATTTTCCCCCTTCCCTGGTTTGGGACCACACCCTACAGAGCAGGGCAGGGCCTGCTCCCCAGACCCCAGCTCTGTGCAGGGGACCAGAGACAGTGCCTGGATGAGACCAGGGTGGGCGGCGGGCCGGGCCTTCACCATGGTCCTATCTTCCCAACCACCCCCCCCCGCACGGTTCCTTGGCAGAAATTATTTGACGAAAACCGCAAGAACATAAAGTATCAGACAAGCAAATCATTTAAGTTGCTTGAATGTTAAATTCACTAAAATTAGATATCTCATCACTGTACAGACTTTGCCTCTAATTTCATTTTTTTTTAGGTGAGCCAAGGAAAAGCAGCACCGTGCTTGGGAATTCTTGCTTTCAGAGAACACTTTGTCGATATATCACTTACTAAACAATTACCTTAACAGAAACATCAGAAGCTTGAAGCTCGTCCAGTTTTAGCTGAAGCTCCCCCTTGCTGGTGTTGCTGTCTTTAAGTTTCTCATTTAAACGCTTGACATCCTCTGAAAAGAAAATGGGAAAAGTTTGAGAACGACAGACGCTCAGGAAAACCGATCAAAAGTGCATCATTGGGGGCTGGAGAGATAGCACAGCGGGGAGGGCGTTTGCCTTGCACGAGGCCGACCCGAGTTCGATTCCCAGCATCCCATATGGTCCCCTGAGCACCGCCAGGGGTAATTCCTGAGCGCAGAGCCAGGAGAAACCCCTGTGCATCCCCGGGTGTGACCCAAAAAGCAAAAAAAAAAAAAAAGTGCATTGTTAGGACACTATCTCATACAGCTGTTATTATCGGCTGCCCTCAATTCAACATTTCTGCCACACTTCATCGCAAACTCAGTTAAAATTTTAAAATTCACGTAGTCAATCAATTATGCAGTTCCAGCGACTATTTAAAAAAAAAAGTTTCTCAAGGACAAATTTTTCAAAATTCACATTGAAATTCGTAACATCCACCTAAAGATTCTTTGTTTTCATTGTTAAATAACCCTTTGGACCACCCTGCATATGCGAAATTAATTGTTCTGACTGCCGGTGGCCGGCCACACACACACACACACACATACAGAGGCGCCAGACAAACAACCCCCTTGCTGATGTACAACGCAACCGACACACGTCAAACCGTCCCAGTCCAAGAGCCAGAACACACAACTTTATTATTTTCTTGCTAACAAACGCCAGGCTTGGAGCGATTCCTCGCTTTACCGCCGGCTCAATACTATGACTTAGACTCCTTTCCTGAGACTAGAGAAACACAGTTTCCTCGTTACCTGGGACTGCGGACCCCACGCACACCCGAACGGGCAAAGACACTCCCGCCTCTAGAGCCTTCAACCCGAGTTTCTGGCCGATGTTCCGTATTTGCAATCCTGCCACAATCCCAACACCAAGCTCACCACCAGGGTCCCCACCCCCACCCTCGGTCGTGGGGACGCCGACCCCCAGAGGGCATGCTCCCACTCTATAACTTCATACTCCGTGCAAGCCCCCTCTGCACCGGTCCCGTTCCGGGCAGCAAACAGTGTGTGTGTTTCTGAGAGCTGAACACAGTCCCCCAGGCCTCTAGACAACAGGTTCTCAACCCGCCCACAAGCCGAGCGCCCGCTGGTGGGTCCCCCGTCCTGGCCACTGTTCGGTGGTGCAACAAGGAACGCAGACCCCAGTGAGTGCCCACAGAGGACGTCAACCCATCCACACTGTAATCCAGGTCCTCAGAGAGTATTTCTGGATGACCAGGGTGCCCATCTGCACATGGGGTGTTTTTCGCCGAAACGACACCCAGTTCGACAGAGCGATCCATCACCCTCTGCAGAGGCCGTCACCCTGATAATCTCCGCAGAGGACAAAGAGCACGGGACCCCCCTCGCGGGGGGTGGGCCAGACTCCAGGAACCGCCCCTGCAGGAAGCTCTGCGTCAGAGCCTGCTGACGTTCATGTCCAACCACGCCGATGCCCGTGCTGATGCCTGACCCACCCCCTCAGACACGTGAGCGGAATCCAACTGAAGAACGTCTTGTCGCTCCCCTGAGGTTCTGATCAATCCCGAAAGCTGAGACTCTGATCGACACTGAGACCTGAGGTCCTCGGGGCTCTCAGGCTGTGTATGGCTGACCCCTGTCTTTTTTTCTCTCTGTTTCCGGTTCTTTTCTTAATCCTGGCCTGTTCTCCCCTGGGGCCGGTCCCCACGCCTAAGCCACCCCCTCCCCGGCCTTACCTGTCAGGTACTCCAGCTCCTGAGACAGCCTCTCGTTGGTTCTGACCAAGTCTCTCTTCTCGGCTTCCAATTCTTCCTTCGTCCTTGTAAACTGGCTCTGTCACAGGAGGGAGGAAATTAAAAAATCAAACTGACCCATGAATGAAGGCGCTCGCTCGAACACAATCGCCATCATTTTCGTCCGTAACAGCTGGGCTAGGGTTCGAATCTGCGGTATTCTCTAACTTACGGATCAGGAAGTTTTTAAAATTACCTGGAACCTCCCAATGTCTTCTCACTTTTGGACTCTGTAAAAATCTTTTTTTCCCAGTCCCGTGAAAGACATCACTTTTTTCATGCAGGAGTGTTCTTAGTTATGTTTACATGTCAGGCATCTAAATTTTCTGCCATCAAACAGTTTTATGAGGGCTGGAGCGATAGTACAGCGGGTAGGGTGTTTGCCTTGCAAACCTGTCGACCCAGGTTCGATACCCGACACCCGACAGGGTCCCAGGAGCACCGCCAGAAGGAACCACTGAGCCTCGCTGGGTGTGACCCAAAAAGAAAAAAAAAATAGTAATTTTTATGACTCTCACTGCACTTAACACCCTGGGTTCAAACAAGTCAGACGCAGAATTAAAACGCGAACTTCCCGCCAAATTGCTCGGCAAGTCAAATTGCTCGGCAAGGCTTCACGTGCTTTGCTTTGAAGTCCCAAGTGCCCGTTGCAAGGTCCTCCTGCCAGATGGACCTGAAGACAGGAACCGACGCCAACGCGGGTACGTGAGAAGCGGCGCCGTGTCCTCTGACCTGCATCTTCTTCTCAGTAATTACGAGGGGAGCAGTACCTCACCCTGCAGCTTGCCGCTTAGGGCTTCCTGGTTTTCAACTTCTATTCCCCCTCAAATGATCTTTCTGATCATTCGTAAGTTGTCGAGCTTGATGGATATAGAGACGCACTTCTGCTGATGTACGCTTTAGGATGGTCTGTTTGCATTTTATTTTAACTCTTATTCTGTAATGAACTAAAATTTCTTTTCTTTAATTTGCTTTTTGGGTCACACCTGGCGATGCACAGGGGCTCCTCCTGGCTCTGCACTCGGGAATCACCCCTGGCGGTGCTCAGGGGACCCTATGGGATTCTGGGAATCGAACCCGGGTCGGTCACATGCCAGGCAAACGCCCTCCCCACTGTGCTGTTGCTCCAGCCCCTCATATCATTTTTTAAAAAAATTAATTAACTAATATTTGGGGGGGTGTCACACCCAGCGATGCTCAGGGATGACTCCTGGCTCTGCACTCAGGAATCACTCCTGGTGGGGCTCGGGGGACCCTAGGGGATGCCGGGGACTGAACCCGGGTCAGCCATGTGCCAGGCAAACGCCCTCCCTGCTGTGCTATCGCTCGAGCCCCACAAATTTTTTTTCTTGCAGAGACTTGATGGTGCCAGTTATTTCTTTTATTATGAAATTGTCGGTTAACCACCGATCAAACGCAAATCGGCAAAAAGCAGTGGCCTGTGTCTCGTGGCCTGCGCGGGTACACAGAGCCTCTAGGTCTGACTGCATGGAGGGCCAGGCAGGCGGCCAGCAACCCCCTGGCACTCTCCGTCGGCTCCCATTCTTGCTCAAAGGAAGTCGATTCCAGCAGGGACTCACCGGTGCCCCGAGCGTCTCACACAATCTGGGACGCTGCCAGGCCATAGTAAGGACACATTTGATAATTTGGGGTTTTTTCCCCCCTTTTTTCCTCTTTTTTTTTTTTTGAGTCACAGCTGGCGATGCTCAGGACTTACTCCCGACTCCGTGCTCAGGAATCACTCCTGGTGGTGCTTGGGGATGGGGGGGCAGCCTCTGGAGTCCAGGGGGTTGAACCTGGCTCAGTTTCTGCAAGGCAAGCGCCCTGACCTCCAACATTTGATAATTCTCACAGAGAACAGGGAGCAGGGAAGGAGAGAGAGAGAGATAGAGGGGACACAAAAACGGGGGCTGGAGTCATAGCCCAAGCGGGGAGGGTATTTGCCCTGCACGTGGCCAACCCGGGTTCGATTCCTGGCATCCCATAGGGTCCCCTGAGCACCGTCAGGAGTGATTCCTGAGTGCAGAGTCAGCCCTGAGCATCGCCGGGTGGGACCCAAAAAGCAATCAATCAATCAATCAATAAGGAATGAGGAACCAGGGACCTGGGCAATAGCACAGCGGGGAGGGCGTTGGCCTGGCATGCGGCCGACCTGGGATCGATCCCGGCATCCCATAGGGTCCCCTGAGCACCGCCAGGAGAAATTCCTGAGCCCAGAGCCAGGAGTCAGCCCTGAGCATCCTGGTGGGACCCAAAAGGCCAAATAATAATAATAATAACAACAACAACAACGATAATAAAGAGGAAGGGGGCCAGAGCAATAGCACAGCGGGGAGGGTGCTGGCCTGGCATGCGCCCGACCCGGGTTCGATCCCCGGCATCCCACAGGGTCCCCCAAGCACCGCCAGGAGCGATTCCTGAGTCCAGAGCCAGGAGTCAGCCCTGTGCAACACTGGGTGTGACCCAAAAAAGCAAAAACAAACAAACAAACAAATAAAAAAAAAACCCCTATATCCCAAACCTCTACAACCTCTGTCAAATCAAAAAAAGGGGAGAAATTAAAAAAGCAATTGGCAGCGCTCATACGCAGCGGGACATTCCACAACGCTGGACGCTAAAGACCAAAAAAAAAAAAAAAAAAGGGGAACCGACAGAATTATAAATTAAAAAAAAAAAAAAACAGCCAAAGAGTTTCGAAACTCGCAGCTTCTTAGGCGAGAGTGAAAGGCGTCCCGGCACCCAACTGCACTCAGAGAAGAGCCCCCACGGGGGCAGAGCACCCCACAGGTCTTCCCGGCCTGTCCCCTGCACGATCGGGCCCCCGTGGCGGCCACTGCCCGTCCGTCCCTGCCCCCGCTTACCTGGACGGCATTGCTGCGGTCCTGGGCGGCTTCGAGCTCCTTGTTCTTCTCTGTGACGGCCTTCAGCTGGCCGCCTGGGAGGAGCCAAAACGCGATCAACAGTCAACACCTCACAGGACCACCGCGTGGGCCCAGAGAGGCGCTGGGCTGCCCCGTGAGCCCATTCCAAACGTGTGCGCGCACACGCACACACACACGCGCGCGCACGCGCATCGCTGTCATTTCTAGAACAAACTTCACCGCGTGACCCTGTTAGTCGACAAATTCCCTTATGGCATCTTTTAGCCAGTCAATCATTAAAAAAAAAAAAGTGCTGGAGTGATAGCACATCGGAGAGGGCGTTGGCTTGGCATGCGGCCGACCCGGGTTCGATCCCCGGCATCCCCTAGGGTCCCCCCACTGAGCCCCGCCAGGGGGGATCCCTGAGTGCGGAGCCGGGAGTCAGCCCTGAGCATCGCCGGGTGGGACCCGAAAAGGAATCAATCAATCAATCAATCAAGAGTGATGAACCAGGCACCTAGGCAATAGCACAGCAGATAGGGCGTTGGCCTGGCACGCGGCTGACCCGGGTTCGATCCCCGGCATCCCCTAGGGTCCCCCCGAGCACCGCCAGGAGTGATCCCTGAGTGCAGAGCCGGGAGTCAGCCCTGAGCATCACCGAGTGGGACCCAAGAAGCAAAATAATAATAATAATAATATTGGGTCCGTCACCCAGTTCAGCACCTTGATCAATATCTGATCCATCCATAGGGGCTGGAGCAATAGCACAGCAGGGAGGACGTTGGCCTGGCACACGGCCGACCCGGGTTCGATCCCCGGCATCCCCTAGGGTCCCCCGAGCACCACCAGGAGGGAGTCCTGAGGGCAGAGCCGGGAGTCAGCCCTGAGCATCACCGGGTGGGACCCCAAAAGCCAAAATCAACACTTTAAAAAACAAGTAATAACAACAACAATAATAATAAAAACAACAATAAGCAATAACTCCGACCCCAGCCGATGGCGACAGCCACACGGGTCAGCGCCACCCGCCCCTCCGGCCCCCTGAGCTCCGGGTCCCCACCACCCCCGCCCCACACAGGCAGCCCCCCGGGACCCGCGTCCGGGACTCACTGAGCTTGTCCAGCTGCAGCCGCAGGCTCTGACACTCCCGGGTCTCGGCGACGAGCCGCTCCTGGGTGTGCGACAGCCGCTTCTCGATCTCGAAGTATTGTTGCTCTGCGCAGCAGGCGGGGGTCACGGCAGGGCTACTGCAACCCCCGGCCTGACCCCGACCCGGCGCCCAGGGCAGACCTCAGACCGTGTCTCTGCACCGTGGGTGTCGTGTATGATGTGTGTCTGAGGTACGTGCGTGTATGGTGGGTGTACGGTGTGAGTGTGTGTGTGTACGGCGTGTTTGTGTATGGTGAGTGTGTACACATCCGTGACCCCCCACTCATTACGCTCCCCTTGGTGGATGTGTAGTGTGTGTGTGTGTGGTGTGACGGTGAGTGTGCCTATGGAGTATATGTGATTGCGAGACTGCACCCCACCTTGTGTGTATTCTGTGTACAGCGTGTATGGTTTGTGTGACCGTGTGACCATGTGAGTGTGTGCGAGTGTGTCAGTGTGGGACTGTGTGTGGCCGAGTGTGTTTATGTGTGTTGACTGTGTGCGTGACCATGTGTGCGTGACTGTGACTGTGCACGGCTGTGTGCGTGAGTGACTGCGTGTGGCTTGTGCACCCCCGCACTCACTGCTGTCCACCCTGTGTGTATGTGTGTGTACAGAGTGTGCACATTGTGTGTGTGACTGTGTGTGTGAGACCCTATGACCCCCACTCACCACTGTCCACCCTGTGCATGTGCGTGGAGTATGTGCACGACTGTGTGTGGGGCCCGGCGAGCCCAATCACTGCTGTCCACCTTGCATGTTTGTGTGACCGTGTGTGTGTGTACGGTGTGTGCGCATGAACGGGCAACCTGACTCACTGTTGTCCGCCTTGAGTGTGTGTGTGTATGCACGGTGTGTGTGTGTGACCGTGACCCATCTCACCGCTGTCCAACATGTGTGTGTCTATAGTGTGTACAATGCACGGTGTGTGTGGGTGAACCCACAACCCAACTCACTGGTGTCCACCTTGCATGTGTGTATATGGTGTGTGCACGGTGAGTGTGCGTGACCATGACCCCGAATCACTGCTGTCCACCGTGTGCGTCTATGGTGTGTATGTGTGACTCAGTGTGCGCGACCCCTCCACTCACTGCTGTCCCCCTTGCATGTTTGTGTGTGACTGTGTGTGTGTGTGACTGTGTGAGGACCCCTACCCCCACTCACCGCTGTCCACTTTCTGTGACTCTGTGTGCAGTGTGCGTGTGTGCATGAACCTGCAACCCCGACTCACCGTTGTCCACCTCACAAGTGTGACTGTGTGTCCATGGTACGTGTGTCAGGGTCTGTGTCTATGGCATGTGTTTGTGTGTGTTGCATGTGTATGTGACCCCCTCGACTCACCACTGTCCACCTTGAGGCACTCATGGTGGCGGCCCCACAGCGCGTCCAGCTCGGCCTGCTGCTCACCCGGCGCCTTCTGCAGTGTGTGTCTGGGGTGTGTGGGTGTCCGTAGTGTGTGTCCATGGGGGGGGGGGTGACAGCGCGCGTGTCCGTGCTGAGCCTGTGCCCATGGTGTGTATGCGACGTTGTGGGTCCGCGGGGTTTGTGTGTCCGTGGTGTGATTGTGTGTCCGTGTTGTGTGTGTGTGTGGTTGTGTGAATGTGACCCCCCCATTCACTCACTCCCCGCTGTCCACCTTGAGGCGCCCGTGGGGGCCCCGCAGCGCGTCCAGCTCGGCCTGCTGCTCACCTGGCGCCTTCTGTGTGTGGGGGTGTGTGTGTGTGGTGTGTGTGTGTGTCCGTGGGGGTACTGTGCAACAACGCGTGTGTCCACGCTGAGCCTGTGCCCGCGGTGTGTGTGCGACGTTGTGGGTCCGCGGGATTTGTGTGTCCGTGGTGTGATTGTGTGTCCGCGTTGTGTGTGTGGTTGTGTGAGTGTGACCCCCCATTCACTCACTCACCGCTGTCGACCTTGAGGCGCCCGTGGCGGCCCCGCAGCGCGTCCAGCTCGGCCTGCTGCTCGCCCGGCGCCTTCTGTGTGGGGGGTGTGTGTGTGTGTGTGTCCGTGGGGTACTGTGCGACAGCGCGCGTGTCCACGCTGAGCCTGTGCCCGCGGTGTGCATGCGACGTTGTGGGTCCGCGGGGGTTGTGGGTCCGCGGTGTGGTTGTGTGTCCGCGTTGTGTGTGTGGTTGTGAGTGTGCGCCCCCCCCCCCCCCACTCACCGCTGTCGACCTTGAGGCGCTCGTGGCGGCCCCGCAGCGCGTCCAGCTCCGCCTGCTGCTCGCCCAGCGCCTTCTCCAGCCGGGCCTGCGCGGCGCGCGGCAGCTTGGCCAGCTCGGGCCGCTCGAGCAGCTGCTGCAGCGCCGCCGCCATGGCGCCCGCCGGGCCCTCGCCCTGCGCCCCGCGCGCGCCCGCCCGCCGCTCGCTCCCGCGCCGCGGCCCTGCGGAGTCTCGCGTGAGCGGGGGGGCCGGAAGAGGGGCACGCGCGCTTCCGGCGCCCCGCCCGGCCCGAGCGCTCCCGGCTTCCGGCTTCCGGCCGCCCGGCCCGGCCCGACGCGCTAAACTTCCGGCTTCGCGGGGAGAGAAACGCCGGCTTCCGACGACCCCGGCCCGGCCGCCCGCGCTTCCGGCTTTCGGCTTCCGGCCGCCACCGGCTCCCGGCCCTGTGGGCGGGACTCGCGCGAGCGCCCTGGAGCTCCCGCCTTCAGGGCGACCTCCGACCCGGCAGTGCTCGCGCGCTTGCGCCCGCCGCGGGGGCTCCTGGGAAACCGAGTTCCCACGCGTCCCAGCCCTTCCGGGAGCGCGAGGCCGCCCGCCCGTTCCGCTTCCTCCCGCGGCCCCGCCCCGCCCCCTCCCGCCGCGCAACCGCCCTTCCCCGCCCCCCCCGCGCGGGCGCCGACAGCCGCGCCCCTCACCCTCTACGCCCCGCGCTGCCATGGCTCGTCCTCTCGGGCGACTTCGAGACACGGCGCCGCTAAAGGGCATCGGGGTCGGCGGGGCCGGACCGCGGGCGCTACCGCCACGCTCCCAATGGCGCCCGGAAGGGGCGGGGCGCGGCCGGGGGAGAGGGGGCCCGCGCGGCGGGGGACGGCGGGGGCCGTTGCGTCATCAGCGCGCGCCGCCGGGGCGAAAGGGGGGGAAGATCGGCGGGGTCTTGCGTCATCAGCGCGCGCCGCGGGGAGAGGCGGAGTCTGCGGGATCAGCGCGCACCGGGTGGGAAAAGGCGGCGTCCCTGCGTCATCAGCGCGCGCCGCGGGGAGCTGAGCCGGGCCTCTGCGTCATCAGCGCGCGCCGCGGGGAGCTGAGCCGGGGCCGTGAACGCGCCCCCGTGGGCATCGGGCGGGCGGACGCGCAGGTGGGCGCGCGGGGGGTCGCGCGGGGACAAGCCGGGGCCGGCCGTGGTGGGGGACGCTCCGGCCTGGGCCGGCGATCGCGGAGCCCGTGCGGTTCCGTATGGCCCCGGGGAGGAGGGTCCGCTGCGACCCCGGGCGGGCAGCGGGTCCACGCGCCCCACGGCGACCCCCACCCCCTGGCACCGCCGCGAGCGACCCCCGCGAGCGCAGCGCCCGGAGGACGCGCCCCAAGAACGCGGGACAGGAAAAGGGGAGTGGTTTACTGATGGGTGAAAGGTGCAAGGACACGTGTGCGTAGCACATATGTAGGATATGCAAGAACACACGTGTGACACACGTAGGATATGCAAGATTACATGTGCGTGGCATGTGTGTAGTACATGCAAGAATACATGTGTGTGACATGTAGGATATGCAAGATTACATGTGCATGGCATGTATGTAGGGCATGCAAAAATACATGTGCACAGCATATATGTAGGATATGCAAGAACGCATGTGCATAGCATGTATGTGGGATATGCAAGAATACATGTGCACAGCACATGTGTAGGATATGCAGGGACATGTGTGTGGCATGTAGGATATGCAAGAACATGTGTGTGACACATGTAGAATATGCAAGATTACATGTGCATGGCATGTATGTAGGACATGCAAAAATACATGTGCACGGCACAGATGTAGGATATGCAAGAACGCATGTGTTGCATGTATGTAGGTCATGCGAGACTGCCTGTATGTAGCATATATGTAGGATATGCTAGAGTATACGTATGTAGACCATACGTAGGATGTGCAGGAATTCCCATAGGTAGGATTGCAAGAATATATATGTCTATATGTGTAGGACATACACAGGACATGCAAGAATCCCCCGTGCATCCACACTCCGTCCTCATCCCGTTCCCGGTTTCCCTAGTGTCAGGAGGAGCTGAAGTTGGTTCCCCCCACCCTCGCCTGAGCCCCCAGCAGCGGCAGCCCAAGGCGGTTCCGTTCTGCAGAGGTTCGGATCTGGGGGGTCCAGCAGTGAGAGGGATGGACTTGGTGCTGGCTGGAGCCACTGCAGGGGCCGCCCTCGGGGCCCCTCACTATGCTCCCCCCAGCCCTCGTGCCAGGAACTCTCCCACCTGAGTTTTTTAGCGGGGGGGTGGGGGTCGCACCCGGCGATGCTCAGGGCTGACTCCTGGCTCTGCTCTCAGGAATCGCTCCTGGTGGTGTCGGGGGACCCTGTGGGATGCCAGGGATCGAACCCGGGTCTGCCGCGTGCCAGGCAAGTGCCCTCTGCCCTTGCTCCCTTGCACCCTCCTTTCCCCATTTCAGAAGCGAGAATGTAGGTTCTCTGTGAGGTCGGCAGCGAGGACGGTCTCGAGTGAGCCAAGCTGGTCTGGGTTGTTGTTATTTTTTCTTTTAAGCCATACTTGGTGCCCCTGGGGGTGGGACTGGGCAGTGCTGGAGGGTGAACTTCAGCTCACGGAGCCCCCCTCCCCTTAGGAGGAGATTGGAAATGAGGAACCGGGCCGGGGCTTGGAGCGATGATAGCCCAGCGGGGCGGGCGCTGGCCTTGCATGCAGCCAACGCTGGTTCGACCCCGGCACCTCTGAGCACCACGGGGCTTGCTGCAAAAATGCAAAAAAAAAAGAAGAAAACCCAATGTGCTGACTACCTTGTCTCAGGCTCAGCATTCCTTCCCTACTTCGTGTCAGCCGGGGTTCTCAGTCGGGGGTTTTGCAGTACGGTCAGGGAGACCCCGAGGGGCGGGCTGGAATCCTGCGGTAATGACTCCGTCCTGGTGAGAATCGCGGGTGTTAATTGCACTTGTGTTGTTTTCACCTAAAATCGCTCTTTCTTTCCTCCTCCCGGTGTAGGGGCTTGACGGCAGCCCTGAGCCATGGGCAGGACCTACGTGGTGGAGGAGGCCGTCGGCCGGTATCTCTCCAGCGTCAGCCTCGGAGGAAAGGCGTCCGTCTCCGGCCTGCTCATAGGACAGGCACGTGTCCCACCCGGCTCACCTTCTGAGGGTCACCTTCTGAGCCTCTTCCGGGGGGTGGGCTCTTGAGGGGGCTTCCTAGGCTGTTCCCGGCAGTGCTTGGCTGGCCGGTTGGGCCGGGTGCTTTGGCCCAACAGCAGTGGGAGAGGCTGACCCAAGCTCCCCCAGGCCAGCCTCTCCTGCTGCGAATGTGAGACCCGTGCCCCGGGGTTCACGCCTGCCAGTTCTGCACACATATGTGCACCGCCTGTCCTGGTCTCAGGGAAAGAAGCCCAGGCCACAATCATACGGGCCGGGCTGAGCCACTGGAGAGATCGTCAATGCAGTCACTGTCTTTGCGTTTTTGTGTTTTTGTTTTTGCTCTTTGGGTCCCACCCGGCGATGCTCAGGGCTGACTCCTGACTCTGCACTCAGAAATCACTCCTGGCGGGGCTCGGGGGACCCTAGGGAATGCCGGGGATCGAACCCGGGTCGCCACGTAGAAGGCTAGCACCCTACCCACTGTGCTTTCTTTCTCTCTGGCCCCCAAAGTCATTTAAAAAAAAAAAACGATATTTTCAAGGGGCGTAATATAATCTTCCTATTATACTGATAATATACTGAAGTCTTTGAACATAGTATTTTATTACTACAATATATTAATAACACACTCATAATATTACTGCTTTTTTTTTTTTCATTTTGGGCCACACCTGGCGATGCTCAGGGCTGACTCCTGGCTCTGCACTCAGGAATCACTCCTGGCAGTGCTCGGGGGACCCTAGGGGATGCCGGGGATTGAACCCGGGTCAGCCATGTGCCAAGCAAATGCCCTCCACGCTGTGCTGTCGCTTCAGCCCCCGTTTTTGTGTTTTGAGGGGTTTGGGAGTGGCCGACTCCTGGCTCTGCACTCAAGGACCACTCCTGGTTGGACGCCGGGATCCAGTCCAGGCCGGCCACGTGCAAGGTCAGCGTCCTCCCGCTGTTCTCTCTGGGCCCTTTTTTAGCCTAAGCCCCGTTCATTGCTGTGTCGGAGGCTCTCTGGGAGGGACGCGGCGTGCACCGGTGGTGAATGTGGTGTCGTGGGGGTCCCCACGGCCAGCGTCACTCCCTTCTCCCGTGCCCTGAGAGGCCAACATCCCTCCCCCCGCCGTGTGCCCTGACCAGCTCTTTGAATCGGTTCTTTGCAGCCGTCCCCGCAGAAGGACTACGTGATCCTCGCAGCTAGGACGCCGGCCCGAGAGGAACCCAGCGAGAAGAGCCCCACCCGCCCGGCCGCCCTGGACAGCAGCGTGGACGAGGAGTGGGTGGCCGCGCATGCCTGCCAGGTCCGGTTTACACGTCGAGGAAATCCAGGCCGCCACAGGTCCCGTTGGCAGCCTCCAGAACCGGCGCTGCTTTCCAAAACACAGTTCCATCCGGGCTTATAAATGGTTTTAACCTGCGGGAGCGGGGGGGTCTAGTCTGGTGTCCGAGGGCGGCGTTTCCTTCCTGGGCCCAGCCCGGTCACGAAGTCAAGCTCCCCTGGGCCGGGCCCTCAGAGCCTCATTTGTCTCTGTTTTTCCTTCCTTCATTAGTCACGGTGCAGTTCATTTATTTTTTTCTCCCCCAGAGGTCCTCAAAGATTGGGTTCTCACCACAGTCAGAGGCATATTCCGGGGCCAGTTCCAGGCGGGCAAGCGGAAAGGGGAGAATCGAGGGATCTGGAACGACTTCCCCCCCGGGCACGGGGTCTGCCTGGGGGGGGCCGAGGGCAAGTTGGAGTCCCAGGGACAGTGAGTTGGAGTCCCAGGGAGAGTGATGGACACGCGGCTGGCCTGGGGTGGGGGGGGGGGAGTGGGGGGAGCGTCATGTGCTGAGAACCTGAAAAGACACAGAATCTCTTGGCCCGGTATCACGCCCCGAGAAATTACCAGCACCCAAAAACTTAGACTACAGTTTTTAGCCAACGTTATTTTAGACTAAAGAAAAAAGCAGAAATGACATAAATGTCCACTGAGAGTGAATGCAGGGTGTGTGTGTGTGTGTGTGTGTGTGTGTGTGTGTGTGTGTGTGTGTTTAAACTAGTCTTTTATTTATTTTTTGTTTTGTTTTGGGGCCACACCTGGCGATGCTCAGGGTTGACTCCTGGCTCTGCACTCAGGAATCACTCCTGGCTGGTGCTCGGGGGACCCTATGAGATGCCGAGAATTGAACCCGGGTCGGCCGCGTGCCAGGCCAACGCCTTCCCCACTGTGCTATCACTCCAGCTTTCAACTTTTTTTTTTCTTTTTGGGTCACACCCGGCGATGCTCAGGGGTTACTCCTGGCTTTGTACTCAGGAATCACTCCTGGCAGTGCTCAGGGGACCCTATGGGATGCTGGGGATTGAACCCGGGTTGGCTTCGTACAAGGCAAACATCCTCCCTGTTGTGCTATCGCTCCAGCCCCTGAATTCAGGTTTTTAAGAAAATGTAAGGTCAGGTGAAACAGTGGAAAAATCACAGATTTTTCAAGCCAAGTTCCTGCTGAATACTGGGGGGTTTTTTTTGGGTCCTACCTGGTGATGCTCAGGGGTTCCTCCTGGCTCTGCACTCAGGAAAAGCTCCTGGTGGTGCTCGGGGGACCCTAGGGGAGGCCGGGGATCAAACCCGGGTCAGCCCAAGGCAAACGCCCTCCCCGCTGTGCTATCGCTCCAGCCCTGCGAAATAAATACTCGAGTAGTTGAAACTTAGTTGAGTGTCTCTTCACCTCCTGAGAGGCTCCAACAAGCTCGCAAGTGACAGGTACGTTGGCCGACGTGTCCTCGATGTAAGCCACACTAAGACCCCGGGCCAAGTTTGCAGACCCCCTGGGCCAGGGTCGGCGGCCGCTTCTCAGCAGTGTCCAGGCCTGGATCAGATGAGAAAGTCGGGCCTGGCCGTGGGAACCGTCTGCACAAAGAGGAAAACGTCGGGCCCAGGCCTGTGTCGGGGGCAACAGTGAAGGGACCCCAAAACTCACCAGGGAAAGTCGTGTCTAGTGAGACCCCCCTCTCAGCGAGCCTGGGGCCCAGAGTCGGGAATCTTCAATGAGTCCAGCTGTGGGGAAGCCCCCGGAGACGTTTCTCAAGTGCTGTCCTTCGGGGAGCATCATCGATTGCATTCCCTGGGGTCCAGGGGACCCATTTCTCAAGGTCTCGCCCAGTGTCCAGCGCCGGGCAGAGAATTCTCACTCTCCAGCTGGTGTCCGGTCACTTCATGCAGACACTGCGATGACTTGGGTGGGTGCCCAGGTGTCCCGCCCGGCTTCCGTCCCGGCAGTGCCCGACTGGCCTGACCCAGCTGTCCGTCTCCAGGTGTCCAGGATGCTGCCCGGGGGCCTGCTCGTCCTTGGCGTGTTCCTCGTCACGGCTGCGGAAGCGGGCAGCGAGTTGCAGCACGCCCTGCGCAGGGTGAGTCTCCCCGGGGTTGTGTGGACACGGCGCGTTGCCTTGCTCTGGGGGCCTGCCCGGCTTCCTCCGGGATCTGAAGTCGGGCATCACTCCAGGTTCTGTGGTGCCGGGGGTCGAACCCGGGGTGGACGGAGCAAGGAAAACGCCCCACCTGAAACACCTTCTCTCTCCTCTGTTCCCTCCCTCTGCTCTTTCTCTCCCCAGCTCATTTTCGCCGTGGGCAGGTCTCTGGGCCAGAAGAGATTGTGGCACTTCACGGACGAGGAGACGGCCGAGCGAGCGGTTCTCCACATCTGCTCGTCCACCAAGAAGTATCCTTTCCCGGGGCCTCCGTGCTAGCCTGCCGCGGCCGGGCTGCTGTTTCTCTGAGAGGCGTCTGTTCCTGTCCCCACCGTGAGGCCCAAGACAGCTGGGATTCGGGGTCTCCCTGCAGACAGCGCGTGTCTGGGACGGACGCTTGTCCCTGCAGTGGTGGCGAGAGGGGCTCAGGGTGGTGCCCAGCTCGGGCGCACAGGTGCTATGTGCAGGGTGGGGGCGTCAGGCGAATACAGGTGTGTGTGTGTTTTTTTAACTAGTCTTTTTGTTTTGTTTCGGCTGGAGCGATATCTCAATGGGTAGAGCATTTGCCTAGCACTCGGCCAGCCCGGCCGGCCCAGGTTCAATTCCTCCGTCCCTCTCGGAGAGCCCGGCAGGCTACCGAGAGTATTCCGCCCGCGTGGCAAAGCCTGGCAAGCTCCCCGTGACGTACTTGAGATGCCAAACACAGTAACAACAAAGTCTCCAAAGGAGACGTTACTGGGCCCGCTCAAGCAAATCGATGAACCACGGGAGGACAGTGCTTTGGTTTGTTTGTTTTTTGGGCCACACCCGGCGATGCTCAGGGCTGACTCCCGGCTCTGCACTCGGGACTCACTCCTGGCGGTGCTCGGGGGACCCTATGGGATGCTGGGGATCGAACCCGGGTCGGCCACATGCAAGGCAAACGCCCTCCCCCCTGAACTATCTGGCCCATGTTGTATTTTTTTTTCCAGACTAAATAGGTGAGTTGCATACACTCACGTATATACACACACACACACAACAACAACGTTTTTTGTTTTGGGACCACACCTGGCGATACTTAGGGCTGACTCCTGGCTCTACACTCAGGAATCACTCCTGGCGGTGCTCGGGGGAGGGATCAAACCCGGGTCGGCCACGTGCAAGGCCAACGCCCTCCCCAGTATACTATTGCTCCAGCCCCTATTTTATTAACTTTCAAAATATTGTTTATTATTATTTATTTGAAGGTTGTGCCTCACTTGGCGATGCTCAGGGCTGACTCCCGGCTCTGCACTCAGGGATCACTCCTGGCAGTGCTCGGGGGACCCTATGGGATGCCAGGGATCAAACCTGGATCGGACACATGCCAGGAAAATGCCCTCCCGCCTGTCCTATCGGTCCTGCCCCTGAATACAGGCTTCTAAGAAAATTTAGGCCTGCCCTGGGTCCATCCAGTCCCTCGTCGGGACCCTGCTTTGGAGGATTTAGGAAGGGAAACTGAGGCCTAAGTCAAGGAAGTAATATGATCTGGAGTCAATCAACTTCCAAGTTACAGGCTTGTCTTTTTAACTGTCTTCCTGTGTCCATACACCGGAGTTGTAGTTACACTGGGGGACGGGGGAGGGGTGTCCACGGGGGCCCAGACATGCTGATGTCTGGCCCAGGTCACGTGACTGAGGGCAGGCCCAGGACAGGCGAGGCCCGGAAAGTGTGGATTGCGGAGAGAGGACGTACAGGGGTCAGGTGCGGGCCCATCCCCAGTTCAGTTCCCAGCACCACATTATGGGCCTCCAGGACCCCGTCAGGGGTCACTCCCTCCCGAGTGCAGAGCCAGGATTAGCCCCTAAGCACCCCGGTTTCAGGGGACTGTTACCCTCCCCCCAAACCCCGAGACAAACAGGCCAGAATTCAGCAGGAGATGATTCCTGCAGGACCTGGGCTTCGTTACGCAGGAGCGTTTCGTGTCTGAGGCCAAGGAAGGCGGGTCAGCACCGGGCTTGCCTGGTTCCAGCAGGTCCCACCCCTGGCACCCCCAGGCCCCCCCGAGACCTGCCAGGAGTGAGCCAAGAACACCTCCAGGCGTAGCCCGCAGACAGATTATTTTTTCATGTTTCACGCACGTGGTCTTGGACCCAGAAACCCACCCGGGCTGAACTTCCCCAGAGTCGCTGCCCTTCTGGTCAAGGAGAGCCTGGAGCTGGCAGGAGCTCTCGGGTGATTCTGTGCTCGTCACTGTGGCACTGTCCTCCCGTTGGTCACCGATTTGCTCGAGCGGGTAGCAGGAACGTCTCCATGGTGAGCCTTGTTGTGACTGTGTTTGGCATCTCAAAGACGGCGCGGGGAGCTTGCCGGGCTCTGCCATGTGGGCGGTAGCTTGTTGCCGGGCTCTCCGAGAGGGGCGGAGGAATCGAACCTGGGTCGGCCGCGTGCAAGGCAAACGCCCTCCCCACTGTGCCCTTGTTCCTGTAACTAACGGAATCCAGCAGCAAGAGGCGAGCACTGCTAGCGTCACGAGCACGGCCATCTGCGGTTTGTGCCTCTGCGTTCACACGTACACGTCTGCGTGCACATGACGCACGGCTGGAGTGGTCGGGCTCTGTAGACACTTGAACACAAGAGTTTCGCGTCTTCGTCTGTCCCCGGGTCATTTGTTTTTTCTTTATCGAGTCTTCTCCCGGCCGTTTCTTTCCTTAATTAGTGAAGAATCTCCTGTCGAACGTACGACATCCAGGACCCAAAGGTAAGAACAAGCCTCTCCGGGGGTCTTTCCGCGCCGGCAGCTACTTTTCAAAGAGAAGTAGCTTTGGTCTCGCTTCTGTCCACTTCAGGGCTGTGTTTCCCAAGTACTGTGGTTGTAATGACACCGGAACAAAGCTGTAGTTACACTGGGGGCGGTTGTAGTTACACCGCAATGCAGCTGTGGTTGTTACACTGCAACAGCAGTTGTAGCTACACTGTGACGTGGTTGTAGGTACACGGTGGTGCATTTGTAATCACACTGTAATGCAGTTGTAGTCACACTACTGCGATCGTAGTCACACTGTAACGCAGCTGTAGTTACACTGTAAGGCTGCTTGGTTACACCGTGGTGCAGTCGTAATCACACAGGTACAGCTGTAGTTGCACTGTACTGCAGCTGTCGTTTCACCGTGATGTGGCTCTATCACACTGCACTGCGGTTGTAGTCAGTGTAATGCAGCTGTAGTTACAATGACGAAGCTGTAGTTTTACTGTACTGCAATTATAGTCATGCTGTACTGCGGTTGTAGTTTCGCTGTGATGCAGTTGTTGTCATGCTGTACTTCAACTGTGGTTAGAGTGTGATGCAGTTGTAGTTACACCGTGATGAAGTTGTAGTTACGCTGTACTGCGATTGTAGTCATGCTGTGCTGCGGCTGTTGTTTCACCGTGATGCGGTTGTGCCCCACAGCACTGTGGTTGTCATCAGTGTAATGCAGCTGTAGTTACACTGTGATGAAGTTGTAGTTATGCTGTACTGCAATCGTAGTCATGCTGTACTGCAGTTGTAGTTTTGCTGTGGTGCAGTTGTTGTCACACTGTACTTCGACTGTGGTTAGAGTGTGATGCAGCTGTAGTTACACGGTGATGAAATTGTTGCTTCACCGTACTGCATTTGTAGTCGTGCTGTACTGTGGTTGTAGTTTCACCATGATGCGGTTGTGCCACACTGCACTGCAGTTGTAGCTAGTGTAATGCAGCTGTAGTTACAATGTGATGAAGTTGTAGTTACGCTGTACTGCGATTGTAGTTGTGCTGTACTGCAGTTGTAGTCTCACCGTGATGTGGTTGTTGTCGCGCTGTACTTCGACTGTGGTCAGAGTTTGATGCAGCTGTAGTTACACGGTGATGAAATTGTTGCTTCACTGTACTGCATTTGTAGTCGTGCTGTACTGTGGTTGTCGTTTCACTGTGATGCGGTTGTGCCACACTGCACCGCAGTTTTAGTTACTGTAATACTGCTGTAGTTACGCTGTGACGAAGTTGTAGCTACGCTGTACTGCAATTGTAGTCATGCTGTACTTCGGTTGTAGTCATGCTGTGCTGCGGTTGTAGTCACATGCTGTGCTGCGGTTGTAGTCATGCTGTACTTCGGCTGTGGTTAGAGTGTGATGCAGCTGTAGTTACAGTGTGATGCAGTTGTAGTTTTGCTGTAGTGCATTTGTGCTCATGATGTATGCGGTTGTAGTTCCATTGTGATGCGGTTGTGCCACACTGCACTGCGGTTGTAGTCAGTGTAATGCAGCTGTCGTTACACTGTGGCGAAGTTGTCGTTATGCTGTACTGCAATTTTAGTCGTGCTGTACTGCGGTTGTAGTTTCACCATGATGCGGTTGTTGTCACACTGTACTTCGGCTGTAGCTAGAGTGTGATGTAGCTGTAGTTACACTGTGATGCAGTTGTAGTCACACAGTGATGCAGTTGTCCTTACACAGTGATGCAGTTGGAAGTGTCACCAGTTGTGTTCCACAAGTGCACTGGCTTTTCCCTGCTCAAGATGAGTCTTGCTCTGCTGTCCCTCCCCCTGTGCCCTATTCAGCCTGGGAGGCCCCAGGGTGACAGTCACAGGGGCTGCGTCCAGGCTCAGTGTTGGAGAGCAGTGAGCCCTGTGCCGTGCCATCCGCAGGGATGAGACAAGAACCTGGGTCTGACCCTCGGAGCCTCTCACTGACCCTGTGAGCCCGGCAGAAGCCGGAGACTCAACGCTTTCCCGTGAGCTCGAGACCCCTCCCCCACTCAGGGCGCATCAGATCCCCCAGCTGTGCTCCGTCTGTCCCTTCCTCGGCCAGCCTGCTCTGTTCTCGCTGTGCTGGGGCACGTGAGATGGCATGATCTCTTCCCACTTGCCCACGCTGCTCGGTCTACAACCAGAGGACGTTGTACAGATCCACGTTCTTTACATTGTTGTCACGAAGTTCACTTCATCACACCGACACCGTTTCTGTAGGCAGAAACGCAAGGAGATTTAGTTAACCGGCAGCCGGCATCCAGACAGAATCGCGACCCAGCGTAGACGGACAGCGCATTGCTCTCTGTACGGGGAACTTCCTGGCACTGGGTCTCACACTCGTGAGGCAGAAAGAAGCACCGGGGAAGGATTAGGGGCACTGAGGCAGGAGGGCATTGCGGGGTCCTGGGGATGGACAGTGCTGTGTAACGTCCACCAAGGCTGCTCTGGGTTTCCGCGTGATCAGCCGTCTGGTTTCCGACCGTTCAGCCCTGCCCACGTCCTTGAATGGACCGGTGGGGTCCCTGCCCCCAGCTCCCTGCCTTCGCTATCTGACGGTGGGTCCCGGGGCCCTGGGGGTCAGACTGAGGCTCCCCGAGTCCCTCACAGGGCGTGTCCCTCCCTTCTTGCTGCTCCAGAGCTCGGCCAAGCCTGCGGACTGGAAGTACCAGAGCCGGCTCTCGGCGTCCTGGCTCTCCCTGGAGTGCACGCTGGATGTCAACCTGCACATCCCGCTGTCCGCTGCAGCCGCCAGCTGCCCTCTGGAGAAGAACACCAAGGTACCGGGGCGAGCGCGTCTCCTGCTGCCCCTGCCGTGGAGATCGCCTGCTCCTGGGAAGCTGGCGTCTCGCGGTCGCCCGGCCACGTGAGAAGCCCAGAAGTGGGCCACACCCCCATGTGCAGCTGTCGGTCATAAGGGCATCTCCTCGGTGCTGGGCGTTTGCGCTACAGGCAGTGTGACGGTGAAAAAGTGACCAACATTCGAAAATTTGTGCTGGCCCTTGATCTTCAGTTTTCATCTTTCCTGTTTGAGAAAATCTGATTTCCGAGGGTTTTGTTTTGTTTTGTTTTTGTTTTTGTTTTTGGCTTTTTGGGTCCCACCCGGCGATGCTCAGGGGTTCCTCCTGGCTCTGCATTCAGGAATTACTCCTGGAGGTGCTCAGGGGACCCTATGGGATGCCGGGGATCGAACCCGGGTCGGCGGCGTGCAAGGCAAACGCCCTCCAGGCTGGTCTATGGCTCCAGCCCTCTTTCCTTCCTTTTTTCCTTCCTTCCTTTCTTCATTTCTTTCGTTCTCTTTCTACCTTCCTTCCTTCCTTCCTTCCTTTCTTCCTTTTTTTTTTCTTTTTGGGTCCCACCCGGCGATGCTCAGGGCTGACTCCTGGCTCTGCACTCAGGAATCACTCCTGGCGGTGCTCAGGGGACCCTGTGGGATGCCGGGGATCAAACCCGAGTCGGTCACATGCCAGGCCAACGCCCTCCCCGCTCTGGCGCCATTTTTTTCACATTTTTTCACACGATCCTGGGAATGCTCACATGGGCTGACCGTGGTAAGGTGTTCGCGGTGCTTCCTATCTGTGATCGGATTTGGATTTGGGGGGTCAGGATCAGAAAGACTTGGCGAAGGCTGGGCACAGTGCCAGGCCCTCGGGGTGAACCATTGTGGGGATGAGACAGAATCTGAGTCCCAGACTCCCGACACTTGGGGGCTTGGGGGGCCTCAGCGTAGGAGGAGGAAATACAGGCTGACGGGGCTTCACTGAGGGGACCCCCGCCTGAAAGGTCTTGTGCCATCTTTTTCAGAACGGGCTTGCACGCTGGGCCCAGCAGATCGAAAACGGCGTCTACCTGATTAACGGGCAAGTGAAGGATGAAGACAGTGACCTGGTAGAAGGGCAGGTGAGTCGCGGGGAGTCACCTCGTGAAATCCTCTGGGCCGAAGGAAGGAAGAGGGAAAGGTTAGAATGTCGCCTTTGGTCCTTGCTCTGTGGAAACCCCCATTCTCCTCTCAGTGTCAAAGCCGGGCCCAGCAAGTGCACTGCCAGGAGGGATTCCTGAGTACAGAGCCAGGAGTCAGCCCTGAGCATCGCCGGGTGGAACCCAAGAAGCAAAATAATAACAATAATAATAATGATAATAATAATATCGGGTCCATCACCCAGTTCAGCACCTTGATCAATATCTGGTCCATCCATAGGGGCTGGAGCAATAGCACAGCGGGGAGGGCGCTGGCCTGGCACGCAGCCAACCCGGGTTCGATCCCCGGCATCCCCTAGGGTCCCCCGAGCACCGCCAGGAGTGATCCCTAAGTGCAGAGCCGGGAGTCAGCCCTGAGCATCACCGGGCGGGACCCAAAAAGCAAAAAAATAAAAAATAAAAATCATCAACTTTAAAAAAACAAAAGAAGTACAGATTAATTGATGTAGAATACACAAGCGTAGAAAGCCTGAAATTTTACGAATGCTCCAACTTTTCCCCCAGGTCACTTAGTTCCCTAAAATGATCCTTCAGGTTCTATCCTATAGTCTTAGTAATTTTTTTTTCTTAAACTATCGCATTTTTTTCACCTGTTTTTCTTTCTTTCTTATTTCCAGAAAAAGTCCAGAGGGAACACCCAAGCAGCCAGTCCCTCCTTCGATGTCCGGGTGCTAAGGCAGCTGGTAAATATTTTTAGACGCCACTTCCCCGAAACCTGCCGCTTCCTAGAAAAGCCTGATCCCGGGCCGCCTTTAGTGTTTGTCAGGCCGGAGTCAGGATGTGGCGGATCATCCAGCATTAGAAGCTCGCAGCTCTGGGAAAGTGACTCCCAGGAAAAAAAAAACTTGACGAAATCCAGTGGGGGCCTTTAATCTGCCTGTTCTTAGAGCTGGGAAGTGGGACAGATAGCACAATGGGTAGGGCTCTTGTCTTGCAGTCCAGGAAGGTGGCGGCCTCCCCCCCACACACCCAAAGAATCAGACCCCACGTCGTAGAGAGTTGCTTCGATGGGAGACTTAGGGGAATCCAAACGGGTTCAGGTGTGTGTATATGTGTGATAGTTACCCTAAAGGTTAAATCATTCTGGGGCATCTCTGGAAAGTTGGAGGGGGTGCTGATCCGAGTTCTCTGCAAATCGCCCTGATTTGCCGGAACTGTTTGACACAGTGACAGGTCACAGCGGGGCGGGGGGGAGGTCTCAGAATGCTCAGCCTGGCTTCAGCCGTGTCCAGGTGACACGCAGGTTCCAGACATTCCGGGAGCTTCCGTGCCGTCCTTGGCTCAAGGCCGCCGGAGCCTTCATCGATGGGGTCTTGTCTCTCAGCTCCTGAGCCCGGACCACAGATCCACGGCCACCGTCCAGGTCTGCAGCGGCTCCGTGAACCTCAGGGGCGCCGTCAAGTGCCGGGCCTATCTCCATGGCAACAGGCCCAAGGTCAAGGACGCCCTACAGGTACCGTGGGGGGGAGGGCCGGTTCTCCCCAGAGGCCCGCCTGGCTCGGCTCGGAAGCCTCTGGCAGTGACCGTTTGTCGCCATAGGCCGTGAAACGGGACATCCTGAACACGCTGGCCGACCGCTGCGACCTCCTGTTCGAGGAGTTGCTTCTGAACGAGAGCCCCGAGGGGAAAGCCAAGAGTATGTTCTTGACTCTCTGTTCTTGCACACGGCTTGCTGGCAGTCTCGGGAATGGCTGGGTGGGGGGTGGGGGGTCGCCCAGGGGCCAGGTGCTCAGCATAGAGGAGGCCCCAGTCGGTCACAGTGGTAACAGCCATGTGACCTCTAACTGCTCTCGCCTCTGACCATCTTTATCAATGAGAAATCCTCAGTCATCAGCCCCTAAAGTAACGCCTTCGTAGCAATCCGGATCTTTGATAATTCTGGAAGGGGGCCGGAGGATAGCCCAGTGGGGAGGGTATTTGCCCTGCACGCGGCCGACCCAGGTTCGATCCCTGGCATCCCATAAAGGTCCCCTGAGCACTGCCAGGAGTGATTCCTGAGTGCAGAGCCAGGAGTCAGCCCTGAGTAATTCTTGCTCCCTCCAAAAAATAAATGAGATAGATCAGGGTCTGAGAGACAGTACAGCACGGAGGGCATTGGCCTGGCACGTGGCCGACCTGGGTTCGATCCCCGGCATCCCATAGGGTTCCCTGAGCACTGCCAGGAGTGATCCTGAGTGCTGAGCCAAGAGGAACCCCTTTTTGTGATCCAAAAGCACCCCCCCCCCCAAAATTCTGGAATAAGGATTTTGAAAGGATTTCTTTTTTTTGCTTCTGCCAAAAAAAGGTAAACACATTTTAAATGAATAGCGAATGAGTTTTTCCAAGATGTTATTTAGAATCACATGACTTATTATTTATATTGCAGTACCTATTGATAAAAAAAAAAATACTTGAATAGGTTGAACTTGGGGTCGGTCCTGAACTGGTCATTGTTCTAACCAGATGTTTCTGGAGGGTAAAGTTTAGCGCCTCTGTCTCTGGCCTCGTTGGCTCTTTTCGGGCTCAATATTTAGGGCACGGTGAGTCTGTCCTTGTTTGACCGGCGGGGACAGAGACAGTGAGAAAAGGAACCCCATCTGCTCCCGTCCTCGGAGCCATGATTGTAGAGACTCTGTTTCACCACCAGGAGCCAGTCTGGGCAAAAGGAATGAAACTGGTTCCACTCCAGAGCCCTTAGAAAAAACAAGAAAGACAAGCTCCCGGGCCGCCTGGCAGACGCACACTGATTCAAGTGGGCGATTCCCCACTTGGGCCCCGGAGATGCTCCTTCCCGACTTCTGTTTGTAGCTAGATCAGGAAACGGAGATTAGGGTGAGCCCCGGGTCCCCTGAAGGACCTGCACAGTCCCGGGGGTGTGGTCAGGTGTTGAACGTGACGGTAATCACATACATTTAGGCAGACGAGAACCAGGCTAGAAATTGGGAGGGATAGATTTTACTTGGTGAGTACCCCCCACCCCCCGCCCCAAACATAGTTTACTCCTTAGTAAAATCTAGTTCAGTGTTTTAAAAACTGATATAATGCTTTTTTTTTTTTTTTTTTTTTTTGCTTTTTGGATCACACCCAGCGATGCACAGGGGTCCCTCCTGGCTCTGCAGTCAGGGATTACTCCTGCCGGTGCTCGGGAGACCATAGGGGATGCCGGGGATCGAACCCCAGTCAGCTGTGTGCAAGGCAAACACCCTCCCCACTGTGCTATCATTCCAGCCCCCATGTAATGCTGTTTAAGGACAGGCATGGTGAGATCAAGAGCAGATCCCAATGCAGACAGGGAAGTGGGGGCCCGAGGGAGCCAGTCAGAGGCTAGGGTACGGCTGAGGGGCGACTCCCAGCGGGCAGGGAGCTGGGTAAGAGCCGTGGGTCTCCAAGCTCAGTGCAGTGACTGGCTTGCCTGAGGGGGAGATCTTGCTGAGATGCAGTCTTCACACAGGGCAGAGCCACGGAGACAGACAGGAACTCTCGAGGCAGGAGTGTCCCTCCCCTGGCCATTCCAGGAAGCCAGAGAGGCCCGTGGGCCCACACAGAGCCAGGTGTAGAACAGGACCCAGTGAGACCGACCTGGCTTGGTTGCAGTTTCATTTCCATAGGCCCAAACCCACGGCTACTGCTGTATACCCGGCCGTACACCCGACAGTACACAGGCAGACCCAGCAATACACAGGCAGTACACCCAGCAATACACCCGGCAGTACAGAACAGTGTACCCGACAGTACACAGGCAGTACACCCGATAGTACACCCGGCAGTACAACCAACAATACACAGGCAGTACACCCAGCAGTACACAAGCAGTACACCTGGCAGTACAGAACAGTACACCCGACAGTACACAGGCAGTACACCAGCAATACACTCAGCAGTACAGAACAGTACACCTGACAGTACCCCCAACTATACATAGGCAGTACACCCGACAGTATACCCAGCAATACAGAGGCAGTACACCAGCAATACACCCGACAGTACAGAACAGTACACCCAGCAGTACACAGGCAGTACACCTGACAGTACACCCAGCAGTACACTGGCAATACACCTGGCAGTACAGAACAGTACACCTGACAGTACACCTGGCAGTACACAGGCAGTACACCAGCAATACACCCAGCAGTACAGTGATAGTACACCTGGCAGTACACCCGGTAGTGGACCTGGTAGTACACCTGGCAGTACACAGCCAGTACATTCGGCAGACACCAGCAGTACACCCAACAGTGCACAGGCGGTCCACCAGTGTGCAGGAGGCGTCCGCGGGCCCCCCTGCCCCCCCCCCCCCCAGTGCTGGCTGACTTGAACCCGACTGCCTCTCCCCTGCAGGCCCCCAGAAGGAGACCCACGTGCTCCCTCTCCGGGTGTTCGTCCCCATCCCCGGCTCCACGGTGATGCTGTGTGACTACAAGTTTGCCGACGACTCTGCTGAAGAGATCAGAGATCATTTCGCAGATATGTTGGATCACAGTTTCCCAGCGGAAGACCTGGAAGTTGCCGAGGAGGTCAGCCCAGGTAACGGCGTGGAGTTAAGTCAGCCCGCCCCTAAGGTCACCCGCATCCTGACGGGGCTGACAGCCGGACGGCCTGTCTCGAGGGTTCTTTGAAGCTTGATCCATTTGATGCTGCAGAATGCTAACCAAGGGGCTGGGGCAACAGTCCAGTGTGGAGGGCACTGGCCTTGCACACGGCTAACCCGGGTTCAATCCCCGGCATCCCCTAGGGTCCCCCAAGCACCGCCAGGAGTGATTCCTGAGTGCAGAGCCAGGAGTCAGCCCTGAGCATCTCCGGGTGGGACCCATAAAGAAAGGAAACACACACACACACACACACACACAGAATGTTAACCAGAGTACCTTGGCTGGGTCTGACCCCTTTCACTTTCTTTCCTCCTGTGGGGTCAGAGGGCACGGCTGGCCTGCTGAGGCCACTCCCAGCAGAGGGAGGGGTGGCCCTGAGTTGCTGTGGCCAGCCTAGGCCTCCTGCAGGGAGAGTTCCCGGGCTCGAGCTGCCCCCACGCCTCTGTTTAGTTTTTTTTTTCTTAATGACAGTAAAACCAAATTTTATATAACAATGCGGGCAATGCAGTTTGTCCTTTAGCTAGTTGCAAACATGCATCTTTTCTATTATTTTGAATCTCATTTTTTTTTAAATTTGATTGATGCATATTTAGTTTCTAAGTCACTTACACACGCAGTTGGGTTTTTTTTCCCCTAAAACAACTAGACCAAAATTGAAAATACTTTAGATTTTTTCCAAACTCAGTAGCTTTCCCCAAAACAAATGCAGCCTTAATTTGATACAGATCTATATAGCCTTGAGGTGTGTCTTTTATCATGAGTTATCTCAGAACCCATTCTTTCCGTTATTGGATTAAGTATCAGGTCACAAAGTTATTTGTTTTATTTTTTAAACACTTTGCAAACATCTCTGTGCCATTTCCCTTTTCTTTTTCAATGGGCAAGAATTTTTTATTTCTTTTAAATGTTTAGGGGAAATACTTTCTACACAGAGAGAGGAAACGCAGAATGAAAGTAACTGGCATTGTAAAACTTGCAAATCATTAACTCCTGAATTAATATTAAAGCGTAAAGGTATTCTTTGAGAACCCATCAATACTTTTTTTTTGTTTTTTTTTTTGCTTTTTGGGTCACACCCGGCGATGCTCAGGGGTTACTCCAGGCTCATGCACTCAGGAATTACTCCTGGTGGTGCTCGGGGGACCATATGGGATGCTGGGAATCAAACCTGGGTCAGCCATGTTGGCTGGGTGCAAGGCAAATGCCCTCCTCGCTGTGCTATGGCTCCAGCCACCTTTTTTTTTGCTTTTTGAGTCACACCTGGTGATGCTCAGAGCTGACTCCTGGCTCTGCACTCAGGAATCACTCCTGGCGGTGCTCGGGGGACCCTATGGGATGCTGGGAATCGAACCCAGTTTGGCCGCATGCCAGGCAAACACCCTCCCCGCTGTGCTATCACTCCCGCCCCTAGGGTCCATCAACACTTTTTAAAAATATTCAAAATGAAGAGTTTCTGCCCAGACGGCGTTAGGTTAATTCAGATTGGAAAGCAATTCCTACACAAGTCGGCGTTATTGAGCCCAAACCTGGCTCCTCTTCTTCTTTCCTGGTGAAATGAAATCTGGCTTCATTACTCCATCGTGCGAGACAGCTTGCCAAGTAGTTGCTATGTTTAAAATACACATTTTGCTGCATGATTATCTTAAAATAACATCACTTGAAATGTCTTAGGGATAAAGAATAATTTGTCCAAGTGACTCACTCAAGGTGAGGAATAACTGTGCCTTTCGGGCGTGAGTCACCCGGTCGTAGATATCCACCACCGTTCAGATGCGTGTCTTACAGTGTCCGCTTGGGCCCCGGGGCCTCTCCTCTGCCTGCCATCTTCATCTTTTCCAAGGGGGCCTTGGCTCTCGGGCTGAGCTGCTGCCCCTGACTGGCTGACAGGGACGATGTTATTACTGGGAAGGGAGATTGGGGGGTGGGGGAGTGACCCAGATTGTTAACGGCTACACCTCTGACTCCCATGAAGCCTCCTGAAGTTAGAACGTCGGGGTGGGAGGGAGAGTTAAGGGCAGGCCAGCGTCCTCAGAGACGCACCCCAGCTGGGGCCTCCACCCTCAGCCCCCGCTCGGACCTCATTGGCTCCAGAAGTCAGGTTTCTCCTGATTATTGTGGAGTTTGGTTTGCTCATAAAAGTGCAGGGTTGGTGCCGGAGCGATAGCCCAGTGGGGAGGGTGTTGGCCTGGCACACGGCCGACCCGGGTTCGATCCCCGGCATCCCATAGGGTCCCCCAAGCACCGCCGGGAGTGATCCCAGAGTGCAGAGCCAGGAGTCAGCCCTGAGCATCGTCGGGTGGGACCCAAGAAGCAAAATAATAATAATAATAATATCTGGTCCATCACCCAGTTCAGCACCTTGATCAATATCTGATCCATCCATAGGGGCTGGAGCAATAGCACAGTGGGGAGGGCGTTGGCCTTGCACATGGCCAACCCGGGTTCGATCCCCGGCATCCCCTAGGGTCCCCCGAGTACCGCCAGGAGTGATTCCTGAGTGCAGAGCCGGGAGTCAGCCCTGAGCATCGCTGGTTGTGACCCAAAAAGCAAAAATAATAAAATAAAGTTCAGGTACTGGCAAAGTGCTGGTGACACGACCTGGGTCTTGAGAGTGATTCAAGCCTCCAGGCCCTCGATTCCGACAGAGAAACGCCAGCACGAAAGCTCTCTCTCCCCCCTGGGTTCAGATCAGTGTTCTGGGAAGAATTCTTCAACCTCCCAACCTGGGCCGGAGGGAGCCTGCCAGGACTAAGCCCTGGGCCCCATCAGCTCTGGCTCCCAAACCCAAATACATAAACTCAAGGAAGGCACCGTGCAGCAAGGGAGCATCTTGACTGATGCGGATTGTTTGGCAAAGAGGCGCTGACCAACCTCAGGAGAGTGACCGTCCCCTGTAGCGAGTCGGCGTCAAAGGCACCACGTGACAGACACAGCCACTGTGTGTCCGTTTATAATCCAGTCCCCGGCACGGAACCCACCTCCGTTTCGTTTGGCGGCTCAGTGTGTTATAAAAAGGCAGGTGGGTGGAGAGCTCTCCGGGCCCCTTATCGAGCTGATTTCACCTGGGCACTCCAGATGGAGCAGATGCAGTCTCCTCACCTGCTCCAGCTGGAATTGCAGTGACCAAGAGCTTCCACAAGCAAGGCCCAGGTATGCAGGTTCCAGACTAAATCTCCAGGCCGCACGGTGGCAGAGGACCTGGGCCGTCCCTCCCCAGGTCCCCGCCCGCCCAGAAGACTGGCTGTCACGCCCACAATTTGCCTCTGCGCACCATCTATATCCCTGGCCCGAGACTCCCAGTTGAATCCCAAAATGGATTCGTGCCATACGGAGTTGTCCCTGGAAGCCATTGACAGACTAGAAATTGACGTTGATCATCTCGGCCGCGCGAGCTCTCGTGGTCTTCAAAATGAGCGGTGGGGGGCTGGAGCAATCGCACAGCGAGTGGGGCGTTTGCCTGGCACGCGGCCAGCCTGGGTTCAGATTCCCGGCATCCCACAGGGTCCCCTGAGCACCGCCACGAGTCATTCCTGAGTGCAGAGCCAGGAGTCAGCCCTGAGCATCGCGGGTGGGACCCAAAAAGCAAAACAAGAAAATGAGCAACGGAAAATCAATGATCTTGCGTCTGCCCCTGGCAGGCAGGCTTGAATGGCGGCGGGAAATTTCGACCAAACCATAATGCCCAAAATGAGAGAGAGAATATTGGGGAGATTGTCTGCCCTGGAGGCAGGGTGAGGACTGGGATGTGGGTGGCGGGGAATGTGCACTGGTGGAGGGATGGGCGTTCCATCGTTGTGCGGCTGAATCTCAAACGTGAAAGCTTTGTAACTCTGTCTCACGGTGATGCAGTTAAAAAAGAAAAAAAACTAATGAGTTCGTGCCCAATTCAGTCACCTTCCTCAACGGCTGAACAAATAGCAGAGTACTCCTACATTGTCACTTGTCGTCCTGTTGTGCGCCGATTTGCTCGAGCAGGCGTCAGTAACGTCTCCATCTGTCCCTGTTGCGTGATAGTGTTGCCCAATGGCGTATTGGAGGCTCTTTCGGGGTCAGGGAATAAGACCCGTTATTGGGGTTTTTTTTTTTTTTTTTTGCTTTTTTTTTGGGCCACACCCGGCGATGCTCAGGGGTTACTCCTGGCTTTGCACTCAGGAATCACTCTTGGCGGTGCTCGGGGACCATATGGGATGCCGGGGATCGAACCCGGGTCGGCCACGTGCAAGGCAAACACCCTACCCGCTGCACTATTATTGTTCCAGCCCCAAGACCCGTTATTGTTACTATTTTTGGCATATCAAATGCGTCACGGGGAGCTGGCCAGGCTCTGCCGTACGGGCGGGATACTCTGGGTAGCTCGCCGGGCTCTCCAAGAGAGACAGAGATAAGATTGGGCATCGATGAGATTACATGGCGCCGGGGGGCAGTTTGTGGGTGTCGAAAGGCAGGAGGAGAAAAAGTGGGAGTTCGTGTGTGTGTGTCGTTTCCAAGTGCGTATTTCAGCGGTATTCTTTCCTTCTGGATTTGTTGTTTCCCTCTTAACAGTGTGTCTCGTGAGTTCCGCCACAAATCCTGAAGCACCTCCAGACAGCCTGAGTGTCCAGCAGTCAGCACAGCCCAGCGACACCACCATCGTACTGAAGATCCAGCAGAACCTAGGTACTCGGTTTCCTCGAGAGCATCGCAAGGGTGATGCCCGGGACTTGGGCTTTCCTGCCGTCTTTAACATCACTTCACTTCCGTACAAGTGTCGGGCTAACTTCTGGTCGGCCCCGTAACACCAGGAGCGGCCCCCGAGTCTCCCCAGGGCCCCCCAAGAAGGGAAAAGAAAAGTTAGATTCAGCCAGTATTTACTGACAATGGTATAAAAGTCCAGGTCTGTGAAGGATTTTAGGTCACAGTTATCCCAAGCGCCCTCACAGTCCACACTTCCTGTTAGTTTTGTCGCTGTTTTAGAAGGAAAACGTGTTGAGGTGGTTTTAAAAATAAGAGTCAGGGGCTGGGGCGATAGTACAGTGAGGAGGGCGTTGGCCTGGCACACAGCTGACCTGGGTTCGATCCCCGGCGTCCCATAGGGTCCCCCAAGTACCGCCAGGAGTGATTCCTGAGTGCAGAGCCCAGAGTCAGCCCTGAGCATCACCGGGTGGGACCCAAGAAGCAAAATAACAATAATAATAACCATGGTCACAGGTCACAGTCCTCCCGTTGTTCATCGATTTGCTAGAGCGGGCCCAGTAACATCTCCATCGTGAGACTTGCTGTTACTGTGTTTGGCATATCGAATACGTCACGGGGAGCTTGCCAGGCTTTGCCGTGCGGGTGAGATACTCTTGGTAGCTTGCCGGGCTCTCCGAGAGGGGCGGAGGAATCGAACTTGGGTCGGCCATATTGGCCGCTTGCAAGGCAAATGCCTTACCCACTGTGCTATCGCTCCAGCCCAATAATAATGATAATAATAATAATATCTGGTCCATTACACAGTTCAGCACCTTGATCAATATCTGGTCCATCCATAGGGCCTGGAGTGATAGCACAGTGGGGAGGGCGTTGGCCTTGCACACGGCCAACCCGGGTTCGATCCCCGGCATCCCAGAGGGTCCCCAAGCCCTGCCAGGAGTGATTCCTGAGTGCAGAGCCGGGAGTCAGCCCTGAGCATCGCCGGGTGGGACCCAAAAACTGAAAAACTGAACGATAAGAGTCACACTAGTGCTTCCTGACCTCACATTCCCGAAACAGCTCTTCTGGAAGAAGCTGACGCGCCTTCTAGACCCCCGGAGAAAAGGCCAGAAGCAGGGCGGGGCTGGCCGGGGCCGGGAAGCCCCCGGTGTGGTCTCTCCCCGTCAGTTCTGTTCTGAATTCACAAGAATCCCCCAGGATCAGATAAAAGCGCCAGGCTGGGTGGGAACAAGACAGATTCCCGGACGGTCGGGTCTGAGTCCCTGCGGCTCCCGTGCACCCAGGCCCGCCTTGCCAGCACGGAGACACACACCCATCGGGGCTGGCCCGGAGAAGCCACGCAGCTTCAATGGGGCCATCGGCATCTATTCCTGCAGCCCCTACACCCAGTGTCTTGGCCCCTGGGCCTCGCCTGGTGCCCACTGTCCTGGTTGTGCCCGGGACACACAGCAGGCAGGCCTCGCCTTCCCTCTACCGCCTTCCCTCTGTCCCTACAGGAATGATCGCGGCCCTGGCCGTGGCAGCCGTGGCCGCTGGCGTCTCCTTCCATTACTTCAGCGATTAGGACGAAGGCCCGGAGCTTCCCCCCCCACCCCCCGAGGGACCCTCGCCTGTGGCAGAGCAGCCCACGCCACCCACCTCCTGGCCGGGTGCTGGGGGCTCAGGAGGAAACACCAGCTCTCCGGGGTCGGGCTGCACAAAACCCCACAGGCTTGCAGAAATAAAGTCGAGCATCTGCGTGGAATCGATCAGAACAAACCATTTTTCCTTGTTCATTGTTTTTCGTTTTTGTGTGTTTGTTTTTTGTTTTTTAAACTGGCTGGAGATTTTTGTTGTATTGGTCTGGATCATATATTGGTCGGTTTGTGACTGTTCAGCCAAGGTTGTCTGTCTGTCTGTCTGTCTTAGTCACAGAACGAAGGAGAAATTGCAGGGCCGGAGCGACAGTACAGTGGGGAGGGTGTTTCCCTTGCATGTAGTCGACCCGGGTTCGATCCCCGGCATCCCCTAGGGTCCCCTGAGCATCGCCAGGAGTGATTGCTGAGTGCAGAGCCAGGAGTCAGCCCTGAGCATCTCCAGGTGTGACAGACAGACAGAGAGAGAGAGAGAGAGGGAAAGAGAAAGAAAGAAAGAAAGGAAGAGAAGGAAGAAAAGAGAGAAAAGAAAGAGATAGGAGCTGGATCGATAGTCCAGCAGGTAGGGTGTTGGCCTGGATTTTACTAGTGCTTAAAAATTATTCTCAAAAAAAAAAAATATTGTTCTCAAGGGGCCAGAGTGATAGCACAGCAGGGAGGGCATTTGCCTTGCACACAACTGACCCAGGTTCGATCCCCGGCATCCCCTAGAGTCCCCCAAGCACCACCAAGGAGTGATTCCTGAGTGCAGAGCCAGGAGTCAGCCCTGAGCATCACCAGGTGGGACCCAAAAAGAAAAAAAAATAAATTGGCTGCCAAGTGGGGTGACCCCAGTCCGGGGGTGTGGAGACCCCAGATCCTGTGTCGGGTTAATGAGCATTGGGACTCCGATGAGTGAGGAGGGGGTGGAATCCTGAAGGAGTGACCCAGCCTGGGATCTCGGGCCGGTCTAATGAGGGGATACAGTCCACAAGACACCCTGCTGGCAAACCAGCTCAGTTCCGATTCAAGCTTCGAATAAGATCTTGAATCTCTTTTACCTTTAAAGAAAGTGGGAGAAAGCCTTCAAGAACCACCTTCTGCACAAAAATGAACCGAGAGGCAGAGACCGGGGCCAGAGAGATGGTCTGCACCTCTGCCGGGTAGGGCACTTGCCTGGCACGGCGCCAAGCCAGTGGATCCCTTGTACCCCACATTGTCCCCCAAGCCCACCGGGAGTATGCCCTGAGCATTGCCAGGGGTGCCCCAAAAATACAAATAAGAGTTGGGGATCTCCGTGCTGTCATGCCATGTCTCGTCACCCTGTACATCGATAACATTATCAGGCGCATGGCCGGACAGTGAGTGCCCGTCCAGGTGGTCACTAGCGTTCCCAGGAGCACTTGGCCTTGGGCCCAGGGCATCAGCCTGAAAGGTCCCCTTAGCCAGGACACTTCCCTTACATTATAATTAACACCCTGGAGTTTAGCGAATTCAATCTCGCAGGTTTTGTGATTTAAGATTCAGTGAATTTTGTGACTAGAAATTATCGGGCACAAGTTGAAAGTCCCTAGAAGCATGAGGGAGAACCCAGAAGAACAAGAGTCTCGGGTTCCAGCCCTCCAGGCCTGTCACAATAGAACAGCTAGAAATGAAACACACTTAGCTTGAAATAAAACCAAAAAATCCAAAAGATTGATTTGGTCATGCTGAATATCACATTAGACTCAGCAGAAGAGATGAAATTGGAGAAATTGGGGCTGGAGTGATAATTCAGCAGGGAGGGCGTTGGCCTGGCACACGGCCGACCCGGGTTCGATCCCCGGCATCCCATAAGGTCCCCCAAGCCCCGCTAGGAGTGATTTCCTGAGTGCCGAGCCAGGAGTCAGCCCTGAGCATCGCTGGGTGGGACAAAGAAAGAAAGAAAGAATAGAAAGAAGAAAGACTGGAGCGATAGTACAGTGGGTAGGGCCCCGGCATCCCATAGGGTCCCCCGAGCCCCGCTAGGAGTGATTTCCTGAGTGCAGAGCCAGGAGTCAGCCCTGAGCTTCGCCGGGTGGGACCCAAAAAGCAAAAAAAAAAAAAAAAAAAAAGTCAATATTTGAAACCAGCAGTTTCCATTTATGCAAAAATATGCATAAATTCAGGGGCAGATATACTCACGTCTGGGTGTGGCTGTGGAGATGTGACATTATCAGCATTTATAAACCCAGTATTGTATCGCTCTGAGATGCCAAACACTCCAGTGAAGGGGAGATAGTGGGACACTCAGAAGGCCCCCAGGACCTTGGGGTACCGGGAAGGTGCTGGATTAAGATCTTCCTCACAAGCCTGATGGAGGTGAATTGTGTGCAGATGAATCCATTTCTCGGGGCCTCAGACCTTCAGTGGATAATCTTGCAGAGGGCAAATAATTTTAAAGGTGATTCGAAATCATTCAAAATGCAAAAGCTTGTGAGCAAATCACGTGATCAGTTGCAAATCAAAAGTGGTTTTGTGTTTTGATGCTCAGGGGTTCCTCCTGGCTCTGCACTCAGGAATTTCTCCTGGCATTGCTCGGGGACCCTATGGGATGCTGGGAATCGAACCCGGGTTGGTCTCGTGCAAGGCAAACGCCCTCCCCGCTGTGCTATCGCTCCAGCCCCGAATCAGGAGTGTTTTATGTAAAACTCAGGTCTACGTTTTCTAAGAAGCGAGATGGTATACACACCCTCACGCATATTTTGTGCCAGTTCGCGTGGGCTTTCAAAGTAGGCTGTCATTCAGACGGTCTGGAAGTCTGGAGGGTGGTTAGAATAACTGTTCTGAGATGCTTTATTCACACTTTGGTGTTGTAACCAGGGAGGAGATTTGTTGAATGGATCCAAATGTGTTTGTTACTTTTTTTTTTTAATTTGGGAGCCACTTTTGGTGATGCTCGGGGGATACTCTTGGTTCTGCACTCAGAATTTACCCCAGGGGATGCCAGAAATCTTACCCAGATTGGCCATTTGCAGAACAAACACCTACTCACTGTATTATCTCTCCAGCCCCAGAAGAGATTCAAATTTGATGGAAACAACTAAAATTGACTGTTGTTCATTGTACTCAGGGACACAGGATGAATGAATGTTTGAGTAAGCATTATCCGTTTTGATCATCAGAAACCTCATTTGTTGTAAAATCTTTTTTTTTTTTCCTTTTTGGGTCCCACCCAGCAATGCTCAGGGCTGACTCCTGGCTCAGCACTCAGGAGTCACTCCTGGCGGTGCTTGGGGGACGCTATGGGATGCTGGGAATCGAACCTGGGTTGGCTGCGTGCAAGTCAAACGCCCTCTCCGCTGTGCTATCGCTCCAGTCCCTGTTGTGAAATCTTTGTAGAAATATTTCATAGGGCCCCCACCCAACGAAGCTAGATTTTATACTCTATCTTGTGATTTGAAATTCTGACACTCAGTACAAAAATCCTTCCTGGAAACAGGGCTCCAGAAAAATTCTCCTGCCCTGTAATTTTACAACAGGAGAGTTCCCATTTACAGGACTGTGAAGGAGACATTGGAGAGAGGGATTGGAGCTAATCGGCTTTTGAATTCTATTTCTGTCAAATCTGATTTGGTGGCAGCTATGGCTGGAGACTGAAGCAAGGGTTAAGTGCGGAACGCCAAGAAGCCGTTGGATTGTGGGTCTATAGCTGAACAAGAACAAGGCTTTTAAAAAAAAATGAGTTCAAGAAAGCAAACATTGGAGCTGGAGCGATAGCACAGCGGGGAGGGCGTTTGCCTTGCATGCGGCTGACCCGGGTTCGATCCTCGGCATCCCACAGGGTCCCCCGAGCACCGCCAGGAGTGATTCCTGAGTGCAGAGCCAGGAGTCAGCCCTGAGCATCGCCAGGTGGGACCCAAAAGGCAAAATAAATAAATAAATAAATAAATAAATAAATAAATAAAAGATCCGGCCAGACTTTCTAGAGTGGGCAGTTGCGTTCACAGCTACACAATATCTTCAAACTCTACACTGCTGCCCACCAGGTTGGACAGATCTGGAACGAAGAAGCCTGCGTGTGTGTGTGTGTGTGTGTGTGTACGTGTGTGCCCTTGTAGATGTATGTGTGTATGTGTATAGATGTACATGTATATGTGCATAAGAATGTGTGTTTGTGTCTATCTAAGAGAGTGTGAGTATGTGGATATGGGTTAGTGCGTGAGTGTGTGTATTTTTTTTTAATATATATAATGTAGGGGCACTGCTATTTATTCAGCCATTGATTAAGCTGATTGAATTGGGCATGAACTCCACATTACTTGTTTGTTTTTTTTTTCAGAATTTTTAATTTTATAAGTTAGTTCACAATGTTTGATTGTGACCCATAGGAGGACCCTATGGGATGCTGGGAATCGAACCCGCGTCGGCCGCGGCAAGGCAAATGCCCTCCCTGCTGTACTATCGCTCCAGCCCCTACCAAGCACATTTAGCTGTGGGATTCAGACCCCAGAGCTCACATCGGGGTCACCATAACCCATAGACCACCAAGGGCGTCCCATTGCTTGGTTAAATTTCTCTTCTCTTCCCCCTGAAGCCCACCCAGGACCCTACATGACTCCATCATTACTGTGTGAAGAAATGAATGAAGGGAACTTCACAGGACAGACTAGCCCTCCTCTGGGACCACGAACAACCCCGGCTTGGCCCCCCCAATCCATATCACTTAGGGTCCAGGTGGCTGACTGACATGTCATGACATCCTCGATCTCGACTTTTGAAAACTTGATTCTTTGGCGGAGAGTGAAAGGAGGAAACTTCATTCTTTGGCAGAGAGTGAATGAAGGGTGTGCTTCCTCTCCCCGGGGCCAGGCGAGAGGCCCGCCGCTACCCGGGGGTGAGCTGTAATCCAGGATTTCTGAAGAGGTGGCCGCCAGGGCTCTAGTTAAAACCAGTCTTTTGTCTGGTTCTTCCTGACCTGGCCCCCGTGAGTCACCCGGCCCATGGGAGAGGACCTATGTCATCACACGGGTGCCACCTAGTTACTTTTGTTTTGGCAGTTACGGGTTAAAGACCTTCCCGGGTCTGGTCCTGTACTGGCTTGCTGGTGCTATTTTAAGTTCGTGCACCAGCACCAAGGGCACGAATGCAACTGTTGTAAGAGCAATGGGCTCATTTGGCAGGCACCGTCCCGAACACTCCCAGTTTACTGAGTATCTCTGGGATCACCCAGGCCCACTGAGGCAGCCTTGGGAGCGCCCCATCCCTCCAAATCCACAGAAGATCAAATCACAAATTTTGTTTTTCTTTTTGGGTCCCACCCGGAGATGCTCAGGGCTGACTCCTGGCTCATGCACTCAGGAATCACTCCTGGCAGTGCTCGGGAGACCCTAGGGGATGCTGGGAATCAAACCCGGGTGGGCTGCGTGCAAGGCAAATGCCCTCCCTGCTGTGCTGATGCTCCAGCCCCAAAATAATAATTAAAAAAAACTCTTGTTCACACTCCACGATGCTCAGGGGTTACTCCTGGCTCTCCAATCAGCAGTGCTCAGGGGATCCTATGGGATGCCAGGGATTGAACCCGGGTCAGCTGTGTGCCAGGCAAATGCCCTCCCTGCTGTGCTATTGCTCCAGCCCCAAAATAATAATTAAAAAAAAACTCTTGTTCACACTCCACAATGCTCAGGGGTTACTCCTGGCTCTCCAATAGGCACTGCTCAGGGGACCCTATGGGATGCCGGGGATCGAACCCGGGTCGGTCACATGCAAGCTAAATGCCCTCCCTTCTGTACTATCTATCACTCTGGCCCTACAAGGTCTACTTTTGTAGTGATGTACCTAATTCTGCTAAATTCCTTTTCATCTGCTGAATCATGATTTTTGTTCTTATACAGGGGCCATGTCTAGCAATGTGGGTCTGACCTTTGAGACTTGGGTCCAGGGTTGTGGTCATTTGGGGCTGGGAATTGTATTTAGGGTCTGAAACATGTTTGGCATATGCTTTATCAGCTTGGTTATCATACCAGCCCCCTCTCCCCGCCCCAATTCCTCCTTTTAATTCGCAAAACTCTTTGCTGGGTTTTTGCCTCCCAAATGTATCACCACCCACCCCTTTGAAAAACTGTATCACCTCACTGGAGGAGGCAGATCAAAGGTCTCATTACTCCATGTCATTAAAGTTTCCTTTTCTCTTATTAAAAGCAAATTTTTTTGTTAAAACTTGTATCACAGTGAGATACACAGTTACATTGTTCATGAGTCTCAGTCATATAATATTCCAGCACCCAATCTGTCCCTCCACTTCTATGGCAGACTCTTTCTCTCTCTTTCTCTCTCTCTCTCTCTCTGCAGTACAGATATTGAATGCTTATCATAAATATTCCTTTACCTACTTTCAACACTCAGTTCTTGTCCAGAGTGATCATTTCCAATGATTGTCATACTGGTCCCTTCTCCATCCTAACTATCCTTCCACCCCCCACCCCCAACTTATTTTTTTACATTTAATTTTGCGTTACCATGTGCTTGTGTCAGAGGAGAGTTTCAAAGTAGAACTTGGCTGCTCTGAATTCTACGTCCTTTATGACCTCAGAGTCTTCACTTGCCAGGGTGGCTAAAAGTTAGCAGAGTGATCGAAGAGTGAGCTACAGGGTCCAGAAGGGCCAACCCCAGATGCTGCTCCTGGTACTACTCATTGCTTTGCTGTCTGGAGTTCAAGAAGACCTTGCTTTTTCACTGACCAGGTTTCCTAGATGCGGTTTGCTCCTGAAATGGTATTTTTAACACTTTTTTTTAAACAATTGGAATGTGCCCATTATTTGTAAATTTCTTTTCTTTCTCTTTCTTCTTTTTTTTTTTTTTTTTGCTTTTTGGGTCACACCCAGTGATGCTCAGGAGTTACTCCTGGTTCAGGCACTTAGGAATTACTCCTGGCAGAGCTTGGGGGACCCTATGGGATGCTGGGAATCGAACCCGGGTCAGCCACCTGCAAGGAAAATGCCCCAAAAAGTACTATCACTCCAGCCCCAAGATTTGTAAATTTAATGTATGCATGAGTGGAGATGAAATCTAAGATGTCACGGGGCTGGAGCGATAGCACAGCAGGTAGGGCGTCTGCCTAGCACGCAGCCAACATGGCTGACCCAGGTTCGGTTCCCAGCATCCCATATGGTCCTCTGAGTACCGCCAGGAGTAATTCCTGAGTGCTTGAGCCAGGAGTAACCCCTGAGCATCGCCAGGTGTGACCCAGAAAGAAAGAAAAAAAAGAAATATAAGATGTCTCACCTAAAGATAGAGACAGAAAAATCTACCCTTTGGCGAATTGGGGGGTGGTTCCATTCTCTTTTTAGGCCTTGATCAAGTCACTCTTACTTGAGAAAGCAGAGCCTTCACATCCAAGTCCGTTTCCCCATGCCACTTTATTCTGATTCCACAAGCAAAATCATAATTATTCCTGGAATTTGAAGAGCACGAATAACACTATGGGAAACCAAAAAAAAAAAGTCAAAAAGCTAACGCAGACCTTGGAAGGGGTTTCCGAGACCTGCTCCTGGGGCCTCTCTCTGTCTGCCGTGGGTGGGGGGTGGGGAGGTGAAAATTCTATCCTTTCTGCTAGCACATTGCTGAAGTCTGTACGAGATAAAGGGTGTTTGGTGCTGAAGAACTCTATTGAATAATACTAAGAAAAGGAATCATTTTGCTGACAATTTTTTTTGGTGTTTTTCCCCCCAAATTTAATCACTCTGGGTATCCTTGAGTTACTCAAAAGCCCTGATCTTCAAACATCTTCAAACATTTCCACACCTATATTGCCTATGGGCCCAGTAGATGGAACCAAGCTGGTAGACCAGTTGTCCAACAGTTCTACACTGGTATGCCAGCAATGGTACTGGGGGTTCAGGTAACTGGTGGGGGTTGAACAGGGGCTAGAGGGTGAAGAACACTTCTCTAAAGGGACAGGGCAGTTCCACGTGCAAGAGAGTGGACACAACGCTCTATTCAGCGTCCTCCTCCGATTCGCTCTGCTCTGGGGCACACACCTCTCTCTCAGGAAGCAACCCGTACTCGTTGAGGAAAGACTCCACATCCCCAGCAAAAAACTCTTCTGCAAACTGTTCGGCCACACTCGTGAAATTGCCGATGAGCTCGCCGCCCCTGTAGACAAGCAGCGTGGGCAGCACCTGCGGGGGGAAGCGGTCTCCAGCGCCCGAGTCGGAGGCCCTGATCTTGCAGAACTTGGCCGTGGGGTACTCGGCGGCCAACTGCTCCAGGCTGTGATTGAGGCTGGCGCAGCCCTGGATGCCGTCCTCGTACACGTGGACCAGGACCGGGGTGACCTTGTGCTCCTGCTGGAGGGTCTCCAGGAAATGCTCCCCGCTCTCCAGCTCGTACAGGAGCCCGTGGCACGGCCCGAAACTCAGCCTCTGGTGCATGTCCAGCATGCAGCGCCGGCGGTACCGTCGAAGGCAGCGCTCGTCCTCCTCCTCCTGGTGGACGAGCTCGTACTCGTGGAGGCTCATCTGGGGAGGCAGAGAAGGAACCACAGTGACTCATCACGCACGGCCTTGGCTGCTCCCTCCTGCTGCCCCCGGAACGGCCTCTGTCCCCAGCCACCCTCGGGGCTGACCACCCGAAGGCTCCTGCCTTGTGCTGTCCATCCCTTATACTGACATGACTTGGGTTCCTTATACTGACACGACCCAGGTTCGATTCCTCCATCCCTCTTGGAGAACCCGGCAAGCTACCGAGAGTATCCCGCCTGCACGGCAGAGCCTGGCAAGCTCCCCGTGGCATATTTGATATACCAAAACCAGTTACATGGGGCTGGAGTGATAGCACAGTGGGTAGGGTGTTTGCCTTGAACACGGCCAACCTGGGTTCGATTCCCAGCATCCCATATGGTCCCCTGAGCACTGCCAGGAGTGATTCCTGAGTACAAAACCAGGAGTCACCCCTGAGCATCGCCAGGTGGGACCCAAAAAGGAGAGAGAGAGAGAACAAAAGGGAATGCCCTGCCACAGAGGCAGGGTGGGATGGGAGGGTGGGGGGTGGGAGGGATACTGGGATCAGTGGTGGTGGAGAATGGGCACTGGTGGAGGGATGGGCACTTGATCATCGTACAACGGAAACCCAAGCACAAAAATTTGTAAGTCTACAACTGTACCTCATGGTGTTTCACTAATAAAAAAAGAAAGAAGAACAAAACAAAAACAATCTGACAATGGAGACGTTACTGGTGCCCACTCAAGCAAATCGATGAACAACAGGAGCACAGTGCTACAGTGCTACAGTAACGATCATGGCATATGTTGACTTATTTGCCAAATATTAGTTTTGTTTTGTTTTGTTTTGTTTCCAGAGGAGATTAGAATCAGGCTACCTCCATGATGCTTAGCCAACTGAACAAGACAGTTCAATATTTAGGCTCAGCAAAATTAATTTTCTTTTACTGTGTCCCTATGTGTATACCCATCACATAACAAGGGAGTTTTTTTCTTACTACAGCTTAAAAAAAATCAAGTTCCATTTATAATATAATATTTACTAATAGAAGGGCTGGAGCAATAGCCCAGCAGGTAGGGCATTTGCCTTGCACGCAGCTGACCTGAGTTCGATTCCTCCGCCCCTCTCGGAGAGCCCGGCAAGCTATCGAGAGTATCTCGCCCACGCGGCAAAGCCTGGCAAGCTCCCCGTGACGTATTCGATATGCCAAACTCAGTAACAACAAAGTCTCACAGTTTGTTGTGAGACATTACTGGTGCCCGCTCGAGCAAATCGATGAACAATGGGAGGACAGTGCAGTGTTACTAATAGAAAGCCAATATTTCCTTTATTAGGATAAAATATACCCTTTGTGGGGGCCACATCTAGTAGTATTTCGGGCTTACTCCTGGCTATATGCTCAGGGATCAGGCCTGGTGAAGCTCAAGGGACCCTATAAAGTGCTGGATATCAAACGTGGGTCAGGGCTAGAGCCATAGCACAGCAGGGAGGGCATTTGCCTTGCACGCGGCCAACCCGGATTCGATTCCCAGCATCCCATTGGGTCCCCCGAGCACCGCCAGGAGTGATCCCTGAGTGCAGAGCCAGGAGTAAGCCCTGAGCATCGCTGGGTGTGACCCAAAAAGGGAAAAAAAAGTGGGTCAGCCACATGCAAGGCAAATGCCTTATCACTATACTATTGCTCCAGCCCCCAAACACAAATTTACATTTTAATAGATTTATTAACATTTTCTCCTGAACGTTTTCTTAAATTTTTCACCCATACTAAAAGTCTACATGGGTAGGATTCACCTATTTCATGTAAGTTTTAAAATACATTGACACAGAACTATGATATTCGGTGAATAAAATTATGTCCCTTCAAAAAAAAGAAAAGACGTTTTTGGAAAAGAGGCGTCAACTTATCATAGATTTATAACTTTGTGGCATTTGAGAAAACTAACATTGGCATTTAGTTCAATTATGTGTGTTGGTGTCACAATGAAAAAATAAGAGAGATTTCTACCAGAGGTGGGGGGGAAAGAAAGGAAAAGAGGGGCTGGAGCGATAGCACAGCGGGGAGGGCGTTGGCCTGGCATGCGGCCGACCCAGATTCAATCCCTGGCATCCCCTAGGGTCCCCCGAGCACCGCCAGGAGCGATTCCTGAGTGCAGAGCCAGGAGTCAGCCCTGAGCATCGCCGGGTGGGACCCAAAAAGAAAAAAAAGGAAAAATAAAAGAAACACAGTAAGGGAACAACAAGTGGCAAAAGCCATCAGAACCAAAGCTTCTGTCTGTGGAACTGAGATAGCTGGGAAGGGTCCTGGGGTCACTGGTGGCGGGCGGGAGGTGGGTTCTCTGGTGATGGGGATGGTGAAATCACTGATTCATCAAATGTATACGCAAGTGTATTGTAAATCCTGGCACCTCCGTAAAAATGATTAAAATAAAAATCGAATTAAAAAAATAAATAACAGCCCCTCCCTCCCCCCGCGATGGTGCCTTATCTCACTTCCTTTTTATTTTATTTTATTTTATTTACTTATTATTTTTTGCATCACACCCAGCAATTCACAGGGGTTCCTCCTGGCTCTGCACTCAGGGATCATTCCTGGTGGTGCTTGGGGGGACCCTATAGGATGCTGGGATCGAACCCGGGTTGACTGCGTGCAAGGCAAATGCCAGGCCAATGCCCTCCCGCTGTGCTATCACCCCAGCCACAGTACACCTGTATTTTATTTTATTATTATTATTCACGGTCACAGTCACGGTCCTCCCGTTGTTCATCGATTTGCTCGAGCGGGCCCAGTAACGTCTCCATTGGAGACTTTGTTGTTACTGTGTTTGGCATATCGAATCCGTCACGGGGAGCTTGCCAGGCTCTGCCGTGCGGGCGAGATACTCTCGGTAGCTTGCCGGGCTCTCTGAGAGGGACGGAGGAATCGAACTCAGGTCAGCCATGTTGGCCGCTTGTAAGGCAAACGCCCTACTGCTGTGCTATCACTCCAGCCCATTATTATTATTATTATTATTATTATTATTTTGCTTTTTGGGTCACACCCGCAATCACAGGGGTTACTCCTGGCTCTGCACTCAGGAATTACCCCTGACGGTGCTCAGGGGACCCTATGGGATGCTGGGGATCGAACCCGGATTGGCTGCGTGCAAGGCAAATGCCAGGCCAATGCCCTCCCCGCTGTGCTTTCACCCCAGCCACAGTACACCTGTATTTTAATATCCCAGCCATTAGAGTCCTTTCGGGTCCAATCACACCATAAAGGCATCAACATCCTCCCGGTCCTACCTTCCTGCCCGTTCGTTCTGGCTGCATCTCGCTGCTCTGGGGCGAAGACATTTGTCGAAGCATCTCCCTCTTACCGGCTGGGGCTGTGCAGGTGTGATCCACACTCTCCAGCTTGAACTTCCTCCAGTCATGGATCACTCCCTTGGGGCCTGGCACCAAACCAAGAGACAAACCGAAAAGAAGGGTCTCTCTGGATCCTCCGGGGGGCTGTGTGCTGTCTGAGTGTGGGAACCGCCCCCCAGAAGGAAAACTCAGAATCTGTGGGTCTGTTGTGCTCTGGGAAAAAAAAAAACTCACTGGGTTGACTGAATCTTTGCAATGAGTCTTTATTTTATTTTATTTTTTGCTTTTTGGGTCCCACCCAGCGATGCTCAGGGCTGACTCCTGGCTCTGCACTCAGGAATCACTCCTGGCGGTGCTCGGGGGACCCTAGGGGATGCCGGGGATCGAACCCAGGTCGGCCGCGTGCCAGGCAAACACCCTCCCCGCTGTTCTATTGCTCCAGCCCAATCAAACAGTATTCTAAGGTCCAGTTAGTACAAGAAACAGTAAGTGTTTGAAAGATGTCAAAATTCTTAAGAATAGCACGGTAGCACTGTTTTCCCATTGTTCATCGATTTGCTCGAGTGGGCCCAGTAACGTCTCCATTGTGAGACTTGCTGTTACTGTGGCATATCAAATACGTCACGGGGAGCTTGGCAGGCTCTGCCGTGCGGGCGAGATACTCTCAGTAGCTTGCCGGGCTCTCCGAGAGGGGCGGAGGAATCGAACCCAGGTCGACCGTGTGCAAGGCAAACGCCGTTCCCGCTGTGCTATTGCTAAGACATTCGAAATATATTTTACTTTGTAAAGCTTACCCATTCTCTCTCTCTCTCTCTCTCATAAACATAAATTTAAAGGCTCTGATTAATATGATCAAAAACAGATGGGGGGATAGTGAGTGATACTACAGCAGCAAGGGTGTTTGCCTGGCATGTGGCCCACCCAGGTTTAATTCCTGCAACCCAGGAGTTAAGCCCTGAGCATCGCCAGGTGTGGCCCAAAATCCAAAGGGGACAAAATCCAAATGGGAGACAGGTGATTATAACCAATAAGACTCCCCCGAGTTAAAGTAAACTTGAGGGGCTGGAGCGATAGCACAGTGGGGAGGGCGTTGGCCTTGCACGGTCCGACCAGGGTTCAATCCCTGGCATCCCCTAGGGTCCCCCGAGCACCGCCAGGAGGGATTCCTGAGTGCTGAGCCAGGAGTCAGCCCTGAGCATCGCCGGGTGTGACCCTTAAAGCAAAAAAAAAAAAAAAAAAAAAAGTAAACTTGAAAAATGTGAACTTAAGCCATGAACTTGACTTTTAGTGCATAGACAAGCATTCCATACACTCGCTGTTGGGTCCCACACCTGGAAGTGTTTGGGGGTTACTTCGGAGCTCGGGGGCGGGGGGGGGGGGCGGTCACTCCTGGCAGTTCTCGGGAAAATTTTGGTGCTAGGGACAGAATCCTGGTCCTTACCCCGGGGAACCCCTGGGATGATTCTCTGGAGTATGAAACCCCACTTGACTAAGAAGGTTTTATCAAGGGCAAGGGTTAAGGCGCTTGCTTGCATGGGGCTGACCTGGGTTTGAGCCCTGACACCCCGTATAAGGTCCCCTGAATGCAGCCTGAAGTACCTCTCAGTGTGACCCCAACTACCCACCGCCCCAGGAATATTTTATAATTATGTACAAAGTTCTTAAATTGAAGGCTTTCTCTCCTTATCTTTTTCTATTTTATTTATTTATTTATCTTTTCTTTTTTTTTTTTTTAGCAAGGCTGGTCCTTAGTGGCAGACTCAAAAGAGAGGAAGTAACTTAATTGTAAGGTAGGTAGGGTCCAGGGGGGAAAAATTCCCCATAATTATTGTTTGTCCTTCTTCTTTGTCATTTCGACCCATTTTCAGTTTATTTGACTTCACATTAATGGACCCACTGGAATATTTTTAGAATCTACTGAATAATTCCGAGTAAAGCACGTGGCAGGTAGGGAGGGAAACCCCCTCCCCCCAATACACCCACCCCATGGCTGTGAGTTCCTGGAAAATTATGACCACCAGCCCTACGGCTGCCAGGACCCACCCGGGACACAGGAACTAAGGCCTCCCTTCCTCCCTCCCTCCCTCCCTTCCTTCCTTCCTCCCTTCCTTCCTTCCTTCCTCCCTTCCTTCCTCTTCCTCCCTCCCTCCTTCCCTTCCTTCCCACCTTTCTTCCTTCCTTCCATTCTTCCTTTTTTCCTTCCTCTCTTCCTTCCTTCTCTCCTTCCTTCCCTCTCTTCTTCCTTCCTTCCTTCCTTCCTTCCTTCCTTCCTTCCTTCCTTCCTCCCTCCCTCCCTCCCTCCCTCCCTCCCTCCCTCCCTCCCTTCCTTCCTTCCTTCCTTCCTTCCTTCCTTCCTTCCTTCCTTCCTTCCTTCCCTCCTTCCGCCATGCCATACTCAGCTGTGCTCAGGGGTCCTTCCCGGGAGTCCCTACGGGGTGTGAGGGATCAGCCCAGGTCAACCGCCTGCAGGCGAGCACCTTACCCCTGGGCTCTCTCCTGATAAATTTTTCCCTGTACTTTTTCTTGCTTACCAGTGTGTGTGGCCTGTCCCTCAAAGTCATCCTCCAAGCTTTGACCGTGGGCTTCTTCCATTTCAGATATTTCAATCTGTAAAATGGACAAGGAAGTAATGGTGACGGGCATTCTAGGAGTTGTTATACATAGTAGAGTTACTATATATACTGGGACCTATTATATAGTCTAGAAGTTATTATATATACTAGGAGTTACACAGTCTAGGAGTTATTATATATTCTAGGACATATATATATATATATATATAATGAGACTAATACCCAAGGCCAGTAAAAACCGTAGCTCTTACCAAGATTCCCAACTTAGTTTAAAAAATTAATGTATACTTTAGCCCTGGGCTGAGGCTGTTGGGTACTTTCCCGAGAATCACATGCAGAATTTTTTGCCTTGATTGTATTTTTTCTTCTACTTCAGTACCCTCCCTCCCTACAACATTTGGGCCGATCTTGTTTTTATTATCTCTACATCTCATAAGTGTGTTTATTTGGTACTTACTTACTGTTTGAATTTCTTGATAAACATGGTCATGAATAACCCAAATATGTGATATGACAATGACTTATGGAACTCTGTTTGTACACCGGACATTTAGGGCTGCCCAAATGCCATGATGAATTAAATCATTTCTTTTTTCCCTAGGGCTGGAGAAATAGTACCACAGGTAGGGTGTTTGTCTTGCATGTAAAAAACCTGGATTCACGCCCCAGAATTCCAAACGGTCCCCTGAGCCCTGCCAGAAGTGAGCACAGAGCCAGGAGTAACCCTTGAGCATTACTGGGTGTATATCCAGTAAAAAAGGTCCTAATTTTTTTCTACCTTTAAAGTTAGATTATTTAAATAACATTAATAAAAAAGCAAGATATCTATTTTGAATGGACGCCATAATGCAAAGTATTTTTCACGGCGAAACAATGGCAAAATCTTCCTTTGCTTATTTTCATGATGGCAGCTCTTATCAGTAAAATAATCACTCCAAGGGAGTAAAACAAGAAAAGTAAAAGAAAACCAACTCAAAGAAAACAATTTACTGTGTTTACCTAACATGAACAAATTCCATGCATTCTTTTAAAAGCATCAGTTCTTTCTCGTTGAATGGTTAAAGAGGAAATCATTATCATCAAACATGTTATTATCCCTCTTTAAAGATGAAACAACTAAAAATAGTATCAAGTAAAAAGGTCGAGTTCTCAGGATCTTGTCAGAGGGAAGAGCATTTCAGTGCAAGAGAAAAAAACTCCCAAATTTACACCGTGTGGGGCTCAGTCTTCAATAGGGTCCTGGGGACGTAACATATTTTCTCCAATTTTGTCACTCAGAGGGAGGACAGAAAAATTGTTGATTTCAAACTGATTCTCTCCTCATCTTTTGAATTTTAACCGTCTAGACAATCAGACTCAAAAACCACATGTTGTCTTGTATTTACACTACAAACTAAAAAGGAAAAAGGACCATACTGACCTGGTTATTACAATACCTACATCAAGACTGTAAATTCTTCTTTTAATTGAATTGAATTTTTATAAAGTTGTTCACCATCACTGATGACATTTAATATTCAAAAACACCAATCCCACCACCACCCTGACACCTTATATTTCGAATATTTTCATCCCGAACTCCAAACCCTGCCCCCAAAGCAGAACTGAAATAATTTATTTTGTACTGTTTGTTATCAACAATCCGCTAAAAATGATCCCAAAAAGTTTTCTTAGAGGAAAGTGTGTGAAGATTGTTGTATCTCACCCTGGAGCCGTTAAGCCCTTCTATGAGAGATTACTAACATGTTGTTAAGGGCTGAGCCTTGTGTGCTTATAAATCTATCTATAAACCGTGTGTGCTTATATATGTATGTGTGTTCATATTCTATATATATTGTTTTTTTATTATCAAGTTCTTACTCTGGAGAACCTGGCAGGCTACAAAAGTATCCTGCCCACACGGCAGAGTCTGGCAAACTCCCCGTGACGTATTCAGTATGCCAAAACCCAGTAACAATGATGGGTCTCATTCTCCTGACCCTGAAAGAGCCTTGAATGTGGCACTTTCTAAAATCTCAGGGCTTGGGGATTGGAGCAATAGCACAGCGGGGAGGGCATTTGCCTTGCACGCGGCCGACCCAGGTTCGATTCCCAGTATCCCATAGGGTCCCCTGAGCACTTCCAGGAGTAATTCCTGAGCGCATGAACCAGGAATAACCCCTGTGCATCGTGATAGCACAGCGGGGAGGGCGTTTGCCTTGCACGCACCCGACCCGGGTTCGATTCCCAGCATCCCATAGGGTCCCCTGAGCACTGCCAGGAGTAATTCCTGAGTGCAGAGCCAGGAGTAAACCCTGTGCATTGCCAGGTGTGATCCCAAAAAGCAAAAAATTAAAATAAAATAAAATAAAATAAAATCTCATGGCTAGGACGAAGGAGACGTTACTAGTGCCTGCTCGAGGAAATCAATGAAAAACAGGATGACAGTGATACAGTGATATCATATATTACATGTAATATAACATATATAACACACACATATATAATATATTATATTATATTATATATAATACACACACAAATATATTTTTTCTCCTAAGATATTGATTACCTTCTGCTTTAAACCCCATCAAACATGGTGTGCTACTCTTGGTATATCAGTGGTGTAAGAATGTATCAACAGCGAAATCATTCTTCTTTCCCCTAAATCCACATTTTTTAAAAGCACATTATTAAGAAAATGGTCCATGGACTCACAGTTTTCCTGTCCCTGAACCCGACGTCCTTGGTGATGCCCAGCGGGTAAGAAAGTCAGGCTGCAAGTGGGCCCTGAACTCGGACAGCTTGAAGCTCAGGCTTAAGCTCTCTGGCTACTGATGATCCCAGCAAAATTAGCTCCAGGCAACTAATCGGATTGACAAAGGTATTGGGGAAAGAGAGAGAGAGAGAGAGAGAGAGAGAGAGAGAGAGAGAGAGAGAGAGAGAGAGAGAGAGAGAGCGCACGCCATTCTGCCAAGGGTGTGGGTGATTGGCCTGGAGTCCACAAACTGACCATGGATTTGGACGGACTCCTCTCTTTGCTCCACTGATGGTCACTTACACTCAGAAAGTCACTTGCCCATTTGCAGAAAGAAAAACTTAATTTTTCTCATTATAAAAGGTTTCTTCTTACACTCTCTCCACTTTGGGGCACCACAGTTTGCAACAGACACGGAGAGGCCGTCACGTTGGGTCCTTTGTCTACTCTCAGCACACGTCTCCCATCCCGAGCGACCCCTCCAACCATCACTGACTCAGTGGTCCCTTCTTTATCCCAGCTGCCTTCTCCCCCAGCTCACGAGGCGGCTGCCAACCATGGGGCAATCTTCCCGGCCCTGGTCTCTATGACATTGGTGGTGGGGAATGGGCACTGGTGGAGGGACGGGTGTTTGATCATTGTATGACTGAAACTCAAACATGAAGGTTTTGTAACTGTAGCTCATGCTGATTCAATTTTTAAAAAAAGGAGACTTAATGAAATTAAATAATTTTCCCCCAAATCTCCAGATTCCTGTTCTTTCACATTTTATTATTATTACTGGGCTGGAGCGATAGCACAGCGGTAGGGCGTTTGCCTTGCATGCAGCCAGCCCGGCCAAGCCGGGTTTAATTCCTCTGCCTCTTTCGGAGAGCCCGGCAAGCTACCGAGAGTAGACCCATCATTGTTACTGGTATTTGGCATATTGGGTACGCCACGGGGAGTTTGCCAGACTCTGCCGTGTGGGCAGGTTACATTCGGTAGCCTGCCAGGTTGTCCAAAGTAGGAATGAGATAATAAGATGTTGCGCGGCCGCAAATTCGGCCGCGCGCTTCCGGGAGCTGGGTTTTATAGTCTCTGGGTCTTGGCCATTGATGGGATTACACGGTGCCAGGGGGCCAGTTGGTGGGTGTGACCCCCGCCTACTGGAATTTGGAGGATCTGGGTGGAGGATGCTCAGCCCCGATCCAAGTAGGCTTGGAGATCTCAGCCCCGGGATCCACGTGCCTTTGTTCCTCCCGTGTAAAAGTTTAACTGGTGTTTCCTTCTTTTCATTTGTCCTTATTGTTCCTCTGTGTGTTTTCTCCACTCTGTGTGTGTGTGTTTGTGTGTGTGTGTGTGTGTGGTTGAATATTCCTTTCCTGCTATTTTTGGTGAGAAGGGAGATTTAGGGAAATGGATGTGTTGGATTCACTGTCTTTTCCTAACACCTTCCAGCCTCGGGTCAAAATTTCTCACCTAACTTTGCTCAAGTACGAGCTTTGGTTTACTCTGCTTCCAACTGGAGAACCATAAAGAGCTATAAAGGACAAGCAGATGTTACGTAAGAAACATCTAAATCATACATGACAAGGTTTTATCACCTCCATTGAAAAATGTGGAAGAAGGACTGGAGCGATAGCACACCGGGTAGGGCGTTTGTCTTGCACGCGGCCAACCTGGGTTCGATTCCAGCATCATTGAGTTAGGGTTAGGGAAGGGTTGGTTTGGGTTAGGGTGAGGGTGAGGGTGAGGGTGGTTAGGGTGAAGGTGGTTAGGGTGAGGGGGGTTAGGGTTAGGGGGGTTAGGGTTGGGGTTAGGGTTAGGGGGGTGAGGGGGGTTAGTGGGTTAGGGTTAGGTTTAGGGTTAGGGAGATGGTTAGGGTTGGGTTGGGTTAGGGTTAGGGTTAGGGTTAGGGTTGGGGTTGGCGTTGGGGTTGGGGTTTGGGGGATGTCAAATAAGTTTCTGTTAAAGAGAGTTAGGGTTAGGGTTAGGGTTAAGAGTTAGGGTTAGGTTTGGCGTTGGGGTTGGGGCTGGGGTTGGTGTTGGGGTTTGGGGGATGTCAAATAAGTTTCTGTTAAATAGAACTTGAAACTCACCCCCAGGAGCAATTCCTGAGTGCAGAGCCAGAAATAACCCCCGTGCACCTCTGGGTTTGACCCAAAAGGCCAAAAAGCCAAAAAAAAAATGTGAAAGAGATCTTTACGTGGCATCGAGGATGATAGCATCTAAACCCATCTGTGTTCTTCCGTTGTATTATTCTAGATAAGCTCTTTGCCTTGGCCGTTCAGAAAGTCTGCATATTTCATGAATGCAATCACTCGGGTGATTTTCAGAAGTTTCCCAGAGCAAATCACATCCACCTGTTATAAACAGAGTCCAGCAAAAGAATCCAAAATGTCACGGAATGCCACATCAGGGAATGTTTAAAAGATGCCATCGGAGAAAACAAAAAAGCAAAGAAATATTTATGTTTCCCCTTTGCTTAAAATGTCACAATGAATGGTTTCATCATTCAGAAGTGATAGAAGTTTCTGTCAAATACAGCTTGAAACTCACACTCAAGAATGAGTGTGAGGGGCTGGAGCAATAGCACAGCGGGTAAGGCGTTTGCCTTGCACGCAGCCGACCCGGGTTCGATTCCCAGCGTCCCATATGGTCCCCTGAGCTACCGCCAGGAGTAATTCCTGAGTGCAGAGCCAGGAGGAACCCCTGAGCATCGCCGGGTGTGACCCAAAATGCAAAAAGAAAAAAAAAGAATGAGTGTGAATTTGTATATACATAGAGCCATATAAAAGACAAAAAAAGACCCAGACAATTCCTCTCTGTACTGTATGAATATAACGTAGCCCTATAATTTTCACTGCACTTATGATCAATAGTTCCAACCAGAGTCTGAACAGTTTTGATCATCTTGAGCCTTTGTCAATAGAGTCAGAGCTGACAAGGCCCATTATGTGATTCCGATTGACATGTAAAAATATTTAAGGGTTGGGGCTGGAGCGATAGCACAGTGGGGAGGGCATTTGCCTTGCACACGGCCGACGCGGGTTCAATTCTCAGCATCCCATAGGGACCCCCGAGCCCTGCCAGGAGTGATCCCTGAGTGCCGAGGACTTGGCCATTTATGTGGAAGCTCCAAGTTTGGTTCCTGGCACTGCAAAGAAAGAAATCAATGAAAATAATATCATTCTATGGTAAGAGATTCGATCCATAATTTTTTCTTTTGGTGGAGGGCATACCCAGCAATGTTTAGGGCTGACTCCCGGCTCTGCACTCAGGAATCACTCCTGGCGGTGCTCAGGGGATCCTATGGGATGCCGGGGATCGAACCCGGTTTGGCTGTGTGCAAGGCCAACGCCCTCCCCGCTGGGTCCATGTTTATCAATTTAATCTGCTGCATTGGCATCTCCAGGGAAAAGTGTAACCTCTCCTGTCCGGCCCCGTTTCCTTGCTGAGCTCAGGAAGAGGGACATTGGGGTGGATGGAGGGTAGGGGGAGAGAATGAAGAACTGGAGAAGTTGTGGTGTGTGTGTGTGTGTGTGTGTGTGTGTGTGTGTGTGTGTGTGTGTGTGTGTGGCTTTTTGGGTCACACCCACACCCGGTGATGCTCAGGACTGACTCCTGGCTCTGCACTCAGGAATCGCTCCTGGTGGTGCTTGGGGGACCCTAAGGGATGCCGGGGATCAATCCCAACCCAGGTTGGCTGTGTGCAAGGCTAACACCCGACCCACTGTCCTATCTCTCTGGCCCCAACTTTTGATCCAATTTTTCACAACACTAGAACACAGGCACTTTACAAAGTCAAAACATTCTACTCCAGCTGAAAATGTCTTACCTAACTGACTTTTGTGTCACAGTCACAGTCACGGTCCTCTTGTTGTTCATCAATTTGCTCGAGCGGGCCCAGTAACGTCTCTATCGTGAGACTTGTTGTTACTGTGTTTGGCATATTGAATACGTAATTATTCTAAGTGTGATTTTAGTGCTTCTTGCCTCTGGTTGTACATTAATTAGTCTTACTTTTGGAAAGTTTGGGGGAAATGCGATTCTTTTCTCTCAAGTCCTGATAATCTAGAGTGAAGCAATCAGTCTCTGGGCTGGTAGAATCCTCACCCTAAAATATCTGAATCCAGTTATGGGGAAATTGGGCAAAAACAAAAACAGAGAGGTATTTTACAGCAGTAGTTGACTTGCCTTGAAAAAGGCCGTAAGGGGCTGGAGCAATAGCACAGCGGGTAGGGCGTTTGCCTTGCACGCAGGCAACATGGCCGACCCAGGTTCAATTCCCAGCATCCCATAGGGTCCCCCGAGCACCGCCAGGGGTAATTCCTGAGTACATGAACCAGGAGTAACTCCTGTGCATCGCCGGGTGTGACCCAAAAAGCAAAAAAAAAAAAAAAAGACGGAATGCGGAAAGGAGATAAAGTGATCAATGAGGTATTGGCAGGAAGGGCTTGCAACACTTTCAGAGAGGATCGAGCCAACTGTTGGCCTCCGAACAGTCGTGAGAGATGGAAGCAGAGAGTTGTATAACTACCAATCCTTGGATTTTCCTAACTTGTCACTCTGTGGTTATGTGTCCTTGGGAAATACTCGTGAAAGTCATAGGGTGTGTGTCACTGGTGCATCTGTTTGTCTGATGATGGTCCTAAGGAAAAACACATGTGAAACATGTCCTTTTGATTTTCCCGGTCATTTCTAAATAGGAAATACATTTCAAATATGCTTAACATCGCAAGCGAAGTGCCCGGGAGACTCCCAGATTTCACAAGGCTCACTGTGGTTTCCATTTGTGGACTGATTTCTCTTCTTCGTACTATCTTGCCACTCCACAGAATGCTCAAAATTATTCTGAAAGAAAAAGTGACCAAGGAGCTGGAGCAATGGCACAGCGGGGAGGGCGTTTGCCTTGCATGCGGCCGACCCAAGTTCGATTCCCAGCATCCCATAGGGTCCCCTGAGCACCGCCAGGAGTAATTCCTGAGTACAGAACCAGGAGTAACCCTTGTGCATCGCCGGGTGTGACCCAAAAAGGCAAAAAAAAAAAAAGTGACCAAAAAAGAAAAAAAAAAGAGAGGAAAGAGAGATTATACAGCAGGGAGGGTGCTTTCCTTGCACAAAATCCACCCAGGTTTGATCCCCGGCATCCCAGAGGGTCCCCAATACCCACCAGGAGTGATTCCTGAGCATAGAGCCAGGAGTCAACCCTGAGTCAACCGGTGTGGCTGCAAACCCAAAAAATAAAATAAAAATGGACTGTCTTAGAGGCCAACCGGGCATTCTAGGGGAAACGGCAGCTCAGATAGAGAAGGGAGCACCAAATAAAGGGTGTTTGGAGGATCTTCCCAGGATGGGAGATGCATGTTGAAAGTAGATTCTAGACCAAACATGATTGCCACTCAATGCCTCTTTTGCAGACCACAACACCCAAAAGGAGAGAGAGAACAAAAGGAAATGCCCTGCCACAGAGGCAGGGTGGGATGGGGGGGTTGGGGGCTGGGGGGTGGGAGGGATACTGGGGTCCATGGTGGTGGAAAATGGGCACTGGTGGAGGGATGGGTATTTGATCGTTGTATAATTGAAACCCAAGCACAAAAATTTGTAAGTCTACAACTGTACCTCATGGTGTTTCACTAATAAAAATTAATTTAAAAAAATGGACTGTCTTTGCTGAGTTTTTTTGACTGTCCTTTTTTTTTTTTTTTTGCCATTAAGGGGATAGCGGGAACTTGGGGTTCCGAGCAGCCGTCCCTAGCAGGTGTGGCTTTGGGATAACAAAGCCCTGGGTTCTATCCAATCAATTCATGCCAAGTCTTCCTAGCAGGAGAGACTCCAGCTACACACTGTGTGTGTGTTGTGTGTGTGTGTGTTTTAAGTAAAACAGATTTTTTTTTAAATTTTTATAAGTGAAACACCATGAGGTACAGTTGTGGACTTACAAATTTTTGTGCTTGGGTTTTTATATAATGATCGAGTACCCATCCCTCCACCAGTGCCCATTTTCCACCACCACGGGTCCCAGTATCCCTCCCACCTCCCATCCCTCCCATCCCACCCTGTCTCTGTGGCAGGGCATTCCCTTTTGCTCTCTCTCTCTCCTTTTGGGTGCTGTGGTTTGCAAAAGAGGCATTGAGTGGCAATCATGTTCGGTCTAGAGTCTACTCTCAGCACGCAAGAACAGATTTTATTTGGAGGGTTTTTTTTGAAAGTGTGGTGGGGGAGAGAGAGAGAGAGAGAGAGAGAGAGAGAGAGAGAGAGAGAGAGAGAGAGAGAGAGAGAGAGCGGGCTTGTGTTTTTCTGTCATGTTCTTCTCTCTGCTTTGGTTTTCCCAGGCATGAAATGATGAGAACATTAGAGCTTCCGGCCAAGAAAATCCAATGTATGTGGCTAACTGGTACCCTGCCTGGCAATCCTCTGGGTGGACAAGGCCCTGTGGGCATGCTTGCATCCTCTGGTTCCCATCTCCATCTGCTCTTTCTTCTGTCCTGACGTTATTCAGGTCACATCCGGGCTTTCTTTCCTTACCTTAGCGTGTTCACTTTTTATTAGAGTTGAGTAGTGGGGCTGGAGCGATAGCACAGCGGGGAGGGCGTTGGCCTTGCACGTGGCCGGCCCAGGTTCGATCCCGGGCATCCCATAGGGTCCCCCGAGCACCACCAGGAGTGATTCCTGAGTGCAGAGCCAGGAGGAACCCCTGTGCATCGCCGGGTGGGACCCCAAAAAACAAAAATAAATAAATAAAATAAAACAGAGTTGGGTAGCATGGTTACACCTGTCTGGTTTGGAACTTCCCTCCTTCCTCTGACTCCAGGATTTCAGAGTCCTTTGGGTTGGTGGGTGTTAAGCTAAGACCTCCTTTGAGAAGTGAACATATCAGGCGTTCTCATGAAATGATTCATATTCTTTCATGTTGGGGGAGTTTTCAGACCTTTCACTGCTTTCTAGCTGTGGCCAAGTAAGTGGGATTTTCATCATCATAGGATCTGCCCATTTGTAAAGGTCAAGAAGTGTTGAAACATATATTTAAAAAAATAGACTATTTTGTTGGATTGGATTATTTCTCCTTTAGCTATTTCTTTTTTTCTTTTTTCTTTTCTTTTCCCTCTTTTTTTTTTTTTTCTTTTTGGGTCACACCCGGCGATGCTCAGGGGTTACTCCTGGCTCATGCACTCAGGAATTGCTCCTGGCGGTGCTCGGGGGACCATATGGGGTGCTGGGAATCGAACCTGTGTTGGCCATATTGGCTGCGTGAAAGGCAAACGCCTTACCCGCTGTGCTATTGCTCCAGCCCCCTTTATTTTTTTCTTAATATTGAATGAACGACCAGTCTGCACCTAATTGAATCAGGTGAATATTTAGTTATTATTCCCCTGGGCTGGAGAGATAGCACAGCGGTAGGGCGTTTGCCTTGCACGCAGCCCACATGGCCGACCCGAGTTCGATTCCTCCGCCCCTCTCGGAGAGCCCGGCAAGCTGCCGAGAGTATCTCGCCCGCACTGCAGAGCCTGGCAAGCTCCCCGTGACGTATTCGATATGCCAAACACAGTAACAACAAAATCTCCAATGGAGACGTTACTGGGCCTGCTCGAGCAAATCGATGAAAAACGGGAGGACAGTGACAGTGACAGTGGATTCCCCTGGTATTACATAGGCTGGCTTGCCAGAATTTATTATTATTGCTTTGCTTGGGGCTCACACTTTGTTTTTTGTTTTTATTTTTGCTTTTTTGGGGTCACGCCCAGCAATGCACAGGGGTTCCTCCTGGCTCTGCACTCAGGAATCACTCCTGGTGGTGCTCGGGGACCCTATGGGATGCCCGGGATCGAACCTGGGCCGGCCACGTGCAAGGCCAACGCCCCCCCTGCTGTGCTATCGCTCCAGCCCCCCTTAATCCCTCTTTCCTCACCCTCTTTTATTGATAATCTTTTAAGAAAATAGGCTCTAGTCTCTTAATCTATAATCTTAGATTAATCATCGCTCCAGCCCCAATAATCTTAAATTTTTTGAGTCATTGAGTTGAAACCACAATAGTACCACTAGAAATATTATTAGAAAACAAAGAAGCCCCGAAAACAAATATGCTTTATGTTATGTGACAATTTCTAAACCTCACTGAATAAAGCAAACATTTACTTGATTTAGCTGATATTCTTTTTATCATACTTATTTGCCATATTTGCCATCTGTATGATCATCTCTGATCATACATGTTCATGCCATATTCATATCAGAACCTTCATAATACTTGGTAATTTAACAGCTTCCAGAGAAATAATCTTTTTTTTTTTTTTTTGCTCTTTGGGTCACACCCAGCAATGCTCAGGGGTTACTCCTGGCTCTGTACTCAGGAATTACTCCTGGCAGTGCTCGGGGGACCCTATGGGATGCTGGGAATCGAACCCAGGTCGAACGCATGCAAAGCAAACACCCTCCCCACTGTGCAATCATTCCAGTCCCCTAGAGAAATAATCTTAATCATATTTTTCTATAATGGAGAATGTGGAATTGGTGACTTTTTTTTTTTTTTTTAGTTTTTGAGCCCCATCTGGCAGTGCTCAGGGGTTCCTCCTGACTCTGAATTACTCCTGGCAGTGCTCAGGGGATCCTATTGGATGCCAGGGTGGGACCAAACTCCCATTGATCAAGTGTGAGACAAACGCCCTGCCCGCTGTTGTGTGGCCCCAGCCTTGTCAATTATTATTTTTTTCTTTTTGTGTCACACCCGGTGATGCACAGGGGTTACTTCTGGCTCTGCGCTCAGGAATTACCCCTGGTGGTGCTCAGGGGACCCTATGGGATGCTGGGAATCGAACCTGGGTCGGCTGCGTGCAAGGCAAATGCCCTACCCACTGTGCCATTGCTCCAGCCCCTGTCAATGATTTTTTAAGTCACTGGCCAATGACTTCTTAGGATCCTCAAAACCAAAAAAAATTTTAATGATGTTGGAATGGCTTTAGACAGAAACAAAACTCATCATTTTGCTCCTGTAAGGATTCATAGCATATCACTATTGGAACAACAAAATAAAGACAGACAGAAAAAAAAGTTTCAGAGAAACGGTCACTATCAAAATAATTTGGAAGGGGCTGGAGTGATAGCACAGTGGGGAGGGCGTTTGCCTTGCACGGGTCCAACCAGGGTTCAATCCCCGGCATCCCATAGGGTCCCCCGAGCACCGCCAGGAGTGATTCCTGAATGCAGAGCCAGGAGTCAGCCCTGAGCATCGCTGGGTGGGACCTATAAAAAGAAAAAAAAATTGGAAGTATTTTTTTGGGCTGGAGCGATAGCACAGCGGTAGGGCATTTGCCTTGCACGCAGCCAACAAGGCCGACCCAAGTTCGATTCCTCCGCCCCTCGGAGATCCCGGCAAGCTACCGAGAGTATCTCGCCCGCACGGCAGAGCCTGGCAAGCTCCCCGTGGCGTATTCGATATGCCAGACACAGTAACAACAAAGTCTCCAATGGAGACGTTACTGGGCCCGCTCGAGCAAGTCAATGATCAACGGGAGGGCCTTTACCTTTACCTTTACCATATAAAAACAGTTGGAAACCAATCCGAAGACTAGAGAAAATCAATTTGCAATTTATGAAAACTTCAGATCTCTTGGACTTGTGAGAATGAATTTATCCCTTTAAATTTGAAAGGGGCTGGAGCGATAGCACAGCGGGTAGGGCATTTGCCTTGCACACAGCCAACCCGGGTTCGATTCCCAGCATCCCATAGGGTCCCCTGAGCACCGCCAGGGGTGATTCCTGAGTCCAGAGCCAGGGGTAACCTCTGAGCATCGCCAGGTGTGACTCCCCCCCCAAAAAATAAAATTAAATTAAAATAAATTTGAAAGAAAGAGGTAAACAAGTGTCAGAAACTGTCTTTTTTTAAAATTTTTATTAGTGAAACACCATGAGGTACAGTTGTAGACTTACAGATTTTTGTGCTTGGGTTATTCCCTTCCCTTTTCTTTCCAAGGAGTTCATCTTCACAACAATAATTTGAAAAAGGATCCGATCCAAATAGTTTAAAATGCCATCAGCTTCCTCTGGCAAAACCATAGCAAATGTGGATTAGTGTTGCCCTAAAGGTGTGATTTCATCCATCGTAAACCTAAGTAGTGATTGTCCTTTGAACAGACACCTTCCAAACTGGCTCCTTTAAAAACTGCCAACTGCTGTTTAGTTGACAGACAGTGTTCAGGGCTTCTGGGAACGCCCAGCCAACTCTTGGGGTGTAAACTTGTGCCAGGTGGCCTGATTCCACCACGTGTGGGGTCTTGGATAAATTGGTTAGCACGTCTTGGTCTCTAAGTAGGAACATTTGTGTGAATGCATTAACATAAATCCACCAACTTGCGGTAAGAAGCAGTAAGTCTTAGATTTCGTTGTTTCCCTGCTCACTTTTATGTACTGTACATTGAAAAAAAAAATACTTTGCCGCTGTCCACGCGTGTGTGAATCCACTATTAAGCATCTCTCGTAATTACTCCCTGAGTTGGAGCAGGAACTGCCAGACCAATGAAATTAAGTGGCAAATAATTTAAGAAACTATCTTAAAGATAGGGGCTGGAGCGATAGCACAGCGGTACGGCGTTCGCCTTACACGCGGCCAACATGGCCGACCCGAGTTCGATTCCTCCGCCCCTCTCGGAGAGCCCGGCAAGCTACCGAGAGTATTCGATATGCCAGACACAGTAACAACAAAGTCTCCAATGGAGACGTTACTGGGCCTGCTCGAGCAAATCGATGAACAACAGGAGGGCAGTGGCAGTGAAAAATCTTAAAGATAGGAATATAAATAATTCGGGATTGTTAGGCATTGTTTTCTCCTACATGGTGGTTTTCTTGTTTTATTTATTTTTTTATTGTTGTGGTTGTTTTTTATAAGTAAGTCCAGCAAGTTTGGTTTAGAAAATGTACTTACCTTGGGGCTGGAGCAATAGCACAGCACGGAGGGCGTTTGCCTTGCACGCGGCCAACCCAGCCAACTCGAGTTCGATTCCTCCGCCCCTCTCGGAGAGCCCGGCAAGCTTCTGAGAATATCTCGCCTGCACGGCAGAGCCTGGCAAACTCCCCGTGACGTATTCGAGATGCCAAACACAGTCACAACAAGTCTCACATGTTTCTGGGCCCGCTCAAGCAGATCAATGAACAACAGGAGGACAGTACTACAGTGCTATGCATATAGGTGTGTTGTTGTTGTTTTCAACCACAACTGGCAATGCTTAGGGCTGACTCCTGGCTCTGTACTCAGGAACTCAGAGTACTCTGTACTCTGTACTCCTGACAGTGCTTGGCGGACCTTATGGAATATCGGGGATCGAACCCGGGTCGGCCCCGTGCCAGGCCAACGCCCTCCCCGCTGTGCTATCACTCCAGCCCCTGGTCACATTGTAATTTCAATTAAATAGTTCATCCGAATCAATCACATAATCCCGGAGTAGGTGGAAGGGGCATCTGAACCCCATCGGGAGGGGACCCAGTCCCCAAGTCTCCTCGAGGTGGCTGGGAATCAAATCCTTCAAGTCCCCTGAGGGAGCCCTAAGAAATTTAAGAAACGATCTTAAACACTGGAATATAAATAATTTGTGCCAGCATTTCAGGAGAAAAAGCCTGTTTCAGCCTCCCCCCCCCCCCCGGGAGAAACCACCATCTGACAGCACAATGTCCCTAACTCGAAATTTATGAAAAATGGAAAGGTCTCCGTGAACGCTTCACTTCCACCTGGGAATAGAGGATTTAGGAGAGACGTCTCCGTTACTCATTCTAGGCCAGTGCCTGGGTCACCCTCCTGGTTTCACAGAACCCTGGGAGGTCTGTGCTGTCTTTATGTGGTGGAGAGAGAAGGGTTCAGGTCCTGGAAGCATCCGGAAGCACCCCGTGCTGGTGGGCGGTTGGCCTCGGCCACTAGGGCCAACACAAACATGAAGATCTATGTCCGGGCCCAGGAGGGGACGGGGTCTGAGTGTTATTCCCAGTGAGAGCCCAGAGTAGGACGGAGGTCTGTGGACGCCGGACCCCTGGAGCGATGGATTTGGGAGACTCACACAGCGTGAAGACGTTTTCGAGATGTCTCATCCCAGTATGACCTTTGCAGACAGTCAAGATTCAAACCCCCCCCTTCGAACACATCACGGTTCTGTCATGGGGGACCGAGTTGGAGCCCGGCCACCTCCCCTGAGGTCATTGCTGGCGTCGGGCCAGGCCGGAGAGGCCACGGGGAGGGGGTGAATGAGGGCTGAGTACTCCGGGCTCTCTGCAGCAGGAATCCAGACGCTCAGGCCAGTTGTTTACGTCTGCTCTGTGTCAGGGGAGAGGAGGCGGGATGACGTCCACAGTGAGTACTCTGCCTGAATAAGTCTGGTAAGAAGAAGCTGGTCTTTATAACGCCATGAATCACGCCGAGGGGCTCCCGTTCAGAGGGGAAACATCCACTGAAGCTATAGATTTATAGAGCCCGAGGAAACGGAGTCACGGGCAGCTTCACACCAGATGCAGTTTCTCCAGCTCTGCAGCTTGGAAGGCAGTGACAGGAACCCGTCACCTTCCCCTTCCTTATTTTATTTATTTATTTTTTTGCTTTTTGGGTCCCACTGGCGATGCTCAGGGCTGACTCCCAGCTCTGCACTCAGGAATCACTCCTGGCAGTGCTTGAGGGACCCTATGGGATGCCAGGAATTGAACCCGGGTTGGCTGCGTGCCTCCCCTCTGGGCTGTCGCTCCAGCCCCACCTTGCCCTTCCTTATCAGGACAATCACAGCAGTGACAACCCCATCTCGGGGTCTCATTGGGGGGTTGTGACGTGTTCCAAAGGCATTTTGGAACTACATTTGATCGTGGTTCTCAAAAACGGCCACTGTTGGGCATCAAACTGCTGATGGAGCAAGACCAGGTTTCACAGACCTGAGGCAGGGCTGAGGGGAGAATCTCCACCCCCCACCCCACCCCGACCCACTTCCCCGGAGCTCTGGGTTCTCCCTGGGCAGGGTGAATTCTCAGGACAGGATCAGATGTGTTGGCAGAGGAAAAAGAGACATTATAAGTGCCACAGGGAAGCCGGGCCCTGGCCGAGACCCCTCCCACCACACACAGTCTCCTCAATCATTAAAAGCAGAAAACCACAACACCCAATAAGAGAGAACAAAGGGGAATGCCCTGCCACAGAAGCAGGGTGGGATGTGGAGGATGGGGGGTGGGAGTGATGCTGGGACCCGTGGTGGTGGGAAATGGGCACTGGTGGAGGGATGGGTGTTTGATCACTGTATAATCAAAACCCAAGCACAAAAATTTGTAAGTCTACAACTGTACCTCGTGGTGTCTCACTAATAAAAATTTAAAAATTAAAAAAAAAAAGCAGCTGAGAGGAGAATGGAGTGATAGCACAGTGGAGAGGGCGTTGGCCATGCACACGGCCAACCCGGGTTCAATCCCCGGCATCCCTTAGGGTCCCCCGAGCACCGCCAGGACTGATTCCTGAGTGCAGAGCCCGGAGTCAGCCCTGTGCATTGCCAGGTGTGACCCCCCCCCAAAAAGCAAATAATAATAATAGTAGCCCTGTCGCACTGTCCTCCCGCTGTTCATCGATTTGCTCAAATGGGCGCCGGTAACGTCTCCATTGTGAGACTTGTTGTTACTGTGTTTGGCATATCGAATACACCAGGGGGAGCTTGCCAGGCTCTGCCGTGTGGGTGGGATACTCTCGGTATCATAATAATAATAATAATAATTAAATAATAGCACTGTAGCACTGTCCTCCCGCTGTTCTTCGATTTGCTTGAGTGGGCACCGATTTGTTGTGGGTAACAACTCACAACAAATTGTGAGACTTGTTGTTACTGTTTTTGGCATATTGAATACTCTCGTAGCTTATGGGGCTCTCCGAAAGGGGTGGAGGAATCGAACCCGGGTCGGCCATGTTGGCCGCGTGCAAGGCAAACACCTTATCCGCTGTGCTGTTGCTCCAGCCCTATAAAATAAAATAAAAATAATTTTAAATAATAATAATAATAATTTTTTTGCCTTTTTTTTGGGGTCACACCTGGCGATGCACAGGGGTCACTCCTTGGCTCTGCACTCAGGAGTTACTCCTGACGGTGCTCAGGGGACCCTATGGGATGCTGGGAATCGAACCCTGGTCGGCCACGTGCAAGGCAAATGCCCTCCCTGCTGAATAATAATAATTTTTAATAATAATATAATAATAAAATAATAAAAGCAGCCACGAGTGGCCGGAGTGATAGTACCTTGCCTGGAACACGGCTGACCCGGGTTCGATCCCCAGCATCCCGCCGCAAAGCCCTGCCAGGAGTGATTCCTGAGTGCAGAGCCAGGAGTCAGTCCTGAGCATCAGTGGGAGTGCCACCCCCTACAAAACCTAAATAATTTTAAAAAAATGAAAGAATGGAACAGATTCTAATTCCTTCCACTGGAAATTTTAGGTGGGCCAGAGGGGTCATCCAGGTCAAGCCAGAGGGGTCATACAGGAGTCGGCTGAGAAGCCACTGGTGTGAGTGGGGGGCTGTTTCCAGAAGCTTCTATAGCAGGGGGAGAGGGGTGCCCGGGGGCATGGGTAGGGGTAGTCATCACCCCGGAAGTTAGTCCAGCCCTTCTTCATCTGTCAGTGCCGGGTCCTGCCCAACTCTGCTCCTGCCTGCAGAATCCAAGCTTTGGTGTCAGGAGAAAACAACGTCTCGTGTGAATAAAAATGCAGTTTTTAATGAATTAATTTATTTACTTTTGCTTTTTGGGTCCTATTCGGCGATGGATGCTCAGGGCTCTGCACTTAGGAATCACTCCTGGTGGTGCTCGAGGGACCCTATGGGATGCTGGGAATCGAACCCGGGTTGGCCACGTGCAAGGCAAACGCCCTCCCCACTGTGCTATCACTCCAGCCCCTCATATTATTAATATTATAATTATTATTATTATTTGCTTTTTGGGTCCCACCCGGCGATGCTCAGGGCTCTGCACTCAGAAATCACTCCTGGCGGTGCTTGGTGGACCCAATGGGATGCTGGGGATCGAACCCGGGTTGGCCACGTGCCAGGTCAATGCCCTCCCCACTGTGCTATCGCTCCAGCCCCAAAAATGCGTTTTTTTTTAATACAAAGAGAATTGCGGGGGGGAACAAGAGAAAGACAGAACTTGGTGTTAAGGTGAGAAGTGGAGAATATAGTCCTTGAACTGAGTTTGTTGTTGTTGTTAAAAAAAAAAACAGAGGCTGCTGTGAATTCACAAAGTGATGGGGTGGCTGAGAGCTACCTCCCTCGTTCTTCCCAGCAGAGAGACAGAAAGACAGAGAAGACAGACAGAGAGATGGGGGCTGACGGTGAAAATGCCCGTTTAATGCAGAGCCTCACAGAGGGAAAACATTCCTGCAGAGGCAATTCCCCAGGGAGGAGGAGACATAAACTCAAGGAGACGCTGTCTCCCGGGAACATCTGGATTCCTTTTGCTCTTCCCCTCCAGTCCTCGAGGTCAAACAATTAAGTCAAACAATTAATTAAGTCTACCTCTTTTCAGTACTTGCAGTCCTTCGGGTAAACAAAGATCGCCCAAACCCAGTTCTCCGGGTGCTGAGAGGGAGCCAGGCTCTTACCGTAAATCCTCAGCCCAGTTCAGCTCGTCCTTCCCCGCGGGGGTCCCGTCTCTTAGGTTGTAACAGCTTGCATCCAGACCATGCATTATGCTTTCTAGAATGTTCCACTTCGATGCCGGGAGCTTTGCCACTTGCCCCGGGTCCATCCCAGACCCACGGCGGGACCCTCCCTTTTTGGGGGTCTTAGAAACTACAGCCACTGAAGCCGGAGTCGAGTAATTTAGCACTGCTCTGTCCTCCCGTTGTTAATCGATTTGCTCGAGCGGGCCCAGTCACGTCTCCCAGGTGAGACTTGTTGTGACTGTGTTTGGCATCTCGAAGACGCCAGGGGAGCTTGCCAGGCTCTGCCGTGCCAGCGGGATACTCTCAATGGCTTGCCGGGCTCTCCGAGAGGGAAGTCAAGGAATTATGGCCAAGTAATTATGCCCAGGAGTAGATAGATCTCAGAGTCAATCAACTCCCAAATATTTAGGAGTATCGCCTTGAATGGGCTTTCTGTGTTTTTTAAGCAAAGAACATTGCTTTATAGCAAAATATAAAAAGGCTGTAATAGGGGTTTGGGGCTGGAGCAATAGCACAGCGGGGAGGGCGTTTGCCTTGCATGCAGCCGACCCGGGTTCGATCCCCGGCATCCCATAGGGTCCCCTGAGCACTGCCAGGAGTGATTCCTGAGTGCAGAGCCAGGAGGAACCCCTGTGCATCGCCAGGTGTGACCCAGAAAGAAAAAAAAGGCTACAGGGGAAATACTTGTCACTAGTCACTTGTCATCCCGTTGTTCATTGATTTGCTCAAGCGGGCACCAGTAGTGATTCACCTCATCCCTGTCGTGTGCTAGTGTAACCCAGTGGCGTATTGGAGGCTCTTTCACGGTCAGGGGGATGAGGCCCGTTATTGTTACTGTGTTTGGCATATGGAATACACCATGGGGAGCTCGCCAAGCTCTGATGTGTGGGTGGGATACTTTCGGTAGCTCTGTGCTCAGGGCTGACTCCTGGGTCAGTGCTCAGGGCTGACTCCTGGCTCTGTGCTCAGGGATGACTCCCGGCTCTGTGTTCAGGGCTCACTCCTGGCTCTGTGCTCAGGGATGACTCCCGGCTCTGTGCTCAGGGCTCACTCCTGGCTCTGTGCTCAGGGCTGACTCCCACCTCTGTGCTCAGGGCTGACTTCCATCTCTGTGCTCAGGGCTCACTCCCGGCTCTGTGCTCGGGGCTGACTCCTGGCTCTGTGCTCAGGGCTCATTCCTGACTCTGTGCTCAGGGCTCACTCCTTATTCTGTGCTCAGGGCTCACTCCCAGCTCTGTGCTCAGGGCTGACTCCTGGCTCTGTGCTCAGGGTTGACTCCCAGCTCTGTGCTCAGGGCCAACTCCTGGCTCTGTGCTCAGGGCTCACTCCCAGCTCTGTGCTCAGGGCTGACTCCTGGCTCTGTGCTCAGGGATGACTCCTGGCTCTGTGCTTGGGGCTGACTCCCGGCTCTATGCTCAGGGCTGATTCCTGGCTCTGTGCTCAGGGATAACTCTTGGTTCTGTGCTCAGGGCCAACTCCCGGCTCTGTGCTCAGGGATGACTCCCGGCTCAGTGCTCAGGAATGACTCCTGGCTCTGTGCTCAGGGCTGACTCCTATATCTGTGCTCAGGGCTGACTCCCAGCTCTGTGCTCAGGGCTGACTCCTATATCTGTGCTCAGGGCTCACTCCCAGCTCTGTGCTCAGGGATGACTCCTGGCTCAGTGCTCAGGAATGACTCCTGGCTCTGTGCTCAGGGCTCATTCCTGACTCTGTGCTCAGGGCTCATTCCTGACTCTGTGCTCAGGGCTGACTCCTGGCTCAGTGCTCAGGGATGACTCCTGGCTCTGTGTTCAGGGCTGACTCCCAGCTCTGTGCTCATGGCTAACTCCTGGCTCTGTGCTCAGGGCTAACTCCCAGCTCCGTGCTCAGGGCTGACTCCCGGCTCTGAGCTCAGGGGACCTAGTTGCTGCTGGGGACTAAACTAATATCACCCTGTGCCCCCCAATCACCCTGCCCGCTGCACCATCTCCCCAGCCCAAACCCTCGAAGCAGGTTCAAGCTGTGGTCTTGGAGCTGAAAAGTTAGATGCCGGGGAAATCTCCAGAGCTCAGGCAGGAAGAGAAACAGGGGTGAAGGCGTTTGCCCTGCATGCAGCCGCCCTGCAGAGGGTCCTGGCTGCAGCCCTGAAGACCCCAGTGATGCCCAGACACCACACGACCCCAAGGCAGCATCTGGGCACTTCAACACTGAACTGCGGCCCCCTTGGCTGGAATCTCGGGGAACCTTCCTTTGCTCCCAATTGTCTTTTATTTACTTCGTTTGGGGGCCACACCTGGGGCGGGGCTCAGGGTCTGTGCCAATGTCCCCATGGGTAGAAACACCTCCTCGCCTGAAAAGCTCAGGGCACTGTGGTCACAAATGCGTGTGGTTGTGGCTGGCACAAGCAGCTTGGAAAGTGCTCGCTGAGCACTGGTCCTGCCTGGGTGGGGGGGGACACACACGCTCCCACCAATCTCGCGGACACGCAGTTCACAGCCTCGCCAGTAGGGGACAGCACAACCATGCAAGGACCACAGGCTCCGGTTGGTCCCCAAGGGCTGGACCAGAGCATCAGGAGCCCGTCAGGATCCCTGAGAAGGGGTTCCCGGGCAGGATGTCTGGAAACGGGGCTCACTCCTGGCACCCCGAGATGCTGCCCAGAGGATCGAGACACCAGAGAAAAACGAGGGACGGGGCGAGAGAGAGGCCGGCAGGGAAGGCGTTCACCTTGCAGGCAAACAACCTGGCTGCCTTCCCGGGAACTGGAGCCCGCCAGGAGTCAGCCCTGAGCACAGAGCAGGGAGTCAGCCCCGAGCACAGAGCCGAGAGTGAGGTGAGCCTGAGCACAGAGTCAGGAGTGAGCCCTGAGCACAGAACCAGGACTGAGCCCTGAGCACAGAGCTGGGAGTGAGCCTTGAGCACAAAGCCACAAGTCAGCCCTGAGCACTAACCCAGGAGTCAGCCCTGAACACAGAGCCGGGATGAGTCCTGAGCACAGAACCAGGAATCAGCCCTGAGTACAAAGCCGGGAGTCAGCTCTGAGCACAGACCCGGGAGTGAGCCCTGAGCACAAAGCCAGGAGGGAGCCCTGAGCACAGAACCAGGAATCAGCCCTGAGCACAGAGGCTGGAGTGACCCTGAGCACAGAGCCACAAGTCAGCCCTGAGTACAGAGCCAGGAGTCAGATCTGAGCACAAAGCCAGGAGTCAGCCCTGAATACTGAGCCAGGAGTCAGCCCTGAGCACAGAGCCGGGAGTGAGGTGAGCCTGAGCACAGAGTCAGGAATCAGCCCTGAGCACAAAGCCGGGAGTCAGCTCTGAGCACAGAGCTGGGAGGGAGCCCTGAGCACAGAGCCGGAAATCAGCCCTGAACACTGAGCCGGGAGTGACCCTGAGCACAGAGCCAGGAGTGAGCCCTGAGCACAGAACCAGGAATCAGCCCTGAGCACAGAACCAGGAATCAGCCCCGAGCACAGAGCCGGGAGTAAGCCCTGAGCACTGAGCCCGGAGTGACCCTGAGCACAGAGCCAGGAGTGAGCCAGCCCTGAGCACAGAATCAGGAATCAGCCCTGAGCACAGAGCCGGGAGTAAGCCCTGAGCACAGAACCAGGAATCAGCCCTGAGCACAGAGCCGGGAATCAGCCCTGAACACTCAGCCGGGAGTGACCCTGAGCACAGAGCCAGGAGTGAGCCCTGAGCACAGAACCAGGAATCAGCCCTGAGCACAGAGCCGGGAGTAAGCCCTGAGCACAGAACCAGGAATCAGCCCTGAGCACAGAACCAGGAATCAGCCCCGAGCACAGAGCCGGGAGTAAGCCCTGAGCACTGAGCCCGGAGTGACCCTGAGCACAGAGCCAGGAGTGAGCCCTGAGCACAGAACCAGGAATCAGCCCTGAGCACAGAGCCAGGAATCAGCCCTGAGCACAGAGCGGGAGTCAACCCTGCGTACTGAGTCAGGAGTCTGCTCTGCGTGCCTGTGGCTGTCCCCCCCGGCAACACCTGCTGTCCTCCCGCTGGACACTGTGTCCCTGTGCTCTTCTATCCAGAGGCCACAGAGCCCATGTTCCTTGGCAAAGGGGTCACGCGGCTTCCGACCTCGGGAGACCCCCCTCTTCTGTTTGTTCCTTTTCTTTCCAAACTGTCTCTCTGGGGGCGGAGGCGGGGGGGGGGGGGGTCTCAGCTTTCCAGGATCCAATTTACTGCCACGAGAATCCCCCGGGCCTCAGGCGGGAAGAGAAAAACCAAACAGGCTGGGTTTCCCGGCCGAGGCATTTGGGGAGTTTTTCCACCGCTGGTCAGGCCACTCCTGCTGCCCTGCCCTCCACGGGAGCGAAAACAAACCGAACAACAAAGCCCAGCGTCCGCTGTTGGCCCCCGATCATTCACTCGCCTCAGTCTCCCCTGGAGCTCCGGAGGTGTGTCCAGCACCAGGAACTCACAGGTCAGTGGCCCAAACAGGACGTGAAAAGGAAGAGAGAGAATGCAGGGAATGAAAACAGAGAGTTGAAGGGCCAGAGCGACAGCCCAGCAGAGAGGGCATTGGTCTGGCACGTGGTCGGCCTGGGTTCGATTCCCGGCATCCCCTAGGGTCCCCCGAGCACTGCCAGGTGTGATTCCTGAGTGCAGAGCCAGGAGTCAGCCCTGAGCATTGCCAGGTGGGACCCAAAAAGCAAAATAATAATAATAATAAAATAATAATATCTGGTCCATCACCCAGTTCAGCACCTTGATCGATATCTGATCCATCCATAGGGGCTGGAGCAATAGCATAGCAGGGAGGGCATTGGCCTTGCACGTGGCTGACCCGGGTTCGATCCCTGGCATCCCATAAGGTCCCCTGAGCACCTCCAGGAGTGATTCCTGAGTTCAGAGCCGGGAGTCAGCCCTGAGCATCGCTGGGTGGGACCCAAGAAGCAAAATAACAACAATAATAAATAATAATAAATAATAAATAATAATAATGATATCTGGTCCATCACCCAGTTCAGCACCTTGATCAATATCTGATCCATCCATAGGGGCTGGAGCAATAGCACAGCGGGGAGGGTGCTCTCACCTGCCTGCAGCGGGGCCGGGACTGAGTAGCTGCTGGCAAATCTCTCGGGCCACAGGAAACTCTCCACGTTTCTGGAAATCACCAGCCGGATTCTGCGGGGGCGGGGAGGTCAGGATGATCCAGAGACACGCGCCGAGCTCTGTGGACAGGCAGAGCCGTGCGCCAGGGGCTGGGTTCTCAGAAAGGGCTCAGGGTGGATGAAGTGGAATTTCAGCTCCCACTCTCGGCCCTGCAGGGAGCTCTGGGCTAGAGACACGAGAACCGGGGAATTCACGGAAGAATGTTCTGGAAACTCAGCTAACTCCTAGTGGGGCGGGAGGGCCAAGGCAAGGAACTGAGTACCCAGGAGACCCTGGGGGGTAACTGGTCCCCCGTGTGCCCCTGGGCCCGACCAGGTTATATTTGTTCTTTTTTGGGTCCCACCCGGCGATGCTCAGGGCTGACTCCCGGCTCTGCGCTCAGGGATCACTCCTGGCGGTGCTCGGGGGACCCTATGGGATGCCGGGGATCGAACCCGGGTCAGCTGTGTGCAAGGCAAACGCCCTCCAGGTTGGTCTATGGCTCCAGCCCTCCTTCCTTCCTTCCTTCCTTCCTTCCTTCCTTCCTTCCTTCCTTCCTTCCTTCCTTCCTTCCTATTTTTAGTTTTTTTTTTTTTTTTTTTTTTGCTTTCTGGGTCCCACCTGGTGATGCTCAGGGCTGAGCCCTGGCTCTGCACTCAGGAATCACTCCTGGTGGTGCTCGGGGGGACCCTATGGGATGCCGGGGGTCGAACCTGGGTTCGCTGCGTGCCAGGCCAACGCCCTCCCCGCTGTGCTGTTGCTCTGGTCCCAAATTGATGGTTTACAAAGAGCAACAGCACAGCGGGGAGGGCGTTGGCCTTGAGCACAGCCGACCAGGGGTTGATCCTCGGCATCCCATAGGGTCCCCCCCCAACTCTGTGCCTAAAAGCCAACAACAACAACAAAAAAGGGGGGGGCTGGAGCAATAGCACAGCAGGGAGAGCATTGGCCTTGCAGGCGGCCGACCCGGGTTCAATTCCCAGCATCCCATAGGGTTCCCCGAGCACCACCAGGAGAGATTCCTGAGTGCAGAGCCGGGAGTCAGCCCTGAGCATCGCCGGGTGGGACCCAAGAAGCAAAAAAAAAAAAAAAAAGAGGAAAAGAACCCAACCAGCTGTCCCCACTGGCTCCTGTCAGCAGGGGTGACATGGGGTGAGGGGTCCTAGATTCATAGTGTCCACACTGAGTTCAGGTGTCCAGGGCCCCGTGGGGTCCACTAAGGGAATTGGCAGCTCACTGACCGCCCAGGGCTGGTTCAAGCCCCTGAAGAAACACCTCGTCGGCCAGTGTGGGTCTAATTCTAACCGGATGCAGAGACGTCCATCTCGGGAGGGCCTGGCACAGAGCCGGACACTGGGACGGCCACCGGGAGAGCAGGGCCTGGCCAGGTGTGGACGACGGCCCAGCAGTCGGGGGTGAGGGGGACTCTCGTGTCAGGGAGGCCTATGTGAGTGTGAGCGTGTGTGTGTGTGTGTGTGTGTGTGTGAGCCTGGGCGGGACCCCCCCGGGGTGCCAAACCCGACATTGGCCCCGATGGGCAGGGCAGAGACTCAGGGGGGGACAGCCAAGGGCCACCCCTGCCCGGGAGACGCACAGAGGGCCACAGCCCAGCCAGGTGGCAGGAGGCAGGGCGGCTTCTAACCGACACTCACCACCCCGCAGACCCCCGGGCCTGGGCCAGCTGACTTTGAGTCACCGTCCAACGGCCCTGGAGTCCCTGGCGTGGAGGGGAGACCGCTCTGAGGTGGACACGGGGGCCAGGGGCGACCCGAGTGTGTATTTTTAACACACTTTGTTTTTATCCTGCCCTGTAATTTCTTTCAGTGACTCATCAGAAATGATTGTGTCTGCGCGGGCCATCCGGGGAAAGACGGGCTGTCCACTCACCAGGGTCACCTGGGAGACCCCCCACCCCCACCCCCAGGTCCAGGCCGCCCCCATGGCCGCCGGGGTCCTTCCCGGGCCTGAGAACTGCTGCTGGAGGAAGAGGCAAGATATAGAAGCATCCATCACTGCCCCTCGGAGGCTGAGACCTGGAGCAAGGACCACCCATAGGGTGCCCCAAGCACAGAGCCAGGAGTGAGCCCTGAGCACAGAGCCGGGAGTGAGCCCTGAGCACAGAGCCGGGAGTCGGCCCTGAGCACAGAGCCGGGAGTGAGCCCTGAGCACTGAGCCTGGAGTGAGCCCCGAGCACTGAGCTGGGAGTCAGCCCTGAGCACAGAGCTGGGAGTCAGCCCTGAGCACAGAGCCGGGAATCAGCCCTGAACACTGAGCCAGGAGTCACCCCTGAGCACAGAGCCAGGAGTGAGCCCTTGAGCACAGAGCCAGGAATCAGCCCTGAGCACTGAGCCGGGAGTGAGCCCTGAGCACAGATCCAGGAGTCAGCCCCGAGCACTGCTGGATGGGACCCTAGTGCAGGGCTCGAGACTGTCTCCCTGGACCCTCAAGTTTCCCTTAACTGCCAGGCTCCACCATACCTTGATCTTCCTCCGGGACTCTCGTGGCCGGGGCATTCCCTGGGCTTTCTCCCGACTTCCCTGAACCTAATCTCTTGGTTGTGAGTGATATTTGCGGAGCTTAAAAGATCAGGTGAGGGGCTGGAGCGGGGAGGGCGTTTGCTTTGCACGCGGCCGGCCCGGGTTCGATTCCCAGCATCCCATAGGGTCCCCTGAGCCCCGCCAGGGGTAACTCCTGAGTGCAGAGCCAGGAGTCAGCCCTGAGCAACGCCGGGTGTGACCCAAAAAGCAAAAAAAAAAAAAAAAAAAAAAAGATCAGGTGAAGTCACCAGCACCGAGGATAAGAGCCGCGGCCAACCCAGCCCTCTGAGGAGTTCCTGCTTGGTTTTTCTAGAGAAGTTTGCAGCGGCCATGTCAACCCCACTCAGGTTGGTGCTAGGCCGAGCCCCCGAGATCTGGAGAAGGAGCAGACCCCACGGGCGGGCTCCCAGGGGCGGAGGAAACGGCCCCTCAGCTGTCAAGAAGTGATGTTCCCCGCCCCCCGCCCATGGCAATGAATTTCCTGGGAAACAATAATTTAATAATAACAATTATTATTTAAATATATGGGCTGGAGCAATAGCACAGCAGGTAGGGCGTTTGCCTGGCACGCGGCCGACCCGGGTTCGATTCTTCCATCCCCTCTCGGAGAGGCCAGCCAGCTACCGAGAGTATCTCGCCCAAACAGCAAAGCCTGGCAAGCTAACCGTGACATATTTGATATACCAAAAGCACAGTAACAAGAAGTCTCACAATGGAGACGTGACTGGGCCCGCTCGAGCAAATCGACAATCAATGGGAGGAGGACCGTGACCATGACCGGTGAATAGGTAAATTATATTTTATATATTTATAAAATTTATGATTCATTTAGAATTTATTTATAAATGTATAATTTATTTGTTTAGAATGTATTGATTTAAATATTTTATTTAAAACAATAAAAGGCCTCCCGTTGATCATCGACTTGCTCGAGCGGGCCCAGTAACGTCTCCATTGGAGACTTTGTTGTTACTGTGTCTGGCATATCGAATACATCACGGGTGGCTTGCAAGGCTCTGCCGTGCGGGCGAGATACTCTCGGTAGCTTGCCGGGCTCTCCGAGAGGGGCGGAGGAATCGAACTCGGGTCGGCCATGTTGGCCGCGTGCAAGGCAAATGCCCTACCGCTGTGCTAAATAAAAAATATTGTATTTATTTTTTATTTTAATAAATAAAAGGCCGGAGTGATAGCATAGCCAGTAGGGCGTTTGCCTGGCATGTGGCTGACCTGGGTTTGAATCCTCCGTCCCCTCTCGGAGAGCCCGGCAAGCTAACGAGAGTATCCCGCCCGCACGGCAGAGCCTGGCAAGCTCCCCGGGGCGTCTTTGAGATGCCAAACACAGTCACAACAAGGCTCACCATGGAGACGTGACTGGTGCCCGCTCGAGCAAATCGATGAACAACAGGAGGACAGTGCTACAGTGCTTGTCTACTACTGAAATTCCTTTCTGGGAGGTGAGACAAGAGCCGAGACCCCCTGGGTCCCGAGGGTGCAGAGGCGGATGGGAGAAAGTGACCGTCTCTCTCCTCCCCACTTCACATGAGACCCCCGTGGGACCCACCGACATCGGTTGGAAGTTTGTTGCTGTCCCAGAGAAGGAGGGCGGGAGAGAGTAAAGGAAGAAGGGAAGGAAGGAAGGGAGGGAGGGAGGAAGGGAGGGAGGGAGGAAGGGAGAGAGGAAGGAAAGGAGGAAGGAAGGAAAGGAGGGAGGGAGGGAGGGAAGGAGGAGGAGGGAGGAAGTAGGGAATAAAGGAAAGGAAGAAGGAAGGAGAGAAGGAGGAAGGAAGGAGGGAAGGAAGGAAGGAAGGAAGGAAGGAAGGAAGGAAGAAGGGAAGGAAGGAAGGAAGGAAGGAAGGAAGGAGGGAATGAAGGAAAGGAAGAAGGAAGGAAAAGAGGAGGAAGGAAAGGAGGGAGGGAGGGGAGGGAGGGAGGAAGTAGGGAATAAAGGAAAGAAAGAAGGAAGGAGAGGAGGAGGAAGGAAGGAGGGAAGGAAGGAAGGAAGGAAGGAAGGAAGGAAGGAAGGAGGAGGGAATGAAGGAAAGGAAGAAGGAAGGAAAAGAGGAGGAAGGAAGGAGGGAAGGAAGGAAGGAAAGGAGGAAGGAAGGAAGGAAAGGAGGAGGAGGGAAGGAAGGAAGGAAGGAGGGAGGGAGGGAGGGAAGGAAGGAAGGAAGGAAGGAAGGAAGGAAGGAAGGAAGGAAGGAAGATCCTTCTCTCACTTTCATTTGCGATGATGCCAGCCTTACACACGCCAGCATTTTTCAACCTTTCACAGGAAAAAATGTTCTCCATCACTAATCACCAGGGAGATGCAGATATCATCTCATACCACAGAGACTGGCCCACATTAGAAAGAACAAAAGCAACCGGTGCTGGCGTGGATGTGGGGAGAAAGGGACACTCTTTCACTGTCGGTGGGAATGCCTACTGGTCCAGCCTTTTTGGAAAACGATATGAGCATTCCTCCAAAGACCAGAAATTGAGCTCCCATATGACCCTGCAATATCACTTCTGGGAATAGATCCCGAGGATGCAAAAAAGCACAGTAGAAATGACATCTGTACCTGTGTGTTCACTGCAGCACTGTTCACAATAGCCAAAATCTGGAAACAACCCAAGTACCCTAGAACAGACGACTGGTTAAAGAAACTTTGGTCCATCTACACAATGGAATGCTATGCAGCTGTCAGGAGAGATGAAGTCATGAAATTTGCTTATAAGTGGATGGACATGGAGAGGATTATGCTGAGTGAAATGAGTCAGAGAGAGAGAGGGACAGACATTGAAGGACTGCACTCATTGATGGAGTATAAAACAACATAACATGAGACAGACACCCAAGGACAGTAGAGACAAGGGCCAGGAGGATTGTCCCATGGTTGGCAGCCGCCTCATGAGCTGGGGGAGAAGGCAGCTGGGATGGAGAAGGGCTCACTGAGTCGGTGAGGGTTGGAGGGATCGCTCGGGATGGGAGATGTGTGCAGAGAGTAGACAGAGGATCCAACGTGATGGCTTCTCAGTGTCTGTATTGCAAACCATGATGCCCCAAAGTAGAGAGAGAGTCTGGGGGAGATTGTCTGCCATGGAGGCAGGGGGAGGGTGGGATGGGGGGATGCTGGGGGACACTGGTGGTGGGGAATGTGCCCTGGTGGAGGGATGGGGGGTTTCATCATTGTATGACTGAACCCCAAACATGAAAGTCTTGTAACTGCATCTCAGGGTGATTCAATAAGGTAAAAGGTAAAGGTAAAGGCCCTCCCATTGATCGTCGATTTGCTCGAGCGGGCCCAGTAACGTCTCCATTGGAGACTTTGTTGTTACTGTGTCTGGCATATCGAATACTCTCGGTAGCTTGCCGGGCTCTCTGAGAGGGGCGGAGGAATCAAACTCGGGTCGGCCATGTTGGCTTCTTGTAAGGCGAACGCCCTACCCGCTGTGCTATCGCTCCAGGGTGATTCAATAAAAAGAAAAAAACTAACAAAAAAAAAAGAAAGAGAAGAAACATTTCATCTTTTTCTTAACTGATTGATCCCATCATATTCTTTTTTTTTTTCTTTCCTGGCTCTGCAGTCAGGAATCACTCCTGGTGGTGCTCAGGGGACCCTATGGGATGCCGGGAATCAAACCCAGGTGGGCCACATGCCAGGCCAACGCCCTCCCTGCTATGCTATCACTCCAGCCCCTGATCCCTTCATTTTCAGAAACGTGATTTGGGCTGTCCTCTGGTCTATGGTAGTCACACAGCACTTTCCCTTTCCTTGTTGATATTCTGCATTATATGAATAGTTGAGCAGAAATTAAGACTGTCCTGTGGGGCTGGAAGCGATAACACAGCGGGGAGGGCATTGGCCTTGCACGCGGCCGACCCGGGTTCGATCCTCAGCATCCCATAGAGTCCCCCCGAGCACCGCCAGGAGTGATCCCTGAGTGCAGAGCCGGGAGTCAGCCCTGAGCATCGCTTGGGTGTGACCCAAAAACCAAAAACCAACCAAACAAAAAAAGACTGTCCTGTGTACCCAGGTGACTGCTCACTCCTTATTTACCGTGGAAGGTAACCGGGAATCGGCCAGACGCCAGGGCACCAGTGCTTCGGGGAGAAACCGACCCGCGAAGACTGAGGACTTCCGAGACGTTGTTTGGGCCTTTGGCTCTTTGCTTCCTGGAGGGAGGGATTCTGTGTTGCCACCGAGTGGGTCTTTGGTGGTTTTCTTCGCTTGTGTTCTCTCCAGCCTCACTCCCTTTTTTTGGATCTCTGGGAGAAGGAGAAAGCATCTCGTAGAGCTATTTCGGGAAGGGCAGTGAAGGTTCTGGAATGGTGGGTGGCACACACTCGGGGTGACCAGGCAGAGAGCCAACATCTCCCTCTAGACCTGCCCTAAGCCGGGAAGGCAGCTGGCATGTGAGCTGGGGAGAATCAAAGCCCCTGGCCCCCCACCCGGGCTCTGGGCACCTCCCTCTGCCCTCCGTGACCCGGTCAGAGCATTTCCTGGTTTGTTCAGGACCACACGTCCCGACTGGGCTTGAGGGAGCTGGGCCCAGTGAGTGACCGCTGCCAGCCTGCCCTTCCAGGGTGTGTCCCGGCCTCAGGAGAGAGACAGCAGAACCTGGAAGGGCTCAGGGAGGCAGGCACGCAGGGGGTGTGGCGTGAGACCTCCAGGGGTCTCCTGTGAAGGCACTTGATTGACTTCTGGAAGGGAACAACCCTCACACACCCAGGGCTGCAGCTGCCGACCCTTTGGCCTCTTCGAAGTCAGAGTTTCAGGGAGTGAGTCACGGGCTGCCTTTCCCCACCCACCCACCCCTACCTAGCAGGAAACAGAAATATAAGAATTAGAATGTGAATGTGATCCACACAAACCACAGAGTCCAAAAGAAGAAAGAGAGAGAGAAAGAGAGAGAGAGAGGGAAGGAGAGAGAAGAAAAAAAAAGCGCCTGCCATAGAGGCAGACAGGGGGTGGGTGGGAATGATGGGAGGGAACCTGGGGTCACTGGTGCTAGGAAATGGGCCGTGATGGAGGAATATGGGTGTCGGAACCCAGTAGGACTGAAACCCAACCATGAACAGCTTTGTAAAAAATAAATAAATAAATAAAAAATTGGGGAGGGGATCACACCTGGCGATGCTCAGGAGTTCCTCCTGGCTCTGCACTCAAGAATGATTCCTGGCGGTGCTCCGGGGACCCTAGGGTCTGCTGGGAACCGAACCCAGGTTGGCCACGTGCCAGGCCAACGCCCTCCCCACTGTGCTATCGCTCCAGCCCCTATAAATAAATGTTTCAGCGGTAGGGCGTTTGCCTTGCACGCAGCCAACATGGTCGACCCAAGTTCGATTCCTCCGCCCCTCTCGGCGAGCCCGGCAAGCTACCGAGAGTATCTCGCCCGCACGGCAGAGCCTGGTAAGCTCCCCGAGACGTATTCGATATGCCAGACACAGTAACAACAAATCTCACGATGGAGACGTTACTGGGCCCGCTCGAGCAAATCGACGAACAACGGGAGGGCCTTTACCTTTACCTTTTTTTAAAAAGAAAGTGAATAATGAATTGTCCATCCACCCATGGGCAGGTAATAAATCAAGATAAGTTTTCATCCTTTATGGTTTACAGCCATCCCCAAAGTCTGATTTTTGGCCAGAGAGGGCTTGCTGGTGTGCAGAAGGCCCCTGCCCCCGGGTTCCTTCACCACGGGGTCCCCAGCCCCTCGGGGGCAGTGAGTGGCATCAGCGGCCCCTGAGAATTTGCGATTCTGGCCCCCAAAACAACAAGCAAAAACACCCAACTGATTTATGTTTCATCTCCATTAAAACAAATCCCACTTGGCTGTTTATTTAACATCTTTTCATCTGTGAGATCAATGGAGGAGATAATTCATGATAAAACCTCTTGAGTATAGCCTTATTATTATTTTAGATTGAATCACCATGAATTACAGAGTTAGTCCAAATTGAGTTTTAGGCATCCAATATTCTTTTTTTTAAATTTTATTTTAGCGCAGAGTCTCTGGCCCCCGCGCCTGGCTGTCCTCGCTGGGGCCCCTTGGAGGGGGGGCAGGTTGAGTTTCCCTCCCCACCCCAAGCAGAACCTCAGCAGCCGAAGACCTCCAGAACCAGCCACAACCGTGCTGAGACCACTCTCCACACGCATGAAGGTACCGGAAGAGGAACACAGGCATGCGGGTCCCGGGGCTGAGATCTCCAAGCCTGCTCGGACGGGGGCTGAGCATCCTCCACCCAGATCCTCCATCTTCCAGTAGACGGGGGTCACACCCACCAACTGGCCCCCTGGCGCCGTGTAATCCCATCAACGGCCAAGACCCAGAGACTATAAAACACAGCTCCAGGAACCGCGTGGCTGCATTTGCGGCCGTGTGACATCTTATTATCTCATTCTTACTTTGGACAAACTGGCAGGCTACCGAATGTAACCTGCCCACATGGCAGAGTCTGGCAAACTCCCCGTGGCGTACCCAATATGCCAAATACCAGTAACAATGATGGGTCTCATTCTCCTGACCCTGAAAGAGCCTTGAATGTGGCACTTTTTAGAATCTCAGGGCTTGGACGAAGGAGACGTTACTGGGGCCTGCTCGAGGCAATCGATGAACAACAGAATGATTGTGATCGTGATCATGATTTTAGTTTTTTATTGAATCACCATGAGATACAGTTGTACGCTTTTATGTTTGAGTTTCAGTCATGCAATGATCAATCACCCACCCTCCACCAGTGCACATTCCCCACCACCAATGTCCCCAGTATCCCTCCCTTTCCAACCCTCCCCGTCTCCATGGCAGACAATTTCCCCCAGACTCTCTCTCTACTTTAGAGCATTATAGTTTGCTTAAATTTTCCTACCGCCATTCAAGTCTGCCTGCCAGGGACAGATGCTAAATAATTTATTTTCTTTTTTTTTAATTTTAATTTTTATTTATTTTACTTTTTTATTAGTAAAACACCATGAGGTACAGTTGTAGACTTACAAATTTTTGTGCTTGGGTTTCAGTTATACAATGATCAAGTACCCATCCCTCCACCAGTGCCCATTTCCCACCACCACGGGTCCCAGTATCCCTCCCACCCCCACTCCCCCATCCCTCCCTGCCTCTGTGGCAGGGCATTCCCTTTTGTTCTTTCTCTCCTTTTGGGTGTTGTGGTCTGCAAAAGAGGCATTGAGTGGCAATCATGTTCGGTCTAGAGTCTACTTCCAGCATGCTTCTCCCATCCTGGGAGGATCCTCCCAACACCCTTTATTTAGTGCTCCCTTCTCTATCTGAGCTGCCTTTTCCCCTAGCGCATGTGGCTGGCCTCCAAGTCATGGAGCAAAGTTCCTGGTACTAATCTCGGCCACTCCTGGGTGTTAGTCTCTCATTTTGTTGCTTTATGTTCCCCAGATGAACATAATCTTTCTGTGTCTATCCCCTTCTTTCCGACTCATTTCGCTTAACATGATTTTTTTTTTGTTTCTTGGGTGCCACCCAGAGGTGCTCAGGGCTGACTCCTGGCTCTGCGCTCAGGGATCACTCCTGGCGGTGCTCGAGGGGACCCTATGGGATACTGGGAATCGAACCCGGGTCAGCCTCATGCCAGGCAAACGCTCTCCCCGCTGTGCTATTGCTCCAGCCCCAATCATTTATTTTCTATTGCTTATTATGAACATCATGAGAGATTGCATGGCCGTAAAAGTGGCTGTGCACCTCTGGAATTCTAAACTTGTAAATGGTTGGAGTGCAGAGACCTCTCTGCAGGGAGCTAATTCACATTCAACGTTCTCATACCAATCCCTCCACCAGTGTCCTCAGTTTCCCTCCTGCCCCTGACAGACCTGCTGCGATATTCAGCATTTTTTTCTTTTTCTTTACCTTGTGGTCACTGTGTTACTGACGGGATGTCATGCATATTCCTTTAACTTCATCCAGCACCTGAATCTGGTCCAGATAGACCCTTCATCTCTGTCCTTGTCACAGTGACCCCTTCCTTGGTCCATCCACCCTCCCCACCCCACAGTGACCCGGTTCCTTATAAGGACCAGTTCCCTGCCCTCAGATTCTGCCTTTGGCCTTAGTTACACACCCCGCCCCCCCATGCGTCTTTATATCCCGCATATGAGTGAGGTCACTCTGTGTGTCTCTCTCCCTGACTCAGCTCAGCCGGCAGGACACTCCCCAGACCCATCCCTGCAGTGCCAAATTGCATGACTTCATCTTTCCTTACGCCGAGTGGCATTCCGTTGTGTATTTAGGCCATAGTTTCCTTACCGGATCATCCGTTCTTGGGGCTCTTGTTCCTTTATTTGGGCTCTTGTGAATAGCTGCAGTGAACACAGGAGTGCTGATGACTTTTCTGCATTAGGTTTTGGGGATCTGGGAGTTTATTCCCAGGCATGAAATTGCTGGGTCAAATGAAAGCTCAATCCCTAGATCCTTCTCTCTCTCTCGCTCTCTCTCTCTCTCTCTCTCTCTCTTTCTCTTTTCTTTCTCTCTCTTTCTCTTTTTTGCTTTTAGGTTCACACCTAGTGATGCTCAGGGGTTCCTCCTGGCTCTGTGCTCAGGAATTACTCCTGGCGGGGCTCGGGGGACCATATGGGATGCTGGGACTTGAACCCGGTTCGGCCGTGTGCAAGGCAAACACCCTCCCCACTGTGCTATCACTCCAGCCCCCAATTCCTCGATCCTTGAGAAATATCCACATTATCTTCCGGAAGGACAGGACCAGCCGGCCCTCCCACCAGCAGTGAAGGAGGGCTTCCCCTTGTTTTTATTTATTTATTTATTTATTTTGCCACATCCTCGCCAACCCTTGTTTTTTTTGAAGCGCACCAGTCTCTTTCGGACGAGGTGGTATCCGATGGTGGGTTTGAGCTGCAATTCCTGATTTTATTTGGGGACAAAACTGCATTATTTGAGACACTGTGTAGGCGATGAAGAGGGGGGTCATCTCTGAGTCAGTGACTAGAAATAACCGTAATTTCTCCCTTCAAAGCCCCATTCCACACTCCCTCGGATAATCAGCCCCTTTGACCGGATTTGCTCCTTCTCTTCCGATGACCTGATGACTCCCAATGGGTCTTCAGATATAAGAGCTTGTTTTTCTTTCTTTTTTGTATTTTTTTTTATTATTGAATCACTGTGAGCTACAGTTACAAAGCTTTCATGTCTGGGTCTCAGTCCCCAGAATCCCCCCATCCCACCCTCCCCTGCCTCCATGGCAGACAATCTCCCCCAGACTCTCTCTCTACTTTGGGGCATCCTGGTTTGCAATACAGACACTGAGAGGCCGTCACGTTGGGTCCTTGATCTACTCTCAGCACACATCTCCCGTCCCGAGCGACCCCTCCAACCATCACTGACTCAGTGACCCCTTCTCCATCCCAGCTGCCTTCTCCCCCAGCTCATGAGGCGGCTGCCAGCTGCCAACTATGGGGTAATCTTCCTGGCCCTGGTCTCTACGGTCCTTGGGTGTCAGTCTAAGTTATGTTATTTTATATCCCACCAATGAGTGCAGTCCTTCCATGTCTCTCTCTCTCTCTCTCCCCCTCTCTGTCTCTCTGTCTCTCTGTCTCTCTGTCTCTCTCTCTCTCTCTCTCTCTCTGTCTCTCTCTCTCTGACTTTGCCTTGGTTTCATTGGACCTGCACAGGAGTGAAATGACTTTGCCTGTCTCTCTCTCTCCTCTCTCCTCCCTCTCTCTCTCCCTCTCTCTCTCTGTGTGCTGGCTTTCATCCTGGAGAATTTCTTCCAGGGAGAGAGACAGAGCTGAGGTCACGCTTCTCCCCGGTCTCTCTTTCCAAATCTACAGTGAGAACTTGTCTTCAGGGTTTCCTGGAGCAAAACGGTTGTTTGTCTGGGGGGGGCGGGGCAAGGGAGGAAGTCAGGACCCAGCCAGGAAATCGCTCCTTAGAGATCCTAAATCCGGGACCACCCCCAGCCAAATGTTCTGGTCTCTCTTTCATGCCTCTTCTACTGAGCAGACAGCTCAGCTCCGAGTAACGAGAAACATCTGTGTTTTCTTGGCCAGACACAGAGACACGTGGAGACTTTCTAAAAGGTAAAGACTTTGGGGGTTGGGGTTCACAATAACAGGGAGCAACGGTACGGTGGGGAGGGCACTTGCCTGGCACACAGCTGGCCCGGGTTCGATCTCCAGCATCCTACGTGGTCCCCTGAGCACCTCCAAGAGTGATCTCTGAGCACAGAGCCAGGAGTGAGCCCTGAGCACAGAGCTGGGAGTCAGCCTCATGCATCACTGGGAGTGAGCCCTGAGCACAGAGCCTGGAGTCATCCCTGAACACAGAGCCAGGAGTTAGCCTTGAGCACAAAGCCAGGAGTCAGCCCTGAGCACAGAGCTGGGAGTGATTCCTGAGCACAGAGCCGGGAGTGAGCCCTGAGCACAGACCCTAGAGTCAGCCTTGAGCATTGCTGAGAGTGATCCCTGAGCACAGAGCCAGGAGTCTGCCCCGAGCATTGCCAGGAGTGAGCCCTAAGCAAAGAGTTGGGAGTCAGCCTCAAGCATCACTGTGAGTGAGCTCTGAGCACAGAGCCAGGAGTCAGCCTCAAGCATCGCTGGTAGTGAGCCCTGAGCACAGAGCCAGGAGTGAGCACTGCCAGGAGTGAGCCCTGAGCACAGAGCCAGGAGTGAGCCCTGAGCACAGATCCTGGAGTCAGCCCTGAGCACAGAGCTGGGAGTGATTCCTGAGCACAGAGCCAGGAGTGAGCTCTGAGCACAGAGCCAGGAGTCTGCCCCGAGCACTGCCAGTAGTGATCTCTGAGCTCAGAGCCAGGAATTAGCCCTGAGCACAGGGCCAGAAGTGAGCCCTGAGCACAGAGCCTGGAGTCAGCCTCGAGCATTGCTGAGAGTGATCCCTGAGCACAGAGCCAGGAGTCTTCCCCGAGCACTGCCAGGAGTGATCCCTGAGCACAGAGTTGGGAGTCAGCCTCAAGCATTGCCGGGAGTCAGCCCTGAGCACTTCCAGGAGTGAGACCTGAGCACAGAGCCAGGAATTAGCCCTGAGCACAGAGCCTGGAATCAGCCTTGAGCAAAACTGGGAGTGATCCCTGAGCACAGAGCCAGGAGTCTGCCCTGCGCACTGCCAGGAGTGAGACCTGAGCACAGAGCTGGGAGTCAGCCTCAAGCATCATCGAGTTAGCCCTGAGCACAGAGCTGGGAGTCAGCCTCAAGCATCATCGAGTTAGCCCTGAGCACAGAGCCGGGAGTCAGCCTTGAGCATCACTGGGAGTGATCCCTGAGCACAGAGCCTGGAGTCAGCCCTGATCATTGCCAGGAGTGAGCCATGAGTACAGAGCCGGGAGTCAGCCTCGAGCACCGCCAGGAGTGATCCCTGAGCACAGAGCTGGGAGTCAGCCTCAAGCATCATCGAGTTAGCCCTGAGCACAGAGCCGGGAGTCAGCCTCGAGCACCGACAAGAGTGATCTCTGAGCACAGAGCCAGGAGTCAACCCTGAGCACTGCCAGGAGTGAGCCGTGAGCACAGAAGCGGGAGTCAGTCTCGACCATTGCCAGGAGTGAGCCCTGAGCGCAGAGCCAGAAGTCAGCCCTGAGCACAGAGCTGGGAGTGATTCCTGAGCACTGAGCCTGGATTTAGCCCCGAGCACCGCCAGTAGTGATCTCTGAGCTCAGAGCCAGGAGTCAGCCCTGAGCACAGAGCCGGGAGTCAGCCCTGAGCACAGCATGGTGTGGTCCAAACTCCCCCACAAGGAATATCATTAAAGAACAGTCCAGGTGGGACTGTGGCCTCTCCGATGGCCTGAGGCCCCCGGATTCCGGAAAAACCATCCCGAAATCAGGCACCCGGGTACTCAAAACGAACTTCTCGGTGTATCATAGGACCCTTTCCGGCAGATCAACGATTAAACACCCACACGACTGAGTTTGGGATTCCTCGGAATTCTCTCTAATTACTAAGGGGACTTGGGACCGGGGGAGGGAGCCAGCCAAGGTCCGACTGGCATCTTCCGTGAAGGTCCTCGGGTTCCTGTCCCAGGCTTTGGGGAGGAAGTGTTTGTTGGTGGACTGACAGAGCGACTCATCACTGAGAGGGATTCAGGCCCCATTAAGGGGCCGAGCAGGAAGTGAAGTTGTGATGCTGTTGGTCTGGGGTCCCCGATTCTCTGAATAACGCAAGGAGGATGTCCCTGGGGGTGGCAGGAGGGATATTGGGGGCGTTGGCGGTGGAGAGCGTGCCCTGGTGGAGGGAGGGGTGCTCCATCATCGTATGATGGAAATGTAATTGTAGATGTAACTGCATCTCATGGTGTTCCAATTAAAAAAAAAAATTAGGGAAAAGAATGAGAATAATTTGGCTTTTTTTTTTGCAGGGGGCTGGAGCAATAGCACAACGGGTAGGGCGTTGGCCTTGCAAGCAGCAGACCCGGGTTCGATTCCTCCTTCCCTCTCGGAGAGCCCGGCCAGCTACACCCGCACGGCAAAGCCTGGCAAGCTCCCCATGAATGTATTCGATATGCCAAACACAGTAACAAGTCTCACAATGGAGACGCTACTGGTGCCCGCTCGAGCAAATCGATGAACACCCGGAAGATAGATAATGCTTTTTTTTTATTGGCCCTCACCTGGCAATGCACAGGGGTTACTCCTGGCTCATCAATTACTCCTGGCGGTGCTCGGGGGACCCTCTGGGATGCCGGGCATTGAACCCGGGTCGGCCACATGCAAGGCAATGCCCTCCCCGTTAGGCTATCTCACCGCCCCCCCCCCCACGTTTCTTTTTTTTTTTTTTTGGTCTTATTTCCAGATTTGACTACCTTGAGACGCAGTGACTCCGGTACAGCTCACACTCCACCCCCTGCCCCCACCCCACACACCCTAACGAGAGTTGTTCTATTCTGCACAAAATTCAAAATTCATCCTTGGGCTAGAGTGTCGGTACAAAAGGGTTTTGGGTTTTTTTGTTTGTTTGTTTATTTATTTTGCGGCCTCACCCTGCAGTGCTCCGGGACCGGTCCTGGCTCTGTGCTCAGGAGTGAGCCCTCACGGTGCCCAGGGATTCGAACCGAATGGCTCAGCCCCTGTTCCACCTCTGCAGACCAAGAGTCTTCGTACAATTCAAAGTGGGGTGCAGCCTGCTCAGCCTGCCCCCTTACAGCCTTCCTGGCCGCCCCTGCCAGGGTCCCTCTGGCTTGAGTCTCTGGTCCCAGGCAGAGTATTTTTGTACCTTTCTCACACCTCAGGATCCATATTCCCTCCAAACTCAGGAATTCCGTGAGGTTCGACGGCATACATAAATTATTTTATTTTTTATTATGTCTAGGGGCTGGAGTGACAGCACAGCGGGGAGGGCGTCTGCCTTGCACACAGCCGACACGGCTGACCCGAGTTCGATTCCTCCGCCCCTCTCGGAAAGCCCGGCAAGTTACCGAGAGTATCCCGCCCGCATGGCAAAGCCTGGCAAGCTCCCTGTGGCGTGTTCGAGATGCCAAACACAGTCACTACAAGTCTCACAATGTTACTGGTGCCCGCTTGAGCAAAATCGATGAACAACGGGAGGACAGTGATTGTGTCTAGAGCGAAGCTTGGGGCACCAAGGAGCACTTTAGCAAACGTCTGTGTCCACAGTCGGATCAGAAAGGAGTCGGAGTTTCACGGGGCTGACCAGCATGAGGGAGAGATAGCCGCTCCTTGCCCAGGTTGGTGAATCGTGAGCCTGGACTCCAAGGAGGGACCCCTGGGCCCAGACCCAGGGAGAGATCTTGGGTTTGCTGGTGTGGTTCAACCACCACACACACACATGCACATGCACACACACACCCCACACGCATGCACACACACGCAGGCACACACACATGCACACCCCCATATACATGCATACACACATGCACACACATGAACACACATGAACCACACTTACATGCACACATGCATGCACACACGTGCACGCACACCCCCACATGCACACACATGCACACCCCCACACGCATGCACACACACGCACACACATGCACACACATGTACACATATACACCACACTTACATACACTCACACATGCATACACACATGCACACACCCCACACACATGTACACTCACACACATGCACACACCCCACACTTACATGCACACATGCATGCACACACATGCACGTACACACCCCCCACACACGCACACACACACATTCACACACATGTACACCCCACATGCATGCACACACATACACACATGCACACACATACACCACACTTACTTGCACACACGCATGCACACACGTGCATGCACACCCCCCACATGCACACACATTCACACGCATGCACACCCCCCCACACATGCACACACACACACATGCACACGCATACACCACACTTACATGCACACACATGCACACACATTCATAAACACACCCTACACACATGCACACACACGCACACACATGCATGCACACACATGCACACACACGTACACACATGTATCGTACTTATATACACTCACACATGCATACACACATGCACACACACCCCACACACCTGCACACACATGCACACTCACACACATGCACACACCCCACACTTACATGCACACATGCATGCACACACATGCACGAACACACCCCACATTCACACACATGCATACCCCCACACACATGCACACACACATGCACACACATGTACACGCATACACCACGCTTACATGTACACACGCATGCACACACATGCACGAACACACCCCACACACATGCACACACATGCACACACACGCATGCACACCCCACATGCATGCACACACATGCACACACCACATGCATGCACACACATATGCACACACATGTACACACGCATGCACACATACACACCACACTTTCATGCACACACATACACACACCACACTCACATGCACACAACCCCACATGCACGCACACACATGCATACACACACCCCACATGCACACACACACATACACACATGCACACAAACATACACACATGCGTGCACTTACACATCTACACACATGCATGCATAGACATCCGTGCACATACTCATACACACGCAAACACACACGCACGCGCACACACACACACATACACAAGACTAGTTCAATGAAACATGTCGTCCAGATAACTCCTTAACTTGTAAATCAAAATATCATGGCCTCACCTTGCAGAGTGCAGGAAATAGAGAAGGAAAACTCATGGTTCCCCCGCCCCAGGTCTGCAAACGGAAGACCCCACCCCTGGCTCAGTCCAGACGCCCCTTCCCAGTCTTTCACACCCTCGACATCTCAGTCAAGGGGCAACTGATCTTTTAGAAAACTGATCACACGTGTTTCTCATCACTCTCACAGGCTTACTGCGCCCTGTAGTCGTACACTCATGCTAATGATCTCACTTATTTTCTTTGTTTTCTTTGGGGGTGGGGAGGGAGGTTTGGGACAAACCAGGGAGCCCAAAGGAGATAAAAACTCTCTGTACAGGGGCAATACCGTGGGGAGGGTGTTTGCCTGGTGTGTGGCGGAACAAGGTTTGATCCCGGGCACCCCACACGCACCCCTGAACACCTTGCCGGAGTGATCTCCCAGTCCAGGGCCAAACAAAAGCTCTGAGTACCACCAGGTGTGGCAGAAAAAAAAAGTTGTGATTCCGGTTTTTGAATGGGACAAAAACAGGGTGTGACAGTTAAGCAGTGGTGAAGTCCCAGCGAACTAATCACCCTGGAACTTTGCTGCTTTATTGAAGGCCCGAGGGGGCAGGAAGTGGCCCTGGATAGCCCCACACAGCTGGGTGTGGCCCCCAAACAAGACCAGAACAATATTAAAGTGAGCATTCCTTGTCCACTTACTCTAAAACACTGAAAATCCCCCTGCCCCCCACCAAAGCCACTTGGAAAGGAATTTGAGAGGTATTTCTGGTGATCTTTAAATAAGATTAAAACCTGCCAACTTTGGATCTAGTTATAAGAGATATTAATAGGGGCCAGAGGTAGACCAGTGGTTAAGACTCTTACCTTGCACGCAGCCAACCAGGGTTCAGCCCCTGGCATCCGCGCCCCACCAGGAGGATGCCTGAGTGTAGAGCCAGGGATGACCCCTGTGTGTGGCCCTCAAAATGAAACTAAATAAATAAGTGGCATAAATGATACGAGAATGTTCTCATAAAAGAACATAATTGGGGGCTGGAGCAATAGCACAGCGGGTAGGGCGTTGGCCTTGCACGCAGCCGACCTGGGTTCGATTCCCAGCATCCCATAGGGTCCCCTGAGCACCACCAGGAGTAATTCCTGAGTGCATGAGCCAGGAGGAACCCCTGTGCATTGCCAGGTGTGACCCAAAAAGCAAAAAAAAAAAGAAAGAAAGAAATATAACTGATCAGATCTTACATTGTTAAATACAAAGAAAAAGGTATGTGAATGGTATATGAAACCCATTTCATGTACAGGAATTTTATTCAGGCCATTGAACTTGGAAAGTTTTTCTTTTGCCTTGGTTTTTATTTTTTTGCCTTTTGATCAACACCTAGTAATGCTCAGGGCTCACTCCTGTCTCTGCACTCAGGAATCACTCCTGGTGGTGCTCAGGGGACCCTATGGGATGCTGGGGATCGAACCCAGGTCAGCCGCGTGCAGGCAAACACCCTCCCCACTGTGCCATCGCTCCAGCCCCCCAGGACTTGGTAATAAATTTAACCAGCAACTCTGGGAACAGAATTGGAGGCTTGCGGTCTGCTTCTCGTTTCCAACACACTAATGAGAACCAGAGAACAAGAGCCTTTGAATGAAAGCGATTTCAACAACAGCACATGTCCTCCACATATGCTGGGTGTGGGGGAAATCCCCCAGTCATTAACATATTTGAATTACAGCCCAAGTAGTTGAGTAATTCGCTCACTGAGATTACACCAAAATTTGGAGTTTTGGGGGGAAGTGGGAATCTCCTGCAACTCTCAGGAGATTGGGAGATTTGGGGCCATTTCCAGTGATCCTGAGTCAACCCAACTGGGTTACAACTGGTTCAGCCTGGTGATGAGTTGGGGGCTCAGCCTGGGAGGGAGGGGCTCACAGTTACTGGCAGATGCCGCTGGGGTAGGGGACGCATGTGGGAATTTGGGGAGCAAACTCAGGCCTTCCCCTGCATGTGCCTGACAGCTGAGCTATGTCCCCAGGCCCTGGTTATCCAGATGCAATAGTAAAACTTTCATTCCATTGACTACTTTTTTTTTCTTTTTGGGTCACCCCCAGCCGATGCTCAGGGCTGACTCCCGGTTCTGCACTCAAGAATCACTCCTGGCAGTGCTTGGGGGACCCTATGGGCTGCTGGGAATCGAACCCAGGTCGGCCGTGTGCAAGGCAAACGCCCTACCCGCTGTGCTATTGCTCCAGCCCCCCGTTGACTACTTTCGAGCAGAAAGTCAGCCAATTACATGTAAGGTTATTATTTTATTTTATTCATTCAGAATAAAAGGAGTGATAGCACAGTGGTAGGGCATTTGCCTTGCATGCGGCCGGCCTGGCGGAGCCGGGTTCAATTCCTCCGCCCCTCTCGGAGAGCCCGGCAAGCTACCGAGAGTATCTCGCCCGCACGGCAAAGCCTGGCAAGCTCCCCGTGACGTATTGGAGATGCCAAACACACTAACAAGTCTCACGATGTTACTGGGCCTGCTCGAGCAAATTGATGAACAATGCGAGGACTGTGACCATGAACGTGACCGTCTCTGTCTCTGTCTCTGTCTGTCTCTCTCTCTCTTACTCTCTCTCTCTCTCTCTCTCTCTTACTCTCCTTTTGGGCATTATGGTGTGCAGTACAGATACTGAAAGGTTATCATGTACACTCAAAGTTGGACAGATATCAGACATAGTTTTAATACATCACATACTGGATTAAACTACGAGAAGCCAATTGTGAAGGTACAAATTAGAAAATTAGAGTTAGAAAATTTGCTTCACTTCTTAAAACTCTTTAAGGAAGGTCTAAAGAAACCCTCTCAACAATACTTGCTCAGAGACTGTCTTGGGAATTAATTTCCTGATGCATTCACAGATGAACAACTCCAGGAAAATAAACAAGTACTTTCTACCAACTAGTAGCAGAAGTTTTCTCTCTCTCACTTTTCTTTTTTGGGTCACACCTGGCAATGCTCAGGGCTGACTCCTGGCTCCGCACTGAGGAATCACTCCTGGCATTGCTCAGGGGACCCTATGGGATGCTGGGAATCGAACCTGGGTCGGCCACATGCCAGGCAAACGCCCTCTCCACTATGCTATTGCTCCAGCCCCCACAGAAGTTTTCTCAATGAACCACTTATTGATACTCCTGGCTAGGGGTCTTGGCTTGTTCCTGGGTTATTAAAACTCAGGTTGGGAGTTCTGATTCTTCCTGCTTTGCTGTGGATAAACAAGATAGAGCATTGAGGTGAATCGCTCCAGATGGCCATGATTACAGGGTGAGCAGTTCATCAAAATTCATGACTCTTTTGGAAGCTGCAAAGTCTTCAATGGGCATGGTAAGAGAGATTCTTTCTGGAGGGTGAGTTACGAGAAAGAAGAACTGACCAAGAAACAGATCAATTACATGTGACTCAGACCGTGTGTCTGGGAATTTATTGTGAGTGAAGTGATGAGAAAACCAAATTTCCTTTTTCCTTATTTCTTCACTCTCTTGCACACGTGTAGTATTCAGAATAAGAACCAGGCAGAGGTCTGTGTGGAAACTTGGGGGGAACAAGGCAACTTACAGGGAGAAGACAGCTACTTCACAACTATTTTTCTTTTTTTTTGAAGGGGGTCACACCCAGCGATGCACAGGGGTTCCTCCAGGCTCTGCGCTCAGGAGTTACTCCTGGTGGTGCTCAGGGGACCCTATGGGATGCTGGGAATCAAACCCAGGTCGGCCGTGTGCAGACAAACGCCCTCCCCGCTGTGCTATCGCTCCAACCCCACAACTATTTTTCCTTCATCTTCCAAGAAAATTACTTTCAAACTGCCCTTCTGATGTGTGAATGTAAAAATCAAAATGTGGGGAAGGAAGATAGTGACACCAGATAAAAAAGACAATAAAATAATACCACCATGGAGAGAGATACCAGGTGGGGTGTGAAAGTGGGTTTTTTGAGTTCACGCTTGACCAGAGATTGCTAGTTTAGTTTGTTCAAGCAGAGCAAATATAGCTTCCTTTTCTTCATCTTTGTGTGTGTGTGTGTGTGTGTGTGTGTGTACTGGAGCAGGGGGGTGGAGAGAATATTGGGTCACACCCAAAAGTTCTCAAGGGTTAGTCCTGCCTCTGACCTCAGGAATCACTCCAGACGGGCTCAGGAGGCCATATGGGATTCTGAGGATCAAACCCAGGTCAACCGCAAGCAAGGTAAGTGCCCTACCCACCGGACTATCTCTCCAGCCTGTCTTTTCTTCATTTTTAGGATGAAAATATGACTTCCTTATATTCCCTGAGGGTTTATAGACATTCATAATGGGCTTAGAACCAGGCCTTCCATCAGGAAGGGCCGATTAGATGGAATTAAATGAAATAATGTGAAGTTGCGATAGCACAGCGGTAGGGCGTTTGCCTTGCACGCAGTCAACATGGCCGAGCCGGGTTCGATTCCTCTGCCCCTCTCGGAGAGCCCGGCAAGCTACCGAGAGTATCTCGCCCGCACGGCAGAGCCTGGCCAGCTCCCCGTGACGTATTCGATATGCCAGACACAGTAACGACAAAGTCTCCAATGGAGACGTTACTGGGCCCGCTCGAGCAAGTCGATGAACAACGGGAGGACAGTGGTAGTGGTAATGTGAAGTTTACTGAATAATTTTTAACCTAATAGTTTTTTTTTTCTTCTTGGGTCACACCTGGCAATGCACAGGGGTTACTCCTGGCTCTGCACTCAGGAGTTACTCCTGGCAGTGCTCTGGGGACCATATGGGATGCTGGGAATCGAACCTGGGTTGGCCACTTGCAAGGCAGATGCCCTCCCCGCTGTGCTATCTCTCCAGCCCCTCTTAATAGCTTTTAACCTTCTTTTCCTAATCAAGGAACCGGTGACTAATAATTTCAGGCAGTTTTCAAACTATACGTTCAGCTTCTGATAAAGCCAGTTTCATTCCTCAAAAAAAAAAAAATGAGACAAGGTACCATAAGATATAACTTTGAAGTGCTCCCATAAAGATCCCCGCAGGGGGTTGGAGTGATAGCACAGCGGGGAAGGCGTTTGCCTTGCATGTGGCCGACCTGGGTTTGAGTCTCAGCATCCCATAGGGTCCCCTGAGCACTGCCAGGAGTGATTCCTGAGTAACCCCTGTGCATCGCCAGGTATGATCAAAAAAAAAAAATCTCCACTGGTAGTATTTGAGAAATTGGGTAGGAATGTTGGCCAGAGAGATAGTACAGGAAGGAATTATCTCTCTGGCCTTGTGTGTGGCCATGTGTGTGTGTGTGTGGTTGTGTGTGTGTGTGTGTGTGTATGTGTGTGTGTGTATTGGAGCAGGGGGGTAGAGAGAGTATTGGGTCACACCCAAAAATGCTCAGGGGTTATTCCTGCCTCTGACCTCAGGAATCACTCCTGACAAACTTGTGTGTTGCCTAGTGTGTGGTCAAGCTGGGTTAGATCCCTGGCACCCAATATGATCTCCTGAGCACAGAATTGAGGGAGAGTCTTGGCTAGAGCTGGTCTGACTCCAAAACAAACCAAACCAAAACCCCCCACACAAACCACATAGACTTTTAATTGGTCGTGGCAGTGGGCTGAGGAAATGTCCTGTTAACACTCAAGCAAACTAGGTATTTGCCTTGGATCCTGACAAAGGGGGGGGAAAACCCAACATGGGTAGGTGTAGCCAAAGTCGGAAGACAAGAACAGCGACGTTTCCTAGAAAATAATGAACCACTGAGTTGGTGGACTTAGAGTCCATTTCTTATGACTCTTTCAGAGAACTTTCTAGAATATATTATTACAGGGAGAGCTTGGGAAGATGTTTGTCACATCATTTCCTGTGAGAACCCATCATGCATTCCCAAAGCAGAAAAGCCTAAGACCCTCATCTTTCTTCTCCTACTGGGCACTGGGTTCAAGGACGAGGAGGTGGTATGGAGACCCTGTCACCCCGCTGACCGCAGGACTGTAGCAGAGACAGGGACATGTATCCCAGCCCCGGCCAAGGTATCATTCCTGCCTCTACTATTTTTTTCTTCCGGTCCTGAATCTACTGCTTCCTGGTCCAGCTCTGCCAACAGGTACTTGAGATATTCAAGTCCCACTAGTGTTTGCTTCCGGTTTTGTGCCGTTATTGACCACCTATATTGGAGAAGTAACCAAGTGTCACTGCGTGGGACACCAGGATCCCGACCATCCCTGGGACGGGTCATGGGACCTCCGTGATGGAGCCATTCCTTCCTTCAAACAGAACATGTGACTTGGGGCTTAGAGCAACCGCACAGCAGATACGGTGCTGACCTTCCATTTAGAATTTAGAATTCAGAGGTTTTCCCTTAAGGATTTGGGGTGATCCGGTTATAGAAAACCAAGTATTTCACAATGCCTTTTCAGCGATTCTGATTGTTGGGGAGGGGGGTAAATTCTAAACAATAATGGTGCATCTTTTGTCAAGATAATGAATGTAATCAATGTAGAGAAAAGTTAAGTAGAAATCCTCTGCCTCACGGGCATTGGGAGGGGTGGCAGGGGGTATATTGGGGTTCTTGGTGGTGAAAAATGAGTACTGGTGAAGGGAAAGGTGTTTGATCATTATAGGACTGAGACTTAGACCTGAAAGCTTTGTGACTTTTCCCACAGTGTTTCAATGAATAAATATAAGAAGAAAAGAAAGAATTTGGGGTGATTGGGGCTGGAGCAATAGCCCAGTAAGGAGGGCATTTGCCTTGCACGTGTCCAGCCCGGGTTCAATCCCTGGCATCCCATAGGGTCCCCCGAGCACCGCCAGGAGTGATTCCTGAGTGTAGAGCCAGGAGGAACCCCTGTGCATCACCAGGTGGGACCCAAGAAGCAAAAAAAAAAAAAACAGAGAATTTGGGGTGATTTAGGGTAAGAATTTTGACCACGTGAAATTTTTTTTTCCATAGAGGGAATGTGGAAGTTGCATTCACACCCTATTTTCCTCTAATGATCTACCCGCAGAATTACAGCTTTTCCTGGAATAGCTGCAGAAAAGGGACCACTGTAACGTATCCTGATCTTAATCTTCTCACTGACCTTCTTCACTTAACGTCACATGTGGTGCTTTGGGGGCTTGGAGATGACACAGTCGGGGGCCCGTAAACTTTTAAATGCATACACGTGGAAGTTTGCGTGCAAAATATAGGTGGAACTGAGGTCGGTGGGCCCCCCAGGTGACTTCTGTGAAGCGGGGAGGAGAGAGACGGTCACTTTCTCCCCACCCGCCTCTGCCCCTCGGGGACCCAGGGTTTCTGGGTTCTTGTCTCGCCTCGCAGAAAGGAAATTTCAGGAGTAGACGGGCAGTGAAGTAAATAAATTTTATCTGGAGGGTTTTTGAAGGTGTGGTGGCAGAGAGAGAGAGAGAGCGAGAGAGAGAGAGAGAGAGAGAGAGACCCGGGTTCGATTCCTGGCATCCAATAGGGTCCCACAAACACCGCCAGGGGTGATCCCTGAGTGCAGAGCCAGGAGACAGAGACAAAGAGACACAGAGACAGAGACAGAGACAGAGACAGAGAGAAACGTGCTCAAGAGAGAACCCGGGCTTCTCCGAGGGTGGGGAGACCCCTACACACACCCCAGCATCAGACAGGAAAGCACGAAAGTCCCCATCTCAGAGGGGAGACGCAGGCGACTCGTGTGCTTGGTTGGGTACCACAAGTGCTCGGCCACGTGGGCACCAGCAGCACCCGGGCTGCGGCAGCATCTGCCCTTCCTTGGTCCAAGGGAGCTTTATAGGGTTTCTCCAACCCGCCCCCACGTGGGGCTTCTCCCCAGGTCAGAGTCCGTTGCTGAGGCGCTTCCCGGGGGGGTGGGAGTGGGGATGGTCTTTTTTGAAATTCCTTCCCTGGCGTTTTGTTGCTGAAGGAGCTTCCCTGGGTCTGTTGCTGTAGGTGGGTGAGGGTCTCATCAGGCCCGAGTTGCTGTTTTTTCCTATTTTTTTTTTACAGGAAGACGGGCTTTTGTGCCCTTGCCTTGGGAGCGGGCCTTCCCTTTCCTGCCTACCTCAGAACCAAAGACAAACGTTAGAAATTAGGGAAGAGTCTATGAAGTTCCTGAGCTGCTCTTTATCTAGAAAATAGTGTACCGTTCCTTCGAGTTTGAGGGAGTTTAGCTGAATAGAGTATTCTTGGCGAAGCATTCATTTCAGTGATTTTTTTCACTTTATCCCACCATTGCTTTCAGGCTTGGAGGGTTTCCTCTGATAGGTCTGCTGTGAATCTAAGGGCTACTCCCCTGCCACAGAGGCAGGGTGGGATGGGGGGATGGGGCGTGGGAGAGATACTGGGATTCCTGGTGGTGGGAAATGGGCACTGGTGGAGGGATGGGTACTCGATCATTGTATAACTGAAACCCAAGCACAAAAATTTGTAAGTCTAACAACTGTGCCTCATGGTGTTTCACTAATAAAAATTTAAGGGGAAAAAAAAGAAATTAGGGAAGAAACAAAAATTGACTGTCCCTTGGGGCTGTCATTTCACCTGCGGTTGTTAGTTTTCCTGCTCACCCCGGGGGGGGGGGGACAGGGGGGGCTGTAAAATCTGTAAGCCGGCTGATAGTGGTATCTCCGTGAAGTGGGCCACACCGTTTCTCTGGATTCTTGAGACATTAGCGAACAGCCTGAATCATCCCGGCGGGGTCCGGCTTGGTTCTGGGGCTGTTTCCGTTTTCCATCACCTAGTCTGTGGAAGCAGGAGACCTTGGAGGCTGAGACTTCCCCCGAGGCCCCCGAGACAAGTCGCTGCAGGTCTGGCCTCGGAGTTTATAATTAGTAACAGACACAGGAGCTGGCTGGGGCAGAGAATCAGGTTAGGGATTAGCTGGCTCTGGGAGGAACCAGGTGATGAAAGTCTGTCCATCTGTCAGTCCGTCCTTGGGACGGGCATCAAGGCAGGGTCTGCAGAGGGCAGGAAAATGCTTCTCCTTTTGCGCCGTGAAAGTGACCCATCCACTTGGAATGGGCAGCGTCAGGAGAGGGACTGGCAGGCAACAAAAAACGGGCGTGGGGGCTGGAGTGATAGCACAGCGGGGAGGGCGCTTGCCTTGCATGCGGCTGACCCGGGTTCGATCCCCGGCATCCCATAGGGTCCCACGAACACCGCCAGGGGTGATCCCTCAGTGCAGAGCCAGGAGTCAGCCCTGAGCATCGCCGGGGGGACCCAGCGGTAGGGCGTTCGCCTTACACGCGGCCAACATGGCCGACCCGAGTTCGATTCCTCCGCTCCTCCCGGAGAGCCCGGCAAGCTACCGAGAGCATCTCGCCCGCACAGCAGAGCCTGGCAAGCTACTCGTGACGTATTCGATATGCCAGACACAGTAACAACAAAGTCTCCAATGGAGACGTTACTGGGCCCGCTCGAGCAAAAAATAAATAAATGAATAAAAAAGCGGGCGTGGTGTGTGAGATCACAGCCTAGACCCTGGAAAGGTGGGCTGTACCCTTAACTCTCCTTTATCCCATGCCCACACAAGAGTATCACAAGAAACCAACCCACTTTATCCTTTGTGGCATCCATAAGTCTTTCTCTATTTAAGGATGGATAAAAAAAGAAAGAAAGAAAGAAAGGAAGGAAGGAAGAAAGAAAGAAAAGAAAAGATGGATGGAGGGGCCGGAGAGATAGCCCAATGGTTAGTGCACTTGCTTCGTAAACGGCTCACCCAGGTTCGATTCCCAGCATCCCTTTGAGGCCATCAAGACCTGCCAGGAGTGATCCCTGAGCACAGAGCCGGGAGTCAGCCCAGAGCACAGAACTGGGAGTCAGTCCTGAGCACAGAGCCGGGAGTCAGCCCTGAGCACTCCAAGGGTTCCTGTCCTCCAAACAAAACAAAAAGACGGATGGAACGTGATCAGGTGAGAATCTAGGGCTTGCTTATAAGCCCAGGATGATGTTTATTTTTTTTCTCTCTTATGTTTTATTAAGACACCATGATTTACAAAGTACTTCATAGGGCTGGAGTGATAGCACAGCGGTAGGGCGTTTGCCTTGCACGCAGCCAACATGGCCGACCCGAGTTCGATTCCTCCGCCCCTCTCGGAGAGCCCGGCAAGCTACCGAGAGTATCCGATATGCCAGACACAGTAACAACAAAGTCTCCAATGGAGACGTTACTGGGCCCGCTCGAGCAAATCGACGATCAACGGGAGGGCCTTTACCTTTACCTTTACTTCATAATATCTGACATAGTATATGTCAGGCATAGAATGTTCTAACACCAATCAAACCACAAGTGTCCCCCTCACTCAAGCAGTGTTCCCAGTTTGCCACCCACCCCCCACCAGCCCCCTTGGCAGGCATATAAACATTATTTCAGATTATTTGCTCCAACAAAACATAAAGTGAAGGCAAATGGAATTATCGGAAAATGCACCGTTAGCACTGTCCTCCCGTTGCTCATCGATTTGCTGAGTGGGCACCAGGAACATCTCTATTGTGAGGCTTGTTGTTCCTGTTTTTCGCATGTCAAATACGCCATGGGGAGCTTGCCAGGCTCTGCCATGCGGGTGGGATATTCTCGGTAGCTTGCCAGACCCTCCAAGAGGGACGGAGGAATCGAACCTGGGTCAGCCACGTGCAAGGTAAATTGCCCTCCCCGCTGTGCTGTTGCTCCAGCCCTATCAAGAAAATAAACCTTAAAAAGTCCATCTGTGATGATTGATTGCTAAGTGATTTTAACGAATATAATCACAGTGTTCGTTCATTACTGTAATGTATTAAAGCCTAGCTAGAGTAAGTATACCTGTCCTAAAACTAGCGACTCGGTGGACCCAGGTTCAATTCCTCTGCCCCTCTCGGAGAATCTGGCAAGCTCCCGAGAGTATCCCGCCCGCACAGCAGAGCCTGGCAAGCTCCCTGTGGTGTCTTCGATATGCCAAACACAGTCACACCAAGTGTCACAATGGAGATGTTACTGGTGCCTGCGAGAGCAAATCGATGAACAACGGGAGGACAGCGACAGTGACAGCGACAGTCTTAAACCAGCAGAGAGCAGCTGGGACCCCCTCACCCTCACCCCCAGGCCCAGCCGCTCCCTTTCCTGCAGGCGCCCCTAAGACTGGCCTCTGATGATGTCGTACCCCTCTAGGTGTAGCTGATGGCCCCAAAGCCTACTTGAAGCCTTTACGATGGGAGGGGGCTGGAGAAGCAGAAGAGGACAAGGGACCAAGGAATGGCTAGAGGGGAGGTGGGATTCAGGGTGAGAAACCCAACACGGTGCCACCTCTTCGGGAAATGAAGCCATGGCCCTATGATGTCACGACCCGATGACGCAATGAATCTATGACATGAGGACGTGATGACATAATGAATCTATGACATATGAACGTGATGACGTAATGATGCAACGACATAAGGACACGATGTTGTGATGATGCGATGATGTAATGATGCAATGACATAAGGAGGTGATGACGTCATCGTGTGATGGCGTGATGATGTCGTGATGGGATGACACCCTACAGGATGCCGGGGATCGAACCTGGGCCGGCTGCGTGCAAGGCCAATGCCCTCCCCACTGTGCTATTGCTCTGGCCCCTATTATCATTACTTGGTAGGGAGGTCAGTACTTATTTCTGGCTCTGTCCTTGGGGACCACTCCTGGTGAGCTCATGGGATCATATGGAGTGCTAAGGATCGAACCCGGGTCAGTCACGTGCAAGGCAAATGGCCTTCCCTGGGTGCTATCTCTTCAGCCGCCACCTGTCTCTTTCTCACAATTGTGGAAATAAAAAATGAAGCAAGGGCCGGAGCGATAGCACAGCAGGTAGGGCGTTTGCCTTGCATGCGGCCGACCCGGGTTCGATCCCTGGCATCCCATATGGCTCCCCAAGCACTTCCAGGAGTAATTCCTGAGTGCAGAGCCAGGAGTGACTCCTGAGCATTGCTGGGTGTGACCCAAAAAGGCAAAAAAAAAAAAATGATGCAAAATGAAAACAAAATGCAAAGGCTGGGGCTGGAGCGATAGCACAGCAGGGAGGGCGTTTGCCTTGCATGCAGCCCACCTGGGTTCGATCCCTGGCATTCCATAGGGTCTCCCGAGTACCACCAGGAGTTATTCCTGAGTGCAGAGCCAGGAGTCAGCCCTGAGCACTGCTGGGTGTGACCCAAAATACAAAAAACAAACAAACAAAACACAAGGGCTCGTGTATTTCAAGAGATCCAAAATAACACGTACTAGTAGAATTAATGACTGTGCTCTCTTCTTTTGTACATATTTGGTTTTAATCGGAGGAGGGAAGAATTTTCTTTTTTCTAGTTGACTTCACCTTAAAAGTCTTTTCGGGGCTGGAGCAATAGCACAGCGGGTAGGGCATCTGCCTTGCACGCAGCCGACCCGGGTTCGATTCCCAGCATCCCATAGGGTCCCCTGAGCACCGCCAGGGGTAATTCCTGAGTGCAGAACCAGGAGTAAACCCTGTGCATCGCTGGGTGGGACCCAAAAAGCAAAAAAAAAAAAAAAGTCTTTTCACCTACTCAGCCAGCCAGGAGGAACCACCAGACAAGGCGAAGGGTTGTATGTGGATGAGGAGTTGGTTTGTCTATTTCCAGTCAAGTCGGTCTGAACATAACCTCATGCCAGATGAATTCAGTCCACGAAACAGCAAACTCAGACAAGCTCCGTGGGTTTATTGGTTCCGCCGCCGCCCAACTCAGAGGATATTGCATCACCGTTTTCTGTGGAGCATTCCTGCTATTCTGGATCGGAGAGAGCCCGGCTACTAATAAACCCCACCGTGCTCCCTTACAATAACTCTGCATTCCACTGGTAATTCACGCCTTTCCGGATCAATGACTTGGCCCATGGAAAATGAATCCAAATTGATAAAAGACCAAACACGATAGCCTCTCAATATTTGTATTGCAAACCATAATGCCCCAAAGTAGAGAGAGAGAGAGTCTGAGGGGAGATTGTCTGCCATAGAGGCAGGGGGCGAGGACTGATGGAGGGGATACTGGGATCATTGGTGGTGGGGAATGTGCCCTGGTGGAGGGATGGATGTGACCTTGGGGGTCTCCCCTGGGTCCTCAAGGGGCTGGAATGATAGCACAGCAGGGAGGGTGTTTTCCTTGCATGCGGTCAACCCGGGTTCGATTCCCAGCATCCCATAGGGTCCCCCGAGCATCGCCAGGAGTGATTCCTGAGTGCAGAGCCGGGAGTCAGCCCTGAGCATCGCCGGGTGGGACCCAAAAATCAATCAATCAATCAATCAAGAGTGATGAACCAGGGACCTGGGCACAGCAGATTGGGCATTGGCCTGGCACATGGCCGACCCGGGTTCGATCCCCGGCATCCCATAGGATCCCCTGAGCACCGCCAGGAGTAATTCCTGAGTGCAGAGCCAGGAGTCAGCCCTGAGCACAGAGCCAGGAGTAAGCTCTGAGCACTGCCAGACATGGCACCAAACCCAAATATATATTATATTATATATATCAAATATGCAACTATATAACATATTTCATGGGCTGGAGCGATAGCACAGCGGTAGGGCGTTTGCCTTGCAAGTGGCCAACATGGTCGACCCGAGTTCGATTCCTCCGCCCCTCTTGGAGAGCCCGGCAAGCTACCGAGAGTATCTCGCCTGCACGGCAAAGCCTGGCAAGCTACCCGTGACGCATTTGATATGCCAAACACAGTAACAATAAGTCTCACGATGGAGACGTTACTGGGCCTGCTCGAGCAAATCGATGAACAACGGGAGGACCGTGATACCGTGATAACATATTTCATATACTACATATAAGGATATCTATTTTCCCTTTTCTTTATTCATCACAACTAGGAAAGACTGAGAAATAAACTTATTTACAGGTGATTATTATTTTATTCTTGGTACCTTCCTATAGCAGCCCAAGTCATTAAAATTGGTCTTCAACTCAGCTTTACTCAGTGAGAAAATGACGAATACCCTGAGTGCCTGTTTCCAAAAAGTTTCTGCATTCACTTACACAGGGCATCAAACCCAGGGCCTCGCAGGTGCCAAGCCAGTGGCCTGTCTCACGGGCCCAGCCCTGGAACCCAGGCTCTTGGCTCGAGCTGGCTGTAACCAAATGTCACCTGTCAAGGCCTTGCTTGCTCACACGGGATTCTCTTTCTTTCCTGTCTTAGCGACCATCTCCGACCATCTCCGAATGCATCAGCTATGTGTACCTAGGTCTAGAAGTCAACATGACAAATGACCTGGCACCCGAGCTGCGCAGGAGGAAGAGAGCGGCTTGGAACGCCTTCAAGAGCATCGAAGAAATAGCTAAGAGGACGAAGAACCTCCGGCTCCGGGCACATCTCTTTGATTCCACTGTTCTTCCTGCATTAACATATGCCTCAGAGACCGGGGCCCTACGCAAACAGGATGAGAAGGCTATTCGGGTCTCCCAAAGAGGAATTGAAAGAACTATGCTTGGAATATCACGTTTCACTCAAGTGAGAGAAAGAATCCGGAGTTCTGACATCCGTCGACAATCAAGAATCAGGGACGCTGTCTCGTTTGCCAAGGTGTCAAAAATCAGATGGGCTGGCCACGTAATGAGATTTAGAGACGACCGCTGGACTAGAGCCGTTACCGACTGGATTCCACGGGATGTCAAAAGACCACGTGGCCGCCCACCTACCAGATGGTCAGACTTCTTCATCAAGACCCTGAACGATCGGTTTGAGGCTCTTCATGTTCCTAGAGCAAACAGACGCCACTGGGCTACACTAGCACGCGACAGGGACAAATGGAGACGTTACTGGCGCCCGCTCGAGCAAATCGACGATTAACGGGAAGTCAAGTGATCAAGTGACCTGTCTTAGCACAATCCAATTCTCTCGCCCTGTGTTTTACTCCCTCAACCCTAGGTTCTCCCCACACGTTGGGGGCTGTTGAAAAGATCGCTTTTACTTCACACAGGGTCCCCCAGACGGGCTAGGAGAGACTCTGGCGGAGACGAGAATCTGGGGACCAATCTCCCTCTGACACCCCGACTCTGAGACATGAGTGTGCAGTGTTGCTCCTGCATTGGGCTGATAAAGATGAAATCATCATCTTTGAGTGGCCCGGTAGCACTGTCCTCCGTTGTTCATCGATTTGCTCGAGCGGGCACCAGTCACATCTCCATGGTGAGACTTGTTGTGACTGTGTTTGACATATCAGATACCTCCTGGGTAGCTTGCCAGGCTCTGCCATGCGGGCGGGATACTCTCGGGAGCTTGCTGGGCTCTCCGAGAGGGGCGGAGGAATCGAACCTGGGTCAGCTGTGTGCAAGGCAAATGCCCTACCGCTTCCAGAGTATTCTCCATTTCCAAAGGAATCCGGCCTGAGTGAAAGTACTGGGTGGGGAGGAAGAGGAGAGAGATAAAATGGAGGCATTCCAGAGGAAGTCACGAGACTTTTATTTTATTTTTATTTATTTTATTTTATTTGCTCGAGCGGGCCCAGTAACGTCTCCATTGGAGACTTTGTTGTTACTGTGTCTGGCATATCGAATACTCTCGGTAGCTTGCCGGGCTCTCCGAGAGGGGCGGAGGAATCGAACTCGGGTCGGCCATGTTGGCCGCTTGTAAGGCGAATGCCTTACCGCTGTGCTATCGCTCCAGCCCCCTTTTATTATTTTCTTAAAATTTCTTAAAATTATTTTCTTAAAATTTTCTTATTAATTTCTTAAAATGCTTTTTGGGTCACACCCGGCGATGCACAGGGGTTCCTCCTGGCTCTGCACTCAGGAGTTACTCCTGGCGGTGCTCGGGGGACCTTATGGGATGCTGGGAATCGAACCCGGGTTGGCCGCGTGCAAGGCAAATGCCCTCCCCGCTGTGCTATCGCTCCAACCCCCTATTTTATTTTATTTTTTAATGAATCACCATGAGGTACAGTGACAGACTTACAAACTTTCATGCTTGTATTTCAGTCATACAAGGCTTGAGTTCCCGTCCCTCCACCAGTGCCCGTTCTCCACCACCAATGTTCCCAATATCCCTCCTGCCACCCCCAAACCCAAATGACGGGTTCCCCACTCCCCCACCCCCTCCCCCCCACACACACATACACACAGGATTTTAGGAGCCCATATTTAATCTGAAATTTGGGAGTGGTGGTTCATTCTCCCTTTTGAAATTCTAGTGTGATTACAGGAAACTCTTGCAGCCCTTTGTGTTTAGAAATAACCCTCCCCCCCTCACACACACACACACACACACACACAAACACACCCCTTCCTTGGGTTTCCTTGTCCCCTTACTTAGGCTGATGACTTATCTGTGACTTCTGTGTGGGCAGAACCCTCTTATTTATTTATTCAGTGACATGGGATTTTTCCATCACAATGGAGGCGGTGGGGATTTTCCAATCTTAAATCTTTAACTATTTCCCTTCAAACTTCTGATAATTACACTCGGGCATGGTTTCTCCTGGAAGGGAAGAAAATCTGGTACCACGCGTTCTCCGGGCTGCGAAGGGCCTTCTGGGAGGTGGAGAGAGGATGGTTCAGACCCAAACCCGGAGAGAAACACCCCCAGCTCATTATCCTGCAGCTGGAGGTGAGGTGGCTTGGCAAATCTCCATCTTCCTTTTTATGCAAAAAGACAAGAATTCTTCATTTCCTGAGCTGCCCTGGGCTTTGTGTGGACTTGCTTTATAGGATGAGTTCATAGCCGCTGAAATGCAGTGTGTAGGCCTGACTCTTGAAGCAATGACACCCTGCATCTTAATTAGTAAAAAAGGAAAGGAAAAAAAATTTTTTTTTTTCCTAAATGAAGCTTCAGTAGGAGGCTTTTACAGGGGGAAATTCCCCCATCAGATTTATGAGAAAATGGGAAATGAATCTCTGTTAATTTGGAGGTTAATGAGAAATTCCACCTGCCCTGGATGAATCCATGCAACCCCCCCCCCCCCGTTGCTGAAAAAAAAAAATAATAATCCACATCATGAATTTCTTTCTGCATTCAGTTTGGTGTTTCTCAACCTCGTTTCCTTCCTGTACACCCCTGTCCTACTGGTCGGCCTCCTAGACTCAAGGCGTGGCCCCACTTATGTGAATTTTTTTCACCTGGCTCCTCCTTGAACCATCTTGGGGGCTCCCAGTTCAGCAGAACTACCTGTGAGGCCAACAATATCATCAAGATATCAGGAAGTTCCAAAGTTTGCACAATCGAATCTTTGTTTATCACACCAACCGTGTGGCAAAAGACGTGTTTTCAATTTCATTGAAGTTTATTTATTATTTTATTCAATCGCCCTGAGATACGTCACGAAGTTGTTCACGGTTGGGCTTCGGTCTTGGTCCTACAGGGTTCCAACACCCGTCCAGGGCACATTTCCCAGCACCGGTGACCCCAAGTTCCGTCCCACCCCACCACCCACTGGCCTGGCAGACACTTTTCTTCTCTCTCTCTCTCTCTCTCTCTCTCTCTCTCTTTTTCTATCTCTATCTCTCTGTCATTTTCTATCTCTGTCTCTCTCTGTCTCTCTGTCTCTCTATGTCTTTCTCGCTGTCATTTTCTATCTCTGTCTCTTTGTCTCTGTCTCTCTGTCTCTCTCTGTCTTTTTTATCTCTCTCTCTTTGTCTCTCTGTCTCTCTATGTCTCTCTGTCATTTTCTATCTCTGTCTCTCTGGGTCCCACCTAGCAATGCACAGGGGTTCCTCCTGGCTCTGCACTCAGGAGTTACTCCTGGCAGTGCTCAGGGGACCCTATGGGATGCTGGGAATCGAACCCGGCTCGGCCGCGTGCAAGGCCAACGCCCTCCCCGCTGTGCTATCACTCCAGCCCCTTAAACAGACTTTTCACCCTCATGACTGAAGCCTTGTCCCACTTGTTGAGTGGCACAAAATTCCAGCAAAACCACCCAGAGCCAACATTCAACAGCAACTAGAAATGAAGGGGTGAAGTCACGGCAGACTTCCATTCACTGTATGTTTGAGTAGTTTCTTTAACCTAAGTCACAGACTTGTTTGTTTAAAAACACTTTTTTAATGGAATCACCATGAGATACACAGTTACAAAGTTGTTCATGATTGAGATACACAGTTACAAAGTTGCTAGTGATTGAGTTTCAGTCATACCATGTTCCACTTCACCTGTTACTATGAGGTTACAAAGTATATAAATTTAACCACCTTTCAGCAAAAAAAAAGTCATGCCAGAGAGGTAAGTTTAGGATGTAAACAGTGCTCTGTGAGTTCTTTCCCTCGAGCACTGAGAACGCATCTGTGCTGTGAGTATCCAGAGGAGGCTGGTCACCACTGATCCTCCTAAGGAACCGAGGACAGGGCAGTTTTGTCCAGGATCATTTTTATGACACCAGCTCAAGAGCGTCCCTTAGGAAGCTCTACTGTGCGTTTTGGTGGTTCTTTGATTGTTTGTTTTATTTTGGGTCCCACCCGCAGTGCTCAGGGATGACTCCTGACTCTGTGCTCAGGGATCACTCCTGGCAGTGCTCGGGGGACCCTATGGGATGTTGGGAATCGAACCCGGGTCGGCCACGTGCAAGGCAAACACCCTCCCCTCTGTGCTAACTCTCTGGGCCCCGGAAGGGGAATTTTTTAACATGTAAAACAAAAAGAGGAATGTCATGCATCGGATGACTGATGACAATCCAAGTTCTCTGTCACATGTGTTTGAAAAAAAGAGAGAAAGGAAACCAGGCTGGGTGGGGGGAGGGAGCTCTGAGCTCAGAGCCAGGAGTCAGCCCTGAGCACAGAGCCGGGAGTCAGCCCTGAGCACAGAGATGGAACTCATCCCTGAGGAAACTGCCAGAGACACCACAGCTGTTCCCCGGGTGCCCAGGAAGAAAAAACCAGGACTGCGAGTGCAGGCCTTAGCTTGCATGTGGCTGACCCGTGTTCAGTCTCCAGCATCCCCTCCTGAGCATCACCAGGAGTGAGCCCTGAGCACAGAGCCGGGAGTCAGCCTTGAGCACAGAGCCAGGAGTGAGCCCTGAGCACAGAACCGGGAGTGAGCCCTGAGCACAGAGCCGGGAGTCATCCCTGAACACAGAGCCGGGAGTGAGCCCTGAGCCCAGAGCCGGGAGTGAGCCCTGAGCACAGAGCCGGGAGCCATCCCTGAACACAGAGCCGGGAGTGAGCCCTGAGCACAGAGATGGGAGTAAGCCTTGAGCACAGAGCTGGGAGTCAGCCCTGAGCACAGAACCAGGAGGGAGCCCTGAGCACAGAGCCAGGAGTCAGCCCTGAGCACAGAGCCAGGAGGGAGCCCTGAGCACAGAGCCGGGAGTCAGCCCTGAGCACAGAGCCAGGAGGGAGCCCTGAGCACAGAGCCGGGAGTCAGCCCTGAGCACAGAGCCGGGAGGGAGCCCTGAGCAAAGAGCCAGGAGTCAGTCCTGAGCACAGAGCCAGGAGTCAGCCCTGAGCACAGAGCTGGGAGTGCCCTGAGCATCACCAGGGGGCAGGTTTAGTGGTGCGGGATGCTTTGGGGTCCTGCTCCGGCTGTTGCAAAGAAGAAAGAAAAAGGCGATACCCCGATTCCGAAACAACTAAGAAGCAGAAGGGTTGGATTCTGAGGGAAGCCGGGCTGGAGGCAGAAGGGAACCACCGGGAGGCACAGGCCGATGACCAGGACCAGGCACTGGGCAGGAGCGAGATCCCCTCACTCCCCCTCTCCTGGAGCCGGTGCAGGACCCGGGTGGAGTTTCCAGAAGGATCTGATTCCACAGGCTTCGGAGGAGGACCCGGTGCTGGGAAGCGGGTGGGTGCCCAGTGGGAGTCCTCACGGGACAGGGCAGAGTCGTCCCAGAAACCACACCCGGGGCTGCCTCAGCCAGGCGTGCCGGCCCAGCCTCACCCTGAGCAGGAGCGGAAACTGTGGCGACTTTGGAAGAAGGTTCCTGCTGCCCGTCACCGCCTGGACACAGAAACCCTCCCCTCCTCTCTCCCTCTGTCTCTCCCTCCCTCTCTCTCTCCCTCTCTGTCTCCCTCTCTTTCTCTCCCTCCCACTCTCTCTCCCTCTCTTCCTCTCTCTCTCCCTCTCCCTTCCTCCCTCCCTCCCCCTCTCTCTTTCATTTTTGTATTGAATCACTGTATTCATTCATGATTGAGTTTGTCATACAGTCATCAACACCCATTCCTTCACCAGTGCACATTTCCCATTACCAGTGTTCCCAGTTTCCCTCCTGTCCCCCACCATGACCGGCAATTTTCTTCTCTTTCTCCCTCCCTCTGTTTCTCCACCCCCCCCCCCTCCTTCATCCCTTACTTGAGGCCATAGAGATGGCAAAGCAGAAGAAGCCCCTTGCCTGGCTCATGGCTGATCTGGATTCGATCTTCGACACCACTTATTTTCCCCCGGACCCTGCCAGGAGTGACCCTGAAGCAGAGTCAGGAGTTAGGCCAGAACACAGACAGGAGTGGTCCCCCCACGCAAATAAATAAAGGGTTATTCATCTAGCCAACGACCTACCCACCCATCTGTTCACCTAGCTTTTCATCTACTACCCACCTACGAATCTAAATATTCATTCACCATTCTAATGACTGATCCAGCTGCCTACATATCTGTTTATCTGTTTAACTGGCTACTATTCATCCATCCATCCATGTATATACCTATCCATTAATATATATATGTTTCTATCCATCCATCCATCCACCCATCCACTCATCCACCCACCCACCCATCCATCCATCCATCCATCCACCCATCCATCCGTCCATCCACTCATCCATTCATCCATCCACCCATCCATCCATCCACCCATCCATCCACGATCCATCTATCTACCATCCATCTGTCCACCCATCCACCCATCCACTCATCCATCCACCCATCCATCCAATCATCCATCCATCAATCCATCCATCCACCCATCCACCCATCCACCCATCCACCCATCCATCCATCCATCCATCCATCCACCCATCCATCCATCCATCCACCCATCCATTCATCCATCCACCCATCCACTCATCCATTCATCCATCTAACCATCCATCCATCCATCCATCCATCCACCCATCCATCCATCTACCATCCATCCACGATTCATCTATCTACCATCCATCTGTCCACCCATCCACCCATCCACTCATCCATCCACCCACCCATCCATCCATCCACCCATCCATCCATCCATCCATCCATCCACCCATCCATCCATCCATCCATCCACCCATCCATCCATCTACCATCCATCCACGATCCATCTATCTACCATCCATCTGTCCATCCATCCACCCATCCACCCATCCATCCATCCACCCATCCATTCATCCATCCATCCATCCATCCACCCATCCATTCATCCATCCAACCATCCATCCATCCATCCAACCATCCATCCATCCATCCACCATTCATCCATCCATCCATCCATCCATCCATCCATCCATCCACCATTCATCCGTCCACCCATCTACCGTCCATCCATCCATCCATCCATCCGTCCATCCATCCATCCATCTTATCCATCTATGCTGAGGATCAAATTTGGGGCCTCACAGATGTGAACCATAATCTCTCCCACTAAATTACTTCAGGCTCTTTTTCATTCTATCACTATATATATATTTTTTTTAATTGCCATTGGAACTGTGGCCACAACACTGTTAAAACTTGTGTTTCGAGTATGATACCACTGTGTCTCCCTGCCCCAGTGCCAGAGGTCTCCACACTGTCCTGTGTCCCCAGGAGCCCCCGCCCCCACCGCCCCCTGTCCCTCTCCTGATCTCTGTCACATAAACCTGCAGGCTCCTGTTTGCTTGGGCATTGCTGGGGTCCACCCACGTCAACTGGGGTTCCCAGCCTGTGCCCTGCGGGTGTGTCCCAGCTCCCTGGGGCAGAAGGTCTTGCTTGGTCAGACGGGTTGGGCTTGCCCTGAGCGTGGGCTGGAAATACCCCAACACTCCTGCCCCTGGGGGTCCACTGGGGTGGGGGCAGGCTCAGTGGTTGTCAGAGCAGGTCACCAGGGACACCATGGAGGGGGGATTCTGCCTGAAGCCAGCGAGGGTTGAGCAGCCCCCGCCCTTCCCTGGGCCCTGAGCAGAGGGGGAAATGGTTGCGTTTCCTGCGTCCTGGCCCCCAGTGGATTCAAAGGCACAGACTTGCCCTGAGACTGCCGATTGGACTCTGTCACTGAAGCCACTAGAACCTTCCAAGGCCCAATGGGGAGAATCAGGCAATTCATCCTCTAGGAAATACTTTCTTTTTTCTTTCGGCTTTTTTTGGTCCCACCCCGCGATGCTCAGGGCTGACTCCCGGCTCTGCATTCAGGGATCACTCCTGGCGGTGCTCAGGGGACCCTAGGGGATGCCGGGGATCGAGCCCGGGTTGGCCGCATGCTAGGCAAACTCCCATTCCACTGTACTATCCCTATCCAGCCCCTGGAATAGTTTCTGGAGCTAGAAAACACAATTCCTCTTCCCTTTAGTTTATTTCAGAAATATATTCCTTGAACTGCATTTTTAAAAAATTAAGCTATTTAAGCATCTCTGTAGAATTATTTTATTTTATTTATTTATTATTATTATTATTATTATTATTATTATTTTGCGATGCTCAGGGGTTATTCCTGGCTCTGCACTCAGGAATTACTCCTGGCGGTGCTCAGGGGACCATATGGGATGCTGGGAATCGAACCCGGGTCGGCCGCATGCGAGGCAAACGCCCTCCCCGCTGTGCTATGGCTCTGGCCCCTGTAGAATTTATTTTAAATAAAGAAATATTTTTAAAATTTTAAATAAAGAAAGACAAGGACTGGAGCCATAGCACAGCGGGGAGGGCATTTGACTTGTCCTCAGCCACCTGGGTCCAGCCCTGAGCACTGCCAGGATTGAGCCCTGAGCACAGAGCCAGGAGTGATTCCCTGAGCGCAGAGCCAGGAGTGAGCCCTGACCACAGAGCCAGGAATCAGTCCTAAGCATCGCCAGGTGTGACCCAAAAAAGCAAAATGAAAAAAAAGAGAGAGAGAATCTGTCCCAGACAGAGTGGGTTCACAGGAACACAGGGGCGTAGATTTCTACCACACCCCCGGAGTCACTCCAAAGCAAACAAACAAAGAACAAAAGAAAGAAAATCATGCCAGTTGCCCTGCACCTCACTCAAGGGGCTCTAGAAGAATAAATTACAGGGGCAATGTTTTTCTTGCTTTATTTCGGGGTGTCGCAGGGGTTCCACTCAGCATTCTTTGGACCTGACTCATAGTCTGGGGGGTCCAGGGTTAGGATCTGGGCGGGAACAAAGCACTCACATTATACTAAGATTACATTTTTATGCATCCAGCAATTTTTGAAAGAGCCGTTATGCATGGTGTCTGATGCATACTTTCTTCGCAGAGTTCCAGGAATGCTAAAAAAAAAAAAAAGGATTACAGCCTTCAGCACCAAGATTCAGGATCAAAGACGGAAATTTTAGCCAGAACCACAGTCAGTTAAGAGCAAGTGGCAACTGACTGTCTTTTACTGCATAATCCTCATCACCATAGAATCACGTATTATGTGACAATTCGTCACACCCTATTTTGTTTTTTTAGTTCAAAAATGGGTTTTGTCTTTAAAAGTTTCACAGGGACCGGAGAGGTAGTACAGTGGTTAGAGCCTGGCATGCGGGTGAGCCTGGCTTGAGCCTCAAGTCCAGGGTCCCCTGAGCACTGCAGTGTGGAGCACAGCCCGGGTGGCCCTGTCTGCTTCCTACACCACAGATCCTGGGCCATATCTGTATCGCTTCCATCCTGGGGCCATCCCCTGAATCACCAGGCTGGTTAGCTGAGTATTGCCGGGCCCTTGAGTACCACTTGGAAGACACCCCCACCCCACCCCCCACTCCGGCCACTCCAACAATATATAAATAAAAGTTTCCCATCTTAACTTCACTCCACTTTATTTTTTTGCAAAAAAAAGAAATCTGATATGAAATCTATGATGATGATACAGTGAAATACAGTAGCTCATCAGGACAATGATGCGGTGAAATACAGTCACTCATCGGGACAATGATGCAGTGAAATATGGTGTCTGGCTTGCCTGGGAGACTTACTGTACTGCAGGGACTGAGAATCATTTGAGGGTCTCAGGAACCCCCAAACTCCAGTATTTTATTTTAACTGAACTTTATTTTATTTTATTTTAGCTGAAATTCATCCCCTTATTATTGCACAACCTATTTTACTTTTCCACCAAACTGACCTCAGTTACTTGCTCATTCTGATTTCCTGGGAGGCTCCAATGTTCCCTGATATTTCAACACACTCCAGGGAGACACTCTGGGGCTTAGGGGCCACGCCAGGCTGTGCTCAGGGACCCCACCTGGCTCTGTGTTGCTCTCAGCGGTGCCCCGGGGGATTGATCCCAGGCTCTGCTCCATCTCCCAGTTGTCTGCCCTGAGTTTTCGGGAACTGAAATTCATCCCCTTATTATGCAACCCATAATATTCATTTCTAAGAATTGTTCACTGGGAACTTTTCCCTGGAGATTGAACCCTGAACCGTGACTCTCATTGTGCTTGAGTTACAAGCCGGGGCTAAGAATGAGAATTGGCAGGTCCTTAGCTAAATCTTATGGCCCTGATGGACACACCACTTGGACGGTCCATCCAGAGTAGAGCGTGAGCTTGTGACTCTCTGAGACTCAGACTCTTCCTAGATCACATTCCATTTTGTGGAGACTTGGGTTTGTGGGCGAATATTTTATTATTATTATTATTATTATTATTATTATTATTTGCTTTTGGGGTCACACCTGGCGATGCACAGGGGTTACTCCTGGCTCTGCACTCAGGAGTTACTCCTGGCAGTGCTCAGGGGACCCTATGGGATGCTGGGAATCGAACCCGGGTCGGCCGCGTGCAAGGCAAACGCCCCACTTGCTGTGCTATCGCTCCAGCCCCGGTTTTGGAACTTTAAAAACAAGGTGGGTGAAGAGGGCTGGAGCGATAGCACAGCGGGGAGGGCGTTTGCCTTGCATGCGGCCGACCTGGGTTCGATCCCCGGCATCCCATAGGGTCCCCCGAGCCCCGCCAGGACTGATTCCTGAGTGCAGAGCCAGGAGGAACCCCTGAGCATCGCTGGGTGGGACCCAAAAAGCAAGATAAATAAATAAATAAAATAATAATAATAATAATAATAATAAACATGGGGCTGGAGCGATAGCACAGCGGGGAGGGCGTTTGCCTTGCATGCGGCCGACCCGGGTTCGATTCCCAGCATCCCATAGGGTCCCCTGAGCACTGCCAGGAGTAACTCCTGAGTGCAGAGCCAGGAGTCAGCCCTGAGCATCGCCGGGTGTGAAAACAAACAACAACAACAACAACAACAATAATAATAATTAATAACACGCCAAGTGAGAAATTCCCAGGTGGCACCAGAAGCCATAAAATAAAAGATAAAAAAAAATCATCTCTGATATCACCCATTCTGGTTACCAGTTTCCTGCTGTGATTTTTCCACCTGCAGGTCCGGGGGGGAAGGGGAAGGACGTCCCCAGGGCTTCCCCCCAAGAGCCCGGCCCCGGAGGGCTGCATGGAGCCAAGCGTGGCTCTTCCACGGGGGCTCAGACCACCAGCAGAGCTGCAAGAGGTGGCCACGGGCAGCAGCGCCCGCCTCCTTCTGGGCTCGCCGGGGTGGCTGAGTTCATGCCTTTTGGCCTCTGATGAAGTCAGACCTGTTGGCAACAAGCCCGTCCTCCCCGGGAGGGCTGTGGGGACATGGGGATCATGTGTTTCCTGCACATACGCAGCTGCCTCAGGAGCTCAGGGGGCTGCAGGGTCCCCGGGTGGGGTTCGGCCTGGGGCTGAGAGCTGCTTCCTGCCCACTGCATGCTTTAGGGCAGAGGGAGGGTACGGGCCCAAGCGCAGTGACCCAAGTTCAGCCCTGGCACTCTGTATAACCACCTCGAGCCCTGCAAGGAGTGAGCCCTGAGAACAGAGCTGGGAGTGAGTCCTGAGCACAGAGCTGGGAGTGAGTCCTGAGCACGGAGCTGGGAGTGAGTCCTGAGCACAGAGCTGGGAGTGAGCCCTGAGCACAGAGCTGGGAGTGAGCCCTGAGCACAGAGCTGGGAGTGAGCCCTGAGCACAGAGCTGGGAGTCAGCTCTGAGCACAGAGCCAGGAGTGAGCCCTGAGCACAGAGCCTGTAATCAACCCCATCAAAAAATGGGGCAACGAAATGAACAGAAACTTTCTCAAAGAAGAAATCCGAATGGCAAAAAAGCACATGAGAAAATGTTCTACATCATTAATCATCAGGGAGATGCAGATCAAAACCACAATGAGATACCATCTCACACCTCAGAGACTGGCCCACATTCAAAAGAACAAAAGCAACCGATGCTGGCGTGGATGTGGCGAGAAAGGGACACTCCTTCACTGTTGGTGGGAATGTCAACTGGTTCAGCCCTTCTGGAAAACAGTATGGACGATTCTCAAAAAATTAGAAATTGAGCTCCCATTTGACCCAGCAATACCACTCCTGGGAATATATCCCAGAGAGGCAAAAATGTATAGTCGAAGTGACATCTGCACTTGTTTGTTCATTGCAGCACTCTTTACAATAGCCAGAAACTGGAAGAAACCTGAATGCCCAAGAACAGATGACTGGTTAAAGAAACTTTGGTACATCTACACAATGGAGTACTATGTAGCTCTTAGAAAAGATGAAGTCATGAAATTTACATACAAGTGGTACAACATGGAAAGTATCATGCTAAGCGAAATGAGTCAGAAAGAGAGGGATAGACATAGAAAGATTGCATTCATCTGGGGGATATAAAGTAACAAAGTATGAGATTAATACCCAAGAATAGCTGAGATCAGCACCAGGAGGATTACTCCATAACTTAGAGGCCAGCCGGGTATCCTAGAGGAAAGGGCAGCTCAGATAGAGAAGGGAGCACCAAATAAAGCGTGTTCGGAGGATCCTCCCAGGAGGGGAGATGCATGTCGAAAGTAGACTATGGACTGAACATGTTTGCCACTCAATGCCTCTTTTGCAGACCACAACACCCAAAAGGAGAGAGAGAACACAGGGGATTGCCCTGCCACAGAGGCAGGGGGGGATGGGGGGATGGGGGTGGAGGAGATATTATCCATGGTGGTGGAAAATGGGCACTGGTGGAGGGATGGGTATCTGATCATTGTATAATCGAAACCCAAGCACAAAAAATTGTAAATCTACAATTGTACCTCATGGTGTTTCACTAAAAATAAAAAATAAATTAAAAAAAAAATAAATAAAGTGTTATTCATGTGAGATGAGACATGATTATTACCATAATGAGACCCAAGTTTAAAATAAAATTTAATTTAATTTATTTCCATTTTATTTATCTTTTTATTTTTAATTTAATTTAATTCTATTCATTTTTATTTTATTATTTTATTTTTAAAATAAAATAAAATTTATTTTAATTTTATCGTTTTATGTTTAAAATTTTGATTTCATTTTATTTGTTTTCATTTTATTCATTATTTATTTTTAAAATTAAATTGGGTTTATTTTTTATTTTATTTATTATTTTCTTTTTAGAATTTTATTTTATTTTATTTTTATTTTATTTATTATTTTCTTTTTAAAATTAAATTAGGTTTATTTTTTATTTTATTTATATTTTATTTTTTAAATTTCATTTTATTTTATTTTCATTTTATTTATCATTTTATTCTTTAAATTAAATAAGGTTTTTTTTTTGTTTATTATTTTATTTAGTTTTTGATTCAATCTAGTTTTATTTATTATTAATTTTATTTAATCGTATACTTTCAATTCCAGAGTGGAAAACTTATATCTATAAATGAGAATATTTAAATATTGTATCGAACGGTCTTAATTCTCTTACTTACAAAGGTGAAAATCACGTAGCAATCACCAACTAGCCCTTACTGATCCATTCTCTGATCATTCCACTTGCCAGTTCTTACCGTGCTGTTGGAATAAGCAATAGAAAGTCACTGTGTCAATGCGGAAGGGGGCAGGTTGGGTTGGGCGGGAAACTGGGGTAGTATTGGTGGAGGGAAGGTCCCACGGGTGGTGTTGAAACAACCAAAAGCTCGGAACAGCTTCTAGTGAGGAACTTAAAATTTAATTTAATTAATTTCTATTTTATTTATCTTTTTATTTTTTAATTTAATTTTATTTTATTCATTTTCATTTTATGTATTATTTTATTTTTAAAATAAAATAAATTTATTTTAATTTCATTTATCATTTTATTTTTTTAATTTTTATTTCATTTCCTTTTTTATGATTTTTATGATGCTTTTTATAAAAATCCGTTAAAAAAAAACTTGACCCTGGCCCTGGAGTGTGCAGGGAGCAGTGCAGGGTCCCCCAGGAAAGAACGGGCAGGGGGCTCCCTGGGGTCCCCGAGGTGGCTTGTGTGGGGGGGGGCTTGCCGGGGTCCGGCCAGGACCCCTCTAGCCTGGCAGGGGGTCTGGTTCTGCAGGTGGAGCTGGCGTGGTGCAAGGCTGCACCCTACCCCGTCTGCCGGGCTTGCATCAGTCATGAGCACCCACATGCCCTCGCCTGCACCCATCACCTACCATGCACCCATCTCGGGGCGGGGGGCGTCCCCAGAAACTGGCCCCCAGGCAGAGAGGAACAAGGGGTGATTCCTCCTCGTCCTCGGCACTGGTGGAGGGGGGGTGGCGGAGGAAGCGGAGAGAAAGCAAAGAAAGAAAAAACTCTTAAATAAATAAATTTTTTTAAAAAAAGAATGTCACTGTTAAAATAAATAAATGTGGTCTGGGGCGATAGCACAGCAGGGAGGGCGTTGGCCTGGCACGCGGCCGACCCGGGTTCGATTCCTCCATCCCTCTCAAAGAGCCCGGCAAGCTCCCGAGAATATCCCACCCGCACGACAGAGCCTGGCAAGTTCCCCGTGGCGTCTTCGAGATGCCAAACACAGTCACAAGTCTCACAACAAGAGACGGGACTGGTGCCCACATGAGCAAATCGATGAACAACAGGAGGACAGTGACAGTGAACTATCAACATAAATTTGTATTATTATGGCAAAATCGTCTCATCAGTGACTTTTTTTCCCTCTTGGTCACTGCCTTTTTTGTGGCTTTGGGTTTGTGGGATCACACCCAGCGGCGCTCAGGGCTGACTCCTGGCTCTGTGCTCAGGGATCACACCTGGCAGGTCTCGGAGGACCAGATGGGATGCCGAGGATCGAACCCGGGTCTGCCACATTCTAGGCAAGTGCCCGGCGCTGTCCTGTGGCTCTGGACTCAGCCACTGGCTTCTTGATGGGTTCTCAATTTGGAAGGATCTGGAACAATCTTCCGTAAATGGGACTAAAGCCCAGTCTCTAGACCTTGCTCTGGGCCCTCCTGAGGCCGTCAGTCCTGAGCTGACCTGGGACTCAAAGCCCGGTAGAACACAGAACCGTCAAGATTGGATCTCAGGGCTGGTAACTCCCCGCCAACAGGATGTAGCACTGTCCTCCCGTTGTTCGTTGAGTGGGCACCAGGAACATCTCCATGGTGAGCCTTGTTGTGACTGTGTTTGGCATCTTGAAGACGCCACGGGGAGCTTGCCAGGCTTTGCCGTGCGGGCGAGATACTCTCGGTAACTGGACGGGCTCTCCGAGAGGGATGGAAGAATCGAACCTGGGGCGGCCACGGTAAGGCAAACGCCCCAGCCCAATACATACATACATACAGAACAAAGCAATTAGCTGTTACTTTCTTTCCTAGAACAAAGCAATTAGCTGTTTCTTTCTTCCTTTTTTTTTTTTTTTTTTTTTTTGGCAGGGGACAGTCATACCCAGCGATGTTCAGGGCTGACTCCTGGTTCTGCACTGAGGAACCACTCGTGGCAGTGCTTGGGAGACCCTATGGGATGCGGGGGATCGAACCCAGGTCAGCCGCATGCCAGGCCAACACCCTACCTGCTGTGCTATTATTGCCCAGGTCCCTGGTTCATCACTCTTGATTGATTGATTGATTGATTGAGTGATTGATTGCTTTTTGGGTCCCACCTGGCGATGCTCAGGGCTGACTCCTGGCTCTGCACTCAGGAATCACTCCTGGCGGTGCTCGGGGGACCCTAGGGGATGGTAAGGATCGAACCCGGGTCGGCTGCGTGCCAGGCAAACGCCCTCCCCGCTGTGCTCTGGCTCCGGACCGATTCCTGACTTACTTCTGGGCGTGCAAAGGTACTTTCTTTCCACCTCCACCGCTGGGGTTCGTCTGATGTAAGTTCAAGCAACAACCTTGGAGCCTCCTGGGAGGCCAAGTCCCAGGCAAAGGCGATTCGGTTTGTTCTGGAGTGTCTCAGTGGGGATTTAGACATAGCGTTAGTCATCCTATTCCCTGGAAGGGCCCAGGAACGCTTATCTCCCCGAGACGCCTCTGTTAAGCGTTAAGCCCCCAGATTTCTGTCTTTCTTGGAGTCAGTCATTCCAGGAAAAAAAAGAAAAAAAGAAAAACGACACAAGTTGCTTTTCTGATCAGCCTCCCTCCAGAGAAAGTGACCCCCTGACTTCCTCAGTGGCCCAGAGGAGTCTTCCTTGGTCCTTTTTCTTCGTGACCAAGCGAGTCTGATGCAAACTGCCCCCCCTGAGCCCACCTGCTGACCCCAGCCCCATCCTACTCTTTCTCCACGATTCTCGAATCTTCTGGGCATCGCTTTCCTGATGTTCCAAGTTCTGCCTCTCAGATTCAAACGGCTCCTTTGCTCCTGAGGGTTTTTTGTTGTTGTTTTTAATTGTTTTAATTTTATTAGGTAGTGCACAATATTCGATGACAGTGAATATTCCAACGCCCATCCTACCACCATGACCCCTTCCCACCACCCAACTTGGGATGTTTCCCTCCCCAGCCCCAATTCCTGTCCCAAGGCACAACCGAAATGATATATTTTGTCCTGTCTGTTATGGAAGACGGCTGAAAATGCTTCAAAAGGATCCCTAGAGGAGACAGGCTGAAGAATGTTCTATTTGGGCAGGAGCCATTAAGACGTTCGATGTGGGGGCTGGAGCGATAGCACAGCGGGGAGGACGTTTGCCCTGCACACGGCCAACCCGGGTTCGATTCCCAGCATCCCATAGGGTCCCCCGAGCACCGCCAGGAATAATTCCTGAGTTCATGAGCCAGGAGGAACCCCTGAGCATCGCTGGGTGTGACCCAAAAAGCCAAAAAAAAAAGACATTCTATAGGATATCACTAACATGTTGTTAAAGGTTGGGTGATGTGAGCTGTTGTGTGTGTGCATATATATATATAATATATATCTCTGAAACTATGTCTATATGCATGTATGCAGGGACAATTTACAATTTTATTCACCAACCATCAGGTGGCATATATTATATAGAATATGTGAATTTGCATGTATAAATTAGCACTCACTCTCCTCCCGTTCATCGATTTGCAGTAACGTCTCCATTGTGAGGTTTGTTGTTACTGTGTTTGGCATATTGAATACATCATGGGGAGCCTGCCAGGCTTTGCCGTGTGGGCGAGATATTCTCAGAAGTTTGTCAGGCTCTCTGAGAGGGGCAGAAGAATCGAACCCTATATACATATGTATATATATGTATATGTATATATATATATCACGATCACAATCATCCTGTTGTTCGTCGATTGCCTCGAGCAGGCACCAGTAATGTCTCCTTCATCCTAGCCCTGAGATTTTAAAAGAGCCATTTCAAGGCTCTTTCAGGGTTAGGAGAATGAGACCCATCATTGTTACTGGTATTTGGCATATTGAGTACAACATGGGAAGTTTGCCAGACTCTGCCATGTGGGCAGGATACTTTTGGTAGCTATATATATAGAGATATTTCCCTCTATGATTGGTTGCCTACTATTTGAACCCCATCCAATGTGGTGTAGTACTCATGGATAGCGATGTGTCCAGGAATATGGTCACTCCTACGTGAGGCTTGGCCCGAGCGTGTGGAGAGTGGTCTTGATTGAGCCTGGCAGCGGTTGAGTTCTGGAGGTTTTTGGTCCCTTGGGGCGGGGAGGGGTCTCAGCTTGGCACCGGGTCCGATGGCTAGGCTATGGTGGGTGTCATATTATGCTCCCTTCTGGAGAGTCTCCTGCCCCCGTGCCTGGCTGTCCTTGCTGGGGCCCCTTGGAGGGAGGTGGGTTGAGTTTCCCTCCCCACCCTGAGCAGAGCTCCGGCAGCCTCCAGAACTGACCACAACCATGCTGAGACCACTCTCCACATGCCTGAAGGTACCAGCAGAGGAACAAAGGCATGCAGGTCCCAGGGCTAAGATCTCCAAGCCTGCTCGGAACGGGGCTGAGCATCCTCCACCCAGATCCTCCATCTTCCAGTAGGCGGGGGTCACACCCACCAACTGCCCCACAGCGCTGTGTAATCCCGTCAACGGCCAAGACCCAGAGACTATAAAACCCAGCTCCCAGAAGTGCGCGGCTGCATTTGTGGCCACATGACATCTTATTATCTTGTTCTTACTTTGGACAACCTGGCAGGCTACCGAATGTAACATGCCCACACACAGCAGAGTCTGGCAAACTCCCCGTGGCGTCCCCAATATGCCAAATACCAGTAACAATGATGGGTCTCATTCTCCTAACCCTGAAAGAGCCTTGAATATGGCACTTTTTAAAAAATCTCAGGGCTTGGACGAAGGAGACGTTACTGGTGCCTGCTCAAGGCAATCGACAAACAACAGGATGATCGTGATCGTGATCTGGGAGAAAAAACCGTGTGATCTGGATGGTGGCCCAAGAGGGGGTTACCTGGAGCCAGCAGGAGGTGGCTTAAGGCGTGACCCCTGGGTGGTCCGCATGAGGGTATGTTGGATTTCACCCTCCTCCCCCAAGAAGAGGGGTCCTGATGCCTTTCTGGGTGACCTGGCGCACAGGATGGATCAGCATACCCCAGCCCTGCCCTTTCTGTGCCTCTGTTGTTTATACACCTGCCTCGGTTGGCGTTTTCCCTGACAGAAGCCAGAGCCCCTGTGGACCAGCCTCCCAACTCAGGCCTCCTGGAAGTTTTCAGGGAAGACACGGTAGCAACTCCTCTGGATTCAAAGTCCTTCTGCTGAAATCTCTCAGCTCCGTGCTACCAACATAAACACCGCTACGACTACTTCCTCTGGAAACGGGTTCCTTCGGAATATTCCTTTCTTCGTTTCCATTTTTTAAAGTGTATTTGTTTTAATATTTTGCTTTCACTCTTTATAAATTATAAATGTATAAAGTATATTATGTCTAATATATAAAAATATAGATATAATTAGGGAAAGTTTTCACCAGTGAAGAATTTTTTTTTTTGGCTTTTTGGGTCACACCTGGCAATGCTCAGGGCTGACCCCTGGCGTGCACTCAGGAATTACTCCTGTCAGTGCTCGGGGGACCCTATGGGATGCTGGGAATCAAACCTGGGTGGGCTGCGTGCAAGGCAAATGCCCTCCAGGCTGGGCTATGGCTCTAGCCCGCCTTCCCTCCCTTCTTCCTTCCTTCCTTCCTCTCTCCTTCCTCCCTCCCTCCCTCCCTCCCTCCCTCCCTCCCTCCCTCCCTTCTTTCTTTCTTTCTTTCTTTCTTTCTTTCTTTCTTTCTTTCTTTCTTTCTTTCTTTCTTTCTTGGTCACACCCGGCAATGCTCAGGGCTGACTCCTCATTCTGCACTCAGAAATTACTCCTGGCAGTGCTCAGGGGACCCTATGGGATGCTGGGGATCAAACCCAGGTCAGCCGCATGCCAGGAAAACATCCTACCCGCTGGGCTATCTTGCCAGTCCCCCAGTGAAGAATTTTGATATAGGGTCCAGGGCCATAGGATAGCAGGGAGGGCGTTGGCCTTGCAGGCAACTGACCCAGATTCAATGGCCGGCATCCCTTAGGGTCCCCTGAGCACCACCAGGAGTGACCCCTGAGTGCACAGCCAGGAGTCAGCCCTGAGCACCTCAGGGATTGGTGGTGGGGTGTGTGGCCCCCAAGCCAAAAATCAAAGTTTATTCAAATCCACCTGGAGTTCTTGGTCAGTACCAGAAAAATTCTCCTCTCCCACAAGAAGTTGATTTTGCCTGAAATAGCCTTAAAAAGTAAAGCAAAGTCACTGAAAATTTGGGGGTTGTTTTTTAAGAATGCAGCACAGTTCTGCTTTATCTGGGAGGGCCAGCCTCTGGGGTACTGGGGGCTACCCCTGGGAAGGGTGCTCTGTGTCCTGGGGTCCCAGCCCCCACTTTGTACTCTGGAGAAGCCCACGTTCTCTCCTGAACCCAGGTTCCTCTCCTCCCCTCCCTTCCCCTCCCCTTTCTCTCTTTCTCTCCCTCTCTCTTTCTAAATTTCTTTCAATAAAATATGCTCTGTTTCACTTAAGTGAATAAACAACTACACTTCAAGCCCTGACACAAACCAGATCCGAGCTCAGAGCTCACGGTTTCTGGAAACTTAGAGGCGGCCTGGCCACCGAAAGTCGAACAGGGAAATTCACGCTAAGCAACAGAACAATCAAAGTGGGGGGAAACTGGGCAACGAGAGCAGGAGAGATGTGTTATTTGGGGGCTTGAGATGCTTCCCTTAGGGCTGGAGTGACAGCACAGCGGGGAGGGTGTTGGCCTGGCATGCAGCAGACCCAGGTTCGATGCCCGGCATCCCACAGGGTCCCCTGAGCACCGCCAGGAGGGATTCCTGAGTGCAGAGCCAGGAGCAATCCCTGAGCATCGCCGGGTGGGACCCAGAAAGGAAAAAAAGGTGCTTCCTTTGCAGAGTTTGACTCCTGGCAGCCCAAACGATCCTCTGAGCCCTGCCAAGAAGATCCTTAAGCACGGAGCCCTACGCACAGCCAGGCACGACCCCAAACAAGCCAAATAGACAAAACCCAGGTGAAGGAAGGATAATGCCTCTGAGATCTGAATAAGACGTGGCCATATCACGGATGTTAACATCGCTGAGGAAATTATATTTCTTAAGGGCTGGAGCGATGGCACAGCGGGGAGGGTGTTGGTCTGGCACGCGGCCGACCCGGGGTTCGGTTCCCAGCATCCCCTAGGGTCCCCCTGGAGCACCGCCAGGAGTGATTCCTGAGTGCAGAGCCAGGAGTCAGCCCTGAGCATCGCTGGGTGGGACCCTCCCCCCCAAAAAGAACAAAAAAAGAGTGGAAAGTGTGTGTGGAGCTGAGTGTGGGTCAGAGAGAGAAGGGACCAGGGTGACAATTATAGCATCATAGCTGGGAAGGGTCACGCTGGACAAGAGCTAGGGTTAAGGGAGGTAAAGGAATATTCTGGATAACCTTTCAGGATCAATATTGCAACCACAAAGCTTAAAAGGAGAGAGAGAGAGAGAGAGACAGAGACAGAGAAACAGAGAGAGACACACACAGAGAGAGAGAGAGAGAGAGAAGAAAAGTACCTTCCATAGAGATGGGTGGGGGGTGATGAGAGGGACCCTGGGGACCCTGGTTCTGGGGAATGTGCCCTGGTGGAGGGACGGGTGTTGGAACACTGTATGACTGAAACCCAACCATGGACAGCTTTGTAAAAATAATTAATTAATTAATTAATTAATTAAAAGAAGAAAAGGGTGGAGAGTGTTTCTGGGCCTAAGAACAGGAGGTCTCGGAGAAGGCTTTTTTTTCTCCTTTGTCCTCCTATCGTTGGGGCTTGGGAAATGAACGTTCAACATGAGGAACCAGTTAGAACCTCATTAGTGTTCAGTGGGTTTTCCAAAGGACCAGGTTGGGGATTGAGCTTATTTGGGCATTAGGGAGAGAAGTGGGGACAGACATAGAAGGATCGCACTTATCTGTGGAATATAAAGTCACAGAATGGGAAACTGACACCCAAGGACAGTAGAGATAAGGGCCAGGAGGATGGCCCCACGGCTTGGAAGCCGGCCTCACGGGCTGGGGGAAAAGGCAGCTGGGATGGAGAAGGGACCACTCAGTGAAGGATGCTTGGAGGGCTCGCTCGGGGTGGGAGATGCGTGCTGAAAGTAGGTTATGGACCAAATGTGAGGGCCGCTTAGTACCTGTATTGCAAACAGTAACACCCAAAGGAAGAGAGAGAGTAAGAGGGAATGCGCCTGCCACAGAGGCGGGGGATGGGGTGGGGATGGCCAGAGGGATACTGGGAACATTGGTGGTGGAGAACGGGCACTGGTGGAGGATGGGTGCTCGATCACTGTATGACTGACACGTAATCACGAAAGTATGTAAGTCTGTATCTCATCGCGATTCATTAAAAAATATTTAAAGAGAAAAGAAAAAAAGGAAGAGATGTGATGGAAAGAAAATAGAAAACTTATACCACAAAAACCTCCACGTCCTCAAGGATATTAAGCAAAAACAAAAGTTTTTTTTAATTTGGGGGCCCCCCACAGCCATGCCCAGTCTCACTCCCGGCTCTGTGCTCAGGGGTCACTCCTGGCACGACTCAAGGGACCGGTTTCGATTGCCGGGGATAGACTCTGAGCCAGCTCCGTGCCAGGCAAGTGCCCTCCTTGCAAGATTCTCCAACTCCAGGGCCAGGGCTTCTGGGTTACCCCCGACTCACAGGTGTGACCTGCGTGGGGTCCCTGAGCCCTCCCTGACTCACGCCCACCACTGGCGAGATTACCTGTTTAATCACCCAATCCCTCAAACACTCACACCTTCTTTTGGTACACACTCGTAGGTAAGCTAGTCACCCCCCATGCTTCCTCCTCACTCCCACTTTTCTCTTTTTTTATGGGCTGGAAAGTCCTTGAAATGACGGGATTAACTTAATTCTGCACTGTCTTCTGTGCGCAGAGGAGTCTAATCCTCTTGGAAAGTAATCAAGATAAACATTTCCTCGAGTGGTATCAAGAAAAGCTGAAATTCAAATCCTCCCCACCCAGCTGCCCCTAGTGAGGATTCTAGGAAGACTCCTGCCCGAGATGGGGTGAGCCTCTGTTTTCCTGTTAAATCCTCCTTTTTCTCTTCCTCCTCATCCTTCATTCTGTTGCTTAGAAATGATAAAGACCAGGGACGTGCCCATAAATACGGGTTTGTGGGAGCTTGGGTCTGCTCTGCCAAGTGCATGGTCCCATTGAGCACTGCTGGTGTAATCTCCCCCCCCCCATACAAAGAAGAAGAAATTTTAAAAAATGAATATTTCAGGCAGGAACCACCTGCCCCCGCACCTGGCTGTCTTCACCCGGGCCCCTTGGAGGAGGGCGGGTTGAGTTTCCCTCCTCACTCCCAGAACCCCGGCAGCCAAAAACCTCCAGAACCCAATCGGCACCATGCTCAAGGCCACTTTCCACACGCTCAGATGAGCCTCACCCATGAGGGAACCGGCAGAGGAATCCAGGAATGTGGGTCCCGGGGCTGAGATCTCCAAGCCTGCTCGGATCGGGACTGGGCCTCCTCCCCTCAGATCCCCAGTTTTCCAGTAGCCTGGCAGTCACACCCACAAACTGCCCCCGGCGCCATGAAATCTCATCAACTGCTAAGATCCAGAGACTTTATAATTTTATAAACAAGCTCCCAGAAGAGAGCAAGGCAATATTCCCTGGAGCGATCTCGTATAGTCTTGCCCACTGATCTACCTACAGCAGCACACATGTGTTTGGTTTTAACATATTTTTTTGTGTTCTTTGTCCCTCTCGGAGAGCCTGGCAAGCTACCGAGAGTATCCCACCCGCATGGCAGAGCCTGGCAAGCTCCCCGTGGTGTATACAATATGCCAAAAACAGTCACAATAACGGGTCTCATTCCCCTGACCCTGAAAGAGCCTCCAATACGGCACCGTTGAGAAAGACGAGTAAGGAGAGGCTGCTAAAATCTCGGGTCTGGGACAAATGGAGACGTCACTGGTGCCCGCTTGAGTAAATTGAAGAACAACGGGATGATAGTGACGGTGACAGTGATACAGTTAAGGGGTCAGGGATGTGCCCAAAAGGCTTGGGGCTTGTGGGATCTTGGGTCTACTCTGCCTGTTTATGGTCCCCTTGAGCCCTGCTCAAAGATGAAGAAGGGTGGGATGGGGGAGTGGGGGATGGGAGGGATACTGGGACCCGTAGTGGTGGAAAATGGGCACTGGTGGAGGGATGGGTGTTTGATCATTGTACAATTGAAACCCCAAAACAAAAATTTGTAAATCTACAACTGTACCTCGTGGTGTTTCACTCACAAAGATTTTTTTTTTAAATGTAAACGATGGAGAATGGGCACTGGTGGAGGGATGGGTACTGGATCATTGTATAACTGAAACCCAAGCACAAAAATTTGTAAGTCTACAACTGTACCTCCTGGTGTTTTACTAATAAAAATGTTTTTTAAAAAATGTATATTCCAGGCCTCCATTAATTCAACACTGCCAGACTGAGCACTGTGGCATGAACACAGCTGAGTGACCCTGTGCATTGGTGGACGTGTTGGGACTCTCAACCATGATCCTTCCACAGTTCTGGTTCCGGGTCAGAGGGCATTCCTCCTCCTGGGAAAGAGAATGGAAAGGTTGCTTGGAAACTCTTCTTTGTCTCGGTCCCACCCTATTCCACTCCTTCAGGACGTTGGTCACAGGTGGCATCACGGATCAAGGGCTCGAAGTCAAAGGAATGCTACTCCAGATTGGAGACTGCCTTCCCTCTGTAAGATGGAGTAAGTATGAAGTAATAACCAGGACGGTCCGGGAGAGCCTTCCCGGGAATCAAACCAAGCTTCCGTTGAAAGGGGCTGAAATCCTCCAGATTCTGAGTCTGGGAGGCTCCTGACCCTATGTTGTGTAGTAAGGGGGCACACCTGACCGATCGTTTATGTTGTAAATGCTCTCCTGACTCGGAAGACTAACTGAATCAGCCGGTGACTTCACTCAGAGAGAAAAGCATCTCTCTGATGATGATGAGAATGGACCCATGGCCAGTTATTAAGAAAATAGGGCTGGAGCGATAGCACAGCGGGGAGGGCATTTGCCTGGCACATGCCGACTCAGGTTCGATCCCCAGCATCCCATAGGGTCCCCCGAGCAACGCCAGGAGTGATTCCTGAGTGCAGAGCCAGGAGCCAGCCCTGAGCATTGCCAGGTGGGACCCAAAAAGCAAAAGAAAAAGAAAGAAAAAATAACCCAGGGCTAGGGGAGAGAGAGTATGTGGGATTGAACAGTTTTGAATGTAGGCAGTCAACTCTGGTTTGATCCCCAGAACCATATATGGTCCCTAAACACCACCAGGGTCACTGCTAAGTACAGAAGTAGGAATAACTCCTGATCACTCAGGGGTGTGTCCCAAATCCCGCGCCACACACCAAACAGACCAGATGTTTCTCTCCCAAACACCCATAAATACAGAATAGCACTAAGTATGGATTTTTACTCACTAATAAGTGTGTAGGGCCGGAGCGATAGTACAGCAGGGAGGGCGTTTGCCTTGCATGCAGCTGACCCACGTTCGATCCTCGGCATCCCATAGGGTCCCCCGAGCACTGCCAGGAGTGATCCCTGAGTGCAGAGCCAGGAGTCAGCCCTGAGCATCACCGACTGTGACCCCCAAAAAAGCAAAATATAATAATAATAATAGCATGCAGAATCTCTATGGATATTAATGGAAGGAAACCTCTTAGATTGGTGGATTCTTTTGTTTATCTGTTTTTGGGGGCAGGCCTCAATAATAAGTAGAGTAGAGGACTCCAGTTTCTATTTCCGATGCTTCCAAAAATAAAGGAAAATTATATGTCCAACAAAAGATAGATGTCTAAGTTAGTAGTTCACCTTTTTTTTTCCTGTTTTTCTTTTTTGGGGGCTGGGTGGTAACACCCAGCAATGCTCAGGGCTGACTCCTGGCTCTGCACTCAGGAATCACTCCTGGTGGTGCTGGGGGACCCTATGGGATGCCGGGGATGGAACCCGGGTCGGCCGCATGCCAGGCTAATGCCCTCCCCGCTGTGCTATCACTCCAGCCCCAACAGATAACTCTTTCAATCAGGTTTGTGGTTCATGAGAGGAAAGGTTTGCTATCCATCCAGAAGGTTCTATGGCTGGCCCTGAGCTGACAGCATCTTCCCCATCCCCTCCCAAGGAACTAAGAGATGCAGGAGTCCCCGCCCATATGCTCAGGGAAGATTCCCAATTTCCCCTGCCTCCGGCCAGAGTTCTGAAGGGGGAAGTGGTGCGCCCAGCCCTGCCCTGAGGACTCTGTGAACGCCTGGGAGGGGTCAGGGACCAGCCCTCAGTGCCTGCAGGAGAAGTTTCATGTAAAGTTAATGAACCCATAGACCGTGTCCAGACAGCATGCCGGGGCTGGCAGTGTTTTGGAAACAATCACAATCACTCATGGTTTTGCATTTTTTTCTCAGTACTGTGATGTCTCTTGAAAAAAAGTCATTTGTTGTTGTTACCTGAGTAACAATCTTCCTGCAGATTCTTATGAATCACTCTCGCTTCAATCCAAAGCACTGCCCGATGTTGAGTGAGTTTAGGGCTAAGTGCCTGGCAAGCTCCCCATGAGGTATTATTTGATATGCCAAACACAGTACCAACAAGTCTCACAATGGAGACATTACTGGGCCCATGCAAATCGATGAACAATGGGAGGACAGTGACAGTGACAGCCCTACACTCCAGCTATACACTCAATTGTGGAGGTATATTTCCCCCTTCCCTTGGAGGTGCTGGGTCTGATAATTGGGGGTTAGATTCATGTTAACAACTGCTGGGAATTTCAAACAGGTGCTGTGGGGTTCCCCATGACATGTGGATCGTACAAGGCGTCGGACTCAAGATCTGGGGTCTAGTAGACATCCCCTCCGCCTGCCTTCCACTTAAGTCCAAGTCCTATTCTCCAGCACCCCTACAAACGGGAACGTGGCTGCATTTATTTATTTATTTATTTATTTATTTATGTTCCTTTTTGAACCACACCAGCGGCAAGGCTCAGAGTTACTCCTGGCTCTGTGCTCAGGAATCACTCCTGGCAGGGCTTGGGGGACCCCATGGGATGCCGGGGATCGAACCCAGGTCAGCCACATGCAAGATAAATGTCCCTCCTTGCTGTGCTATCGCTCCGGCCCCCTAAATTTTCTCTTTCTCTCTCTCTCTCTCCCCCTTTTTTTTTTCTTTTTGGGTCACACCTGGAGATCCTCAGGGCTGACTCCTGGCTCTGCACTCAGGAATCACTCCTGGCGGTGCTTGGGGGACCCTAGGGGGTTCTGGGGATCAAACCCAGATCAGCTGCGCAAGACAAACGCCCTTCCCACTGTGCTATCAGTCCATCCCCAATAAAGCTCTTTCTTGACTTATCACCATGCCCTTATCTAATTGGTCCTTGATTGCCAAGAACCCAAACTTCAGGGTGACAAAAAGAGGAAGTTTAGTGGGTGTGCCCTTATTTTGCAAGTGGACAAGTGGAGACTTTCATTTTCCATTTTATTTTCATTTTATTTTTAATCACGAGTTTTCATTTTATTACAAATTATTTCTGTCCTTGCAAAGTTTATGTTATGTATTTATTTGTAGTCACTGTAGAAATTACAAAGTCAGTCATAATTGGGTCTCAGGCATGCAAGAAAATGGCATTCTTTAAAATCTCCCTCCAGATCCTTCCAGGATGGGAGAAGCATGCTGAAAGTCGACTCTAGACCAAACATGATTGTCACCCATTGCCTCTTTCGCAAACTACAACACCCAATAAGAGAGAGAGAGCAAAAGGGAATGTCTTGCCACAGAGGCAGGGTGGAATGGGGGGGATGGGGGGTGGGAGGGATACTGGGATCCGTGGTGGTGGGAAATGGGCACTGGTGGAGGGATGGGTATTTGATCATTGTATAATTGAAACCCAAGCACAAAAATTTGTAAGTCTACAACTCTACCTCATGATGTCTCAATAATATATTTTTTTTAAAAAGAAAGAAGCATACTTTTTATTACAAGATTAAAAAAATCTCCCTCCAATTTGTGACCATTCGTAACACAGTAGAATTAATCAATAATACATTGATTATTGTGTTATTTAATAATTAATCCAACTACTTGTTACTTAATTATTACAATAGGTGGTGAGGACATAGTAAAGAAAGACAATTCACCAACTCTCCAGCCAATATTTGCAGAAAAACATTAAGAAGGAACTTTCTTCCTGGTCAACACAATTGGGTGAAATTGAATACAATCATCTTGCAAAAGTCATTCTCTGTTTATTCCCACTCTGGAGAAACCCGTGTTGCCTCTTGAAAATGTATCACTCTCTCTCTCTCTCTCTCTCTCTCTCTCTCTCTCTCTCTCTGCTCTCACTTCTCTAAGAAAATTCTTCCAATAAAAATTATTCTACTTCAACTGAAAAATAAAAAAGTTGGGGAAGCTTTTTTGGCAGAAATTCCATGATGGGGGTTAGAGCGACCAGGGTTCGATCCCCGGCATCCTACAGGGTCCCCCGAGCACCGCCAGGAGTAATTCCTGAGTGCAGAGCCAGGAGTCAGCCCTGAGCATCGCTGGAGTGACCTAAAAAGAAAAAAAAAATTGAAAGTAGAAATCAGAATGGAAGGAAAGGAACAGATGGGTGAGGGCTTACGTGTATTGGTGGGTGACATGGGAATTGGGGGCTAGGTGTGATGAATCCCGTATACTCAAAACGAACCCCTGGAATTATATACTATTCTAAGCTCATGAAAACTGATTATTTTAAGACAGGAGCAATCATACAGTGGGTGGGGTGTCTGCCTTGCACGTGGCTGACCTGGGTTTGATCCCTGACACCCTATTAGGTGCTCTGAGCCCTGCCAGGATTTATCCCCGATCACAGAGCCAGGAAAAACCTCTGAGCACCCCAAAAACCAAAGAAATAAATCAATTTTCCAAAGTTGCAACAATATCTGATAATATAATATGATTAATATTATCTCAGACTCCTAATGTTGGTCTGGTTGGGATGTGTGTTTGGGTCACTGTTCATTGAATGAAGCATTTTTTTTCTTTTTTTTTTTTAATTCTTTTTTTTCTTTTTGGATCCCACCCGGTGATGCTCAAGGCTGACTCCTGGCTCTGCACTCAGGAATCACTCCTGGCGGTGCTCAGGGGACCCTATGGGATTCCGGGGATCGAACCCGGGTCGGCCACATGCCAGACCAACGCCCTCCCCGCTGTGCTATCTCTCCAGCCCCTGATTAAGCATTTCTTAAAGACAAATGAACCAGAATTAACAGTTTATCCAGGTCTGGGGGCTTTCCAGGATGCGAAATTTCCGGTGTGAAAAGCTAGGAAATTTTTGGACAAACCAGAGTCCTCAAAAACTGTGTTTTGTTGATTAGAAAAATAGCAACCGAATAGTTTACCTCAGCCTCTATTATTTATCTTAAACCTCTGTCCTTTGCTTGACAGATTGGCTGCACCTACAGATATCTTATCAAAGCTGCAGATCGGGATGTAGACAAGAATAATTTTTTGAGGTGGGGGTCACACCTGGCGATTTTAAAGCTTTTTTTTTTAGGTCACGCCTGGCGATGCACTCAGAAATTACTCCTGGTGGTGCTCGGGGGACCCTATGGGATGCCGGAGAACTTCCCCTCCCCCCGGTCTGGCCCCTTAAAGCTGCTTTTTCTAAACCTCAGCTTTGTTGAATATTATGCAGCAAAGAGCAGCTTTGAGTTTAAGGCTGCACTGCCACATTGTTAGAATTCAAGACATTCTAAGTCAAGTCACAGACGAGCCTAAGGAATGGAGGAAAGTTTGAGAGCATCAGGTGCAGCTTTGAAATTGTTTCCTTACCTGGGGGCAAGAGTCTGAACCACACCTGGTCTGTTCAGGGGCTACACCTGGCTCTGTGTTGAGGGGTGACCCCTGGCAGCACCTGGGGACTGTCACTAGCACAGTGAGTTAGGCACTTGCTTTGCACTCGGCCAACCCAGCTTGGATGGATCCTGGGACCCTACGTGGACCCCTGAGCCTGCCGGAAGTGACCCTTGAGTGCTGGGCTAGGTGTACTCCCGAAACCAAAAATTAGTTATATTAAGTTTAAGAGGGCTGGAGCGATAGCACAGTGGGTAGGACATTTGCCTTGCATGCGGCCAACCTGGCCGACCCGTGTTCGATTCCTCTGCCCCTCTCAGAGAGCCCGGCAAGCTACCGAGAGTATCTCTCCCGCACAGCAAAGCCTGGCAAGCTCCCCGTGACGTATTCGATATGCCAAACACAGTCACAACAAGTCTCATGATGGAGACGTTACTGGGCCCGCTCGAGCAAATCGATGAACAACGGGAGGACAGTGCTACAGTGCTAAGTTAAAAAAACCAGGTGTGTGGGACCCGGGGCTGAGATCTCCAAGCCTGCTCAGGTCGGGACTGGGACTCCTCCACCCAGACCCCCAGTTTTCCAGTAACTTGGCAATCACACCCACAAACTGGTCCCAGCACCATGAAATCCCATCAACAGCCAAGATCCAGAGACTATAAAACAGAGTTCTCGGAAGAGAATGATGCAGAATCTCACACGGCAGAGCCTGGCAAGCTCCCCGTGGCGTCTTCGAGATGCCAAACACAGTCACAACAAGTCTCACCATGGAGACGTTCCTGGTGCCCGCTCGAGCAAATCGATGAACCGCGGGAGGATGGTGACAGTGACACACACACACACACACAAGGCTCAACCTTTAACAGCATGTTAGTAATCTCTTATAGAAGGGCCTAATGGCCCCTGGGTTAAATACAATAATCTTCACACTCTTTCCTCTAAGGAAACTTTTTTGTAGCGTTTTCAGCGGTTTTTCATGACAAACAAGACGAAATCAATTATTTCAGTTCTGCTTTGGGGCAGGGGTTGGGGTTTGGGATGGAAACACTTGAAATAGGGTGGTGGGAAGGTGTCATGGGGGTGGTATTGGTGTTCAGAAATTAAATGTCATCAAATATTATGAACTACTTTAGCACTGTAGCACTGTTCTCCTGTTGTTCATTGATTTGCTCGAGCGGGCCCAGTAGCGTCTCCATCGTGAGACTTGTTACTGTGTTTGGCATCTCGAATACGTCATGGGGAGCTTGCCAGGCTTTGCCGTGCGGGAGAGATCCTCTCGGTAGCTGGCCAGGCTCTCCGAGAGGGGCGGAGGAATCGAACCCAGCTCAGTTGGGCCAGCTGCGCACACAAGGCAAACGCCCTACTGCTGTGCTATCGCTCCAGCCATTACAATTAATTGATTACAATTCATTGATCACAGCCAGTGAACTACTTTAGGAAACAAAAAGAAAGAAATAATAAAAAGTGAGATCTGAGCAGCCAGGACAGGGCAGAACCAAGGATCCAGTGGGAACTGCAGAAGTTTCAGGGGACAATTCGGCCATTGATCAGATGACTTGTTGAAAACTGTGGCTTGTTGTGTTCAGGTGCAAGGTCTGGACGGAGTCCTTGGCAGAAGGGGGACCCTCCAGTGGGTAATACTGAGCCCACCAGGCAGGGGGCAGCAGAGCTGGAGCTCAGGGGACAGCCCTGGCATCGGCTCTGGGGGTGGGATCAATAGATCAATAGGGCCGATCAATCAATAGTGTGGATTGGATATGCAGAGAACGGGGTGGGGGGGCATGGAGAGGGGACTGGCTGGAGGTGTCCAACTTTGAAGGGTCATTATTGGATGTATGAAATCAAGAGGACACAGGGAAATAAAACAGCCTTTGACTTGATTCATCTGAGTGGAGAAATCGTCAGTGAACTATTAGAGGGATAGATAGTCCAGCGGGGAGGGCGTTTGCTTGGCACGTGACCGACCGGGGTTCGATCCCCGGCATCCTATTGGGTCCCCCAAGCCCCGCCAGGAGTGATTCCTGAGTGCAGAGCCAGGAGTCAACCCCGAGCATCTATGGGAGTGACCCAAAAAAGCTTAAAAAAAAAAAGACAACTGGAGGTTAGTTCCAGAGCCGTGCATTTGAGAATGAGTTGTATTTTTGTCCTTCGGAGGGTTTTTGGTGGTGGGTGAGTGGAAACGGGACTGGAATGCGGCGAGAAAGGACGCCCACGGCCACGGTCACTCATGCTGGAGGATCAAGGGTCCAGGGAGAGATGGTGGAGGAAGGTCAGTGGAAGAGAAGGCCAAGGAGGCCCACGTGGACACTGGAACGGCCCAGGAGGGGAGCACAATGTTGGCCTCTCCCAGCTTCTCTGTGGCAACCCATTTCTTTGAGAAGAGGGATGGAGTTCTACCTGGCAGCTCAGGGCTGACTCCTGGCTCTGTGCTCAGCCCTGGCAGTACTCGGGGGACCTCATGGGTCCTGGGGTAAAACTGGGGTAGAGTCTCAGCCATGTGCAAGGCAAATGCCTTAATCCCTGTGCTATAACTTCGACCCCAGCTTGAACACTTTATAGAAATGATTTCACGCGGCAAAGACATACAGAAACATTCAAAATTTATTTAGAAGTGATACTTTGATTTTAAATAATATAAAAATAAACAGGTATTTATTCCAACATCTGTATATTACATAAATTAATTTAAATATAATATTTGTCCGTGGCACCAAAATATTCACACACACACACACATTTATAATTCTAGGGTTCAATCAGAAGGTAGATGTCAATAAATCACTTTTTCTTAATCAATACGTTTAATATTAACACTATTCATTCTTTAGATCATAAAACATTTCAAATCTAAGTCTTAAAAGGAAAATTCCCCTGAGTTCTCTTTAAAAAAGAAATTTCATTTTCTCCAAGAGATTTTAAATGCCTTTTAAAATAATTTATAAACACTAGTGTTCTGTAATCAGCACTTAATTTAACACAATTAAAAATCCAGTCTGAGCAGAAGCTCTGGCTGAAGGGATGAATTTTCCACAGGTCCTTCAAAAATGTCATAGAGCTCTGCCTCAAGGTAAGACTCTTCTGTGATAATGAGACCCCACATTCTTATCTGACATCTGAATACACCCAGTGAAGTCGGGTTCCTGGTATTTTGTTCACAATATTGGCTCAAGCCAATCAACGCTTCAGAGTTCACGGAACAATGCAGAGAGGTAATCCCAAAGGGATATTGATTCTGACATTTGGAAAAATGGGGGAAAAAAAGTGACAGCACACATACGCCTACTTTGTAACATCCGAGTAAAACATAAATAACGGTCTTCAATAAATTAGATAATATAATATACAGTACCAGAAATGTTGGTCGACAATGAGATGTGGAAGAGAGACCATGACCTGGGGGAACTCTTCAGGAGTTTCACTATGTGGCTGAAATGAAGACATTAGAAACTTCAGAACCCATCTAGACAGATCTAGAACCAGTCTAGAACCTGTCTGGAAATGTCTAGTGCCTGTCTAGATGGGTCTAGAATCTGTCTAGACGGGTCTAGAACCTGTCTGGAGCCCCCCAGTCATGGCGTCTAGTCCTGAGCTGAGGTTTTCTGGAAAACGGTTTCAGAAGTTCAGATAGGAACAAAGAGAGTCCAAGGAAGAGCGAGGTTAGATCTTCAAACGGAGGAAAAACAAGTCAAGGATTCTTTTTTAGCCAAAGTGGCTAAAAAGACGAGAGAAAAGGGGGTCTGAAGTAGGTAGTGGTTTCAGATGCACCGGAAGTAACAGTGTAAAATGACACCTGGCAACGGACACATCGTTTGCTTGTGACACAAGCACTTCGAGTTCCAACACCTGTTTTGGGTCTCAACAACCTGGAAACGGAAATTCAAGTAAACAGGCCTTGGCCTCATGGCCCGCGCGCCCATTTGAACTGTGTGAATACTGTCTCGGGCTGGAAGCGACAGGCCTCCGAGACCCTCTCCTCAACAGGAGCGACACCGGGAGCTGCATATAAATGAATCACAGCGGGTCCATGCAACTGTCCGTATAAATAAATAAATAGAGTCCCGGGCGCCTACAGTTCCGTACTGCGCTCCTTAATGAGGACCGTGGGGTTGAGGTCGTCCAGGCCTGAGTGCGAGGCGCTGGCGTTGATGGTGACGGCCTTGGGGAGCGCCGCGTCCTGCACGCTGAAGGCCGTGAGGGGACAGCCCTTCACGTTGTGGCAGATCAGGGACTGCAGGGAGGCCGTGTTGACGATCCGGAACCCCACCTCGCCTCCGAAGGTGCTGGGCTTCCAGTACTCGGGGGAGCAGATGGGGTTGCCCATGAGGCCCTTCAGGGAGAAGGGGGCGCCCAGCTCCACCATGGTCTCCCCGAAGATGGCATCTGGCCGGGGCTTCTCCACCAGGAGGGCAGGGTACAGTTCCATGGCATCGATGTCCCCGTAGAGAGCCTCCAACTCCGCCGCCATCTCCTTCTCTCCTGGGGTGACAGAGACACGTCAGGGCAAAATACAAGCTCCCTGGTTTGCTCAGCTGGCTCCCAATGGCTCTATGTCCAGTGGCCACTTGGCCCTGGGTGACCGTGATGATCGTTGAGATTACGATTGTTTATGACTATTTTAAAAAATTTTTCTTTTCTTTTTGGGTCATTCCTAGTGATGCTCAGGGGTTCCTCCTGGCTCTGTACTGAGGTATCACTCCTTGTGGTACTCGGGGGACCATATGGGATGCTGGGAATTGAACCCGGGTCGACCGTGTTCAAGGCAAATGCCCTCCCTGCTGGACTATCACTCCGGCTCCTGTTTTTATGACGATTATAGATTTGTTCCCAATGGTTCTACTTCCAAGGGCCACTTGGTCCGGGGTGACCGTGATGATCATTTAAATTACATGATCAAGATTGTTTATGACTATTTTTTAAATTTTTCTTCTTTTTGGGTCACATCCAGTGATGCTCGGGTTTGACTCCTGGCTCTGCACTCAGGAATTCTGCCTGGCGGTGCTCGGGGGTCTCTGTGGGGTGCAGCACCCTCCCTGCTGTGCTATTAGATGGGTCACTCAGGTCCCGGTTCTCACCTGTAAGTTCTTCGAAGGATCTGTAGGGCTTGAGCAAGAAGCGCTTGCGGTACTCATTGAAGGACTGGTACTTCATCTCCCGGCTCTGGTCGATGGATGCCTGGGCCACTTTCTGGACGGCAGGGGCCACGTTCCTTCCACCGGCGACCTGTGGGCAACGCACCAAGCATAAACCAGCAGCTAAAGGCAGAGCCAGGATTCCATTTCAGAGAAATTCCTTGGCTGCCAAGTCAGGAAGGCCAAGGCCGAGATATAAACATTTCCTGTGTACAGCACCCATGTCTCTCCTTGCAGAGGGTTCTACCCTCACTAAGGCTATAAAAGTAGATGTAAAAGTATCGCTGGTGGTGGAAAATGGGCCCTGGTGGAGGGATGGGTACGCAATCATTGTGTAACTGAAACCCAAGCACGAAAGTGTGTAAGTCTACAACTGTACCTCATGGTGTTATAATAATATAAACTAATTAAAAATATATTTTATATTTAAAAATATTTTATATTTAAATATATATTTTGTATTTATAAAATATAAATTAATTTCACTTATAATAATATATAATATAGAATAATATAAATTATTTCATTTATAATAATGTAAATTAATTTTTTTAAAGTAGATATAAAAGGATTCAAAGCATATACATTAAGAAACAAATAAAAGTTGTAAAAGAAATAAAGGTGAAAAGGTATAAAAGCTCATTAATTAAAAAATGTTAGAAAAATGTTACTCCTGACACTGATCACTCCAGTGCTCAGGGACTATGTGGTCCCAGGGGTGGAACTAGGATCAATCACATGTCAATAGCACCTTAACCCTCAGACTCTCCCTCCAGCCCTGAAAACATTATTTACTTTTTTCTTAAGCTTTTTGAGTCCCACCCACGATGCTCAGGGCTGACTCCTGGCTCTGCACTCAGGAATCACTCCTGGTGGTGCTCGGGGGAACCCTATGGGATGCTGGGAATCGAACCCGGGTTGGCCACGTGCCAGGCCAATGCCCTCCCCGCTGTGCTATTGCTCCAGCCCCATTAGACCAGCCTGCTGAGACTCACCCTGCCGGCGATCTGCCTGCTGAAAGACTCCACGAACCGGGTGAGCCCATGCTGCAGGAGCACCGAGTTGTTGTAGAGGAACTCCTGGTAGCTGTACTCCTGGCCATCGATGAGGAAACTGTCTGGCAGCAGCGGGTGCCAGTGGTAGAGTGTGTTGAACTCGGAGGCGATGCGGTTCTGGTACTGGAACTGCTGCTTGAAGAGCAGCTCCGGGTCGAACTTCAGCTTGAAGTTGTAGCCACTCAGGTGCTGCACGTAATCCTCGATCACGATCTTGATGGTTTCCCCTGGTGGCCGAGAGGGATTCAGGAAGGTCATGATAAAAATAAATGCAGTGCAGACAGGAGTCACAGCCCAGCGGGGAGGGTGTTGCCTGGCACAAAGCCGACCCCGGTTTGATCCCCGGCATCCCAAAGGGTCCCCCGAGCACCGCCAGGAGGGATCCCTGAGTGCAGAGCCAGGAGTCAGCCCTGAGCATCGCCGGGTGGGACCCAAAAAGCCAAAAATAAATAAAATAAATGTACCGATCATTGGATAACTGAAACCCAAGCACAAAAATTCCTAAGTCTACAACTGCACCTTATGGTGTTTCCCTAATAAAAATTTAGGAAAAATAAAATAAAATAAATGTACATATTAGTTTAGAGGGGGGCGGGGAATGATACCTATCCAAGCCCCCTTTCCTCCTGGCTCTGAACTCAGGTCTCTCCTGAAAGGGCTCAGAGGATCCTATGTGGTGCCAGGAATCGAACCCGGGCTGGCCACATGCAAGGCCAGGACCTTCTCCTACTGTGGTATCTTTCCAGCCCTAGTCTGGCCGTTTTTTTTTTCTTGTTTTGCTTTTTGAGTCCCACCCGGCGATGCTCAGGGCTGACTCCTGGCTCTGCACTCAGGGATCACTCCTGGCAGGGGATGCCGGGGCTCGAACCCGGGTCGGCCACATGCAAGGCCAATGCCTTCCCCGCTGTGCTATCGCTCCAGCCCCCGAAAGGTCATTTTTTGTCTGACCCCAAAGTGAAGGAGAGTTTCACCTGCTCACACCACCCAAACCCAAGGTCCATGAGACCATGCATTCGGTCCCCCGTCCCCCCGGGATCCCGGCCACCCCCGGCCCGGAGGGCGGCCCCCGGCAGCTCACCAATCAGTATCAGCCGGCTGGTCTGGAACAGCTGCTCATCCTCCCACTCTGGGTGCTCCTCCCGGAGTACGTCACACACACGGTTGTGCTCCCGCAGCCAGATGGTGGCGTACATCATGAGTCCCGGCACCATCCCGAACAACTCCTGGCCCACGGCAAAGCGCAGGTGCTCGGGCACGTGTGGGGGGTAGATCATAGACACCTGCGTGTCCCCGACGGTGGGCGGGTACATCTCTCCATCGATGATCTGAAAGGGATGGGGGTGGGGGGGACTGAGTCAGCTGGTTCAGGGCATTCCTGGCTCCCCCAGAGGCTTCATTTATTTGGGCGGTGGGTGGGGGGGGGGTGGTTACAGGCACACCCGGTGATGCTCAGGGCTGACTCCTGACTCTGCACTCAGGGATCACTCCTGGCCATGCCTGGGGGACCCTATGGGATGCTGAGGATCGAACCCGGGTCAGCCGAGTGCAAGGCAAACACCCTCCAGGCTAGTCTATGGCTCCAGACCTCCCTCCCTCCCTCCTTCCTTCCTTCCTTCCTTCCTTCCTTCCTTTTATTATTATTATTATTATTATTATTATTATTTGCTTTTTGGGTCCCACCCAGCTATGCTCAGGGCTGACTCCTGGCTCTGCACCAGGAATCACTCCTGGCGGGGACCTGGAGACCATATGGGAGGTTGGTTACACCAAGGCAAATGCCCTATTCATTATCTTATGCTCCACCCCTGTGACTCCTAATTCTCTTTTTTGTGTGTATGTTTTGTTTTTTGGGTCACACTCAGCAATGCTCAAGGGTGACTCCTGGCTCTGCACTCAGGAATCACACTGGTGGTGCTCAGGGGACCCTATGGGATGCTGAGAATCGAACCCGGGTCGGCCACGTGCCAGGCAAACGCCCTCCCCCCTGTGCTGTCGCTCCAGCCCCTCATATCATTCTTTTAAAATAATTAATTAATTAATTAATATTTTGGGGGGTCACACCCAGCGATGCTCAGGGCTGACTCCCAGCTCTGCACTCAGGGATCACTCCTGGTGGGGCTCGGGGGACCCTCTGGGATATTGGAAATCGAACCCAGGTCGGCTGTGTGCCAGGCAAACGCCCTCCCCACTGTGCTGTCGCTCCAGCCCCTCATACTAGTCTTTTAAAAATTTAATTAATATTTGAGGTTCCCACCCAGCGATGCTCAAGGCTGACTCCTGGCTCGGCACTCAGGGATCACTCCTGGCGGTGCTCGGGGGACCCTATGGGATGCCGGGGATTACACCCGGGTTGGCCACGTGCAAGGCAATGCCCTCCCCGCTGTGCTATCACTCCAGCCCCTGTAATTGCTAGCTGTTAAGGCAACATGCAACACACCTGATATTTCAGCTTTCCATCCTTGAAAAGGCGCAATTTATGTTGACGTTCCAAAGTTTCGCCGTAGACATGATTTAAGTCCACCTACAAGAGAGAGTTTATCGTTGACTTTCGATCACGCTCTTTGAACTGATGAGTCAACAAAACAATTTCTCTGCAAAGCTAGTTGATCTACACGTGATAGGAAAAGTGTTCCTTTGAGTCTCCAAAAAGTCAGGTGCTTCATCATCAGATGTTGTTGTTATTATTATTATTATTATTATTATTATTTTGGGTCCCACCCGGCGATGCTCAGGGCTACCTCCTGGCTTTGCCCTCAGGAATTACTCCTGGCGGTGTTCAGGGGACCCTATGGGATGCCGGGGATCGAACCCAGATTGGCTGAGTGCAAGGCAAACGCCCTCTCCGCTGTGAGATGGCTCTGGCCCCAGTATTAGTATTTTTGACTTGGGGGCCACACCCAGCAGTCCTCAGGGCTTACCTACTCCTAGCTTTGCACTCAGAGATCACTCCCCAAAGAGCTGGGGGGCAAAACTAGGTTGGCTGCATGCAAGGCAAGCACCATACCTGCTGTACTATCACTCCAACCCCCAGGGACTTTAGGGCGTTTGCCTTGCGGCAGCCAGCTCTGCCAAGCCGGGTTCGATTCCTCCGCCCCTCTCGGAGAGCCTGGCAAGCTACGGAGAGTATTCAATATGCCAAACACAGTAACAAGAAGTCTCACAATGGAGATGTTACTGGGCCCGCTCGAGCAAATCGATGAACAGCGGGAGGGCAGTGTTTGTTTGTTTGCTTGCTTTTTTTGGGTCACACCCAGTGATGCTCAGGGCTACCTCCTGGCTTTGCCCTCAGGGATTACTCCTGGCGGTGTTCAGGGAACCCTATGGGATGCCAGGGATCGAACCCAGGTTGGCCGCACACAAGGCAAATGCCCTCCCCACTGTGCAATCGCTCCAGCCCCACTTACTTTATTTTTAAAAAGCACAAAATGTTTCAAAAGCAACTTCTCCTCCCTATGTAAAAACCACTGTTATCCTCTTCTCTTCTTTCCTAACCCTTTATTTTGAGCATCGTTTTATTCTGTCTTATTGGGGGTCACCTCTGGCAGTGCTCAGGGCTGACTCCTGGCTCTGCGCTCAGGAATCACTCCTGGTAGGTTTTCAGGGGACCCTATGGGATGCCGGGGATGGAACCGGATCAGCTGTGTGCCAGGCCAACAATCTCCCCGCTGGGCTATCGCCCCAGCCCGGCCATAGTTTGGAAGTGGCGAACTCACCCCGTGGCCCAGGCCTTTGGTGAAGGCTGGTCCCCGCTTATGGTCCGTCTTGAAGAACTGATGGGTAAAGTGCTGAGCAAAGAAAGCGAACATCATGTTGGTGCCTTGGGGGTCCGGGATGAACTTCCGTCGGAGAAGCACCTTCTCCACCACGTCCTTGGAGGCAGGGAGCTCTTTCTTTCCTAGAAAAGTCGGCAGGGCAGAGGTCAGCGTCCCCCGAACTCAGAGAGGCCAGCGCCGACCGCACTGGGGAGAGCAGTCACTGCTCCAGCTTGGGGCATCATCTAAATGGAGCTACAGGATACTGCAGCCACGCGACATCATATGTTCTTCATAACCAGCAATAGAAAAAAACAAATTGTCTACTGTTGCCTTTTCAGCAGATCTGCGTGTTGGGGTAAAAATCCCAAATAATAATGGTGGGTCTGGTGTCGAAAGATTGAATGTGATCAAAGTAGAGAGAGGGTCATGTGGAAATCATCTGCCCCACAGGTAGGGGGAGGGTGTGGGATGGGGGGATACTGGGGTTGTTGGGGGTGGAGAATGGGCACTGGCTGAAGGTATGGGTGTTTCACTGTATGACTGAGACTTAGTCCCGAAAGCTTTGTAACTGCTCTCATGGCGATTCAATAAATAAAATGATAAAAAATGAATAAATAAATAAACCAAGCTACACAAATCGCTTCCCCCGCCCCTTTTTTGCTTTTTGGGTCACACCCGGCAATGCACAGGGGTTCCTCCTGGCTCTGCACTCAGGAGTTAGTCCTGGCGGTGCTCGGGGGACCCTATCCCTATGGCATGCTGGGAATCGAACCCAGGTCGGCCGTGTGCAAGGCAACCGCCCTACCTGCTGTGCTATCGCTCCAGCCCCTCCCTTCCCCCTCTTTCTTCCATTTTACTGAATTATTCAAGGAAATTCAAAGTCATGATTCAATGACTCCTTCGATGGGGTGAATCGGTGTTAATGCATGGACCAGAAGTATTCAGACGCACATGGTCATTTTCATAGACTAGCTTCACTGTCAGAAAAATTCACATTTTTAGAGTCTAACACCCCACAGAGAACTGTACCAAGCGGTGTGCTTCCGAGTTGGACTGAGGGGTGAGGGGGTGGCAATCTGGCCTCCACCACTACCGGGAAGCCCTTGGGGCTTGCTCCTGCTCACTCACCTTTCACACCCAGTGGAGTGGGGCAGTCGTCGGGCACAGGCGGCAGCGCCCGGGTGTAGTAGGAGAGGTTGGAGAACGCCTCCCAGCTCTTGTAGCTGTAGTGCACGTTGTAGGTCGGTGGGCTGTCAATCAAGTGCGACCTGGCTGAAATGTTTAAAGGAGAATGGTTTCATTTCTTCCTGGACGCACGAGAAATTCACCCTTCACTGTCCTTGTGGCAATACAAATCAAACTTAATCCTGATCAACCAGGGACAATCACTCCCTTTTTCAAAAACATTTGTCTTTTTAGCCTGTCACTTGCACCTCATGAAATATATATTTTAAATATTTAAAATATATATACATAGATATATGGAGGGGGGGCTTATGTCTTTAATAAGATAGAAAGCTTTTTTTTGGGCTTTTTGGGGGTCACATCTGGCGATGCTCAGGGGTTCCTCCTGGCTCTGCACTCAGGAATCACTTCTGGTGGTGCTCGGGGGGCCCTCCCTGCTGTGCTATGGTTCCAGCCCCCTAAGATATGAAGCTTTTATATACTCATTAGGGTCTGGGGCCTGAATTTTCCAAGTAGCCACCTCATATACTGTTTTTGTTTTTTTTTTTTAAATGGGGATCAGGGCTTTAATATATGGGTGGGGGGGAGGGTCAGGGCAGTTATTAAACAATATTTTCATATTGTTTATAATAATGGGCTGGAACGATAGCACAGCGGTAGGGCATTTGCCTTGCGTGCAGCCAGCCCGGCAGAGCCGGGTTCGATTCCTCCGCCCCTCTTGGAGAGCCCGGCAAGCTTCCGAGAGTATCTCGCCCGCACGGCAAAGCCTGGCAAGCTCCCGGTGGCGTCTTCGAGATGCCAAACACAGTCACAACAAGTCTCACAATGGAGATGTGACTGGGCCCGCTTGAGCAAATCGATGAACAACAGGACAGTGTGACAGTGTTATAATATTTTGTATATAATCACGATCACGATCATCCTGTTGTTCGTCAATTTCCTCGAGCAGGCACCAGTATATAATAATAAACTACAAAAATAATATTATTTTGCTTAGAATAAACAATTATTATTAACAAAATAATAAGCAAATATTAAACAATATTTTCTCAACATGTGGTTTTTTTCAGTCATGTAGGAGCACTGCTATTTATACAGCCACTGATTAAGCTGATTGAGCTGGGCATGAACTCCACATTAAATGTCCCAAACTGAACCCTACTTGGAGTTGGGGGGAGGTAGAAGGACACCATTGATCCAGGCATCACGAGAGAAAGCAACATGACTGGGATCTTGAGGGGCCAGAAAGATTGTACAGTGGTCAGGGCGCTTGCGTTGCATGTAGCAGCCGACCCGACTTCCATCCCTGGCACCAGGACTTAACCCTAAGCACCACCGGGCGAGCCCCCAAGACTGTCCTCCCGTTGTTCATCGAATTTTGCTCGAGCGGGCCCAGTAACGTCTCCATCGTGAAACTTGTTGTTACTGTGTTTGGCATATATTGAATTCGCCACAAGGTCAGAAATACGTCTGGGATTCCCTGGGTCACCCGGAGTCCTACCCAGAGCACATTGTGGTACTTACACGTCAGGACGTATTTCATGATGGCGTCTCTCAGGAAGGGGATGCTATTGATGACGTTCCACATGCCCTTGAAGTGGGTGAGTATGTAGTGCACTGTGTCAGGGGTGGGCTTCAGGGAGAGCTTGATCCAGGTCAGAAACTCGGCTGCATATAGGGAGGACGGGGGCGAACAGATGAATACCGGGGGCCCTTGGGGGGGAGGGTGGGTAGCCCACTAGGGCACCAGCCCAGCCGACTCACGTGTGGTGCAGTTCTCCCCGTAGAAGCCGGTCCGGGTGCAGTCACACCAGTAGCTGTCCACGCCTGAGCTCATGCACACACCCCGGTTCTGGCATGGGCTCGAGCAGCATGGGTTTGCTGCAGGAGAGAAGGGTGGGTCTGATTAGCAGGGGTCAAAGGCAAGGGGGGTACTGAGCCTCTCCAGGGAGCACTGAGCCTCTCCAGGGAGCACTGAGCAGCATCTCCGGGGAGCACTGAGCAGCATCTCCAGGGAGCACTGAGCCTCTCCAGGGAGCACGGAGCCTCTTCAGGGAGCACTGAGCATCTCCAGGGAGCACTGAGCATCTTTGGGGAGCACGAAACATCTTCGGGGAGCACTGAGCATCTCCGGAAGCACTGAGTATCTCTGGGGAATACCACTGTGGTCCTTGGGGGAAGGCGCTAGCCAAGCTGGGTGCCAGGCCCAGGTCTCAGCTGCTACTCTGAGCCGGGTGCTGAGGGTGCAAACCCGGGGCCCAAAGTCTGAGTATCCTCCCGACACCAGCAGGACCGGACCGACACCAGCAGGACCCGACCGACCCTGCAAACGCGCTCAGGATGCCGGCGTCCTGCTAGCGCGCTCTGACCCCGCTCAGCGCTGGGACCCCCGGTCTCAGCTCCCTCCATCCCGGTCCCGATCCACTCCGGGACCCGGTCTCAGCTCCCCCACCCCGGTCCCGGTCCGGTCCGGTCCTTACCTGCGTGTCCGAGCGCCAGCGCCGCGCACAGCAGCAGAATCAGGAACAGCGTGCGGGGCATCGGGGCGGTCCGTGCGGGCAGTGCGGGGGTTCGAAGCGGTTCTGGCGCAGGTTCGGAACGGGTCCGGGTTCGGAGCGGTGCTGGCGCAGGTTCGGAGCGGGTCCGGAGCGGTTCTGGCGCGGTCCGGAGCGCGGGCGCAGGAGCGAGTCTGGAACGGTTTCTGGAACGGTTCTGGAACGGTTTCTGGCGCGGTTCTGGCGCGGTTCTGGCGCGGCTCGGCGCGGTCCGGCGCGGCCCGGAGGTTCTGTGCGGAGCCCACGACTCCAGTGGAGCTAACGGGGCAGCGACGCTCCTTATATGCGCGCGCGCGCGGCCACGTGATCCACGGGCTCCGCCTCGGCCAGCGCTGCCCCTTGCGCAAGGGCTGACCCCCGCCGGAAGCGCCGCGGGGCGGCCCCCGCGCCGGCCGGACCCCCGCGCCGACCCCAGGCGCCGACCTCGCCCCCGGCCCCGGGGCGACCCCTTCCCCACCCCAGAGGCCCCCCGGGCGACCCCTTCCCCTACCCCGGGCATCCCCGTGTGGTCCCAGAGCTAGGCGACACCGCCAGGAACTGTCCGGGCTTGGGGAGAGGCCGGGGGTCGTCCCAGCGCCGGGCAGGGGCGCAGGGGGAGGGAGGGAGGGGAAAGGGGGTGGTTTCCCGCAGGGAAGGATTTGGGGGGCGACTTCCCTCTGCGCCTGGTGCGTCCCGTCACTGCTGGGAGAAACAAGAAGCGCCAGGTATGTTTTTTTTTCTTTCTTTTTTTTTTTTTGTCTTTTCTGCTACTTTCTGCGCAGAAGGACTCCGGCTGGGGCCACTTTGGCAAGCAGCGGGTGGAGGAGAGGCAGAGACTGGCCTGGGTACCCCGGGGTCTCCGGGCGGTTTGGGGGTCCCTCCTGTGGAATGACTTCCCTATTAAAAGGACTGACCCTCTCCCAGACCCCCCTTAATTTCCCCCCGGTGTATCTGATGATGTATCTCTTTTTAGATGTATCTTTTATTTAGATGTATCTTTTTAGATGTATCTGTTAGATGTATCTTTTATTTAGATGTATCTTTTTTAGATGTATCTTTTATCTCGATGTATCTTTTAGATGTATCTTTTGAGATGTATCTTTTATTTAGATGTATCTTTTTTAGATGAATATTAACTCCACCTCCCGGCCTGGCCCTCAGGCCCGGTGATAAGAGTTCTGCCCTCCCCCCAGACCTGGCCCCTCCTTTGTTTAGCCCAGAGATCAGATGGACAGCCCACCCCCACCCCCACGACCCCACCCAGCCGGGCTCTTAATCCTGGACCCCAATGCCAGTGTCCTGAAGCCCACCTTTCTCTGTTTTGTCCTATACCCCCCTGGACAAGATTTTTTTTTTTGCGGGGGGGGGACACACATGAGTTCCATCAGGACAGGTGACCAGCTGGGGAGTGACCCGCTGTGCTCGAGCCAGTGATTCACTTCTTTGAATAAGCAAAGTGAATTTATTTGCCAGCCAGTGAGAACCCAAAGCGAGGGACCATCATCCCCCCTCACGGGTCCTAGTGAAACGTAGTTTTATCATTATTATCATTATTATTTTTATTTCTTAGTATTATCATCATTTTTATTATTATGCCAGGCAGTGCTCAGGGCTTACTCCTGGCTCTGTGCTCAGGGCTCACTCCTGGCAGCTTTGGGGGGACCCCAGGAGGGTGACAGCGGAGAGAACCCAAGCCACGGACTAGCCAAGCGCCCTCCCCGCTGAGTTATTGCTCCAGCCCCAAAGTGACCCAGAATTCACTGGCTGGGTGCCTGGCAGGCTGCCCTGACTTCCAGGTTCCTGCTGGCCCTGGGGTGATATGGAATTAAGAAGCATTCAGTGAGAAGAATAAAAATGTCCTGAATTCTCCAAGTAAGTGGGAAAGTGGCATTGAATTTCGAATCCAGCTAGAGCACAGAGCTCCATTTGTAGATGCCTCATAGATGGGAGACGTAACACAGCGGGGAGGGCGTTTGCCTTGCATGTGGCCGACCCGGGTTCGATTCCTCCATCCCTCTCGGAGAGCCCGGCAAGCTACCGAGAGTATGCCACCCGCATGGCAGAGCCTGGCAAGCTCCCCGTGGCATATTTAATATGCCAAAAATAGTCACAACAAGTCTCACAATGGAGACGTGACTGTTTGCCCGCTGGAGCAGATCGATGGACAATGGGAGGACAGTGCTACAGTGCTCTCTTCACTCTTGGACACAGTATGTGATGCTTTATAGAAATGTGACAGCCAAAACCTCCCAGAGGAAATCCTGAATCATGGGTCGCTTTGATCCGTCACCCACAGTCTTTCCTCTGTTTAACCTACAAAACCTTCGATAAAATCTCAACATTAAGTAGTCTTTAAAAAAAAAATTCCTTTCAAGAACTCGAATCTTCCGATTCATTTTCAGTGAGTCTATGGTCCCGCCTCAGATTGTAAATGGATATTGAGAATTTCTAATTTGAGCTTGCTTAGCTGACACAGAAGAATTCAAATACTGGGGCCAAGCAGGTGACTCAGAGCACGAATTTTGCATGAGGGACTTTCAGCCTGGCGACTGCATGAGCTTCTTTTTTTTTTCTTGGGGTCACACCCACAGATGCACAGGGGTTACCCCTGGCTTTGCACTCAGGAATCACTCCTGGCAGTGCTTGGGGGACCATATGGGATGCTGAGAATCGAGCCCGGCTGGCCGCATGCCAGGCAAAAACGCCCTCCCCGCTGTGCTATCACTCCAGCCCCTGCATGAGCGTGGGTCAAAAAAATAAATTTATACCCAGGTGTATTGACATGATTCTTGAATTTGTTTGTTTTGCTTTTGGGGTCACACCCCGTGATGCTCAGGGGTTCCTCCTGGCTCTGTGCTCAGGGATCACTCCTGGCTGTGCTCGGGGGGACCCTATGGGATGCTGGGGATCGAACCCAGATCAGGACCCACCCAGGAGACAGGGAGGCAGATTCTGGGTTGGTTCTAGGGTAGTGGAGAAGCTGAAGAAGAAGCAACACTTGAAGGGTGTCAACCCTGAGGAAGACCAATGTGGGCTGGGGAGAACCGTGATGAAATGACTTACAAGATAATTCACAAGTTTGAGACAATGGAATGGAATGAGCAGTACATTAGCCGGCTACAATGCTCCAAACCATACCAAGACGGTTAAACCTGTTTCACGTGGAAAAGTACTGTGACTCCTAGGAGTGCCATGGAAACAGAAAACTCACATAAAGAGATCGCTCCTACTCCCGTACGCATTTAGTGTATGGTTGGGGCAAACACATGGATCTGTTCTATGGCTTTTTTTTTTTGATCCTTCTAAAGCTTCTTGGGATATGCTGTGTGGAGGGAAAATTAAAAAAAAGTATTGAAAACCTTCCAGAACCTTCCATTGCATTTGACTGCCACCTTCTGCTACTCCCGTTACTATCAGCTTTGGTGGATGCCCTAGAAAGAGACAGAACATGTTCAGTTCTAGTGATCAGCCACTCACCAGAGTTCAAGGAAATGAGCAATTAAAACCTCTGAACGCTCAGATTACAAATCCCTCCTCTCGGAAGCCAGGAAGCTGTGATTTCAATGCGAGGGTTGACTCCCGACGCTGTCTCTCAGGGCTGACTCCGGGTGATGCTCAGGGATCACTCCCGGCTCTGTGCTCAGGGCTGACTCCGGTCTCTGTGCTCAGGGCTGACAACTGGCTCTGTGCTCGGGGCTGACTCCCGGCTCTGTGCTCAGGGCTGACTCCCGGCTCTGTGCTCAGGGATCACTCGCAGCTCTGTGCTCAGGGATCACTCCCGGCTCTGTGCTCAGGGATCACTCCCGGCTCTGTGCTCAGGGCTGACTCCGGTCTCTGTGCTCAGGGCTGACAACTGGCTCTGTGCTCAGGGCTGACTCCTGGCTCTGTGCTCAGGGATCACTCGCAGCTCTGTGCTCAGGGATCACTCCCGGCTCTGTGCTCAGGGCTAACTCCCGGCTCTGTGCCCAGGGCTCACTCCTAGTGGTGGTCAGGGGCACCACATGTGGTCCTGGGAATTGAACCGCAGGTCAACCTTGTGCAAGACAAGTACCTTTCCGCACTGAACTCTCTTCAGCCCTGGTGGTTGAATCACCAAAGCAACCAAGCGTCCTCCAAAGAGTGGGTGCACAAGAATAGCCGAGATCAGTACCAGGAGGATTACTCCATGGCTTAGAGGCCAGCCGGGCATTCTGGGGGAAAGGGCAGCTCAGATAGAGAAGGGAGCACCAAATAAAGGGTGTTGGGAGGATCCTCCCAGGATGGGAGAAGCACGCTGAAAGTAGACTATAGACCGAACATGATTACCTCTCAATGCCTCTTTTGCATATCACAACACCCAAGAGGAGAGAGAGAACAAAAGGGAATGCCCTGCCACAGAGGCAGGGTGGGATGGGGGGGATGGGGGTGGGAGGGATACTGGGATCCGTGGTGGTGGAAAATGGGCACTGGTGGAGGGATGGGTATTCGATCATTGTATAATCGAAACCCAAGCACAAAAATTTGTAAGTCTACAAATGTACCTCATGGTGTTTCACTAATAAAAATATATATTAAAAAAAAAAGAGTGGGTGCACTGCCAGACAGCAGTGGACACTCAGCATGGACTGGGCGCTGACCCGTCAGGCTAGGAGGGGCCTTGGAGGCCTTTCGAGATGGGTGACTAAGAGAAAGGGCCAGATCAGAAAGGGCTGCATAGCGGGGAAGGTGTTTGCCCTGCGTGTGGCCAGGCTGGGTTCGATCCCCGGCATCCCATAGGGTCCCCTGAGCACCACCAAGAGTGATTCCAGGAGTAACCCCTGAGCATCGCCAGGTGAGACCTCCCCCCAGAAAAAGAAAAAGAAAAGGCTACCCAGTGGGTGATACACCCACTACACACTTGTCTTATCGGTCAGGATGTTGGCAGTGTGAGGGTGTACAGGGGATGACAGTTCCCTGAGGCTGTGGTACCCACCAGGAAGGCTGACAGGGAAGAGCTAACGGGATCTCTGTCCTTATGTCCCACTGTCTGTGACCAGAGATGACTCGATGAACTAACTGAAAGAGTGTAAGCAAAAGAAGTTTTGTGGACAAATAAGGGCTTTTTTTAATGAGCTGTTTCTTTCTCACTTGCTCCTGTCTTCGTTCTCTCAGAGGTTTCTTTTCCTGCCCAGCTTGCAAACGAAGCGCAGAAGACAGCCAGGTTGAAGGCGACGCTTCTCCCTCGGCGGACTCCGGCCAATCTCTGTCAGAATCTTGACCAGCAGTTCTGGATTCCGCACAACCTTTTTTTCCCCTCTTAGATCAGCCTTCAGGGCACGGTTCCTTCGGAAACATCTGAAGAATTTATTCTCATTTTCATTCCTGTCTTATCCAGAGAGACCGTAAATGAATGTTCCATCTCTCTGGGTTTGGGGGAAGATGTTGGCAGTTGCTTTCTCAAGAGCTTCCAGGTTCCTGGCCCCAGGATGGTCTGAGTGTGCAGGGGTGTGGGGGGGGGGGAGGGGAGAAAAGTAGGGTGCCAGGGAGGAAGCCCAGGGCACCCTACATACGGGGTGTGTGCTGAGTACCGAGGAGGTACCCCAGGGCCTGAACAAGGGGGAGGGGGGTGGGGGGCGCTCACTGTTCCCAGTCCACAGGTATTCATGCCTCTACAACTATAACCAACCCTTTTTTCTTTCTTTTTTGCTTTTTGGGTCCCACCAGTGATGCTCAAGGCTGGCTCCTGGCTCTGCACTCAGGGAATCACCCCTGGTGGTGCTCAGGGGACCCCACAGGATGCCAGGGATCGAACCCGGGTCGGCCGCGTGCAAGGCAAATGCCTTACCTACCGTACTATCACTCCATCCCCTGCAAGAATAATTTCTTTCTTTCTTTCTTTTTTTTTTTTCTTTTTGGGTCATTTCTTTTTGGGCTTTGGTTTTGCACAGGGGTTCCTCCTGGCTCACACACTCAGGAATGACTCCTGGCGGTGCTCGGGGGACCCTGTGGGATGCTGGGAATTGAACCCACGTCGGCCACGTGCAAGGCAAACACCCTCCCGCTGTGCTGTCGCTCCATCCACCCCAACCCTTTTTTTTCTTACCTGAATCTCAAACTCATTTTTTCCAAGTCTTACTCCACCTCTGTCTCTACAACCACACTCCAAACAGGACTGAACCTCAACAAGACAATGGTTTTTTCCTTTCCAGTTCCAACAGGCTCCGAATCCAACCAGCTCAATTATTTATTTATCCCCGGCTATCTCATTCATCCTTTTTCCTGCCACACCTGCCCATTCTATGGAGGCGGGTTTCCATCGTGTAGATAGTTCCCTAAAACTGGAATTTTCAAACCAAAGATACAATAGCACTGTAGTACTGTCGCACTGTCCTCCCGTTGTTCATCGATTTGCTCGAGGGGGCACCAGTGACGTCTCCACCGTGAGACTTGTTATTGTTTTCGGCATATCGAACACGCCACAGGGAGCTTGGCAGGCCCTGTCGTGCGGATAGGAGAGACTGTCCAGCGGATTAAATGCTTGCCTTGCACGCAGCCCACCTGGGTTTGATCCCCAACGTCCCATAAGGTTGTCCCACCCACCAAAAGTGATCCCTGAGCACAGAACCAGGAGTAATCCCTGAGCACCACCAGGTGTGACTGCAAAAAATATAAAGTAAAATTGTAATGTTACCTTTGGACTATTCTCAGCTCAGTCTTTGGGCTGCTGTCAAGAGGCAAGACATTCTCTTCTGAAAAGTCTAGACTGATACCACCTTAAATAGCCCAGAATAAGTCCATTCTTTGTGGTTTAACTCTGTTTTCTTTTGTTGCTATTTGAGGAGCGGCAAAAATTATTTTGAAATTTACATTCCTCATTCGGCATTTAAGTCTAGCCATTCTCTGAAAATCAGCTGTTTCCACTTATCAGGGGCACGTCATTATTTTAGAATCAGATGGGGGAAAAAGTCTATTTAAAGACTATATCTGTCCCTCAACTTCCTTCCCAATATTTTTAATTGTTTATTAAAGAAGCCAAATTAAAGTGATGATGTGGATAAACCTTTATTATTACGCATGGGGGGCTGGAGCGATAGCACAGCAGGTAGGGCGTTTGCCTTGCACACGGCCGACCTGGGTTCAATTCCTCCATCCCTCTCAGAGAGCCCGGCAAGCTACCGAGAGTATCCCGCCCGCACGGCAGGGCCTGGCAAGCTCCCCGTGGCATATTTGATATGCCAAAAAAAAGTAACAAGCCTCACAATGGAGACATTACTGGTGCCCACTCAAGGAATTCGATGAACAACAGGAGGGCAGTGCTACAGTGCTATTACGCGTCACACTCAGAGTTCTGGCTGGGGATACCTTTTCCACAAATATTGATAGGCGTCTTCTATGGGTAGGCGGCCACAGGCTTGGAGCGGAGTCAAGATTCAGAGCTTGGTTTTGGCCCAAACCAATCAATCAGACAATGGAACCACCTTGGTGAGTAAGCCAGCCACCAGGAAGCTTTTGTCAATCTCTGCCTTCTCATAAATGCAGTGGAAGTTCTTTTCCAACACAAAGACTTGCAGTGCGTCTTGGAGGGTGTCTTGAGTCCATGACAGAGATAAAATAAAACAGAAAATAATCCTTGGCGAGCTCTTGAGGCCGTTCATTCATTGTCCCACTCATTCACGACTGTTGGTTCTTTGGCCATTCACTCGTTCCTTCCAGGTCGTTCATTCACTGCGTGACCAGCACCCTTTATTTTCCTTTTTTTTTTTTTTTTGGCTTTTTGGGTCCCACCCGGCGATGCTCAGGGCTAACTCCTGGCTCTGCACTCAGGAATCACTCTTGGCAGTGCTCGGGGGACCCCAGGGGATGCCGGGGATCGAACCTGGGTCGGCCTCATGCAAGGCGAACACTCTATCTGCTGTGCTATCGCTCCAGCCAGCCCATCACCCTTCTGTGCCACCAGAGCCATCTGTTGTCCCCTCAAACAAAAAAAAATCTTCAGTTTGTTGCTTTTCCTTCCTCCCAGCCTGGGTGAGCTGGTGAGCCGCTCTGGGTTGAAGGCAACATTTCCCTTTGCGTTAGAAATGTTAGAAATGACATTTAGGATGTTAGAAAATGACCGTGAGCTGCAGAGTTAGTTAACAAAAGCCATTCATGTAAATATTTTATTTATTTATTTATTTTTATTTTGGCTCAAACCTGGTAGTGGTGGTGCTAAGGGCTGACTCCTGGCTCTGTGCTCATGGATCACTCCTGGCGGACTTGGAGGACCATCTGGGATGCCAGTGGTTGAACCTGGCTTGGCCTTGGGCAAGGCAAACGCCCTCCCCACTGTACTATCACTCTGGCCCTCAGGTAAATACTTTCTGTATTCAGAACAGCGCACCTGTTCAGCTGTATCCGCGTTGATCGATGGAATACGGAGGCCAGGCCACAGGCTTCCAACTGGCGACTCAATTGTCTGTTGCCAGAAGACCCAGAACTGAGTCACCACGCAGGGGAAGTGGCCGCACCAGCACCCAAGAAGAACAGAGCAGAGAAAAGGCTTGGCCCCATGCAGTTGGCTTTCCTGGCAGGATACGCAGGCCAGGAATGTTTTTGTTTTGTTTTGTTTTGTTTTGCTTTTTGGGTCACACTCGGCTGTGCTCAGGGCTGACTCCTGGCTGTGCACTCAGGAATCCCTCCTGGCGGTGCTCGGGGGACCCTATGGGATGCCGGGGATTGAACCTGGGTCAGCCATATGCCAGGCAAATGCTCTCCCCGCTGTGCTATCACTATGGTCCCATGTTCAGGTTGTTTTAACTTGAGACAAGTTCTCTGAGGCATTATAGGGTGGAGAGCCAGGAGTGAGTGAGTGAGTGAGTGAGTGAGTGAGTGAGTGAGTGAGTTAGCCCCAAGCACAGAACCAGGAGTCAGCCCTGAGCACAGAGCCAGGAGTTGGCCCTGAGCACAGAGCCGGGAATGAGCTTCGAGTTCAGAGCCGGGAGTCAGCCCTGAGCACAGAGCCGGGAGTGCGCCCCAAGCACAGAGCAGGGAGTCAGCCATGAGCACAGAACTAGGAGTGAGCCCTGAGCACAGAACTGGGAGTCAGCCATGAGCACAGAGCTGGGAGTCAGCCCCGAGCACCCCTGCGTGCAGCCTAAAGACAAAACCAAATCAGAAGAAAATGGAAGTCGACATCAGTCCATTCCTGGTGAAGGGTCCCAGGACTGAGAAAATCTGCAAATCCTGAACAGCGTCTGCTGGGAAATAACAGAATATTCTTTTCCAAAAATATGGAAACTGCGAAAGAACAGCCCTGGTGCCCTACTCTCACCACGCCAAGTCAGGTTGGCCAGTCTGGACTCAATGGGCGTCCACAGGACAGCAAGGAGGGACCCAGAACTTTTTCTTGTTGTTTGAGGACCACACCCTGTGCGACGGGAACACTCAGGGGAGCCATCGGCAGAGGCAGGAATCGAACCCAGGTCAGCCCTGTAGCGGGCAAAGCCCTGAGCGGTTGTCCAATCTCTCTGGCCCGGAGTCATTTTATTTCTTAAACAGCTAGAGATAAGAAGTGACCACACACGTTTTATGGATAGGACCCTGCCCCAAACCTGAGATGGGAAGGCATGTCCTGGCGCCAGCCTTATTCTTATTATCTACAAGGAAGGAGACGGGCCGCAGGGAGTCTGGGGTGTGTGTATGGGTGGGTGGCAGTGGGGGGGGGGGTGTTGCTGGCCCAGCCCAGGTTCAGAACCTGCGTCAAATACAGTCCCGGAGCTCAGAGCCAGGGGTCAGCTCCGAGCACAGCCGCGTGTGACCCCCAAAGCAAACGATATACAAATAGAAAGACCAACGTCTCCTTATTTTTGGCTACAAAATAAGCCCAGGGCCCTGAGAGAGTTTCAGACAAAGCTTTGCAGGTAGAGTTTCCAAAACCCCCTATTGAAAGACGCTATTGATTGGCTATGGTTTTGGTTCTCAGTTTGGGCCTCACCCAGGGTGTGTTGAAACCAACTGTCTCTGGTGAAGTTTTTTTTGTTTGTTTGTTGGCTTGTGGGTTTGGGGATAGGGGTGGGAGCACAACCCGTGATGCTCGGAGCTGGCTCCTGGCTCTGCATTCGGGAATCACTCCTGGTGGGGCTTGAACTAAGGATTTATTGAGTCCTGCGGGGAAAGTTTTTCTCTGTGTGCTCGTATGATGCAAATCCACACTGGGACACCCCCAGCCTGGCTGGAGGAGGAAGAGGAGGAGAACGAAGAGGAGGATGAGGAAGAAGAGGAGGAGGAGGAGGAAGAAGAGGAAGAGGACAAGGAGGAGGACAAGGATGAGGAGGAGGACGAGGAGGAGGAGGAGGAGGAGGAAGAAGAGGAAGAGGACGAGGAGGAGGAGGAGGAGGACAAGGATGAGGAGGAGGAGGAGGAGGAGGAGGAGGAAGAGGAGGAGGAGGAAGAAGAGGAGGAGGAGGAGGAGGAGGAGGAGGAAGAGGAGGAGGAGGAAGAAGAGGAGGAGGAGGAAGAGGAGGAGGAGGAGGAAGAGGAGGAGGAGGAGGAGAAAGAGGAGGAGGAGGAGGAAGAGGAGGAGGAGGAGGAGGAGGAGGAGGAGGAGGAGGAGGAGGAGGAGGAGGAGGAGGAGGTGAGGGCCTGGGATGTTTCACACTTTATCGGAACAGGGCTGACTCCTGGCTCTGCATTCAGGAATCACTCCTGGAGGTGCTGGGGGGGGGGGGGGACCCAATGGGATGCGAGGGATCAAATTCAGGTTGGCCGCATGCAAGGCACAAGTCCTCCCCACTGTGCTATCGCTCCAGCCCCAATCAATTCTTTTCCATTCCAACTGAATTATCAGTTCGTACTTAGCCGTCTACAGATAAACAGCCACCTGAAGCCAGTGTCATTTCTTTCCTCTGTCACTCTTCACTTTGAACGGCTCTGATTCGTTTGGATTGCGCTACTGAGATGTTTCTGGGGAGTTTGGTCTTAACCACACCAGGCCCATCGCAAAGCACCCACACCTACTGGGTCCTCAGCTTGCCACCCTTGGGTGTCCGTTCTGCATCAGAGTCTGAGAGTCTGCGTTCACTCCACACTGGCGCTGCTTTTTTTTTTTCTTTTAGGGTCACACCCGGCGATGCACAGGGGTTACTCCTGGCTCTGCACTCAGGAACCATATGGGATGCTGGGAATCGAACCCGGGTTGGCTGCGTGCAAGGCAGAAGCCCTACCCGCTGTGCTATCTCTCCTGCCCCTGGCGCTGCTTAATTCCTATGCCACCCACAAGACAAATCACCGGGTCCCCGGCTTGCTTTCTCCTCCTGACTTACTTTGCTCAGCATGACCTCCTCGATTATACTCGTAGTGTCTCAAAGGATGAGATTCCATCTCTCCTAATAGCTGGCAAGCGGTTCCGTCATGTCTACAGGCTCCGTCTCCTTCATCTGCTTGTCAGCCCATGGAAACTTGGCTCGTTCCCAGATCTTTTGACGACTGTGACCGACTCGTGCTGAGTGAGTTGCAAGTATGCAGGCACCTTTTCAATGAATGGTTCCACCTTCTGGGGTGGATCGGAGGAGTGGAATTGCTGTGTCAGAAAGCGCTTCTAGTTTTTCTTGGTGCAGAACTTTCCCCACTATTTACCGTAGAGACTGGGTCAGTTTACCTTTCCCTGAAACAGTGAGTAAGAGTTTCTTTTCTTTTCTTTCTTTCTTTTTTTTTTTTGCTACAGCTATACTGGCATGTGTTGTTTCTGGCTTTCTTGCTGTCATCCAGCTGGTGCTTCATTGTATAGCTATATTTTGTTTTTGTTTTTAATTTTGGGGCCACACCTGGTGTTACTCAGGGCTTACTCCTGCCTCTGCACTCAGGGATCACTCCTGGTGGGGCTCAGGGGACCACATGGGATGCCGGAGATCAAATCAGGGTCGCTGCATTTAAGGCATATGCCCTTCCCGCTGAGCTGTCTCTCTCTGGCCTATAGTCACTTTTTAAAAAGAAAATAAAAAAAGTCCAAGGAAATGTCATGCTTATCTTGCTCTTGATACTCTTGATAATACAGACATACTTTGCCTATTAGGATAAAATTTTATTTTATTTTAGTTTATTATTATTTTGGCTTTTGGGGTCATACCCGGTGATGCTCAGGGCTGACTCCGGGCTCTGCACTCAGGAATCACTCCTGGCGGTGCTCGGGGCACCCTAGGGGATGCCGGGGATCCAACCTGGGTCAGCCCTGTACAAGGCCAACGCCCTCCCCTCTGTGCTATCACTCCAGCGTAGGATGAAATTTTAAATTGAAAACAAGTTATTTTTTATAATATCTTTTATTGATTGATTGAATGGTTGATTAATTGATTGATTGCTTTTTGGGTCACACCCGGCAATGCTCAGGGCTGACTCCTGGCTCTGCATTCAGGAATCACTCCTGGCAGCACTCAGGGGACCCTATGGAATGCTGGGAATTGAACCCGGGTCGGCCACATGCAAGACAAAAGCCCTCCCCACGGTGCTATCACTCCAGCCCCAACAAATTATTTTTGAAGTTGACAAAAATTGTTCAGTGCAAAATAGGAGATCAATACCCAAGAATAGCCGAGATCAGTACCAGGAGGTTCACTCCATGGCTTAGAGGCCAGCTGGGCATTCTAGGGGAAAGGGCAGCTCAGATAGAAAAGGGAGCACCAAATAAAGGGTGTTTGGAGGATCCTCCCAGGATAGGAGATGCATGTTGAAAGTAGACTACGGACCAAACATGATTGCCACTCAATGCCTCTTTTGCAGACCACAACACCCAAAAGGAGAGAGAGAACAAAAGGGAATGCCCTGCCACAGAGGCAGGGTGGAGTGGGGGGGATGCGTGTGGGAGGGATACTGGGACCCGTGGTGGTGGGAAATGGGCACTGGTGGAGGGATGGGTACTTGATCATTGTATAATCGAAACCCAAGCACAAAATTTTGTAAGTCTACAACTGTACCTCATGGTGTCTCACTAATAAAAATTAATAAAAAAAATTGTTCAGTGTGCTCTATTCATCGTAGCCAAATACTGAAAACCACTTAAAGACCCAAGAACAGGTAGACGAGATTGGGGTGGGGGAGTAGGAACCTGGGGACACTGGGGGTGGAAAATGTGCACTGGTGAAGGGACGGGTGTTGGAACATTGTATGACCGAAACCCAACCATGAACAACTTTGCAACTTGGAGAATCCGTGGTACACTGTATTGTAGTAAATGATTTGAATTCCCTTATTCACATCAGTCAGAATCATACAGCAATTAATCACTACCAATTGAATTGTGTTGCTTTATCTCCTGATAATTCCTTCTGCTATCTCTTTAACTTTTCTTGCCACAAGCAACGTGAAATAAATCTGTGGTATGCCTCCCACAGGGGCTGGCTGGGGATGGCAGGGACTCTGGAGGGGAGGGATTGGTGTTGAACCATCACATGCCTGACACTCAATCGTGAATAACCTTCTAACTTCTAATTCAAGGTGAGTTGATACAAATTATTATTATTATTATTATTATTATTATTTGCTTTTTGGGTCACACCCGGCGATGCACAGGAGTTACTCCTGGTTCATGCACTCAGGAATTACTCCTGGCAGTGCTTGGGGTACCATATGGGATGCCGGGGATCGAACCTGGGTCGGCCGCGTGCAAGGCAAACGCCCTACCCGCTGTACTATCACTCCAGTCCCTCTTTCTTTCTTTCTTTCTTTCTTTCTTTCTTTCTTTCTTTCTTTCTTTCTCTTTCTTTCTTTCTTTCCTTCCCTCCCTCTCTCTTTCTTTCTCTCTCTCTCTCTCTCTTTCTTTCTGCTCTTTTTGGTCACACCTGGCAATGTTCAGGGGTTCTTCCTGGCTCTGCACTCAGGAATTACTCCTGGCGGTGCTCAGGGGACCCTATGGGATGCTGGGAATCGAACCCAGGTCGGCTGCGTGCAAGGCAAACGCTCTACCTGCTGTGCTATTGCTCCAGCCCCAAATTTTTTTCTTTTTTTTTAATACAAAAATTTTAAAATGAAAAGGAAAGGAAAATAATTTAAAAAATTCACTTGATCACTTGACTTCCCATTAATCGTTGATTTGCTCGAGCGGGCGCCAGTAACGTCACCATTTGTCCCTGTCGCGTGCTAGTGTAGCCCAATGGCGTCTGTTCGTTCTAGGAACACAAAGAGCCTCAAACCGATTGTTCATGATCTTGATGAAGAAGTCTGACCATCTGGTAGGTGGGCAGCCACGCGGTCTTTTGACATCCCGTGGAATCCAGTCGGTAACAGCTCTAGTCCAGCAGTCGTCTCTAAATCTCATTACGTGACCAGCCCATCTGATTTTAAAAAATTAGGGGCTTTATAATTGAAATCCAAGCACAAAAATTTGTAAGTCTACAACTGACCTCATGATGTCTCACTAATAAAAATTTTTTAAAAAATCACCTATTCAGATAGAGAAGGGAGCACCAAATAAAGGATGTTTGGAGGATCCTCCCAGGAGGGGAGATGCATGTCGAAAGTAGACTATGGACTGAACATGTTTGCCACTCAATGCCTCTTTTGCAGACCACAGCACCCAAAAGGAGAGAGAGAACACAGGGGATTGCCCTGCCACAGAGACGGGGGGATGGGGGGATGGGGGTGGGAGGGATATTATCCATGGTGGTGGAAAATGGGCACTGGTGGAGGGATGGGTATCTGATCATTGTATAATTGAAACCAAAGCACAAAAAATTGTAAATCTACAACTTTAAAAAAAAATAAAATAAAATAAAGGGGGAAAAAAAAAAATCACCAAAAAAAAAAAAATTAGGGGCTGGAGCGATAGCACAGTGGGGAGGGTGTTTGCCTTGTACGCAGTCGACCCGGGTTCAATTCTCAGCGTCCCATATTGTCCCCTGAGCACCGCCAGGAGTAATTCCTGAGTGCATGAGCCAGGAGTAACCCCTGTGCAAAGCCGGGTGTGACCCAAAAAGCAAAAAAAAAAAAAATGAAAGAATTTATTCTTCCAGGGGATGGAACAATAGTACAGTAGGTAGGGTGTTTGCCTTGCGTGCAGCTGACCAGGTTTGATTCCCAGCATCCCATAGGGTCCCCTGAGCACCGCCAGGAGTGATTCCTGAGTGCAGAGCCAGGAGTCAGCCCTGTGCAACACCAGGTGTGACCCAAAAAGAAAAAAAAATTATTCTTCCAGGGACTGGAGAGATGTTCAAGGGCTTAAGCATATGCGTGACCCGTGGGGGCCCAGATCCCACCCCTGGCCTGTAGGGGCCCCTGACCACTGGCAGGATCACCCCAAACAAAAACACACAGCAGCAAAAATCAATCTATGTGGCTTTAGGAAGACTGAACTTTGAATCAGTTATGAATGTTTCATTTAATCACGTCTTTTTTGGGGCATCTCTGGCAATAATTGCATGAACTATTTCCTTTGTTCTTCGAACGCTATCAATGATAACAGTGGGTTTCCTAACCCTGAGAGCCTGCTTGGGGAAGGCTCGCTGAGTCACGGTGAATTGTGGGCCTGGCTCCGTGGACATCTGCAGACACAGCCTGGACGCATCCACTCAGGCGCTCCTTGGAGAGCGTGACGCCTCTCGTCCAGCTCACAATAAGAAAAACAAAAATAACGAGTGAGTCATGCCGATTTGTTTTGGCTCCCGAAGTAAAAGTTATGTTCACACTCTATCGTGGTGCGCTAAATGTGTAATAGCCTCGTGTTTTTTTTTTTTTTAAAAAAACAATGTGAACACCATCATTTTACTTTTTCTTTTTTTCAGTTAATTTTTGGGGTTTTTTTTTTTTTGGTCACATCTGGAAGTGTTCAGTGCTTACTCCTGGTTCTGTGTTCGGGGATCAATTCTGTGCTGGGAATCAAACTCCAGTTGACTACAAGCAAGAGCCCTGACCACTGTACTATCTCTTTGGCCCCTGTGAATACCTTCATTTTAAAAACACTTTATAGGGACTGGCGATATAGTCTAGAGATAAAGCACTTGCCTTACATGTAGCAAACCAGGGTTTGAGACTTACCTTCCCCTCCCTAAATCAGGAGTGACCCCTGAGCTATGAGCATCACCAGGTGTGGCTCCCCCAGACCAAATGATTACATAAATAAATAGCACTTTATGAATTAAAAACTGTTATCTTGGCAGGGCTGGAGAGATAGCACAGCAGGATAGGGCAGGTAGGGTGTTTGCCTTGCACATGGCTGACCCGGGTTCGATTCCCAGCATCCCATAGGGTCCCCTGAGCACCGCCAGGAGTAGTTCTTGAGTGCAGAGCCAGGAATAACCTCTGTGCAATGCCGGGTGTGACCCCAAAAACAAAAAATATAAAATAAAATAAAAGTAGATTTTAAATCCAGTCCACTGTCCTCTAATTCAGCTGGAATAAATATCAAGTACGAACATCCTCGATGCCTGTGCTGAAGTTGAGCAAGTTTAGACACTTGAAGATCCGACCCATGTACAGAACAGCCCATCCCAGGGAGTGGTCCCCTGCTGTCCAGTCAGCCTGAACCTCCCTCCCTCAGGGGTGTCCACTCTCCAGACCTTGCCCACTGTTGTTTGGTGCACCCTCTTATCAGACTCAATCAGACAGGAGGTGTGCTCCATGTGTGGGACTTCTCGACTCTGAGCAGGTTTGGAGAATCTCATCAATCAACTAACTCATCAATCAACTGCTCAATACCTGTGACTTAGTAATTCCTTCCCCATTATCACCGGAGCGTGTTCCATTGTAGGACTATAGTAATTCTATTCATCCTCTATTCATTATTCTCTGTTCATGATTCTATTCATTCTCCTGTTGACTCAGTCTTGGATATTCCAACTTGGGGAGCTTCTTAAGATAGTTAGAAAACATCCTTTAGACAGGGTGGAAATGTTTACATATCTTTGGGTTTTCTCCATTTTTTATAACTAATCTCTTAACCCTAGAAAAAGTCCTATTTTGCTCACAGTTTTGTTATTACTCTCTCTGGGGTTGAGGTCAGGCCCTCTGAAGCCCAGCCCCACCCTAGGGAAACCAGCTCTGTGGTGTTCATGCATCTTTGTTGCCAGGTGAGTGCCATGGTATCCTTTTTTTTTTTAATTATTTATTTTAATTTTTTACTTGGTCTTGCGAGATTGTGAAACTATTTATGAGTGGGCTTCAGGTTTACAATATGTCTGCATCAATCCCTTCACCAGCCATTCTATTTTTATGAGAAATCCTCCCTCTTTTTTTAATATAAGATTTGCATAGGGGTTTACAGTACCACTGTATTCTTTTCGTTTGTTTGGCAAATCTGGGAGGGCTGGGGATTACTCCCAAAACTATGCCCGGGGTCACGTCTAGTGGTGTGACCATGCAATGTCAGGACACATCCCAGACCATCATGCAAAGCATGTGTCCAACCCATTGGACCATCTCCCTGACCCTTCATGTTATGGTCTTTCTCTTTCTCCTTACTAAAAAAATTTTACTCGGATCTAGTTTGCATCTGGTCCTATGCTTATATATATATTTTTGAAATTCAAAGATGGTTAGAAAATCATCCTGTCTTCGAAGAATTTATGTTTGAATATATTGGAGTAACATCTCGGGAGAGGAAATGCAGTCCACCATGACATACAAGGTATATTCGTACACACACACACACACACACACACACACACACACACAAACAGCATGTGAACCATTATACTGGGGAACCAGTGCTCTCTGACATTGTGTTTTTTCTTTAACACTTTTCAAAACCCCATTGTATTTTTCACGTAGTGAATCTACTCCATCCAACAACTGACTCAGTAAATCAGGTGAATGATAAGTGACTATGAATTTGATCTCTGTCAACATAATGACGGCACAAGTGTCTCATCAAGATAGCTGAACTACATTGCAGCACTCTTTACAATAGCCAGAATCTGGAAAAAAAACCTGAGTGCCCGAGAACAGATGATTGGTTAAAGAAACTTTGGTACATTTACACAATGGAGTGCTATGTAGCTGTTAGAAAAGATGAAGTCATGAAATTTACATACAAGTGGTACTACATGGAAAGTATCATGTTAAGAGAAATGACTCAGAACGAAAGGGATAGACATAGAAAGATTGCATTCATCTGGGGAACATAAAGTAACAAAATAGGAGACTAACACCCAGGAGTGGCCGAGATTAGTACCAGGAATTTTGCTCCATGGCTTGGAGGCCAGCCACACATGCTAGGGGAAAAGGGAGCTCAGATAGAGAAGGGAGCACCAAGTAAAGGGTGTTGGGAGGATCCTCCCAGGATGGGAGAAGCATGCTGAAAGTAGACTATAGAGTAAACATGATTGCCACCCATTGCCTCTTTTGCAAACCACACACCCAATAGGAGAGAGAGAGTACAAAACGGAATGCCTTGCCACAGAGGCAGGGTGGGATGGGGGGATGGGGGGTGGGAGGGATACTGGGATCCGTGGTGGTGGAGGATGGGCACTGGTGGAGGGATGGGTATTTAATCATTGTATAGTTGAAACCCAAGCACAAAAATTTGTAAGTCTACAACTGTACCTCATGGTGTTTCACTAATAAAAATTTTTAAAAAAAGAGAGAGAGAGCTGAACTAGTCACAGATGGGATGGTTCATGAATGGAGAGAATTCACACTGACAGGCTTCTGTCACTGTTTGGGTAAACTTACTCTGCAAAGGAGACAGGACTTTTTGGGAAAGGGGTCAAATCATTGAATTTTCTGCTTGAAAAACGGCATCAATGCAAATATCACGAGTCCAGATGAATCACGTCACCAAATGCTTCATATCCAGAAGCCCAGTCTTAAGAAATAAGTAAACAATCTCAGCTGAAGACAGAAGATCGAGCCCTTTGCACAAGGTTGTAGGTTTCCACTCCATTCACCAGTGTGTTATTCATCAGGGTCCCCAGCATCAGGGCTCAGAAGCGCGTCAATGACAGAACCCCATTAACTCAGGATGCTGAAGCACTCGTGTACGTCATAGTAGCTGCCAACAGGAATATGGAGAAATGTAACATGTGGATCGAACCGGTCCGGGTGAATTTACATACTAACCCGTCCTTGTGAAAATCTTCCAGCTCTTGGTTTTCTTGCACGTGAAAGATTTTGAGCTCTTCACGTTGCTGTGTTGAGTGATTACCAAGCACTTACCCGACTTTCTGGAAAATATACTCCAATGGTCATATTTTGCTGGGAAAGTCAAAAAGCAATTTCTTAGATGCTGTGAATTAGCAACTTCCAAGTCTGACTTAGCATCAAACTCAAATGGAAAATTGCTGGATGTCAACCCTGTGTTTCAGGCCTCACCAGTGAATTGCCTCTTTCTTCCTCCTGAGAGAAGTTTAACATGCCCTTGGGCTGGAGAGATAGCACAGCGGTTAGGGCGTTTGCCTTGCACCCGGCAGACCCAGGTTCGATTCCCAGCATCCCATATGGTCCCCTGAGCACCTCCAGGAGTAATTCCTGAGCGCAAAGGCAGGAGTAACCCCTGTGCATCGACAGGTGTGACCCAAAAAGAAAAAAAAAGTTTATGGTGATTCACTAGTGGCGGTAGGGCGTTCGCCTTACACGCGGCCAACATGGCCGACCCGAGTTCGATTCCTCCGGCCCTCTCGGAGAGCCCGGCAAGCTGCCGAGAGTATTCGATATGCCAGACACAGTAACAACAAAGTCTCCAATGGAGACGTTACTGGGCCCGCTCGAGCAAATCGACGATCAATGGGAGGGCCTTTACCTTTACCTTTACCACTAGTAAAAATTAAAAATAATAAATAAATAAAATGAATCAAATTTAAGTAGTGATATATAAATAAAGACTTTAAGTGCTCATAAGTAAAGATTTATAAGCAAACCATTTGTGGAGGTGAAAAGCACCATATTTTACAACAAAACAGTATCCACATAAAACTGCCATTTACATGTTAAAAACAGAAAAAAAAACTGGGGTAAAAATTTAAGATACTGGCACATTTTTCTGTACGTACAAAAACTTTTATAGCAAGTTTAAGGGTCTGGAGCGATAGCATAGCAGGTAGGACGTTTGCCTTGTGCGCAGCCAGCCTGGCCAAGCCAGGTTCGATTCCTTCGCCTCTCTCCGAGAGAGCCCGGCAAGCTACCGAGAGTATCTCACCCACACAGCAAAACCTGGCAAGCTACCCATGACATATTCAATATGCCAAACACAGTAAAAACAAGTCTCAAAAAAAAAAAAAAACGGAGACGATACTGGGCCAGCTCGAGCAAATGGATGAACAATGGGAGGACTCAGTGTACAGTGACAGCAAGTTTAAATCTAATAATGGTTGAGTCTGGGGAAATATTAAGAAATGTAGAAGGGAGACTATATTTTGTGGATTTCTGTATGACTCTTCTGAGTTTAGAATACTTAAATATGTAATATTAAAAAACGTGTTATTTATTTCTTTAAATGAATAATTACCTCCAAAGCTTATATAAATTCTGTTGAACTCTACTGCATAGGTCTATGTTTATTAAATATAAAGTTCTCAACAGAGAAAAAAAAAGTTTATCTTTAACCTTTCCCTTGTATTTTACCTCTCATTGTCACAGTTCCCCAAGTTAGTTTTGATTACTCGTAAGCCAAAACTTTCTGGTAATTCTGAACTTGTATTTGTACTTTGTATTTGAAGGGCTGTATCCTTGTACCTGCTTTTCTCTCTCCCCTATAGCCTTTTTTTAATTTTAATTTTATATTTTTTTAAATTTTCACCAGTGAGACACCATGAGGTACAGTTGTAGACTTAGAAATTTTTGTGCTTGGGTTTCAATTGTACAATGATCAAACACCCATCCCTCCACCAGTGCCCATTTCCCACCACCACGGGTCCCAGCATCCCTCCCACCCCCATTCCCCCCATCCCACCCTGCCTCTGTGGCAGGGCATTCCCTTCTGTTCTCTCTCTACTTTTGGGCGTTGTGGTCTGCAAAAGAGGCAGTGGGTGGCAACCATGTTTGGTCTTCCCGTATAGCCTTTTTATATTTTACTAGGGAGCAATGTTCTTTGGTTAAACGCAGAAAGACCATTCATGCCATGCTCCTACATTTGGGAGTTGATAGACTGAAATGTATCTGCTCCTGGGCATAGTTACTTGGTTATAATTACTTGTCTCAGGCTTTGGTTGCTGTAGTTTCTAACACCCCAAAAGGGAGGTCCTGCATGGGACTGGGATGGACCCGGGACGAGTTGTCGACAAAGCTACCCGGCATCGAAATGGGACATTCTAGAAAGCACAAATGCATGTTTTTTTTTGTTTGTTTGTTTTTTTGGGTCACACCTGGTGATGCACAGGGGTTACTCCTGGCTGTGTACTCAGGAATCACCCCTGGCGGTGCTCAGGGGACCCTATGGGATGCTGGGAATCGAACCTGGGTTGGCTGCGTGCAAGGCAATCGCCCTACCCACTGTACTATTGCTCCAGCCCCATAAATGCATGGTCTTGATGTAAGCTGTTACAACCTAAGAGACAGGACCCCCATGGCGAAGGACAAGCTGAACTGGCTTGAGGACTTAGTCTGGGATTTACGGTAAGAGCCTTGCTTGTTCTCAGAGCCCAGAGAGCTAATTGCTCTCAGCCAGAGAACTGAGTGTTGGGATCTTTGTCTCCTACTGTGTTATCCAAACAACTGCAAGCATTGATGACTTAAAAAACTAGAGGGAAAGATAAAAGCAATGTCCCTGGGAGACAGAGTGTCTTCTTGCACTGATTTCCCCAAGAGAATTCCCTCTGCCAAATGTTTATCTCTGTAAATGACCAGTCACACCTGTCCTTACCTCAACCCCCCTCAGGTGTTCTGTAAGTCTGCTAGCAACTCTGCATTAAAGGGGCCATTTTCACCATCAGACTGTGGTCCCCTGCTCCCCGTCTCTCTGTGGTCTCCCTGTGGTCTTCCTGTGTCTGTGTCTCTGTTGGGGAGCCCTGGAGAGGTGGGGAGGCAGCTCAGGGCCACCAACCGCGCACACACACACACACACAAACACACACACACACACACACACACACACACACACACGCACGCACGCACGCACAGGTACATTGCAGCAGCAGCGGATTACTTTGTGAATTTACAGGTAACTTTATAAAAGAGCAAAATTCCCGGGGCAGAAGAGAGTACAGCAGGTAAGGAAGACGCTTGCTTTGTAATCTCACCCAGGGTCCGTCCCCAGCCCTACACAGGGTCCCGTGAGCACAGGTGTGATCCCTGACCACAGAGGCAGGAGTAAACCCTGAGCACAGCTGAATGTGACTCCAAAACCTCACCCCCAACCCCCTGGGAGAAACAAAAACAAAAACAAAAAACAAACAAAAACCTTGTTCCCTTGTTTCTCAGAATCACCTGTGAATCTTTTTTTGTTGGTTTTTTTTTTTTTTGGCTTTTTGGGTCCCACCCGTCGATGCTCAGGGGTTACTCCTGGCTCTGGACTCAGGAATCACTCCTGGCAGTGCTTGGGGGTGGGGGGACCCTATGGGATGCTGCGAATAGAACCCGGGTTGGCCGTGTGCAAGGCAAATGCATTACCCGCTGTGCTATCGCTCCAGACCCAAATCACTTGTTACTCTTTAGAACAAACAAAGATAACCTATGAATCTGATTTTTGTTTTATTTTATTTATTTATTTTTTTTGGTAGAGGGGGCTCTAGCTGTGCTCAGGTCTTACTCTGGGGATCTCACAGGTGGTCTCTGATGAGCATCTCTGGCATTTTCACTTTGGTTTGGGGGTCACATTCAGCAGTGGTCAGCGTTGGCCCCTGGCTCTGTGCTCAGAGGCCAGTTCTGCAAGGGATCAGGGGATTGGGAACCTGGTCGACTGTGTGTCAGGCAAGTGCTTTATTCATTGTGCTATCTCTCTGCCACCAAGTTTTACTTTATTATTATTTTTTTAAACTATTTGTTTTTGCTTTGGGACTATACCCAGCAGTGCTCAGGGCTGACTCCTGGCCCCCACTCAGGGATCACTCCTGGCAGGTTGCCAGGGATTGAACCCCGGTCTGCTGCATGCAAGGCAAACATCTTCCCCTCCCCCCCCCGGCCCCAAATTTCACTTTATAATTACCCTCTAGAACACACCAGTGATGTGCCAAGTACTTTGCTTGTACTATTCATGAGAATCCTATTTAATTTCTGTGGTGCACAAAATAATCTGAGGTTCCAGAATTCGCATGTTTGGGAGATGGTTGCTTGTCAGAATTGTCGAGTGCGGAACTCATTTTCTTAACCATTTTCTCAGCATCTCTCACCTCACTCACTGGAAAGCACAGCCTGGTGGGCTCCAGGAGACCCCAAGAATGTGTGTCCAGTCCTTCAAAAACTAGAAATTGAGCTTGCATATGACCCCACAATACCACTTCTGGGAATATATCTCGAGGATGCAAAAAAGCACAGTAGAAATGACATCTGGACCTATATGTTCATTGCTGCACTGTTTACAATAGCCAAAATCTGGAAACAACCCAAGTGCCCTAGAACAGACGACTGGCTAAAGAAACTTTGGTACATCTACACAATGGAATACTATGCAGCTGTCAGGAGAGATGAAGTCAAGAACTTTGCCTATAAATGGAGAGACATGGAGAGTATCATGCTAAGTGAAATGAGTCTGAAAGAGAGGGGCAGACATAGAAGGACTGCACTCATTTGTGGAGTATAAAACAACATAACATGAGGCTGACACCTAAGGATAGTAGACACACGGGACAGGTAGATTGCTCCATAGCTGGAAGTCTGCCTCATGAGCAAAGGGGAGAAGGCAGCTGGAACAGAGAAGGGATCACTAAGAAAAAGAGCACTGGAGGAATCGGTCGGGATGGGAGATGTAGATGCTGAAAGTAGATAAAGGACCAAATGTGATGGCCTCTCAGTGTCTGTATTGCAAACCATGATGCCCCAAAGTAGAGAGAGAGATTATGGGGAATCATGTCCGCCATGGAGGCAGGGGGAGGGTGGGAGGGGGGGTATACCAGGAATATTGGTGGTGGGGAGTGTGCACTGGTGGAGGGATGGGGGTTGGATCATTGTGTAGTTGAAACCCAAACATGGAAGCTTGTAACTACCTCACAGTGATTCAATAAAATTAAAAAAAAGAATGTGTGTCCATAGGAAATTATGAAAGCTATCCTGGGAAGGAAGGACCAGGCTCTGGGCAGAAAACCCAGAACGAAGGTCTTCTTGGCTCTAAAACTTAGAAAACACATGAGATCAAGACATGTACCCCATGAGGTTGACTGTTCAGGAGAAAGTCATAGGAGATGTCAAATGCATATGCTGTGGTATTATAAAACGTGTGAATCTTTAAAAAAATAGAAATGACCCTCCTCGATAATTTGGGACTTATAAGGCATTGCCACGGAGCTAAATTATAAACACAAAGCTATGAGACTCCTGAATGCACGTTCCTGTATTCAGGCATTATGCTAATAAGAAATGAAACCGGATGTGTGTGTGCAGGAATACAGGTGTGTTTTAATTAGTTCTTAGGTGCTTTGGCCTTTTTTCCTTTGGGGCTACAGCAATAGGTTGGTTACAGGGATAGAACAGAGTGAGACCCCAAATTTAATTACCAAGAACCACAGCAGGACCAGGGAAGTACAAAGAGAGGAAGGAAGGAGGGAAAGAAGGAAGGAAGGAAGGAGGGAGGGAGGGAGGGACGGAAGGGAGGAAAGAAGGATGGAAGGAAGGGAGGGAGGAAAGAGGGAAGGAAGGAAGAAAGGAAGGACAAGAAGGAAGGAGGTAAATGAGCTCTTAAGTACTTATTTAGAAATCATCATCTCTTATTTGTTTTTCGAGAGCCAAATACAGCTCAGGTATGGAAGCTCAAGAGTCTTTCTTAAATCTGAAATGCCGGGGCTGAAACCATCGCACAGCGGGGAGGGCATTTGCTTGCATGCGGCTGACCCAGGTTCGATCCCGGAATCATCCCATAGGGTCCCTCGAGCACCGCCAGGAGTGATTCCTGAGTGCAGAGCCTGGAGTAATTCCCGAGGGCATAGCCTGGAGTCAGCCCTGAGCACCACTGGGTGTGGGCCCTTCACCAACAAAGATGGATTTCCAAAGATTCCTCTTATTGCGACATCTTAATTCTGGCCTCCCAATGTAGGCCTGAAACCCGAGGGAAGTTTCTCCAAAAGCTTAAGCCACTTTAAGTCTCGTGCAGGGCTGCTGGACTCTCGGTCTGGAGGCCACAGTCTCCGTGCTAAGTGGCCACCATCACCTCCGTCAACTTCCTTCCTCATTCTCTATCTAGGAAGGATGTGGCTGCCGAGTGTCTTGGGGGACCTACATGAGCCCTGAGAAAGGAACACCCCTATCTTTCATCATTTTCGGGGCTCAGAAGATTCAGCGATTTTTATCAACAATCGTTAGTCATTGGCAGGGCCCAAGGGTGCACCAGGGTTACGTGGGCTGTGTGAAAGGCCAGTGCCATCCCCACTGGACTATCTCTCTAGCCCTGAAACTAGATCTTGAAGACTTATCTCACTCACACACCAAAGTTCCTATGACGCCGTCTGCCCTCCACCAGGGTTTCAATCACCAACCTGAAAGTTTCCTCCTGGGAATTTCCCTCCATCCATAAAGGGATGTCAATCCCCCTTGTGAAAATATAATTTGCACAAGGGCCAGGAAGATTGCCCCATGGTTGGCAGCTGCCTCATGAGCTGGGGGAGAAGGTGGCTGGGATGGAGAAGGGATCACTGAGTCAGTGATGGTTGGAGGGGTCGCTCGGGATGGGAGATGGGTGCTGAGAGTAGACAAAGGACCCAATGTGATGGCCTCTCGGTGTCTGTATTGCAAACCATGATGCCCCAAAGTAGAGAGTCTGGGGGAGATTGTCTACCATGGAGGCAGGGGGAGGGTTGGGATTGGGGAGATGCTGGGGACATTGGTGGTGGGGAATGAGCACTGGTGGAGGGATGGGTGTGTGATCATTGTATGACTGAAACTCAAGCGTGAAAGCTTGTAACTGTAGCTCACGGTGATTCAATAAATAAATAAAGAAATATATAATTTTCTAGGGGGGCAGAGAGATTGTATGGGGGTTAAAACACTTGCTTTGTATGTAGTGAACTCTGGTTGGATTTCCCAAGTCCTCGTATGATCCTCTCAGCAGTGTCAGGGGTCACTTTTGTCACCCAACATCCACCAAACATATGTCACTTGAAAGATGAAGTTGTATTTTATTCTTCTCACCAGCGATAGCACAGTGGGTAGGGAGTTTGCCTTGCACATGGCCAACATGGCCAAGCTGAGTTCGATTCCTCCACCCCTCTCAGAGAGCCCAGCAAGCTACCGAGGGTATCTTGCCGGCATGGCGACGCCTGGCAAGCTCCCTGTTGTGTATTTGATATGCCATACACAGTAACAAGTCTCACAATGTTACTGGGCTCACTCGAACAAATCGATGAACAACGGGAGGACAGTGACAGTGACCAGAAGAAAAAATAAAATAGAATATTTTCTATTTACCCAAATGTTAACGGATCATTATTCACGGTCACAGTCCTCCCGTTGTTCATCGATTTGCTCGAGCGGGCCCAGTAACGTCTCCATCGTGAGACTTGTTGTTACTGTTTTTGGCATATCGAGTACGTCACGGGTAGCTTGCCAGGCTCTGCCGAACGGATATTATTAAAGAGCAGAATATCATAATACAGATCAACAGAGTACTTTGTGGATATTTATCTTATTGTGGCTTAATTTTACAATAAAGGGGCTTACGATGGAGTAAACATTGGGTCAGTTCTTGATACACACGCAACATATATTAGAGTAATTTGGGCTCTAATTTCTGAAAGTTTCAGTGTTAAAAAAATGCATCTCCTTTAATCTTAAATTCTTAAAATCTTAAATTCCTTGGGTGACAGGGGCCGGAGCACAGTGGGGAGGGCACTCACCTTGCATATAGTGACCCAGGTGGGCTGGCTAACACCGTCACAGGGTCCCTTGAGGACCCCCAGGAGTGACTCCTGAGTACGAAGCCAGTAGTCAGCCCTGAGCTCTGTTGAGAAGATTTCTTAAGTGATAGTAAGAAAATCGATCCTTAAAAGAGTAGCTTTGGGCCAGAGAGATAGTACGGGAGGAAAGTGCCGCCTTGCGAAAGACCAACCTAGGTTTGGTTGCCCCTCAACCACCCCCCCCCACGCCCTGCCCCGAGCACTGTCAGGAATGATCCCTGAGCACAGGAATAAGCCCTGAGCACTGTTGAATGCTCCCCCAAAACCATTCCCCATAATTACCTTTATAGATTGTGAATGCTTTCTTCCAAGAAATCATCATGCACATATTTGTGGACTGAAGTTATTATGACACCATCGAAGGATGGAAGTGTCAGATAACTGTCAGCAGCACTGGACTCCACGAAGGCCACAATGCATGGGAAGTGCCGTCAGGTCTCTCCAGTGCTCTAAATAAATGTCCTGTTCTAGGCGTCAGAGCCGCTTAGGGTAACACAAGCCTAGGAGCATTTGCTGTGCAGAAGTGATGGGGGGGGGGGGGGGTGAGTTTGATCTCCACAATCCACACAGCATCCCTGAACCTCACAGAGAAACAGACCAACAGCTCAACAAACATGAAAGAGACGGTGTGCTGAAGAAATGGCCAAATGCATAAGAAAAAATCTCTACCTGCTTAGTTAGCAAATGGATGAGACATTTCAATAAAAACTAAAAATATAGACCAATAAAGAGTTATCACAGGGCTGGAGTGATAGCACAGTGGGTAGGGTGTTTGCCTTGCATGCAGCTGACCCGGGTTCGATTCCCAGCCTCCCATAGGGTCCCCCCGAGCACCGCCAGGGGTAATTCCTGAGTGCAGAGTCAGGTGTGACCCAGAAAAAAGCCAAAAAAAAAAGTTATCATAGAAACTACAGAGACAAGGCTTGTGTGAAATAACGTTTAGGATGTGTGAAATAAAATTTAGAGAACATGTAGGATGTGTGAAATAAAGTTTAGAGAACACCCTGTCTTTGAGACAAATTGCTCTCGACTTTTTTTCCACCAGAGTGAGATGCCTGGTTTCCATGTTTGCCGGTACTGTTTGACCCGAAATATTTGGTTTATTCTTTAAACATTTTGGAGTGCTCAGTGAATCTTTGAGGAGTTCCTTTGACCAGAATGACTTCAAATGAAAGAAGTTGAATTCACACAACTCCAGCGAGAGGCGTGCTCTTTTTCTGAACACGGTAAGAACTTGGAAAGTGGAAAAGCATGTCTCTAAAGCTATTTTTTTCTCGGTCTTCATTTTATTTTTATTTTTTAATTTATTTTTATTTTTGCTTTTTGGGTCATACCCAGCGATGCTCAGAGCTGACTCCTGGCTCTGCACTCAGGAATCACTCCTGGGCAGTGCTCAGGGACCCTATGGGATGCCGGGGATCGAACCCAAGTTGGCCACATGCAAGGCAAATGCCCTCCCTGCTGTGCTATCTCTCTGGCCTCACTCGAAGATATTTAAAAAAATATATTTGATGCCTAAGTTATGGGCCTTTAGTACTTTTAGTCAAAGATGTAATGTTACTGCCTGCTCTAGCAGTTCTTAAATTGTAAATCGTGGAGGGGAATTCAAAATTTAGCTAACATTGCATTGGGAAAGAAAATTATTTTAATGAAGTGACCCACTGGGGGCTGATCATGCTCTTGCGTCTGCCTCCATGTCCCATGTGATTTCTTTGCTCAGCATCCCGGGATCTTCATTTTCACATGTTTAAGGTAAGACATTTTTCCCTTTAAAATATCTTCAGGGCTGGAGCGATAGCACAGCGGGTAGGGCGTTGGCCTTGCACTCGGCCAACCCGGGTTCAATTCCCAGCATTCCATAGGGTCCCCCGAGCACCGCCAGGAGTAATTCCTGAGTGCAGAGCCAGGAGTAACCCCTGAGCATCGCTGGGTGTGACCCAAAAAGCAGAAAAAAAAATATTCAGGGCTGGGGCAATAGCACAGCGGGTAGGGCGTTGGCCTTGCACGTGACCGACACGGGTTCGATTCCCAGCATCCCATAGGGTCCCCCGAGCACCGCCAGGAGTAATTCCTGAGTGCAGAGCCAGGAGGAACCCCTGAGCATCGCTGGGTGTGACCCAAAAAGCAAAAATAAATAAATAAAAATTAAAAAATAAATAAATAAATAAATAAATAAAATATCTTCAGATGTGAGGAATTGACTTATTGGCCAGGAAGAAAGCCTCTGAATGGCAGGAACTGAATTCAGCGGTGATTTAGGGCGGCATACATCTGAAGATAATGTCAAAGCAACCCCAGAGAGCCTAAATCACTGCTTCCTATTTGATTTACTCATTCCTATTCAGCAACCCTGCTGTTTGGGGGCCATTTAGGGCCATCATTGCTCAGGCATTTAAGGGATTCTTTTTTTTTTTTTTGGTCACACCTGTGCAATGCTCAGGGCTGACTCCAGGCTCTGAGCTCAGGAATCCCTCCTGACAGTGCTCGGGGGTGGATAGGGATGGGGACCCTATGGGATGCCGGAGATCAAAGCCCTCCCTCCTGGCTGTACTATGGCAAGGGATCCCCCCCTTTCCAATTTTACTCTTGGGACCTATGGAGTTAAAATAAACCTTTGACAGTAAAAGTTTTACTGACGTCGGGGCTGGAGCAATAGCACAGCGGGCAGGGCGTTTGCCTTGCACGCGACCAACCCAGGTTCGATTCCCAGCATCCCATAGGGTCCCCTGAGCACCGCCAGGGATGGTTCCTGAGTGCAGAGCCAGGAGGAACCCCTGAGCATCGCCGGGTGTGACCCAAAAAAGCCAAAAAAAAAGTTTTACTGACGTCATAATGCAAATTTTCACATTGTTCACCGCTCAGTGAGACATCAATGATACATTTACATGACATATTTCCCACTCCTTCCCCAAACCTGTTCATGCCGCCAACTTCAGACCACCTGTTCCTTCTCCTGAAGCAGCTGTTGTCTCATTCTGCTTTCTCCCGGGTCCCCCCAACTGACACTTGTCCTTGTGCCTTCCTGTCATCGCCCACCTTATTTCCTGCCGCAGCATCGAGTCCCTTCCCGGCACTTGGAATAGGCTCAACATGCTGAAAGAATGAGTGCAGGGAGCGGGTAAGTGGTACTCGGCCCCTCAGGGTCTCCTCTGTGGTTATTAATATTTGTACCTGTTGGGAGGACAACGGCTGGCGTCAAAAAGCGTTACATTTCAAAAATAAAAAAGAAACAAACTTAAAAAAAAAGATGGGGCTGGAGAGAAAGTACAATGGGTAGGGTGCCTGCCTTGTACACGGCTGACCAGTTTGATCTAAACGCATCCCTGAGCACACCAGGAGCATATTGGATGTGCACACCTCCTCCAAGAAAGAAAGAAAGAAAGAAAGTAAAAAAGAAAGAGAAAGAGAGAAAAAAATTAGGAAGGAAGGAAGGAAGGGAGGGAGGGAGGGAGGGAGGGAGGGAGTGAGGAAGGAAGGAAGGAAGGAAGGAAGGAAGGAAGGAAAAGAAAGAACAAAGGAAGGACGGAAATGAAGGAAAGGAAGGAAGGAGGAAAGAAAGAAAGAAAAAAGAAAGGAAGAAAGGAGGTAGGGAAGGAAGGAAAGAAGGAAGGAAAAGAAAAAGGAAGGAAGGAAAGAGAAAAAAGAAAGAAAAGAAAACAAGGAAGGAAGGAAGGAAGGAAGGAAGGAAGGAAGAAAGAGGGCTGGAGTGGTAGCACAGCGGGTAGGGCGTTTGCCTTGCACTCGGCCAACCCAGGTTAGATTCCCAGCATGCCATATGGTCCCCTGAGCACCGCCAGGGGGTAATTCCTGAGTTGCCTGAGCCAGGAGTAACCCCTGCCCATTGCCGGGTGTGACCCCAAAAAGCAAAAAAAAAAAAAAAAAAGAACTGGCAAATGGACTGATCAGAAAATAAATCGGTAAGGGCTAATTAGTGATTGCTCCATGGGATTTTGACCTATGTAAATAAGAAAATGAAATCCATTTGATAGAATATTTTAAAATGCCTTTTCTCATTTACAGATAGAAGTTTTCCACTCTGGAATCTAAAGTATATGAGTAAATAAAATTAATAATAAATAAAGCTAAATTAAATAAAAAATTATAAATTAAATTAAAATTTAAAAAATAAAGTAATAAATAAAATAAAAATAAATAAGATTAACTTTTATTTTAAACTTGGATCTCATTATGGTATTAATCATGTCCCACCTGACATGAATAACACTTTTAAGGTGATTCCTTTTTTTTTTTTTTTTGCTTTTTGGGTCACATCCGCAATGCACAGGGGTTACTCCTGGCTCTGCACTCAGGAATTACCCCTGGCGGTGCTCAGGGGACCATATGGGATGCTGGGAATCGAACCCTGGCCGGCCGCGTGCAAGGCAAACGTCCTACCCGCTGTGCTATTGCTCCAGCCCCGATTGTTGTGTTAATAGATTTTGGCATTTTCATGGAATAGGTAAGGCCTATTTATGTAATAATGTCTCACCTGTCATAATAACACTTTGGAAGCAATTCTGTGCTCACATATTTTGGAGTTTGCGTGAATAGGCAAGGCCTGAATATGCAAATCTTCCCCTTACACCTAATAGAGACACAAACTTTTCCCGGATGATTGCTTCAGGCATTCAATATCCCAACACTTCTGTCTCATGGAGTTCTCGTAGGTTCACAGTCAGCCTACAGGGAACTAACTTTCTCTCCCCTGTAAAATTTCCTCCTTTCCTGGCAAAGCTAGGAAGGGAAGGGCCGCGGCGTGAGAGCAGGTGAATCCCGTATAAACTGAGTCAACTCCACAGACCGGTTCAGTAAGGTAGAATGAGTTTGGGCTTAGAGCCAAGGCCGGAGCTAAAAACGTCAGAACAGAGCCCACTCTTCGGGCCTGTGTTACCTATTCCTTTCCCGTGTAGTAGAGCTATCATTCAATTCTTCTAATGGCGAGTCAAGAATGAGTAAATTGGGGCTGAGTGGTAGCACAGCGGGGAGGGCGTTGGCCTTGCACGCGGCCGACCCGGGTTCGATCCCCGGCATCCCCTAGGGTTCCCCGAGCACCGCCAGGAGGGATTCCTGAGTGGAGAGCCACGAGTCAGCCCTGAGCATTGCCGGGTGGGACCCAGAAAGCAAAATCAATACATCTATTTAAAAAACAATAGAGTGGGTCAGTACTTGCCTTGCAAGTACTTGCACATGGGTGCTGACCCAAGTCAATACCTGGCCCTGAATATGATCCCCAGATCCCACCAAGAGTGACCCCCTGAGGGACCAGAGAGACAGGTCAGTGGGTAGGGAGCTTGCTTTGAATGTGGCCTGCCCAGGTTCGATCCCCAGCATCCCATAAGGTCCCTTAGTAGGGACCCCACAGCACAAAGCCAGGAGTAAGCCCTGAACACAGCTGGGTGTGGCCCCATTGCCCAACTCCCAAACAAAATTAATTTAGGGCAGGAGAGACAGTGCAGGAATAAGGTACTTGCCTTGCTTCCTCTCAACCCTGGTTAAATTCCCAAAATCGCATATGGTACCACAGACACTGCTAGGCACAGAGACAGAGAGCCCTCCACCCCCGAAAAGAAGGGCAGGACTGCTTGTTTAATGTGGCTTCCCAATCACACATCCTACAACTGTGAACAGCTAACCATACTCTAAGGACAAATGCCTGAACAGACGTTGCAGGGAACGCTCACCGTTGACCCTCCCTGGCCAATTCACTGCCTTCAGACCAGTGAATCTCCATTTCCTAGACGCCCTTTGGCTGGACATCCAACAAGATGAGATCCAGTCCTTCTGCAAGTCCAGCTTTTCATTTCATTCAGATATAAAATAGTGAAGGTGGGGCCAGAGCGATAGCACAGCGGGGAGGGTGTTGGCCTTGCATGTGGCCGACCCTTGTTTGATCACCGGCATCCCATAGGGTCCTCCAAGCACCGCCAGGAGTGATTCCTGAGTGCAGAGCCAGGAGTCAGCACTGAGCATCACTGGATTGACAGAGAGAGAGAGAGAGAGAGAGAGAGAGAGAGAGAGAGAGAGAGAGAGAGAGAGACCCCCACACAAGGAGAAACACAGGCAGGAGGGTGTTTGCCTTGCATATGGCCAACCCAGGTTCAATCCCCAGCACCCCATAGGGTCCCCCAAGCACCGCCAGGAGTGATTCCTAGATGCAGAGTCAGGAGTAACCCCTGAGCATCGCCAGGTGTGACCCCCAAAAGCAAAAATAAATTAATAATAAAATAGCGAAAGGAAGGGGGACTGGAGTGTTATCACAGCAGGGAGGGCGTTTGCCGGGCACGCAGTTGACCCAGGTTCAATCCCCAGCATCCTATAGGGTCCCCAGAGCACCACCAGGTGTATTTCCTGAGTTCAGAGCCAGGAGTAACCTCTGAACACTGCCAGATGTGGCCCCCAAAACCCAAACTAAATAAATAAACTAGTGAAAGTGAAACAGCTCAAAGTTACTAGGAATGGAGTTTCTCTGAAGCGATTACTGTGCTAAGATGCTCACCAAATATAAGTGGAAATCCCTTCCCTGCATCTCAGCCCCATGAGAGGTTCAAGGAACACAGAGAGATGCCTCTCGGTTGTAGGGCCCTAGGTGCCGTATGGTTCCTGAGCACTGTCAGGGTACTCCCTGAGTACTAAGTTGGGAGCATCCCACGAGCACCACCAGGTGAGCTCCCAGACTCACAGAGGTGAACCCGGGAGCAGGTATTCCATGATTTGGTGAGTGAATGTAGCCCATTGGGTTTCTTCGCAGAGGGCCAAAGAGGGATACTTTGCGGGTATCGGATATGGAATCTGAGGGGACTATTTTATCTAGGGATGGTTGGGAAAGAGGCAGGAAATTCTAGCAGGAGACGCCTCAGGAAACCTTTGGCTGTCAATGGGGGTGTGGCATTAGGAGCTGAGGGGCATTTCCAGGTTAAAGGGGCCCCAAGGACCCCCTCAGGCCCTCAAGGTGGAGTAAAAAGAAAGGCAATAATAAGAGGTGATGGGGCCTGAGTGATAGCACAGCGGGGAAGGCATTTGCCCGGCATGCAGCCAACCCGGGTTTGATCCCCGGCATCCCAGATGCCGTCCCCCAAGCACTGCTGGGAGTGATTCCTGAATGCAGAGCCAGGAGTCAGCCCTGAGCATCGCCAGGTGTGACCCAAAAAAGAAAAGAAAAGAACAACACCTAACACACACACACACACACACACACACACACACACACACACACACCAAAAAACTTTAACCCCCTCAAATTTTTTTTTCTTTTTGGGTCACACCCGGCAATGCTCAGGGGTTACTCAGAATTACTCCTGGTGGTACTCAGGGGACCATATGCTGGGATGCTGGGAATTGAACCCAGGTCAGCAGCATGCAAGGCAAACGCCCTTCCGCTGTGCTATCGCTCAGGCTCCAGCCCCTCCTCAATTTTTTTTTTTTAATAATAAAAGTGGGCTGGAGTGATAGCACATTGGTAGGGCGTTTGCCTTGCACACGGCCAACCCGGCTGACCCAGGTTCGATTCTTCCTCCCCTCTGGGAGAGCCCGGCAAACTACTGAGAGTATCTCGCCCGCACGGCAGAGCCTGGCAAGCTCCCCGTGACGTCTGCGATATGCCAGACACAGTCACAACAAGTCTCACCATGGAGACGTTACTGGGCCTGCTTGAGCAACTCGATGAGCAACGGGAAGACAGTGCTACACTGCTACAGAAACAATAAAAGTAGCACTGTAGCACAGCTGCTCGAGCAGGCACCAGTAACATAGTAACCCAAAGGTTTCGTCCAGTGGGCTAGAGAAAAGAAAAAGATGCTTTAATTAACAAAAACTAGTCCTGGACTTGTAGGGCGTCTCCATAGGGTCCCACCAAGCCCCGCCAGGAGTGATTCCTGAACGCAGAGCCAGGAGGAACCCCTTTGGCTTTGGGGGGCCGCTGTGACCCGAAAAGCCAAAAATAACAACAACAAGAACTGATCTAGGAAAAAAGTCCAAGATGTTCCCGGCTAACATTGCAGCATTCCAAAACCCTGCAGCTCTGCGGATCCCTGCAGCTTTGCTGGAGAGAGACTGCAAGTGTGACCTTGCTGGCGACCCCTTCCCCCAACCCCTCCGTCCCCCAGAACCAGGCTGCACCCTACCAAGACGTTCCACCCGCCCCTGTGGATGAAGAACCCAGACCAGACACATCCTCACACCCAGGCTCACACTTTCCTTTTCATCCCCTTTCTGATTATTTATTTATTTATTTATTTATTTTGGGTTTTGGGTCACACCTGACAATGGACAGTGGTTACTCCTGGCTCTGCACTCAGGAATTACTCCTGGCGGTGCTCGGGGGACCCTGCCCCAATCTTGCCAGGGGTCAGTGGGGTCCCGCCTGGGAGCACACCCCAATAAACCTTCCCTATATCTTCACTGGAGCGATAGCACAGCGGGGAGGGTGTTTGCCTTGCATGTGGCCGACCCAGGTCTGATTTCTCCGTCCCTCTCAGAGAGCCTGGCAAGCTTTCGAGAGTATCCCGCCTGCATGGCAGAGCCTGGCAAGTTCCCCATGGCGTATTCGATATGCCAAACAGTCACAGCAAGTCTCACCACGGAGACGTTACTGGGCCCGCTGGAGCAAGTCGGTGAACAACGGGAGGTCTGTCCCTCTCTTTGCATAGGCAGGGTCTTCAAACCTATCAGAAAGAAAACCAGATATTCCACATTGAACAGTACTTTGGGCAAAGCATTCACTTGCTTGATATTCAGCAATTTGATCGGGCAACCAGCACCTACACACAACACAAGGCATGAGGTCCAGACCCCTGCAAGTCTCCCCAGCCCAGCCCTCTGGGGACAGGCAGGGAGGTTGGAATCTTGAGGCACGTGGCTGAGTTCAAGTTAAGATGCTAATGCTTAGGGTGTGACCCCAAGCCAATTTGTTGTTGTTTTGGGGTCACACCCAGCAATGCTCAGGACTGAATCCTGGGCTCTGCACTCTGGAATTACACCTGATGGTGCTCACGGGACCTTACGGTATGCCGGGGATTTGAACCTGTGTCAGCCACGTGCAAGGTGAACGCCCTCCCTGCGAATGTCTTAATCCTTCTGGGTATCGGTTTTCTTTATTTAAAATGAGATAATAGGGAGTGATAGAACAGCAGGGAGGGTGTTTGCCTTGCCCACACTGACCTGGTTTTGATCTCGGCATCCCATATATGATTCCCCCAAGCAAATTCAGGAATAATTCCTGAGTGCTAGGCCAGGAGGAAGCCCTGGGCATCGTTGGGTGTGACCCAGAAACAAATCACAGCACCCAAAGGGAGAGAGAGAACAAAACAGAATGCCCTGACATAGAGGCAGAGTGGGGCGGGGGGTGGGGAGGTGGGGGGATGGGGGTGGGAGGGATACTGGGACCCGTGGTGGTGGAAAATGGGCACTGGTGGAGGGATGGGTGTTTGATCATTGCACAATGGAAACCCAAGCACAAAAATGTGTAAATCTACAAATGTACCTCATGGTGTTTCACTCATAAAAATTTAAAAAAAAATGTAAATGATGGAGAATGGGCACTGGTGGAGGGATGAGTCCTCGACCATTGTATAACTGAAACCCAAGCACAAAAATTTGTAAGTCTACAACTGTACCTCATGGTGTTTCACTAATAAAAATTAAAAAAAAAGCAAAATGAATAAATAAAGTACAATAAAATGAGACCATAGGGGCTGGGATCTACTCAGCAATAGAGCACTTTGCTAGCATGTGTGAAGGTCTGTCTGATCCCCAGCACAATAATAATAATAATAATAATATAATAATAATAATAATAATAATAATACAAACTAAAATGAGACTAGCACCCTCCATTCCTCCCTCACTCAGGACACCGTTGAGAGACTAAGCATCATCACTTCCTGGGCATCTGTGACACCTCATACCGTCACCTCTGGTCAAGCCTATGTGGTTCCTTATTTATTACCAGAGCAAGTGTTATATTTCACTTCCTGTCTGTTTGCTGTAACTGACTCAAGAGAAAATGCCAACGCACTTTTCTAAGAATACAAGTTTCCATGAGCGAGACTGAGGAGATGAGGAATGCAGGTCTCTCCCCTAGTTCCGGGGGTCTCTTGGGCAAGCAAAGAATTTCTTGAGGTTCGGCCAGAGCAATAGGGCAGCAGGGAGGGTGCTTGCCTTGCAGGCAGGTGACCACGGTTCAATCCCTGGCACCCCGTATGGGCCCTTGAGCTCACCATGAGTGACCCCTGAGTGCAGAACTAGGAGTAAGCCTAGCATTGCCAAGTATGGACCCCAAATCAAAATAAATAACGCTCGAGCAAATAAATAAATAACATTTCTTTTTTTTTTTTTGCTTGCTTTTTTGGGTTACACCCGGCGGTGCTCAGGGGTTCCTCCTGGCTCTGCACTCAGGAATCACTCCTGGTGGTGCTCGGGGGACCCTATGGGATGCTGGGGATCAAGCCCAGGTTGGCTGCGTGCAAGGCAAATGCCCTCCCCGCTGTGCTATCGCTCCAGCCCCTAGATAACACTTCTTGGGGTTAGTATTTGTGAACACTTGTCACAGATGTGTGTTCCTGCACTGTGAAACTTGAATATTTGGGCTAATTGATGGACAATTGACAAATCCATAAGAAAATGCAGAATATATAGAGAAAATAAAATAACAGCAACGAGGTTGGGTTGGGACCATAAAGTCACTGGCCTGTCATCCCTTAAGAAAAATCTTTCCTGGAAGTGTTTTTTTTTTTTTTAATTGAATCACCATGAGATACAGTTGCAAGATTTTGTGTTTGAGTTACAATCTTACAATGATCAAACCCCCATCCCTCCACCAGTGCACATTCCCCACCACCAATGTCCCCAGTATCCCCCCCTTTCCAACCCTCCCCCTGTCTCCATGGCAGACAATCTCCCCCAGACTCTCTCTCTACTTTGGGGCATCAACGTTTGCAATATAGACACCGAGAGGCCGTCACGTTGGATCCTTGATCTACTCTCAGCACACATCTCCCGTCCCGAGCGACCCCTCCAACCATCACTGACTCAGTGACCCCTTCTCCATCCCAGCCGCCTTCTCCCCCAGCTCATGAGGCAGCTGCCAACCATGGGGCAATCTTCCTGGTCGTTGTGTCCACTGTCCTTGGGTGTCAGTCTCATATTATGTTATTTTAGACTCCACAGATGAATCCCTGGAAGTCTCCGCCTCGCTTAAGTCATTGTTTCCAAGAGCCACAGGACAGATCATTGCACAGATATGCCATTGTGTGTCCACGTTGGATGAAGCCAGTCAGTTACTCTCAGTGAAAAAGACAATGATCACGAAAGGTTTCGCTGTAAGTCACGGGCTAGTCACTGGGACGAGTCCTGGCATGTGGCCTCAAGTGATTTAGGATAACTTTAGGGTGAATGCATTCTTTTCTTTTCTTTTATTTAATTTTATTGAATCATCGTGAGATACAGTTACAAACTTGCGTGATTACGTTTCAGTCATACAATGATCGAGCACCCATCCCTCCACCAGTGCCCATTCTCCACCACCAATGATCCCAATATCCCTCCCACCACCCCCACCCCATCCCACCCCCTACCTCTGTGGCAGATACAACCATTCTTTCTCTCTCTCTAATTTTGGGCACTATGGTTTGCAATACAGATCCTAAGAGTCCATCACGTTTCTACCTTCAGCATGCGTCTCCCATCCCAGGGGATCCCTCCAACCATCACTGACCTAGTGATCCCTTCTCCATCCCAGCTGCTTTTTCCCCCAGCACGTGGGGTTGACTTCCAAACCGTGGCGTGATCCTCCTGGCCCTTCTCTCTACTGTCCTTGGGTGTTAGTCTCATATGATGCTACTTCATGTGAATACTGGGCTAGAGTGATAGCACAGCGGTAGGGCGTTTGCCTTGCACACAGCCAACATGGCCGACCCCTTCCTGAGGTTTTTTTAAAAAAATTTTGCTTTTCGGGTTTGTTCAGTTTTCATTTGGGGGTCACACCCAGGAGTGCTCAGGGTTTACTCCTGGCTTTGCGCTCAGGAATCATTCCCTGTGGTCCTCTGAGGGGAGAATGCTGGGGATTGAACACAGGTCGGGAGGGTGTGTAAGGCCAGCATCCTACCCACTGGGTTGTCACTTGGGCCCCAGTTCTTGTTTTTTTTTTTTTATTAGTGAAACACCATGAGGTACAGTTATAGACTTACAAATTTTTGTGCTTGGGTTTCAGTTATACAATGATCCAGTACCCATCCCTCTACCAGCGCCCATCCTCCACCACCACGGGTCCCAGTATCCCTCCCACCCTCATCCTCCCCATCCCACCCTGCCTCTGTGGCAGGGCATTCCCTTTTGTTCTCTCTCTCCTTTTGGGTGCTGTGATTTGCAAGAGAGGCATTGAGTGACAATCATGTTCTGTCTATAGTCTACTTTCAGCATGCTTCTCCCATCCTGGGAAGATCCTCCCAACATCCTGTATTTGGTGCTCCCTTCTCTATCTGGGGCTGGAGCGATAGCACAGCGGTAGGGCATTCGCCTTACACGCGGCCAACATGGCCGACCCGAGTTCGATTCCTCCGCCCATCTCGGAGAGCCTGGCAAGCTAGCGAGAGTATTCGATATGCCAAACACAGTAACAACAAAGTCTCCAATGGAGACATTACTGGGCCCGCTCGAGCAAATCGACGATCAACGGGAGGGCCTTTACCTTTACCTTTACCTTTTACCTTCTCTATCTGAGCTGCCTTTTCCCCTAGCACACGTGTCAGCTTTTGTTTCTAAAACTGAACCAGCATAGTCACTTAGAACACAATTAATGCTCTGCAATATTGTTTACATAGAGGCTTATAAGTTTAAAAGGCTGCAAATAAATAAGAACCCTGAGGCTGGAGAGATAGTATTCAAGTAAAGCATCTCAAAGCGTCCCCTGAGCACCACCAGGAATGATTTCTGAGTGCAGAGCCAGGAGGAACCCCTGAGCAATTGCCAGGTGTGACCACCACCACCCTCCCCCAGAAAAAGAGAACTCAGACCCAAGAAACATCACCCTGGGGCTGGATAGCACAGCAGGGAGAGCCTTTGCCTTGCAGACAGCCCGCCCGACCAACCAGGTTCCATCTCCCGGCATCCCATAGGTTCCCCCGAGCACCGCCAGGAGTGATTCCTGAGTGCAGAGCCACGAGTCAGCCCTGAGCATTGCCGGGTGGGACCCAAAAAGAAAAAAAGAAAAAATAAATAAACAGAATCATTCCCAGCTTGAGACCTGGGCCCAGTTCACGGTCTGTGTTGCTGTGTAAGTGTCTCTGGAATCAAGTGTGCAGAGCAGAAGAGCAGAAAGCTCACAGCCAGAGTTGGGGTGGGGGCGTGGATGTGAAATAATGGTGAAGGGTGTGGTGGTCTGTCCTCCCGTTGTCCATCGATTTGCTCAAGCGAGCACCAGTCACGTCTCCATTGTGAGACTTGTTGTGACTGTGTTTGGCATCTTGAAGACGCCACGGGGGCTTGCCAGGCTCTGCCGTGCGGGTGGGATACTCTCAGGAGCTTGTTGCCGGGCTCTCCGAGAGGGGACGAAGGAATCAAACCCAGGTCGGCCGCGTGCGAGGCAAACGCCCTCCCCGCTGTGCTATCGCTCCAGCCCTGTTAAGGCTCCTTTATGAAAATAAAATGTCTAAAAATTGCAAAGACAAAAATAAGTAAATAAGTAAGTAAATAAATAAATGATTCTGGGTCTCCCTGTGGGCTGGAGCGATAGCACAGCGGCAGGGCGTTTGCCTTGCACGCAGCCAACATGGCCGACCCGAGTTCGAGTCCTCCGCCCCTCTCGGAGAGCCCGGCAAGCTACCGAGAGTATTCGATATGCCAGACACAGTAACAACAAAGTCTCCAATGGAGACGTTACTGGGCCCGCTCGAGCAAATCGATGAACAACGGGAGGACAGGGACTGTGATAGGGTCTCCCTGTAATATCTCTGACGCAGTTACTAACTGCCCAGCCTGGAAGCTGAGGGTGGAAGAGAGTGTCCAGGACCCAGGGGATGGGAACTGTCCTCCAGGGGGCCAGACTGCGGCCGGAGGCCTGGACATGACCGAACCTGCACCCCCACAGGGCCCGTGGCACCTGACGGAGCTTGAACGGTCTCTGAGGAGAGACTCGAGGCTGTACTTCCTCCATCCACTCCGACCCAGGAAGCTCTTTCCTCCTGGACCTGGGCTGGTCCTTCTGGTCAAGGGTGACTCAGCGGGGTTCTGCGCAGTGACTCAGACACGGAGAAGCACCCAGGGCACCTGTCATCTCAGAACCCCTCTGCCAGTTCTGACACAGCCCCATTTTTTTTTTTTTTTGCTTTTTGGGTCATACCTGGCAATGCACAGGGGTTACTCCTGGTTCTGCACTTAGGAATTACTCCTGGCAGTGCTCGTGGGACCCTATGGGATGCTGGGGATTGAACCCAGGTCAGCTGCATGCCAGGCAAACAGACGCCCTACCTACTGTGCTATTGCTCCAGCCCTCAATTTTTTTTAAATGAAATTATCTGGGTTTTTGGTTGCTGTTGTTGTTTTAAGGTGAGTCACATCATACTGTACTCGGGGTCTACTCCTGGTTCAGTGCCCAGGAGATTGAATGCAGTGCTCGGGGTTGAGCCAGGCCCAGTCACATGCAAGGCAAGCGTCTTATCTTCCTGCTCTCTCTCTGGACCTTAAAATGAGTTAAGTTCAATAAAAACAATTTGATTTCTCCTATTAAAAGGTACCCTTCTTGGCGTTGGGAGGATTCTCCCAGGATGGGAGAAGCATGCTGAAAGTAGACTATAGACCAAACATGATTGTCACCCATTGCCTCTTTTGCAAACCACAACACCCAATAGGAGAGAGAGAACAAAAGGGAGTGTCCTGCCACAGAAGCAGGGTGGGATGGGAGGGGATGGGCGGAGGGGGAATGGGAGGGATACTGGGATCCGTGGTGGTGGGAAATGGGCACTGATGGAGGGATGGGTATTTGATCATTGTATAATTGAAACCCAAGCACAAAAATCTGTAAGTCTACAACTGTACCTCATGGTGTCTCACTAATAAAAAAAAATACCCTTCTTGGGGCTGGAGTGATAGCACAGCAGGAAGGGCATTTGCCTTGCACGTGGCTGACCTGGGTTCGATTTCCAGCATCCCCTAGGGTCCCCCCGAGCACCACCAGGAGTGATTCCTGAGTGCAGAGCCAGGAATCAGCCCTGAACATAGCCGGGTGTGACCCAAAAAGCATATATATATAAATAAATTAAAAATCTACCAATTTGTGAGTAATGAAGGTGATTTTGGCCCAGATTGCGGTCATGGGTTTGGTAAGAAGAGATTCTGTATCGATTAGTTTTCAGAAAAGAGCCTGTAGGAGTTGTTCCCAGTGAAATGGAAGCGAAAGAGAAGGGTTGGAGATGGCCTCAGCTTTGGGTCTCCAAGACGCTGCAGGCCCAGGGCTGAGGTAAGATTGGGAAAGATGGAACCAAGAGTAGATTTGGAGAACGGGGGTGGAAGTTTGTTTGTGGAAATGTTGAGGTTCAAGATATCTAAGAATTCCCCAAGTGCAGAGCATAAACGAGTAGGCGGTTCAGTAAATGATTCTGGCTGTGGGGGCTGGAAATGTAATTTTAGAAAACAAATGTTCAACCATCTTATATTTAGAAGTCCATAAACGTGGCTGCATGACCAAATGATTGAGGGTTGGAGAGAGAGAGAAAAGAGAAGAGAAATGATCTTTCCTCTGCACAGGGGACCAGAAACCAGACCTAGAGCAACTAAGGAACACAGGAGACTGACAAGAGGAAAGCAGGAGAGGATGTTTCTAGAAGATGTTTCTAAAAGCTTCTAGAAGTGAAAAGAGCTTCACAAAAAAATGAGGACACAAGGACCCACGCCAAGACAACTGAGAATTTATCCCCCAACTCAGCCCCTGGGGGAACAACGAACCCTCCCAGTTCAAGGAGAAATTTTCAAGACCTCAGCTCAGGGTTGGCTCATCCTCCGAGACCCCACAGAGCTGCTTAAGAACTAAGCTACAGCACAACAGGGAGGGCATTTGCCTGGCATGTGGCTGACCCGGGTTCGATCCCCGGCATCCCATAGGGTCCCCCGAGCACTGCCAGGAGTGATTCCTGAGTGCAGAGCCAGGAGTCAGCCCTGAGCATCACCAGGTGGGACCCAAAAAGCAAATAATAATAATAATAATAATAATAATAATAATAATAATAATAACTTGTCACTGTCCTCCCGCTGTTCATCAATTTGCTCGAGTGGCCCAGTAACGTCTCCGTTGTGAGACTTGTTGTTACTGTGCTTGGGCATATCAAATACCTCAAGGGTAGCTTGCCAGGCTTTGCCTTGCGGGCGAGATACTCTTGGTAGCTTGTTAGGCTCTCTGAGAGGGGCGGAGGAATTGAAACCGGGTCGCCCTGGGTCGGCCACATGCAAGGCAAACACCCTACCTGCTGTGCTATTATTATTATTATTATTATTATTATTATTATTATTATTAAGAACCCCTCCACAAACTCTATGACACACCTGGCATGATGGCCCACCCCAAATGCCTCAGAGCCTCCTCCAACTGCCCCGTAGTCCAGACAGACTTGAGCCAGACCTTTGACCCCTCACCCAGCTGCTGGCTGGGGGCGGAGACTCTTGAAATCTAATGGAATTGCTCCCAGAGGTGCCCCAAGTAAAAAAAAAAAAATCAGGGTGAATCGCAGGAATTGGGTCTCCAGCAGGGTGACACACCCTACATGACAAAGACTCACTTTCACCCCCTCCCTGCCTCTACTTCCGATCCCCAGCGCTTGTCAGGGCAACCCTGACAAAAAGGAGTTTCTGCGTGAAGTGTGAGGTGTGCCAGCCACCCGGGGGGCAGATTGAGTCAGCGGTGCCCACCTCAATACTCCGTATCAGCGATGATTTATAATTTTCTTCAAGTTCTGAGGCAGGGATCAGCATCGGAGGGTCTGAGCCAAGGTATGGGGGAGCTGGTGGGCACATTGCCCGGCTGAGAGGGCAGCCAAGCACTAAAGCTGGCATCTGAGTTACAGATTCCTGGCTCGTCATTCTCAAAGATTCATGCAATTTCTTTTTTTTTTTCCATTCTGTAGGATGAACATATTCTTAAAGGTAACCCTATGACTAATTCCAGGAGTCATTAAATTAGCAATTACATGACAGTGTTATGGGGAATTATCAGATTAAATTATAATTGGAGTTACTATTTATGATAAACAAAAGGTTACAGTCATGCTAGAGAAAGTCGATGGTATATCTTTACATATAGAATAGTGTTAAGGTGACATACTCTGATAGCACTGTAGCACTGTCCTCCCGTGGTTCATCGATTTGTCTAAGCGGGCCCAGTAACGTTTCCATTGTGAGACTTGTTACTGTGTTTGGCATATTGAATACATTCACGGGGAGCTTGCCAGGCTTTGCTGTGGGGACAGGATACTCTCGGTAGCTTGCTGAGCTCTCTGAGAGGGCAGAGGAATCGAACCTGGGTTGACCAGGCTGGTCGCATGCAAGGCAAACGCCCTACCACTGTGCTATCGCTCCAGCCCATACTATGATAGAATATAGATTATATCATAATGACAACCTCATTCAAACTTACAGGTTTTATTTGCTATGCGGGAAAATATAATACATTTAAAGCTTATTATAAAACAAGTTCATGATCATGATCACGATCATCCTGTTGTTCTTCGATTGCCTCGAGCAGGCCCCAGTAACGTCTCCTTTGTCCTAGCCCTGAGATTTTAAGAAGTGCCATATTCAAGGCTCTTTCAGGGTTAGGAGAATGAGACCCATCGTTGTTACTGGTATTTGGCATATTGGGGATGCCACGGGGAGTTTGCCAGACTCTGCCGTGTGGGCAGGTTACATTCAGTAGTCTTAAATTAAAACAAGTTAATTTTGTAATACTTCTTTTTGTTTTTATAGTTTAGGTTACATGATACTAGCGTTAAAATTTATGGTGATGGGGGACTGGAGCGATAGCACAGCGGGGAGGGTGTTTGCCTTGCACGAGGTTTGATTCCCAGCACCCGATATGGTCCCCTGAGCACAGCCAGGAGTGATTCCTGAGTGCATGAGCCAGGAGGAACCCCTGAGCACCACCGGGTGTGACCCAAAAAGCAAAAAAATAAATAAATAAACAAATAAATAAATAAAAATAAAGTTTACGGTGGTTTAAAGTTTATAGTGGAATAAAGTTACTGGCTCCAGGGAGAAATCCAACCATCTTTACACACTTTCCTCTAAGGAAACTTTTTGGATCATTTTTTAACAAATTGTTCGTAACAGGCAATACAAAATAAATTATTTAGGCCCTGCTTTGAGGGCAGGGCTTGTGGGTCTGGGTGGAAACACTCGAAATACGGTGGTGGGAAGGTGTGATGGGGGCGGGATTGGTGCGGGATTATTAAATGTAATAATTTTTGTGTGTGAACAACTTTATTAAAAAGAAAAAGGTTATGGCAGTGATGTAATTTACTGTACCCCCAACACACACACACACACACACACGGTGCCCAGACCCCATCACTGCCCTATGTCATCTCTGACCTTCATTAACTTAGATTTATTTTGTTTTAAAAGGGACAACTGCTGTCTCCTGGCTCTGTGCTCAGGAGTCACTCCTGGTGGTGCTCAGGGACGAATAGTATTACCTGCAGGGCCACTCATGGTGGACACCCCTAGGAGCTGCTTTGCAGAGACCCAAGCCCATACCCCCAAACAGTCACTGCGACCCGCCTGGTTACCCTCACAATGAACTTTTTGAAAAATGCAATGGCGGAGGCCGGAGCAATAGCACAGTGAGGAGGGCATTTGCCTTGCATGTGGCCAGACCCGGTCCCATCTCTGGCACCCCATCTTGTCCCTGGAGCATGACCAGGAGTAATTTCTGAGCACAGAGCCAGGAGTAACTCAGGAGTAAGAGACCTTACGTGTGACCCACCCCCGGAAAAAAAGAAGGAAGGGAAGAAGGAAGGAAGGAAGGAAGGAAGGAAGGAAGGAAGGAAGGGAGGGAGAGCAGAAGGAAGGAAGGAAGGAAGGAAGGAAGGAAGGAAGGAAGGAAGGAAGGAAGAAGGAAGGTGGGTGAGTTTCCCGTGAGAAAGCGAGTCAAGCGAGTTGCCCTCCTCCGTCACTGCAGAACAGACCAAGCTGCCATTACTGAGTTGAGGGGTAAACTTGGACTCTCCCCAGGGTGCTCTGAATTAATCCCCACAGCCCCTCTTAGCCAAGACGATCATATCTGCAGCTGAGTTTGTAGAGTTTACTTTGGTTTGGGGCCCTGCCAGGTGGGCTTACTCCTGGCTCTGCATTCAGGAGTGAGCTTGCGGGTCACCTAGGACACTGCAGCTAGACCTCACAGCAGCTGCGTTCAAGGCAAGTGCCTTCCCCGTGGACGATTCTCCGGTCCCCAGACCTACAGTTCAGTGAGATACTTGGGTTCCCCCAACAGTGCTGGAACTGCAAGAGCTCCTGGGAATTGAACTGGGTAGACCTGTCTCTGCCGGCGTCTGCTGTCATTGAGTTAAAGGACTGCAGGAATTTGGGAATGTTATGAAAACTTCTTTACCTCTTCTCTCATAAATAGGAACTAAAATACAAATCTCATCGGTTTCTATAAGGTAAATTTAAAAAAAAACATAATGTATATTGGACAAGAGCAACCATACAGCAGGGAGGATATTTGCCTTGGACATGGCCCACCAGGGTTAAAAATCAGTATCCCATACAGTTGACTCCCTGAGCCTGCCAGAAGTTACCCTGGAACGCAGCTAGGTATGACCCACACACCTAAATCAATCGATCAATAATGCTCCCAGAAGAAAACAGCACAGAGTCTCCTGCCCCTGTGCCTGGCTGTCCTCGCCGGGGCCCTTGGAGGGGAGCAGGTTGAGTTTCCCTCCCCGCCCCGACCAGGGCTCTGGCAGCTGAAGACCTCCAGAACCAGCCACCACCATGCTGAGACCACTCTCTGCACACATGAAGGTACCAGTAGAGGAACAAAGGCATGTGGGTCCCGGGTTTGAGATCTCCAAGCCTGCCTGGATCAGGGCATAGCATCCTCCACCCAGATCCTCCATATTCCAGTAGGCAGGGGTCACACCCATCATCAGACCCCCAGAGCCATGTAATCCCATCAACGGCCAAGATCCAGAGACTATAAAATCCAGCTCCCAGAACGCGCGGCCACATTTGCGGCCGCACAACATCTTATTATCTCATTCTTACTTTGGACAACCTGGCAGGTTACCGAATGTTACCTGCCCACACAACAGAGTCTGGCAAACTCCCCGTGGCGTACCCAATATGCCAAATACCAGTAAAAATGATGGGTCTCATTCTCCTAACCCTGAAAGAGCCTTGAATGTGGCACTTTTTAGAATCTCAGGCCTAGGACGAAGGAGACGTTACTGGTGCTTGCTCGAGGCAATCAAAGAATAACAGGATGATCGTGATAGTGAGAGTGTCTTTTGGATAGAGAAGGGATCACCAAGTAAAGGGTACTAGGAGGACCTGCTTGGGATGGAGATGCGTGTTGAAAGTAGACTATAGACAGAACATTATGGCCACTTAGTACCTGTATTGCAAACCACAATACCCAAAAGGAGAGAGAGAGAGAGAGAGCAAAAGGGAATGTCCTGCCACAGAGGTGGGGTGGGGTGGATGGAATGGGGTGGGGGTGGTGGGAGGGATACTGGGACTATTGTTGGTGGAGAATGGGCAGTGATGGAGGGATGGGTACTCAATTATTGTATGACTGAAATGCAAGCACAAATGTTTGTAAGTCTACAGCTGTACCTCACAGTGATTCACTAATAAATTAAAAAAAGAAATAAATAAAGTGGGCTGGAGCGATAGCACAGCAGGTAGGGCGTTTGCCTTGCACGCAGCCAACAGGACCGACCCAGGTTCGATTCTCAGCATCCATATGGTCCCCCGAGCACCACCAGGAGTAATTCCTGAGTGCATGAGCCAGGAGTAACTCCTGAGCATCGCCAGGTGTGACCCAAAAAGCAAAAATAATAATAATAATAATAATAATAAATAAATAAAGTGCCTTCTGAAATCTGGACCATGCATCAGGAGAGAGGGGAGGAGTTTGGGTCCTTGCCTTGCAGACGGCCAAGTCAGGTTTGATCCCACTTAACTCAGAGGGTCCCCCAAGCTCCTCCAAGACTGACCCCTAAGCACAAAGCCAGGAATAAGCCCTGACTGAGCACAGCCGGGAGTGACCCCACACGAAAACAAAGAAATAAATACAAGCAATTGAAATGTTGAGCCCACAAGACTTGTTCTACATTATCAAGTAAATACAGGACATTGCCTTCCTGTGCTATTTTGATTTCTTTGTCCCCGTAAGCAGTTATACTTTTTCCCTAGAACAATTCCATGAAATAGGATTTGAATGGGTTCAGTCTTGGGCGAAAGCACCCTCTGAGTTTCTTTCAATAGAATAAACTAGGGGCTGGAGCAATAGCACAGCGGGGAGGGTGTTTGCCTTGCACACAACCAACCTGGGTTCCATCCCCAGCATCCCATAAGCTTCCCCAAGCACCACCAGGAGTAACTCCTGAGTACACAGCCAGGAGTAACCCCTGAGCATCGCCAGGTGTGACCCAAAAAGCAAACAAAACAAAACAAAACAAAAAAAACTCAACAGAAAGCCAAAAACCTAAACCAATGACTCAGCTGAAACCTCTGTTTTCATTTCTCGTTTTTGTATATAAAAACCCTGGGCCTGAAAGATACCAGGCACTAAATATTTAACTCAATACAAGGCATGTGAATGAATATTCCCATTTGAACATTTCTATACAATCGGACCCAAATGGAACTTTCGAGTATACGTTCATATCTCCATTGGGATCTCAGCAAATAAACCCAAATCCCGCTTTGGGGGCGCGTGTCTATCTGTGTATGACTGTGTGGGCATGAGCATTTTATAAATATTTGCTCTTTACAGGGTTTTCCCACAAGCAGGTCAGATGTTCACTAACCACCTCCAAGAGTTGGGACTTCTAGTCAAACTGACTGACTGAGAGAACAACACTTGTGAATGGAAAGCAAGTCTCTTTACTGTCAAAAGAAATGCCTTATGACATTTTTATTTTAAAAATATCGTTTCAGGCCTGGAGCGATAGTAGAGTGTTTGCCTTGCATGCGGCCAACTCAGGTTCCCACCCAGAATCCCAAATGCTCTCCTGAGCACCGCCAGGAGTAATTCCTGATTGCAGAACCAGGAGTAACCCCTGAGCATCGCTGGGTGTGATACCCACCCCCACCCCCCAAAAAAGTCCCCCCAAATTAAATGTTACTATTTTTTTAAACAAAAATGTTGTTTCTTAGGGTCAGAGGTAAGTCTTTTGCATTGTAGGAGAAAGATCTTGGTTCAATCCTCAGCACCCCTTATGATCCCTGAGCACAGAGTCAGAAGTAAATTCTGAGCACTGTCAGGTGTGGGTACCCCCAAAATAGCACTGTAGCACTGTCATCCTGTGGTTCATTGATTTGCTCTAGCAGGCACTAGTAACACCTCCATTGTGAGATTTGTTGTTATTACATATTGAATACACCATGGGGAGCTTTCCAGGCTCTGCCATGCGGGTGGGATATTCTCGGTAGCTTGCTGGACTCTCCAAGAGGGACAGAGCAATCGAACCTGGGTCAGCCGCATGCAAGGCAAACGCCCTACCGCTGTGCTATCACTCCAGCCCCCCTCCAATAAATAAATAAAAATATTGCTTCTTTGATCCATATGAGAACTTTTGGAATCTGTAGAAGTTTCTTGGGCCAGAGAGATGGTACAAGGCGCAAAGTACCATCTACCTTGTATGCAGCCAACATCTGCAGAGGGTCCCCTGGGTGTCACCTGAGCACAGAGCCAGGAGAAAGCCCTGAGCACAGCTGGGTGTGATTCAAAGCCCCCCAAACAAAAACAAACACAAAAATAAAAGATAAAAGAAAAAATCTAAGAAAAAGCCACCATTTCTGGTGATTTTTTAAAAAAATTTTATTAGTGAAACACCATGAGGTACAGTTGTAGACTTACAAATGTTTGTGCTTGGATTTCAGTTATACAATGATCAAATACCCATCCCTCCACCAGTGCCCATTTCCCACCACCACGGATCCCAGAATTTCTCCCCCTCCAACCCCTCCATCCCTCCCTGCCTCTGTGGCAGGGCATTCCCTTTTGTTCTCTGTCTCCTTTTGGGTGCTGTGGTTTGCAAAAGCGGCATTGAGTGGCAATCATGTTCAGTCTATAGTCTACTTTCAGCATGCTTCTCCCATCCTGGGGGGATCCTCCCAGCACCCTTTACTTGGTGCTCCCTTCTCGATCTGAGCTCCCTTTTCCCCTAGCATGTGCGGCTGGCCTCCAAGCCATGGAGCAAACCTGGTACTAATCTCAGCCACTCTTGGTTGTTAGTCTCCTATTTTGTTACTTTATGTTCCCCAGATGAACGCATCTTTCTATGTCTATCCCTCTCTTTCTGAGTCATTTCTCTTAACATGATACTTTCCATGCAGTACCACTTGTATGTAAATTTCATGACTTCATCTTTTCTAACAGCTATGTAGTACTCCATTGTGTAATCTGGTGATTTTTTAAAAGCAAGAATTAAAGGTACAAGTGAAGGATGCTTGGAGGGCTTGCTCAGGATGGGAGATGTGGGGTTAAAGTAGGCTATGGACCAAACATGATGGCCACTTAGTATCTGTATTGCAAACAGTAACACCCAAAGGAAGAGAGAGAGGAAGAGGAAATGTGCCTGCCACAGAGGCGGGGGATGGGGTGGGGGTGGCCAGAGGGATACTGGGGACATTGGTGGTGGAGAATGGGCACTGGTGGAGGGAATGGGTGCTCGATCATTGTATGACTGAAATGTAATCATGAATGTTTGCAAGTCTGTAATTGTACCTCATGATGGTTCACTAAAAAATAAAAAGAATTAAAGGTAATTTTTCTGAGAAAGAAGAAACTCAGATTCTGCACATATCTCATGCTGCTGTACATGTATGGTTCTCAGGCTGCAGCACCCACTGTGGGTAGAACACTGGCCTTGCATGTGGCCAGCCCAGGTTCTATCCCTGGCATCCCATATGGTCCCCGAGCACCACCAGGAGTAATTCCCGAGTGCAGAGCCAGGAGTCAGCTCTGAGCACTGCTGGGTGTGCCACCAAAAGCCAATAATAATAATAATAACAACAACAACAAAATAAAATAAAACTGAAGAAGGGAATTTTTCAGAGATGTGAGTGCAACATGATAGTTCGCTGAAATAGGTCCATAAAATATCACCCTAAAATTGTGCCTAGTCATTAATAAACCTATGCTCGGTGACTGCTAAGTTCCCGAACGCATGCCACTCAGCTACTCAGCAGTTCTGACTAATAGAAAAATCAGCATTTTTAATAAGCATTATGGTATTCTCTGATCTGGTCATGAAAACACGCCCAAGGTGAGTGCTCACCGGTTCCTCCCAAATTCTTGCACCACCCTGACCCACCCTGAGAGAGCTTGAGTTGAGGCAGCAATGGGCCTTGATCCTGCCCCGTGGCACCCCCTTCAAAGACAGAAACCAGCCTGTGAACCCCCCTTGGAGAGCTGGAACAGATGCCCTCCGGGGGCTGCCTTTCATTCTATCTTCCATCAGAATGAACTCCTGGGCAGAGCAATAGCACAGCGGGGAGGGCGTTTGCCTTGCACACGGCCAACCTGGGTTCGATCCCCGGCATCCCATAGGGTCCCCCGAGCACCGCCAGGAGTGATTCCTGAGTGCAGAGTCGGGAGTCAGCCCTGGGCATCGCTGGGTGGGACCCAAAAAGAAAAAAAATCATTATCATCATCATCATCATCATCATCAATCTCAAACTCCTTATTCAAATAGATGTGTTTAATTTAATAAGCTCGGGATTTCATCGGTTACTTGGACACATTGGAAATGTGAAGGGTTTCGTCAAGTGCCCCCTTTCCTGCAGCGGGGAAATGGCTCAGACATGCAATACCCCCCTACTTAGCCCTCTCCACTCTACATGACCGTTCTCACGACTGGGCACGGTGCCTCCGTGTTGCTCAGTGTCTGTCCCCTACACGTCAGTGATGATGAGAGCCCTCCCATGAGCCATCTGTGATGGTTTGTTTATAATAATAATAATAATAATAATAATAATAATAATAATAGTATTCTTCTATAGCACAGCAAAACGGCGGTTGCCTTGCGCACAGCCAGCCCGGCTGAGCCGGGTTCAATTCCTCCGCCCCTCTCGGAGAGCCCGGCAAGCTACCGAGAGTATCTCGCCCGCACGGCAAAGCCTGGCAAGCTATCCGTGGCGTATTCGAGATGCCAAACACAGTCACAACAAGCCTCACCATGGAGATGTTTGGGCCTGCTCGAGCAAATCGATGAACAACGGGAGGACAGTGACAGTGACAGTGACAATGTAAAGGGACAAAGCAGTGATCAAGCAAAACAAAACAAACTTTCATATTCTGACAACAGAATGGCAGTTCCCAGAGGGCAGAGAATGACCCTGGGGGTTGGAGGGGCTCGGGGTCGACTGGACGGTCTTGGAACATAGCTAAAGCTATGTTGGTGGAGGACAGTTGTGCTTTGTTGGAAACTAACATCACCTTGATTAAAGACAAAAAACAAATAGGGTTTCCCAACACGGACTCCACAGAACAAGGGTTATCTGCTAGACGTTATAATATCATTATTGTTCTCCATTATGACAATGATTGAGAGAGACAGAGACAGAGAGACAGAGACAGAGACAGAGAGACAGAGAGAGAGAGAAAGAGAGAGAGAGAGAGAGAGAGAGAGAGAGAGAGAGAGAGAGAGAGAGAGAAAGTGTTTGCCATAGAGGCAGGCTGGGGTTTGGGGTGGTGGGAGGGAAACTGAGGACATTGGTGGTGGGAAATGCCCATTGGCGTCTGACTAAGACCCAATCATGAACAACTATGTAATTGTGTATCTTACAGTGATTCCATTTTTTTAAAGTTTCCTATTTCCCAGCTAAGAACAACAGAATTTTTAAATTAAAAGATAAATGTGTGACTATCCAAGAGTTTCCACGAAGAAGTTCTCAAAAAGTGAGTAAGAAGGGATGTGACCCAGTGGTAGCAATGTTTGTCATTTCCCTTGTTCTCGTTCTGACCATATTAGACAATGCTCAGAGTTCACTCCTGGTTCTGTGCTCGGGAATCACTCCTGGCAGTGCTTGGGGGTGGGTTTGGGGTGCGGCATGCAGTTCTGGGCATCAGAGTTTAGTTGCGTGGACAAGGCCGGCACTTGCCCCTCTGTGCCCTCTCTGGTCCCCGGAGCTCTTCTCTTGCATGTGTGACTTTCTAGGTGATACCCGGGCACTCCCCACACAAAAATTCTCTCGGGATCCTCCGCAAATAATAAAAGCAAAAGAAAGGGCAGAAACTCACCCATCACCTAAGTACTTCTGAAAGCCTCCTGGGCCTCACCCTCCAAAGTTATGAATTAATTGACCTGGAGTGGGGCCGAGAGACCAGGGAAGCAAGTCCTCAGGTGATTTTCAAGTCGTTGCTAGGGCTGAGAATGCGATGGAGTAAGATAATGATGATGAAAAAAAGGAAGAGAAAAAAGTAAAAGTGTCTGAATGTGACTTGCCCGTTTGCCCATTTACTCGTTCAGTCAAAACATTAGCGAGGTGGTTTCTTGCTCAGCCGCTGACGAGGTGATGAATCAAACATGGGCTGAGGAATAAAGCTTCCCCTCTGGCCAAGAGGTTGCCATAGAATCAAGGGGCTCCCGTGCAGTCTGGCAAAAACGCCCTTCGGTTGCGTGACTGAAGAACAGGGGGTCTGGGTGTGACCGGCGGTCCTGACTTGGGGGTGTCAATTGGAGCCGCTAGAAGCTTTGCAAAGCTGCCCTGGGTTGTACTCCAGCAAAGTCTCAGTGGGCCATTGTGCAGAGGTCATTGGCCATTGGCATTGGTGAGGGAAACTCGGGAGTCTCACCCCAATGCCGTGGTCCAGGCAGCACCAAAGAGAGAGTTTGGAACGACCTGTCAGCAACCTGGAGTGAAAATGCATTTGCCTACTATGGAGGGGTACTCTGGGGACCGCAGTGTGGAGTTGGCTACTCCAAGTTGTTCTCTGCTCTCTGTATAACTCATAGAGCTGTTCTGCATGAACTGTAAGACCCTTATTTTTTTTAGCATGTATTAAAAAGCAGAGTCTCCTGCCCCCGTGCCTGGCTGTCCTCACCGGGGCCCCTCGGAGGGGGGAGGGGGGAGGGTTGAGTTTCTCTTCACCCCACCCCCGCCCTGAGCAGAGCCCCAGCAGTTGAGGACCTCCGGAGCCAGCCACGGCCATGCTGGAACCACTCTTCACACATCCGGATGGGCCTCATGCATGAAAGAACTGGCAGAGGAACCCAGGCATGCGGGTCCCGGGGCTGAGGTCTCCAAGCCTACTCGGATTGGGACTGGGCCTTCTCCACCCAGACCCTCCATCTTCCAGTAGGAAGGCGTCACACCCACGAGCTGCTGCCAGCGCCAGGTTGGTCCCATCAACGACCAAGACGCAGAGACTATAAAACCCAGCTCCCGGAAGCGCGCGGCCACATTTGCGGCCATGCGACATCTTATTATCTTCTTTTTCCTTTGGAGAACCTGGCAGGCTACCAAAAGTATCCTGCCCAAAGGGCAGAGTCTGGCAAACCTCCCGTGTCATATTTAATATGCCAAATACCAGTAACAATGATGGGTCTCATTCTCCTAATCCTGAAAGAGCATTGAAATGGCTCTTTTAAAATCTCAGGGCTAGGGAGAAGGAGATGTTACTGGGGCCTGCTCGAGGAAATCGATGAACAACAGGATGATCGTGATAGTGATTGTATTAAAAAGCCAAATTTGATGCACGTGCGAGTAAAGGAATTGTAAGTAAGAGAGATCAACAGATTGCTAATACTATTGCCAGAGGAGTTGGTAAGGAGAATTTGGTCCTGGTGCCATTGGTTATAGTATGTTCAGATAATCACTTAATCACTTAACTTCCCGTTAGTCGTCGATTTGCTCGAGCAGGCGCCAGTAACGTCTCCATTTGTCCCTGTCGCATGCTAGTGTAGCCCAATGGCATCTGTTTGCTCTGGGAACATGAAGAGCCTCAAACTGATCGTTCATGATCTTGATGAAGAAGTCTGACCATCTGGTAGGTGGGCGGCCACGCAGTCTTTTGACATCCCGTGGAATCTAGTCGGTAACAGCTCTAGTCCAGCGGTCGTCTTTAAATCTCATTACGTGACCAGCCCATCTGATTTTTGACACCTTGGCAAACGAGACAGCGTCCCTGACTCTTGATCATTGACGGATGTCAGAACTCCGGATTCTTTCTCTCATTTGAGTGAAACGTGATATTCCAAGCATAGCTCTTTCAATTCTTCTTTGGGAGACCTGAATCGTGTTCTCAGATAATTGCTACTGAATTAGTCCTGATTTCCCAGTTGTGAGGAGAGACGTCGGTTTTGTTTTCTTCTCGGTTTATAGTTAGGTTGTAGGAATCTAGAATTCTCATTCAAGTTATTTGAAGTTTTTTTGTTTGTTTGTTTTTCTATGTGAAGTAAAATAGTTTTCAAGAAATTTACTTGGAAATGTGAGGAGAAAGAGAGGAAAAGAGAGAGAAAACTTTGACTAGCTTCTATCACGATCACGATCACGCTCATCCTGTTGTTCATCAGGCACCATTAGCGTCTTTTTAAAAGAGCCATTTCAAGGCTCTTTCAGGATTAGGAGAATGAGACCCATCGTTGTTACTGGTATTTGGCATATTGAATACGACACGGGAGGTTTGCCAGACTCTGCTCTGCAGGCAGGATACTTTTGGTAGCCTGCCAGGTTCTCCAAAGGAAAACATAAAATAATAAGATGTTGCGCGGCCGCATTTGCGGCCACACGCTTCCGGGAGCTGGGTTTTATAGTCTCTGCATCTTGGCCATTGATGGGACCAACCTGGCGCTGGCGGCAGCTGGTGGGTGTGATGCCTACCTACTGGAAGATGGGGGTCTGGTTGGAGAAGGCCCAATCCCAATCCGAATAGGCTTGGAGACTTCAGCCCTGGAACCCGCTTGCCTGGGTTCCTCTGCCAGTTCTCTCACGCATGAGGCCTGTCCAGACATGTGGAGAGTGGTCCCACATGGCCGTGGCTGGCTCCGGAGGTCCTCAGCTGCTGGGGCTCTGCTCAGGGCAGGGGGGGAGAGAAACTCAACCCTCCGCCCCTCCAAGGGGCCCTGGTGAGGACAGCCAGGTGCAAGGACAGGAGACTCTATAGAATCTAGCTTCTCTAGCTTCTACAGAATCGAAAAAAACTCTATTTGAGAGGTTTCAAGGAAGCCTGATTTACCTTTATAAATGATTATCTAATCTGATGTGCAGAGTTTTTTTTTGGGGGGGGGGAATGGCACACCTGTCAATGTTCAAGGGACCATATGGGATACCAGAAAGCAAACACTGACAGGTTGTGTGCAAGGCAACTGTCCATCTCGCAGAGTTGTACAAACGATTTAAATTCATAATCACCCTTACTTCTTGGTGCCTTAATGAAGGGTAACATACAGAAGCATTTGAATACTTTAACATAACATTCCTTTCTTTTAAACTTCCAAAATGAACTTTTAAGGCCAAAGGGATAAGATTCTGGAATTTCCTTGCTAGAAGGGATTTTTTTTCCCCTCTGAGATTCCTTTTATGCTTACTTGACCTTCAAAATTCTCCAATTATAAATGGAGGCACTCATTTCCACATGTCTTAAAAGATGATGAAATGTGGATTTTAAATGAAACCAAGGAACGTCCCAAGTTTCTCAACTTTGTGCTGTGTTATATTGACAAGTCCAAGGTGCCTCTGGGAGTCAGGGAAAATTGTCCCTTGAACAACATCTCGGAGCCTTTCATTTTGGGCTGTGGTACTGGGGGTTACTACCCTCTGTCAGGGCTGTCCCGACACACCCCATGAGTCAGAGAAAGGGAACATTTTAGGCAAATTCTTGGGCAAGAAGATGAAGGATGGCGGGTGGGGGAGAGTGATAGGGCAGGCGTCAGGGCATTTGCTTTGCACATGGCCAACCCGAGTTGGGTCGTCACATCCCATATGGTCCCCTGAGCACCTACAGAGCCAGGAGTGGGCCCTGAACATTGCCAGGTTTGACCTCAAGACAGATTTTAAAAATGCAGCGTGGAAGTGAAGAGATTTCATCCTTTAGGACTTAGATTCAATACAGTTTCCAGGTTGCTTAGGGGCCCCAGGGGTGGGGAGCAGGGGAGAAATTGTGTGTGTGTGTGTGTGTGTGTGTGTGTGTGTGTGTGTGTGAAGTAAAATAGCTTAACTTAAAGGAATTTCCTTGGAGAAAAGTGAGGAGAGAGAGAGAGAGAGTGAGATGTTTAAGAGAAAACACAGACTTCTCCATTGAGTGGAAATCCCCCAAGAAAAATGTTTTCATTGGTCTTCAAATCAGAAGGGGGCGGAGAAAGTATTTGTATTTCCAATAAAATGTTTCAAGATAGAGTTTTGAGGGGCTGTAGAGATAGCACAGCAGGGAGGGCATTGGCCTGGCACGCGGCCGACCTTGATTTGATCCCCAGCATCCCCTAGGGCCCCCCGAGCACCACCAGGAGTGATTCCTGAGTGCAGAGCCAGGAGTCGGCCCAGAGCATCTCCGGGTGTGACCAAAACAAAACAAAGATCTAATACTGAAAAGATGTAGTATTGAAATAGTACTTTTTTTTTTACCAGAAAGACTGTAAAATACCATTTTATGTTTTGTTGGGGGCCACACCTGGCAGTGCTGGTGGTGGGTGGGGTCACTTTCAGTTCTGGGCTGGGGGCCCAAGGGATCAAACCCAGGGCACGTGGAGTAAGAGCTCACCTTTTGGACTATCGCCCCAGACCCTGTCCAAGACGATTTGTAGTCATTCTTGTGGAAATGACCCTGCAAGGCCCAGAGGCGGAGAGGAAGTCCCGACCGGGCTGGTGAAGTGTTGGCTCCGTCCTGTCAGGGCCATTTTCATTTCCACTGTCTGATTTACGTGAATCAACAGTCCTGCGCTTCCCTTCTTGTTCCCTGAAATGATTTCCTCAGTGGAAATCTTTTTTTTTTTCTGATGAAAATAATTTTCCTTTTTCTGGTGGAAACTGGAAGGCCATGGTTAACTCTTTTCTCTTTTTAGGAAACCTAGTTCCAGGCTGCAAAGATGATAGAATAAACCCAAAATTTAGTTTCCAAGGGCCGTATACCCCCCACAGGCCACAGGGCCTCCCTCCGTCTAGAAATTTCTTTTCTCCTTTGTTTGACTGGAGAATCACTTTGAAATGCACTTACAAATTTTTGTTTGGTTGGTTGGTTTTTGGCCATGCCCGATGCTCAGGGATCATTCTTGGCTGTGCTAGTGGTGCTTCAGAGAACATATGAGATGCCGGGGATTGAACCAAAACAGGCTTTGTGCAAGGCAAACCCCCTCCCTGCTATGCTATCACTTAAGCCCCCAACTTAGAAGTGTTGACCCAATGTGATGGCCTTTCGGTGTCTGTATTGCAAACCATGATACCCCAAAGTAGAGAGAGAGTCTGGGGGAGATTGTCGGCCATGGAGGCAGGGGGAGGTGTGGGATGGGGGGGATACTGGGGACATTGGTGGTGGAGAATGTGACTTGGTGGAGGGATGGGAATTCCATCATTGTATGACTGAAACCCAGACATAAAAACTTTTAACTGCATCTCACAGTGATTCAATGAAAATAATAATCACAGTCACGGTCACAGTCCTGTTGTTCATCGATTTGCTCAAGTGGGCCCAGTAACGTCTCCATTGGAGACTTGGTTGTTACTGTGTTTGGCATATCGGATATGTCACGGGTAGCTTGCCAGGCTTTGCCGTGCGGGCGAGATACTCTCGGTAGCTTGCCGGACTCTCCGAGAGGGGTGGAGGAATCGAAGGAATCGAACTCAGGTTGGCCATGTTGGCTGCATGCAAGGCAAACGCCCTAATCACTGTGCTATCGCTCCAGCCCAATAATAATAATGATAATAATAATAATTAATAATAATAATAACCCAAGACTCAGAGACTATAAAATCCAGCTCCTGGAAGTGTGTGGCTGCATTTGCGGCTGCGTGATATCTTATTATCTCATTCCTACTTGAGACAACCTGGCAGGCCACCGAATGTAACCTGCCCACACGGCAGAGTCTGGCAAACTCTCTGTGGCATACCCAATATGCCAAATACCAGTAACAATGATGGGTCTCATTCTCCTAACCCTGAAAGAGCCTTGAATGTGGCACTTTTTAAAAAAATCTCAGGGCTAGGACGAAGGAGACGTTACTGGGGCCTGCTTGAGGCAATCGACGAACAACAGGATGGTCGTGATCGTGAATAAAAGAAGTGTTGATCCCTGTGACAGCTTTCTCTCCCCCTGTGCCCCCCCCCACCCCCGGCCAACCCTTGTCCCTGACCTCAAGTGTTGCTGTGACCTTGAGGCTGTTGCATGGGTTCACCCACAGGCTTTAATTGTTCACCAGGGATTGTAGCAAATGTACTATGGGTCACTCCTGTCCATCCAACATTCGGGCTAACTCCACCCCACAAGCTTGGGTGCCACACACTTCCGAACATAACACAGGACTTCCCAAGTATTTGCCACTCCCGTGCTAAGTCCCTATATTAGTAAACTTCCAGCTTCACCCAGTTGGGATATACTTGCAGAAAAATCCAGCCGGTGAAGTTTGGCATTTCTGGACAAGCCTGAACTTTGTGTTCTAAGGACATGAAGTCGGGGACCATGAAGGAATTCTCTCTGGAGCTGCGGTAACAGAGTTGGTGAGGATGTTGTAATGGAACGGGCCTCCACGACAGTTCTCTCTGCTCCTTTCACCTTTGGAGTGGACAGTATCCATTTGGCCTCAGTCAACGACCAACTTCTCCAAGGTCTATTTTTGACCAAGATTTGAGATGGGCCAGGTGAAGAAGAATCAACGCTGGCAACACATCTGAAGAACTGGAGGAATGTGAGAAAATCATCCTCCAATCGGTGATAACCTTTGTTTGTGGATTCTTGAAAAACAGATCCATCTGTTCATGTTAAAAATAGACTTTCTCATCTCAGCTATGATCAGACTGGGGACCCACGTGCTGTCTGTTCTGGGACACCAAGGTCCAGGGTGCTGTTGTGTGGGGGCTTGGTGCCAGGCTGGGTCTGCTCCATGGAGAAGCATCTGGGTTCACTTTAGTCACACACGGGTTATTTTTAGTCAAAGAGCATTGCATGAGTCCTAAGACAGTCCACCTGCTTGCTCCAAAAACTCTCCAGGTCAACTGCGTACAGTGCAAGACTATTTTGGGTGGGTTCCAGCTGACCTCCCTGTGGGAAAGGGTCACTCAGCTGGATCAGGACCACCTGAGCCCTGAGAGTGGACAGCTGGGCAGCTTCTCCTCCTCCTCCTCCTCCTCCTCCTCCTCCTCCTCCTCCTTCTTATTTTTATTATTCCTCTCCTCCTCCTCCTCCTCCTCCTCCTCCTCCTCCTCCTCCTCCTCCTCCTCCTCCTCCTCCTCCTCCTCCTTCTTCTTCTTCTTCTTCTTCTTCTTCTTCTTCTTCTTCTTCTTCTTCTTCTTCTTCTCCTCCTCCTCCTCCCCCTCCTCCTCATCCTTCTGCTCCCCCCCCACACACACACCCCTCGCCCCCCACTGGTATAAGAAACTAAGGGTTTGTCTTCATTTTGTTCTCTCTCTTCATTTTGTTGTGTGTGTGTATGTGTGTGTGCATGTGTGTGAGGGGGAGAGAGAGCAGAATGAGGAGGTGGAGGAGGAGGAGGAGGAAGAGGAGGAGGAGGAGGAGGAGGAGGAGGAGGAGGAGGAGGAGGAGGAGGAGGAGGAGAACGTGATCAGCCCAGAGAGGAAGCAACGTGTGTTTGTGAGGGTGTGGGGGACAGGACCCCACACAGTAGGTGGGAATGTACTTTGGTGCTGTCTCCATGGAAAACAGTAAGAAGTTCTTCAAAGCAGTTAAAAATAGAACTCCCATAAGTTTCAGGAGTTCCTCTTCTAAGTACTTAGCCAGAGAACACGAGAACACTAGTTTGAAAGGATACATGCACTCTTACACACTCATTCCGGCATTACTCCTGAGAGCCAAGACATGGGTTCAACATGCTCAGAGGGACTGGGACAGAGATGCAGCAGGAGGTTATTCTGTTTGTGAGAAACGTGCTTATGGTTTCTTTCATAAGCGTGTGAAATTGTAGTCTCTCATGGTTTGGGGTTTTCATTTCCTCAATAAGAGAAGAGGAATCTTTTCCCTGTGTCAATTAGATCCTCTGACCACTTTTTAATAGGGTTGTGTGTCTTACTGATGTACGACCGAGTTGTGTGATTTGTTGGTATATTTTTACTTTAACCCATTGATTCATGTTGTTTGCAAATATCTAACCTATTCAACAAGCTGCCTTACTAACCTTACTAACCTATTCAATAAGCTGGCTTACTCCAAGCTCTGCCCTCAGGGGTCACTCCTGTTGGGGTCAGGGGACTGCGCAGGGTTCTCAGGATTGAATCCAGGTCAACCACATGCAAGGCAAGCACCCTACCCACTACACTATCTCTCTGGCCCCAGATAAGACATTCTTAAAATCCAAAACCAGGGAACCTAAGAGAAAAGGAACATACTCTATACCAGGATGACACGTCCATCTAATCTCCCCCTCCAAGAAGGGGGCATCAGGGTGCCTGGCCATAAATCCACCTCGTGGACCAATGGCCACTTGGTGTATGAGGCCCAGAGTAAGCCCAGTGGGCCTCGGCTACTGGCAGCTGGCCACAAGTGTCCCACCAGGCTGAACTGTGATGTAGAAGACCACGCAATGCCCTGTGGTACTCTCTGTCCCTGCTGCTGGACTCTCACGTGGCCTGAGTGTTTGCAGGCATCCCGTGAGGGCTGCTCCTTGGTCTATGTGAACTGTTTCATTCTCTCGGCAAACGCAACTGCCGGTTCTCCGCCCTCATTTTCCAACCTTCTCATAAACTTCCAGATTTGCCTTCCTAGCTTCTCTCTGGCCTGCTCACTTGGTGGTGGCCTGCAGACATCTTGGTGGCCTGGTTTCCAGCTGGTGTCTCCCTGCCATTAGCCACTGAGAAATGGGGAAAGGGTCAGCTAATGACGCTTTTCACTTGAGTCAGGTAGGACTGACGAAGGGAAGAGCGTGTCTCTGGAGGTTCAACCTTACACAAAGCATCACACTTTACTAAAAAACTCTTCCTTTTTGAAAAAGAGGCACAAATATAATGTAACTTGTACACTCCCGTTGGGATAAAATGACACGTGGGGAAGGGCTGAGACAGAAGATAAGACATTTATATGAAGCTGACCCCAGTGCAATCCTCAGCACCTCCCGTGTGCTGGGAGTATGCTGTGAGCACAGCCAGGTATGGCCCCAAACCTTCTGGACTTGCCTATTAGTCTTAAAAATGAAAAATGAAAAAAAAAGTAAGGGCCGGAGAGATAGTACAGCAAATAAGTCTCTTGCCTTAGGTGTGCCCAAACCAGGTTTGATTCTGGGTATAGTATTTGGTCCCCTGAACCCACTGGGAGTGATCCTTGAGTGCAGAAAGAGAAAAAGAACAGGAGAAAGAAAGAAAGAAAGAAAGAAAGAAAGAGGAGGGAGGGAGGGAGGGAGGGAAGGAGGCAGGGAGAGAGGGAGGGAGGGAGGAAGGGAGGGAGGGAGGGAGGGACAGAGAGGGAGAGAGGAAGGGAGGGAGGAAGAAAGGAAGGAAGGAAGGAAGGAAGGAGAGAAGGAAGGGAAAAGGGAAGGAAAGGAGGAAGAAGAGAAGGAAGGAAGGAAGGAAGGAAGGGAGGGAGGGAGGGAGGGAGAGAGAGAGGGAGAGAGGGAGGAAGGGAGGGAGGGAGGTAGAGAGAGAGAAGGACAGAGAGGGAGGGAGGGAGGGAGGGAGGGAGGGACAGGGAGAGAGAGAGGGAGGGAGGGAGGAAGGATGGAAGGAGAGAAGGAAGGGAAAAGGGAAGGAAGGGAGGAAGGAGAGAAGGAAGAAGAGAAGGAAGGAAGGGAGGAAGGAAGGGAGGGAGAGAGAGGGACAGAGAGGCAGAGAGGGAGGGAGGGAGGGAGGGAGGGAGGGAGGGAGGGAGGGAGGAAGGGAAGGAGGGAGGGACAGAGGGTCAGAGAGGGAGAGGGGGAGGGAGGGAGGGAAGGAGGGACAGGGAGGGAGAGAGGGAGGGAGGGAGGAAGGAAGGAAGGAAGGATGAAAGGAGAGAAGGAAGGAAAAAGGGAAGGAAGGGAGGAAGAAGAGAGGGAAGAAAAGGAAGAAGAGAATGAAGAAGAGAAGGAAGGAAGGAAGGAAAGAAGGAAGGAAGGAAGGGAGGGAGGGAGGGAGGGAGGGAGGGAGGAAGGAAGGAAGGAAGGAAGGATGAAAGGAGAGAAGGAAGGAAAAAGGGAAGGAAGGGAGGAAGAAGAGAGGGAAGAAAAGGAAGAAGAGAATGAAGAAGAGAAGGAAGGAAGGAAAGAAGGAAGGAAGGAAGGAAGGGAGGGAGGGAGGGAGGGAGGGAGGGAGGGAAGTATTTTATCTTTTATAATTTTTCCCCAAAACTCTATTTTACGAAAGCTCTGTGAGTTATATAGTTGTTCATAGTCGGGTTTTTCACGTGCGGTGTTCCATCACCGATCCGCTACCCTGTTGGCTGCCCCCACCAGGCTCCCTATCCTACGCCCAACACCAACCCCCGCCTGAAACCTGGTCATTAAGGTTTGGGTCTCGGGATTTCAGGGCTGCCAACTCTGGTTTGGATGTTTAGCTCGGCCACTCCGTAAGACCACTGACATACCTGGGTGCCCCCTGCCCCTGCACCCTCTGCTTCTCATCTCTCTCTTCCCCCCTTCCCCTTCACTCTATTTCTTTCCTTCCCCCTCTACTCTGGGGTCAAGGGAGAACTCTACTCCTCCCCCACAACCATTGCGTTTCCTGATATAGTCACTCAAAACCCCACAGCTGACGATATTTTGATGAAATGAGTTATACCTCAGTTGTAAGAAACCCAGCTGGTCAGCACTGGAATTGGAGGGGCTCCAGCTCCAGCCAGCAGGCTGAAGAATTAGATTCAAACGTTGATTTGTCTGATAATGGATTTCGTCATCTCAGCTAATCCGCTATCTGCCGCTCATGGGAATGAGCTGGGTTATGGGGGTGGAGGGTTTTCTGGGATGAGCGGAAAAAGTTACGTCTACAAAGTAAGCAAATAGATTGACCTTAGGTTTGTATATCTGTGTGAGGTCTTGCTTCTTCCCCCAAGACTATCCTCTTTTTTTCCCCAATGAGGTGGAGAAAAATGTTTCGTCAGTCTTAGTGATGGGTGGTATGATGCATACTGTTATAAGGAGGATGTTTAATCACCGACAGATACTAGACATTGTTCTCGCATTTTTTTTAACTTTTTTTGTGGCTTGGGGCACTTGGAGAACACTATTCGGGTCTCCCAAAGAGGAATTGAAAGAGCTATGCTTGGAATATCACGTTTCACTCAAATGAGAGAAAGAATCCGGAGTTCCGACATCCGTCAACGATCAAGAATCAGGGACGCTGTCCCGTTTGCCAAGGTGCCAAAAATCAGATGGGCTGGTCACGTAATGAGATTTAAAGACGACCGCTGGACTAGAGCTGTTACCGACTGGATTCCACGGGATGGCAAAAGACCGCGTGGCCGCCCACCTACCAGATGGTCAGACTTCTTCATCAAGACCCTGAACGATCGGTTTGAGGCTCTTCGTGTTCCTAGAGCGAACAGATGCCATTGGGCTACACTAGCGCACAACAGGGACAAGTGGAGACGTTACTGGTGCCCACTCGAGCAAATCGATGATTAACGGGAAGTCAAGTGATCAAGTGAACTTTTTGTGTCACCCATCAATGCTCAGGGCTGACTCCCAGCTCTGCACTCAGGAATCACTCCTGGTGGTGCTCAGGGGACCCTATGAGATGCTGGGGATTGAACTCAGATCGGCCACATGCAAGGCAAACGCCCTACTCATTGGACTATCACTCCACCCACTGTTTTTTTTTTCCCTCTAGGTAAGAAACACCCCCACAGAATTTCTTCATTTTGCTTTGTCTCCTCTCGGGAGCTGACATTTTGTCCCTTATCTCCCATTTCAAGGTCAGTCCACAAACTCCCCCCACCGGGAACAAATCATTTGGTGCCAATGCTCTCAGAATGCTAACACAGAACACTAGGTCCTGTTGGAATGGAACACAGACATCTACACGAAATTGCTCTTGCTTCAGTTTTAGTTCAATCTGCACATTAGAATCCCAATGACAAGCCCCCTGCCACCTCTCCTCCTGGAGTTGGTCCCCATGGACTGAGCATTAATACCAAGAGCAGCTCAATTTTCATAAACACTTAATTCCTTTCCTACTTTGTCATCTATCCTGAAATGTAGTCTGCTAACATCCTTCCAGGAAACAACTAACACTTCTGCCTGAATTCTAATGGGAGCATCTCCTGTTTGACCCTGGCAATTTGGTCATCTTTTTTTTTTAGTTGATTTGGTTTTGCTCGAGTGGGCCCAGTAACATCTCCATTGGAGACTTTGTTGTTACTGTGTTTGGCATATCGAATACGTCACGGGTGGCTTGCCAGGCTCTGCTGTGCGGGCGAGATACTCTCGGTAGCTGGCCGGGCTCTCCGAGAGGGGCGGAGGGATGGAACTCGGGTCGGCCATGTTGGTTGCGTGCAAGGCAAACGCCCTACCGCTGTGCTATCGCTCCAGCCCTCTGTGCTATAGCTCCAGCCCAGTTGATGTGGTTGATCCTTTTTATTTCAGGGGTGGGGGGGTGGTGGGTGCCACACCCAGAAATGTTCAGGGTGACTCCTGGCTCTGCAGTCAGGAATTACTCCTGGCGGTGCTCGGGGGACCTATGAGGTGCCAAGAATTGAACCTGGGTCAGCCGCACCCAGCCAGTGACCTCCCTGCTGTGCCATCTCTCTGCCCCTGCTGATTTCTTCTTAACCATCCTATGACTCACTTGAACACTGACCACAAGCACTAGCTCTTGACTTCGTTCATGATCACGACCATCCTGTTGTTCGTCGATTGCCTCAAGCAGGCCCCAGTAACGTCTCCTTCGTCCTAGCCCTGAGATTTTTTAAAAAGTGCCACATTCAAGGCTCTTTCAGGGTTAGGAGAATGAGACCCATCCTTGTCACTGGTATTTGGCATATTGGGTACGCCACGGGGAGTTTGCCAGACTCTGCTGTGTGGGCAGGTGACATTCGGTAGCCTGCCAGTTTGTCCAAAGTAGGAATGAAATAATATGTTTTGCGGCCGCGTGCTTCCGGGATCTGGGTTTTATAGTCTCTGGGTCTTGGCTGTTGATGGGATTACACGGTGCCAGGGGGCCAATTGGTGGGTGTGACCCTTGCCTACTGGAAGATGGAGGATCTGGGTGGAGGATGCTCAGCCCCAATCCAAGCAGACTTGGAGATCTCAGCCCTGGAACCCGCATGCCTTTGTTCCTCTGCCGGTACCTTCATGCGTGTGGAGAGTGGTCTCAGCATGGTGGTGGCTGGTTCTGGAGGTCTTCAGCTGCCAGAGCCCTGGTCCGGGTCGGAGGGAAACTCAACCTGCTCTCCTCCAAGGGGTCCGGCGAGGATAGCCAGGCGCGGGGGCAGGAGACTCTGCGCTGTTCTCTTCTGGGATCTGGGTTTCATAGTCTCTGGGTCTTGGCCGTTGATGGCATTACACTGTGCCAGGGGGCCAGTTGGTGGGTATGACCCCTGCCTACTGGAATATGGAGGATCTGGGTGGAGGATGCTCAGCCCAGATCCGAGCTTGACTTTGTTAGACTTGTAAAACCCTAGCCATGCCGTACAGAATCCCATATGCCCCTAAGGAAGAGGAGGAAGGCAGAGAAGGGAAGTAACTCTTCGATTTGCTTAGCAAAGTAAGTGCCTGAGATTTCTACTTTATCATCTCGATTGCCCTTTCCAGAATCTAGAATTTCTGTCTATTTGGAAACAGAAAGGCCACCGGGCCACCTGTCTCCGACTGTCTGTCATTGAATTCACGACACCTCTGGGGTTCAAGGTCAAGCAAGGTAGGCAAAAACGCTGACCGATAAACAACTAGTATAGGGCGGTGGTAACCTTGGATCAGACCAATCTGCCGAATGACACTTTTCCAACCTTCTGCTAGTTTCAATCCTATTCTCTCAGGTAAGAGCTGCATGATCCTACCTATGGCTCTCTCTTTGGGGACAGCTCGTTGCCCAATACTTTTTTTTCTTTTTTGGGTCACACCTGGCAATGCACAGGGGTTACTCCTGGCTCTGCACTCAGAAATTACTCCTGGTGGTGCTTGGGGACAGAGAACCCGTGATGTTTTGATACGCCAAAAACGGTAACGATAACGGGCCTCATCCCCCTGACCCTGAAAGAGCCCCCAATACGGCAGCGTTGGGAAGGATGAGTAAGGAGAGGCTGCTAAAATCTCAGGACTGGGGTGAATGGAGACATTACTGGTGCCCTCTAGAGCAAATCAATGAACAAAGGGACGACAGTGATCTAGTGATACAGTGGTGCTGGGGGGGGGACCCTATGGGATGCTGGGAATCGAACCCAGGTCAGCCACATGCAAGGCTGGGCTCTCACTCTAGTCCCCGGTTGCCCAATATTATTCACCCACGATTGACCAGCTTGAACATCCGTTGATGGGGATCGTTGCCCAGAAACAGACTCTCGAGAACATAGTTTCTGGGCTGTTTGAGTGGGGTGTGCACCGGGGAACCCTCTGGAATACCAGCGTCTGAGCTGGCAATGTTTGAGTAACTACAACAATGTTATCAAACACAAACACACAGCGCTTTTTCCATCCTGAGCCACAAATGCCGCCCTGGGATTCCCGACCTCAGGGTATTTTCCTTGGAGAGAACCCTAGAGGGTGAAAAGGTGACTAGTCCGAGCCAACAGGACACCCGCTGGTCTTGGCCTGGGAGACTGACTCACGTGGGCTGCTGACTCACCGGGTCACATGCCTCAGTTTCCAAACTGACCTCGGGCAACCGGCGAGCCAGGTGTGGCTTTCTCTGGGCCTGAGAGTCTCACCAGCAGCGATGGGAGTTCAAGCATGGGGTGGAGAGGGGGCTTTGCTGTGCTGGTCAGGGAGGGCGTTTGGGGCTGGGGCTGGAGTTTCCATGGAAGGAGGGAGAGATTTTCTGGCTGGGTGGGACTGGGTTCTGGGCTGCCGCGGCCAGACCCGCGAGAGCCGCTGACCTCCTGACCAAACCTCGACAAAGGGCCCCTTCCTCCCCTTCCCCACTTCCTTGGGGTAAAGAATGACTTCCCCGTGGCCCCCACCCCCTGTTCTGGGTCTGCTTCTCAGCAGTCAACGACTCCCCTGTCCCCTCCGTGGGGACCTCGTCCAGCGGTCAGCTCCCTGCCCGCGCCCTGCGCGAAGGCACAGCTCTCCTCAGTGAACACCCACGCTCCCCTCCTTCCTGTTCCCTGTCTTGAGTAACCCACCCCCTCACTTCCTGCGCACCCCCCTGGGTCTGCGCCGGCCCTATCCTGCATTTGCCAGGTGCCTGCCTCGTGGGTGTCCCTGTGCTGAGTCCTCAGGATCAAGACCTGGGGCCAGGCGGGGCTGGAGCACACTGGGTCCGAAGGCATGGGGGGGTGGAATTTGAGACAGAGACAGTGGGGTAACAGAGACGGGGTCCTTGGGCGTACAGGGATGAGTCTGTGGGGGAGGACAGGGATGGGGTCTGTGGGGGGGTCCAGGTGATCCCAATGGGAAGCACTCGGAGGTGTGTAGCTTTGAGCACACCCCAGGAATAATGACCCAAAGGCAGTGCCAGCCTGAAAAACTGGAAGAGATAGAGGAGGGGTGAGGGGTGAGGGGTGAGGGTTTGGCCTGGAGAGATAATGCAGGGGTGAGGGGCTGGCTTGGAGTGGTAGTGCAGGGGTGAGGGGTAAGGGGCTGACCTAGAGAGATGGTGCAGGGGTGAGGGGTGAGGGGCTGGCCTGGAGAGATGGTGCAGGGGTGAGGAGCTGGCCTGGAGAGAGTGTAGGGGTGAGGGGTGAGGGGCTGGCCTGGAGAGATGTTGCAGGGGTGAGGGGTGAGGGGGTGGCCTGGAGAGAGGGTGTAGGGTGAGGGGTTGGCCTAGAGAGATGATGCAGGGGTGAAGGGTGAGGGGCTGCCCCGGAGAGATGGTGCAAGGGTAAGGGGTGAGGGGCTGGCCTGGAGAGAGAGTGCAAGGGTGAGAGTGAGGGGCTGCCCTGGAGAGAGAGAGCAGGGGTGAGGGTTGAGGGGCTTGACTATAGGGAGTGCAGGGCTGAGGGTGAGGGGCTGACCTAGAGAGATGGTGCAGGGGTGAGGGGTGAGGGGCTGATCTGGAGAGAGTGCAGGGGTGAAGGGTTGACCTAGAGAAATGGTGCAGGGGTGAGAGGTGAGGGGCTGCCCTGGAGAGAGAGAGCAGGGGTGAGGGGTAAGGGATGAGGGGTTTGTCTATAGGGAGTGCAGGGGTGAGGGGTGAGAGGTGAGGGGCTGGTCTAGAGAGAGGGTGTAGGGGTGAGGGGTTGACCTAGAGAGATGGTGGAGGGGTGAAGGGTGAGGGGTTGCCCTGGAGAGAGAGAGCAGGGGTGAGGCGCTGGCCTTGCACAGAGCTGTCCTCAGGTCCATCCCTGGCTCCTCATGTGGGCCCCTGGACAGTGTTCCCTGAGCACTGAATTGGGAGTCAGCCTGAGCACCACCCGGCGTGCCCCCTATAAAAAGCCCAGCAGAAGCAGACTCCTGGAGACTCTCTCAGCCAGGGGCAGGGGTGAATCATCTTGTCTCAACCTCGGGGTGAAAGGAAGAGCCGGGAGGTTCTGGGCACACCCGGGCCCAGGTCGGGGGTCCTAGAGGAAACCCAAAGGACTGAGGGACGGCAGCTGGGGATCCCTAAGCTCAGGGCCCTGAGTAAGCTCTGAGCACAAGACCCCCAAACCAAAAGCAAATCAGGGGAAAGGGTGCTGTCCCTTCTCCTGCTCCCTCTTGGTGGCTCGGTGGCCGCCATCTTCCAGAGGCCAGTGGACAGTCAGGTTTGGGCCCTCAGTGACGAGACACGCAGGGCCTCACGGGATGGGGATGGAGCCGGTCCTGTCCTCTCCACCCCAATGAGACCCCAAGTCATCACCCACGAACAGCCTCTCTGGCTCCTGATCAAGCTGCTTAACAGCCTTGATCCCAGAGACTCAGAAACAAATCTCAAAACCCCGTGGCTTTTGGCAGAAATGCGTCCGGACCCCACAGTAGGTTACTGTCGCTGGGCCACCCCAGGGAGGAAAGGGTGCTGTCCCTCCGCCTGCTCCCCCTTGACGTCTTGGTGGCCATCATCCTCCAGAGGCCACTGGACAGTCAGGCTTGGGCCCGCAGTGACGAAACTTGTTGGGCCACACGGGATGAGGGTGAAGCCAGTCCTTTCCTCCCCACCCCAACGAGACCCCAACTCACTGCCCACGAACAGCCTCTCTGGCTCCTGATCAAGCTGCTAAACGGCCATAATCCCAGAGACTCAGGAGCAAATCTCGGAACCCAGCAGGTTTTGGCAGAAATCCCTCCAGATTTAAGTGTTAAGATTTTGGGATTTCAAAATCGCGCAGCCACTACTGCAGCCACGCGACATCATATATTATTCATAACCAGCAATCGAAAAAAATTGTCTACTGTTGCCTTTTCAGCAGATCCGAGTTTTGGGGTAAAATTCCAAATAATAATGGTGGGTCCGGTGTCAAAATATTGAATGTGATCAAAGTAGAGAGAGAGTCATGTGGAAATCATTTGCCCCACAGGTAGGGGGAGGGTGTGGGATGGGGGTATACAGGGGTTTTTGGTGGTGGAGAGTGGACACTGGTGAAGGTATGGGTGTTTCATTGTATGAACGAGACTTAAACCCGAAAGCTTTGTAACTGCTCTCACGGTGATTCAATAAATAAAATTATAAAAAATGAAAAAAAAAGGTAAGCTGGAGTTCATGCTCAATTCAATCAGCTAATCAGTGGCTGAATAAATAGCAGTACTCAATATGCCAAACACAGTGACAACAAGTCTCACAATGGAGATGTTACTGGGCCCGCTCGAGCAAATCGATGAACAATGGGAGGACCGTGACCGTGACCGTGACTCCTCTACATAAAAAAAAAAGCAAATAAGTAAATACAGGGTAGACCCTTACACCGTGGAACATCTGGGGAGGGACCTTTTATTCAAACATGATAGAAACGCCACTAAACGTCCATTAGAATGCCCACAGTCCCGGCCTATGTCCAGAAACACGAGTCTTAAACGGAGGATAATTTTTCCCATTTGAATTTTTTTTCCCATTTGGATTCCTGACTCAGGTCTTTCTTCTTTTTTTAACTGTATGAATAATCGAGAACTAACCTGACATTTTAGCATTTCCATTTTTTGTCTTATAGCAAAGTGTCTTTTAATGAAACTAATTCAGCTTGAACATTGACTTTTCAGGCTGACTTTCAATAAATATGTAAGCAAATTTCTGTTCTTTTAAGTAACCTGATTTGAATTGCCACCTATTTTTAAACAAAACATTTATAGAAAAAAGGAACCTCTCAGATGAGCAGATAAGCGGTTACAGGAATTTAGAGTTATAAAATGAATTCTTCAAAGCAGGATATTTTTGAGGTTCATATTTTTTTTCTGGTTAAAAATAAAAATTTTGACCTCTTTCTGTAAATAATGTGGAAGGGATGTTTAGGGAAAAAAATTGATTAGGTAAGAAATTAAAACCAGCTGTCTAGATTGCAAAGTAGCTTCAAAACCCATTAACGGGGCTGGAGAGATAATACAGGGATTAAGGAACTTGCCTCACTTGTAGCTGATCCGGGTTTGATCACCAAAACAATAAATAAATAAATAAATAAATAAATAAAAGAAAATGAAGTGCATTAGTAAATCAGTTTCACCAACTGGTGCTGGAAAGAGCTAAACACACTGAGAACGGACTTCGCATGGACTCAGGTTCCATGAGTGAGAATCACTCACTGCGTGTCCTGGAAATGCAAGGTTGGTAACCAAACCTTTCTTTTTTTTTTTTCCTTTTTTGGATCACACCCGGGGATGCTCAGGGCTGACTCCTGGCTCTGCACTCAGGGATCACTCCTGGCGGTGCTCGGGGGACCCTATGGGATGCGAGGAATCGAACCCAGGTCGGCCGCATGCAAGGCAAACGCCCTCCCTGCTGTGCTATCGCTCTGCCCCCCAACAACGCTATACTATTGCTCCAGCCCACCAAACCCTTCCTGACTCTCCCTCAGGTCATTCCGACAACCGTCTTCTCGTCCTCTCTGTCCTGGCCTGGGTTTCCTACTGCGCCCCCACACTCACCACAATAGATTGCCTCCCACTGTGACACCGGCTGTGGGGAACACCCTAACACCCACCCCTGTGCACCAGGCAAGGATGAGGAAATCACCGTCCAAGACACACAGCGTCTCAGGGACTCAAACCAGTCTAGGAAAGTCCTGCCACAAGGCTCAGAGGTAACCACGTGGTGAGCGGCTTCCAGCTGACCTGCCATCACCCCGGCTCCCTTCAGAGATGACCCAACCCCAGGAGATTCCCTAGTGTGATGCTGCAACCCCACCTAGTACCTTTACAACACCTCCAGCACAGGACCACGCAGAGATAGCCCTGGCCCGTGGGTATCTCTCTCTCCTCTTCCTCCAAGGGCAAGAGAGAGATACCACAGGCCAGGGCTATCTCTGCATGGCATCACACAACCGTTTGGACTGGGAATTGTCCAGGGCACCCCATGTTTTTTGTTTGGGGGCACATCCAGAGATGCTCCACCATGCACTGGTTCCTCTGTGAGTTGACCGGTGCCCATCCACCTCTGACCAGGAACTCTACGGATCATCTCTCTTCCTTCCTCTTGGCTGAGTCTCTGAATTTACAGATATGGTTGGTTCCTTCCTGGGTCTCGCTCCAGCCTCATCAGACTCACACTTAACCCACAGGACCGTTTAGCACGTCATTTGGTTCTTTTGCAACTTGCAAAAAGTGCTTTTGTGAACGATAGCTCCCCTGGCTCCCAAATTTTTCTTGCAGGGTGTGAGATGCTGTGAATATAAGTTAGAGTGAAAAGATCATGGTGCCAAGGATTGGAGGGTTCGAGGGTCATTGGTGGGGGAACTTGAGACTCGGAGTGGGGGGGGTATGGTGTTGGAACTCTGTATGTGTCAAGCTCTGTCATCAGCCAGTTTGGAAGCGGTGCCTCAGTAAAGATTGGTGGGCAAAAGAAAAGAAAAGAAAGCAGTGGGTAGGACATTTGCCTGGCACGTGGCCGGCCGGATTCGATCCCCAGCATCCCATAGGGTCCCCGAGCACTGCCAGGAGTGATTCCTGAGTGCATGAGCCAGGAGGAACCCCTGAACATTGCCGGGTGGGACTCAAAAATAAAAAAAATTAAAAAAAAAAACAAAGTAACCCAGGAGGCCTCTTGGCATTGTATAAATGGGCGATAGAGGTAGCATTAAGGAAAAACAGGTTACGGCTCAGTGATTTAGAAATGACTATTATTAATGCGTGCGTTCATTTTACAACAGCCCCTAAGACTATAGGGACAGAATAATATTCTCCCCAAGGCTTTTTCCACTGTATTTTCTCAGAACTCGAAGTTCTTTCTCAGACAGTACTGCTGGGAGGGCACTCAGCTAATCAGGGTTCAATCCTGGACACCCCGGCCAGTTCCCCAAGCACCACCAGGAGTGATCCCTGAGAACAGGAGTAAGCCCTGAGCATTACCAGGTGTACCCCCAATTTAAAAAATTAATAATAAATATGTGCTTGTACATAAATGTTCACTAATAAAATTAATATTTTATTCCAGGCTGGAGCAATAGCACATAGTGATAGTGATAGTATTTGCCTTGCACGTGACCAACATGGTTGACCCGGGTTTGATTCCTCTACCCCTCTCGGAGAGCCGGGCAAGCAGCCGAGAGTATTTCGCCCACACGACAAAGCCTGGCAAGCTCCCCGTGACGTATTCAATATGCCACACACAGTAACAAGACTCACAATTTGTTGTGAGACGTTACTGGTGCCTGCTCGAGCAAACTAGTGAACAATGGGAGGACAGTGCTACAGTGCTACAATATTTTATTCAATATTTTATTCAATAAAATACTTGGATTGCCAAAGACAAGGACCCTCTGAACTTTTTATCTGTGGTACATTCAGTAGATTAATTTATCTACCCACACCCCCAAAAAATGTAACTGGGACTTCAGAGCCTCAAAGTTTGCAGAGAGAATTAGAGTTGGGAGTGGACGAAAGATCTCGGTGTCCCCAGAAGATGGTGGGGGGCTAGGACAGAGCCCCCCTGACCCACCAGTCCAGGGTTCAAATCCCAGCTCAGCCTCTGCACCTGTGCCGCCTTGGGCAACGTTCCTCCGATTCTCAGCGATTCTTCCTTCCAGCCGGGGCTGGGAGCGCCCACCCTGCGGGAGTCATTGTGCCGGAGGAATGAGCTAATGCCTGGGAAAAGTTTAATAGCATTCGTAATAGAAAGCTGCTTCCTGTGAGGGGCAACCCTCAAGAATTTTTTCAGCGTTGGGCCCTCGTCGGAGGAAGCCTGGCCGCATTTGTTATCGCTGTTCTCACAAGAGAACAGCAAGTTGGCACCTGTGTGTTGGAATAAAACCCGACGTTTTCGAAGAGCTTAATCATGCCCGTGCTAATGAATTTTATGAATTCCAAAGAAAGTTATTCTAAACAGAGAAAAGCGGCAGGGAGGAGAACACCCAGGGATGTAATGTGGCAGCCTGCTGACCCTCCTGCAAGGAATGAGTGTCCAGTGCTGAGGTCACTGCCAGTTCCCGCCTCACCGTTCCACCCAACTGCTCATTTCATTCCCTCACAGACTCCAGAGCTGTGCCCGGGAGGTAGAGAGTCATTGGCCTGGTGGACTTAATGTAGTCGATAGGAGGTTGGATAGGCAACAGATTCCAGACGATAGATACCAGATGACGAAACAGGACAGAGATGGGTAATAAGTCTGATAGGTAAGTGCTAGAATTTTCCATTGCTGTGAAATTAACCTACAATAACAGCTAAATGGTTCCCCTTGGGGCTGGAGCGATAGCACAGCGGGGAGGGCGTTTGCCTTGCAAGTGGCCTACTTAACTCTGGTTCGATCCCTGGCATCCCATAGGGTTTCCCTGAGCACCGCCAGGAGCCATTCCTGAGTGCAGAGCCAGAAGGAACCATTGTGCATTGCCAGGTGTGGCCCAAGAAAACGGGGGGGGGGGGGGGCGAAGATCTCCCCTGTCCCACTTCGAACCTAAAAAAATCCCTTTGCCAACCTAACTCAGAAATGTGGAATTTCTCTTTGGATTTCATCATCACGTATAATTAGGACTACACAAGTCAAAACCACAGCAAGATCTCATCTCACACCTGTGGGACTGGCTTGGAGGGAAAAGTCAAGAAACCAGTGTGGGCAGGAATGTGGGAAGGAGGGGTCAGGGTGAGAGTCCAGGGCTGACAGCCCAGCTTGGTGTGGCCAAGCCCCGTGAGAAGGGCCCCAGAGAATCCACGGCAGCTCCTCTGGGTCCCAGTGCTGTGTCAGGGGTCCCTCAGAGCACAGACCAGACTGTCCCGAGCAGGGCCAGGTATGAGTCTGGTCCACAGCTCACCCCCTCCCAAGACCCGCTCAGACAATACTGCTTGGGGGTCCCTGGGAATGCTCTGGAATCTTCAGGATGGAAATGCCACTGACTCCCACATTTTCCGGCTGAGTGTTCACTTGTAGAACTCAAGGGCATTCTCAAAAGGCAGGTTCAGCCCGGGTTGGTGGCAGCTCTTGTCACAATAGCCACCCAGGGGATCTTACTTGCCTCTTAACTCCTACAATGAAGTAAGAGTAGACAATTCCCCGGGCTGGAGTGATAGCACAGTGGGTAGGGCATTTGCCTTGCATGCGGCCAACCTGGGTTTGATTCCCAGCACCCCCTAGAGTCCCCCGGGCACTGCCAGGAGTGATTCCTGGGTGCAGAGACAGGAGTCAGCCCTGAGCATTGCCAGGTGTTACCCAAAAAGCAGAAGAAAAAAGGAGTAGACAATTCCCGGGGCTGGGGTGATAGTACAGCGGGTAGGGCATTTGCCTTGCACGCGGCCGACCCGGATTCAATTCTCAGCATCCCATAGGGTCCCCCGAGCACTGCCAGGAGTGATTCCTGAGTACAAAGCCAGGAGTCAGCCCTGAGCATCGCCAGGTGTGACCCAAACGACAGGACCCGAAAGGGGAGAGAGAGAGAACAAAAGGGAATGCCCTGCCACAGAGGCTGGGTGGGATGGGGAGGATGGGGGGTGGGAGGGATGCTGGGACCCGTGGTGGTGGAGAATGGGCACTGGTGGAGGGATGGGCACTTGATCATTGTATAACTGAAACCCAAGCACAAAAATTTGTAAGTCTATAACTGTACCTGTGGGCTGGAGCGATAGCACAGCGGTAGGGCGTTTGCCTTGCACGCAGCCAACATGGCCGACCCGAGTTCGATTCCTCCGCCCCTCTTGGAGAGCCCGGCAAGCTACCGAGAGTATTCGATATGCCAGACACAGTAACAACAAAGTCTCCAATGGAGATGTTACTGGGCCCGCTCGAGCAAATCCATGAACAATGGGAGGACCGTGACGGTGACCATGAAAAAAAATTAAAAAATAATGTGATATAAACACAGGTTGAGCTCAGAGGCTGTCTGCCCAAAGTCTGTCTAAATTCTGGCACTGTTGGCTTTGCTGTTTGTGTCTTGGTGTGTGTTCTGTTAGGGGCAGGTAACCCCAGCGGTGCTCAGGGTTCACTCCTGGCTCTGGGGGGCTGAGGCCTGGGTCAGCCGCATGCAAGGTACAAGGGAAGCCCCACCTGGGAGCGTGTTTGTGTTCTGTTGCTATTGTTTGGATATATTGTTTGTTCTGATTTGTTCGGTTTGGTTTGCAGGCCACACCCAGTATCGCTCAGAGAAGACTCTTGGTCTGGGCTGGGGTGATGGGGGTCAAACTCGGGCCTCCTGCATGCAGAGCCTGTGCTCAGCCCAGAAAGCCCAGAAAGCTCTCTCCTGCCCTAAAAGCCCTAGAGCTCTTTAAACTAATGTGATTTCACTTTGCTTGTCACTGTAGGGTAACAGCTACCAACTAAGCTTTCTGTGATGATCATTCCAGAGTGTACACACACATCCCATTGTATTGCGCATTTATTATTATCATTATTATTATTTTGCTTTTTGCTCTTTTGGTCACACCTGGCGATGCACAGGAATTACTCCTGGCAGTGCTCGGGGCTGGGGGGGGGGGGGACTCCTATGGGATGCTGGGAATCAAATCCGGGTCGGCCGTGTGCAAGGCAAACGCCCTCCCTGCTGTGCTATCTCTCCAGCCCTGTATTGCTCATTTAAACTAATACAGTATGTTCATTCTATATCAATAAAACTAAAAGATGTGGGAGCTGGAGCAATAGCCCAGCGGGGAGGGCGTTGGTCTTGCAGGCGGCCAGGCTCGATCCCTGGCATCCCCTAGGGTCCCCCGAGCACCTCCAGGAGTAACTCCTGAGTGCAGAGCCAGGAGTCAGCCCTGAGCTTCACCAGGTGGGCCCCAACACCAATAAGAACAAACAACAAACAAAAAAAATAAACAATATAAAAGTTTCTAAAACTTCTATTTGACCTGAGGTGATGGATTCCAAGAGAATTGTACACTTTCCCTAGGTATTTAAGTACGTCCGTTGCTCTTAGGAGACTAAAATCTAGTAAGATCACCAGATGTTCAGGTCATTATTGTCACTGTCACTGTCCTCCCGCTGTTCATCGATTTGCTCGAGCGGGCCCAGTAACATTGTGAGACTTGTTAATGTGTTTGGCATCTCGAATATGTCACGGGCAGCTTGCCAGGCTTTGCCTTGCGGGTGAGATACTCTTGGTAGCTTGTAGGGCTCTTTGAGAGGGTCGGAGGAATCAAACTCAGATTGGCCATGTCAGCTGCGTGCAAGGCAAAAGCCCTACCCGCTATGCTATCGCTCCAGCCCAAGGTCATTATTAATGACATTTTTATTTGCAAATTGCTTTTGTGTTTTTGTGTGTGTCACTTTCTCAGGGGCAACTCCCTGCAGTGTCAGGGGTCCACCTAGCTCTGTGCCTGCCTGCTCAGCTGTCACTCCAGTCCAGGGTACCAGCCTTGCTTCCCTCGTCTCAATCCAAGTTCAGGCTCCCCCAGGTGTTGCCTGCCTCCTGGCTAGCCGGCCTGCTGTATTTCCCAGTTCTGACACTTTGCAGGTACCAGGACCTTTGAGAAGCACTGACCTCCCATTGTTCATGGATTTGCTCGAGCGGGCCCAGTAACATTGTGAGACTTGTTGTTACAGTGTTTGGCATATCGAATACGTCACGGGGAGCTTGCCAGGCTTTGCTGTGCGGGCGAGATACTCTTGGTAGCTTGCCGGCTATCCCCGAGAGGGGCAGAGGAATCAAACTCGAGTTGGCCGTGTTGGCCGTGTGCAAGGCAGACGCCCTACTGCTGTGCTATTGCTCCAGACCTTTGAGACCTTTGAGAATCTCCTTTAATTCTGCCACTGATGAAGAGAGTGTGTGCCCTGCACGGGGCGAGTCTTGCCCCCACACCATTGACACTTGTCCTCACTTTCTCCTGCTCATGCCGACATTTTGCATTGTTTTAAAATCATTTTTTTTACAATGGAATACTACGCACCTGCTAGAAAAGATGAAGTCATGACATTTGCATATAAGTGGATCAACTTGGAGAGTCTCTTGCTGACGAAATGAGTGAAATGAGGGAGAGGGACGGACATAGACGGACCGCACTTATCGGCGGGATATAAACTCACAGAACGGGAGACTGACACCCAAGGACAGTAGAGATAAGGGCCAGGAGGATGGCCGCGCGGCTCGGAAGCCGGCCTCACGGGCTGGGGGAAAAGGCAGCTCAGACAGAGAAGGGAGCACCAAGTAGAGGGTGTTGGGAGGATCCGCCCAGGATGAGAGATGCGTGCTGAAAGTAGACTAAAGACCGAACATGAAGGCCATTCAATACTTGCATTGCAGGGGCTGGAGTGATAGCACAGCGGGTAGGGTGTTTGCTTTGCACGTGGCTGACCCGGGTTCAATTCCCAGCACCCCGTAGGGTCCCCTGAGCACCGCCAGAAGTAACTCCTGAGTGCAGAGCCAGGAGTAACCCCTGTGCATCACTTGGTGTGACCCAAAAAGCAAAAAAATTTTAAAAATTTTTAAAAAATACTTGCATTGCAGACCACAAACCCCTAAAAGAGGGAGAGAGAGTAAAGAGGAATGTGCCTGACACAGAGGGGGGTGGGTGGGGTGGGGGTGGGTGGGAGGGATACTGGGGACATTGATGGAGAACGGGCACTGGTGGAGGGATGGGTACTCGACCATTGTATGACTGAAATGTAAGCACGAAAGTTTGTAAGTCTGTAACTATACCTCACGGTGATTCATTAAAAAATAATTTTTTTAAATAGTAAAATAAAATGTTTTTAGCTTTTTAAAATTTTTTTAGCTTTTTAAATTTTTTTTAATTTTTATTAGTGAGACACCATGAGGTACAATTGTAGACTTACAAATTTTCGTGCTTGGGTTTCAGTGGGCACTGGTGGAGGGATGGGTATTTGAGCTTTTTTAAATGTTGAGAGCTGCACTCTCAGGCATGCTCAGGGCTTGGTCCGGGGGGGGGGGAGGGGGCTCTGTGCTCAGGAATCACTCCTGGAGGGGCTCGGGGAACCCTGTAGAGTGTTGGGTTGGAGTCCAGCGAGCTGCCCACAAGGCAAGCCCTGCACTTGCTCCGGCCCTGCCATTCATGAATTCCAGATCATGAATTTGCCACCTATTGTGTGCATAGGGGTGAAGCCTGTTCTCAGCCTTTTGGGGAAGCTTCAGCCGCTCCCTCCTGGGCTCTAACTCCAGACCTGCACCCGCCACCGATCAGACTAAGGAGAGGAAGAATCAGTCACTCGACCCTCTTCTCTCCTATCCTGTGTGTTCTGGGCTTGGGGCCACACCCTGTGCTGCTCAGGGTTTACTCCCGGCTCTCTGCTCAGAGAGCACTTGAGGCAGGGCTTGGGCAACCTCTGGGTGCCTGGGGACAGAGGCGAGCGCTGGCCGACTGTCCTGTCTTCCAGCCCCGGGCGTCTGACTGGTAGGAGTAGCAGAGACTCACCTGACTTCCCGGGGCCTCTGGGCGCAGTCGAACAGCTGCCCCCCCCCCCGAGCTAAAGTCACAGTTCCACTGGCTCCCGGGGCTTGACTCCCAGCACCTCACAGCTTTGCTTACTGGTTGATCTACTTTGAACACTCCTGGGGGCTAATTTGGTGTCATCATCGGGAAATCACTGCGGTAATTTAGACACTTGAAACCACAATAGCCAGGCACTTGGGGAAGCTTCAGGCTGTGCCATGGAGAAAGAGAGACTGCAGAGTGGGCCGGGTGCTTGCCTGGGCCACTGCTGACCAGGTGCCATCCCTGTGCCAACCCATACGGCCCCCGGAGCCAGCCAGGAGTGACCCCTGGGAATAGCCCCAAAAACAAAGAAGAAGAAAGTGCTCACTTTTCAGATCAGGAAACTGAGAGGAGGGAACATGGATTTCGGGGCAATGGCGGACACTCCACCAGAGACTGGGTTTGTCCCCTCTGCTGGCTTCACACCCATGCCAAGGCCTGAGCCTGGAAGTTCGGCTGTCCTGGCCACTGGGAGCCCAGACCCACCGTGCAGGGAGTCTGTCGGGGAACCCCATCCCAGCCACAGATGGCCAGGGCTGTGATCAATAGCTGTAACTGATCCCTCTCGGTCATCCTCAGACCATTCCCAACAAGGCATAACGCTCCGTCCACCCCTCGTCGACCCGGGTTTGATCCCCGGCATCCCACGGGGTCCCCCGAGCACTGCCAGGAGTCAGCCCTGAGCATAGAGCCAGGAGTCAGCCCTGAGCATCGCCGGGTGGGACCCAAAAAGCCAACAAACAAACAAACAAACAAAACCCTCCAAATGTCAACTGAAATGCCCAGCTAATGTCACTCAGTGTCATTGTGTCTTGGGGTTTGGTTTCCGGTTTCTTGATTTGGGTCTGGGGGCCACACCTGGCGATGCTCAGGAGTGAGTCCTGGCTTTGCACCCAGGGATTCATCCTCGCGATGCTGGAGGACCCTACAGGGGGTCTTCCCCCCACACTATCCTCTCCTCGGTCCATAAATCCATCGTTCTGGACGATTTCCTGGGGTAAGAGGCCCCAGGAAGTGCTAAATAACGCATGTCCACCTGGCAGGGGCTCAAGGGTCATTCCTGCTGCCTTTTCCTCGGGCTCATCTGTCCCTGCCCTCACCTAGGTGTGTTAACAAACACTGGGGTGGGGTGTCAGCATGAGGAGGAGGCCATTAGTCCTCAGGTAGGAAAGTCTCCTGAGGGCGCGATTTCCCCCGATGGTGTTGACGGCCCAGCCTAGAGGAGATTCTCCCTCCCCGCTCAGAGAAAGCAAACGGCCGGCAGGTTGGAACCAGTTCTCTCCTGGATGCTGCTGGGCTTGGGAGGAGTGTCCTAGAATGCAGCCCTGACCATCAGGGGCCCTGGGTTTGCTTCTCTCCAGCCCAACCGAGGCTCAGCCCAGCTCAGGAACTGACCTGTGGGTTTTTTAATTTAATTAATTTATTTTTTAATTGGATCGCCGTGAGAGTCACAGCTGCAAAGCTGTTCAAGGTTGGATTTCAGTCAGAGAATATTCCAACACCCGTCCCTCCACCAGGGCACATCTCCCAACACCAGGGTCCCCCGGGTCCCACCTGCCACCCTCCCCTGCCTCTGTGGCAGACACTTTCCTTCTCTCTCTCTTGCTCTCTGTCTCTCTGTCTGTCTCTGTCTCACTGTCTCTGCCTCTCTGTCTCTGTCTGTCTGTCTCTGTCTGTCTCTGTCTGTCTCTGTCTCTGTCTCTCCATTATGGTTTGCAACACAGGTACTGAAAGGTTATCATGCATATTATCATGTTTGTCCCTTTATCTCCTCCCAGCAACTCAGTTCTTGTCCAGAATGATTGTTTCCAACTCTCGTTGTCCTTTTTTTTTACCAAATATTATTTATTTATTTTTATTAGTGAAACACCATGAGGTACAGTTATAGACTTAAAATTTTTGTGCTTGGGTTTCAGTTATACAATGATCCCTCCACCATCCCTCCACCAGTGCCCATTTTCCACCGCCACGGGTCCCAGTATCCCTCCCCCCCAGCCCCCCCCACCCTGCCTCTGTGGCAGGGCATTCCCTTTTTATTTTTTCTCTCTCTCTCCTTTTTATCATTGTCCTTTTAAAAATTATTTTTATAAAATTCTTCACAATGATCAATTACATTTGATATTCCAACACCAATCCCACCACCGTAACACCGGTAACACCTTCCCACCTCTATCATTCCCAGCTCTCCCTAGCTATCATGGTCCCGCTGGTCCCTCCTCGGTCCTAACTGCCCTCCGCAAATCCTTCCATTGTGCCAGGCTCTCAGCCGTGGGTCCGTCCCCTGACCGTGGGTATTAGCCTCCCACTGCTCTCTTACGTCCCACAGGTGAGAGCAACATTTCTCCTGCTCACCCGTGTCCTCCGCATGAGCCTCTCCACGTCCATCCATCTACAGGCAAATCTCATGGCTGACCTACTGAATGGACCTTTCTATCCACACTCCCAGTTCCTGCGATCCTTCCTCTTAACTTTCATTCTTAAAAACCTACTTTTGGGAGGGGCTGGAGGTGCTACACCAGCTCATGCTCAGGACTTACTCCTGGCTCTGTGCTCAGGGATTGCACCTGGCAGGTTCAGGAAACCACCTGGAGTGCTGGAGATCTAACCTAAGTTGGCCACATTCAAGACAAATGTCCTATTGAATGCCCTATCACTAGGGCCCCTCTGAAACCTTCTTCTTCTTTTTTTAATTGAATCACTGTAAGAGACAGTTGCAAACTTTCGTGTTTGGGTTTCAGTCATACAATGATGGAACCCCCATTCCTCCACCACCAATGCCCCCAGTATGCCCCATCCCACTGTCCCCCTGTCTCCATGGCAGACAATCTCGCCCATACTCTCTCTCTGCTTCCGGGCATCCTGGTTTGCAATACAGACACCGAGAGGCCGTCACGTTGGGTTCTTTGTCTACTCTCAGCACACATCTCCCATCCTGAGTGATTCCTCCAACCCTCACTGTCTCAGTTACTCAGTGAGCCCTTCTCCATCCCAGCTGCCTTCTCCTCCAGCTCATGAGGCGGCTGCCAACCATGGGGCAATTCTCCTGGCCCTTCTGTCTACTGTCCTTGGGTGTCAGTCTCATATTCTGACATTTTATATTCCACAAATGAGTGCCATCCTTCTGTACCTGTCCCTCTCTTTCTGACTCATTTCACTTAGCATGATACTCTCCATGTCTATCCACTTGTAAGCAAATTTTATGACTTATGACTTCATCTATCCCCAAACCTTTTTTTTTTTGCTTTTTGGGTCCCACCTGGCAATGCTCAGGGGTCACTCCTAGCTCTGCACTCAGGAATAATTCCTGGAGTGCTCAGGGGACCCTATGGGATGCCGGGAATTGAACCCGGGTCGGCCGTGTGCAAGGCAAACACCTTACCTGCTATGCTATCACTCCAACCCCTCCAAAACCTTCTTAAGCAACAAAATGACTTTTATTTTAGAAGCTCAAAAAGAGAAACAAAATGAAGCAAATAAGTGTTACGAACTTCTGGTATTGAACATATCTTGGAAAAAGTATTGAAAACAACTAAGTAAAGTGGGTAGGGCACTTGCTTTCCACACGTCTGACCAAGGTTCGATACCTGGCACTCTGAGTCCCACCAAAGTGACCCTGAGCACAGAACTAGCAGTAAGCCCTGAGCATTTCTGCGTGTGGCCCCAAAGCCAACAACAAAATAGTTGAGTATTTCTATCTTTACATTAATACATATGCTTGGTATGAACACCCTCCCTCCACACACAAGAATATGCCATTCATTGGGTTTAGTAATTAATGGAAAAATTTAAAGTAACTTCAAAAACATTGGCAAAAGTCTCGTCATATCTCTTGACGTATAAGTATGTGAATAGATGTATTCTCTGGCCTTATGTCAGTGTTTGATTTTATTGTTGCTGATTGGTTCTTGATTTTGTTGATGCTCACAAAATGGTAACTATAGGATAATAATCATATGTTTTGAGATTAGCATCTAAATGGCCATGGATCAAAGGAAGAAAATAACTATTTGAGACATGTTAAATTGAATAGTGAAGATTTTGCGAGGCAAACCTGTGAGATACGGCTGAGGCAATGATTTGAGGGGAATTTACCTCTTCAAGACAGAGAGATGAGGTTGAAAAAAGACAAATTTACCATTTTTTAATTCTCATTTCGTTAGTAAATTGGAAAAAAAATAAAATAATTTTCACAACTCAGAGAAATACAATACTGAGCGTGTGATTTGGAATTAATGAAAAAGATCAAGCAAACATATCAAAGTGGTCTAAATTTGGGGGTGGGAGGGATACACCTGGTGTTGCTCAGGGGTTACTCCTGGCTCTGTACTCAATAATTAATCCCGGCAGTGCTGGGGGGAGGAACCATATGGGATGCCAGGGATTGAACCCAGACCAGCTGCACGTAAGGGAAACGCCCTACCTGATGTATTGTACCTCCAGCCCTGAATTGTTGCTATGAAGTTAATTTGATACAACTCTGGAACATTAATTTGTTTTGTTTTAGCTTTTGAGCTACACCAGCCTCAGGGCTGAGTGCTGAAAGACCAAATAACATTCTTAACACACACACACACACACACACACACACACACACACAATGCAGACATGCCAAGCAAAATAAGACAGGTGAACTACTCAAGAATAGAAATGAAACGATACTTCCCTGGAAATTCTCTGATAACAAGGAACTTGTGAAGACATTAGAAATCCATTACACCAATTATCAGGCAAAGCAGAGGGAAACAGAAACAAGATAAACACTATCAGGAGACAGAACCGTCGCTTCAGGAAACCCACATTCGCTGCGGTGGGATGTGGAGGGCTTCGGCCTCCAGCGCAAAAGGAACTTCTCAAAAGTTTTAAAATAGAACAACCGCATGAGTCAGCAGATCCCCGCCTCGGAATGTTGCCAAAGAATGTAAAAACGCTAATTTGCAAAGATGCATACGTTCCTATGAACAGTAGCCAAGATCTGAGGAAAAAAAAAAAAAGAGTGTAGAAGAAAGTGTATTTTGTACACACGTGAGTTCCTGGAAAGAGGTGGAATAGGATATGCTGCAAATCACGATCAATGCCTTTGTCAATCGCAGCCCCCCCTTTTTTAATTTTTAATTAAAGTAAAGCAAGAAAACATAAAAAAAAATAAATGATGGTCTCAGGGCCAGAGGGAGAGTACAGTGGTTAGGACACCCAAGGTGGGTTCAGTTTCACTCTCTGCCTCAACAGGAACTGGGAATGTAACTAGGAAGTCAGAAGGAGAAAAACAAGGACTCGCCAATGACCTCCCTCCTGTGTTCCACAAAAGCAAACAAAGCCAGGGAACAATGTGGCTGAAAGCCAAGCCTTGAATTCCAGGCTGGAGCTGGAACACTCCGGCAGGTGCTCACCTGGCACCTGGCTGACTAGGCTCTGAGCCCCCAGACCCACAGGGTCCCCAAGTACTGCCAGCAACTCCCAAGTGCAGTCCGGAGTCAGCCCTGAGCATCCCCGAGTGAGGCCCAGACAACCACACACTCTAGCTCCAGAGCTGAGGGGACAAGGCAGGGAGCAGTAGATGGACTAGCGTCCCTGGGCAGCGGTGGACGAACATCGGCACTTAGGTGGTGAGCGTGGAGTGACAACACTGTAATCCTGAACTCCTAACCACCTCCACTCTTGTGAAAGGGAGAGCGAGAAAAGAGGAAGGGGAGAAGGAAGGAAGATAAGACCTGGGTGGAGGACGTAGCTTAAAGTGATCGGTCGCCATCCTGGAGTGTTCTGAGTTTTGTATCTAGTCTTACAACGTCCCCCAACCTCGTGTAGACAAGCAAAGTCCTGGCGACCCCATCATTCCTGGTTCCCCCCAGGAACTGCTGAGGGTGGCCCTGTAAGCAAAACAAAATACAAACCAATACGAAACCAGAACCAAGGGCCGGGGCGATAGCACAGCGGGGAGGGCGTTTGCCTTGCACACAGCCGACCCAGGTTCGATTCCCAGCATCCCCTAGGGTCCCCTGAGCACCATCAGGGGTGATTTCTGAGTGCAGAGCCAGGAGGAACCCCTGAGCATTGCCAGTGTGTCCCCCCACCAGGAAAAAAAAAAACCCAGAACCAGAACCAGGAATCAAATCAGCCCCAAAGAAACTAGATCGGCCCCCGGCAAGGCAAGCACCCTACCCACAGACATTCTTTAAAATGTTGTGATTATTTTATTGATTCTTCCATTTTATTTTTATTTTTTGGGCTACAACCAGTAGTGCTCAAGGCTTACTCCTGACTATGTGCTCACGGGACCATATGGGGTGCTGAGGATTAAGCCCCGGTGGGCAAACACCCTCCCCACTATGACTCCGTTCTCTGTTGTGATCATTTTACTGCCCCACAGACTTTAAAAAAAAATTATTTAGGGGCTGGAGAGATAGCACAGCGGGCAGGGTGTTTGCTTTGATTGTGAGCAACCCGGGTTCGATTCCCAGCATCCCATATGGTCCCCTGAGCACCGCCAGGGGTAATTCCTGAGCGCAGAGCCAGGAGGAACCCCTGTGCATTGTCAGGTGTGACCCAAAAAGCAAAAAAAAAAAAATTATTTATTTTGGGGTTTGGGGTCACACGTGGGGATGGATCCTTAGGGCTTATCACTCCTGGCTGATTCAAGGGACTATACAGGACGCTGGGGTCAAACCTGAGTTGACTGCACATGAGGCAAGTTCTCTGCCCACTCTACTATTTCTCCAGCCCCCAGACCTTTTTTTTTTTTTTTTGCTTTTTGTGTCACACCCAGCAATGCACAGGGGTTTCTCTTGGTTCATGCACCCAGGAGCTACTCCTGGCGGTGCTTGGGGGACCCTATGGGATGCTGGGAATCGAACCCGGGTCAGGCCGCGTGCAAGGCAAACGCCCTACCCGCTGTGCTATCACTCCAGCTCCCCCCCGACCTTTTTTTAACGAAAGAAACTAAAAAAGGTAATTTCACTATCAGATGACATAACTGTCTTATAGAAATTTTTATGTGACCTGTACACACTTAGCAGAACGTGTATATGATGATAACAATGGTTTAGGTATCGAGTCAAATTTTTAAAAAATTTTATGTTTCTATTCTCAGAATCTGAACATAGCATTAACATGATGTTTACAGGGACATTCCACACATAAAATATCTATAAATCACATCAAAGAATTGTGCTAGGGGCTGAAGGGATAGCACAGCAGGCAGGGCGTTTGCGTTGCACACGGCCTGACCCGGGTTCAATCCCCAGCATCCCATAGGGTCCCCTGAGCACGGCCAGGAGTGGTTCCTGAGTGCACGAACCAGGAGTAACCCCTGAGCATTGCCGGGTGTGACCCAAAGAGCAAAAAAAAAAAAAAGAAAGAAAAAGAATCGTGCAAGCACTCTACGTTAATGGGGCTAGAGAGAGAACACAGAGAGAGATTCGTCCCCGGCATCCACGGGGTCCCCCAGTCTCCTGAGTGCAGAGTCAGGAATGAGCCCTGAGCACTGCCAGGTGTGGCCCCAAAACAAACAAACCGAAAAGGAAAACAAATACACAGATCTTAGGCGGGGAGAAAAGAATTTGGGATACATTTGAGATAAGGGTTGGAATTCGGAATGTACCAGAAATCACCTTTCACTAATAAGAAGATAAACCAAGCCTACAAATCAGTCTCAGATTGGAGATGGTGTCCAAGGGCCAACCAGGTGGTTTTCCTGGAGGCCTGGGTTTGACCCCAGCACTACCTCAGTTCCCAGTCAGGAGGTATTTCGGATACAAAAACAGCCGGATACTGCACAAAGAAAGCTGTAAGGACTGGCGACTAGACACATGAAATCCGTTTGTCCTCCCTAAACGTTTACAAAATACAAGTTAAGGGGCTGGAGCGATAGCACAGTGGGGAGGGCGTTTGCCTTGCACGCGGCCTGACCCGGGTTCGATTCCCAGCATCCCCTATGGTCCCTCGAGCACCGCCAGGAGTAATTCCTTGAGTGCAGATTCCTGAGTGCAGAGTCAGGAGGAACCCCTGAGCACCGCCAAGTGTGACCCAAAAGAAGAAAAAAAAATACAGGTTAAGGGGCCAGAGCAATAGTTCAACCTTGCACAATGATGACTTGGGTTCGATTGCTAGCACCACATATGGTCTCCTGAGCACTGCCAGGAGTGATCCCTGAGCACAGCTGGATGTGGTCCAAGATAAAATAAATAAATAAATAAACACAGAGCTAAAACATAAATATTTCCACAAAGGAAGGAAGAATAGAAGGGAGGGAGAGAAGGGAAGGAAGTGAGAGAAAGAAAGAAATAAGGAAGGGAAATAGAACAAGAGAAAGAAGAAAGAAAGAAAGAAAGAAAGAAAGAAAGAAAGAAAGAAAGAAAGAAAAAAGAGAAAGAAAAAGGAGGGAGGGAGGAAGGAAGGAACGAAGGAAGGAAGAAAAAAGAAGCGAGAGAGAAAGAAAGAAAACAACAAAGAGGGAAAAAAGAAAAATAGAATGAGCACCTCTACTTTAATCGATTTGGGGTATGGCCCCAAATCAATCAAACAAAAGAGCTGTTTGCTTGCCGTACACCCCCCACCCCAACACACACGCGCGCGCGCGCACACACACACGTTTCGTAGAGAAAAGAGAAAGAATCTGAACATTTCTCGTGTCTTCTCTGAGAGTATGACAGAGAAAAGAGACCCGCTTCTTGGGGAGTCGGGTTTGGGTCCAGGAGCTGACTCCTCCTCTAAGGGGTTGTTTAACGTTGTTTAAGGTTTCCAGGGCCCGAGCAAACACTGGGGAACCTGGTGGTTTTGGTTACCAAACAGCGAGCAGCCAGAGAAGTGCAGTTGACTCCACCCAACGTCCGCCCCTTTGTGGCAGAGAAACCCTCGGAGGGCTTGTGAGTCTCTGACTTAGAAAGTGCGTCACGGAGTGAACTTAGGTGCCGTGACCCTCGCGGAGATCTGGCCGCGGAGACTGCGTTTGCCCCCAGCTTAATCTCTTGGGCTTGACATGCTTGAGAGTTCTGGGACATGTTTTCCATTCGAAACGGGCTGCAATTGTTATTCTTTAATATTTATGTATCTGGGCAGCCCAAGCTTGATGGAACTGACCCCTGGGTGTTGCAGGGAAGGTTGAATGAAAGACAAGTAACTCTCGGGGCTGCCATTGTCTCTCCTTCTTCCTCTTGCTCTTGTTTGGGGCGATGCTCAGGGCTGACTTGGGGCTCTGTGCTCAGGGATCACTCCTGCAGGCTCAGTGGACCGTAGGGGGTGCCCTACCCACTATACTATCTCTCTGGCCCCTCGATCCCACTTTTTTTCCCCCAATTTTTATGTAGGAGTACTGCTATTTATTCAGCCACTGATTAGCTGATTGAATTGGGCATGAACTCTACCTCACTTTTATAATTTTATTTATTGAATCACCGTGAGAGCAGTCACAAAGCTTTTGGGTCTAAGTCTCGGTCATACAAAGAAACACACGTACCAGTGCCCATTCTCCACCCCCAACGACCCCAGTATACCCCCATCCCATACCCTCCCCCTACCTGTAGGGCAGATGATTTCCACATTCCTCTCTCTCTACTTTGATCACATTCAATATTTCAACACCAGACCCACCATTATTATTTGAGATTTCACCCCAACACTCAGGTCTGCTGAAAAGGCAACAGTAGACAATTTGTGTTCTATTGCTGGTTATGAAGAACATATGATGTCGCGTGGCTGCAGTAGGGCCATGTGATTTTGAAATTCTGAAATTTTAACACTTAAATCTGGAGAGATTTCTGCCAAAAGCCACTGGGTTTCTAGATTTGCTCCTGAGTCTCTGGGATCATGGCTGTTGAGCAGCTTGATCAGGAGCCAGAGAAGCTGCTCATGGGCGATGACTTGGGGTCTCGTTGGGACGGGGAGACCAGGACCGGCTCCAGCCCCATCCTGTGAGGCCCAACAAGTTTTGTCACTGCGGGCCCAGAGCTGACTGTCCAATGGCCGCTGGAGGATGATGGCCACTGAGCCGCCAAGGGGGAGCAGGGGGAGTGACAACACCCTTTCTTCCCTGGGGTGGCCTGGCGACAGTAACGTACTGTGGGGTCCGGATGCATTTCTGCCAAAATCGATCCCACTTTTTATTCTTTTTATTGCAATGGATATTTGGGTGCAAATCCTCTGGGCAAGGTAGTGTTTTTTTTTTTTTAATGCCTCTAGGTAATAAAATCCCGAAGAGTGACATTTCAGGGGCTGGAGAGAGAGCGCAGTGTGTGGACTTGTACGTGGTTGACCTGGGTTCAAGTCCTTGAGCACAACCAGGTGGGATCTCTGAGTGTGGAGCAGGGAATAGCCCTTGGGCGCTTCTGGGTGTCCCCTTTCCCCCCAAAAAACGTCTTTATTCCAGGGTCAGAGTGATAGTACAGCAGGGAGGACACTCACCTTGCATGCAACAGACTCAGCTTCTATCCTGCACCCCACAGGGTCCCTGAGCACTGTCAGGAGTCACACCTAAGGCAACGCCAGGTGTGGCTTCAAGACTTCCCCACCACCACCACCAAAAAAAAAGTCTTTATTCAGGTGCTGCAGTGGCGCTTTCTGGCAGGAATGTGGTCTTGCTTCTCTCCTCACACTTGTGCAACTATTATGGTCATTCCCGAGAAAGTCATAGACACAGTGGAAGCACTGGAGTCATAATCCGCCACCTTATCTCACACAGAGCCTGCTGCTTTCGAAACACAGTGACTCCAGGTGTGGCCCGGCCACTCGCCTCAGGGGACATGGCTTCCCACACTCCTCCTCAGCGTGTCCCCAGGCCGTAGCATCTGCAGTGTCCTCACCTGCTGCCCCGGGGGGTAAGGGGGGCTCCTTCTCTCTCTCCCTCCACCCCCAGCAGACACCTGTCAGATGACGTGTTCTCATTCTGTCCTGCGTGGAAGAGTGTCTGATGCCAAGGAGTTGGCACCTGCCGCTTTCGTCCAGCGAAGGCGTCTCTCTCTCTCACACACACACACACACACACACACACACACACACACACACTGTCCAAGCTTTAGGGTCACCTTGAACTAACAGGATCCTTATTCCACACGCTGTCACCTCCCCGACCTGCTGGGCTCCCCATGAGAACCATTGTTAACAAAGACTCCAGGGACAGTTATTGTGGGACATTTGATAGGAACATGAAAAGCAGAGGCTGGCGTATTCCATAACATTCTTCAGCAGGCGAGATGGAGAGAGGGAGAGAGGGAGTGAGGGAGGGAGTGAGGGAGGGAGGGAGTGAGGGAGGGAGGGAGGATAGAAGAAAGAAAAAAGGGAAGGAAGGAAGAAGAGAAGGAGGGAAGGAAGGAAGGAAGGAAGGAAGGGAGGGAAGGAGGGAGGGAGGGAGGATAGAAGAAAGAAAAAAGGGAAGGAAGGAAGGAAGAAGAGAAGGAGGGAAGGAAGGAAGGAAGGAAGGAAGGAAGGAAGGAAGGGAGGGAGGGAGGGAGGGAGGATAGAAGAAAGGAAAAAGGGAAGGAAGGAAGAAGAGAAGGAGGGAAGGAAGGAAGGAAGGAAGGAAGGGAGGGAGGGAGGGAGGGAGGAGGGAGGGAGGGAGGAGAGAAGGAAGGAAAAAGGGAAGGAAGGAAGAAGAGAAGAGAAGGAAGAAAGGAAGGAAGGGAGGGAGGGAGGGAGGGAAGGAGGGAGGGAGGGAGGGAGGGAGGGAGGGAGGGAGGGAGGGAAGGAAGGTAGGGAGGGAGAGAGAATTTCTTCCTGCCCCTTTTTTTTTTGCAAACCTGGCCAAGCTGATTCCTCCCTGCCAGGCCTGAGACGTGCAAAGTCTGAGCAAAGTCCAAGCCGGTTCCCTGAGAAACAAGCAAACTGTCGGCTCTCTCGGCTCTGGTGTCCAGAGAGTGTCCTCACGGGTGCTCACCTGCCCTTGAAACAGTCCAGAGTGGAGCTGACCACCCCAGTTCCTGCCTTAATCAGTTGTTTGTCGACACTATTGATTGTTTGCCAACTTGATTGACTGCTTTGCTAATCCTCTGAGTGCTTTAGTGTTGGTTTGCCATCTAACCACTGTTGACTTTATTTTGGGTTTCCGTATTAATAAGTGAATTCTTCAGCCACTTCGTTTGGCTTCTGTAAATCAGATTGCTTGCTTAGTGACATTCCAAGAAGTGGTCTGGCCCCTTAAAACCCCTTGCTTTTTATTGATTGATTGATTGATTGATTGCCATTAAGGACTTTAGATTTTATTTATTTATTTTTTAACTTTTATTATTATTATTATAATTATTATTTTTGGGGGGTCACACCCGGTGATGCACAGGAGTTACTCCTGGCTCTTTCACTCAGGAATTACTCCTGGCGGTGCTCGGGGGACCATATGGGATGCTGAGAATCGAACCTAGGTCGGCTGCGTGCAAGGCAAATGCCCTCCCCGCTGTGCTATCGCTCCAGCCCCAGCTTTTATTATTTTATTGGGCTGGAGCGATAGCACAGCAGTAGGGCATTTGCCTTGCGTGCAGCTGGTCAGGCCAAGCCAGGTTCGATTCCTCCACCCCTCTCGGAGAGCCCGGCAAGCTACCGAAAGTATTTCACCCGCACAGCAAAGCCTGGCAAGCTACCCGTGATGTATAAAACATGCCAAACACAGTAACAACAAGTCTCACAATGGAGACATTACTGGGCCCGCTCGAGCAAATCGATGAACAATGGGAGGACAGTACTACAGTGCTACTCTTTGCTATTATTTTATGATCATGATCACGATCATCCTGTTGTTCGTCGATTGCCTCGAGCAGGCCCCAGTAACGTCTCCTTCGTCCTAGCCCTGAGATTCTAAAAAGTGCCATATTCAAGGCTCTTTCAGAGTTAGGAGAATGAGACCCATCATTGTTACTGGTATTTGGCATATTGGGGACGCCACGGGGAGTTTGCCAGACTCTGCCGTGTGGGCAGGTTACATTCGGGAGCCTGCCAGGGTGTCCAAAGTAAGAATGAGATAATAAGATGTTTTTTATTATTGCCCCCCCTTTTTTTGATTCATCGTGAGGTACAGTTACAGAGCTTTCATGTTTGCGCTTCAGTCGTACAGTCACCAAACACCCATGTCCACTGGTGCATCTTGCCTTTCACGACGGGGCTGCCCTCTCCGGGGGTGGGCAGTCTGGAGAGAAAGTGGCTGACCAGCTAATAAGGGCTCCTTGACAGGAGACTAAATCAGGACTTTATGGGACATTTGGGGCTATAATAAGATGAATGTCCCCTCTTCCTTTTTTTTTTTTTTGAGGAATCCCAGAACTTTAGTCATTTAAGACTTTGTTTTGGGGGCATTTTGTTTGTTTGCTCTGGTTTGGGGGCCGCTCCCTGGCAGTGCTGAGGCTTGGGTGGGCCACACGCAGGTGAGTGCCTCCCCTCGGGACGATGGGTCCAGCCCCTCATTGATGAGTTCGTGCTGGGCCAGGGCACGTTTACTTAGTTATGCCCTTCTGTGCTTCTGTCTTAGAACCTTCCAGAAAGTCACAGGGGTGGTTGGTGTTGCCGAAAGAAATTGTCCTGTCACACGCAAGCAGTTGCCCTTGAATCGGAAATCCGGACCCTTCGCATGAAGTGGAAATCCAACAGGTCCTGGGTCCCGAGTTCTTGGTGGCCTATTTTCCTGCCAAATACGAACACTGGCCACTGGGAACTGTTTGTTCCCTCGTTACCAAAACATCGGTAAATATTTGCGAATCTTATTTATCTTTGTTGGGGTTTCAATCTTTGGGGTTCTCTTACTTTTGGGGGGGTCATACACAGCAATGCTCAGGGCTGAATCCTGGCTCTGCACTCAGGAATCACTCCTGGCGGTGCTCAGGGGACCTTATGAGATGCCGGGGATCGAACCCGGGTCAGCCGCGAGAAAGGCAAACGCCCTCCCCGCTGTGCTATCACTCTGGTCCCATCTGCAGGAAATCTCATGCTTGTTCTCTCTCTTTCATTTAATTTTTATTAAGACTGAGATTTACAGAGTTCATCAAAGAGTTGCTTCAGACAGACGATATTCCGACACCACCAACGTCCCCTTCTCTCTGCCAACGTTGCCAAGTTCCCTCCCGCCCCTGACTGGCCCCTCGGTGGGGATATGAAAGATGTATTTCATCTTATTTGCTCCAACGAAACCTTCAGGAAAGGCAAAAGGAATGATCAGAAAATAGATCAATGAAAGTCCATCTGCAGTGACTCTTACATAATTTTAACCCATGTAAATAAACACAGATCATTTAACACAACCAAGTACATTGCCTATTCTTAATTCCATAACTAAGTTTTCAACTCTGGCATCTGAAATATATTGCATTAAATTGTATTGTGTATTGAATCTGATTGTGGTAATTATCACATCTTCCAGTCATAAATAAAATTCTAAAAATATTCGTGCTAATGTATTTTAGAGTTCCAAAGCATTCCTTTTGGGGGAATTTCTTCATGTTCCAGTTCAGGACAGGTTATTTTCTCCTAATAAATTGAGCATCATTTTTATATACATATTTTGTAAATAGCATGTGGCCGATGGGAATATTTTTAATTTTTATTTTTATTTATTTTATTTTTTTAAATTTTTTTGCTTTTTGGGTCACACCCAGTGATGCACAGGGGTTCCTCCTGGCTCTGCACTCAGGAATCACTCCTGGCAGTGCTCGGGGGACCCTATGGGATGCTGGGAATCAAACCCAGGTCTGCCGCATGCAAGGCAAACACCCTGTGCTATCTCTTCAGCACCGATGGGGGTATTTTTTAAATCACAGGACCTGTAAGGAAGATCTCCTGGTGTTTGAGCAGGACAAAGTATGCAGACAGGTGCTGGGTTTGCCACAGGCTGCAAATCTTTTGTTTTGGGGCCACACCCCGGTGATGCTCAGGGCTGACTCCCGAAACTGCACTTAGGAATCACTCCTGGCAGTGCTTGGGGTACCCTAGGGGATGCTGGGATCGAACCTGGGTCAGCCATGTGCAAGGATGTCTCCCCACTGTGCTGCCACTCTGGCCCCCAAATGCAAATCTTTGTCCTGGGTGCAAAGCTCAGTACAGGCTGGTGTGCTGTGGTTACTGTTGTCCAGTCAAGGGTGATGGTCATGCCCAGACTCTGTGCCCCTCGTGAGCACACAGGAGCCATCTCCTCCAGCCCACCCAGTGGTTTTCGGGCTGCGGGTCCCCACTCCTGCGTTCCAGGCTTCCTTGTGTTCAGCTTCAAAAATATTTTTAAAGATGTCATCATCTCTGGGGCTGGAGCGATAGCCCAGCGGGGAGGGCGTTTGCCTTGCACAGGATCGACCCGGGTTCGATTCCCAGCATCCCATAGGGTCCCCTGAGCACCGCCAAGAGTGATTCCTGAGTGCAGAGCTGGGAGTCAGCCCTGAGCACTGCCAGGAGTGACCCAAAAAGAAAAAAAAAAAAAGAAAAAAGACGTCATCATCTCTTGCATTTTTCTCGCTGGTGCCAGATAAGACTTTATCTGCTTGGTGACCTCTGACCTGGCTTTGGGGCTGACGGTTTCTGGGCTGGTGGCTGTCTAGTATGTGGCGGTGTTGAGTGGGGCGATTCCTGACGAGCTGTTACAGCTGACTGGCCTCTGTCTTTCTGTTTGTTTTGGTGGTGGGGGCCCACACCTGACATTGCTCAGAGCTGACTCCTGGCCCTGTGCTCACGGATCACTGCTGGTGGTCTCAGGGGCCCCAGATGAGGTTCTGGGGGCCCAACCCAGGTCCCTTGGGGTAAGGTAAGCAACTTACCTGCTGTACTGTCACTCCTGCGTCTTAAATGGTTTGTTTTTTCTTGTTTGGGGGTCACTCCCTGGGGTGCTCAGAGGCTGCTTCCTGCTCTGGGTCTGGGGTCACTCCCTGGGGGGCTGGGGGGACACACAGCCCTCAGCCCCTTCCCTGCACGCAAAGCCCCAACTGCAGACCGTGGAACCATCTCTCCGGACCCTTAAACTTACACGTAAGCATTTAAGTGTAAGCTTAGGTGTAAAAGAGTTTCTGATAGAGCCAGAGAGATAGCACAGCAGGGAGGGCGTTGACCTTGCAATCGGGTTCGATCCCCGGCATCCCATAGGGTCCCCCGAGCACCACCAGGAATGATTCCTGAAAGCAGTCAGGAGTCAGCCCTACATATATGTATATATATATATATCTCCAATACTCTCGGTAGCTTGCGGGGCTCTCCGAGAGTATTGGACATGCCAGACACAGTAACAACAAAGTCTCCAATGGAGACGTTACTGGGCCCGCTCAAGCAAATCGACGATCAACGGGAGGGCCTTTATATATATATATATATATATATATATATATGGTGCTGGAGAGATAGTACAGTGGTAGGGCATTTGCCTTGCTTGCAGCCAGCCTGGCCGATCTAGGTTTGATTCCTCTGCCCCTCTCGGAGAGCCCGGCAAGCTACCAAAAGTATCTCGCCTGCAGGGCAAATCCTGGCAAGCTCCCCGTGATGTATTCGATATGCCAATCACAGTAACAATTGTTACAATGGAGACATTACTGGGCCCGCTCGAGCAAATCGATGAACAACGGGAGGGCAGTGACAGTGACTATATATCATCTATATCTATATCTATATCTATATCTATATCTCATGTAGCAATGTAGCACTGTCCTCCCATTGTTCATCGATTTGCTCAAGCAGGCACCAGTAACGTCTCCATGGTGAGACTTGTTGTTACTGTGTTTGGCATCTCGAATACGCCACGGGGAGTTTGCCAGGCTCTGCTGTGCGGGCAGGATACTCTTGGCAGCTTGCCGGGCTCTCTGAGAGGGACGGAGGTATCGAACCCGGGTCGGCCACGTGCAAGGCAAATGTCCTCCCCACTGTGCTATTGCTCCAGCCCTATAAAACTAACATATAACTATATATTTATATTTATATATGTATACATATATTTATATATTTTATATGTGTTACTTTTGGGGTAGGTTTTTTTTTGTTTTGTTTTGGCTTTTTGGCTTACATCGGTGATGCTCAGGGCTGACTCCTGGCTCTGCACTCAGGAATCACTCCTGGCGGTGCTCAGGGCACCCTATGGGATGCCAGGGATCGAACCTAGGTCAGCCACATGCAAGGCAAACGCCCTCCCCACTGTGCTATCTCTCCGGCCCTTTTTTGTTTTGCTTTGAGTCCCAGATAGTGTGGGGGATAAGACAATTGTGTTGCAACGGAGCCAGCTTCGATCCCAGACACCAGATGATCCCCTGAGCACCACCCCAGCACAGAGCTGAGTGCAGAACCCAGTACTGCCAGGTGGGGCCAGTGGCCCATGCCCCCCATGCCCAGTAAAGTGAAATAAAATATTCTCAAACTAGTCCGGCCAGTGGAGCTCAGTGACTCTGCGGGAGCTGTACTCTACAGCCTGGGGGTCCCCCAACAGGACATAACCACTTAATCGCCCCCTTGGGAAAGGCAAACAAGCCCCTCGTTACTTGTTAACTACCTGGCTCTGAGGAGACTGGGTGGGCATTCAGAAACCTAATGAGCTATGAGGGCAGCAGAGTCCGGCTTTGGACATTTCCTGAAGGGCGCACAAGGTCGTTCAGGCAGGCTGCCTGGCCCTGAACCCAGAGGAGAAGTCAGAAAAGTCACCACAGGGGCACCCGCGAGATTCCCGGCTGTCAGGAGTTTGAAGCTCGGGGCTGGAGCGTTGCACAGCAGGGAAGGCGCTTGCTGACCGGGATTCCGTCCCAGGCGTCCCAGAGGGACCCCCCAGCACCGTCAGGAGTGACTCAGGAGAGAAGAGTCAGGATGACCCCTGCACAATTCCTGAGAGCAGAGCCCCAAGTGATCCCTGAGCACCACTGGGTGTGGCCCAAACACCCCAAACAAACAAACAAACAAACAAATCAAAGCGCGTAGACCACTCACTAGAGTGGTTGGTTCAGGGGCCAGCACTGAGCAAATGAATCAGCTGGTTCCCAGAGCCCAGTGGAGTTGTCAGCCACACTAATCACAGCTCATTCGCATTCTCCCTCTCTCTATCTCTCTCTGGTTTTTGGGTCACACCCAGCAAAACTCAGGGTACTCAGGGGTTCCTCCTGGCTCTGCACTCAGGAATCACTCCTGGTGGTGCTCAGTGGACCCTATGGGATGCTGGGGATCGAACCTGGGTCAGCCGCGCGCCAGGCCAACGCCCTCCCAGCTGTGCTATCACTCCAGCCTTCCTTCCTTCCTTCCTTCCTTCCTTCCTTCCTTCCTTCCTTCCTTTTTTTGCTTTCTGGGTCACACCTGGAAATGCTCAGGGGTTCCTCCTGGCTCTGCACTCAGTAATCACTCCTGGCGATGCTCGGGGGACCCTATGAGATACGAGGAATCGAACCCGGGTCAGCCATGTGCCAGGCCAGTGCCCTCCCCGCTGTGCTATCGCTCCAGCCCCAATAAAAGTACTTTCTGTTGCTTATTCCAACAGAACTTTAAGAACTGTCAGTGGGATGATCAGAGAATAAATCAGGAAGGGCCAATGGGTGATTATGATTTTGACCTATGTAAATAAGAAAATAGAAACCATTGGATATGGTGTTTAAAAGCCCATTAAAAACATTCATCTTGGGGCTGGAGAGATAGCACAGCGGGTAGGGCGTTTGCCTTGCACGCGGCCAACCCGGGTTCGATTTCCAGCATCCCATATGATCCCCTGAGCGCCGCCAGGAGTAACTCCTGAGTGCAGAGCCAGGAGGAACCCCTGTGCATCGCCAGGTGTGACCCAAAAAGAAAAAAAATTCATCTTCAGCCAAAGATTTGTGGGTGCCCCTCGGCTATGGGCTGGCGGCAGCTCTCTGGACCCTGGAGCCCGGAATAACTGAGCAAGAAGGCCAGGGCCTGTCTGCCCGCTGCGGTGGGTTGGGACTGGTCCGGCTGTTGGCCTGTTACCTCACAGGCCATTATGTAATTAGTTCACTTCCTGCACGCTTGAGCTGGTGGGTGATAAAATCACTCAGCTGCAGTGGCCCGTGTGCTCTGAGCCCAGTGGCCGGTCACAGCTCTTGATGCCCAGCGGCCTCTTGCTTCCGTTCACCCCCCAGTTTTTGGCTGATTTTGACTTTCCCTGCATTCTGGTTTCTGCAGAAGGAAAGAAGGAAAACAAACTTTCTGCCCCCTTCCCTCTCTGCATTAAGTTTCATTTTATACTGGGATCTCATTATGGTAAAGATCATGCCTCACCTGTTATTAATAAGACCTTTCGATGGGTATTTGATCATTGCGTAATTGAAACCCAAGCACAAAAATTTGTAAGTCTACAACTGTACCTCATGGTGTCTCACTAATAAAAATTTTTTAAAAAATTGAATTAAAAAAAACTTTCAAGCAATATCAAATCCTTACCTCTAATGGAATAGGTCAGGCCTATGTATGTAAATGTCCCTTTACACTTTATATAAACACTGTGTTTGTGACAATTTGTCACGGGCACTCAATATTCCTGTGTTCAGCATTCCCCAATCCCACCATCATTGCACCTTCCCTCAACCATTGCCTTTAATTTTCCCAACCACCCTTTAAGCCTGACCCCAGAGCAGGTCCTCAATAATTTATTTTACACTGCTTGTCACCAATAATTTGCTAACAGAATGATCGAACCATGTCACCTTAGAAGAATGTGAGTGTCAATAGTTGTATCTCACCACGGAGATCATCAAATCTCATCTCATCAAGTATGAGAGATTACTGAGATGTTCTGACAGGTTAAGCCTTCTGTGTGTTTGATTTGTTAGTTGAGAGTGGTTCCCTTCTACGTTACATCCCATCCAATCCCCCACCAAATTCTGTTTATTTTTCTCCACTCATTTCTTTCAGGTTACAACCCACCGTGCTCAGGGCTGACTCCTGGCTCTGCACTCAGGAATCACTCCTGGCGGTGCTCGGGGGACCCTATGGGATGCTGGGGATCGAACCCGGGTCGATCGCGTGCCAGGCCAATGCCCTCCCCAGTATACTATCGCTCTGGCCCCTATTTTTATTTATTTTAAAAATATTGTTGTTTATTATTTATTTGGAGGTTGTGTCTCACTTGGCGATGCTCGGGGCTGACTCCTGGCTCTGCACGCAGGAATCACTCCTGGCGGTGCTCGGGGGACCCTATGGGATGCCGGGGATTGAACCCAGGTTGGCCACGTGCCAGGTCAATACCCTTCCTGCTGTGCTATCACTCTGGCCCCCTTCCCTCTTTATTATTATTGTTGTTGTTGTTATTGTTATTATTATTATTTGGCTTTTTGGGTCACACCCGGCGATGCGCAGGGCTGACTCCTGGCTCTGCACTCAGGGATCACTCCTGGCGGTACTCGGGGGGCCCTATGGGATGCCCGGGATTGAACCCGGGTCAGCTGTCTGCAAGGCAAGTGCCCTCCCCTCTGTGCTATCGCTCCAGCCTCTAATTAGGATTACCTTGCTTTTCTTTTTATTTTTTTTCCAGAGGGATACAACAGAGGTCAGGGATAACGGAAAGTAATCAGGGCTGACCCCTGGCTCTGTACTCAGCACCATCCCATGTGCTCTCTCTCCAGCCCCCGATGAACTTGTTTTGTTTTCTTATAGGTAACTTGGGGTGATAATGGACTGACCCCATCTTACAGGATCCTGGTAGGATTGAAAGAGGGTCCCATAAAAGCGCAGAGCTCCGTGAGCTGGGGAGACCCAGCAATAAAGACACACACACACACACACACACACACACACACACACACACACACACTGTAAGCTCTCATGACATTCAAGATGAGCAATGGGAAATAGATCACCTAGCATCTGCCCCTGGCAGACAGGCTTGAATGGTGGCGGGAAAATTCAAGCAAAACATAATGCCCAAAATGAGAGAGAGAGTCTGGGGGAGATTGTCGGCCATGGAGGCAGGGGGAGGGTGGGAAAGGGGAGGATACTGGGGACATTGGTGGTGGGGAATGTGCCCTGGTGGAGGGATGGGGGTTCCATCATTGTGTGTCTGAATCTCAAACATCAAAGCTTTGTAACTCTATCTCACGGTGAAACAATAAGATATAAAAGTAATGTGGAGTTCATGCCCAATCCAATCAGCTTAATCAATGGCTGAACAAATCGCAATACTACTACTTTGTTTTAAAAAAAAATTTTTTTTGCCATATCCAAGGTTCTACAACCAATTTTCAGTATTGGTCCACAGCGGAGATGGGAATGGCCCATGCGACAAAGAAAAATCAAATATTTGGTCAGGGCACATTAAGGGTGCTTACTTTGCAAGTGACTGACCTGAGTTCAGTCCCCGGCAGCCTATATGGTCCCCTAAGGTCTACCAAGAGTCATCCTGGAGCACAGAGTCAAGAGCTAGCTCTGAGCACAGCCAGGTGTGGGCCAATTTTTTAAAAATTAAAATATCAGGGGCCAGAGAGATAGCACAGTGGGGAGGGCACTTGCCTGGCATGCAGCCAACCTGGGTTCGATCCCTGACATTCCATAGGGTCCCCCAAGCACCACCATAAGTGACTCCTGAATACAGAACCAGGAGTAAGCCTGGAGCAGCCCTAGGTGTGGCCCTAAAACAAAAAAAAATTAAAAATCAAGTACTTCATCACAATTTTTATTATCATTATTGCTATCTCTCTTTTGCGTGTGAATTTCCGTGTCCAGTGTAGTGTAGATTTGGAAAAGAAGGTTGAGTCATTCTCTGCTTTGACTTTTGAATCTCCCCCCTTGGAAACTCTTACATCATAAGGATTTTTTGTTTTAATTTAAAAAAAATTCTTTATTGAATCGCCATGAGATACACAGTTACAAAACAGTTCATGATTGGGTTTCAGTCATGTAATGCTCCAAGGTCATTTTCCATCACCAATGTTCTCTCTCTCTCCCTCTCTTCCTCTCTCTCCCCCTCCCTCCCTCTGTCCTTCTCTCTCCTTTCTCTCCCTCCCTCCCTCTCTCTCCCCCTCTCTCTCACTCTTTCTCACTCTCCTCTCTTCCTCCCTCCCCCTCTCTCCTCTCTCCCTCCCGCCCTCTCTCTCTCCCTCTCTCTTCCTTCTCTCTCTTCCTCCCTCCTTCACTCCCTCTTTCTCTCCCTCTCTCTCTCCCTCCCCCCTCTCCCTCTCTTTCCCTCTCCCTCTCTCCCTCCCTCCTTCCCTCCCTCTTTCTCTCCTTCTCTCCCTCCCTCTCTCCCTCTCTCCCTCTCCCTCCCTCTCTCTGTTTCTCTCCCTCTCTCTCCCTCTCCCTCTCCCTCTCTCTCTCCCTCCCTCCCTCTCTCTCTTCCTCTCTCTCCCCCTCTCTCTCCCTCTCTCTCTGTCTCCTCCTCTCTTTCCCCCTTTGGACACTATGGTTTGCAATACAGATACTGAGCGATTATCACGTACAACCCTTTACCTGCTGGTCTGGCCTTTTTTTTTTTTTGTCGTAAGGGTTTGAATGGGACCTGTTGAAAGCATCAATGAGTTCCTGCCAAAAGAGAAATGAGATGGGTTGGAGCAACCACAGGGCATGTTCTGTTTTGTCTAGAAAAGCAAAATACAGGGCAGGCGGATCACACTTTCATTGAAGAACCGTCTCGAGGGGATGGAAATAGTCTCACTACTGGAAATCGTTTGAACCACAAGAATTTTTCAAAGAGTCCAAGAGAAATAATTTATGCTCCTCAGTGCAGACGAAGGTCAGGGAAGGAAGGCAGGAAAAAGAGGCGGCTAAGGTCTGAGTCAACATTGAAAAAGAGAACAGAGCTCTACTTGAAGAGAGGTCTCGAACTTCTGGGAAGGGCGCTTTGCTCGGATACAAAGTAACCAGAGAAACTGAAGCCGAAATGAGACTCACTGAAAGATGGGTATAAAAGGTGTTCGATCATGGTATGACAGACTTAACTGAAAGTCTTTGTGACTGTTCTCACGGTGACTCAAAAAAAAAAAAAGATGGGAATAAAAACACCGAGATTCACAAAACTGATCATTAGACAGTTGTTTCAAACACTTAGTGTTCCAATGCCACCAGCATTATATTATACCTGAGCACTGCCAGGAAGTGAGGCCCCAAACCAAACAAAATTAATTGCAGGCTCCCGAGAAACAGCCCAGGGGACATCGAACATCTTCTATGCAAGCGTGAGGTCATGACCCTAACCCCTGGTGCCACCACCAGAGCTAAGCAGATCCTGGCAATGCTGTCTGAGATCCCAGCACAGCAAGTGGATTCTGGCTCTCTGGGCCAGCTCTCCAACATGACTGCAGTGGACTAGCAGGTAGAGGAAAGGAAGGATAAAGGACACAGTGGTAAAATGCGTATACAGCAGAATACTATGCGGTTAGGAAAAAGGACGTGGCTTTGTGATTTTTGACAATATGAACCTACTAACTGCTGCTTACCACTTTATTGACCTTTTTTTGGAATTCTGCTGTCCCACTTACGTCATGGAATTGGGGGGTGCTCAACTGATTTCTCTGTTTCTTTTTTTGGGGGAAGTGAGGGGTAATGAAACACACCCAGCAGTGCTCAGGGGTCATTCCCGGCAGGTCTCTGGAAACCACATGGGGTGCCAAGGATCAGCCTGGTCAGTGTGTGCAAGGCGAGTGCCCTTCCCGCTGTGCTCATTTGGGGGGCTCGTGATCTCTCTAAGGTTTCTGATTTATGAGTCTCTTAATGTACTTAGGGTTCGTTTCCCTCTCTAAAGTAAGAGGATCTTGTGATTTGGGAGCTTCCTTTCGCTTTTGTCTGTCCCTCTCTTCCTTCTTTCAGAATGGTGACTCTGAAAAATGATGTAACTGGAAAGCAAAAATGTTTCACAACAAAGCATAGAACTAGAAATCTCTCCTAGGGTCTGGACACACACTTGCAATTTCTTTTTTGGTTTGCAAAGCCTGGAAATGTTGCAACAATTCTTGGCTTCAGTGAGCCCAGCTCACCAGAACCACCTGATTCTTCCCTTAAAAAAAAGAAAAAGAAAAAGGGAAGAAATACTTGAGCGTTAGACTGTTTGCTCTTGTGACTTCCTCCATCCACTGTGGCCTTTGATAAAACTCTGTGTTCGCCAAACGTGCAGTCATTTCTGCCTCAGGCCTGGCTGAGAAGCCCAGAGACCCTCCAGCTCACACTCCTGTCTGTGGCAGTGTCAGCGGTTCACTCCAGAGCTCCCTAGGCTGTGTGCAATACAGGCTTGCTGCTCTGCAGAAGTCAACGTACAGATCTTAAAGTTTTTTGTTATTTTTGCAAAAAAAATTTTATTTATTGAATCACCGTGAGAACAGTTACAAAGCTTTCGTGTTTGAGTCTCGGTCATCACTTGATCACTTGACTTCCCGTTAATCGTCGATTTGCTCGAGTGGGCGCCAGGAACGTCTCCATTTGTCCCTGTCACGTGCTAGTGTAGCCCAATGGCGTCTGCTCGTTCTAGGAACACAAAGAGCCTCAAACCGATCGTCCATGATCTTGACGAAGAAGTCCGACCATCTGGTAGGTGGGCGGCCACGCGGTCTTTTGACATCCCGTGGAATCCAGTCAGTAACAGCTCTAGTCCAGCGGTCGTCTTTAAATCTCATTACGTGACCAGCCCATCTGATGAGTCTCGGTCATACAATGATCAAACACCCATCCCTGGGGCTGGAGTGATAGCACAGCGGGTAGGGCATTTGCCTTGCATGCAGCCTGACCCTGGTTCGATCCCCAGCATCCCATAGGGTCCCCTGAGCACGGCCAGGAGTAGTTCCTGAGTGCATGAACCAGGAGTAACCCCTGTGCATCGCCGGGTGTGACCCAAAAAGAAAAGAAAACAAACAAACAAACAAACAAAAACACCCATCCCTTCACCAGTGCACATTCTCCGCCACCAAAAACCCCATATCCACCCCCCCATCCAACCCTACACCTGCCTGTGGGGCAGATAATTTTCACATTACTCTCTCTCTCTACTTTGATTACATTTAATATTTTGACACCAGTCCCAATATTATTATTTGGAATTTTCCCCCAACACTCAGACCTGCCAAAAAGGCAACATTAGATGGTTTGTTTTCTATTGCTGGTTATGAGTAGCATATGATGTTGCGTGGCCGCTCTCGGAATTCTAAAATTTTAGTGATTAGGTCTGGAGAGATTTCTGCCAAGAGCCACTCGGTTCTGAGATTTCGTTTGGGTGTCTCTGGGATCATGGCCATTAAGGAGCTTAATAAGTAGCTGGGCGGGGGGGGGGGGTGTTCGTGGGCAGCATCTCAGGGTCCCATTAGGGCAGGGAGGAGAAGTCCCGGTTCCTCCCCTATCCCGTGAGGCCTGGCGGGTGTCGTCACTGCTGGCCTGTACCTGGGTTTTCCAACAAATTCTGGAAGATGACGGCCGCCGGGATTCCCAGGGAACAGGCGGAGAAGTGTTTTCTTGAGACTAAGAGATAACAGCTCCCGTGGTGGGATTTGGACCTTGTGTATGTGCGTCCCTGGGTTCAACGCCTGGCACCACACATCTCCCTGGGCACTGCTGGGTTACCCCCACGCCTACCCCAAGCATGGCCAGGAGTTCTTCAACAAGAGTGTGACTAACGCATCATGGGGCTGAGCAGTCGGGAATCGAGAGGGAAACGCACGATGGTAGAATTAAGGATAGAACAGCTGATTTATTCTTCTTTGTTCTGGCAGGCCACACCTGGCGGTACTCAGGGCTTAGTCCTGGCTCTGTGCTCAGGGATCCCCCCCGGCAGTGCTCAGGGGAACAGATGGGATGCCGGGGATTGAGCCCTGGTCGGGTACGGGCAAAGCAAATGCCCTCCCCGCTGTGCTATGGCTATGGCCCCAAAGACAGAGCAGTTGAAGCTTGACCACTGGGATATTAATCCATTGGGCTGGAGCGATAGCACAGTGGTAGGGCGTCTGCCTTGCACGCAGCCAACATGGCCGACCCGAGTTCAATTCCTCCGCCCCTCTCGGAGAGCCCAGCAAGCTACCGAGAGTATCTCGGCCGCACGGCAGAGCCTGGCAAGCTCCCCGTGACGTATTCGATATGCCAGACACAGTAACAACAAAGTCTCCAATGGAGACGTTACTGGGCCCGCTCGAGCAAATCGATGAACAACGGGAGGACCGTGATCTCATGATCCATTAACCCATGGATCCATTGAGCCGATACCTTGTCTTCTGAGTGAATTAGACCTTTGGACAAAAGAAAACCAGAGGAACACCGTTGTCTTTTCTGAAGTCTCAACCACAGTTCTCTGGGGGGAAAAGTAATTTTCAGGGTTCCTGGAGCAATAGCACAGTGGGTAGGGCACTTGCCTTGCATGTGGCTCATCTGGGTTCAATCCCTGGCACCCAACATGGTCCCTGAGCACAGAGCCAGGAACAAGCCTTAAGCACCACCAGGTGTAGCCCCAAACAAAACACCGTCAAACACCATCCTCCGGTTTTGTTCATCGATTTGCTCGAGCAAGCACCAGTAACGTCTCACACATATTGTGAGACTTGTTGTCATTGTGTTTGGCATATCGAATACATTACGGGGAGCTTGCCAGACTTTGGCGTGAGGGTGAGACACTCTCCATAGCTTGCCGGGCTCTCCAAGAGGGGTGGAGGAATTGAACCCGGCTCGGCTGGGCTGACTGCGGGTAAGGCAAATGCCCTACCGCTATGTTATTGCTCCAGCCACACACCTAAATAAATGAATATTTAATAGCAGTACATTTTAAAAAGACTAATACAATTAATCAGTCATAATTAGTGTAGATTTTATACATAACTTGTTTTCATGTATTACCTCATTGGAGCTTTAAAACATCACTGTCCTCCCATTGTTCATCAATTTTGCTTGAGTGGGCCCAGTAACATCTCCATTTTGAGACTTGTTACTGTGTTTGGCATATCGAATACGCCACGGGGAGCTTGCCAGGCTTTGTTGTGCGGGTGAGATACTCTCGGTAGCTTGCTGGGCTCTCCAAGAGGGGCAGAGGAATCGGCTAGGTCGAGCCAAACAAAACTAAACAAAAAGTCTCCAGGGGCAGGAGGTGATTCCCGTGATCTGGGGTCTGCCCCGCCCACTCCGCTGGTGGCCCCACCAGGTGAAAGCAATAAAAGCATCCTTACATCTTTTCTAACAGCTGCATAGTACTCCATTGTGTAGATGTACCAAAGTTTCTTTAACCAGTCATCTGTTCTCGGGCACTCAGGTTTTTTCCAGATTTCGGCTATTGTAAAGAATGCTGCAATGAACAAACAAGTGCAAATGTCACTTCGACTATACTTTTTTGCCTCTCCAGGATATATTCCCAGGAGTGGTATTGCTGGGTCAAATGGGAGCTCAATTTCTAGTTTTTTGAGAATCGTCCATAGTGTTTTCCAAGAGGGCTGAACCAGTCGGCATTCCCACCAGCAGTGAAGGAGGGTCCCTTTCTCGCCACATCCGTGCCAGAATTGGTTGCTTTTGTTCTTTTGGATGTGGGTCAGTCTCTGTGGTGTGAAATGATAGTGTGGTTTTGATCTGCGTCTCCCTGATGATTAATGATGTAGAGCATTTTCTCATGTGCTTTTTTGCCATTCGGATTTCTTTTTTGAGAAAGTTTCTGTTCATTTCATTGCCCCATTTTTGGATGGGGTTGGATGTTTTCTTCTTGTGGAGTTCAACCAGTACTTTATATATCCTTGATATCAACCCCTTGTCAGATGTGTATTCGGCGATTATCCTTTCCCATTCTGTCATGAAATTTACATACAAGTGGTACTACATGGAAAGTATCATGTTAAGCAAAATGAGTCAGAAAGAGAGGAATAGACATAGAAAGATTGCATTCATCTGGGGGACATAAAGTAACAAAATAGGAGATTGATACCCAAGAATAGCTGAGATCAGTACCAGGAGGATTACTCCATGGCTTAGAGGCCAGCCAGGCATTCGAGGGGAAAGGGCAGCTCAGATAGAGAAGGGAGCACCAAACAAAGAGTGTTTGGAGGATCCTCCCAGGAGGGGAGATGCATGTTGAAAGTAGATTCTAGACCAAACATGATTGCCACTCAATGCCTCTTTTGCAGACCACAACACCCAAAAGGAGAGAGAGAACAGAAGGGAATGCCCTGCCACAGAGGCAGGGTGGGATGGCGGGGATGGGGGGTGGGAGGGATACTGGGATCCGTGGTGGTGGGAAATGGGCACTGGTGGAGGGATGGGTACTGGATCATTGTATAACTGAAACCCAAGCACAAAAATCTGTAAGTCTACAACTGTACCTCATGGTGTTTCACTAATAATGATAATTTAAAAAAAGCATCCTTGCAGCAGGCCGTGCGGAGTCCCCACCCCAAACAACAGTAGAAGTCGGGCTGAAAACCTAGGACACCTCCTCAGAGCCCACATTCCAGGGGGACCTGCGGGGCCACTCCTGGAGCTTCTCATTCCCCCAGAAAGACAATCACCCTTTTTGTGCTCTGAGACCCGCCAGGAGTGATCCCTGGGTGCAGAGCCAGGAGTAACCCTGAGCATCACTGGGTGTGACCTAAAAAAGCAAAAAAAAAAAAAAAAAAAAAAAAAAAAAAAAAAAGGAACCGAAACTGCAAACCGACTATTTTTTAAGACTTCTCTGACTTGCAATACTTTCCTAAGGAACAAGCAACCAGAGGTCTCGTACCACACAAGCCCTGTTGCCCCTCTGAGCTCGGAGCCACCGACCGGCCTCAACTCCAGCACAGACAGGAGTCCCCGTCTCCACGCTGGCCACCAGGACTCGGACACGGGGGCTGTGCAGAGTGCAGAGAGCAGGCAGCATGTGTCTGCAGGAAGCCCGGCCCTCGGACCCAAGCACAGAGACAGAGGCCGGCCCTCGAACCCAGTCCCCAGAGCCCCCAGCACAGAGCCAGGAGCCCCTGAGCACTGCTGGGGAGAAGGGGTACCAACTTCCTCTGCTTTAATAGATTAAAATAAAATAGATTTATTTTAATCTATTAAAAATAGATTTTTAAAAATTTTTTATTATTTTTTAAAATTTATTTTTTATAGACTTACAAATTTTTGTGCTTGGGTTTCAGTTATACAATGATCAAGCACCCATCCCTCCACCAGCATCCATCCTCCACCACCACAGGGTCCCAGCATCCCTCCCACCCCCCATCCCCCCCATCACACTCTGCCTCTGTGGCAGGGCATTCCCTTTTGTTCTCTCTCTCTCTTCTGTTGGGTCCTGTGTTTTGCAAGAGAGGCATTGAGTGGCAGTCATGTTTGGTCTATAGTCTACTTTCAGCATGCTTCTCCTACCCTGGGAGGACCCTCCCAACACCCTTTACTTGGTGCTCCCTTCTCTATCTGAGCTGCCTTTTCCCCTAGCACGTGTAGCTGGCCTCCAAGTCATGGAGCAAAATTCCTGGTACTAATCTCAGCCACTCCTGGGTGTTAGTCTCCCAAAAAATAGATTTTTAAAATCTATTTATTGAATCACCATGAGAAGTTACAAAGCTTTCATGTTTGAGTCTTGGTCATTCAATGATCAAACACCCATCCCTTGGCTGGAGTGATAGCACAGCAGGTAGGGTACTTGCCTTGAATGCAGCCGACCAGGGTTCGATTTCTAGCATCCCATAGGGTCCCCCAAGCACCGCCAGGAGAAATTCCTGAGTGCAGAGCCAGGAGTAACCCCTGAGCATTGCTGGGTGTGACCCAAAAACTAAAAAAATAAAAAATAATTTAAAAAAACCCACCCATCCCTCCACCAGTGCACATTCCCCACCACCAATGTCCCCAATATCCTCCCATCCCAACCCTCCCCCCACCCGTGTGGCGGACAATTTCCACTTTACTCTCTCTCCACTTTGATCACACACAGTATTTCCATACCAGTTCCACCATTATTATTTGGAATTTCCCCCCCAACACTCAGACCTGCCGAAAAGACAACATTAGACAGTTTGTTCTGTTTCGCTGGTTATGAGTAGCATATGATCTTGCGGCCGCGCGGTTCCGGAACTCTAAGATTTTAATAATTAGGGTCTGGAGAGATTTCTACCAAGAGCCGCTCAGTTCCGAGATTTGTTTGTGCGTCTCTGGGATCGTGGCCGTCAAGGAGCTTAATAAGCACCCGAGGGCTGGTCGTAGGCAACATCTCTGGGTCCTTCTGGGCGGGGGAGGAGAAGGACCGGTTCCTCCCCTATCCCGTGTTCCTCCACGCCTTGCACCGGCCACTTGGGCGACCACAGACTCCCGAGAGTACCTGTCAAGGGAAGGCAAAGTCCTGCCCTGCGGTGTGGAGGTAAAGAGGAACTGTGACCTGGGGGAGGCACAGGCTGAGAACGAGGCCCAGCTCCTGATCCTTCCTGCTGTTCTCCCAAGCTTTGGTTTCGGGGTCCCACCTGGCGGTGCTCAGGGCTGGCTCCTGGCTCTCCTTGTGTCCTGAGAAATACCAGGGCAGCCTGAGGGGGTCCCATCTACGCCCACGGTTCCTTCAACCTCAGGAACTGAAACAGAACGATTTCTGCATCCCCCAAAACACCTCCATTCCCCAAATAGCTCTTCATAATTTTTAGAAGCCAAAACCAAATTTAGGTGCAACCAAGAATAAAATGACTTGCTTGAATATAAGTGAGTGAGGGTTGGGGGGCTGTACTTTGAAGACTAAGTTTGTTTTTATAACACATGTGGCAGTGCTCAGGGCTGACTCCCGGCTCTGTGCTCAGAGCTGACTCCCGGCTCTGTGCTTAGGGCTTGCTCCTGGCTCTGTGCTCAGGGCTCGCTACTGGCTCTGTGATCAGGGATCACTCCTGGTTCTGTACTCAGGGCTCACTCCTGGTTCTGTGCTCAGGGCTGACTCCCAGCTCTGTGCTAAAGGCTGACTCCTTGTTCTATGCTCAGGGCTCACTCCTGGCTCTGTGCTCAGGGGTCACTCCCAGCTCTGTGCTCAGGGCTCACTCCTGGTTTTGTGCTCAGGGCTGACTCCCGGCTCTGTGCTCACGGCTCACTTCTGGAGGTGCTGGGAGACTTTATGGGGTATTAGGGATAGAATCTGGATCAGCTGCGTGCAAGGAAAATGCCCTTGATGGAAATGTCCCATCTCTCTGGCCAAAGATTGTTAAATATTAATGAAACGCCCCATTTGTAAAATCTGGTAAGTCTCTGGCCATGCACTTCATCTCCGAGTCTCAGGTCTAACCGGATTATCTCTATGTGCAATGGGCTTTGGCTATTTGCCCAACTCCTCTATTTTTTTCTTACCTTAGTGCTTTGGGTGTTGCAAATTAATATTTTTTTTGACAGAAGCAGATTTACAGATTAGCAAGAGTCCCTTAATGATGTACCGGGTAGAAAGATGTCATTTGTCTTGGAAATTAAAAGTGAAATGTTCCTTAAGAAATTCTCATTAAGGAGCTGGAGGTACAGCACAGTGGGGAGGGCATTTTGCCTTGCACACAGCCGACCCGGGTTCAATCCCTAACATCCCATATGGCCCTCTGAGCACTGCCAGGAGTAAGTTCATGAGCATCGCTGAATGTGACCCAAAAAAGCAGGAAAAAAAAAAGAAGTTCCCATTAAAAGTCAATTTTGACACAATATTTTATTTCTTTTAATTTTTATAATTTGTTGGGGGTCATCCCTGGTGGTGATCAGGGGACCCTATGGGATACCAGGGATCAAACCAGGTCATCTGTGTGCAAGGCAAACACCCTCCCCGCTGTGCTATCACTTCAGTCTCACTACATTTGCTTTATTTTACTTTATTTTTCTTTTTGGGCCACATCCGGCGATGCTCAGGGCTGACTCCTGGCTCTGCACTCAGGAATCACTCCTGGCAGTGATCGGGGGACCCTATGGGATGCTGGGGATTGAACCCGGGTCGGCCATGTGCCAGGCCAACACCCTCCCCACTGTGCTATCTATCACCCTAGCCCTCACATCTGTTTTAAAGCAGTCGTTACAGCCAAGGGTGACATCACTCCCTACATCACATGAATTCCAGGAATTAGTTTCCACACTCCTCCTCAATGTTGTCATGAATCTGTAAAACAGTGTGTGAGTTGGCTGATTTTCCAAGAGTTTGAATTAGGCGGACTCTTTCATAGCCTTGATCATTTGGGGATTGATGGAAATATTAAAGTGAAGAAGAAGCTTATTCGTGGGACCAGGGATGGCGCTCAGGAACAGGGCACATGTCCCAGCCCACGTGTGAGATCCTGGGTCCCCCTGGGACCCCCGAGAACCCACTTGGTCCCTAAAACCGACAACAAAATTGTCTCCCTAACCCTGGGGTGGGGGGTTGTGTTTTTTAATTTTTCCAAAGTTGTTCAAGATTGTGGGTTTTGGTCATACAATGTTTTCATTTGTGTTTTGGGCCAGCGATGCTCAGGGCTGACTCCTGGCTCTGTACTCACGATCACTCCTGTCTGTGCTTGGGGGACCCTATAGGGTGCCGGGGATTGAACACGGATTGGCTTTGTGCCAGGAGACAGCCCTCCCCACCCTGTGTATAGTTCTGGCCTGGCCTCTCTGATTCATCTTCTTGGTGGACACGCCCAGGGAAGACGGGTCTTAGCTCCTGACTGGCCTTGAGGCTGGTGGACAGTGAGGCCAGGTCTGACCAGCCCTGGGTGGAGGCAGACTCTTCTGGAACACAGTCTGGCAAACGTGTCCGGGGAAGTGAAACCTGTGGGCTCACCACACTGACTGTGAGTAGGATCACGGCAGGAAGGCACCAGTGGAGGCCCCAGGAGGACCCTGGGAGCCCCCAAGTTCACTCCCAGGGGGACACATACCTTCAGGGGTGTTTCTTCACGGCAAGAATGAAGATTTGGTCGAACTGGAGAAGGCCAGCATCGCACTGTGGGTTTTTGTTGGCTGCTGTTCACTTGTCTTGGCCATACCTGGTGATGCTCAGGATGTCCTCCTGGGTCTGTGCTCAGGGATCACTCCTGGCAGGGCTTGGGGCAGCCTCTCGGATGCCGGGGATCGAACCCGGGTCAGCTACGTGCAAGGCAGACGCCCTCCCTGCTGGCCTCTCTCAGGCCCCCTCACGGTGTTTGAAGCTGAGTCGCCCTCCCTGCTGAAGAGTTTCTCACGGGTGGGCCGTGAAGCTGTGGTTCAAGGGAGTTTTTCTTCCTGAAAGTTGGGAATGAAGAGGCCAGAGCGATAGCACACCGGGGAGGACACTGGCCTTGCACGCAACTGACCCGGGTTCGATTCCCAGCATCGCATAGGGTCCTCGAGCACTGCCAGGACTAGTCCCTGAGTGCAGAGCCAGGAGTCAGCCCTGAGCATCGCCGGGTGTAGCCCCACCATAAGACAGACAGAACCTGTTCCGGTTGCACCTGGTGAAACTGAAGGAGCAGAGTGCTCCCTCTCCAGAAATTCAGTGTCTTGTTAGGAAGGGGCCACGCTCCTGGCTCACAGCAGGACTTTTACAGGCAGGATAGACGAACTTTGGGGGGGAAATGGAGACCACAGGGATCCGGAGCTTGGCCACAGAAGGCAGATAGCCAGATTGAAAGGAGGGTCTGAGACGTTCTCTGCTGATGACATGAGAGAGGGAAGGGTGAGTGGAGTGCTGAGCGAAAACCAGAAGCCCCAGTGACCGAAACCACAAAGTCTGTGTGAACCAATCTTTGAAGATATCGATTCCTTTGGAATTGAATAGATTTTTACAGAGGACCCCTTCTTTATTTTTAATTATCAGTTTTTTCCCCGCTTGGGTCTTTGGGCCACACCTGGCAATGCTCAGGGCTGACTTCTGGCTCTGTGCTCAGGGATCACTCCTGGTAGGGCTCAGGGGGACAATATGGGGTGCCCAAGATCAATCCTGGGCCCACAGTGTGCAAAGCAAATGCCCTACCTGTCGTTCTCACTATCCCTACGGCCACAGCATGCCTTTTCAATTACAGTGACGTTAAACACATGCATTTACACTACCAGCTTATAATTCAATGTGGTTTAATTTCTTTTTCTCCTTCCTTCCTTCTTTCCTTCCTTCTTTCTTTCTTTCTTTCTTTCTTTCTTTCTTTCTTTCTTTCTTTCTTTCTTTCTTTCTTTCTTTCGCTTTTTTGGTCACACACAGAGACGCTCAGGGGTTACTCTTGATTCCACACTCAGGGATCGCCCTGTGCTCTCGGGACCCTCGGGATGACAGGGCTGGAGCCCAGTCAGCCACACGCAAGGCAAACGCCATCCTATCTCTCTGGTTCTCTGGTTAATTCCTTATCCCCAAATCTCAACGAGATGCACTCTGCCCTCCAGAACGCCTTTCACCCTCAATTCCGAGGGACAATGGTGAAGGGAGACTCTGCGGGGGTGGTGAAGTGAGTCCAGGAAGGCCGAGAGCACTGTCAACAGGCGGCGCAGACAACAATAACCACATTTAGGAAAGAGCTTACCAAGGGCGGTGGGAAGGGGCCGGCTGGCACCCTGGCAGTGAGATGCTGATGACCAGCAAGACGCTGATTTCTGGTGAAATCCCAGGAGCTCCATTTCACCAGGGCTAGAAACCATAATGCCTGGGAAAATAACGTGTGTGTATTAGTGTGAGTGTGTGTGTGTGAGTGTGTGTATTAGTATGTGTGTGAGTGTAACAGTGTGTGTGAGTGTATGTGTTAGTGTGTGAGCGTGTGTGGTTGTGTGTATTAGTGTGTGAGTCTGTGTGTGAGTGTGTGAATGTGTGTGTGATTGCGTATGTGTGAGTGTGAGTGTGTGTGTTGGGGCAGCAATGCTTTGGGGTGGCTCATCTTTCCCATCTTGCTCTTGCATCCCCAGGGTAGTGCTGGACCTTCCTCCTCCTTCTCCTCCTCCTCCTCCTCCTCCCCCACCCACCTTAAAACCTTTGCAGGCCCGGGATGCTGCCCCGCCCACACGCCTCCAGGCCCCGCCCACACGCCTCACGGCCCCGCCCACAACCACCACCGCTCAAATGCTGGCAAACCCCGCCCACTGGCCAGGCCCCGCCCCACAAAACCGGTCCCACCCACACGATGCCAGGCCCCGCCCCATTCACTTGCACACCGACCGGCCCCGCCCGGTCACCGCCCACTCATCTGCATGTCCCGCCCCGGGCCCGCCCACTCGCCGGCAGGCCCCGCCCCGGCCCCGCCCCCGGCCTCCCGGGCCGCCGGAGCTGGGACGCGACCAGCCGGAGCCACCGCGCCGCACCCGTAAGCTCGCGCCCCCGAGCCCCCGGGGGTCCCCGCGCCCGGAGGGTCCCTGGCGCCCTTGTGCGCGCAGAAAGCCCGCGGCGGCCGCGCTTCCCCACTTCCCGCTGCTTTGGGACGGGCCCGAGCGTGGGTCCGCTCGCAGGGCCAGGTTGCGACGAGCACTGGGCAGAAAGTCCAGCGGGGGCGGGGGGAGGCGATCCCGCGGGGCAGCGATGCAAAATGCGCCTTCGGGGCTGCTGCTGCCGGGCCGGGGGTCCGCGCGGCGGGAGGGGCTGGGCCTCCTCTCCGCCCACGTCTGCAGAGCGCGCCCCACCCTGCGGGGGTCGGTGGGGGGGGTCCCGGTTAACCCCCTGGAGGGTCCCTGCGACCCTGCTCCGGGGCGGCGAGGGTTAACGCGGGCCCGGGGACGCAGCGCGGCTCTGGTCTGCAGCTGCCCCGAACGGCCTTTGCAACAACTTCCTGCGGGCAGGACCAGAACCGGGCCGAGCCGGGTCTCCCCAAAGCGTCGCGCGGGGCGCTGCCGCCCAGCGGAAGGGTCGCGGGGGGCTTCTTCCCGGCCCCAGCAGGTCCGTTCTGCGGAGAACCTGAGCACCAAGGGCCCTGCGAGCCCCCAAGGGGTCCCGGGTTTCGCAAAGGGGAAGGTGGGCGAGCCGGCCCCGCGGTCCCTCCGTTTCTTGCGCCGTTTCTTGCGTTTTGTTTTCTGCTTGCAGAGGGTCCAGCTTCGGCTTTTTTTTTTTTTTTGGTGAAAAGCTGATCTTTTTAGGGTTGTCTCTCCCAGCTGGTTCAGGCCCGCCTGAAGGAATCACGCATGTTTCTACAGCCTTTGGAGACACCTTTTGGAAGTTGTCAAACCCACAGGAAAAGGCAGCGCTCAAACTTTTTTTTGAACTGAGAAGTAAACTTGGGAGCAAACTTGAAGAGTTTTGACTTTTCAGTAAAGACCAACACTGGCTATTTTCGTGCCCATATTATCACTTTTTTTTTTCACTCTTCTGGAACACCAAGATGTTTATTTGGTGTGCAGGGGGGAAAACTGCTTTCCTGGAAGTCAAGATTTTAGATTCCAGACTGAACCCAATAAAATTAGGTGCAAGGGACTTGAGAGGTAGTGCCGCACCATGTGTGTCCATAAGCATTTCCAGAAGTGAGCCCTGAGCACAGAGCCAGGAGTGAGCCCTGAGCACAGAGCCAGGAGTCAGCCCCGAGCACAGAGCCGGGAGTGAGCCCTGAGCACAGAGCTGGGAGTGATCCCTAAGCATTGCCAGGAGTCAGCCTTGAGCACAGAGTCCAGAGTCAGTGCTGAGCACAGAGCTGGGAGTGATCCCTGAGCACAGAGCCGGGAGTGAGCCCTGAGCACAGAGCTGGGAGTGAGCCCTGAGCACAGAGCTGGGAGTGATCCCTAAGCATCGCCAGGAGTCAGCCTTGAACACAGAGCCCAGAGTCAGTCCTGAGCACAGAGCCAGGAGTGAGCCCAGAGCACAGAGCTGGGAGTGATCCCTGAGCACAGAGCGGGGAGTGATCCCTAAGCATCGCCAGGAGTGATCCCTGAGCACAGAGCCAGGAGTGAGCCCAGAGCACAGAGCCCGGAGTAAGCCCTGAGCACTGCCGGTGTGGCCCCCCGAACAAAACAAAATAGTAAGTAGGCATACAGTATGAGCCAATTATTTTTATCGCTGAATACAATGAATAACACACAGAGGAAACAACACTCAGAAGAGTTACTGCGAGACTTCTCCCCCAAATGTCTACAGTTTAATTTATTGTGTTTTTTTTGTGTGTGTGTCCAGGTTTTAAATTTTCACTTATTATGAACATGTTCTTTGTTTAAATTTTATTAGAGAAAGTTGCAGATTTTTTTTTTTTTTTTTTTTTTTTTTTTTGCTTTTTGGGTCACACCCTGTGATGCACAGGAGTTACATGCACTCAGGAATTACCTCTGGCGGTGCTCAGGGGACCATATGGGATGCTGGGAATCGAACCCGGGTCGGCCGTGTGTAAGGCAGACGCCCTACCCTCTGTGCTATTGCTCCAGCCTGAGAAAGTTGCAGATTTTAAGGACCTTGCAAGTAGAAAAAAAAAATGGTTGTCATCCTTCTAAAGGATTGTTCGTGTTAAATATCATTGGTCCGGTGATCCAGTCAGGAGAAATAGCCCACGGAGGTGCACTTGTCTCACACACCAGCTACTTCTGGGTCTGCTCACACAGGTGGCCTCACGTCTAGGTTTGCGGCATCGTCATCCCATTTGTGAAAAGACGTTAAAGTTTGCAGGGGCGGCAGGATGGGCAAGTCAGGGCTTCCCTGCCTCTGACCCTCTCGGGGCGTTTGAGGACCCTGTGCCGCGTGGGGGGGGGACAGGTCGGCTGAGTGCCGGGCAAACACCCCCGGGACTGGCCCTCTGGCCCTCGGCCTCTAGTGATGGATGCCCTAGATTTCTAGGCTTTTTGCTTTTGTTTTTGTTTTTGGGCCACACCTGGTGATGCTCAGGGCTGACTCCCAGCTCTGTGCTCAGGGTTGACTCCTGGCTCTGTGCTCAGGGCTGACTCCTGGCTCTGTGCTCAGGGCTCACTCCCGGCTCAGTGTTCAGGGCTGGCTCCCGGCTCTGTGCTCGGGGCTCACTCCCGGCTCTGTGCTCAGGGCTCACTCCCGGCTCTGCTCAGGGCTGGCTCCCAGCTCTGTGCTCAGGGCTGACTCCTGGCTCTTTGTTGGCGTCTGGCTCCTGGCTCTGTGCTCAGGGCTCTCTACTGACTCTGTGCTCGGGGCTGCCTCCTGGATCTGTGCTTGGGGATGACTCCCGGCTCTGCTCAGGGATGACTCCTGGCTCTGTACTTGGGGTTCTCTAATAACTCTGTGCTTGGGGCTGACTCCCGGCTTTGTGCTCGGGAATGACTCCTGGCTCTGTGCTCAGGGGTCTCTACTGGCTCTGTGCTCGGGGCTGATTCCCGTCTCTGTGCTCAGGACTGACTCCCGGCTCTGTGCTCGGGGCTGACTCCCGGCTCTGCTCAGGGCTCACTCCTGGTTCTGTGCTTGAGCATCACTCTGGGAGGCATACTGGTACCAGGGATGAACCGCTTCAGCCTCGTATGGCGGACTCCCTCCCTGCAGTGTGATGTGTTTAGGCTGTGGAAACGGTGTGCTGGCGGGCTGAGTGTAAATCGCGAAGGCTCGCTTGGAGGCTTGTAGTTTTCCGCTACTATGAATAATGTTTCGCCTCAGACTTCTTCTGTAAATGTTTGTAAACACGATTATTTACTTCCTGTGGAGAGATTCTCCACCGTGGATTTTCCAGGGTCCGGCAAAACTTCCACCCTCACACACTGAAGCATCGCTGTGGCAACTGTGTTTCTCAATGAGGCCCTCCCGCAGAGTAACAGTATCCAGCTGTCTGGGGGCTGCGGTTTATTTACTCTCTGGACACTCTTGCCTTGAGTGTCTCAGAGGCAGTGCAGAATTGTAGCACGACCCAGGAAGACACCCCCTCAGATGTCAGCCTTAAGTAATTGTTCAGGGACTGGAGCAATAGCACAGTGGGGAGGGCGTTTGCCTTGCACGCGGCCGACCCGGGTTCGATTCCCAGCATCCCATAGGGTCCCCTGAGCACTGCCAGGAGTGATTCCTGAGTGCAGAGCCAGGAGTTGGCCCTGAGCATCGCTGGGTGTGACCCCAAAAGCATAATAATAATAATAATAATAAATTTTTCAAATAAAATGGCATCTTGTTTCAAGTTGTGTTTCTTTCCACAACTGTCTTCACTGTTTAACCACAGTAACTCAGGGATTCCTCCTGGCTCTGCACTCAGGGATCACTCCTGGTGGTGCTCGGGGGACCCTGTGGGATGCCGGGGATTGAACCTGGGTCAGCCACATGCCAGGCAAACACCCTCCCTGCTGGACTGTCACTCTGGTTCCCTATTTTCAAAAATTCGCTTTTATTTGAACACCTTGATTTACCAAACTGCTCACAGTGCAGTTGTTTCAGGTGTTCAGTGGCCCAGCAAGAACCGCCCACCAGGGTGACCACCCCTCCACCAGTGACCCTGAATCCCACCCGCTCCGCCCAATTTGCACAAACTTTTGAGAATGCCCGGACAAGATTTAATTTAGAATTTCTTAGTCTGTGACTCTGACATTTTATATCGATGTATGTTGCTGTGAGAAAATGCAGTGAGTGGGGTTTTTCACATTCTGAGTTATGGAAAGGTCCATGGCTTTTGACTGTTTTACTCCCATTCAGCAAAACATTCTATTTTATCTTTTTAAAAAATATTTATTTATTTATTGGTTTTTGGGTCACACCCAGCAATGCACAGGGTTTACTCCTGGCTCATGCACTCAGGAATTACTCCTGGCAGTGCTCGGGGGACCATATGGGATGCTGAGAATTGAACCCGGGTTGGCCGCATGCAAGGCAAATGCCCCTATCTTTTTTTTTTTTTTTTAGTTTTTTTTTTAAGGGAGTATTTGGGCTTCCTGATTTTGAGTGAAACCAACCAAAGATATGATTCCTTTCTGGTTCTTATTAATCGTGGCAGTTGGCTTGTATCAGAATGGTTATCTGATCATTGATTTTTCTTTTTTTTTTTAAATTATTTATATTTATTTATTTAGGTTTTTGGGCCACACCTGGCGGTGCTCTGGGGACCATATGGGATGCTGGAGATCGAACCCTGGCCGACTGCTATATGAGGCAAATGACCTAACTGCTGTGCTATCTCTTGGGTCCCCTTGATTTTTATAGAGAAAGATCATTATATTATCTTTCCAAACAACACAGCCACAACGTGGCAGGTGTGGAGAACGAGATGTCCTTTCTCAGGGTGACCCTTTGGGTATAAAACGATTTGTTAAATTCATCTGTAATTTCAGAATGGAAGCCAGGGAGATGACTGGAGGGCACCTTTTGCCTTGCACGTGGCAGGATTAGATTAGAACCCTCAGCACCAGGTAGTGGTCCCCTGCGAGCTGCCTGGGTCACTCCTGAGCACTGAGCCAGGCTTGGCCCCTGAGTACCCCCAGTCTGGCCCCCCAGGGAAAGGCAGTACAGATAATGAGTGAATTGAACTGTTGGGTGCAAAAGTCTCCAGCAGAAACATTAAGATAACAAATGGCTTTTACTTTGAGCCAGTAAAAACACTTCCTGTTTACCCTCATGATGTCTGTGATGTGTCCTGATGTTTAAGTTCTGTTTGTTGCATTTGGCTGGGGGTGTGGGGCGGTGCAGCTTATTAACAAGCAGGTGGCAATGAGAGAAAAGTTGGAGCAAGTGGCCCCCCTTGGTCATTTTGCATTCGAGTATCTGGGTCAGAGTTTACGTCCTGGGTTGTAATCAGTTTCTGACTAACTGGAGCATCACTGATGAAATCATGCCATTGTGATTCCGGCTAACTAGCGCAGTGAAATGCAGGCTTGGAGGATGAGGGTGACTACGGATAAGAGGAACAGCTCTGGTTTGCTTTTTCTACAAACATGTTCCCTTTCCCCTGCTGGTTTCCAGCTGATTCTTTTTCCTTGTCTTGCTATTCTCTCCCCGACACAGGGCTCTGTCTCCCCTCACCGGCCCGTGGCAGTTTCCCGGGCTGTCTCCACTGGGTGTTACTTCATCGCATGCTTCGTTTCGATATCTCCACTTCCCATTGAGATCATGGGGCATTTGTCTTTTTCCTCCTGACTCATTGCGCTCAGCCGGATTCTTCACAGATCACAGCTAACGGTGTGATTTCATCTTTCCTCATCGCTGAGTACTATTCCACCGGGTCCGTGAACTTTAGTTTCATCATTTGCTCATTGGGTGCTCAGTGTCTGGGCTGTGTCCAGACTGGGCAATGCTGTGAGGACATGCATCGCCGGCCAGGGGTCCTCATGGGTTAACGTTTCAGTGCTCGGGGCATGGATGCCCAGCAGGGCAGCACTGGGTGATAGAGAAGCCCTCCGCCCCCCCTCCTCCTCTTCCCCCCTTTTCCTCTTCCTCCTCTTCTTCTTCCTCTTTTTCTTCTTCCTCCTCTTCTTTTCTTTTTCTCCTCCTCCTTCTTCTCCTCCTCCTCCTCCTTCTCCTCCTTCTTCTCATTCTCCTCCTCCTCTTCCTCCTCCTCCTCCTCCTCCCCCTGCTCCTCCTCTTCCCCCTCCCCCTTTTCCTCTTTCTCTTCCTCCTCCTCTTCTTCCTCTTTTTTCCCTCTTCCTCTTCTTTTCTTATTCTTCTCCTACTCCTCCTCCTCCTCCTTTTCCTTCTCCTTCTCCTTCTCCTCCTCCTCCTCCTCCTCCTCCTCCCTCTCCTCAACATACAAGTCTTCACGACAACAGAATGTACAAGTGACCAAACTGATGGAAAAAGAGCAGAGAAAACAACAAACCAAAATTCATAAAGGCAATGGCATGGGAAAGATATCAACACTTTATTTTTTTAAATTAATTTTTTAATTGAATTACAGTGAGACATGCAGTCACAAAAAGTTGTTCATGGTTGGGTTTCAACCATGTAATGTTCCAACACTGTCCCCTCCTCACTTTCTCTCTCTCTCTCTCTCTCTCTCTCTCTCCTTTTGGGCATGTGGTTTGCAGTTTGCAATACGGGCACTGAAAGGTTATCATGAATGTCCCTTTACCTACTCTCAGCACTTAAGCACTCAGCTCTGGTCCAGAGTGATCGTTTCCAACCTTCATTGCCATGATGGTCCCTTCTCTGTCCTGCTCTTAATTTTCCATCAGCCATCTCTGTGGCTGAAGCGAACAACAGTCTCCCGGACCCTGAAGGAGGGTCACGGCTCCGGCCCTGGCCCCCTGCCGACCTGGTTGTCCCTGTTCTCGAGATGGGGGGGTGGACCCTCATTTTGTCCTGCGTTTCCTGGTGACCGTGGTGGTGAGCCCTTCTTCCTCTCGGGTTCTCTGAGGAGTCAGTGTGGTGTCTCTCGGTCCCACGGGTCACCCTCAGCAGTGCTTGGTCACTCCAGGGCCTCCTGTGGGGCTGGTTGTTGGCCGAGCTCGGCCGCGTGGGGCCAGCACCTGACTCTGTAACCAGCCTTGCTGGCCCTCACCATTTCTTGATGCGGCTGTTTGGGGAATTTTTGTTCATTTTGTTACTGAGCTTTGTGAATGCTTTTACGTCTCTTGGAAATTGAGCTTTTGATGTGTATCTGGCAAACATTTTCTCCCATTTAGTAGGGTGTCTTTTTTCCCCTTGGAGGGGAGCGGGTTGAGCTTTCCTCCTCGCCCCAACTAGGGCTCCAGCAGCCGAAGACCTCCAGGACCAGCCACCACCATGCTGAGACCACTCTCCGCACACCTGAAGGTACTGGCAGAGGAACAAAGGCATGCGGGTCCCGGGGCTGAGATATCCAAGCCTACTCGGATCGGGGCTGAGCATCCTCCACCCAGAGCCTCCGAATTCCAGTAGGCGGGGGTCACACCCACCAACTGGCCCCCTGGCGCCGTGTAATCCCATCAACGGCCAAGACTCAGAGACTATAAAAACCAGCTTCCAGAACCAACGCGGCCGCGTGACATCTTATTATGACATCTTATTATCTCATTCCTACTTTGGACAAACTGGCAGGCTACCGAATGTAGCCTGTCCTCACGGCAGAGTCTGGCAAACTCCCCGTGGCGTACCCAATATGCCAAATACCAGTAACAATGATGGGTCTCATTCTCGTAAAGAGCCTTGAATATAGCACTTTCTTAAAAATCTCAGGGCTAGGATGAAGGAGACGTTACTGGGTCCTGCTTGAGGCAATCGACGAATAACAGGATGGTCGTGATTCGTGATTTGTGGTGAGTAGGGTGTCTTTTTTTTTTTTTTTTGCTTTTTGGGTCACACCCGGCGATGCTCAGGGGTTACTCCTGGCTCTGCACTCAGGAATCACTCCTGGCAGTGCTCGGGGGACCATATGGGATGCTGGGAATCGAACCCGGGTTGGCTTCGTGCAAGGCAAACGCCCTACCCGCTGTGCTATTGCTCCAGCCCCTGTAGTAGGGTGTCTTTTTATTTGGGGCATTGTTTATTTCACTCTGCAGGAGTGCTTAAGTTTGATGTGGTTCTGCTTTATTTTCTTCTTTATTATCTTCTTCCGCAGTGTGGTTTTCTTGTTGAGGACATCTGACTTCTGAGGTCAGTTTCATTGAGTGTTTCTGCCCATGTTTTCCTGCATGGATTTAATTGATGTTGGTCTGATATGTCTTTTTTTTTTTGCTTTTTGGGTCACACCCAGCGATGCTCAGGGGTCACTCCTGGCTCTGCACTCAGGAATCACTCCTGGCGGTGCTTGGGGGACCCTATGGGATGCCGGGGATTGAACCCGGGTTGGCAGCATGCACGTAAACGCCCTACCCCGCTGTGCTATCGCTCCAGCCCCGTGATATGTCTTTAATATGTTTAGAACTGAGCTTTGTGGATGGTATGAAATAGGAGTTAACATCTCTCCTCTCTCTCTCTCTCTCTCTCTCTCTCTCTCTCTCTCTCTCTCTGTGAGCCAAATGAGTTATCCCAGCACCATTTGTTGGAGAAACCTTCCTTGTCTACTTTTCCCATTCAGCCCCTCTGCGGGTAGATAAACTGCCCATACATAGGGTTTCCCTCTGGGCTTTCATTCTATCCCACTGATCTGTCTTTAGTCCAGGATCACGCACTTTGATTACGAGAGCTTTGTAGTATAGTTTAAAGGTGGGGCTTATGGTACCTCCCGTCTTTTTATCGGGATTGTTTGGACTATTCTGGGAGTTTATAGTTTCATGAATATTTTCCCTCCCTCCCTCCCTCCCTCCCTCCCTCCCTCCCTCCCTTCCTTCCTTCCTTCCTTCCTTCCCTCCTTCCCTCCCTCCTTCCCCCCTCCCTCCCTCCCTCCCTCCCTCTCTCCCTCCCTCCCTCCCTCCTTCCTTCCTTCCTTCCTTTCCCTCCCTCTCTTCTTCCCTCCCTCCCTCCCTCCCTCTCTCCCTCCCTCCCTCCTTCCTTCCTTCCTTCCTTCCTTCCTTCCTTTCCCTCCCTCTCTTCTTCCTTCTTTCCTTTCTTCCTTCCCTCCCTCCCTCCCTCCTTCCTTCCTTCCTTCCTTCCTTCCTTCCTTCCTTCCCTCCTTCCCTCCCTCCTTCCCCCCTTCCCTCCCTCCTTCCTTCCTTCCTTCCTTCCTTCCTTCCTTCCTTCCTTCCTTCCTTCCTTCCCTCCTTCCCTCCCTCCTTCCCCCCTTCCCTCCCTCCTTCCTTCCTTCCTTCCTTCCTTCCTTCCTTCCTTCCTTCCTTCCTTCCCTCCTTCCCTCCCTCCTTCCCCCCTTCCCTCCCTCCCTCCTTCCTTCCTTCCTTCCTTCCTTCCTTCCTTCCTTCCTTCCTTCCCCTCCCTCTCTTCTTCCCTCCCTCTCTTCTTCCCTCCCTCCCTCCCTCCTTCCTTCCTTTCTTTCTTTCCTCCCTCCTTCCCCCTCCCTCCTTCCTTCCCTCCCTCCCTCCCTCCCTCCCTCCCTCTTTCTTTCCTTCCTTCCTTTTCCCCTTCCTTCCTTCCCTCCCTCCCTTCCCTCCCTCCCTTCCTCCTTTCCCCTTCCTTCCTTCCTTCCTTCCTTCCTTCCTTCCTTCCTTCCTTCCCTCCCTTGCTCCTTCCCCCCTTCCTTCCTTCCCTTCTTCCTTCCCTCCTTCCTTCTTTCCTTTCTTCCTTCCCTCCCTCACTCCCTCCCTCCCTCCCTTCCTCCTTTCCCCTTCCTTCCTTCTTCCCTCCCTCCCTCCCTCCCTCCCTCCCTCCCTCCCTCCCTTCCTTCCTTCCTTCCTTCCTTCCTTCCTTCCTTTTCCTTCCTTCCTTCCTTCCTGGGCCACGTCCAGCTCTACTCAGGGCTTACTCCTGGCTCTGTGCTAAGGAATCACTGCTGATGGGGCTCGGGGGACTGTAGGGGGTACCAGGGATCAAACCCGGGTACACAGCATGCAAGGCAAGCGCCCTGCCCACTGTCCTGTCTCCCCAGCCCCCTGCACGCAAAGCACTGCTGGAGTTCTTGGTAGAGTCTTCTAAACTCCTTCACTGGACATAGGAGCAAGGTGTTCTGCTAATTTTCAAGTATTGATATAATTTTGATTCTATTTCTCACAGCGAAAAGTTCTAATTCAAGGAGATATCTCGGTAAATTAATTATAAAATATTAAGATGGTCACATAGACTCCTCTGCGTGACACCTGTTTTCTGATGAGGTAGCAACAAGGGCTTTATATTTAAAACATATAAAAGGCTACAGCACCTTCATAACTTGTTTCTTATCCTGGGTGTGAAGCAAAATAGTTTTTATTTTGCTTTTTGGGTCCCACCTGGCGATGCTCAGGGCTGACTCCTGGCTCTGCACTCAGGAATCACTCCTGGCAGTGCTGGGGGGCCCTATGGGATGCCGGGGATCGAACCCGGGTCAGCCGTGTGCAAGGCAAACGTCCTCCCCGCTGTGCTATGACTTCAGCCCCTCTATTATGTCTTTGGAACTGGTGCATTTTATCTGCTTATCAAATGTAGGTCTAAGGTCTAAGGCCCTCCCGTTGATCGTCGATTTGCTCGAGCGGGCCCAGTAACGTCTCCATTGGAGACCTTGTTGTTACTGTGTCTGGCATATCGAATACTCTCGGTAGCTTGCCGGGCTCTCCGAGAGGGGCGGAGGAATCGAACTCGGGTCGGCCATGTTGGCCGCTTGTAAGGCGAACGCCCTACCCGCTGTGCTATCGCTCCATACTCCTTTATTATCTTTGTTGTTTGTTTGTTTGGGGGTCTCCCATAGCACAGTGGTAGGGCGTTCGCCTTACAAGCGGCCAACATGGCCGACCCGAGTTCGATTCCTCCGCCCCTCTCGGAGAGCCCGGCAAGCTACCGAGAGTATTCGATATGCCAGACACAGTAACAACAAGGTCTCCAATGGAGACGTTACTGGGCCCGCTCGAGCAAATCGACGATCAACGGGAGGGCCTTTACCTTTACCTTTTGTTTGGGGGTCACACCCAGCGATGCTCAGGGCTGACTCCCAGCTCTGCAGTCAGGAATCACTCCTGGCGGTGCCCGGGGGACCTAGGGGAGGCTGAACCTTTTCAGTTTGTCTTAGATGGATGGATTGCTTCATCAACACCTCAGGAACTATGGCCCTGTCAAAAAGACAGTGCTGTGCAGATTGTACTTTCGCATGTGGAAAATAATGTCTAGGTTTGATTTTATGACTCTCTATAGCATGCCCTAGGAAATAGTGAAGGAAATGTATATATTTATTTTATTTATTTATTGAATCGCAGTGAGACACACAGTTACAGAATCATTCATGATTGGACATTTCCCAACACCCATGTCCTGGTTTCCTCCTACGCCTCCTGACTCTTTGGCAGACACGGTCTCTCTGTCTCTCGGTGCTTCTCAGTCTCTGTCTTTAGGGATCAGGGGCTCACAGAGGGTCCCGCTGGCCAGTGCGGGCTCTCTCGGGAGAATCTGCTGCCCTCTCTCCCTGGTTAGGCTTGGATGTCATGGACGAGGAGGAGCTCAGCCAGGCCCATCATGGTGCCGGCAGCCCGGCTAGTGACCTGCAGTCTGACCATTGTAATTAGGTTTGTTTACAAGCCCCTTCCTCTAATTATTAATCAATCTTTGGCTTTGGCGCCACACCTGGCCGTGTCAGGGCTGAACCCTGGCGCTGTGCACTCCTGAAGGTGCTCAGGGACCCTCTGGGTGCTGGCGATCGAATCCTGCTGGGCAGTGAGCTGGGCAAGCGTCCTCCCCACTGTTCTGGGCGGCCGGCCCCAAGGCCCTTCCCTCAAAAGTGGAAGGGAAACCGAGCCCCAGGGAAACCGAGCCCCAGAGGCAGCGGGAGAGGAGTGAGTGGTCAGCAGGCAGGGTGCACTGTAGCCCCTCAATGCTTGAGTGTAAATGAACGCAAGGAGGGAACCGGCTCCTTGAGAGGTAAACGTTTATTTTAGTTTTGGAGGGTGGGGGGCACACCCGGCAGTGCTCAGGGCTGACTCCTGGCTCTGCACTCCTGGGTCAGTCCTCAAGGGGCTCCTGGATCATGTGAGGTTCCCGGGATCGAACCCTGGTCCACTGCGTGCAAAGTGAACGCCCTCCCTCCTCTGTCCCAGAGGGAAATATTTAAAAATAAAATGGAATTGAAGCTGCACTGCACCACCCTGTTTCAGGTGCGTCACGAGTCGGGAACCCAAGAGGGGTTGCCTGCTTGAGGGTGAGGGGACAGGGAGGGGTGTGGGAACAGAGGTGGGCAGGGCCGAAGTGAGCGGGGTGGAAGTGACCCTGGCGGAAGTGAGTGCAAGCGGGTGAGTAGGGCGGAAGTGAGTGCGGTGGAAGTGAGTACAGTGGAAGTGAGTAGAGGCGAAAGTGAGTAGGGAGGAAGTGAGTACAAGCGGAAGTAAGTGCAGGCGGAAGTGAGTACAAGTGGAAGTGAGTAGGGAGGAAGTGAGTACGGTGGAAGTGAGTACAGGTGAATGTGAGTAGGGTGGAAGTGAGTAGGAAGGAAGAGAGTACAGCGGAAGTGAGTAGGGAGGAAGTAAGTATAAGCGGAAGTGAGTAGGGAGGAAGTGAGTACAGCGGAAGTGAGTACAAGTGGAAGTGAGTAGGGAGGAAGTGAGTACAGTAGAAGTGAGTACAAGCAGAAGCGGTATGGAGGAAGCGAGTACAGCGGAAGTGAGTACAGGTGGAAGTGAGTATACAAGCAGAAGTGAGTAGGAAGTGAGTACAAGCGGAAGTGAGTTCAGTGGAAGTGAGTACAGGCGGAAGTGAGTACAATGGAAGTGAGTAGGAAGGAAGTGAGTACAGGTGGAAGTGAGTACAAGCGGAAGTGAGTACAGGCGAATGTGAGTAGGGAGGAAGTGAGTACAGGCGGAAGTAAATACAGGTGGAAGTGAGTAGGGAGCAAGTGAGTATAAGCAGAAGTGAGTACAATAGAAGTGAGTACAGTGGAAGTGAGTATAAGCGGAAGTGAGTAGAGAGGAAGTGAGTAGGAAGCAAGTGAGTACAAGCGGAAGTGAGTAGAAAGGAAGTGAGTACAAGCGGAAGTGAGTACAAGCGGAAGTGAGTAGGAAGGAAGTGAGTACAAGCGGAAGTGAGTAGAAAGGAAGTGAGTAGGAAGGAAGTGAGTAGGGAGGAAGTGAGTACAAGCGGAAGTGAGTAGAAAGGGAGTACAAGCGGAAGTGAGTACAAGCGGAAGTGAGTAGGGAGGAAGTGAGTAGAAGTGGAAGTGAGTACAGCGGAAGTGAGTAGGGAGGAAGTGAGTACAAGCGGAAGTGAGTAGGGAGGAAGTGAGTAGAAGTGGAAGTGAGTACAGTGGAAGTGAGTAGGGAGGAAGTGAGTAGAAGTGGAAGTGAGTAGGGAGAAAGTGAGTACAAGCGAAAGTGAGTAGAAAGGAAGTGAGTAGGAAGGAAGTGAGTACAGCGGAAGTGAGTAGGGAGGAAGTGAGTACAAGCGGAAGTGAGTACAAGCGGAAGTGAGTAGGGAGGAAGTGAGTAGAAGTGGAAGTGAGTACAAGCGGAAGTGAGTAGGGAGGAAGTGAGTACAAGCGGAAGTGAGTACAAGCGGAAGTGAGTAGGGAGGAAGTGAGTAGAAGTGGAAGTGAGTACAGTGGAAGTGAGTAGGGAGGAAGTGAGTAGAAGTGGAAGTGAGTACAGTGGAAGTGAGTAGGGAGGAAGTTAGTAGAAGTGGACAAGAGGAAGAGAGCGGAAGTGAGTACAACGGAAGTGAGCACAGGCAGGAGAGCGCACGGCGCCCATGATGTGGTGCCAGCAGGTGGGTGGCGCTGGCCAAGCTGTGGGGAGATGCCCACTTGAGGGGCCGGACCCTGGGCAGGTGGAGGGAGGAGGGTCCTGCCCCAGCCAACCTGTGTGTGGCCCGAGGAACCCCAGTACTGAGGGTGGGGTCCCATGCTTTGAGGTAAGGACCCCCTACTGCGGGGTGGGGACCCCCACTGAGTGCTGGGGACCCCCACCGCGGGGTGGAGCCCCAGTGCCTGCCCAGGCCCAGGGGGCAGAGGGGCTGCCCAGCTGTGGCACTGTTGGCAGCTTCGGGTGTGGGCCCAGCACCCCAGGGTGCGGCCAGAGCCCCTTGGGCTGGGGGAGCCCCAGGCCATGGCCGCGGCAGGGCGACCCAGTGGGTCTGGGGCTCCGAGGGTGTGTGGGGAGAGGGGCTTTGGCCCCGGGTACAGAAGCTCCCTGGGTCCAGGGCCTTGGAATGGAGGCTCTGGGCGCCCTCCCAGCCCAGTGCTCAGGGTGGGCCGGGTCACTGCTGCCAGCCAGCACCTTTGCCTTCTTCTGTGTCTCCTGCTCGGTTCCCTCCTCCGGGACAGCCAGACCCCCAGGGAGCCCCCGGGAGCTACAGGCAGACGTGGCCTCGGGAAGGATGACTCAGGACCTGCAGCCTGGGGTCCTGGGTTCCCCTCACTGGCTTCAGGGAGCGGAACATGGTTTGTGAACGGGGACAATCTGGCATGGGGCAGGGAGAGCCAGCCATGGAGGAGGGGTGGGCCCCACCTGAGCTGGAACCCACAGCCGGTGCTGGCTGGAGCGGGCGAGCACTGCTTACGGAGCCAGAACCTGCAGACAGTGCTGGCTGGAGCGGGCGAGCACTGCTTGCAGAGCCAGAACCCTCAGACTGTGCTGGCCGGAGCTAGCTAACACTAACTTAACTCTGTGCAGGCAAGGGGTGTCACGGCAGGATGGCTTGCCAAGGGGAAACGCTCCAAACAGAAGCCCCCCGAGCTCCCTCCTCCCTCCTGGCTTCTGAGGCTTTCATGCACGGCCCTAACTAAACTTCTTCCAGGGGCTGAGGGGGCCAGGTGCTGGGCAGCGGGGAGGGCGCCTGCTTTGCATGGCATTGACCCAGGCGGGGGCCCTGGCCCCTGCAGGAGTGAGCACTGAGCATAGAGCAGGAGTGAGCCCTGAGCACAGAGTGGGAGTCATCCCTGAGCACAGAGCTAGGAGTCATCCCCGAGCACAGAGCTGGGAGTGAGCCCTGAGCACAGAGCCGGGAGTCAGCCCCAAGCACAGAGCCGGGAGTGAGTCCCGAGCACAGAGCCAGGAGTCAGCCCCGAGTGCAGAGCCGGGAGTGAGCCCCGAGCGCAGAGCCGGGAGTGAGCCCTGAGCACAGAGCCGGGAGCCAACCCTGAGCACAGAGCCGGGAGTCAGCCCTGAGCACAGAGCAAGAGTGAGCACTGAGCACAGAGCAGGAGTCAGCCCTGAGCACAGAGCCAGGAGTGAGCACTGAGCCTAGAGCTGGAGTGAGCACCACTGGGCATCGTCTGAAAGCAGAACTGAATCGGACAGGGTTCAGCCGTGTCCCCCCAGCATGGGCATGGGGGTCTCCATCCTGCCTCGGCCCCCAGTGGGCTGTTCCTGCCCCTCCCCGAGTCTGTCCCGCCCCCGTGCTGGTCCCTGGGTCGCCCGGGGCTGCGGGGTGAGGGTGTGTCCAGCATCAGGTCCAGCCCCCTTGGGCCCCAGGAGGGCCGAGTACCCCGGGGGGCAGGTGGACAGAGCAGAGGGCAGCCCCTCTGCCCGGGAGGTCGCCTGCGCCCCCTCGGGGAATGTCCCAGGGAGGACCCAGCCGCACACGCCCTCCCTGGGTCTCGGACCCGCCCCTCCAGTTCCTCAGTCACCTGTTCTTCTGTGCCCAGGTGTGCAGAGACCCTGTTGTATCTCAGCCCTCACCGGGGACAGGTCCAGGGGAACTTCCTGGAGGAAGAGGCAACTTGGGCACACGGAGCTCTGTGCTCAGGGCTGACTCCCGGCTCTATGCTCAGGGCTCACTCCTGGCTCTGTGCTCAGGGCTGATTCCCAGCTCTATGCTCAGGGCTCACTCCCGGCTCTGTGCTCAGGGCTCACTCCTGGCTCTTTGCTCAGGGCTGACTCCCGGCTCTGTGCTCAGGGCTGATTCCCGGCTCTGTGCTCAGGGCTCACTCCGGCTCAGGGGACCTTATGGAGTGCCGGGATCCAGGCAGGTTTGGCCGTGTGGACGGGCAGCGCCTGCCCCCTGCACTCCTGCCCTGCTAGAGGTTTTGCCGTCGGGGGGGCTCTGCTCCTTCCTTGTTCCGTCCTTGTTCCCCATCCTGCGCTGACTCTCAGACTTTAGCTGTGGCCCTTGCAGTGCTTGGAGGTTGTTGGGGAACCCCGGGACTTTCTGTTCTGTTTCTGACCACATCCGCTGAGCTCTGGTTCCTGGAGGGCTTGGGGGGTGCATGGGGGTCAGGGATGGGTTCCAGGTGGTCTGGGTGCCTGGCAGCCTAAGGGCAGACTCTGTGGGTGGCCTGTGTGGGGGAAAACACAGAGAACCCGGGGAGTGACCCGCACCTGCCTGCACCCTGCTTACGGGGAGACACAAAGGCCCCTCGGGAATCTGCCCGCTTAGACCTTCCGAGACCGCAGAGGCCAGGAAAGCCCCTGAGCCGAGCCAGCCTGGGGCCCTCGTGTCCCAGACCAGAGCGAAGAGCAGACGCCAGTTGGGTGCCGTTGTTGTCGTTGTCGTAGGCGGTCGGTCAGCCACCCGCGTGCATTTTCCCGTCCTGCCGTCCCCCGTCTCTGAGGGTGTGGCCATGTCCCCTTGCATCCAGGGCAGGAGGCTGGGGGTCAGGGGACAAACAGCTCGTGGGCCGTGCATGGGCCTGTGGTCTGGGCCTCCTGTCCTGGTGCCCTGCTAGGCGACCGGCGGCTCTGTGCTGGGGTCTGGTTCCTGTCCCCCTTCCCGGAAGCGGCCAGGCTGACCACACCGGGCAGAGCTGCCCACCACTGCCTGACTGCCTTGAAGGCGTGTGTGTCCACGGGGCACTGAACTCCTCCTCCTGGGGGACAGCAGCCCCTGGAGCTGGGCAGCTGGCCGTGCCCGCTCACACCCCCGCCTAGGTAGGAGGAACAAGCGTCCATCTGGCCGGAGCATTTTTTTTTCTTTTTGGGTCACACCCGGCGATGCACAGGGGTTCCTCCTGACTCTGCACTCAGGAGTTACTCCTGGCAGTACTCAGGGGACCATATGGGATGCTGGGACTCGAACCCTGGTTGGCCGCATGCAAGGCAAACGCCCTCCCCGCTGTGCTATCGCTCCAGCCTCTGGTCGGAGCATGTTTGTTGCTGTTGTTGCTGGTGTGTCTTGTGTGATTTCGGGTCCTGGGACAGTTCCGTGAGGGAGAGTGTGTTCTCCCAGGGAGGGTGGTACAGTGGGCAGGGCTGTCTCGGTGCTGCAGGAGCTGGGAGTGTCCACACCTGCTGGACGGGTCCTTCCAGGGGCTGGGCGGGGGTCCCGGGTGTATCTGGAAGGGCTGGAAGGGCCGTCGCTGGGCTGCAGAGGGGTCGGGCTTAGAGCACTGGCCTTGAGAACAGGGGACCCCATGTGACCTGACCCCCAGCACCCCTCGGGCCCCCAGGCACTGCGGGTGGGGCCCAAGAACCAGGACAGAGTCAGGGTTTCACCGGAAAGTTTTGCAGGTGCCTGAGGTTCTGATGCAGTGGCTCTGGGCCAGCTTGAGGAACATGTGAGGGTCCAGTCATGGGTGCTGAGGGTCACTCTCTGGGTGGTGGTCTTCTGCTTCTACCCAGCAGGGCTGGGGTGGGCTGGGGATTGACGGATAGAGGAGGTGAGCACAGGCGGTGAGCACACTTCAAAACAGGGCCCTGGAGTGAGCCCTTGTCCTGCTCTCGTGGAATGATCTCACCTGTTGAAAAAAAAAAATTTTATTTTTATTGCATAATCTTGACTGGATTCAAAAACAGAGAAAAAGCAACTTGACCCGGGGTTTTTAAATGACAAACAGTCCAAAAATAATTTTTTTAAAAAATATTTTTATGAATTTCTCATAAGGTGCTTGGCCCATGAAAAAATGCTTTTATGGGATTTCCTAACAAGTACTCAGAATCTGTGTGAACAAATAAACAGAAATTAAACTGGAATATCAAGATTTGTTGGCTTTTCCCTGCGCCGTGGGTGTGGGTCCTCTTCTGTGGAGTGTGTGTGTGTGTGTGTGTGGGGGGGGGGACCAGGGAATTCAGTCCTGGGAGGGAATGTTCCTCTCCTGGGGCCCAGGGTCACTGATTGTCCTTCCGATCTGGGGTCTGCGCCCCAGGGGGGCTTGACAATGTGCCTATTTTCTTTGTAGGTTGTCAGGCCACCAGAGAAAACCTCGGAGTGACACGCCTTTCCCGGCACAGAGACCAGAATGTCGTACATAGACCCTTTCCAGCACATCATAGTAAGTCCCTGCTGCCCTGCGGGCTTTCGGGAGGCCAGATAGTGCCAGGCCTGGGTTTCCCAGTGGGTCGAGCTGCCCGCTTCCTGGAGGTCCCCCTCTGGTCGGAGGGCAGAGCCAGGCGCCCCGAACACTGACTCAGCATCCCCATTGCCTGCTGAGCCCCGTCAGTTGGTGCAGAGATGAGAACAGGATGACCCCGTTGGTGCATTTCTGCCTTTTCTGTCTTTGGCTATACCCGGTGATGCTCAGGGCTGACTACTGGCTCTGAGCTCAGGGATCACTACTGGCGGTGCTCAGGGGACCCTAGGGGATGCCGGGGATCGAACCCGGGTCGATCACGTGCAAGGCAGACACCCTCCCTGTTGTGCTATCACTCCGGCCCCAGGAGAAGTTGTTTTATTTACCAAAACAGGATCCTACATAGTACTGCAGTTTTATTTTATTGTTTGGTTTGGAGGCCACAACTCAGGGGTGTTCAGGGGTTCCTCCTGGCTCATGCACTCAGGAATCACTCCTGGAGGTTCCCGGGTGGGACCCTGTGAGATGGCGGGGATCGAACCCGGGTTGGCCACATGCCAGGCCCACGCCCTCCCCACTGTGCTCTTGCTTCACCCAGGTGAACATTTCTGGGGTGTTTATTCCTCAGTTGTCCCTGGCTCTGCAGTTTTAACTGTACATCTCGGTGGTGAAGGTTTAGCAAAGATTAATTCAAACTTGACTGTGTCATTTACTAACTCCATTCTAATCATGGAGCTGGAGCGATAGCACAGCGGGTAGGGCGTTTGCCTTGCACCCGGCCGACCTGGTCGGCCCAGGTTCAATTCCTCCACCCTTCTCGGAGAGCCCGATAACCTACCAAGAGGATCCCGCCCGCACACTCGGCAGAGCCTGGCAAGCTCCCCGTGACGTATTCAATAAGCCAAACACAGTAACAAGAAGTCTCACCATGGAGACATTACTGGGCCCGCTCAAGCAAATTGATGTTTGGTATTTGGGTCACACCTGGCAGTGCTCAGGGGTTCCACTCAGCTCTGCACTCAGGAATTACTCCTGGCAGTGCTCAGGGGACTCTATGGGATGCTGGGAATAGAACCTGGGTCGGCCGCGTGCAAGGCCAACGCCCTCCACGCTGTGCTGTCACTCTGGCCTCAATACAACTTCTGGACTAAATCCAAGTGTTCATCTTTCTTTTGATGTTTGATCCAAATTCGGGTTTCTTTTTCTCTCTAACAATGACCCTGTTTCAAATATCCTCTGCCACGTGTTAACATAAACCCATCATAAGTCCTTTGATTAATGAATGGCTCCGTCCTTTGGTTCTTAACCCATGTTGTCCCTTGTATTTAAAGTGTGTTTGTGTGTTGGTTTTCTCCTGGGCGTGGGTGTGGGAGGGGAGGCTAGAGCCTCTGGCCTGGGGTGCGGGGTCTGCATTCCTGGGCTGCCTCCCCAGGACACGCCCTCCCGGGCTTGTGAGGACACTGGGCAGCCAGTCAGGTTGGCTTATAGAATTAACCCCCCACTGCCGCTCTCAGAAATGTTCCTGGATTTCATGCACCTGTCCCCGGTTTTCCTTATTTCCTGTGGGAGGTGACTGTGAGGTCTCCTGCAGGACAGCTAATTGGACGGGGACCTTTGACCTCTGCCCAGCAGGGTCAGTCACGGAGAATGAGACAGACGGACACTGAGGCCTCCAGGCGCACGGTGGCCTCTGCAGCAGCTCGAACAAGGCCTCTCTGTTTTGTTTTTGTTTGGGGGTCCCACCCGGCGATGCTCAGAGCTTTCTCCCGGCTCTGCACTCAGGGATCACTGCTGGCGGGGCTCAGGGGACCCTATGGGATGATGCCGGGGATTGAACCCTGGTCAGCCGTGTGCAAGGCAAATGCCCTCCCCGCTGGACTATCTGTCCAATTGCATGATGATGATGATGATTTTGGCCTTCTGGGTCACACCTGGCAATGCTCAGGGCTGACTTCTGGCTCTGCACTCAGGGATCACTGCTGGCGGGGGTCGGGGGACCCTATGGGATGATGCCGGGGATTGAACCCGGGTCTGCACCATGCAAGGCCAATGCCCTCCCCGCTGTGCTCACTCCGGCTCCTCATGGTGAAAATTTCATTAACTACTTAAAACTAAGCTATTCAAGGTAAAGGTAAAGGCCCTCCCGTTGATCGTCGATTTGCTCGAGCGGGCCCAGTAACGTCTCCATTGGAGACTTTGTTGTTACTGTGTCTGGCATATCGAATACTCTCGGTAGCTTGCCGGGCTCTCCGAGAGGGGCGGAGGAATCGAACTCGGGTCGGCCATGTTGGCTGCGTGCAAGGCAGACGCCCTACCCGCTGTGCTATCGCTCCAGCCCTAAATATTTAACAAATATTCAAATAAATATTTAACAAATATCATTTAATATATAACAATAACTGTTATTTTATATTATTTAATGTAATATAACATTACATCATCTAGGTCTAGGACTATCTAGGACATCTTATTATCTAGTTCTTACTCTGGAGAACCTGACAGGCTACCAAAAGTATCCTGCCCACACGGCAGAGCCTGGCAAACTCCCCGTGGTGTATTCAATATGCCAAAAACCAGTAACAATGATGGGTCTTGACCCTGAAAGAGCCTTGAATGTGGCACTTTTAAAAATCTCAGGGCTAGGACATAGGAGACGTTACTAGAGCCTGCTCGAGGCAATCGATGACCAACAGGATGACAGTGATACAGTGATTTAATGTAAATATTATTTCACGATCACGATCACGACCATCCTGTTGTTCGTCGATTGCCTTGAGCAGGCCCCAGTAACGTCTCCTTCATCCTAGTGGTTGTGCTTGTCCGACCATTTCTCTTTGATTTTGAATTTTACTTTCTGCTTTCTTACGGGGCTCCAACTCGGGCCTTAGACTCCACTAGCCTGAATCCGGGTCCCTGCTGTATTTTTTTGTTGCTATTTGGTTTTGGGTTTGGGGGTGGGCCCAGCTCACAGGCTGCTCCTGGCTCTGTGCTCAGGAGTGACCCCTGGCTGAGCCTGTCCTTGGCCAGCTACTCTTTCTCAGCCCCTGGCTTTTATTATTCGTGTTTTTTCAAGACCAGTCGGAGGACCTGCCTCTACTTCTTCTTTGGCTCTATTATGTCTTTTGTTTTTTTCTTTGCTTTTTGGGTCACAACCGGCGATGCTCAGGGCTGACTTCCAGCTCTGCACTCAGGAATCACTCCTGGCGGTGCTCGGGGGACCCTAGGGGATGCTGGGAATTGAACCCAGGTCGGCCATATGCAAGGCAAACGCCCTTCCCGCTGTACTATCGCTCCAACCCCTCTTATTTTGTCTTTGGAACTGGTGCATTTTATCTGCTTATCAAATGTAATACTCCTTTATTATCCTTGTTGTTTGTTTGTTTGGGGGTCACACCCAGCGATGCTCAGGGCTGACTCCTGGCTCTGTACTCAGAGGTCACTCCAGGTGGGGCTCAGGGGGACCCTGGAGGGTCCTGGGGAATCGAACCCGGGTTGGCTGCATGTAAGGCAATCCCTTCCCTGCTTATCTGTTGCCCCAGCCCTTCTTTATTTTTATTTATTTATTTTTGGCATTTTGGGTCACACCCAGCAATGCTCAGGGCTGACTCCTGGCTCTGCACTCAGGAATCACTCCTGGTAGTGCTTGGGGGGGACCCTATGGAATGCCAGGGATCGAACCGGTTGGCCGCATGCCAGGCCAACGCCCTCCCCGCTGGACTACTGCTCCAGCCCTCTCCTCTACTTTTGAACTGTAGTATCTGTAGTAAATTTCCCTCATGCATTAATGGTACTTGTAATGGGTGTTTTTTTCATGTTTCCTGGCTAGGGTATGATCATTTTTTTTATCACGCAATTTGCATCAGCCCTTTTTTTAGGGCTGGAGCGATAGCACAGCGGGTAGGGCGTCTGCCTTACACGCAGCCAACATGGCCGACCCGAGTTCGATTCCTCCGCCCCTCTCGGAGAGCCCGGCAAGCTACCGAGAGTATTCGATATGCCAGATACAGTAACAACGAAGTCTCCAATGGAGATGTTACTGGGCCCGCTCGAGCAAATCGGGCCTTTACCTTTACAGTAGAGTTGGAGTTTGAAACCTCTTCGACATTGAGAGTCACAAAAGGATCAATGTTCAATTCCTCCGCCCCTCTCGGAGAGCCCGGCAAGCTACCGAGAGTATTCGATATGCCAGACACAGTAACAACAAAGTCTCCAATGGAGACGTTACTGGGCCCGCTCGAGCAAATTGACGATCAACGGGAGGGCCTTTTTTAAATTTTTAAAAATTTTTTTTTATTTTTATGAGTCAGAGAGGAAAGATTACATTCATCTAGGGTATGATCAATCTTTTCTAGGACCCAGCTTTTGGTTTCAGTGATTTTTCTCTATTAATTTCTCTATGTTTTTCTCTAAGTTTCAGGTTTTTCTTTTGCTTAGTTTGGATTTATCGCAACCCTTCATTCTTGAGTTTCCTAAAATCGACACTGGATGGTCGATTTTAAGGTCTTTCATAGGAATGCTGTCACTTCGGCCCTCAAGTCTTGGTACAATGGAGGTTTATTTTCATTTAGTTTCAAATAAGTTTCATTTAGTTTCAAAGCTTCCCTGTGGCTTGTATTTAGTTAGTTTTTATGTTATTTTTTAATGATACTTTTAATTTTTATTTTATTATTTTATTATTATTATTATTTTGCTTTTTGGGTCACACTTGGCAATGCTCAGGAGTTACTCCTGGCTCTGCGCTTAGGAATCACTCCTGGTTACTTGGGGGACCATATGGGATGCCGGGGATCGAACCCCGGTCGACTGCGTGCAAAGCAATCGCCCTACCCGCTATGCTATCACTCCAGCCCCTATGTTATATTTTTTAAGGGGGATGTTTGGGTCACACCTGGACTCCTGGCTCTGCGCTCAGGAATCACCCCTGACAGTGCTCAGGGGACCTGTGGGGTGCCAGGGATCGAACCCAGGTCAGCCACATGCAAGGCAAGTACCCTCCCCGCTGTTTCTCTGGCTTCAGGCCCCAGAGTTTTTAATCATTAAGCAAGTCCGCAAATTTAGTCAAGATAACTCTTTAGTCAAGAGACCTTATATTTATTTTCATTTAATAAATAGTAGCTTAAAAAATGTGAGCCTTCCCTAGGATTAAGCAAAGTGCCCAGGCTTCAAGATAAACTCTCAGCCACTCCCCAAACACAGATTTCCTGCTTCCTCTCCGAGTGGGTGAAATTGTTGGGTGCTGAGTTAGCTAGGTGAGGCGTTCAGTAAGTTAGCACTGTTTGTCCAAATCATGTTTTGTCCTAGTTGTCGTTGTAGTATTGATTCTCTGACGGCGAGAACTCTTCACGTGAGAAGCTTTTCTTTCATTGCCGCATGTAGTTTCCGATCAGTGCTTCAGGGTTAATCTTTTTTTTTCCCCTTTGCTATTAACTCTATTAACTCTAAATTTTATTAGATTTTTTTTTTTTACATTTTTAATAGTGAGACACCATGAGGTACAGTTGTAGACTTACAGATTTTTGTGCTTGGGTTTCGATTATACAATGATCAAATACCCATCCCTCCACCAGGGCCCATTTCCCACCACCACGGATCCCAGTATCCCTCCCACCCCCCATCCCCCCATCCCACCCTGCCTCTGTGGCAGGGCATTCCCTTTTGTTCTCTCTCTCCTCTTGGGTGCTGTGGTTTGCAAAAGAGGCAGTGGGTGGCAATCATGTTTGGTCTATAGTCTACTTTCAGCATGCTTCTCTTCAGGGTTAATCTTTTTTTTTTTTTTTTTGCTTTTTGGGTCACACCTGGCGGTGCTCAGGGGACCATATGGGATGCTGGGAATCGAACCCGGGTGCAAGGCAAACGCCCTACCCGCTGTGCTATCTCTCAGCCCCCAGAGTTAATCTTAACAGCCATTTGTGGCCTGTTTGAGGAGCAATGACCAGTGCAGGGCGGACCCTTATCACAGCCAGGCGTGCAGCCGGCCCAGGTTCAATCTCCAGCCCCACGCGGGGGTCTCCGAGCGCCCATAGGTGAGACTCCCGAGCACAGAGCCAGGAGTAAGTGCTGAGCGCTGGCTGGGCCCCAGCCCGCTGGATAAAAGGTTCTGAAGCTGTTCTGTCTCCTGGTGTCACTCAGGAAAATCGAGCCCTAGGGCCGCTGGCTTGCACGGGACCTAGCTGGGCTTGGTCCTGGGTGCTGTCAATCTCCCAGCACTGCCGGAGGAGGGTCCCGGAGCACAGCTGAGCTGAACAATGCAGGGTGTGGCCCGGAGCCAGGTGGGGAGGGGACAGCCCGGCCCTCGGGGGCCAGAAACAGTGAAACAAACCCGAGTGTGGCATGCAAACTCGCCGGGCCTCAGGAGGTGTCACTTCCTGGTCTGTGGCCACAGGCCTGTCCCAGCCTCCTCTTGGGCCCCGGGCCGGGCCTGGGTCACTCTGAAGCACGATCTCAGCCCTCCCTCCCGTCCTCAATCTGCAGCCTTGGAAGATGTTTCTGGTGCGTGCGCTGGCTCTGCCCGTGGCCGGGGAGGGGCCGTGTGCTGCCCACCCCCGGGACGTGGAGTGACCGTGTCTCTTCTTTGCAGGTGGAGCACCAGTACTCCCACAAGCTCACCGTGACAGTGCTCCGGGCCACCAAGGTGACCAAAGGCGCCTTCGGGGACTTGCGTAAGTTTCCTGCGGAGACGCGGAGCCCAGGGTCGCCCCGCAGTGGCCAGGCCAGCTGGGCCCCTCTTCGCTGCCCGAGTGCCAGTGTGGGGGGTTTACCTGCCGTCTCCTGGGCCTTGCCTTGCCCAGGCCCCCCAGACTCTGCTGGGCCGCCTCAGGGCACGACCAGGGTCCACTTGGTGGGCCTGACACGGGTGTCCTGGCCTGGTAGTAGGCAGGCTGGGCGGGCAGGCTGGCCCTCATGGACAGGGTGGTGTCCTGGCTCTGCTGTCTAGACGGTCCCTGGCCCATGGAGAGCTGGGTCGGGCAGAGCCTGCGTCCCCCGCTCAGGGCCGGCTCCCGACTCGGTGCTCAGAGATCCCTTCAGCAATGCCAGGGATGGGACTGGGCAGGGACCTCCCTGTGTACTCGCTCCTCCCTGGCCCTCCCCTCCCCTCCCCTCCCCTCCCCTCCCTGGCCCTCCCCTTTTCCACATTTGTTCCGACAGACATTGGAAATGCACCGTGTGCAAAAACCAAAAAAAACAAAAAGCAAAACAAACAAACAAACAAAAAAAACACAGGGGCTGGAGCCATAGCACAGCGGGGAGGGCGTTTGCCTTGCACAAGGCCAACCCGGGTTTGAATCCCAGCATCCCATGTTGTCCCCAGAGCACCGCCAGGGATAATTCCTGAGTGCAGGGCCAGGAGTCAGCCCAGAGCATCACCGGAAATGACCCAAAAAGCAAAAAAAAAAACAAAAAAAAAAACCCAAAAAACGGTTCAAACCTAGTATCTGGGCTCCTTGGGCGTGAGGTGGGAGTCCCTCGGATCTGTGAATGTGGTCGCTCCTTTGAAGCAGGCAGAGGGTGAGGCGGGCACCCTGGCACCCTGGCAGTGGCACTGGGCAGGGACGTATAGGCCCGAGGCCGGTACAGAGCACCCCCCTGCCCCCTCCGGCAATCCCAGACCCAGAGCAGCCTGAGGGTGCTGGGCCCTGGGGACCCTGAGGCCCTCTCTGATCTCTAGGCCCCTGATAAGATTAGGGACGCCAAAGGCCTTGATAGGGCTGGAGCCCGGACCAGCCCCCTGTGAAGAGACAGCACAGGGTTGGGGGGGGCGTCAGCCTTGCACACAGCCAGCTGGGTGTGGGGGGGTGGAGCCCCCAAACAGAACCCAGCCGAGGCCGAGATGAGAGCAGGAAGGGGGTCCCGAGCCTTCCCCCCCAACCGACCTGGCACCTCTTATCCCCGGAGAAGCCCCGGGCAGGGCCTGTTTGGGGGGACCCTGTGGGACCCCGTGTGCATTCTGGGCAACCCTCTCAGCTGGGACATGACGTTGCTCTCACTGGGTCTCTGGGGCCGGGCTCTGCTCTCTTGGGAGGCTCATTCTCCAGGGCTGAGCCTTTCCTACTGGCTCCTGGAATGCTTTTCTTTGGTTCTGGCAGAGCTCAGGGCTGACTCCCGGCTCAGTGCTCAGGGCTGACTCCCAGTTCAGTGCTCAGGTCTGACTCCCGAATCAGTGCTCAGGAACAACTCCCATCTCAGTGCTCAGGGATCACTTTGGGCTCTGTGCTCAGAGTTGACTCCTGGCTCTGTGCTCAAGGCTGACTCCTGGCTCAGTGCTCAGGGCTGACTCCCAGCTCTGTGCTCAGGGCTCACTCCCGGCTCTGTGCTCAGGGCTCACTCCCGACTCTGTGCTCAAGGCTGACTCCTGGCTCTGTGCGCAGGAATGACTCCCAGCTCAGTGCTCAGGCCTGACTCCCAGCTCTGTGCTCAGGGATGACTCTTGGCTCAGTGCTCAGGGATGACTCCCAGCTCTGTGCTCAAGGCTGATTCCTGGATCTGTGCTCAGGGCTGACTCCCGGTTCTGTGCTCAGGGCTCACTCCCTGCAGTGCTCAGGGCTGACTCCTGGCGGGGATCAGGGTCCTTTGGGGCGGCCTTGTGTAGGGCACACCCCTCCTCCCCGCTGTGCTCGGCTTCCTGAAGCTTCTCTGTGAGCTGCTCCCCCGACCAAGATGCTCTCTGAGTGGCCGGCTGTGGGCTGCCCAACAGGGCAGGGCACCAGACGTCCAGGCCTTGCAGGAGCTCACAGCTCCCACGGTACTTCCGGGTGACTGGGTGTTAGCTGGACGCACACGGTCCCCTCCCCCCAGCCTTGGGCCCCTCCCACCAGTGGTGGAGGCCCCCATGAGCGCCCAGGGGAGGGGAGGGGCCAGTCCCTGTGTCCTGGATGGCATCTTCCTCTCGTCCCTCTGGCCAGCCCTGGCCAATGGCCAGTGGCGGCCGCTCTGCTTGGCTTCTCCCACGTGGAGCTGCCCCGCCCTGCTGGCTCTCCCTGGCCAGCTGCTGGCCTCATTTGACTGTGAGACCCGCCCGCCACCCAATGCAAAGCAGTCGGGCCTCTGGCTAGCCAGCTGGACGGGGCGGGCATGGCTGAGGCTGGGCTGCTGAAGCTGCTGGAGCCCGCTACGGGCTCTTGCTGCTTCTCAGGCGGAGATTGGCCATCAGTAGCACCAAGGTGGCCACACTTCAGCTGCCCTGCCTCAGCTCAGAGCAGGGACAGAGAGTGGGCATGCTCGGCAAGCTGGAATCGCGGGGAGCTTGCTATCAGACCAGGAGATCACTGGTTCTTTTTATTTATTGGGGGTGCACGGGGCTTACGCTCACCTCCGGTCCCTCTTCAGAGAGGATGACCCAGGGCTGGAGAGCAGGTCCAGCGGGTGGCTACTCCGCGTGCGTGTGGCCGGCCCAGCCTTGGTCTCCAGCCCCCAGACGGTCCCTTGGGCCCTGGCAGGCTCCATCCTGGGCATCACTGGGTATGGCTCAAAACCGCATAAGTAAAAATAAATGGTAAACACAGGGGCCGCTGGAAACCAGTTATGTTTGGGGAAAGGACCAAGTTAGAACACTCAAAAAAAATTTTAAAAAAGTGTGGTTTTGTGTCTTTTCGTTTCACAGAAGAGACTTTAAAAAATAAAGCCATGTGGGGGCTGGAGCGATAGCACAGAGGGGAGGGTGTTGGCCTGGCACATGGCCGACCCGGGTTCGATTCCCAGCACCCCATAGGGTCCCCCGAGCACCACCAGGAGTGATTCCTGAGTGCAGACTTGGTAGTCAGCCCTGAACATCACTGGGTGTGACCCAAAAAGCAAATAATAATAATAATAATGATGATAATATTAATAATATGAGGGGCCGGAGTGATAGCACAGTGGGGAGGGTGTTGGCCTGGCACGCGGCCGACCCGGGTTTGATTCCCAGCATCCCATAGGGTCCCCCCGAGCACCGCCAGGAGTGATTCCTGAGTTCAGAGCCTGGAGGAAGCCCTGAGCGTCATCGGGTGTGACCCAAAAAGAAAACACAAAAAACAACAACAAAAATGAAGCCAAGCATAGTAGGAACTCAAAAAATTTCTCTTAAAGATGTTATCCAGTTACTTCTCTACGTCAAGGAAAGGAGCGGGAGAGGGAGAAGGATCATTAAATTGTGACCAGATCTGTAACTTGGTTTTTTTTTTTTTTTACTTTAAGTTATCCCTCGAGCGGGCCCAGTAACGTCTCCATTGGAGACTTTGTTGTTACTGTGTCTGGCATATCGAATACTCTCGGTAGCTTGCCGGGCTCTCCGAGAGGGGCGGAGGAATCGAACTCGGGTCGGCCATGTTGGCTGCGTGCAAGGCAGACGCCCTACCCGCTGTGCTATCGCTCCAGCCCTTTTTACTTTTTTACTTTACTTAAGTTATCCCATATTTTTTATTATTGAGGGTTTTTTTTTGGGGGGGGCAGGAGACAGAAACTTGGTAGCCAGTCCCTCCTTGTCACTGAATTTGTGGGAATCCAGAAGAGGGAAAAGGACTCTCGTGAGGTCAGTGCAAAAGGTGAAGGGTCAAGTGGAACCCCAGACGCGGAGTCTCTGAGAAGTTGTCATGGTGGCAGGTGGTGGGATAACGGTCACGGTCACAGTCCTCCGGTTGTTCATCGATTTGCTCGAGTGGGCCCAGTAACGTCTCCGTTGTGAGACTTGTTGTTACTGTGTTTGGCATATCGAATACGTCACGGGGAGCTTGCCAGGCTCTGCTGTGCGGGCGAGATACTCTCGGTAGCTTGCCGGGCTCTCCGAGTGGGGCAAAGGAATTGAACCCGGCTCGGCCTGGCCGGCTGTGTGCAAGATAAACACCCTACCTCTGTGCTAACATTCTTTTTTTTTCTTTTTAATTTTTATTAGTGAAACACCATGAGGTACAGTTGTAGACTTACAAATTTTTGTGCTTGGGTTTCAGTTATAAAATGATCGAGTACCCATCCCTCCACCAGTGCCCATGCGATTATGGGAAGCCTGGTTCCTTAGAACACCGCGGGCGGAGTTGGGCGTGCTTGCTTATGGAAGTTCTCCAGGAGGGGCTGCGACGGTGGGGCGGGCATTGGCCTTGCACCCCGGAGGGTCTGCAGAGCTCCACCCCCAGGATGAACCCCTGAATGCAGAGTCAGGAGTCAGCCCTGAGCACGTTCTGGTCCCACCACCAAAACCAAAACTGGTTTTTCTAGCAAAACCCAGAAATCTTAAACACAAACAAGCAGATTCTGGCTATTGTAAAGAGTGCTGCAATGAACAAACAAGTGCAGATGTCACTTCGACTATACCTTTTTGCCTCTCTGGGATATATTCCCAGGAGTGGTATTGCTGGGTCAAATGGGAGCTCAATTTCTTTTTTTTTTAAATTTTTATTAGTGAAACACCATGAGGTACAGTTGTAGACTTACAGATTTTTGTGCTTGAGTTTCGATTATACAATGATCAAATACCCATCCCTCCACCAGTGCCCATTTTCCACCACCACGAATCCCAATATCCCTCCCACCACCCATCCCGCCCATCCCACCCTGCCTATGCGGCAGGACATTCCCTTTTGTTCTCTCTCTCCTTTGGGGTGCTGCGGTTTGCAAAAGAGGCATTGAGTGGCAATCCTGTTCGGTCTATAGTCTACTTTCAACATGCATCTCCCCTCCTGGGAGGATCCTCCCAACACCCTTTATTTGGTGCTCCCTTCTCTATCTGAGCTCCCTTTTCCCCTAGCATGTCTGTCTGGCCTCTAAGCCATGGAGTAAAATTCCTGGTACTGATCTCGGCTATTCTTGGGTATTAATCTCCTATTTTGTTACTTTATGTCCCCCAGATGAATGCAATCTTTCTATGTCTGTCCCTCTCTTCCTGACTCATTTCGCTTAGCATGATACTTTCCATGTAGTACCACTTGTATGTAAATTTCATGACTTCATCTTTTCTAACAGCTACATACTACTCCGTTGTGTAGATGTACCAAAGTTTCTTTAACCAGTCATCTGTTCTCAGGCACTCAGTTTTTTTCCAGATTCTGGCTATTGTAAACAGTGCTGCAGTGAACAAACACGTGCAGACGTCACTTCCACTATATCTTTTTGCCTCTCTGGGATATATTCCCAGGAGTGGTATTGCTGGGTCAAATGGGAGCTCGATTTCTAATTTCTTGAGAATCGTCCATACTGTTTTCCAACCGTACCTCATGGTGTCTCACTAATAACAAAATAAATAAGTAAAAAACAAAACAAAACAAACAAACAACAACACCAACAACAAAACCAAGCAGACTCCTTAGCGGTAAGGACAGAGCCAGCAGAGGCTGACCTGAGCTCTGGGATTCCGGGAGACGCCCACACCTCTTCTCTCCGCTCCTCTCCCCTGCAGGCGTCTTTCTTTAAAGAGGCACAAGGTTGCTTCTGAGGGTTTCGGCTCTGGCGGTTTGAGGGGGCCCGTGTCCACCTGCTGCCCGGTGCCTGGACAGCTGGACAGTCACTCCTTCCTTCCGACACCGAGATTGGTTCCTTTGGGGCTGGAGCGATAGCCCAGTGGGGAGGGCATTTGCCTGGCACGCGGCCAACCCAGGTCCTATCCCCGGCATCCCAAAGGGTCCCCCGAGCACTGCCAGGAGGGATTCCTGAGTGCAGGGCCAGGAGCGGCTCAGGGGTAACCCCAGAACCAAGACAAACCCAAACTAGCAGTTCAGCTTATGCAGACACTGACCCCCAAACTAGATCCTCCAAAACGAGTATTTATGAACCTTGAAAGACCAAATAGTCACAGTGGAGCCGGATTCCTGAGATTATGTTTTTTTCTCTACAGAGGATTTTCATGAGTCCAGACATTGTCCGTGAGGGGGTTAGATAAATAAGCATAAATGCCTCACACCTGTCGCCTGATTACATTCATAAATCCTGAGATTCTTCCACAATGTAGTCACGCCGCTTCTCACGCAAGCGGCACAGAATTCTGCCGTTTCTGTAAACGCTAAGTCACCAGAACCCTAAGCTCGCCTCCCACCGAGGCCGGCTCTCCCCTCCCCGCACAGTGCTCGGGCTTCTGCTCCCTCAGCTCTGAGTGTGGGTCTGATGCTGCCTTATCCCTCTGCCGCAGGGGAACTTCTGTCCTTTCCCCTGGAAAGGATCTTGGTTCCATGTCCTCTGAAGGCCCGAAATTTATTTATTTTTATTTCTATCCCTTTATAAATTTTGGGTTTTGAGGAGTACCTGGTGGTGCTCAGGGCTGACCCCTGGCTCTGTGCTCAGTGACGCCCGGCTCTGTGCTCAGGGCTGACTCCTGGCTCTGCGCTCAGGGCTGACTCCTGGCTCTGTGCTCAGGGATGACTCCTGATCCTGTGCTCAAGGTCTTGGCTCTGTGCTCAGAGTTCACTCCTGGCTCTGCACTCAGGAATTACTCCTAGCAGTGCTCGGGCGACCCAATGGGATGCCGAGGATTGAACCCTGGTCGGCTATGTTAAAATAGGAGAGGGGGAGCTGAGATGGTTCTTGGCTGGGTCCCGAGCCAACACGGCTGAGGTCAGCCAGGAAGGGCCCAGGTCATCCCGTGGCATCTTCGAGATGCCAAACACAGTCACAACAAGTCTCACCATGGAGACGTTCCTGGTGTCCGTACGAGCCAATCGATGAACAACGGGAGGACAGTGCGACTCTTATGATCAGGCTTGAGGTTTCATCCAGTGGTGCTTGGGACTTACTCCTGACTGTGCTCAGGGTCTTCCTTGCCAGTGCTCGGGGAACTCTGTGTGGTGCCCGGGACTGCCCTGGGACAAGTTGCGGGCACTGCATGGCCAAATCCCCTGTCACATCTATGTAGGAGAGTCACGGTGGGCCACACCAGGACCAGGTACTTCCTACAGGCACAGTGTTGTATAGTGCAGTGTTGTGCAGGTGCGATGTTGTGTGGTGCAGTATTGTAGAGGTGCAGTGTTGTATGGTAAAATGTTGTACAGGTGCGGTGTTGTGTGGTGCAATATTGTACAGGTGTGATGTTGTATGGTGCGGTTTTGTACAGGTGCGGTGTTGGATGGTGCAGTATTGTACAGGTGTGGTTTTGTGCAGGCGTGGCATATTGTGCGGGGTTACTGTGTCTGGGGCCCACTTTCTGTCGCCCGAACACCTCACACCCACACTCGCCTTCCGTGCACTGCAGATGTGGGAGTGAGTAGGTGTGAGCCCGAGCAGCGTCTGCTCACGTTGGCTGTGGCTCTGAGCATTGTTGAGCGCCCAGGGAAGGGGAGGGAGAGGCAGGAGCAGACAGACCTCCCGCTCTGCAGCCCAGGTCTGGACAGTGCCCCTCAGCCAGAGCCAAGGGGTTCTCCCTCCAGTGCTGGGTAGAGCGGTCTTGCTTTTCTGTTTCTCTTTTGGGGGCGCGGGTGAGGCCATACTCAATGATGCTCAGGACTGACTCCTGCTCTGTGCTCAGGGGTCCACTCCTGGGGTGCTCAGGGGCCCTGTGGGACGCCAGGCTCTAACCCAGGTGGGCCGTGTGCCCGGCCAGCCCCCCGCTGAGCTCTGCTCCTGCTGGTTCTCCTTGACTCCCACATTGTGACCCCTCTCTGCTGGGCCATGTGGGGGTCACCGGGCAGGTCACTGCAGCCACCTGGGCTGAGCCATCCAGGGTGACCTCCTCACATGCCCCTGCCGTCCGCAGTGGACACCCCTGACCCCTACGTGGAGCTGTTCATCTCGGCCACCCCGGACAGCCGGAAGAGAACCCGGCATCTCAACAATGACGTGAACCCCGTGTGGAACGAGACCTTCGAGTTCATCCTGGACCCGAATCAGGACAACGTGTTGGAGGTGAGTGAGTTCTGGGGCGCTCTGAGGGGCCTCCCCTGCCTCTCTGCAGTGGGGGGATGAAGGCCAGCTGTGGGCTTGGGTCCGGGCCAGCTGTCGGGGCATAGAGAGGTCTGGTGGGCCGCAGGACCCCTGTGCTCCCGTCCTTTGAGGGAACATTATCTGTTCCGCTTTGCCTTTGAGCCACGCCTGGTGGTGCTCAGGGCTGACTCCTGGCTCTGCACTCAGGAATCACTATGGGATGCCGGGGATCGAACCAGGGCCAACCACATGCAAGGCAAACGCCCTCCCTGCTGTGCTGTCTCTCAGACACTAATCTATCTCATTTATTTTTTGGAGGGAGCTAGAATTGCTCAGGGCTGACTCCCGGTTCTGCACTCAGGAGTCACTCCTGGCAGTGCTTGGGGGACCCTATGGGATGATGCTGGGGATTGAACCCGGGTCGGCTGTGTGTCAGGCCAACACTCTCCCTGCTGTGCTGTCGCTGCAGCCCAAGGTGGTGGAAATCTTAGATGCTGTTTCCCAAGGCCGGTGTGCCGTCTTCTCTCTGCAGATCACGCTGATGGATGCCAACTACGTCATGGATGAGACGCTGGGGACAGCCACCTTCCCCGTCTCCTCCGTGAAAGTGGGAGAGAAGAAAGAGGTGCCTTTGGTGTTCAACCAAGTAAGTGCGTCGCTCCAATTTGGTGATGGTGAAGCCCAGGAAACTCAGACGTCTTAGCCCTTCCTTCATTCAGATGCACGTTTCATTGTTTAAAATCTCCATAAGTAGGGGCTGGAGAGATAGCACAGAGGGTAGGGCGTTTGCCTTGCACGTGGCCGACCCGGGTTCGATTCCCAGCATCCCATATGGTCCCCTGAGCACCGCCAGGGGTGATTCCTGAGTGCAGAGCCAGGAGTCAGCCCTGAGCATCGCCAGGTGTGACTCAAAAAGAAAAAAAAAAAGACTGGGATTCCTAGCTTAATCAATGGCTGAATAAATAGCAGTGCTCCTACTTTTAAAAAAAGGGGGGAGGCTGGAGTGATAGCACAGTGGTGAGGGCGTTTGCCTTGCACGCGGCCAACCCGGGTTCGATTCCCAGCATCCCACAGGGTCCCCTGAGCACCGCCAGGAGTAACTCCTGAGTGCAGAGCCAGGAGGAACCCCTGTGCATCGCCAGGTATGACCCCAAAAAAGGAAAAAATAAATAAATAAAAACTTCATAAGTAATTAAATGTCTGTGGAAACATTTCTGCTTCAGACAATTCTGAACTAATGAGGGCCGGAGTGGAGGAAGGTTGTTGCTGTCTTTGAATTTCCAGGCTGGTGTCAGTTCTGAAATGTCCATCTGCTTCTTTGCTTTGTTTTCTCTCATGGGAGGCCACATTCAACTGTGCTCAGGGCTGACTCCCGGCTCTGCACTCAGGAATCACTCCTGGCGGTGCTCAGGGGACCGTATGGGATGCCGGGGATCGAACCCGGGTGGGCCATGTACGAGGCAAGCACCCTCCCTCCAGTGCTACTTCTCCAGCTCCATTTTTGTCCCCAATCTGCTTATTGGGGGGTGGGAGGACACACCCAGGGATGCTCAGGGCTGCTCCTGGCTCTATTCAGGAGTCATTCCTGGTGCTTGGGGACCGTGGCTGGTGCTGGGGCATTGAGCTGGGGTCTGCCACGTGCTTGGCCAATGCTTTAACCTCTGGACTGTCCCTCCCATCTTTGACATTTCAGTCATGTGTTCGGCTCCAATCGAGCCCTAGAAAAGCTTGGCGGAGTGAACCTTGCACGTTGACTGTTCCAGGAAGCAGATTCACGAATTTCCACTGTGAAATGTCAGCCACAGGGCCGGGGTGCAGAGAACCGGATGGGGGAGGGGGCAGGGGGTGTTCTGATGGGGGTCACCTGGGCCGGCCTTCCGCATCCCCACCATCTGCGCCCCAGGCCCTAGCCTCAGATCTCTCCCTGCCATAGGCCCCCCTCCCGGATTCCGATTTGAAACTGGGGAGCAGAGTGGGATAAGTCAGATCAGGATGAGCGTGTGAGGGCACCTGAGTGGGCTGCTGGGCCCGGCAGAGCTCATGCCCCGTGTCTGGGCAGCGCCTTGCCGTTCTCCCACAACGCCGGCCTGGCGGTGGTGGCTGAGGCTCCCCTTCAGGCCAGCGCGGGTTTTCCCGTTCCCGTGCTGAGGAGGCGAGGTCGCGTCCCGTTGTTCTTCTGTCAGTTCCCCGATGCTCAGTGACACCAGGTTTCTCCCACGCACCTCTGACCGTTGTGTGTCTTTGGAGAGGGGGGTGTCTGTCGTGCCCCCGTGTCTGGATGGGGCTGGCCGGACTTCTCCTGTCCAACTCGGCCAGCGTTTCTCGTATCTAGATCCCGGCCCTTTTGTCAGGTGACCTGGGGACTCCTTGGGTTCTGGCTGCCGGTCCCTTTGCGGGCAGAAGCTGCTCGGTGTCCCGAGGCCCGTTTCCTGTCCACGTATCCCTGAGCAGCGTCTGTCCTGTGGAGTCTGTCCCCCTGCCCAGGGTGTGGATGCCGCATTGCTCCCCGCTGTGTGTCCTGAGAAATACGGGTGCTCTGGTGTGTCCTACCGTGTGGAATGGCCAGGCTCAGGGCCTGCCGTGGAGACACACAGCCCCCCCCCCCCCATATGCTGGGCTCTCTGGCCACCTCCTAAGGTGTGTTGGTGTGGGGTGCCGAGTCGTGCTCCCAGAGAAAGGGCTGGGATTTGGCCTGTGCTGGGCTTGAAAGGAAGGGGCCTGCAGGGGTTCAGGGGAGCCCCCAGGGTGAAGGGGAGGGTCCGTGCAGGAATGAAACGGAGGGAGGTCTCTGCAGAGGCGAGGGGAGGAGGGCCATCCAGGGATAGGGGAGACAGGACCACGCAGGGGTGGAGGGGAGGGGAGTCTTTGTAAGGGTGAAGAGGAGTAGTGTCTGTGCAGGGATGAAGGGGCCATATCAGAGTGGAGAGGATGGGGTTTTGCAAGGAAACAGACTGTGCAGGGGAGGGGGGAGGGGGCTTGCAGTGGTGGAGGGGGAGGGGCCTGTGCAGGGAAGGAGAGAGGGGGTCGTGCTGGGGTGGAAGAAGAGGTTGTGCAGGGGTTGAAAGAGAGGAGGTCGTGCAGGGGTGGAGAAGGAGGTCGTGCAGGGGTGGAGGGAGGGGGTCTTGCGGGGGGTGGGAGGAGGGTGGTGTGCAGAGATGGAGAGGGGGTCGTGCAGGGGTGGAGGGAGGGAGTCGTGCAGGGGTGGAGGGAGGGGGTCATGCAGGGGTGGAGAAAGGGGGCGTGCAGGGGTGGGGGAGGGGCCTGTGCAGGGGTGGATGGAGGGGTCGTGCAGGGGTGGGGGAGGGGCCTGTGAAGGGATGGAGGGAGGGGGTTGTGCAGGGGAGGAGGGAGGGGGTCATGCAGGGTTGGAGGAAGAGGTTGTGCAGGGGTGGAGGGAGAGGAGGTCGTGCAGGGGTGGGGGAGGAGGTTATGCAGGGGTGGAGGGAGGGGATCGTGCAGAGGTGGAGGAAGAGGTCATGCAGGAGCGGAGGGAGGGGGCTTGCAGTGGTGGACGGGGAGGGGCCTGTGCAGGGGTGGGGGAAGAGCGCATGCAGGGTTGGAGGGAGGGGCATGCAGGAGTGGAGGGAGGGAGCGTGCAGGGGTGGAGGGAGGGGGTCGTGCAGGGGTGGAGGGGGTCGGTCGTGCAGGGGTGAAGGAAGGGATTGTGCAGGGGTGGAGGAAGAGGTGCAGGGGTGGAGGGAGGAAGTCATATAGGAGTGGAGGGAGGGGTTGTGCAGGGGTGGAGGAAGAGGTTGTGCAGGGGTGGAGGGAGAGGAGGTCGTGCAGGGGTGGGGGAGGAGGTCATGCAGGGGTGGAGGGAGGGGATCGTGCAGAGGTGGAGGAAGAGGTCATGCAGGAGTGGAGGGAGGGGGCTTGCAGTGGTGGACGGGGAGGGGCCTGTGCAGGGGTGGAGGAAGAGCGCATGCAGGGTTGGAGGGGGGGCATGCAGGAGTGGAGGGAGGGAGCGTGCAGGGGTGGAGGGAGGGGGTCGTGCAGGGGTGGAGGAGGGGGTCGGTCGTGCAGGGGTGAAGGAAGGGATTGTGCAGGGGTGGAGGAAGAGGTGCAGGGGTGGAGGGAGGAAGTCATAAAGGAGTGGAGGGAGGGGTTGTGCAGGGGTGGAGGAAGGTCGTTCAGGGGTGGAGGGAGGGGGGTGTGCCGAGGTGGGGGGAGGGGACTTGTAGTGGTGGAGGGGGAGGGGGCCGTGCAGAGGTGGAGGGGGTCGTGCAGGGGAGGAGGGAAGTGGTTGTGCAGGGGTGGAGGGAGAGGGTCATGCAGGGGTGGAGGAAGAGGTGCAGCGGTGGAGGCAGGGCGTCATGCAGGGGTGGAGAAAGGGGGTTGTGCAGGGATGAAGGAAAGGGTTGTGCAGAGGAGGAGGGAGGGGCCACACAGGGGTGGAGGGAGGGGCCACGCAGGGGTGAAGAAAGGGGCCGTGCAGGGGTGGAGGAGTCACAGCTGCGGTCCAGGTGGCCCAGGAGAACGTCTCTGGCATTCACACCACTCGCTGAGCTGATCTGGCTGGTATATCCATTTTAGGTCACTGAAATGATTCTGGAAGTGTCTCTTGAAGTTTGGTAAGTCCACTTATTACTTACTTGTTTACTTTGGAGGTAAAATATCATGTGAGTTGCTGAGCTGTTCGGTTGTGAGAGGATTGGCCACTGCGCAATAAATCTGACAGCTTTGGTGTGTGGAAGTGCCTCAAAAGATTGCTTCTTGGATTTCCTCTTGCATGCCTACAACATTTGAAGAAACGGTTAATCCATCTGCTCATTGATTGGCTTAGTTTTCCTGTAGTTTGGTAATTAATAGATGTCAGGAATAGTCCTTCTGTTGATTCACTATTGGTTTGGGTGATGACACCCGGTGATGCTCAGGGGTTATTCCTGACTCTGCAGGGAAGGGGGCCACAGGGATGGGATGGGACCAGGCAGGATAGCGGGGACCAGACTCGGGTCTGCGTGTCCTGTCCACTGTCTCTCTCCAGCCCCGAGAAACAGTGGATCGCGTCTTTTCCCTCATTCTGCATCTCCGCATAGAACGGAGTGCAGGTATTTTAATTTTCTTTCTATTCTTGTTTTGGGTTTGTTTGTTTGTTTGGGGGTCACACCCAGCAGTTCTCAGGGCTGACACCTGAGTCTGTGCTCAGAGGTCACTCCTGGCCATGCTCACAGGACCAGTGTGGTGCCGGGGTGGGCCCTGGTCAGTCCCGGCTGTGTTTTCACCCCTGCCCACTCACTTTCTCCTGTTGAATCAGGTCACTCACGGCCGTGGGAGACCGCAGAGAGAGGAAATGGGAATTCTTTTCTTTCTTTGATTGTTCTCGGGCCTCACACCTGACCCTGTGCTCAAGGATCAATTCCTGTGGGCTGGGGTGAACCCTCCTGGGGTCCATACCAGGACAGGGCGCTGCCCACTGTTCTATCTCTCTGGCCCCCAGGATTTTTTTTTTCAATAAAAAGAAAAGAAATGGGACCTTGAGACTCACCGTGTCCAGTGGTCAAGGGCATCCCAGAGTCTGAGTTCTTGCTCTGGGGGGGGTCTCAGGAGTGAAGGCGCTGGCTTCCATTTCTGGGTAACGCTTGGTGCCGGGGCCGTTGGGAGTGTGCCGACCCTGCTGCCTCTTCTCCTGGGACTCCCCTGTTGCTGTGAGGTCCTCTGAGAGACGCCCACAGCGCCTGGCCTGACTCCCTGTCCCTGATACACACCTCACGTCAGCGTCACGCAGGTTGGCAGGTCTGCTCATTCCTGTTTCTCTTCTACTTCTTTTTTTTTTTTTCTTTTTGGGTCACACCCAGCGATGCACAGGGGTTCCTCCTGGCTCTGCACTCAGGAGTTACTCCTGGCGGTGCTCAGGGGACCCTATGGGATGCTGGGAATCGAACCCGGGTCAGCCACGTGCAAGGCAAACGCCCTACCCGCTGTGCTATCTCTCCAGTCCCAAGAGCCTACTTCTTTTTTCCCCAAATTTTACTTTGTGAAAATCCTGTGAGTTAGAGTCATTCTTCTCTGGGCTTTGGCTGCCGTGTTCCATCACAGGCCTGCCTCCGGGCTTGTTCCCCCCACCTGGGTTCCAGGCCCCTTCCGGAACCCCCACCAGCCCCTGCCGGCCCCCTTGACAGACACCTTCTAAGTTAGGTGATTATGGCCTGGGGCCTGTGACTTCCATACTGTACAGAGGGCAGGGGGCTTCCTTCTCTGGGGACGTCCCCGCCCTCCCGTAGGCTCCACAGGGTTGATTCCTGGGCGCAGAACCAGGAGTGACCCAGGAGCACTACTCAGTGTGGCCCAACAACCAAAACCAAAAACACAAAACAAAACAAAAAAATCCAAACGTGGCAACTTTGGTATGATTAGAAATACGTGTATTTGAAAGTGCTTTGGTTTCATGTTCTTCACTTTTTCAGTGAGTATAATATTAGGTAGAATTAGGGGGCACACGGAAAAAAATGTAAAAAACATCTACGAATGAGCATCTGTTCGTAAATCATACTTATAATGAAGTCTAATTAAACTCCACTGGTGTATGTTAAGTTACGCCTTGACTCAAAATTGGAAGTTATCTTTTAAAAGAAAGTTCAATTTCCCATGTTTTGTAGTGTGTGTGTGTGTGTATTTTTGGCCCTGGCACCCTGGTGGTGCTCAGGGTTGACTCCTGGCTCTGTGCTCAGGGCTGGACTCCTGGTGGGGCTCAAAGGACCCTATGGGATGCCACAGATTGGTCCCAGGACAAAGGCATGCAAGGCCCGCACCCTCCCTGCTGTCCTGTGGTTGTAGATCCAGAACTTTGTCTTTTATTATATACAATAAGACATTTAAATTCCTGAATCAGAGCTAATGCATCCGAGGTCCAGGAGAGGCCATTGGTGCTCAGAGACCTCCTCAGGCCGACTCAGTTCTCGCTCCTGCTCAGAGACCTCCTTGGGCCGACTCAGTTTTCCTGCTCAGAAGCTCCTTGGGCCAACTCCAGTTCTCCTGCTCAGAGATCTCAGCCAACTCAGTTCTGCTCAGAGATCTCCTCGGGCCGACTCAGTTCTTGCTCCTGCCCAGAGCCCTCCTTGGCCGACTCTGTTCTCCTGCCCAGAGGTGTCCTGGGGTGCTTGGGCGACTCTTCTCTGGCTGCTTCTGGCTTCAGGGGCTGGTGAACTCGAGCCCAGACCACCATGTGGCCCCCTCTGGGCAGAGCTGGGTTCCGCCCCAGCAATTCTGGGAGGGGCTAGACGGGTTTCCGCACCCGAGAGGTACTGGGAACTGTGTCTCGGGTGCCCTGGCCGGCTCCTGGGAGGAGTTTTGCCAGAGCTGTTGCCAGGAAGCTCCCCCCCGCCGTGAGGAGCCCAGGGTTTCCCCTCTGGCTCTCGCCACCGCAGTCTTTGGCCCACGGGACGGCCTGTCGGCTGTTGAGCCCCAGGAGACGTGCCTTGGAACATCTGCGTTTACAGAGTCTTGTCTAGGGGCTGGAGAGGTAGTGTAGTGGTTAGGACACTTGCCTTGCACGAAACAGACCTGGGTTCCATCCCCGGCACCCCACGGGGCCCCCTGAGCACAAAACCAGGAGTAGGCCTGAGCACGGCCTGTGCACACCCCCCAAAAAAGTCCTGAGTGATAGTACAGAATTAAGGGACTTGCTGTGTCAGCAGCCAAGATGGGCGTGATCCCCTCATCCCATGGGGCTCCCCTCCAGCACCACCAGGGGTGATCCCTGAGCACTGCTGGGTGTGGCCCCCAGTTTATTAATTAATTAGTTGAAGTCTTGCTCTGGGTACTCAGGGCTGCCGTGTGTGTGTGTGTGTGTGCGCGCGCGTGCATGAGTATGAGTGTGAGTGTGAAAGCGTGTGTGTACGTGTCCGTGATTGTGTGTGTTCGTGTGCGTGCATGTTCATGTGTTCATGCATGTCTTGTATGTGCGTGTATGTATGAGTGTGAGTGTATGTGCGTGTCTATGAGTGCACATGTGTGTATGCACACGTGCGTGTGTCCGTGTGTGTAAGCGCCTGTGAGCGTATGCATGTATGTGCACACGTGTGTGTGTCTGTGCGCGCACAAGCTCAGGACTCCGGGGCTCTGTGCCCACCTTCAGGATACCCCGAGGTGCCGCCTCACGGCCGCCTCCTCCCCATCTTCCCCCAGCTCGTCCCCCGACCTCCGGTTCAGCATGGCGCTGTGTGACCAGGAGAAGGCCTTCCGGCAGCAGAGGAAGGAGAACGTCCGGGCGAGCATGAGGAAGCTCCTGGGTGCAGACGGGGCCGGGGACCTGAGCTCGGCTCGCGAGGTGAGTCCGCCCTTCCCCGCCTCCTCCTCCTCCTCCTCCTCCTCTTCTTCTTCCTCCTCCTCCTCCTCTTCTTCTTCTTCTTCCTCCTCCTCTTCTTCCTCCTCCTCCTCTTCCTCCTCCTCCTCTTCCTCCTCTTCTTCCTCTTCCTCCTCCTCCTCCTCCTCCTCTTCCTCCTCCTCCTCCTCCTCTTCTTCTTCCTCCTCCTCCTCCTCTTCTTCTTCTTCCTCCTCCTCCTCTTCTTCCTCCTCCTCCTCTTCCTCCTCCTCTTCCTCCTCTTCTTCCTCTTCCTCCTCCTCCTCCTCCTCTTCCTCCTCCTCCTCCTCCTCCTCGTTTTCCTCCTCGTCCTCTTCCTCCTACTACTCTTCTTCCTCCTCCTCCTCTTCTTCTTCCTCCTCCTCCTCTTCCTCCTCTTCCTCCTCCTCCTCCTCCTCCTCTTCTTCCTCCTCCTTGTCCTCCTCCTACTACTACTCTTCTTCTTCCTCCTCCTCCTACTCATCCTCTTCCTCCTCCTCCTCTTCTTCCTCCTCCTCCTCTTCCTCCTCTTCCTCCTCCTCTTCTTCCTCCTCCTCCTCCTCCTCCTCCTCCTCTTCTTCTTCCTCCTCCTCCTCCTCCTCCTCCTCCTGTTGCCAGACCCTCTTCTTCGGGCCGGAAACAGAGGTGGAGTGCGTCCTCTTTGATTTCTTGTGTTTTGTTTGGGGGTCACACCTGGCGGTGCTCAGGGTTCCTCCTGGCTCTGTACCAGGGATCACTCCTGGGTCTCTGTGGGCTGCAAGTGTCCTCCCCACTGGACTCTGGTCCCCCAAGAATGCTTGTAACCCTCAGGTGTCAGATGTTCAGGCTTTCTGTAACTTATCTGTAACTTACTATTTTGGGTCCAGCTGAGCTGAGGTCAATGCTGGCCTCTGCCTCCCTTGTCACTGTCACTGTCACTTATCCTCCCGTTGTTCATAGATTTGCTCGAGCGGGCCCAGTAACGTCTCCATCGTGAGACTTGTTGTGACTGTGTTTGGCATCTCGAATACGTCACGGGGAGCTTGCCAGGCTTTGCCGTGCAGGTGGGATTCTCTCAGTAGCTTGCCGGGCTCTCCGAGAGGGGCGGAGGAATCGAACCCGGGTCGGCCGGGCCGGCTGCATGCAAGGCAAATGCCCTACTGCTGTGTTATCGCTCCAGTGCTATGCCTCCCTTGAGACCCCCTATGTCTTCAGGCTCTGGAGAGTCACTGGAAGTGGTTTCTTCAAATCCCTGATTTCCCACTGTTGTGGGATTCCATGAGCATCATCCGTGCGCCCGCACTTAGAGGCCAGAGACGGGGCTGGGACCGTCTGCTGAGTCCGATGTGCGTGGACCTTTCTGCTGGGGCAAGGGGATGGCATTTGGGTCTCATTTACTGGGCAGGTGCCACATTTTGGGGCTTCCTTGCTCTGAAATCAAACGTGGTCAAATCAAGTCCCCATGTGAAAGTCTGTTGTGATGCATAATCTCCTCTCTCTCTCTCTCTCTCTCTCTCTCTCTCTCTCTCTCTCTCTCCTCTCTCTCCCTCGCTGTCTCCTCCCTCTCTTCCTCTCTCCCTCCCTCACACACAGATCCTCCTCAGGACACACACGGGTCCTCCTCAGGACACATGTGTATATTTCATACATATTCAAAGTCACAACTGTGGAAAGCAGCTTCCAAGCTCTTTACTTCCTTTTCTGGAGGGAGAATTAGTGCATTTTGGGGGACATACGGGAGCTTGGGTCACGTCAGCTGGTAGGACACAGTGCCACCCTCTTGGAGACTAACCGTTGTTGAAGGGGGAGGCTAGGGGGAGGTTTGTGGCGAGCAGTTTCTGTGTCCTCTGAGTGGATGTTTCCACACATCAGTGTCTCAGTCCATGTCACCTGAGTAAGTTTTCTCTAGAGCGTGGTCAGCCTTGTTCAGTCAGTTCAGTCCGTCGTTCAGGCCTGTGTAGAACCAAGACCAAACTCTCCTAACTAGAGGGAATCTCTGAGTCTCTGGCATGAAATTGCGCCCAGGAATTGGCTCTAAGGTCTAGATTCTGAATATTTCACAATAATCACGATCGTCCTGTTCGTCGATTGCCTCGAGCAGGCACCAGTAACATCTCCTTCGCCCTAGCCCTGAGATTTTAAAAAGTGCCACATTCGAGGCTCTTTCAGCGCCAGGGGAATGAGACCCATCTTTGTTACCGGTATTTGGCATATTGGGTACGCCACAGGGAGTTTGCCAGACTCTGCCGTGTGGGCAGGTTACATTCGGTAGCCTGCCAGGTTGTCCAAAGTAGGAATGAGATAATAAGGTGACCCTCGCCTACTGGAAGTTGGAGGATCTGGGTGGAGGATGCTCAGCCCCGTTCCGAGCAGGCTTGGAGATCTCAGCCCCGGGACCCACTTGCCTTTGTTCCTCTGCTGGTACTTTCATGCGTGTGGAGAGTGGTCTCAGTATGGTGGTGGCTGGTTCTGGGGGTCTTTGACTGCTGGAGCTCTGCTTGGGGCGGGGAGCGAAACTCAACCCGGGGCAAGGGGCCCCTGGCGAGGACAGCCAGGTGCGGGGGCAGGAGACTCTGAATATTTAAGTGCATACAAATGTACCTAAACCATTAACAATACCTAAACTTAAGTTACTTTCACTAACATGTTTAAGTGGTTCATTAGTTGTACAAAGACATGGATATAAAAGCGATCCACCTACCCTTTTGGTTGTTTCTCCAAAGAACCCTGACTAATTTGGAATCAAGGAGATAAGACTTATTATCTACATTGTCAGGCCTTAAAATCTGTTAAAATTCCCCTGAGCAGGTCGCAGTCTTATTTTCAAGGGAGAATATTAGCAGTATCTGTCAACCCATCTCTCAAGATAGCTAATCAAAGCACTGTTTTTGGTAAATGATGGTTTGTTTCCTGGAGCCAGCTGAGAAGTATGAGAAGTATTCTCATTGATATCCGTCGCAATGACTTCACGCTTGTTGCTGCTCAGTCTAAATATAACCTGAAGACGCTCAACGGCATTTATTTGTTCCGCTGGCGTATACTTGGAGTCAGGGCAGGCAGCTGCACCGTGTAACCCCTCCAGTCCGAAAGTCACTTCAGAATGAGCAAGCCGAGTAAGACCTTCCCAAATCAGCCCACGTTCATCGCATAAAATTGTGCTGACCTCATCCCGGTGCCCCGTGAGCGTGACTCCATTTGGTGGCGGATGAAGTGGCGCCTCTGGACAGAGCGCTCCGAGCTCCCTCAGGAGGAGGAGGAGGAGGCCGGTCCCCAAGGCTGGCCTCAGTGGCACCAGCTGCCATCCTGGTTGTGCTCCTGACCTCTCCGGCCCTCGGTGCTGGCCCAGAGGGGCAGCTTGTGGTGGGCTCACCAGGAGGCTTGGGAGGGGGATGGGAATGAAGGGAAGCAGAGTCCCTCAGGAAGCGAATGTCAAAAAAAAAAAAACTCCCGAGTTTCCGATTGTCTGGAGAGACACACAGCATGTTCTGAGGAATTCTAATTTCTCTTTCCATTTCCTAGGTCTTAACAGTCATGCTCTGATTGGTTAGGGGCCATACCCCATGAGTTCTGGGGATCAGGAGCTGCTGACCCTGTGGGCAGGGTGCCCCCCCCCCCCACACACACACTGGGTCCCACCCACTCGGGGGCCGGGGCCTTGAAGCCAGAGTGTCAGGAGTGTCAGACGCCTCAAGGTCAGGGGTCTGCACCCCCACTGGGCCCCACCAACTCAGGGGCCGGGGCCTCGAAGCCGGAGTGTTAGGAGTGTCACTCAAGTTCAGGGGTCTGTACCCCACTGGGGCCCGCCTACTCGGGCCGAGAGAGGGAGGGAGGGAAAGAGGGAGAGTGAGAGAGAGGGAGGAGGAGCGAGAGAGACAAGAAGAGAGATGGAGAGTGGCTGTTAGAAAAGATGAAGTCATGAAATTTACATACAAGTGGTACTACATGGAAAGTATCATGTTAAGCGAAATGAGTCAGAAAGAGAGGGACAGACATAGAAAGATTGCACTCATCTGGGAAACATAAAGTAACAAAATAGGAGACTAACACCCAAGAGTGGCCGAGATAAGTACCAGGAGGTTTGCTCCATGGCTTGGAGGCCAGCCGCACACACTGGAGGAAAAGGCAGCTCAGATCGAGAAGGGAGCACCAAGTAAAGGGTGTTGGGAGGATCCTCCCAGGGTGGGAGAAGCATGCTGAAAGTAGACTATAGACCAAACATGATTGCCACCCATTGCCTCTTTTGCAAACCACAGCACCCAAAAGGAGAGAGAGAGAACAAAAGGGAGTGCCCTGCCACAGAGGCAGGGTGGGATGGGGGGTTGGAGGGTGGGAGGGCTACTGGGATCATTGGTGGTGGAGAATGGGCACTGGTGGAGGGATGGGTACTCGATCATTGTATAACTGAAACCCAAGCACAAAAATTTGTAAGTCTACAACTGTACCTCATGGTGTTTCACTAATAAAAATTCAAAAAAAAAAAAAAAGAAAAAGAGTCAGAGAAGGAGGGAGAGAGGGAGAGTGAGCAAGAGAGAAAGGTGGAGAGAGGTGGGGGGGAGGGAGGCAGAGACCCTCATACAGACCAGTGTCACCACTGTAGACCCTCTGCACCTAGGGAGCTCCTGGTGCGGGTTTCCAGAAACAACTGGGAACTTTGCTCCACCCCGACACGGTGACACCCCAGTCTGCAGCCGAGCACTGGCTTCCGGAGCCCCTCGCACACACTCCGCTTCTCTGAGCTGTTGCTACTGCGGCCGGGCCCTCGATCAGTCTGCGAGGGGCTCTCAACCCCGCCCCCGCCTGCTCGCCTGTCCCCTCTGGCCGGGAACGTTCTTTCTCTCCGAGAGCCAGACCCAGACACGCCATGCTCCGTCGACTGTGGCAGGAAGGAAAAGGGCAGGGGTCCCTGTGGCCCACGCCTGTCTGACCTGGCCTGTCTGCTTGCTCCCCAGGTGCCGGTGGTGGCCATTCTGGGCTCCGGCGGGGGCTTCCGCGCCATGGTGGGCTTCTCCGGAGTGATGAAGGCACTCTACGAGTCTGGCATCCTGGACTGCGCCACCTACGTCGCGGGTCTCTCTGGCTCCACCTGGTCAGTACGGTCTTCGCTGTCCGCTCAGCCCGGACTGTTTCGCATCTGTGCACCTCAATGCCCATAGGGAACTTGGGTAAATCGAACCTCAGCTTCAGAGGACGCTGTCGATCCATCTGAACGTAGCAATTCACCCCTTTGAACAAACAGCAGCCAAAAAGGGGGCCCGAGCGATAGCACAGCGGGGAGGGCGTTTGCCTTGCACGCGGCTGACCTGGGTTCGATCCCTGGCATCCCATAGGGTCCCCCGAGCACCTCTAGGAGTGATTCCTGAGTGCAGAGCCAGGAGTGAGCCCTGAGCATCGCCGGGTGGGACCCCCAGACCAAATGTTGTGTAGAACTGCACAATCTGTTAACGCCTGCCAGATTGTTGAGTCAATTCTGGACACGTCGGTTTCTCCTTGCAGATCTTTCTTTGCTTTTACTAAGCACATTTCTTGTGTTTCTTCTGGCTAACGAACAGCACTTGCTGAGGTATTTCTAAGCAGACAGCACGTGCTAACTCACGGGTGTGCTCTGAGTTCTGAAGCTGTTCCTTCTGAACATCTTTCTCCTGGAGAACCCTGTTGGTCTTAAGAAGGCACGTGGGCATCCGCAGCCTCTTCTTCATGGTGGCCGCCCTATTGACTGTAGATGACTGTGGACCTGAAAAGCATTTTTTTCCTTTATAATTCTATTTTTTTTTTTTTTTTGGTCCCACCTGGCGATGCTCAGGGCTGACTCCTGGCTCTGCACTCAGGAATCACTCCTGGCGGTGCTCGGGGGACCCTGTGGGATGCCAGGGATCAAACCCCAGTCAGCTGCGTGCAAGGCAAATGCCCTCCCTGCTGTGCTATCACTCTGGCCCCAAAGCATTTTTTTTTCAGGGCACCTTCATGCCCTACAGTGATTTGGATCATAAATCTATCCCTCCTTAGCGTTTGTAACTTAAAATGTGGCATAATGGCCAATAGAAACTGAGCAATAAAATCTTCCTTCATAAGCATCTGAAGAGTGGAAGTACCCTACCCACCTATAATTGAATCTCCCTACGAGATTTGCTGACTTGTAATCTCTCCACCATCATGGCCAATGCATGATTCACTGGATATTCATTTTCCTCCTTAGGGCAAATGGACAGAAATGCAAGATATCTTACTAGATAGAAGAGCAGCTTTGAAAGCAGAAGGCAATAAATTATTGGGTTGGGTTTTCCGACTTAGAAGTTAATCCTTTAAATGTACTTTAAAAGCTCAGCTAAATTTGGACACAGTTAAAACATCATTTGTATGTATAAGTTTTCCCCCTTTGTGTGTGTGTGTGTGTGTGTGGGGGGGGGGGGGTGGTGGTTTGCTCTGCACTCAGGGATCATTCCAGGTGGAACTCAGGGGACCATATAGGATACTGGGGATCGGACCTGGTTCAAAGGCCCTACCTGCCATGTTATCTCTCTGGCCCCTAAATTTTCCTTTCATAAATTTAAAAGGTATTTTAAAAGAAGAAGCTATATATATTTCGCTTTTCTTACCCAATGGAAGCACATTTAAAATGAAAAAATCAAGGGGCCCATGGGTAAAGGCATTTGCCTTGCACGAGACTGATCCAAGTTTGATCTTTGGCACCCCCATATGATTCCTTGATTCCCCAGGAGTGATTCACGAGCCCAGAACCAGGAGCCAGCCCCGAGCACAGCCAGGTGTGGCCCCAGAACCAAAAAATAAAATCAAACCCCAAGGCCTAAGTAGATGCCTCCAATCAGAGCGATCCCTGTTGCCAAAGGCACCAGTCTCATTCTACAAAACTGTGTTGAGTTCCTTCTTTCCAGAATAGAAACGTGTCTCAGCACTTGGGAGTGGTTGGCCATGGCCTGCTAGGCCTTTGCTCCCCTGCCCTGCGGTTCCCGGTCAGTCCCGGCCTTCCTCCCCACAGCTCTCGATCCTGCAGAGACCAGCAGAGACAGAGCCTTGGCATCCAGGGAGCTCTGTCATGTCATAGTAGTGCCCAGGGTCCTTCCCTGCCGGGCCCTGTCCCTAAGGAGTCCCTGTCTGGGGGGGACCTGCTGCCCCCCAGCCTGGCCCTGTGCTCCTTCCTGGGTTGGGGGGTGGGCGGTCTCCTGCAGAGAGCTGCACTCTGAGCAGCCAGAATCCGCCACCCACCCCTCTCCTTAGGCTCGAGTCAGGAACGCCGGCCCAGAGCCACAGCTCTGTTGTGGGGTCGTGCCCTGTGGGGCTGTGAGACCCTGGCTGGAGCCGCCACCCCAGCAGTGCTCAGGGCTCATCCGGGGACCATATGGGTGTCAGGGATCGAACGTGGGTCGGCCGCATGCCAGGCCAGCGCCCGCCCTGCTGTGCACTCTCCAGCCCCCCGTGTACACATTCCACACAGGCATACACATTCAACACACACACTCAGCAGGGAGAGTTTCACACGTTCTCTACATCGTCACAGCTTAGACATATATTCTAGTAGTTTCCCGAAACCATCCGTGTTCCTGAGGGCGAATGGCCTCGTGTGCTGCTGAGGAACATACAAGGAACATACAACGTGCAGACAGGAAGTGGCAGGGGACATCCTGGGTCTGTGTTTTCTGCATGGTAATGGAGGTCCGAGTGGGCTCTGTTGTGGGGTCCTCACTGCCCGGGCCTGCCTGGCACACGGCCAACCTGGCTTCAATCCCTGGCATCCCATATTGCTCCCTGAGTCCTGCCAGGAGAGATTCCTGAGAGCAGAGCCAGGCTTAAGCCCTGAGCATCGCCGGGTGGGACCCCAAAATCCGCAGCTAAAGTGTCGGTGAGCTTCTCCGGGTTGACTCACAAGCTGTAAAAGTTGCTTTCGGCTCCTCCCCACCCCACCCCGAGTCCTCCTAAGCTTTCAGAAGGGAAAGGGCAGAATCGCCCAAAAGCTCTGAGCATGGCAAAGCCCAAATGCAGACGTGAACGGGGGAGCAGAGAGATGCCTGAGACAGGACCACAGCGGCGGTCAGGGTGACTCACGTAACTCTTCTCTCTGGGGAAGACGCGGGGAGCAAGGAGGGAATTCGGGAGGACAGGCTTACGTGGTGTAAGCTTTTATAGTCGGCTGCTCCGTGGCCTCATTGTACATGAGGTAATATTGGAAATAGCAGGAGAAGCCCCGGACCCTCCCCCCAAAGGTCTCTGAGATCACAAAGAGCTTTGTGTTGGTTTGATTCTGGCCGCTGTTGTGGGGTGCACACCTGGGAGTGCTCCGGGACACTGACTGGGACCTGAACTCTCACACGCGCAAGAGGCTCTCGCTTGAGACCACGCCCCTGCTCCTGGAGAGACTTTGCTCTGCTTTGGGATGCTGGGGATTGAACCCGGGTTGGCTGCGTGCAAGGCAAACGCCCTACCCGCTGTGCTCCCTCTCCAAGCCCTGGAGAGACTTTTTAGTGAAGCCAGATGGGTTTTGTTTTGTTTGTTTGTTTGTTTTTGCTTTTTGGGTCACACCCAGCGATGCACAGGAGTTCCTCCTGGTTCATGCACTCAGGAATTACACCTGGCAGTGCTCAGGGGACCCTATGGGATGCTGGGAATCGAACCTAGGTCAGCTGTGTGCAAGGCAAACGCCCTACCCTCTGTGCTATTGCTCTAGCCCCATGCCAGTTGGTTCTTATTGAATGAAATTTACTCGAGTGGTGGTGCCATGGACAGAGTGTTCGTTGTCCACGATTGGCCTGGCTTTGATCCCGGCATCCCGTATTGCTCCGTGAGTCCTGCCAGGAGTGATTCCTGAGTGCAGAGCCAGGAGTCAGCCCTGAGCATCGCCAGGTGGGACCCCCAAAAGCCAAAAAGAAAAAAAAAAAGAACATGAGCATCTCCAGGTGGAAAAGTAGAGATGGAGCAGAAGAGGCGGCTCCGTGGAGAACCCAGGCCCAAGGAGCAGGCTGGGCTTTGTTTGTTGTCACATGGACGGACTTCAGTGTCGCCCAGTGAAGAGAGGGTCATGTGTGCACCCAGGGAGAGAATCCCCCAGGGACCCTGCTGAGCCGCAGAGCTGACATCCAGCCCCGCGCTCTGTCCAGAGGGGACGGAAGGAAGGCCACAGTTAATGTTCTTTCGTCTGTGCTTTTCTTTTTTTTTTCTTTTTTCTTTTTTTTTGCTTTTTGGGTCACACCCGGCGATGCACAGGGGTTACTCCTGGCTCTGCACTCAGGAGTGCACTCCTGGCGGTGCTCAGGGGACCCTATGGGATGCTGGGAATCGAACCTGGGTCAGCTGCGTGCAAGGCAAACGCCCTACCCACTGTGCTATTGCTCCAGCCCCATCGACAGCGTTGGTTTGTGACGTCTGGGGCTGGTTTGCATCCCACCCCCAAACTTCAGTGCCATCCAGTACCACAGAGATCTCTCCACACGTGTGTCCCCCACCCCGTTCCTTCTTGCCCCACCTCTGTTTCCACCGAGCCTGGAAGTTTGGCTGTTTCTGCCTGTTGCTGTTTGGAGTCACCCGTGTGATGGCAGGAGCTAAGGCATGTCTGGGAATTTGGTCGTTTCTCTTGCTTCTGGCTTCACTGAGCGTACTCCGCTCACGATTTTGTCCCAGTGGCCATGCTCTCATCCCTTGAATAGAGAACAGAGATTGCCTTCTGCCTGCTATCACCTTCCTTTCTGAATTCATCTTCCCCTTTTCTTTTTTACTGGGGAGCTGTACGCAGCAGAGCTCAGGGTTCGTTCCTGGCACTCTGTTCAGTGGTCACTTCTGGCCCCAGGGGACCCTTGCAGTGCCAGGGATCGAACCCGGGCCAGCTGCTTGCACTCTCTCCCTCTGGTCCCTGAAATTATGTGGGGGTGATTCTTGTGCCTGAGCCCATCAGGGACTCAGCGTGAAGGAACCAGGTGGCCTTTGCTCTCGCCCAAGACATCGCCCTCTTCTGCCCTGGCTGTGCTAGGTCTGCCAAGTGCTGGCCACCCAGCTGGGTCGCACGACCTCCTGAGGAGAAATGGGGCAGCTCTGCCCGACGGAGCACTGAGCCCTTCGTCTGGACGACGAGACGGAACTCGGAACCAAGGCCTTTCTCTTTCACGACAATCTGGGGAATGTCTGGAGATCGGAGGAATAGTTTCGAAAGCCCTGTCCCCTCGGAAGTGCCGCACTCAGAGGTCAGGCCAATGTCAGGAAACAGGACGATGCGTGTCTCACTCGCCTCCAGATTCTCCCACTCGCCTTGTGCTTTTCCAGGAAGGGTCAGTCAGAGATTTCTTCCAGTTTCAGCATGTTCATTTCAGGAATGTCGAGGAAGTCATTGCCAGTCTCGATGTGTGTGAGGATCACTCCTGAAACTATTTCAAGCGTAGAAATCCTAAATGTGTGGCTGGATCGACAGCACAGCGGGGAGGGTATTGACCTTGCAAGCGGCCGACCCGGGTTTGATCTCCGGCATCCCATAGGGTCCCCTGAGCACCGCCAGGAATGATTCCTGAGTGCAGAGCCAGGAGTCAACCCTGAGAATCGCTGGGTGGGACCCAAAAAGAAAAAAAAAATCCTAAATGTTTGCCCCTGAAGATTCTCACCAACTCCCAGGAGGTTTTATATATATATATATATATATATATATATATATATATATATATATATATATTTCTTTTTTCTTAAGTGAAAAAATATTGAGGGGGGGGATTGGGAGCATACTGATGGTGTTCAGGGCTGACTCCAGGCTCTGCTCTCAGGAGTCACTGCTGGTGGTGACTTCAGGACCAGGTGGGATGCCAGTGACTGAACCCGGGTTGGGCGCATGCCCTAACCACTGAACAGTCTCTCCAAGTCCCCGACACATGATATTTGAAAACAATTATATTGTGATTTGGAAGCAGAGACTAGACTGAGAATTACCTCTTCTCTCCAAGTGTGATTTAGCCGAAATGGCTAAGTGTGGAGCATTTGGGTAGAATGATTTGCCCTATCATAGGATACAATAGAACACTGTCACTGTCACCGTCCTCTGTTGTTCATCGATTTGCTCGAGCAGGGCCAGTAACGTCTCCACTGTGATAATTGTTACTGTGTTTGGCATATCAGATATGTCATGGGTAGCTTGCCAAGCTTTGCTATGTGGGCAAGATACTCTCGGTATCTTGCCAGGCTCTCCGAGAGGGGTGGAGGAATTGAACCCGGGTTGGCCATGTTGGACGCTTGCAAGGCAAACGCCCTACCCACTGTACTATCCCTCCAGCCCACAGTGGAACAATGAGAGGGAAATACATTCAGATTTATAGAGAAATAAGTTGAAGGGTTTTTTTTTTTTTTAAATTTTGTCGTTGGTGCCACACCTGACGATGCTTGGGGCTTATGCTTGGCTCTGCATACAGATCACTCCTGGGAACAGTACAAGATGCTGGGGACCAAACCCGGGTCAGCCGTGTGCAGGACAAGGGCCCGCGAAGCCGTGCTATCACTCCAGCCCCCTTTTCCATTTATTCCTTACACGGCCCCTGGTAGTGAAAGTGAAGATAATTAGCAGTTGTATCCAATCAGAACCAGGACAGCTACAGCTCCCGACTGGCCTAGAGACCTCGTGCGCGTCCTGCTTCGGCAGCCCACCAGGCGAGGGGGCTCCTCGGGACAGCTGCCTTCGTTGGCACCCGCGGCAGACTGGCAGGCCGGGTCTTGGCCGGCTCGACCTCACTCCATGGAAGGTCTGTCCAGCTCACACTCTGAACTGTACTGACCCTGTACAGAACTGCCCGCTGTCGAGGCCCAGACCCATGGCTGATGGCGCCTGTCTCAATCCCCCAGCCCTTCCCGCCGCACACCATGAGGGGACAGAGGAAGCGAGTGGGAAGAGAACCAGAACAGACAGTTCCCATCATCCTTGGGAGAGCAAAGTCACCACTGTTCTTCATGCAGTGAAAGGAGAGAATTGGCTTGACGTCTCTGTAAGTTTTCACTCTTAAAAAGATCTGCCTCGGGGTCTGGAGCGATAGCACAGCAGGTAGGGCGTTTGCCTTGCACGCGGCCAACCAAGGTTCAATTCCCAGCATCCCATGCAGTCCCTGAGCACCTCCAGGGGTAGTTCCTGAGCGCAGAGCCAGGAGTGACCCCTGGGCATTGCCAGGTGTGACCCAAAAAGCAAAAAAAAAAAAAAAAGATCTGCCTCTGAGGGGCCGGAAAGATAGTGCAGTGGGTAGGGCCCTTTCCTTGCATGTGGCCAAGCCAGATTTGATCCCTGACGGCACCTGTGATCCCCTGAGCCCAGAGCCGGGAGTAAGCCCTGAGCACCACTGGGTATGGCCCGCAAGCCAAAATCATATTGAGAAGAAGAAGCAACATCTGCCTTTGACGTTGGCACAGAACCTAGATTTGGAGCCCCTGAGGAAGGACTTCGCTCATCTGCGTTCCGATGACTAATACTGAGGGGAAGGAACGAGAGAGCAAAGGAGAGGCATCAGGCCCTGCTGGCAGCGGTCCCCAGAGTGGACGTGCCGATCAGGGACCTCATTCCAAGGGTAGCCAAGCGCAGATGAGGAGGAAAGTCTGAATAATGTGAATGAGACGTGATTGCATCACTCGGCTGTTGGGAAGGCACCTTGAAGGGCAGAGTCATCACATCGTTTCATTTTCACCAACCTCGGAAAAAATAATTCCGTGACTAAAGTAATGTCGACTGGCACTATTTGGTGTTTTCTTTTGTGTACCCTTCCTTATTAAGAAGTTTCTAATGTATTTTGTTAAAGAAAAAAAAAAGTAACACCGGCAAGACAGTAATAGGAAAGTTTTTAAAAGATAGCTTAAAAGTAAAGGATTAATCTCTAACCTTTGGAAGGCTTGAGACCCAGCCTAAGCTTTTTAGAATTTAGGAAAAAGACCAACTCTGTTATGTAACACACATTTAAAACCAGTTGAATCCGGGGTTGGAGCAATAACACAGCAGGTAGGGCCTTGCACGCGGCCGATCCGACCCAGGTTCGATTCCCAGCATCCCATATGGTCCCCTGGGCACTGCCAGGAGTAACTCCTGAGTGCAGAGCCAGGAGTCAGCCCTGTGCATCGCCAGGTGTGACCCAAAAAGCAAAAAAAAAAAAAAAAAAATTGAATCTTCAGTTCATGGAGGGAGGAATTGTCCTTGGTAATAAAACCAGCAAAGAACTTAAGTGTCCTGAGACATTTAAGTGTCCAGAGCGATAGTACAGTGGGGAGAGCATTTGATTTGTATGCGGCCAACCTGGGTTCGATCCCCCCAGCATCTCATAGGGTACCCCGAGCACCACCAGGAGTGATCCCTGAGTGCAGAGCCAGGAGTTAGCCCTGAGCATTGCTGGGTGTGACCCAAAAAGAGGAAAGAAAGAAGGAAGGAAAGAGGAAGGGAGGGAGGAAGGAAGGAAGGAAGGAAGGAAGGAACGTAAATAAGTCTTTCTATAGAATGAAAACTCTTCTAGATTGTCCCCAAACTGCCCATCATAGAGGCTCAAGGGGTCTTGATTTTCCTGCTCTCATGTGTCCTTATTGACATGCAGGTGTTACATTCCAGCCTGTTATCTCAGAGCATTTGATTCTCTGCCAAAATTATTCCCTGTTTGCTGAAGAACAGTTCTGGATTCTCCTGAATATGAAAAGAAGTTACGATTTAATATGAATAGTGGGAATAGTTGGACCTCTGAGAACTGAAGTCATATGCAGAATGTTCTTGAATTCATGCTTTTTGTGGGAGGCTGACTCGTGGCTTAGCCTACTCAGAGACCCTCTGGCCCGCTTGCTTTTCTTTGTATCTATAATTTTTCAGTGTAAGCCTCCTTAAATGTTACTATTTGAAATGATTAAAATACAAATAAGAAAATCCATACATTGTTAACAAATTTACATGGTGATGTGAGGTCACTAAGGGCCTTGAAGTGTCGACTCAAGGCTATTGTATAAGACAGTAAAATGTTTTTAAGGTAAAATACACAAGGAAAAACTTTAATTGATGCTTTTCAGAGTCGATGACAGAATAGTGGACACATTTGACTTTAAGCCTCCTTTCTAGTCTTAGAATATAAGAAGCCTTGAGCCATGTCCACTTCAGAGGTTTGGTTTGGTTTTTGCTTTTTGGGTTCCACCTGGCGATGCTCAGGGCAGATTCCTGACTCTGCACTCAGGACTCACTCCTGACGGTGCTCAGGAGACCCTATGGGATGCTGGGGATCAAGCCTGGGTCGGCTGCATGCAAGACAAACACCCTCCCTGCTGTGCTATCGCTCCAGCCCCCTCAACTTTAAGATCTTTAAGGAGACCCCAGACAGGTAGTTTTTCTGTCCCTGGTGACTACAGAAATAATGTTGATGTTTGGATGCAATGTCTGAGAGAATTTGGTTTACATTTTCCTTTGGTTAGATGATGTGATGAAGTGTTGATTTTTTTTTTTCAGTTTATCTGTTCTCTTGGTTCAGTAGTTTAATAAGCTGTTCCTGCTGTAGACCAGGCATTTTCTAGTCATTGAGACCAAAGTGTGATTTAAAAAAGCAAAGTTTCCTCATAAGGAGGCCATAGTTTATTCAGGGAACAGATAGCTTCAGACTGAGAGATACTGGTTCACAGGGGAAAGGGTGAGAATGGAATGTTTATTGTCTAAACATTAAATTCCAAGGTCTGTGGTGATTATCACTGTGGTGAGTATCACTTTCCCAAGAAGCTTCTGCAAGGGGCCAGAACAGCAGGGAGGGTCTCGCCTTGCAGGCAGCCAAGATGAGTCCATCCCTGGCATTCCATATGCCCCTTGGGCCCACCAGGAGTAGTTCTCAAGTGCAGAGCCAGCAGTAGCCCCCCGAATGCTGCTAGCCAAAAAAAAAAATTATAAAAAGAAGAAGCTTCATGTAAAAGTATTTATTTTACAGAATTTTCACTAGGATTTCACCTTCAGCTTCACTTATTCAAGAAATTTGAGGCCTAGAGTTGGCCAAGGCTGGGCCAGAATGGTATGATAGCACCTGCCTTGCGTGCGACCGACAAGAGTTAGATCTCCAGCACCCTGGATGGGTCCCCCAGACACCAGGAGGAATCCCTAAGGCGAGAGCCAGGATGAGCCCTGAGCACAGCCGGGTATGACATGCAGACAAGTTGACAGAGACTTGGGATTGTGTCTGCTTGTCCAGTGGGCACGGAAAACAGACATTTGTGAGAACTGGCCGTTCAGAGTCTTTGTAGAGCACCTTGCGTGGCATGACCGTAGATCACAGTGCCAGCCGGCTTGATGAGGACGGTCCCCAGCTGAGGGCCTTTACTGGCAGGGCTGGGACTTTGAATGGGCACCCTTGGGGTGAGGTTTCGGTTTTTTTTTCTTTTGGGTCACACCCGGCGATGCACAGGGGTTACTCCTGGCTTTGCACTCAGGAATTACTCCTGGCAGTGCTCGGTGGACCATATGGGATGCTGGGAATCGAACCCAGGTTGGCTGCATGCAAGGCAAATGCCCTCCCCACTGTGCTATCGCTCCAGCCCTCAGTTTTTTAAATAAATGTTTGTTTTTTTAAAGAATTTTATTTTATTTATTTATTTTTGACTTTTTGGGTCCCACCCGGCAATGCTCAGGGCTGACTCCTGACTCTGCACTCAGAAATCACTCCTGGCGGTGCTTGGGCGACCCTACGGGATACCGGGGATTGAACCCAGGTCAGCTGTGTGCAAGGCAAGCACCCTCCCTGATGTTCTATAGCTCCAGCCCTCAGTTTTGTTTTTTTTGCTTTTTTTTGGGGGGGGGGTCATACCTGGCGATGCACAGGGGTTCCTCCAGGCTCTGCACTCAGGAATTACCCCTGGCGGTGCTCGGGGGACCCTATGGGATGCTGGGAATCGAACCCGGGTTAGCCACATGCAAGGCAAACGCCCTCCCCGCTGTGCTATTGCTCCAGCCCCTCCAGCCCCAAATGTTTTTTATTGATTTTTACTTTCCTGTGATTTTCTGTACTGTTTCTGATGGTTTTCCAGTACATAAGCCCATCACCACACCTATCACCAACATGCCCACAGCCCCTCCCTTTCAGCCTCCCCCTACCCCCAAGCCCTACAGACTCACTGTGGGTCCCAGTTCTCCCACTGGGCTACCTCTGGCCTTGTGACTCTCTTGCTCTGTATCTTAAGTCCCACCCATGAGCAATCATTCTATCCCTGTCCCTTTCCTTCCGAACTGACTCCTCGGCACGATCTCCCCCAGTTCCACCTGCATCCCATCAGATTACGGATCTTGTCCTTTCGAAGAGCTACATGGTCTTCCGTGGTGTGTAGAGGCCACAGTTTCCTGATCCATTCATCCGTGGTTGACCATTTGGGTCATTTCCGTATCTTGGTTGTTGTACGGTAACAATGAATATAGGTGTGCATAAAGCATTTCCAGGGAATATTTTGTGTTTTGGGAAAGGATGCTAAGGAATGGTCTCTCTGGGTCATGTGCAGTTCATGAAGGCTGAACCAGATGACATGCCCAGTGGTGGATAAGGGTTGATGTCGGCCTGGCCTGCTCTCTGTTCTGTAGGGAAGTGCAGTATCTCCTTCAACATCTCCCCATTGCTTGGCTTCCTGTTTGATCAGTACTCGCCTTCCTCAGATGGCTTGATCGTTTCATTAGTTCATTACATTAACTGAAGAATCGACCGCGTTTAATTTTTCTTAGGACAGAGGACAGCTCCTACCTTTTGGGACTTCTGTGAATTGCCTCTTCTCTCCATTAACTACTCCATTTCCTTTGCAGGTACATGTCGAGCCTCTTCCCTCTACTAACTCACTCCGTTCCCTTTGCAGGTACATGTCGACCTTGTACTCTCACCCTGACTTTCCAGCAAAGGGGCCAGAGGAGATTAATGAAGAGCTCATGAAAAACGTCAGCCACAACCCTCTCTTACTGCTCACTCCCCAGAAAGTGAAAAGATACGTCGAGGCTTTGTGGAAGAAGAAAAGTTCTGGCCAACCTGTGACTTTCACTGACATATTTGGGATGTTAATCGGAGAAACGCTGATCCACAATGTGAGTGCACTCTACCTCCAGCCCTGTTAAGGCTCCATCTAAAGACACGATGTAGGAAACACTTCATTAAAAATGCCACTGGGCCTTGCATGCGGCTGACCCTGGTGCCATTCCCGGCATCCCATTGGTCCCCTGAGCACTGCCAGGAGTAATTCCTGAGTGCAGAGCCAGGAGTAACCCCTGAGCATCGCTGGGTCTGCCCCTAAACAGTTCCACTCAACACCTCCTGCCAGCCCATGAACTCTGTGTTTTAATTTAATGTTTAGTCTTACTGTTTTGTTTTTGATACTGAAAGGAGTTGCTTGTACTTCGTTTCTGTGGAGGCTGTTTCTAACCCCCGCCTGCCATTCCCTCCTAGTGTTGATCTTTGCAGATGAAGAGGGAAATAGGAGCAATTGTTTTCTTCAGGTAGAGAAAGACTGGAGGTTGTCTAGAGAGTCTGAAAAATAAGTGAATCCCTTCCAACAAGCCCATTTGACGCAGCCCAGGGCCCAATGTTTAATGTGCCGAGAAGCAGGAGAGGGAGTTCAAATGAACTCCCTGCCGTGCCAGGAACACAGCCTCCAGGTTCTTCCCGGCTCCTGGTGCCAACACAGAGGCTCACCAGTTACGGTTTGTGGAATGAGGTTAATGATTTCCACAAAGCCTCACATGTTCTTTACTCAGACCCAGGGATTTCTAAAATAAGACATTTCATTTATAAGAGTAAATGTCATTTAAAAAAATCTTTTTCTAGAAATCGATTTTCATTAAAAATGCCATGATTTACAAAGTTGTTCATTATACAGTTGTTTCAGACATTTAGTCCGACACCACCAGTGTGAACTTCCTTCTACCAATACCCCCAATTTCCCTCCCAATCCCAACCTGACCCCTTTGGTACATAACAGATTTACTTTCTATTGCTTATTCCAACAAAACTTTTTTTTATTAAAAATTTTTTTTAATAGTGAGACATCATGAGGTACAGTTGCAGACTTACACATTTTTGTGCTTGGGTTTCAATTATACAATGATCAAATACCCATCCCTCCACCCGTACCCATTTCCCACCACCACGGATCCCAGTATCCCTCCCACCCCCCATCCCCTCCAACAAAACTTTAATAACTCGCAAATTGATCACTTGATCACTTGATATCCCCGTTACTCATTAATTTGCTCAAGCGGGTGCCAGTAACGTCTCCATTTGTCCCTGTCACGCGCTAGTGTAGCCCAATGACATCTGCTCGCCACAGGAACACGAAGAGCCTCAAACCATTTGTTCAGGGCCTTGACGAAGAAGTCTGACCATCTCGTAGGTTGGTGTTCTTTTGACATCCCGTGGAATCCAGTCAGTAACAGCTCTAATCAAGCGGTTGTCTTCAAATCGACTTATGTGTCCAGCCCATCTGATTTTCGACGCCTTGGCAGATGAGACAGCGTTCCTGATCTTTGATCATCAACGGAGGTCGGAACCCCGGATTCTTTCACTTGAGTGAAGCGTGATACTCCAAGCATAGCTCTTTCAATTCCTTTTTGGGAGACCCGAATAGAGATCTCATCCTGTTTTTGTAGGGCCCAAGTCTCTGAGGCGTATGTTAATGCAGGAAGAACAGTGGAGTCGAAGAGATGTGCCCGGAGCTGGAGGTTCTTCATCCTCTTAGCTATTTCTTCAACACTCTTGAAGGCATTCCAAGCCGCTCTGTTCCTCCTGCACAACTCAGGTGCCAGGTCATTCGTCATGTTGAGTCCTCGACCTAGGTACACATAACTGTTGTGTTTGGAGATGTTCATTCCGTTGAGAGCAAATGGAACATAAAGAATGATTCTGTTTCTCATAAACATTGTCTTTGTGAGATTCAGCTGCAGTCCAACCTTTCCACACTCATGGTCGAAGTCGGCCAGCATTTGTGCTGCTTGGCTAATGTTTGGTGTTATTAGAACGATGTTATCAGCAAAGTGGAGGTGGTGTAGTTGCTGACCGTCTGTCTTCACTCCCATTCCTTCCCATTCCAGTCGTTGCATGACGTTCTCGAGGGTGGCACTGAAGAGTTTCGGTAAAATGGTATCGCCCTGCCAAACCCCTCTCTTGACATCGATGATCCCTTTCTTATGGAATGGTGAGATCCTGGTGGTGAATCTGTAATACAGCTCATGGAGGATCCTGATGTACTGAGTTTGAATGCACTGTTTGGCTAGGGCTTTGATGACCGCTTCAGTCTCAACAGAATCAAAGGCCTTCTTTAAATCAATGAACATTAGACAGAGTGGCATCTTGAACTCCCGAGAAACCTCAATGAGCTTGGTTATCATGTGAATATGGTCAATGGTGCTGAATCCTTTTTCAGGACCCGGCTTGCTCGCATGGTTGTCCTTCATCTAGTGTTCCGCCAATCCTATTCAGGATAACTCAAGTGAACAGCTTGTAGACAATGGACAACAGGCAGATCGGGGAATAGTTGCCAATGTCGTGGATGTCTCCCTTCTTGTACAGTAGAACGGTCCTGCTGGTTTTCCATTGGGACGGAACCTTGCATTCAGACAAGTAGCGTGTGAAGAGCCGAGCCAGTGTATTGACGAGTACTGATGGCAGATTCTTCAGGTGTTCAGGTCTGACCTTGTCTGGATCGGGTGCTGTATGCTTCTTTACCAAAGAAATGGCGTGTCAGATTTTGGAAGGGAGAACATTGGGAACGACATATCCATCCTGTGTAATTTGGTATGTGGGCAGGTGAACATGGCTATTGAAGAGATCCAAGTAGAAGTCATGGATAATCTTCTCCATTGCCCTTCTGGAAGATGTGATAGATCCATCAGGACATTGGAGGACAGTCATCTTGGTCATTTTTTTTGACCTCCACTACCAGGCAAATGGAATGATCAGAAAATAAATCAGTAGGGCAATTAGTGATTACTGTATGGTTTTGACCTCTGTAAATAAGAAAATGAAAACCATGTAATGCAGTTATAAGAAATTCTGATTTTCATTTACATATATACGTTTTTCAACTCTGGAGTGTGAAGTGATATCAGGTGTCTTGATGGGGAATTCAACTGGAAACAGCTTTCTTTGTCTTTATCCCTGAACCATTGCTTTTTTCCATGGACAGAGAATGGACTTGACCTTGAGCAGCTTAAAGGACAAAGTCGACTCAGCTCAGTGCCCGTTACCCCTTTTCACCTGCCTCCACGTCAAGCCTGATGTGTCGGAGTTAATGTTCGCAGGTATGGAATTTCCTCTTTCCTCAGAACTTGGAACGGAGGTATTGTTTTTTCGCTTGTTTTGTGTTTTGGGGTCTCATCTGGTGATGCTCAGGGGTTACTCCTGGCTCTGCACGCAGGAGTTAGTCCCCTTGGTGCTCAGGGGACCATATGGGATGCTGGGGATCGAACCCGGGTCGGCCGCATATGCAAGGCAAGTGCCCTACCCACTCTACTATTTCTCTGGCCCTTGAACTAAGTTTTCTAATGATTTTTTTTCAAATTTTTTTTTTAATTATTAGTGAAACATGATGCGGTAAAAACTTCTGTGCTGCATTCCTGTTACACAATGATCATGTACCCATCCCTCCACCAGTGCCCATTCCCCACCACCAATGAACCCAGTATCCCTCCCACCACTCCCATCGCATCCCCCCCACCCCACCCCGCCTCTGTGGCAGGGCATTCCCTTTTGCTCTCTCCTTTTGGGTGTTGTAGTTTGCAATATAGGTATTAAGTGGCTATCATGTTCGGTCCATAGTCCACTTTTAGTCCGCAGCTCCCATCCCGAGCAGGCCCTCCTAGCACCCTTTACCTGGTGGTCCCTTCTCTATCTGAGCTGCCTTTCCCCCCAGCATGTGAGGCCAGCTTTTAGGCTGTGGAGTAATCCTCCTGGTACTTATCTCTACTGTTCTTGGGTGTTAGTCTCCCATTCTGTTACCTTATATTCCAAAAATGAGTGCCGTCTTTCTATGTCTGTCCCTCTCCTTCTGACTCACTTCAGTCAACATGTTGAACCACCTATATGCAAATTACATGACTCCATCTTTTTCTAACCACTGCATAGTATTACAGAGGAGATAAGATGGTGTTGAAGTCTCCAACTACTATTGTGTTGCTCACAATGTCCTTCTTAAGGTCTGTTAGCAGTTGTTGTCAATATTTGGCTGGTCCCTCATTGGGTGCTTATACATTAAGGAGTGTGATTTCTTCCTGCTGTATATATCCCTTGACTAATAAAAAATGGCCTTCACTGTCCCTTCTAATCTTTTTCAACCTGAAATCTATGTTGTCCGATACTAGTAAGGCCACCCCAGCTTTTTTGAGGGAGTTGTTTGCTTGTAGGATTGTTTTCCATCCTTTGGCTTTGAGTCTGTGTTTGTTCTGACTGTTCAGATGTGTTTCTTACAAGAAAGAGAAAAATTAAGGAGAATTCTGGGTTCTGTCTCTGAATCCATTTTGCCACTCTGTGTCTCTCTTTTTTTTTTTGAGATTTACAAATTTTTTATTTTTTTTTATTAGTGAGACACCAGGAGGTACAGTTGTAGACTTACAAATTTTTGTGCTTGGGTTTCAGTTATACAATGATCGAGTACCCATCCCTCCACCAGTGCCCATTTCCCACCACCACGGATCCCCGGATCCCAGTATCCCTCCCACCCCCAATCCCCCCCATCCCACCCTGCCTCTGTGGCAGGGCATTCCCTTTTGTTCTCTCTCTCCTTTTGGGTGTTGTGGTTTGCAAAAGAGGCAGTGGGTGGCAATCATGTTCGGTCTATAGTCTACTTTCAGCATGCATCTCCCACCCTGGGAGGATCCTCCCAACACCCTTTATTTGGTGCTCCTTTCTCTATCTGAGCTCCCTTTTTTCCCTAGCACGTGTGGCTGGCCTCCAAGCCATGGAGCAAAATTCCTGGTACTAATCTCAGCCATTCTTGGGTGTTAGTCTCCTATTTTGTTATTTTATGTTCCCCAGATGAATGCAATCTTTTTATGTCTATCACTCTCTTTCTGACTCATTTCTCTTAACATGATACTTTCCATGTAGTACCACTTGTATGTAAATTTCATGACTTCATCTTTTCTAACAGTTACATAGGGCTGGAGCGATAGCACAGCGGTAGGGCGTTTACCTTGCACTCAGCCAACATGGCCGACCCGAGTTCGATTCCTCCGCCCCTCTCGGAGAGCCCGGCAAGCTCCCGAGAGTATCTCACCCGCACGGCAGAGCCTGGCAAGCTCCCCGTGACGTATTCGATATGCCAGACACAGTAACAACAAAGTCTCCAATGGAGACGTTACTGGGTCCGCTCGAGCAAATCGATGATCAACGGGAGGGCCTTTACATAGTACTCCATTGTGTAAATGTACCAAAGTTTCTTTAACCAGTCATCTGTTCTCGGGCACTCAGTTTTTTTTTCAGATTCTGGCTATTGTAAAGGCCGCTCTATGTCTCTTAATTGGTGAATTTAGACCATTGACGTTGAGAGAGATTATTGTTGTAGGGTTTTGTGTCATCTTTCTGTAAGGGTTTTTTGTGCTTGTAGGGGTTTGTCTTGTCTTACAGTAGCCCCTTTAGTCCTTCTTTTAGGTTTGGTTTTCAGTCTATGAAGTACCCAAGCTGTTGTTTATCCACAAAATAGTGTACCGTTCATTCGAGTTTGAGTGAGAGTTTAGCCGGATAGAGTATTCTTGGTGAAACGTTTATTTCATTGAGTTTTTTTCACTATATCCCACCATTGCCTTCAGGCTTGGAGGGTTTCCACTGATAGGTCTGAGGTGAATCTAAGGGGTGCTCCTTTATATGTGATTTCCTTCTTTGACCTTGCTGCTTGCAGGATTGTGTCTCTATCTGTGGCTTCTATCATTCTATGATATGTCTTGAAGTGTTTTTTTATTTATTTTATTATTTATTTATAATTATTTATTATTTTATTTATTTTAAAAGACCTCCCGGGGTTGAGGTCTCCAAGCCTACTTGGATTGGGACTGGGTCTTCTCCACCCAGACCCCCCATCTTCCAGTAGGTAGGCGTCACACCCACCAGCTGCCGACAGTGCCAGGTTGGTCCCATCAACGGCCAAGACGCAGAAACTATAAAACCCAGCTCCTGGAAGCGTGCGGCCGCAAATGCGGCCGTGCGACATCTTATTATCTTTCCTTTGGGGAATCTGGCAGGCTACCAGAAGTATCCTGCCTGCACAGCAGAGTCTGGCAAACTTCTCGTGTCGTACTCAATATCCCAAATACCAGTAACAATGATGGGTCTCATCCTCCTAATCCTGAAAGAGCATTGAAATGGCTCTTTTAAAATCTCAGGGCTAGGTAGAAGGAGACATTACTGGTGCCTGCTCGAGACAATCGATGAACAACAGGATGATCGTGATTGTGATCATGATTATTTGCTTTGCCTTTGTGGGTCCCACCCAAAGATGCTCAGGGCTGACTCCTGGCTCTGCACTCAGGAATTACTCCTGGCGGTGCTCAGGGGACCCTATGGGACGCTGGGGAGTGAACCTGGGTCGCTGTGTGCAAGGCAAATGCCCTCTCAGCTGACTCTGGCCCCTGGAGAACAATCTTTTAAAAAAAAAATTGCGTGTAAATACTTCTAGTTTACTAGGGAAATCCATGGATGTTCAGATTAAACCAGCTTTCACTCCCCTTTGGGATCTAGCCCAACAAGCCCTGACCCTTTCCGGACTTGTAGCTCATTTATCATCTCAGATTCTGTCCGCCTTGTTGTTGGAGAATCTTAAGAAATATCCTGTCTCTCGGAGCCATTGAACAATGCATGGAATATGTGCACGGCTGAGTCTGGGAGAGCTGACTGTCGTGAGGATGGCGGTTGGGTTTCTGGTCTAGCCTCTTCCACTCAGTCACCATTCTCCACGGGAACCTGACCCAAGCAGTGAGGGAGTGAGCAGTGTTCAGAGTGCGGATGTAGAGGAGGCCGGCTCTTGGTCAGGGCTACTCTTCAGACTCTGGTTTGGAGCACCTGCTCGACTGTGAAGGTGTTATTGAGCTGAGAGGTGACCTTTGACCTTCTCTGTCAGCCTTCCGTGATGAGAAGGTTCAGGCTGTTCCTTCCCACAGCGTTGGGCAAAGCCATCGAACATCCCAGAGGGGTCTTAGCCCCAGAGAAGGCACCCAAGAGTGTGTGCCAGGACTGAGAGTGATTGCAGTTGAAAAAAAAAAAAAAGGAAATCAGTTGAAAAGGGAGAATAAGTGAGGGCAGATACGTGCCTAGACTTTATTCCTGTCAGATGTACTTGCATCAGGTATGACTGCTCATGGGAGAAAGTTGAGAGATGATCGGAATTACATTTCAGAAGTCAAAAGAACCAAGTGGCTTATCTTTAACAAAATCACAGAATGTTTTTCTTCTCTCTTAGAGGAGTTTTAAACACTTTCCCTTTTGAAGATGTTAATGAAACAAACAGCCATTGTTAAAATTGTTTTTTAATTAAAAAAAAACACCTTTTTTTTTTTCTTTTTGAGGACGGGTCACACCCGGTGATGCTCAGGGGTTACTCCTGGCTCTGCGCTCAGGAACCACTCCTGGCAGTGCTCAGGGGACCCTATGGGATGCCAGGGATCAAACCCGGGTCAGCCACGTGCAAGGCAAACGCCCTCCCCGCTGTGCTGTCTAGCCCCTGTTAAAACTGTTAAGTATCTTTTTTGCTCCCCTCCCTTGCTGAGATAACTTAAATTTCACGGGGAAATCTCCACTGCAGTAAATTGCGTTCACTGAGCACGTTGGTGGACTCCTCCCACATTAGATGGTTTGACAGAAACTGTCAGGGTGGAGATAACCCCGTCACAAGTCAAACAAGAACACGCAGTGGGCTCCACGGTGCAGAACTGTCTGTTAGTGTGCGGAGCTGAGGGACAAGGGGCAGGCCACACCCTAAGCGCCTGCTGTGGCAAGTATAAGGCCACACGTCTGAGTGCCGCCAGCTCTGCCTCCCAGGGCTCCTGGACTCCCAAGGGTGGACCAGCTCCCGTGCTCCTGTGTGAACCCATGGGAGCCATGTGGCCGTGTCGGGTGTGGACTTCAGCCACATCCTAAGAGGGGCTTTGTGGCAAGGGCCAAATTCACGTGGAGGTGCAGGGGGGTTTCTGTGTGAGACTGTACGAGCAGAAGCTCCAAAGAGAACCCGGATGCAGGCTTCAGGGTCCAGGTGAGGAGGGGAGATTTGTCGAAGGGCAGTTTTCTTTTTCTTTTTGGGCCACACCCGGCAATGCACAGGGGTTACTCCTGGCTCAGGAATTACCCCTGGCGGTGCTCAGGGGACCACATGGGATGCTGCGAATCAAACCCGGTTTGGCTGTGTGCAAGGCAAACGCCCTACCTACCGTGCTATTGCTCCAACCCCATGTTGAAGGGCAGTTTGGAGGGAAGAAACATTCTGGGTGAGGTGGTTGTGTCTCGCTGCAATGGGGAAGGTCTGGAGCAGCAGGGGTCGGTGAGGGTGACGTGGCCAGCTTCAGGGGTGGGTCAGGGGCTGCCCAGGGCAGACACAGCAAGTGGCACCCAACTCCTGTACTGTTGCTGGGGCCCCTCCGGGTGTGTTTTTGTCACAGCACCCCTCCTGGAAGGGGGTGCTCCACCACTGAGGGAACAGCCCATGGTTCCTTTTCCAGAACTTTGGGGATGGGTGTCTGGGAATTCAAAATATTTGAGATTCTAGGGCTGGAGCGATAGCACAGCGGTAGGGCGTTTGCCTTGCACGCAGCTGGCCTGGTTCAATTTCTCCGTGACACTTTTGCACAGAGACAGGAATAAATATTAAGTACCACCAGGTGTGACACCTCCCTAGCAAAAACAAAAACCAAAACAAAAACAAATAGACTCTGTAGACCCTTTACCCATTGTTTCTTATTGCCATTAACATAAACACTTTTCATTGGTTATCGTATTGTGAGTTAGAATTAATACGCAAAGAAAGAGAAAGAAAAGGCAAGTGTTAATTTGATATTTAATTTATTAAATAGTTAAACTATTAAGTATTTAACATTTATTTAATATTTAATCCAAGTGTTCTACACTTCCATTTTGTCTCCTCCTCCTTCCCTCCCTCCTTTCTTCCTTCCTCCCTTCCTTCTTCCCTCCCTCCTTCCCTTCCTTCCTCTCTCCCTTCTTCCCTCCTTCTTTCCTCCCTCCCTCCCTCCCTCCCTCCCTCCCTCCCTCCCTCCCTCCCTCCCTTCCTTCCTTCCTCTTTCCTTTTTTTGGTTCATTTAAAAAATATTAATCAGGGGCCAAAATCCAAGGAATGATCCCTATGCACAGAGCCAGAAGTCAGCCCTGAGAGGGCTGGGAGTGCCCAAAAACTCAAAACAAAAAATTAAGTCATGAGGATGATCATGGCATTGTCAAGGGGGTCTTTAATTGTACAGGTTTCTCTAGTGTTTTCCTATTATGAGATCTTGTTTTGTTTTCAGATTGGGTTGAATTTAGTCCATATGAGATTGGCATGGCCAAGTATGGCACGTTTATGGCCCCTGACTTATTTGGAAGCAAGTTTTTTATGGGGAAAGTTGTGAAGAAATACGAAGAAAACCCTTTGCATTTCTTAATGGGTAAGTCCTCAGAACCTGCCACTGAATTGGGCTGAGAATTTTAATCTCGCCACATTCCAAGTCATTTTCTCTTTGTTTTATTTTAGGTGTCTGGGGAAGTGCCTTTTCTATCTTGTTCAACAGAGTCTTGGGAGTTTCTGGGTCCCAAAACAAAGGTTCCACGATGGAAGAAGAATTAGGTATAGTTGTTCATGATTGGATTTCAGTCATATAATGTCCCAGCATTACACATAATAACTTTTCAGTATCTGTATTGCAAACCATAATGCCCAAAAGAAATGAGAGAAAGAAGAAAAGTGCCTGCCTTAAAAGCAGGGAAACTGGGGGCAGGGGTGGGAAACCAGAGACCTTGGTGATAGGAGATGTGCACTGGTGAAGGGACAGGCGTTGGTGCTTACGTTAAGTGCGTGAGCTTCTTACCGCCCTTGGTAACTCCCACTGTGCTGCCTGTACCTGGGTCAGTTCGTAACTGATGATGGAGGGGTGAGCTAAGGACTGTTTCAGAGCCGGAGATTTTGAAGTGCAAACTAGAGGTGCCTGAACTTCCTCTGTCCTCTGAGGTCACTCAGCCAAGAAACAGCCTAACACACAGGCCTGGTCTGGCCAGAGGGGCCAGGCAGAGGGCATCGTCCCCAAATGCTCTGCCTCGGTTTCTAGAATGAACTTTGTGTCCCAGGTGAATGTCCTGAACTTGACTCGAGTTCCGCAGAAATAACAAACTCTCATCTAAATCCCACGGCGCTTTCTGGGAAAGCAGTGCCTCATGCCAGGCGGCTGCTTCCCTGCAGTCTCCAGTGCCCGGCCGGCCAGCCCCAGGGTTATCGGATCCACCCAGGCAGGAAGCAAGCATGGCTGAAACAATACTACCCCCTGAACTGGGGGACACCTGGTGGGGCACCAGAAACCGGGCAGGATGTATGAGACCTCGGGTTAGGGGAGATTTCCAGGACAGTGCAGGAAGGGGGTGTGCCTGCGCTGAAGACCACCTCGGGGCAACCGTGGCTCCTGGACCAGGGCTTCAAGACGGGACCTTCCGGCCCCGTCTGCCTTCCTTGCACAGAAAGCACCCCCATCCCCCCAACACTGTGAAGCTCTTCTCTGAGGCTCAAGATCGAGGCGGTTTTTCTGTCTCTGGTTTTGTTAGGTTTTCGAGTTTTTTGTTCTTTGGTTTGGGAGGCCACCCCTGGCGGTGTTTGGAGGCTTCCTCCTGGCTCTGTGCTCAGGGGTCACTCCTAGCAGGGCTGGGGTCCCTAGGGTTGCCGGGGATGGAAACCAGGATGGGTACATGAAAAGCAAGTACCATACCCAACGCTCCATCTTTCTGGCCCCTGCCAAGCATGACTTAATACATCTGTTTTTACTGTTAGTTACTTTTCCTGCCTCAAAATGAAGCCATCCCGTAGCCTCCTTTAGATTTTGGCTTTATTGGGCATTTACACTGAACTGCATTTCTGTGAAGAAAAAATACACTTGTTCCATTATGGTGAATTCCATCATAAATAGGAAAGAAAGCGCTCTACCCCTTCCATCCCTGAGCAGAAAGGCTTCATGCTGACTTCTTCCTGCTGGAGACCGTGTGGAAGTCTCAGAAAATCTCTCAGGGGGAGATCCACTGGGGTGGCCGCCTGCTCACTACCCTTTGTTCAGGTTCCTTTCTGGGGCAAAGTTTGCCAGGTGTCGGACACCCGAGATCCTTCACTGGGTTTGTTTTCTTTCCACAGAAAATATCACAGCCAAGCACATAGTCAGTAACGACAGCTCTGACAGCGACGATGAATCCCAGGGACCTAAAGGTAGGCACTGGCAGGCCCCCGCAGAGCTGTGGGGGATTCCTGCGTGGCCCACCCACCGCCTGGGCCTCAGCCCCCGCCTTCCCTTCTTTGCAGTACCTCTGAGCCATTAACAAATGGAGGCCAGAGACGTGGACAGACACAGAATTCTGTTTGAAATCTGATTTAGTCACTAGGCTTTTCACCCTAAGGAGTCTTAATTCCAGAGTGTTTTGGCATGGTTTCAGTATCATTACCATAATTGAGGCAGGCTCCCAATTGTGGACCAATCCTCCTGGCCCGTGTTTGTACTGTCCTTGGGTATTAGTCTCATACTATGTTTTTTTATGTCCCACAAATGAGTGCAGTCATTCTGTGTCTGTCCCTGTCTTTCTGACTCATTTCACTCAGCATGATACTCTCTGTGTCCATCCATTTACAGGCAAATTTCATGACTTCATTTTTCTTGGTGGCTACATATTGTAGATGTCCCCTAATTTCTTTATCCAGCCATCTGTTCTTGGGCACTCGGGTTGTTTCCAGATTCTGGCTATTGTGCATAGTGCTTCAGTGAACATAGAAGTGCAGACGGCACTTCTGCTGTGTGGTTTGCACTCCTGGGGTATATTCCCAAAAGTGGTATTGCTGGATCTTATGGAAGCTCAATTACTAGTGTTTTGAGGGATGCTCATACTGTTCTCTAAAAAGGCTGGAGCAGTCAGCATTCCCACCACCAATGAAGGAGATTCCCTTTCTCCCTGAATCCACACCAGCACTGACTGTTCTTGTTCTTTTTGATGTGTGCCGGTCTCTGTGGTACGAGATGAGATCTCATTGTACTTTGTGTGTGTGTGTGTGTGGTGTGTTTTCCTCCTGTTTGGGGGGGTCACACTGGGTGGTTCTGGGCTGCTGCTCCGGGCTTGGAGCTCATGGCTCACTTTGCAATGCTGGGCATGGACCTCTGTGCTCCGGCACGTAAAACCTAAAGCCTGCTTCCTCTTTACTGCTCGAACTCTGCACTCCTGCATATAAAGCCTGCTTCCTCTTTACTGCTTTGAGCTACTTCCCCAGCCCAAAACCCATCTTTGAGGAAGGGGTCAGTGATAAAATGGGGTAGCTATTGCATCAATTACTTTTTAATGAAAGTGAATTCTTTGAGGTACTTACCTTGAAAGTTACTGTGTCTTTTGTGTTTTGAGGGGGTTCTTCACATCAAACATGCAAGGCTTGTACTTTACATGGGGCCTTGTCTGGCAGTGCTCAGGGCTCACTCCTGGCTCTGCGTTCATGGATCTCTCCTGGAAGCCTTGGGGGCCATCGTGGTCCTGGGGATGAAATGCAGATTGACCACATGCCAAGCAAGCATACTAAACACTACTTCACTCAGGCCATCAACCATGTACTTTCGAGGTTGGTTATAATGATAGTGATGGCATGGAAACAGGGAGGAAGTAAGGATTATGATTTTACTGCAAATTTGAGAGCTAAGTGAGTGACTTTTACATTTTGATAGTTTCCCCCCACCTTTTGTATAGTATTTTTATACAAGCAACGTAATAAACAAGTGCAATTTGGAGTCAATAAATACAACCCAACAAATGGAGACAAAACACAGAGAAAGTTCTATGACAACTAGTTGAACATGCTGTGTGATAGTTTGGCTGTAGTCTAGTTTATAGAAGGTTCTAAATACTTTCAATTTTATATATATTTCAGTTTTTGGGCAACAACCAGCAGTGCTCAGGGGTTACTCCTAGCTCTGCACTCAGGAATCACTCCTCGCATGCTCAGGGGACCATTTGGGATGCCAGGGATCGAAGGGTCAGCCACATGCAAGGCAAGTGATTTACCTGCTGTACTGTCTGTCACTGCAGAGAGACAGTACACCTGGTAAAGTGGCCTCGTATGTGGCAGACCCTGTTCGATCCCTTGAACCCCATATGGTTCCTGCCAGGAGTGATCCCTGAGTATCGCCAAGTGTGGACCAAAAAAAAAAAAAACCCATGCCAAACTAAAAATAAACATTTCTCAATGCCAGCCATCAAACCAGGGCCTGATACATACTAGGTATGTGCTAGACCCCTGAGCCATATCCTCAGCCCATACTTGTTCAAGATTTCTATTCACCAGCTATACTGAAGACTCAGCCTGTTCTGTGCTCTGGAGCCACGGGGTTGGGGGGGCCATTCGGTGCCAGGATCAAATTTAGGGTCTCACATGCAGCAGGCTATTGCTCTTCACTTCTGCCACCTCCTTCACCTTGTAAGCACCTGTTTCTTCCTCTGGAATCATCACTGAGTTAAAGTCCTTTCAGCTGGCCTGTGCTCCCGTGTCATTCAGGATAAGTCGGAAAAAATGCAGCGTCATAGGCTCGTCGTCGGCTGGTGAGTAGGCAGCAACTAATGCATGGAAACTCAGCCCTGGGCACAGAGTTCCCGACTGGCCTGCGGCCTGAAGTGGACCGCAAATTGTAATCCAGCCCCACTGGCCTACTGACTATTTCTCAGTATGCATAGAGCCCTGGACACCAGCCCAGGCCTCCAGGATTCTGGACTGGAAGGATCTTGGGCTTCATTCTGCCTTTTTTCACAGTTTCAGCTTAAATGTCCTGTTTTTCAGTGGTTCAGTTCTCTTCATATTGAACGAGCTAGTCCCAACGGCATAGGCATGTGTGGCATTTCCAGAGATAATTCTATGCTGGTTCCAGATGTCAGAAGGGCTTGCCAGTTCTGAAGGAAGCTGCTGTAGCAGTTCAGAACGCTGGATCCTCCCTCGAGCACTGGCTGGTTATCATCAGACCGCAGAGGCCAGGAACCCTTTAACTGTGACTTCTTTGGTTTTCCTACCAACACAATTGAGAGGATGGTTGTTTTTGCAGATTACTCATTAGCCCTTAATATTCTTTGCTTCCTTTTAAGTTGACTTTGATTTTTAGAGTAATTGTAGATTCAAAGTATAACTGAGCAGTTTAGTTTCCACATATTTTATATTTTCTACATACACACGCACACTCATATCTCTCTCTTTCTCTCAGCTTTTTGGGCCACACTCAGTGATGCTCAGAGGTTTTCCTAGTTCTGCACTCAGGAATTACTCCTGACGGTGCTCAGGGCACCATATGAGATGCCAGAGATCAAACCCAGAGAGGCTGTGTGCAAGACAAACGCCCCTCCCAACTGTATTATTGCTCTGACAACCTCCTCCCCTCCCTGTCTCTGGTCACCTCCTCTCTCTTTCTTATACACACACACACACACACACACACACACACACACACACACACATGCACACCCTTTATTCCATCATCAATATCTGATTGAGGTCTGGCGCTTTTCTATTCGGTGAGCGAAACTTTCTAGTCCAGCCTAAGCTTAATATTCAGACTGTGATATACCATGTTCTGAGGGTTTTCACAAATGGCTAATGACCCATATCCGTGATTCTGGTCACCCTCAAAGGTGGCTCACTCTCCAGAAATGCTCTCTCCTTGGTCTACTCACTCCTGTTTCCTTCCTGTTCCCCTTGGCCACACACCCGGGCCACTGGCTCAGTAGCTCTGCAACTTCATGAATGACCTGTGGTGGCAGCCTATGGGTTCTTATCAGGTTTACTTCTTGATTTTAGCCCCATGCCGGGCAGGGTCTTCTCTGTTTTCCCCTGGCTTGTAGGTCACGGATATGCCATTGTCTGAGTGTGCCACAGCTTACTCACTCATTTACAGAAAGGTTTCTGAGTTGCTTCCTCATTTGGGCAGGTTTATTTGCTATAGCAGCTAGAAACTTCGGGTGGATATGTTTCCAAACTGTTTTGGATACCAACCAAGGAGCCTGTCTTTAAGCATATATTGGAAGTTAGTTTTAACAATGGGCTTTCTGACAAGAAAACCTCTCTCCACACATAGTTTCTCTATGAATGTACATTTATGTAAGTTTCCAGAAGTCTGGACAGAGGTGGTTAGGATGGTGAGGGGGTAATAGGTTGGGTTTTTTGGATTGTTTTGTTTCAGGGTTACACCCAGAGGTGCTGGGGTTTTCCTGGCTCTCTGCTCAGACATCCCTCCTGGTGGGCTGGGGAGGAAGGGAGGCTAGATGGGTGTTGGGGACTGGCCACCGGTGAGGCCCTGTCCACTGCACGATCTTGCTGGCCACAGCATTTGCTGGCGTGCAGAGGTTTGATTCCCAGCACTGTAGAGATGACATGGTGATTAGCAGGGCTTGGGGCCCTCCCTTCGACTCTCCTCTTCAGGCACAGAATCTCCTCACGTCTTCTCTCCTCAGACCCCAAATCCCCTCGTTCTCCTCTCCTCAGGCCCCAATCCCCTCGCTCTCCTCTCCTCAGGCCTTGAATCCTCTTGCTCTCCTCTCCTCAGGCCCAAATCCCCTCCCTCTCCTGTCTTCAGGCTTCGAACCCCTCGTTCTCCTCTCCTCAGGACCCGAATCCTCCCTCTTCCTCTCCTCAGGCCCGAATCCCCTCGCTCTCTCCTCAGGCCTCGAACCCCTCGCTCTCCTCTCCTCAGGACCCGAATTGCCTCGCTCTCCTCTCCTCTCCTCTCCTCAGGCCCGAATCCCCTCTCTTCAGGCCCGAATCCCCTTGCTCTCTTCTCCTGAGTCCCTGAATCCTCTCGCTCTCCTCTCCTCTGGCCTCGAACCCCTCGCTCTCCTCTCCCCAGGCCCGAATCCCCTTGAATGAATCCCCTCTCTCCTCCGCAGGCACCGAGGGCGAGGACGCCGAGAGGGAGTACCAGAATGACTGCCAGGCCAGCTGGGTGCAGCGCATGCTCATGGCGCTGGTCAGCGACTCGGCGCTCTTCAACACCAGGGAAGGCCGCGCCGGGAAGGTGCACAACTTCATGCTGGGCCTCAACCTCAACACCTCGTACCCGCTGTCGCCACTGAGGGACTTCGCCACGCAGGAGTCCTTGGACGAGGACGAGCTGGACACAGCGGTAGCAGGTGAGCCTCACAGTAGTCCGGAGGGGGTGCCTCCTTGGCTGACCAATCACACTCTCCCGAGGAGGCGTGCTCTTCCTTGGCTGACCAATCACACTCTCCCGAGGAGGCGTGCTCTTCCTTAGCTGGCCAATCACACTCCCGAGGAGGCGAGCTCTTCCTTTGACCAATTACACTCCCGAGGAGGCGTGCTCTTCCTTAGCTGGCCAATCATGCTCTTCCGAGGAGGCGTGCTTTTCCTTAGCTGGCCAATCACACTCTCCCGAGGAGGCGTGCTCTTCCTTAGCTGGCCAATCATGCTCTTCCGAGGAGGCGTGCTCTTCCTTAGCTGGCCAATCACACTCTCCCGAGGAGGCGTGCTCTTCCTTGGCTGACCAATCACACTCTCCCGAGGAGGCGTGCTCTTCCTTAGCTGGCCAATCACACTCCCGAGGAGGCGAGCTCTTCCTTTGACCAATTACACTCCCGAGGAGGCGTGCTCTTCCTTAGCTGGCCAATCATGCTCTTCCGAGGAGGCGTGCTTTTCCTTAGCTGGCCAATCACACTCTCCCGAGGAGGCGTGCTCTTCCTTAGCTGGCCAATCATGCTCTTCCGAGGAGGCGTGCTCTTCCTTAGCTGGCCAATCACACTCTCCCGAGGAGGCGTGCTCTTCCTTAGCTGGCCAATCACACTCTCCCAAGAAGGCATGCTCTTCCTTAGCTGGCCAATCACACTCTCCCGAGGAGGCGTGCTCTTCCTTAGCTGGCCAATCACACTCTCCCGAGGAGGCGTGCTCTTCCTTAGCTGGCCAATCACACTCCCGAGGAGGCGTGCTCTTCCTTAGCTGGCCAATCATGCTCTTCCGAGGAGGCGTGCTCTTCCTTAGCTGGCCAATCACACTCTCCCAAGGAGGCGTGCTCTTCCTTGGCTGACCAATCACACTCTCCCGAGGAGGCGTGCTCTTCCTTAGCTGGCCAATCACACTCCCGAGGAGGCGAGCTCTTCCTTTGACCAATTACACTCCCGAGGAGGCGTGCTCTTCCTTAGCTGGCCAATCATGCTCTTCCGAGGAGGCGTGCTCTTCCTTAGCTGGCCAATCACACTCTCCCGAGGAGGCGTGCTGTACCAGGGGTGCAGCCTTGGGCTCAGAAGTCTTCCCTTTTCTGTGCATGCGACTTTCGTTAGTCGTTGCTGCTGTTGCGAAAATGGACAGACGTGTCCTCTGTTTGTTGTGCATATTATGCAGCTGTGTTGCAAGTGTCACTTAGCGTCTTGCTTTCTGCTCTTAAAGTTTTAACAGCCTCTTGGCATTTTTGTGCTATTTCGTGTGGATTCAGGGGTGTCAGGGTTGCTGGGTAGAGCCCAGATTACCCAGTTGGAATTTCCGGTAATATACACCTAAAATTGTGGCCCCTACAATCATTGGGTAACTTGGACCCGACAAGTATTAGCTGTTTATCTGAAATTCCAGTAAAGTGAGGAATCCTGGATCTTTACTGGATCAAGTTGGTAGCCTCAGAACTGTGTGCCTCCTTTATTGTTTTTACCTTCTTCCGGTTGTTTTGATTTTTTTTCCATGCCTCCTTCCTCTGCTCTTTTATATTCATAAGTCTTGCAACTCTTGACGCAGGAGTCCCAGAGAATCCACACCTTCCTGAAAGTTAACAGTCTTGGCCCTGCCTCAGAGTTTTGATTCTTGGAATGATGGAAGTGCTTTAGTTCACAATGATAGAAAAGTAGAGTAAAATATAAAATTAAGGGCCAGAGAGACAGTACAGTGGGTGGGCTGCTTGCCTTGTATGCGGCGGACCTGGGTTCGACCCCTGGCATCCCATATGGTACCCCAGCACTGCCAGGAGTGATTCATGAGCCATAGTGCCATCAGTAACTGCTGTGCATCGCAGGGTGTGGCCCAAAACATAAAAATCTCAGGCCTCTGTCTGTGTCTCACAGTTATTAATTGGTGACCTCCTTCTCCAACTCTTATTTAAAAATACCATCTATTTAATTCTGTACTTTAGAAAGGAGAGTCACGGACCATGTTCACATAGTAACAGGAGCAAATGGAAATGTTAGCTGTTATTTCCAGAGGTTCACTAGTTAAGTATTTTTTTTTTTTGAGCTCTTTGGAAATTCTTCATAGGGGCCAGTATGCTGGTGCATGGAAGGTCCAGGGTGCAGCACAGGTCTGGGAGTTTGGTGCTCTGACTTGGAGCTCTGGTGCTTGCGCCCGACTGGGCTACAGATCCTGGGGCTTTAACTCAGGGCTTTGTAACTCACATATATCAAGCTCGTGCACCAACTCTTCAAGCCATTTTGAAGTGTTTTAATCTAAAATTGTTTTCAATGGTAATGCTATTTGGAAAGAACTTTAAAGTCTATCGCTAAGTGTCTCCTTACAAATTGATTTCAGTCACTTTGTATTTCTCCAGTAAAAAACACGTGCTGGCCAATTGATTTTAGTCAGAGAATGAGCAGGTCAGCGTGTTCACAGACCAGTGATGCTAACTATGACTGCATTTGCACAGAATATTCTGACCTGGCTATGCTTTCTCCAAAGAGGCCCTTCTTACATGGGCCAGAGAGAGAATACAGTGAATGGGTAAGGTGCTTGCCTTGTATGCAGCCAACCCAAGTTCAATCCCCAGCATCCCATATGGTTCCCTGAGCCCGCCAGGAATGCAGGAATAACCCCTAGGCTGGGTGTGGTCTAGAAAGACAAAAAAGAAAAGGCCCTTTCAAGCTATTCCTTTTTTCTAAGTTTAGAAAACGAGGTATTTGGAATGAAAATATAAAAGGCTTAATGCTAACTATGCTCTCGGTTCATGAAATCTTCACTTAAAATTCTTTATCTTGTATAAAGTACTCTCATTTAATCAAAATATTAGTTTGAAGGTTATTTCTCTTGCATCTCCCAGGCCAAAAGTTAGAGACTTTTCTCTAACCTTGATATTAGGTTGTGGAAATCTTTTTGGGTTATCAAATGATGATAACAGAGATGGAAATAGGAGGATCTTAGAATCAGACCAACCTAAAATGAGTAAAGTGCATTACTTCTGGCCTGCGACTTTACCTTACTAACAATGCTCTGAAAATGAGAGACACTATCAGGTCATGAAGTTATCCTGAGTCCGCTATTTTTAAATCCATGTATACCCAAAAAGACTGTTAGTCATGCGTCTTCTTTCCTGTTTTTGTATTGACGGTATCTTCTCTAATACTTACCATCTGGAATAAGAAATGAAGACTCAACTCAGGACAGAGTTCAAAACCCAAGTATCCAAATATTTGTACTATTGTACATTGAAAATGGAATCTGTGTGATGTGTTTACAAAATGATCACAAATCCACTGAACTATATTGCCTTAAGGAGATGTTGCGGGGGCTGGAGCAATAGCACAGTGGGTCGGACGTTTGCCTTGCACGCGGCCGACCCGGGTTCAATTCCCAGCATTCCATATGGTCCCCTGAGCACTGCCAGGAGTGATTCCTGAGTGCAAAGCCAGGAGTAACCCCTGAGCTTCACCAGGTGTGACCCAAAAAGCAAAAAAAGAAAGAAAAAAAAGGAGATGCTGCTCATTCATAGATCCCCATGTATCCACAGCTGTCAAGTGCTACTTCAAAAGGGTTAGAATCATGTGTGCCATTTTTTTTCTTTTGGTTTTGGGCCACACCAGCTGTGCTCAGGGCTTACTCCTGGCTCTCCAATCAGAGATCATTCTTGCAGGCGTCAGGGACCATATGTGGTGGGTGCCAGGGATCACACCTCAGTCTCCATGTGCAAGGCAAGCGCCCTCCCCTGCACTAACTCGGAAGCCTCAGAGTATTCCTTACTGTGGCATTGGACAATCTCTCAGTGGTGTTTTGACAGATGTCATACAGTACCTCAGGCTCCAGCTCAAAAATTTGGAAACACAGCTGCACCCCCTGTGGACAAGTGATTGGCTGTTCTCATGCTGGGCCGCGTCAGGGCCTCGCGTGGACACGGGCGTCCTGGAGTCTGGGGCTGGGCCGTTAGTCGCTGAGACGGGCACGCGCACCTGCGTCCGGGGCTGAGACGGGCACGCGCAGCTCCGTCGGGGGCTGAGACGGGCACGCGCACCTGCATCTGGAACTGAGACGGGCACGCGCACCTGAGTCAGGGGCCGAGACGGGCACACGCGGCTGCACCCGGGACTGGGACGGGCACACGGGGACGCGCGGCTGCGTCCTGGGCTGGGACGGGCACACGCAAGCTCCGTCACGGGCTGGGACGGGCACGCGCGCCTGCATCTGGAACTGAGACGGGCACGCGCACCGGAGTCGGGGGCTGAGACGGGCACGCGAGGGCTGAGTCGGGCACGCGCGGCTGCGCCCAGGACTGGGACGGGCACATGCAGCTCCGTCAGGGGCTCAGACGGGCACGCGCAGCTGCATTCGAGGCCGAGATGGGCACGCGCAACTCCATCGGGGGCTGAGACGGGCACGCGCAGCTGCGTCCGGGGGGCTGAGACGGTCACGCGCAGCTCCTTCGAGGGCTGGGACAGGCACTGGGACGGGCACGCGCAGCTCCGTCAGGGGCTGAGACGGGCACGCGCAGCTGCATTCGAGGCCGAGATGGGCACGCGCAACTCCATCGGGGGCTGAGACGGGCACGCGCAGCTGTGTCCGGGGGCTGAGACTGGCACGCGCAGCTCCTTCGAGGGCTGGGACGGGCACTGGGACGGGCACGCGCAGCTCCTTCGAGGGCTGGGACAGGCACTGGGACGGGCACGCGCAGCTCCGTCAGGGGCTGAGACGGGCACGAGCAGCTGCATTCGAGGCCGAGATGGGCACGCGCAACTCCATCGGGGGCTGAGACGGGCACACGCAGCTGCGTCCGGGGGCTGAGACGGGCACGCGCAGCTGCATTCGAGGCCGAGATGGGCACGCGCAACTCCATCGGGGGCTGAGACGGGCACGCGCAGCTCCTTCGAGGGCTGGGACAGGCACTGGGACGGGCACGCGCAGCTCCGTCAGGGGCTGAGACGAGCACGCGCAGCTGCATTCGAGGCCGAGATGGGCACGCACACTCCATCGGGGGCTGAGACGGGCACGCGCAGCTGCATTCGAGGCCGAGATGGGCACGCACACTCCATCGGGGGCTGAGACGGGCACGCGCAGCTGCATTCGAGGCCGAGATGGGCACGCGCAACTCCATCGGGGGCTGAGACGGGCACACGCAGCTGTGTCCGGGGGCTGAGACGGGCACGCGCAGCTGCATTCGAGGCCGAGATGGGCACGCGCAACTCCATCGGGGGCTGAGACGGGCACGCGCAGCTGTGTCCGGGGGCTGAGACGGGCACGCGCAGCTCCTTTGAGGGCTGGGACGGGCGTCTCGTGACGTGGAAGCCCGGAAGCACGTGCTGCTGCGTCTCCCACACGCGGGCTGTGTCGTCGTTCACACCCCACGTTTGAGGGGCAACACAGTGCAGTGAGGGGACAAGCCGTGACCACGAGGCGCCGGCCTGGGCGACGGGGCCCACCTTGACAGAAATCCTGTGGGAACAGCTGGGGCATCCGGGTGCCCGGGCTTGGTGGCTGGACAGCGTCCCCCGTGGGACCGAGGCCGACCCAGACCCACCCGCCTGCTAGGGCACGGCTCTGGGTCTCCGACCGCAGACAAGGACCACACAGGAATGCAATCAGCAAGCGGGCAGTTTCTTGAGCTGGCGAGCCAGGGTCGTGCACACGCACACAACAACACCCAGGTCCTGGGTGAGAGGCCAGACCCCGGCCCAAGGTACAGGGGTTACTTATATAGGCCCAAGTTGGCCGTTACAGCAGATTTGAAGGTCACAATTTAAGTAGGTGCCCGCCCCGAGCTTCACACACTATCCGGGTCCGAGGGCTGAGCCCGGACCCGTGACAGCATCTGTTTCATGGCTCAGGGGCTCAAACATTCCTCCCGAACAAGCAGATATTAGAGACCTGAGTGGAAACTTTACTATCTTCATTGTCCTTGGCCAGGTCTGAGGCTGTCCTGTCCTAACAGGCCGTGGACAGTCCCCAGGGCCAGTAACCCTCAGTGGACGGCCCTCAGGGCCCCTAACCCTTGCTCTGTTGCTGTTCCCTTCCCTCCCGGAGACCCCGACGAATTCGAGCGCATCTACGAGCCCCTGGATGTGAAGAGCAAGAAGATCCACGTGGTGGACAGCGGCCTCACCTTCAACCTGCCCTACCCACTGATCCTGCGGCCACAGCGGGGCGTAGACCTCATCATCTCCTTCGACTTCTCGGCCCGGCCCAGTGACTCCAGTCCGCCCTTCAAGGTGAGTGCGGACCCCCCTCCCCTGGCCCTGGAGTGCACGGTGCTCCCTGCACCCCCTGCATGGGTCATCCCACAGCTCCTCAGGCCATATTGAGCCCTCATCCTGATGCCACCCGGGCCGGGAGGGAGGTCGGGGACCATGCAGGTCCTGAAACCTGGTCCGGCGAGGAGAATGACCACAGACCTCAAAGCCACAAGAGCGAAGGATGGAACCCAGGAGTGTGGCAACCAGCCGAAGGCATTGAGCAACAAGGAAGCCGTAATTCTTGGTCAGATTTCTGTGAAGAATCCTTATCATTGAATAGGCGTGGAGAGAATTTCCTCTCTTTGATAGTGTGCAGAATTCACAGGCACTCTGCAGTTCTTGTTGTTAGCAACCTCTTCAAGAAGAGGTTACTATAAATAATTTTTTTTTAAAAAAAGTGAGAAATTTGGGGCTGGAGTGATAGCACAGCGGGTAGGGTGTTTGCCTTGCACGCAACCAATCCAACATCCCATATGGTCCCCTGAGCACCGCCAGGAGTAATTCCTGAATGCAGAGCCAGGAGTAACCCTTGAACATCGCTGGGCGTGACCCAAAAAGCAAAAAAAAAAAAAAAAAAAGGGAGAAATTCATGTTGTCTCCATGACTGTGCAATTGGGCAAGGGCATCATCTGTAGGGTTGTTGTGAGGGCAAAAGTCAGACTGCAGGCATTAAAGGAACAAGCAGTGATGAGAAATTGAAGACAGGTCCTGGAGTGGTGGTACAGCAGAAGTGCATTTGCCTTGCCCGTGGCCAACCCAGGTTCAATCCCCAGCATCCCATATGGTTCCCCAGGCACCGCTAGGAGTAAATCCTGAGGGCAGAGCTAGGAGGAACCTCTGAGCATTGCCGGGTATGACCCCCAAAATCCAAAAAATGAAAGATTGGCCAGAGGGATAGTATAACAGGCAGGGCGTTTGCCTTGTACGTGGCCTACCTGTGTTCGATTTCCCCAGCATGCCAGCGTCCGAATCTCCTAGCACCACTGGGAGTGATTACTGAGCACAGAGATAGTACAGCAGGTAGGGCATTTGCTTGCATGTGGCTGAGTGAGGCGTGATCCCTGGCACCGTATGTGGTGCTCTAAACCCTGTCAGGAGTGGTTCCTGAGCAGAGCCAGGAGTAAGCCCTGAGCACCACCGAGGGTGGCTCAAAAAGATTAGGGGGGCAAAAAAATGCCAGTTCAAAGATGCCAGGGAGGAAAGAGATGGGTTTATTCTGCAGGGGACAGGATGCTTGGAGTGTGTGGAGGCTTGGGCAGATTTACTCCCACTGAGGAAGAGTCATAGGGCTGGAGCGATATCACAGCGGTAGGGCGCTTGCCTTACGAGCGGCCAACATGGCCGACCCAAGTTCGATTCCTCCATCCCTCTCAGAGAGCCCGGCAAGCTACCGAGAGTATCTCGCCCGCACGGCAGAGCCTGGCAAGCTTCCCGTGACGTATTTGATATGCCAAACACAGTAACAACAAGTCTCACGATGGAGACGTTACTGGCCCCGCTCGAGCAAATTGATGAACAACGGGAGGACCGTGGAACAACGGGAGGACCGTGATACACCGTGAGGAAGAGTCATCCCGAAGGTATTACTGAACTGTGGAGAGATGACAGGTGTGATGGAGTCAAATCCCTAGGAAGCCATAGGCATGAGGCAGAAGACACATAAATGTACAGGTGGAGTGGTGGGATCCTCAGCTCTACAAAAAGCTGAAAGCCTCCCATTTGCACCGACATGTAACTTGAGGGTATTCTGCCAGGTGAAATAAGTCAGATGAGAGAGAGACACACACACACACCATGTGATTTCACACACATTTGGTACATAGAGAAATAAAACGAATGAGTAAAAACTGAACTTTTAGACTCTTAGATCAGCAGCCGTGGGCAAGGGGCAAAATTGAGCAGAAGGATCAAATTGATGATGAACCATTGAATAGGTAACCACTAACTTAGCCTTATAATGGGCTGGAGCAATAGCACAGCGGGGTAGGGCGTTTGCCTTGCACGCAGCCAACGTGGCCAACCCGAGTTCGATTCCTCTGCCCCTCTTGGAGAGCCTGGCAAACTACCGAGTGTATCTCGCCCACATGGCAAAGCCTGGAAAGCTCCCCGTGATGTATTCAAGATGCCAAACACAGTAACAAGTCTCACAGTGTTACTGGGCCCGCTCTAGCAAATCGATGAACAACGGGACGACAGTGACAGTGACAGTCTTAAAATTCTGAAGTTTATCTCTCTTCCATTTATGCATTCATGTATAAAAATATGATTCTTGGTCTCAAATGTTATCACTTAGGGGAGAAATACTTTTATTCACCAGAACCACTTGAAAGAAATTTAGAAACTTTATATTAGTTCGAGCGCTCGAGCGGGCCCAGTACCGTCTCCATTGGAGACTTTGTTGTTACTGTGTCTGGCATATCGAATACTCTCGGTAGCTTGCCGGGCTTCATTTGGTTTTATGTAAGTGTATTATATTAAAGAGATTTGGTGCGCCCTGGAATGGACTGACATAAGCTTCCAGAGTGAAATTGATGCAGAGCAGACCATGAGCACATGAGGAACCATGATTAGACGGGATGCGCAGTAGGACCCCATGGGGGGCTGGAAGGAAAAATTAAGATTGGATGATTGGAAATAGATCATCAGTGGGGCTGTTTTCAGCACACAAATGACTTCATGGAATTAGAATTTTAGGATCATTAACTTGACAGTGTGGACTGGAGCGATAGCACAGCGGTAGGGCGTTTGCCTTGCACGCAGGCAATATGGCCGACCCGAGTTCGATTCCTCTGCCCCTCTCAGAGAACCTGGCAAGCTACCGAGAGTATCCCGCCCACACGGCAGAGCTTGGCAAGTTCCCCGTGGCATATTTAATATGCCTAACACAGTAACAACAAAGTCTCCAATGGAGACGTTACTGGGCCCGCTCGAGCAAATCAATGAACAATGGGAGGACCGTGGACCGTGAACTTGACAGTGGGAAATAGGGTGAGTTGGAGAATTGCCAACCAAAAAGAGGAAAGCCTAGAGAAATTTGCTATGATGAGAACATAGGATAGTGAGGGCTGCCCAGGGCCAGGGGTAGATTTGTTACCCTTGAACAGTGTCAGTGGGTGACTCAAAGGTTAGCATCACACTGGCAGAAACTTGTTCATTTACCTCTGGCAGTATAAATCATCAAGGCCATTCTTTCAGAGAGGGGTCAGAGCCAAGCCCCTCACAAGCTGGAGCTTGAACAGTCTAGAAAATTCCAAAAAGGATTTTGATCGTTTGTTAGAGTTTTTAAATGCACATTGGTTTATTGTTTCATTTTTTAAAAATTAAGAATAGAAGAATATATAAACGTACTGTTTCAGCTCGTTGTACACAAAATGTGGAGATTTTTAATACACCTCAAGTGTTTCTGTTCTTAGACCGAAGCTGTCAGTGTGTCGGCATTTCCATTTAGTCTCTCTTCACTGTGTGTGTGTGTATTAGTGTACCCTGAGGTGATGTTGTTTTGCATTGCTTCCCCCCATTTTGTGTGTGTGTGTGTGTGTGTGTGTGTGTGTGTGTGTGTGTGTGTGTGTGTTAGGTGTTAGGGGGACATACCTGATTCTGTGCTCAGAGCACCACTCCTGGTGATGCTCTGGGTCCATATCTGACACTGGGGATTGAAGCCAGATCAGCCTGCTCTGGGAGTGAACAGGCTGATGGCAGTGCTGGTGCCACTGGTCTGGGTTTGGGCTCCAAGCCACGTGCAAGGCAAGTATCTTTATGCCATCTGTCTGAGCTCTATTGTGTTTCTTTTTTAAAAAATGTGTTTTAGGGGCTGGAGTGATAGCACAGCGGGTAGGGTGTTTGCATTGCACGCGGCCCAGCTCGAGTTCGATTCCCAGCATCCATAGGGTCCACCGAGCACCGCCAGGAATAATTCCTGGGTGCATGAGCCAGGAGTGACCCCTGTGCATCGCTGGGTGTGACTCAAGAAAGCAAAAAAAATTTTGTTTTAGTTATTGTGGTTTAGAGTACTGTCAGTGATAAGGTTCCATGCGTGCTGTATTCCAGTACCACACCCTCCACTAGAGTGTTTTTTGTCCTCCAGTGTCAGGATTCCCACTCACACACACACTCCCCCTCAACCTTCCCCCCCCCCCCCCCCCCGCCACCCCAGTTCTTTCTACTGCAGCAAACTCAGTTCTGTAGAACAGTTCTGAGGTCATGTTGTGGAACCTTTGGCCGTTTGTTCTTTATTTCCTTTCTGTGTTTCTTTATATCCTACAGATGAGCAGGGTCATTCTGTGTCCGTCTCTCTACTCCCGACTCACTTCACTCAGCATGGTACCCTCCAGTCCATTCACTTAGTGGCAACATTGCATGATTTTGTCTTTTCTTAGAGCTGTATAGTATTTTATTATATATATATATATATATATATATATATATATGGTAAAGGTAAAGGTAAAGGCCCTCCCGTTGATCGTCGATTTGCTCGAGCGGGCCCAGTAATGTCTCCATTGGAGACTTTGTTGTTACTGTGTTTGGCAGATCGAATACTCTCGGTAGCTTGCCGGGCTCTCCGAGAGGGGCGGAGGAATTGAACTCGGGTCGGCCATGTTGGCCGCTTGTAAGGCGAACGCCCTACCGCTGTGCTATCACTCCAGCCCTATATATATGTATATGTATATATATATATATATATATATATATATATATATATCCCATAGTTTCTTTACCCACTCATTCCCCAAAATTGATAAGAAGGACCAGGGATTTGATGCGAGTTGTAGAGTACATGCCCAGCATGTGTGAGGCCCTGGGCTCGATTCCTGACACTGAATGCCCTGTACATGGGCACCATCAGGGTAGCCTGGTGGCTTACAAGCACTGAGCTCTTCAGGCCTGCGCTCCTCCCCATAAGAGTATTTAAACATAAAAATTGATTGCAGCCCCAAACACTTGCACAGTCATGGAGACAACATGAATTTCTCGCTTTTTTAAAAAAATTAGTCATAGGGCCTGGAGCTGTAGCACAGCGGATAGGGCATTTGCCTTGCACACAGCTGACCCGGGTTCAATTCCCAGCATTCCATATGGTCCCCTGAGCACCGCCAGGGGTTATTCCTGAGCGCAGAGCCAGGAGTAACCCCTGTCCATCGCCGGATGTGACCCCCAAAAAGCAAAAAATTTTAAAAAATATTTATAGTAACCTCTCAGTGAAGAGGTTGCTAACAACAAGAACTACAAAGTGCCATGTGAATTCTGCACAGTATCAAAGAGAGGAAATTCTCTCCACGCTTATTAAATGATAAGGCTTCTTAACAGAAATCTGACCAAGAATTAGACACAGGCACTGGAGCAACAGGAGAGAGAGCCAAGTTTTCTTTACACATGCTCACTCAACCCAGCTAATACCAAAAAGGGTTGCGTCCTGAGCGCATTTCCCTCGGTTATATCTGTGTGGTGAGATGCAGGATACACAGATTCTATGGAACAGGGTTCTCATCTAACATACACAATGGTTGCTGTTACACTGACGCTTCTGAGTTCCGTATAGATATTTCCTAATTGTTATGTGACCCCATCCTGTTCCTGCTCAGGCAGCCAGATCGATCTGGCCTTTTCGCTTTGTTTTGGTCATAGCTTTATGATTTATGGTCTATTCATCTTTGCCCAGTATGGTTCACTCAGAGGTCCTGCCTCTAGTTTCCCGTGTCAGTTTCTCATTTTTCTGCTACGAGTTCACCCAGATTCAGATACCATGAGGATGACCATGACACACAAAAAAAACCACAACCTCTGAATTGTAATTGATATTTATTGTTCCCTATATCAGTTGCTTTGGGCTGGAGCGATAGCACAGAGGTAGGGCGTTTTCCTTGCACACAGCCAGCCCGGCTGAGCTGGGTTTGATTCCTCCGCCCCTCTCGGAGAGCCCGGCAAGCTACTGAGAGTATCTCACCCACATGGCAGAGCCTGTCAGGCTACCGTGATGTATTCAATATGCCAAACACAGTAACAACAAGTCTCAAAAAAAAAATGCAGACATTACTGGGCCCATTCGAGCAAATCGATAAACAACGCGAAGACAGATATCAGTTGCTTCATTAAGGTTTTAATTTTTTTTATGCTGCATACTGCTTCCAAATCTGAAAATAGATTTGGAGTAATGAGAAATAGCATACAAAGGATTATATCTTGGGGCCAGTAAGATAAGAGTGGGATGGCACTTATCTTGCACTTACTGACCCAGATTCAATCCCTGACACCTCATATGGTCCCCTGAACACCCAGGAGTGATCCTTGAGTGCAGAGTCAGGAGTAAGCCATGAGCATCGCTGGGTGTGACCCAAACTGCACCTTCATTTCACCCCATAAGTAAAGAAAGCACATATCCTAGGTTTGTAGGAACCAAGAAAAGTTCTCATAGAAAAAAGAATTAAGGAGAAATATATTGTTAATATTTAAATGTATATGTATTACATCTATACATCTTTTTTTTTTTTTTGCTTTTTGGTTCACACCCGGTGATACACCGGGGTTCCTCCAGGCTCTGCCCTCAGGAATTACTGGCGATGCTCAGGGGACCATATGGGATGATGGGATGCTGGGAATCGAACCCAGGTCGGCCGCGTGCAAGGCAAACGCCCTGCCCGCTGTGCTATTGCTCCAGCCCCTCATCCATATATCTTTCACTCTAAGTTGTCATGATATTTCTTTATTAGATGGTTTTTCCTATCCTTCCAAGCTGGTTTGTTTGTTTGTTTATTTATTTATTTATTTATTTATTTTGCTGTTTGGGTCACACCCGGCAATGCTCAGGGGTTACTCTTGGCTCTGCACTCAGGAATTACTCCTGGCGGTGCTCAGGGGACCATATGGGATGCTGGGAATCGAACCCGGGTTGGCCGCGTGCCAGGCAAACGCCCTCCCTGCTGTGCTATCGCTCCAGCCCCTCAAGCTGTTTTAATAATGTGCAATGTGGTGACCATAGTTCACAACACTGTTTATATTTGAACGTTGCCAAGAGAAGAAAAACTAACCATGAGTGGTGATTGTAGTGATTATTCTACAGTATATGAAAATATCAAATCAGAAGTAGCACAGGGATTTCAGTGCTTGTCTTGCACACAGCCAACTCTGGTTCAGTTCCCAGCACCATATATGATCCCCTAAACACCTCCAGGCATGACCCCTGAGCACAGTCAGGAGTAAGTCCTGAACACTGCTGAGTATAACCCCTCAAAATAAAGCAACACACACACAAATCAAGTCATGATGCCATAATACATCTAAAACTAAGAAAAGGCTATTTCTCAATTATGACTCAAAAAAGAATCATATTTTGTGCCCAAAAATGAACTCGGAAACTTAGTGGTGGGTGTGATGTGGTAATATTACATCCTTGAGACATATACAATCTTGGAAACTTGTGTTTTTTTTTTTTAAATAAGATATGAGGAAATTGACAAAAAAGAAATTTAAGATGTCAGTAAAAACACTCCGGATAACATCAGTCTGTACTTTTGGCTGAGTTCTGTTTCAGTAGGGTATTTATTCTTTAAAGAATATTAATCAGATTAGTATTTCAAGATAAGTGATTTCACTTTTCACTATGCAGAAAAAGAAGAGCTCCCAAGAGGTGTCCCCCTCCACAGGAGTCCCAGTGAGGACTGTAGACCTGCATTGAGAGCTCATCTGTGGAAGTGGGACGTTTGGGAGTGGTCAGGAGGCCCACCTAGAGTGTTGTCACAGCACCAGTGGCCATGGTATGTGGCGTGTGTCTGTGCGTTTTCTTCCCACGTGTCTCACACCAGCTCCTCTGCTCACTATCTCCCTGCTTTCTCAGTCTGGACTGGAAAGGAGACATGAAAGAAGATGTGGTTTTTCCAGCCTGTCATCAGTAGTTTTCAATCTTTTCCACATCCGGATTGCAGAGGGAAAGAGAAAGTTTCCGTGGCTTCCTGAATCCACGTCACATCTCTGTGTAAAAATAGCCCGGCCTCGACCTAGGTGATTCCTTTCCCCGCTCCCCACAGTCCACACATGGTGGTCATCCCCTGAGTCATGTTTGTAAACATTAGAAAGGGCCTTCCTCATCCTTCTCACGCAGTTGGTTCACGGAGTGAACTTTCCTTTTAGTTTTTGGTGCTGAATAATCTTGAGTGAATAATTATGAACAGTGCTGCCAAGAACTAACTGAATACTTTGGCTGGCCAGAGAGGAAAAAGGAATGAGCGATCAAAGTCCTTTTACATGCCGAAGCAATTCATCACGTATATGTGGGATTTCCACTGAAATATTTAATGCTTGCTGGTTATGAGCAATATTGAATCTGTCTGCCTGAAATCTTTTTCTTTCATGCGTAAGTGAGAACAGATGTGTAAGCCTTTGTAAATGGTATTGAGAGAATCCAGTGAAAACGCAACACCAGAAATCTCCAACTGTAAGGTTTCAAGGAGAACTGTATTTTTATTTAAGTTTCATTTATTTATTTATTTTTGCTTTTTTGGGTCACACCTGGCGATGCTCAGGGATTACTCCTGGCTCTGCACTCAGGAATTACTCCTGGCAGTGCTCCTATGGAATGCTGGGAATCGAACCCAGGACCCACCTGCAAGGCAAGCGCTGTACTATCACTCTAGCCCTTTATCTACGTTTAAGATACAGTTTCGTTTCATTTTATTTGGAAGAGTTGGACCACACCCAACAGTGCTCAGGGCTACCCCTGGTTCAGGTATTGAATGGGGCCCACTTGAACGCAAGCCCCTTAATCCCTGTGCTATATCTCTGGTCCTAAGCTGCTGTATTTTAAAATATTGTTTTCTAAAATCTAAATGACAGAATGTTAAGTTTATTATTATTTAAGTTTATTACTAATGGGGGAGGGCCATACGCAGTGGTGCTCAAGGTTTACTCTTGGCTCTGCACTCAGGGATCACTCCTCTCAGGACTTGGAGGACCATATGGGTTTCTAGGAATTGAAACCAGGTCAGCCACACGCAAGGGCATGTGCCCTACTCATTAACTCATTATACTAGTGCTCTGCCCCCACAGATTTTTAAAATATACATTATTTTTTCATTTTTAAAAAATTAATTTTTAATAGAATCATCATGATACACAGTTACAAAGTTGTTCAGTCATGCAGTGTTCCAACACCTGTCCCTTCACCAGTGCACATTTTTATTTTCCACCACCAACATCCCCAGTTTCCCTCCCGTCCTACTCACATCTCTATGGCAGGCTCTCTCTCTCTCTCTCACTCTCTCTCTCTCTCTCTCTGCATTATGGTTTGCAGTACAGATACTGAAAGGTTTTAATGCATATCCCACATTATCTCATTTTTATGTTTACTTCGTTGGTAGGGAAGATAGTGCCCCCTCCCCCCACTGATCTATCATTGATTTACAATCATATGGTATTTCAGGGGTTTAAATTCACACTTCTCGGGGGCTGGAGCGATAGCACAGCGGGTAGGGTGTTTGCCTTGTATGTGGCTGACCTGGGTTCGATTCCCAGCATCCCATAGGGTCCCCTGAGCACCGCCAGGAGTGATTCCTGAGTGCAGAGCCAGGAGTCAGCCCTGAGCATTGCTGAGTGTGACCCAAAAAGCAAAATAAATAAGTAAATTTACACTTCTCCATGTGTGTAATTGTCACTACCTTCACCCCCAAAGTTCTGGTGCCCTCCACCAGCAAGAAGACCCCAGCCTCATCCTTTCCTTTCCCTTCACTGTCCTTCCGCTCACCACCATAGTTCTCTCCCAGCTGAGGAATAAGTTTCGTTGTGTTGGGCTGGTTCCTTGCTGTAGTGATTGTTGTTCCACATATGAGTGAAACCATCTCCATTTTTCATTTCCTTATTCACAGAGCACAATCCCTTCGTGCTACGCACATTGGTCCCTAGGATGGTAGAGTAGCATGTGGCCAGTCATAGCTTGTCACTCCATGAGCCAGTCGTCTAAGTCTCCATGGCCTCTGAGTTGTAGAAACAGGCTCCATGGAGATGAGGTGGAATTGGGGCCTGTTGTTTCAGGCAGAGAGTACTGCCTGGACCACACTGGTGTGTGAGTGTGGTAACTTAGAGACTTCAGGGCTGTTGGGACAATTACTGCAGAGAAGAGTTGTCCAGCGCACTGTGAGCACCCAGAAATAGAGCAAAAGAAGAGCCAGATACTTTTACATTTATAAAATGTCTGAATATTGAATTATTTAATAATATCACGATCATCCTGTTGTTCGTCGATTTCCTCAAGCAGGCACCAGTAATGTCTCCTTTCTAGCCCTGAGATTTTAAAAGAGCCATTTCAATGCTCTTTCAGGATTAGGAGAATGAGACCCACCATTGTTACTGGTATTTGGCATATTGAGTACGACACGGAAAGTTTGCCAGACTCTGCCGTGCGGAGTCATAATGTATTAAAGTAAATTATTAATATATTGCCTAAATACTTAATTAGCTTTATGGAGTAGATACAGGTTTTTAAAAAAGTACAATAGCCTCACTCCACTTGGTTATCTCCAGTAGCTTATAAGGGTCCCAAACTTATTATATATAACACATATAGGCTTACACTTTTTTTTTTTAACTAGCAACTCCATTGACCAAATTTTGCTTTATTTTTTTTTTTTTAAGTCCAGCTGTGCTCAGGACTTGTGAATCACTCTTGGTAGGGCTCAGGAGATCATATGTGGTGCCAGGGATTTGAACCTGTGTCAGCTCTGTGCAAGGCCCTCCCCATGGTTCTATGACTGCAGCCCCTCAGTTGACCTCACTTTCCTCAGCTCAGTTCATCAGTCATTTTTCAGATGTCTCCTACAAAGGCTCTGAGCCAAGAATGGGCTTGCTGTAATGAGTGTGTTGAGGGGCGTTCAGATTGCCTTTCACACATTTTGAAGATTGTCCATCAGGATTCCTGTTGGGTTTTTTTTTCTCCAAGGCGTGTGTGTGTGTGTCTGTGTGTGTGCGTGCACACACCCAGCTGTGTTCAGGGCTCGCTCTTGGAGTACTGGGGGCCAGACCCGGTTGGCCACATGCAAGGCCAGCATCCTCCCCATTGTCCTATTGTTCCGTCTCCCTGGGTTGATGGTAGCAAGCACATGCTGTTGGCACATGGTCGGTTCCCGAGGCCTTCAGGAAGAAAGAAGACAAGCTCCCCAATGCGTCTTTCTCTCTCCCTCCCAGGAACTTCTCCTTGCAGAAAAGTGGGCTAAAATGAACAAGCTGCCCTTTCCGAAGATTGATCCTTATGTGTTTGATCGGGAAGGGCTGAAGGAGTGCTATGTCTTCAAACCCAAGAACGCGGATATGGACACAGACTGCCCCACCATCATCCACTTTGTTCTGGCCAACATCAACTTCAGGAAGTACAAAGCTCCAGGTAGGTGTGGGGTGGAAATCTGCAGAGAGCATGAGTCAGTGGGGTGGTTGTGTGTTTTGCAGTTTTGCCTGTCAGCTTTCGACGGGAGGCCTCATTTGCAACAAGCATGCAGAAAGTTCTTTAGGGACTGTGCACATGGTGGCTGAGCAGGAGAGCCGACGTTCCTGCAGGGTGGGCCTACATTCCCTACTTGGCAGTACAAGTGAAATTAAGATACTTCTTTCGTTTTTGGTCCACACACACAGCAGTGCTCGGGGCTTATTCCTGGCTCTGTGCTCAGGGATCACTTCTGGTTGGCTTGGGGGACCATATGGGGTACTGGGGACCAACTCGGGTTAGGCATGTGCAAGTCAAACACCCCACTCACTACTCTCTTTGGCCCCTGAAAGTATTTTAAATTATTTTCAGCGTTTTTCATCATTGACTATAATCTTAGGGTTAACTGGGAATTTCCACTGACCATAAGATTAATAAAATCCAACAGAAGCACATGAATAGTCTTTTTTTTTTTTTTTTGGTTACACCCGGTGATGCACAGGACTTACTCCTGGCTTTGCACTCAGGAATTACTCTTGGCGGCAGTGTTCGGGCGCCCATATGGGATGCTGGGAATTGAACCTGGGTCGGCCGCGTGCAAGACAAACACCCTCCCCGCTGTACGATCGCTCCGGCCCCATGACTAGTCTTTTTAAGTTGCCATGTTTAGCCTACAACTATGGCTTATGGCATAGTCATTATGCCTCACCATATCTGAGAGTCTGTGGCTACCTATGTTCTGGCAGAAGCAGATGCCCCACATAGACCAGACCCACTGCGTCCTTCTCGGGGAAAAAAAAATTACTCAGCATTCCCCTGGAAATCTACCTTTAAATGAAACAATAACTGGGTTCCAGCTACATAGGACTCCAAATGCCACCAGTTATGTTTTCCCTTGGGTGACGCATGACTCCTTTCACCTCCCCTGGCTATCAACCATCATTCTCAGCTGTCTAGAATCCAAACAGGAAACAATAGCTCTCCCCACCGTGCAGTCATACTGCAGGCTGCTACTGCTGCCCTCCCGGATTGTTCTGGTGTCCGTTGTTGTCCACTCGGTGCAACATTGACCTGGAGCTGGACAGGCAACCTGCTGATAGGCCTAAAAGCCTAAAAAAAATATTTTAGCACCGAAAGATGTAGGTGAGAAAGGAAAAGCTAGCGCTGGAAGGTTTGAGAGGGTGTGCCGACGAAGAAAAGTTTGTACTTTGTTCTCGACAGCTGAGAATGATGGTTGGTAGCCAGGGGAAGTGATGGGAGTCACACGTCACCCAAGGGAAGGCGTAACGGTTGGCATTTGGAGTCCCATGTAGCTGGAACCTAGAAAACATTCTGACACTTACTTGCCTGGAGGCCAGCTCAGTGGGATGCCGGGGGCACCAAGGCAAGTAGGGAGTATTTGGTAAGGTTTCCCAGAGTCCGAGAAGAGGGAGGGGGGGTTGTCCTAGTCAACACCCGGAAATGAGGACATGGAGCAGAACTTCCGGCCCAGAGTTCTGCTTTTCCCTGCACCCCACCACAAGAATCTCTCAGCAGCTTTCTAGAGTTTGGGGTCACAGGCACGAAGCACAGGACCTTCCGCGCAGGAGCAAAGAGCCAGAGAACAACCCTGGGCGCAGAGGGAGACGACTGGCAGTGGGAACCAGGGGAGGGGTGAAAGGTGGGCACTGTAGGGTCCACGAATACACAGGCCCAGTTGGCCAGTGGTTGATCCCCTGCACTGGAGAGAAACTTGGTGCTTTTCCAATCAACCCCATCTGAGACTTTTGGTACATAGGTGTTCCCAGAGAAACCAAGGAAGAGAAGGAAATAGCAGATTTTGATATTTTTGATGACCCAGAATCGCCCTTTTCCACCTTCAACTTCCAATATCCGAACCAGGCTTTCAAGAGGCTACATGATCTGATGCATTTCAACACCCTCAACAACATCGACGTGAGTATTTCCTGTGGTCATCAACCACATCCGCCGCTTTCCCGTTGCGAGACAGGGGCGTACGCCGGTTGAACATGTTGGCACTGGCGTGACCCTCTGGTGGCTCTGAGTTGCAGAGCCCATATGCAATCCTTCTGTTTGATATAGATTGGTTAGCCTTTAGCCTCTTTAAGCATCTAGAGTATTCACTGTACGGTAAATTGAAAGAAGAAGAGTAATTAAAAGGGTTTCTACAAGAGCGGGGGTGTAAGAAGTATCGTTAAGCAGAAAAAAAAAGAGAATCTCACTTTCTGCTCTCCCACGCCTACTTCACGTGGGCCCTGCTCCGTGGCTTGCTTTAGAAACCAGCAATGAGTCACCTCTCCTGTGTCGACCATTCCTGTCATTGCGATTGCCGGCCAGTCTGCGCTGAAATTCGGAGACCTCTTCACCTTGAAGTTAGGAACTCCTCTGGGTACTCGGCTACCCATCACTTTCTCACAGAGTTCTGTTGCTTGTGAAGACAAGTTCATCAGCCAAGCTGGGTTTGCACATTGGGAAAAGAGTTGAGAAGGAAAGAAAGAGATGGAGGGGGAGCGGCTTGTCTCTGGCGCCACAGAGCACAGCTGGGCAGAGGGTTCTCTCCTACTTTCTTACCAGACTTTATTTGGAAATTCTATATGGCAGTTCAAGGTGAAAGGGGACTTCTTAAATGTTTCACTCACAGTCCTTTTTAATCTAATAAAGTTTTATATAGCCCCAGTTAGAGAGGGACATAAAATTGGTATACAGATCAGTTACTGATAATGAACCATAAATAATTTTATTTTAAAGCAAATTTTCAGAGTTGCATGATCTACATGGGGTGTGACCCACCGTTTCAGAAGCCAGGGTTTAAAACGTGCTTCTTGGGCTGGAGCAATAGGACAGCTGGTAGGGCCATTTGCCTTGCACACGGCTGACCTGGGTTCAATCCCCAGCATCCCATATATGGGCCCCCAAGCACTGCCAGGAGTAATTCCTGAGCGCAGAGCCAGGATTAACCCCTGAGCATCATCACTGGGTGTGACCCAAAAGGCAAATAAATAAATAAATAAATAAAGCATGCTTCTTAGCAAAGTTTATAGCCTATATCAGTTCATGAATATATGTATTCCTTTTCTTTTCCAAGCAAACACTGTCACTGTCACTGTCCTCCCATTGTTCATCGATTTGCTCGAGCGGGCCCAGTAACGTCTCCATTTTGAGACTTGTTGTTACTGTGTTTGGCAAAGTAACGTCACGGGTAGCTTGCCAGGCTTTGCCGAGCAAAGGGCATTTGCTTTTCCAAGCAAAGGGCATTTAAAATCCACATGTTGGGTGTTTCCTTGGTGATGGTAAAAATGCAAAGATTATTAAGAGACAAATAGTATTTTGATTTATGATTTATAGGGACAAAGTCTCAGAACAGATTTGTGTTTTAAGTTATCCCAGGCTGATAAAAAAGGAGCAACCTAAGTGATAATACCTATGTGAAGCCAATAAACCCAAAAGTATGTGTTCTGTGAGCTAAAAGGCATTCAACAAAACCAGTTGTTCCTAAATGAAAAGAAAAATAGATTTAGGCTATTTGGTTAAACATTTCAGTCAGTCACGGTCCTCCCGTTGTTCATCGATTTGCTCAAGTGGGCCCAGTAACATCTCCATTGGAGACTTTGTTGTTACTGTGTCTGGCATATCGAATACGTCACGGGGAGCTTGCCAGGCTCTGCCGTGCGGGCGAGATACTCTCGGGAGCTTGCCGGGCTCTCCAAGAGGGGCGGAGGAATCGAACTCGGGTCGGCCATGTTGGCTGCGTGCAAGGCCCTACCCACTGTGCTATCGCTCCAGCTCAGTTAACATTTAGGCTATTTAAAAAAATAAATCTCCAATAACACTTGGAAACTAGAAGGACACACATAGACGCCTCTGTAAGTTTCTTTTGACCGTGTATATAATATGTTGACTACAGTCAATGAATGCGTATATAACAAGCAGTAGCACTTCTGATTGCCTTCAGTCCTGGTTAATCTGACACATTCTAAGCTACTTGCTCTAAAGAATGCAGTATCATTCTCGTTGACATACTTTACATTCCTCACAGTAGATTGAGCTAGAGCCTGAACAGAAATACCCAGTTGCAGAATAGCTCTCCTGTCGTACCACCCATCAGCTGCTCTTTTTCCCCGACCCCTTCACCATGCAGGTTTTCATTCTAAGAACACTTGTGGGCACTGCCTGTGGCGCTTGGGCCAGGGTCCACTTCCAGGCCAGATCCCAGAGGGTCACTGTGGGGCTCTGAATCAGCTGTAAAGGGAAGAGTTTGGAGCCCCGACTGCCTGTTTGCCCCTGTCACCAGGAGATGCGTGATCAGGCCCCTGGGTAGAAGCCGAGCTCTCGGCAGTGCCAAGACAAGCCTGGAGGGCAGCAGCTGCCAGGGACGTAAGCCAAGGTCCCATGAGTGAAGGTGGGCGTCCCTGGGGCTGTATGAACATTGAGACCGGGTGCTGTCGTTCTTGGTGGGGAAAAGGTGTCACGTGTGTGTGTGTGTGTGTGTGGTATGTATGTCTATGTGTCTGTGTCTCTGTGTGTCTCTGTGTGTATTGGCTGTGTCTACCGTATGTGTTAAGTTCTGTGTTACTCTGAGTGTGTCTGTTTCTGTTGTATGTCGCTGTTTTGGTTGTCTGTGTCTGCATGTTCTGTGTCTGAGTTTGTGTCTGTGCATCTTTGTGTGTGCGCATGCGTTTTCTCCCACAGGGAGCTTAGGTTTATTGAGATGCACCCCTCAAAGTGCTCCTGAGGCACACCCAGACTCCATCAGGCACTCCTGATACTCCTGATTCGATGTTGCTTTTTGTCTTTATGTCTTTTGCTTGGTTACTTTAGGCCAATATCCTTTTCGTTTGGACACAGGAAGACAGGTGGTGCTGTGCTTTTGTAATGTGGGAGTTAATTGATTCCAATAATATTTACTCCTGGGCATCCATCCTTTTTACTTGACTTAAGCCTCATTTGCCCTCTCTTCCTAACACACCCAAAAGGAGGGTCCTGGCAAAGGACTTGGACGGACTGAGAGCAAGCCTCAAGCTACCCTGGCACTGAAAAAGGGGACAGGCTAAGCTCCATAAGAAGTATAATTAAGTTAAGAGCACACTCATGGAACAAACTCTGTCATGACCCAAAAAGAAGTAACTGAATAAGGGCCCTGTTAGGCTTAGGAAAGGCTAACCTGGACCGAGGACTATAGTCCGGGATAGAAACCCTAACCCAAACCCTTGAAGCGAACTGCCTACAGGAAGAGCTACTCTTCATGCGCTGTTCATACAAAATGACTAGAAATATTAGTAAGACGTAGATTTAATTTTTTAAAATAGATTATTAGCTAAGGAAAGGAGAAAGCAGGACACCCATAGATGGAATCCCACCCCTCAGTGGTTCTCCTAGTAATCTAGAGTGCTGAACCCGCAGGTGATATTTTGTCCTTGAGTTAATCTAGAAGAACTTGTCTGAAGGGAAGGACTTTATATCTGTTTCTTGTTATGATAATGTTCAACCACACCTATGTGTACCCCGACCCTCCACCCTTCATGATTTCTTTTTTTTTCCCTTTGGCTTTTTGGGTCACACCCAGAGATGCTCAGGGGGCATTACTGCTGCCCTGCACTCAGGAATTACTCCTGGCGGTGCTTGGGGGATGGGATGGAATGCTGGGAATCGAACCCGGGTCGGCCACGTGCAAGGCAAATGCCCTCCCCGTCGTGCTATTGCTCCAGCTCCTTGATTTCTATATAACTAACAACTAGCACTGTAAGACAGAAAAAAAACCTGTTACTGATTACCAGCTAGCCTTTGGCCATGCTCCTTCATTTGTTGCTATCGGCTGACTGAGGTGGGGACGCCTGACTCTTGACCAGGTGGCTCTTGACCACAGAACGCACGCATCATGCACCCACAGTTTTTTGGTTTTTTTTTTCTTTTTTGGGTCATACCCGGCGATGCACGGGGTTCCTCCTGCCTCTGCACTCAGGAGTTACTCCTGGCCGTGCTCAGGGGACCATATGGGATGCTGGGAATCAAACCCGGGTCGGCCGCATGCAAGGCAGACGCCCTCCTCGCTGTGCTATCTCTCCAGCCCCGATGCACCCACAGTTTGAACTCACACTGGGCAATTGATATAGCTCTGGATTTAGCATCTTTTCTTTATATCACCGCAAATGGGCGTTTTCTGCAGTAACTTGAAAACGATGCTCATTTTCCTAATGCCATACTGCCACCTAGTGGTCACATCGCACCGTCTACTTGCATTTGCATTCTCCGGTTCCAAAGGTGAATAAGTGTTCATTTTCTTTTGTAATCATGGCCTGTTCACTAGAAACACCTGTCATGGTCCAGTCACAGTAGGCCCACTAGAGTACGGTATTTCTGCTGCTGATTATTTGCATGCTCGTGAACATCGGTCATCATCACTGCCTTCCCCATGGACTTCTATATCTTTTTTTGGGGGGGGTCACACCTGGGGATGCACAGGGATTACTCCTAGCTCTGCACTCAGGAATCACCCCTGGCGGTGCTCAGGGGACCATACGGGATGCTGGGAACCGAACCTGGGTTAGCCGCGTGCTATTGCTCCAGCCCCTTTCTGATTTCTTTCTTTTCTTTTTTCTTTTTTTTTTTTCTACTTCTATATTTTAAAAGCTCTTGGGCCAGGGAGATTAACTCCAGTGACTGGGCAGAGCTTTGCAGACAGGAAACCTGGGTTCAGTCCTCATGTACTGCTAGGAGCGACCCCTGGGTCTGGCCAGGTATGGCCCAGACACCGAAGTACGAAAGAAAACATTCTCTAAGTACTTGGAGTGTACTTGATTTTATCGTACATGAGTGTCTCTCTGGCCTCACTGGGTCAGTGTGGCCCAGACTGCCCTGACATTTGTGCCCAATGGCAGTAGTGACACAGAAACAGAAGATCCAAAGATGACTCAAGGCCCCAAGCAGGAAGTCTCTGGTCTGGACTGAGGAGCAGCCTCCTTGCAAGCCCGTGTCCTTCACTCCCAAGATCTGCTGTGTTTCTTCCCTGCACCCCCTTCTGGCCACTGTGACCCCAGCTGAAGGGCCAGTTCGTGTACAGGTCTGTGGGCTTGTGAACACCTCCATCACTTTGTCTTTCCTCTGGCCAGTCTCACAGTCTCTTTGGCCTATGGGCTTAAAAGGGTCTCAGGAGATGTGCTGATGCCTCACCCCAGATGCAGCAGCTGCTTCCCAAGACAGCCCCATCCCAGCCCCATGGGCATAGGGTCCCTCCTGGGCATGCCCTGTCTCCTCCCCACTGGCCTTGCAAGGCTGCCTGTGGACATGGGAGCCCCTCCATGCAGATATATGTGTGTGTGTGTGTGTGTGTGTGTGTGTGTGTGTGTGTATGTCTGTGTCTGTGTCTGTGCTGGGGGGAGGGAGGGCGCAGACCTGGCCTTCTCCAGGCGCAGGGATCCATACTCCTGACTGACTGCTGAGCTGGGAATTGGGAAGTTCCTCAGCACCATCCCTGCATCATCTGGCTCCCTGAGGTCCCCCACGTCTACTCCACATGAGGAGAACCCTAGAGTGAGTTCACTTCTTTCCACACCGTGCCTTCGTCCCCAGGAGGCACAGAACAGGGGTTGGTTACCAGGTGCCTGAATGTACTCCCAGTGGTGACAGCACTTTCCGGTGTATTCTCAGAGCCATCCTGGATGGGACCCCAGTGAGGGGAGCGCAGAGCCTTGGCTGTTGGGGGAGGTGCCCTCGGCTTCTGTGCCAGACCCTGAGCTCTCTGTGCACTGGGCTGCCCTCACTCTTGTGCTCACTGTCTGCAGGTGATCCGGACAGCCATCGCCGAGAGCATCGCCTACAGAAGGCAGAATCCTTCTCGCTATTCCGTGTCCCTCAGCAGCGTGGAGGCCAGACGCTTCTTTAACAAGGATTCTCTGAGCAAACCCTCCGCCTAGTTGGCACTGGGGCCCAGGGGGATGGCGCCAAATGCTTCACAACTGGATTTGAAAAGACAGCACTGACCCCAGTTCCCATCCAGTGCCCACCCAGCCCATGACTCACCACAGTCCACACCTCATACCCACCTTAGTATTCATCCTAGTACCCACCCCAGTACCCATACTAATACCCACACCTGTACTGGACCCAGTACCTGCCTCAGTACCCACACCAGTATTTACCCCATCATCTAGTACTTAACCCAGGACTTACCAGACTGACTGAAGCTCAGAGTTTCAACTTTCTGGCTGTGTGAAGAGAATTCCCTTCCCTGGCAAGCAGACAATGTTGATCACGTAAAAATACACTTTGCTGCATTTTCTGTCAGCACAGATTTCCTGAGGCAGAGGTCAGGGCCATACACTGTCTTTTTCCAGGACATTCCTTTATCAAGTATTTTATGCATCCTGTTTTTTTTTTTTTTTAAATATGTGGTTTCTTTGTAGACCAATGAACTGTTGCAGTCTGAGAAAGTAAGACTATATCGTGTGTGAATGATATTCACTGGCTGGACTTAGTCATGCTCTGAGACAACACTATTTTTTTTATTTACATGTGCACATAATACGTATATAAAGTAAAGAAATCTTTATGCGGCCAGCTTGAGAGAATTGGATTCTTGTTTCTTGTTTCATGAGATTTTGCACTTGTTGCCATAAGGGGCATCAGGGAACATGGCTCCCCCTTACACCCACCTCCGCTCCCACCCTTCGAGTTCTTTCTAGTTGCAGTAGTCAGCGGTTCACTAGATGGGGTTTCAGAGGGAAGAGCACCCACAGAGCACTTAGGGAGCTGCTGCAGCTAAGTGGGTGCTCAGGGAAGGGGAGAGACCCACTGACAAGGTCAGCTCCTCAGTGAGGGTCTGGCTCTGGGCAGAGCGGGTTTCCCCCTGACGAGAGGGTTACAGGACATTTGCAGATAAACCTGCAGCCAGGTGGTGCCTTCAAAGCAGGTCGCCTGCTTCTGGGGAGCGTGGAAAGACCAGGGGACGACAGCTGCCTTTCGAAAGGGGGCCAAGCTGCTCACCAGCGCTGTGACCTTCCTCCCTGGTCTGCAGTCACTGGGCTGAGTCCCGAGGGACCCCGCCGAGTCCAGAGGTGGTCCGGCTCCTGGGCAGCGGAAGATGTGCTTTGTCCTGCAGGGAGGGAAGGTCACAGCCTGGATCACAGCCTCGCTTCCTGTGGCGCCTGCGCGGCCTCCAAGTGAGCCCCAGGGCAAGGCGAGCACGTGCTTTGCACACAAGAGGCCTGGACTGGATCCGAGCACCACGTGGTCCCAGACCCCTTGGCCCAGCTGGCTGTGCCCCCCCCATCAAAAAAGCCTTCAAAGTTGTGTTTGAGGCGTAAGAACCTGACCACCCTAAAACAAAGAATCTCTCATGGCACACTGCTCAGACTTTAAGTTACTTTGTGGGGCCAGAGAGAGAGAGTACAGCAGGTGGGTATGATCTCCGGCATCCAAAATGGTTCCCGAGAACCAGCAGCAGTGGTCACTGAGCACAAAGCCAGGAGTAACCCCTGAGCACTGCACAGTATGGCTCCAAAACAAGAATGTGTTCACTTGATCCCTTGACATCCCGTTACTCATCGATTTGCTTGAGCGGGCGCCGGTAACATCTCCATTCATCCCTGTCGCGTGCTAGTGTAGCCCAATGGCGTCTGCTTGTTCTGGAAACATGAAGCGCCTCAAACCAGTTGTTCAGGGTCTTGACGAAGAAGTCTGACCGTCTCGTAGGTGGGCGGCCATGCGGTCTTTTGACGTCTCGTGGAATCCAGGTGGTAACGGCTCTAGTCCAGCCGTCGTCTCCAAATCTCATTATGCGTCCAGCCCATCTGATTTTCGATGCTTTGGCAAACGAGACAGTGTCCCTGATTCTTGACCGTCATCAGAAATTCAGAACTCTGGATTATTTATGTTACTTCAAAAAAGAGGTTAGAAGAAAACAAACATGGCTAGAGAGAGTACAGAAGGAAGGGCACTTACCTCACGTTGATGCCTCTGACCCAGGTTGACTCCCGGCACCCCATTTGGCCCCTCCAGCACTGCCAGAAGTGATGCATGAGTACCACTGGATGTGGCCCAACAACAGCAAAAATTAAGAAATGTGAACTATCGTCTGAGCCACCAGCAAGGTTCTGTCTCCCTGCTGAAGGGTCTTGTACAAAATTGAATCTGCGAGTCTCCCACGAAGGGAAGAGCGTGAATGGGGTCATCTTGTCATGTGCCTCTTGGGGTTGAGATGTCTCTGCAGCCTGATCGGTCAAGGATCCCCAGAAGCGTCATGGTGCGGGGTGGAACAGGACACATTCTCCAGCACCACAACCTACGGGAGCCCCTTGGCTCCTCCCCAAAGCACCAGCTATCTGCGGGGGTTCCTGCAGCTGCACGGAGAATGGTGCCAGCCCACTCCAGGGCTTTCCGGAGGCACCCAACCATCACCTTTACCCATGTATCACAGGACAGGAGCAGCAGTCCGGTGCTCAGGTGTCATCTTGAGGGAGGTGATGAGGGACACCTCAAGTCACACCCGAGAGTCTGCAGTAGGCTCTCTGCAAGGAGGGGTCCGCTTTGGGACCCCATCTGCCCCACCACCTGAAGTATGCATGCCCCCGGTACTATCTGCAGTGTGCCCCCATCCCCGTACTTTCTGCAGTGTGCATACCCGCCTCCATTCCCCCCCCCCCCCCCCCCCCACACACACACGATGTTCTTTCTGCATGTTTTTCCATGGTTCTGTTCCTTCGTCTCAGTTCCCTGGCCTGTTGGCCTCTGTCCCACCCTGGCTCCTGGCCGTGCACTGCTCAGGGCACATTCCCTGGAAAGAGCCCATTCCCACTGAGCCTCCTTTCAGCTTGTTACGAATTTCCAGTTAACTGTTAATTGACAATATCAATAATGTTATTAATACAGTCACAATCACGATCATCCTGTTGTTCGTCGATTGCCTCGAGCAGGAACCAGTAATAACGTCTCCTTCGTCCTAACCCTGAAATTTTAAAAAGTGCCATATTCAAGGCTCTTTTAGGGTTAGGAGAATGAGACCCATCATTGCTACTGGTATTTGGCATATTGGGTACGCCACGGGGAGTTTGCCAGACTCAGCCGTGTGGGCAAGTTGCATCCGGTAACTGGCCAGTTTGTCCAAAGTAAGAATGAGATAATGAGATGTCCGAGCAGGCTTGGAGAGCCCAGCCCTGGGACCCGCATGCCTTTGTTCCTCTGCCAGTACCTTCATGCGTGTGGAGAGTGGTCTCAGCATGGTTGTGGCTGGTTCTGGAGGTCACATTATTAATACAGTAATACAATAATAATACAACATAGTATGATAATGCAATGGTTATTTTATACATTATATACAGTATATACATTGTATGCATAAATATATACACATGCATATATTACATACATTCTACACATATACAATGTCACTGTCACTGTCCTCCAGTTGTTCTTTGATTTGCTTGAGCGGGCCCAGTAACATTGTGAGACTTGTTGTTACTGTGTTTGGCATATCGAATACGTCACGGGGAGCTTGCCGTGCGGGCGAGATACTCTCGGTAGCTTGCCGGGCTCTCAGAGAGGGGCGGAGGAATTGAACTCGGGTCGACCAGGTTGGCCGCATGCAAGGAAAATGCCCTCCCCGCTCTGCTATCGCTCCAACCCTATATACAATGTACATTGTATATTATATACAATAATACAACAATAATATAAGAATACAGAATTATTAATGCAATAATATTGTTAGTCTCAGTATTATAACCATATTAATAACAACATTGACTGCAGTTTCCTGGGTTCTGTTCTGGAAGGAGAGAAACACAGGTTTAGAATAAGAGAGCGAGGGTATTAAAAGTGACCCCTGGGGACCTTAGCATGACCTCCTTCAGCAGTTCCCACCCACAAGTGCTTCAGTGGTTCCCAGACTCCCACACTGTCTCCGTGTCCTCCCTGGAGACCCAAAGCCAAACAAATATGTGTATAAGATTCTCCATCCAGAGCAACTCAGACTGTCTGTGACTGAGTGTCACCAAGTATTATGCACAGGCTCAGGAGATGTGTTTCACTGGCAAATGGGAGACAAACCTGGTGTGAACACCCAGTAGGAAGGCCTTAGTCACTGAGACTGACGAGAACCGCAGATATAGTCTGTGGTTGTTGCTTTAATTAAATGCAAAATATTCTACACGTCAGATGTCATGTGACCTGGAAATGTGGAAGGTGTCACGGGTTAGAAGAAACTGTCCAAGCTGGTCAATTGCCCAGTAGGTGCCGAAAGTGCAGTTTTGAGAGTTCATGTGGGGTTTGGACAATCTGTGATGGTCCGTCTCTGCTTGTCCCCAACAAGGGTATGAAATCCCAGGAGGCAGAGGCCAGAGGGGACACGGCTTAGAGGTAGTACTGCTAGCCTGGATTCCTGGGCCCAGCCTGCGTCTCAAGCCCCGCCCCTGATTTATCTGTCCCAGATCTGGGGCTGAGGGTCACTCAGCTTCTCAGGGAGACCGTGGGTGGAGCAAGGTGTTTATTACAAAGCATCCAAGTGTCTCGTACACCTGGACAAGCAGTGTTGTGCGGCCATGCTAACTCCCATTTCCCTTTTCTCTCCTCGGCCTCCTGCTGGGACCACCCAGGGCCTACTTCCTGGACAGGTCAGTATTCTGTTCTTGTGTCTGCTATACTGTCTTAGCCGGGAAACTCATGCTGAGGCTACCTAGATTGGATCAGCTTAGGAGCAAAAGTGGGCTGAGACCAAGAGCCAGGCGGCAGATGAGGACCCCTGATCGTGGCTGTTTCCTGCCAGGCAGAGCAGAGGCCCCTTCGCGGAGCTGAGCGCTCTCTGGGAGCGTGTGCATGAGCAGAGAGACTGGGCTGGCTCTCGGAGGAGTCTGGGTAGGTTGGCACTATGTCAGGGGCCGGGGTCTGTGAGAACTGGGAGCTGTTTCCTCCCAGGGTACCTGTATATCTCTGTCCAAAACGCTGACCTCTGAGAGTCATGTTTTTCTCTCTTCTTAACTAGGTCTTTGCTCAAAGAAACGAGCTCTGGAGTCTCAGTTGGAAGCCAATAAAGTGAGTGGTGTGTATCCTAGAGATGAGATCATACAAGGGATTCAAGAAGCCACTTCAGTGCTCCTGAGATACTTTAAGCTGTTCCCCGCCCTGAGTGCCTCCCCATCCTGAGGGTCTCCCCATCCAGGAACTCTCTGTCCTAAGGGTGTTTCCATCCCCAGGGTCTCTCTCTCCTGAGGGGCTCCCTGTCCCAAGGGTCTCCCCATTCTGAGGGTCTCCCCATCCCGAGGGTCTCCCCATCCTCTGGGACTCCCCGTCCTTAGGGGCTCTGTCTTGAGATGCTCCCTGTCCTTATTTTTTTTATTCAAACATTTTATTTAACTTATATTTGCTTAGTTTTGTATTGGGTTAAGTATAAAGACCCAGTTAATCAACTCATTAGATTGGTCAAGGCAAGGCACGAAATACACAACAGGACTGAAAAAGCGGTTGGTCTTTTAGTAGTTCTTGGTAATCACACACGCATACACACACATACACACAAATGGGCAGAGTACTCTGGATATAGGATTTTCCCCATAATCCTGTATAATGCACTGTTCACAATCTATATGGTATTTCTGAAGATCAGAAACTGGACATGACCAAGTCAGAGATGTCTGATAGACTCTCATAAAGTATTTGGGGGCTTCAGTGATGCTCCTAAAAGGATTGCTTCTAAACTATAAAAAGGAAAATTTGTATAAAATTACAGCAGATTTAAACAGACATCTTTTAAAGTGAAATTAATCGTAACTAAATATCCTACTTTGTCAAATATGACTAAGAAAGAAAAGGTACAAGTAGTAATGTCACATTTTAAAAAACTATTAACTGAGTGGATTTGGGGAAGGGAGGAAAAAAAGCTATACAGCATTATTGCACTCCTCAAATGTGCAGAATCCCAGAATGCGCCAGCACTGAACAACTGTCTTGCACTGACGTTTTCCAAGAGGTACAACGAGCCTGCCAGGAAGCATCCAGTCTGCACCAACAGGCTGTCCCCTAGGTCCTCGATCCTGGGGGAAGGGGGTGGGGGGCCTCACTCCTGGGGGAGGCTGCTGGGCTGGAAGACTTGCATAGAGGCCTCCAGAAGCAGTTTCTTCCTCTCCTTCTGACAGAGGACAGTTCTCTTCAGGGGACTCCTTCTAGACCCTGGGATAATAGCTGTCCACTCCTCATTAGCCCCTATTGTGATGCCCCCCAATGATTCCGTTTGAGAATTCCTCTAAAATACAGTGTGAAGACCCTAGGGACAGTCCCAGCTGGAAACAGCAGAATCCGTCCCTTTCTCTGTACATTCAGATCAAAGCGGCTCAGGTCTCAGCAGCTAGGACAGGGCCAACTACTACATCAGGATGTGGCAGACTTCTCAGAGCGTCTGGCAGTGAGGTGGCCAGGAGCTATGTGGCTCAGGGGTGACCAGTTGCGTGGTGGGATTAGCAGCTGGTGCAAAGATCTGAGAGGTGTTTCCTTGGGGACTCTGACTCCTAAGCCCACCCTTGTCTCCTGACCCCAGGACTGTCCGCTGTGTCCTGCTTTCAGATTAGACGGGCTTCTGTGGGAGCTTATCTGCTATGCTCAACACTTTGATTTGACGTGAGCAGGCATAAATAAGAAGACTTTTTAAAAACTTTTTGTGCCCATCTAGTTTTGCTCAGGGGTTACTCCTGGCTCTACATTCAGGAATTACTCCTGGCAGTGCACAGGTACTGTGTGGGTGCCAGAGATTGAAGGCAAGTTGGCCATGTACAAGGCTAGTGCCCTTCCCGCTGTACTATTACTCCGGCCCCTCAGATCTGAAGACCTGGATTCAAATCCAAAGTTGCACTCAGCTTGAAGGCTATTTCTGATCCTGTGTATTTAGGACTCACAAGGAAGTGCAAGTGTGTCCCTGCTAAAATTGAAGTGATGAGAAAGTGCTATACGGACAGGGTTGGCTTCTTCTCAAAACTCCTTGCTCCTCAACTTCAGTGTATGTGAGAAGTGTGGCCCCTGGTCCTGGTGACTGTGTTTTCTCTTTCAGTTTCAGGCTCTGACTCCCGAGCAGGTGGCATTCTGTGCTTCGCACAGGCAGCAGTATGTGGACCCTCGGGGCCGAGGCCACACGGCTGGCTACGACTATGAATTCACCAATTCCTACTTTGGCAATTGAGAGCAAATTATTTTTGTTTTGTTTTCTTTTTGTTCTGGGCAGTCTTCCTTGCATGTGTGATTTGGGTTCAGTTGAGGGTGGCAGAAGGTCAGTGTGCGTTTCCTCAATTACCTTGGTGGCAATAACCAAAGCCAAAGTCCGGGTAAGACTGGAGTCAAGGAGGTTCTACCTTCTGGGTCTGCCTTTATCTTCTGGTTCTACATGTATTTATTATCTTGAGTTGACTACAGGAAGAATGTTGATATTTCCCTTAAAATATGATTTGGGTTTCTTGGGGTAGAGCTCAGTGAACTATAATATATGCTTTGCATTCTGGAAACTGGATGTGATCTGGATGTGTTCTGCAGTCTTGCATAATTACCTGAGCATTGCCAACTGTATCCCTGGTAAGGACCCAAATACCTATCTACGAAGCACTTACTTTTTTTTCAATAAACAAAAATGATTTTATTGCACATGAAGATAACAGAGTTTACCTGATCCATTTTAAGCATCAGTTAACGATTTCCTGTACCTATAAAACATATTTCCGTGAACATTCTTGGAACTAAATCTTTGAACCAACCTTTCATAATTTCCTTAGGACAAATTTCTGGAAAAAATTCATTATTCATTATTCATTCATCATCCTGTTATTTGTCGATTGCCTCGAGCAGGCCCCAGTAACGTCTCTTTCATCCTAGCCCTGAGATTATATTCAAGGCTATTTAGGAGAATGAGACCCATCATTGTTACTGGTATTTGGCATATTTGGTACGCCACGGGGAGTTTGCCAGACTCTGCCCTGTGGGCAGGCTACATTCGATAGCCTGCAAGTTTGTCCAAAGTAGGAATGAGACAATAAGATGTCATAAAAAAAAGTTCTGATAAGATGTCACGCGGCCACGAATGCGGCCGCGCGGTTCCGAGATCTGGATTTTATAGTCTCTGAGTCTTGGCCGCTGATGGGATTACACGGCGCCAGGGGGCCAGGTGGTGGGTGTGACCCCCGCCTACTGGAATTTGGAGGGTCTGGGTGGAAGATGCTTGACTCCAATTCGAGTAGGCTTGGAGGTCTCGGCCCTGGAACCCGCGTGGCTTTGTCCCTCTGCCAGTACCTTCATGTGTGCGGAGAGTGGTCTCAGCATGGTGGTGGCTGGTCCTGGAGGTCTTCGGCTGCCGGAGCCCTGGTCGGGGCGGGGAGGAAAGCTCAACCCGCTCCCCTCCAAGGGACTCCAGATCCCGGACGAGAACAGTGCAGTCTTCTGCCCCCGCGCCTGGGTGTTCCTTCCACGGAGCCAAGGGCTGCACGGGCACAGGGCCTCCCTGGCGCGTGTCCCGGCCCTTGGACCGCGGGTGCCGAGGAGCTAAGCCCCGGGGTCGGCAGCGGACCAGAGCAGTGCCGAGGACCGGGACGGGCGCGGGGCGGTCCAGGCTCGTGGCCCGGCTCTCCGCCTGCGGGTGCCGCGGATCTAAGCCCCGGGGTAGGCAGCGGCCCAGAGCGGGGCCGAGGGCCGGGCGGGGCGTGGGGCCGTGCGGGCGCGCGGCCCGACCCACCACCGGCGGATGCCGTGGAGCTAAGCCCTGGGGTCGGCTGCGGCCCTGAGCGGGGCCGAGGGCCAGGCCGGGCGCAGGGCAGCCCGGGCGCGCGGCCCGGCACTCCGCCGGCGGGTGCCGCGGAGCTAAGTTCCCTTTGTCGGCAGCGGCTCGGAGCGGGGAAGAGGCCGGGCCAGGCGCGGCAGTGCCGGGTATGCGGACCGGCCCTACGTCGGTGGGTGCCGCGGAGCTAAGCCACGAGTTCGCTTGCGGCCCAGAGCGGGGCCGAGGGCCGGGCCTGGTGCGGTGCGTCCCGGGCGCACAGCCCGGCCCTCGGGCCGCGGGTGCCGGGGAGCTAAGCCCCGCGGTCGGCAGCGGCCCGGAGCGGGGCCGCGGGCCGGGCCGGGTGCAGGGCGGCCCGAGCACGAGGCCCGGCCTGGGGCCCATGGGTGCCGCGGAGCTAAGCCCCGGATTTGGCAGCGGCCCAGAGCGCGGCCGAGGGTCGGGACGGGAGCAGGGCGGCACGGGCGCGCAGCCCGGCCCTCGGCCCACAGGTGCCACGGAGCTGAGCCCCGGTGTCGGCAGCGGCCCGGAGAGGAGCCAAAGGCCGGGCCGGGCGAGGGGCCTCCCTCGCGGCAGCCCAGTCCTCGGACAGCGGGTGCTGAGGAGCTAAGCCCCGGGGTTGGCAGCGGACCGGAGCGGGGCCTAGGGCCGGGCGGGGCGTGGGTTGTTCCGGGCGCGCGGCCCAGCCCACTGCAGGCGGGTGCCGCGGAGCTAAGCCCCGGTGTCGGCAGCGGCCGGAGCGGGGCCGAGGGCCAGGACGGGCAAGTGGCGGCCCGGGCAGACGGCCCAGACCTCGGTCCGCGGGTGCCCTGGAGCTAAGCCCCAGGGTTCGGGGCGTCGCGGAGCGGGGCCCTGGCCCCGCGGGTGAGCGGAGCTAAGCCCCGGGGTCGGCAGCGACCCGGAGCGGGGCCAAGGGCCAGGAGGGGCACGGGGCGACCCGGGCACGTGGCCCGGCCCTCGGCCTGCTGGTTCCGCGGAGCTAAGCCCCGCGGTCGGCAGCGACCCGGAGCGGGGCCGAGGGCCAGGACGGGCGCGGCGCGGCATGGGCGCGCGGCCGGGCACTCCGCCGACGGGTGCCACGGAGATAAGCCCCGGGGTCGTCAGTGGCCCAGAGCGCAGCCGAGGGTTGGGACGGGAGTGGGGCAGCACGGGCGCACAGCCCGGCCCTCGGCCCACGGGTGCCACGGAGCTGAGCCCCGGGGTCGGCAGCGGCCCGGAGCGGAGCCAACGGCCGGTCCGGGCGCGGGGCCTCCCTGGCGGCGGCCCAGTCCTCGGACAGCGGGTGCCGCGGAGCTAAACCCCGGGCTCGGCAGCAGCCCGGAGTGGGGCCGAGGGCCGGGCCGGGCGCAGGGAGGCCCAGGCGCGCAGCCCTGCCCTCGGCCCGCTGGTTCCGCGGAGCTAAGCCCTGGGGTCGGCAGCAGCCCGGAGCGAGGCTGAGGGCCGGGCCAGGTGTGGCAGGGCCGGGTACGCGGACCGGCCCTCCACTGGTGTGTGCCGCGGAGCTAAGCCCCGAGGTCGCTAGCGGCCCGGAGCAGGGCCGAGGGCCGGGCCTGGCGTGGTGTGGCCCGGGCGCGCATACCGGCCCTCGGCCCGTGGGTGCTGTGGAGCTAAGACCCACGGTAGGCAGCAGCATGGAGCAGGACCGCGGGCCGGGCCGGGCGCAGGGCGGCCCGGGTGCGCGGCCTGTCCTTGTGCCCGTGAGTTCCGCGGAGCTAAGCCCCGGGGTCGGCAGCGGACCGGAGCGGGGCCAAGGGCCGGGATGGGCGCGGGGTGGCCTGGGCGCGCAGCCCGGCCCTCGGCCCACGGGTGTCGCTGAACTAAGCCCCGGGGTTAGCAGCGGCCCGGAGCAGAGCCAAGGGCCGCCCGGGCACGGGGCCTCCCTGGCGCGTGTCCCGGCCCTCGGACCGTGGGTGCTGAGGAGCTAAGCCCCGGGGTCGGCAGCGGACCGGAGCAGTGCCGAGGACCGGGACGGGCGCGGGGCGGCCCGGGCTCGCGGCCCGGCCCTCCGCCTGCGGGTGCTGCAGAGCTAAGCCCCGGGGTAGGCAGCGGCCCGGAGCGGGGCCTAGGGCCGGGATGGGCACGGGGCGGCCCGGGTGCGCGGCCCGGCCCTCCGCCGGCGCGTGCCGCGGAGCTAAGCCCCGGGGTGGACAGTGGACTGGAGCGGGGCCAAGGGCAGGGCAGGGCGCAGTGCGGCCCGATCACGCAGCCCGGCCCTTGGCCCGCGGGTGAGCGGAGCCAAGCCCCGGGGCCGGCAGCGGCCCGGATCGGGGCCGATGGCCTGGCGGGGTGCGGGCAGACCCCGGGCACGCAGCCCGGCCCTCGGCCCGCGGGTGAGCGGAGCCAAGCCCCGGAGCCGGCAGTGGCCCAGATCGGGGCCGATGGCCTGGCGGGGTGCGGGCAGACCCCGGGCACGCAGCCCGGCGCTCGGCCCGCGGGTGAGCGGAGCCAAGCCCCGGGGCCGGCAGCGGCCCGGATCGGGGCCGATGGCCTGGTGGGGTGCGGGCAGACCCCGGGTGCGCAGCCCGGCCCTCGGCCCAAGGGTGTCGCTGAGCTAAGCCCCAGGGTTAGCAGCGGTCTGGAGCGGAGCCAAGGGCCGGGCCGGGCGCGGGGCCTCCCTGGCGCGCGGCCTGGCCCTCGGACCGCGGGTGCCGCGGAGCTAAGCCCGGGGTCTGCAGCGGACAGGAGCGGGGCCGAGGGCCGTGACGGGGGCGGGGCGGCCCAGGCTCGCGGCCCGGCCCTCCGCCTGCGGGTGCTGTGTAGCTAAGCCCCGGGGTTTTCAGTGGACCATAGCGAGGCCGAGGGCCGGGCAGGGCGCGGGGTGGCCCGGGAGCGCTGCCCGGCCCTCCGCCGGCAGGTGCCTCGGAGCTAAGCCCCGGTGTAGGCAGTGGCCCGGATCGGGGCTGAGGGTCTGGCGGGGTGCGGGGTGACCCCGGGCGCGCGGCCCGGCCCTCGGCCCGCTGGTTCCACGGAGCTAAGCCCCGGGGTCGACAGCAGCCTGGAGCGAGGCCGAGGGCCGGGCCAGGCGCGGCAGAGCCGGGTACGCGGACCGACCCTCCACTGGTGGGTGCCGCAGAGCTAAGCCCCGAGGTAGCTTGTGGCCCGGAGCTGGGCCGAGGGCCAGGCCTGGCGTGGTGCGGCCCGGGCATGCAATCCGGCACTCGGCCCGCGGGTGCCACGGAGCTAAGGCCCGGGGTCGGCAGCGGACAGGAGCAGGGCCGAGGGCGGGACGTGCGCGGGGCGGTCCGGGCTCACGGCCCGGCCCTCCGCCTGCGGGTGCCGTGGAGCTAAGCCCCGGGGTCGGCAGTGGACCAGAGCGAGGCCGAGGGCCGGGTAGGGCGTGGGGCGGCCCGGGAGCGCGGCCCGGCCCTCCGCCGGTAGGTGCCTCGGAGCTAAGCCCCCGGGTGGGCAGCAGCTCGGAGCTGGGCGCGCGGCCCAGCCCTGCGCCGGCGGGTCTCGCAGATCTAAGCCACGGGGTCGGCAGAGGCCGGGGGCTGGGCTGAGGGCCGGGCTGGGCGCGGGTCCTCCCGGGTGCGGACCCCGTCCCTCCTCCGTCGGGTGCCGCAGAGCTATGCCCCGGGGTCGGCAGCGGCCCGGAGTGGGGCCGAAGGCCGGGCCGGACGTGGCTGTCCGGGCGCATGGCCCGGCCATCCGCAGGCGGGTGCCTTGGAGCTAAGCCCCGGGGTCAGTAGCGGCCCGGAGTGGGGCCGGGGGCCGAACAGGGCGCAGGGTGGCCCAGTGCGTGGCCCGTACCTCTGCAGGCGTGTGCAGCGGAGCTAAGCTCCGGGGTCGGCATCGGCCCAGAGCGGGGCCGGAGGCCGGGCCGGGCGTGGGGCGGCCCAGGCGCGCGGCATGGTTTTCCACCGGTGGGTGCCGTGGAGCTAAGCCCTGGGGTCGGCAGTGGCGCGGAGCGGGGCCGAGAGCGGGGCCGGTCGCGGAGTGGCCCAGCGCGCCGCCCTGCCCTAGTCCCGCGGGTGCCGCGAAGCTGCGCCCCGGGGTCGGCAACGGCCAGGAGCGGGGACTAGGGCTGGTCCGAGTGCGGCAGCGCCAAACGCGCGTACCGGACCTCCGCCGTTGGGTGCCGCGGAGCTAAGTCCCGCGGTCGCTAGTGGCCCTGAGCGGGGCTGAGGGTCGGGCCTGGCGTGGTACGGCAGGGCGCGCAACCCGGCACTCTGTCCGCGGGTGCCCTGGAGCTAAGCCCCGGGGTCAGCAGCGGCCCGGAGCGGAACGGAGGGCCGGGTTGGGCGCGGGCCATTCCAGGCGCGCGACCGGCCCTAGGCCCACGGGTGCCGCGGAGCTGCGCCCCGGGGTCGGCAACGGCCAGGAGCGGGGACGAGGGATGGGCCGGGCGCGGCAGGGCCGGGCGCGCGGACCGGCCCTCCGACGTTGGGTGCCGCAGAGCTAAGCCCCACGGTCACTAGCGGCCCTGAGCGGGGCCGAGGGCCGGGCCTGGGAGGTGCGGCCCGGGCGCACAACCCGGCACTCGGCCCGCTGGTGCCGCGGAGATAAGCCCCGCAGTCGGCAGTGGCCCGGACCGTGGCCAAGGGCCGGGCCGGGCGTGGCGAGGCCTGGGCACGCGGTCGGGCACTCCACCGACGGGTGCCACGGACATAAGCCCCGGGGTCAGCAGTGGCCCGGAGCGCGGCCGAGGGTCGGGACGGGAGCGGGGCAGCCCGGGTGTGCGGCACGGCTCCCGGCCCGCGGGTGCCGAGGAACTAAGCCCCGGGGTCGGCAGCAGCCTGGATCGGGGCCGAGGGCCGGGCCAGGCGCAGGGCGGCCCAGGCGCGCGGCCCGGACCTTGGCCCGCAGGTGAGCGAAGCCAAGCCCCGGGGCTGGCAGCGGCCCGGATCGTGGCCGAGGGCCTGGCGGGGCGCGGGGCGACCCCGGGCGCACGGCCCGGCCTTCGGCCCGCTGGTTCCGCAGAGCTAAGCCCCGGGGTCGGCAGCAGCCCGAAGCGAGGCCGAGGGCCGGGCCAGGCGCGGCAGGGCCGGGTACGCGGACTGGCCCTCCGCTGCTGGGTGCCGCGGAGCTAAGCCCCGAGGTCGCTAGCGGCCTGGAACGGGGCCGAGGGCCCTGCCTGGCGTGGTGCGTCCCGGGCGCGCAGCCCGGCCCTCGGCACGCGGGTGTCTCTGTGCTAAGCCCCGGGGTCAGCAGCGGCCCAGAGCGGAGCCAAGGGCCGGGCCGGGCGCGGGGCCTCCCTGGCGCGCGTCCCCGCCCTCGGACTGCGGGTGCCGCGGAGCTAAACCCCTGGGTCGGGAGCGGCGCCTAGCGGGGCCGAGGGCCGGGCAGAGTGCGGTGCGGCCCGAGCACGCAGCCCGGCCCTCGGCCCGCTCGTTCTGCGGAGCTAAGCACCAGGGTCGCTAGCGGCCCGGAGCGGGGCCGAGGGCCGGAACTGGCGCGGAGCGGCCCGGGCGCTCCGCCCGGCCCTCGGACCGCGGGTGCCGCAGAGCTAAGCCCCGGGGTCGGCTGCGGCCCGGAGCGGGGCCCAGGGCCAGGCGGGGCGCGGGGCGACCCGGGCGCGCGGCCCGGCCCTCGGCCCGCTGGTGCCGCAGAGCTAAACCACGGGGTCACTAGCGGCCCGGAGCGGGGCTGAGGGCCGGACCTGGCAAGGTGTGGCCCGGGCGCGAGGCCGGCCCTCGGCCCTCGGGGGCTGCGGAGCTAAGCCCCGGGGTCGGCAGCAGCCCAGAGCGGGGCTGAGGGCCGGGCCGTGCGCGTGGCGGCCCGCGCACGCGGCCTGTCCCTCGGACCGCGGGTGCCCTGGAGCTAAGCCCCAGGGTCGGGAGCAGCGCGGAGTGGGCCGAAGGCCGGGCAGGGCGTGGTGCGGCCTCTGCACGCAGCCTGGCCCTTGGCCCGCGGGTGCTGTGGAGCTAAGCTCCAGGGTCGGCAGCAGCCCGGAGCGGGGCTGAGGGCCGGTCCGGGCTCAAGGCAGCCCAGGCGCGCGGCCCGGCCCTCGGCCCGCGGGTGAGCGGAGCTAAGCCCCGGGGTCGGCAGCAGCTCGGAGCGGGGCCGAGGGCGGGGACGGGCGCAAGGCGGCCCAGGCGCTCGGCCAGGCCCTCGGCCCGCGGGTAAGCAGAGCTAAGCCCCGGGTCGGCAGCGGCCCGGAGCAGAGCCAAGGGCCAGGCCGGGCGCGGGGCGTCCCGTGCGCACGGCCCTGCCCTCCGCCGCCGGGTGCCGCGGAGCTAAGCCCCGGGGTTGGCAGCGGACTGGAGCAGGGTGGCCCGGGAGCACGGCCCGGCCCTCCGCCGGCAGGTGCCTCGGAGCTAAGCCCCGGGGTCGGCAGCAGCCCGGAGCGAGGCCGAGGGCTGGGCCAGGCGCGGCAGAGCCGGGTACGCGGACCGACCCTCCGCTGGTGGGTGCCGCGGAGCTAAGCCCCGAGGTAGCTTGCGGCCTGGAGCGGGGCCGAGGGCCAGGCCTGGCGTGGTGCGGCCCGGGCGTGCAATCCGGCACTCGGCCTGTGGGTACCGCGGAGCTCAACCCCCGGGTCGGCAGCGGACAGGAGCGGGGCCGAGGGCCAGGACGGGCGCGGGGCGGCCCGGGCTCGCGGCCCGGCCCTCCGCCTGCGGGTGCCGTGGAGCTAAGCCCCGGGGTCGGCAGTGGACCAGAGCGAGGCCGAGGGCCGGGCAGGGCGCGGGGCGGCCCGGGAGCGCGGCCCGGCCCTCCGCCGGTAGGTGCCTCGGAGCTAAGCCCCCGGGTCGGCAGCGGCTCGGAGCTGGGCCGAGGGCCGGTCCGCGCGCGGGGTAGCCCGGGCGCGCGGCCTGGCCCTGCGCCGGCGGGTGCCGCGGAGCTAAGCCATGGGGTCGGCAGAGGCCGGGGGCTGGGCTGAGGGCCGGGCTGGGTGCGGGTCCTCCCGGGCGCGCGCCCCGGCCCTCCTCCGGCGGGTGCCGCAGAGCTATGCCCCGGGGTCGGCAGCGGCCTGGAGTGGGGCCGAAGGCCGGGCCGGACGTGGCTGTCCGGGCGCATGGCCCGACCATCCTCAGGCGGGTGCCTTGGAGCTAAGCCCCGGGGTCAGTAGCGGCCCGGAGCGGGGCCGAGGGCCGAACAGGGCGCGGGGCGGCCCAGCGCGTGGCCCGGCCCTCTGCCGGCGGGTGCAGCGGAGCTAAGCCCCGAGGTCGGCACAGGCCCAGAGCGGGGCCGGAGGCCGGGCGGGGCGTGGGGTGGCCCGGGCGCGCGGCACGGTTTTCCACCGGTGGGTGCCGCAGAGCTAAGCCCTGGGGTCGGCAGTGGCGCGGAGCGGGGCCGAGAGCGGGGCCGGTCGCAGAGTGGCCCAGCGCGCCGCCCTGCCCTAGTCCCGCGGGTGCCGCGAAGCTGTGCCCCGGGGTCGGCAACGGCCAGGAGCGGGGACTAGGGCTGGTCCGGGCGGGGCAGCGCCGAACGCGCGTACCGGACCTCCGCCGTTGGGTGCCGTGGAGCTAAGTCCCGTGGTCGCTAGTGGCCCTGAGCGGGGCTGAGGGCCGGGCCTGGCGCGGTACGGCCCGGGCGCGCAACCCGGCACTCGGCCCGCGGTTGCCGCAGAGCTAAGCACCGGGGTCGGCAGCAGCCCGGAGCGGGGCCGAGGGCCGGGCCGGGAGCGGTGCGGCCTGGGCGCGCGGCCCGGCACTCCGCCAATGGGTGCCACGGAGATAAGCCCCGGGGTCAGCAGCGGCCTTAGCGAGACTGAGGCCCAGGGGGACGCGGGGCGTCCCGGGTGCGCGGCCCTGCCCTCGGCCCGTGGGTGCCGCGGAGCTAAGACCTGGGGTCGGCAGCGGCCTGGAGCAGGGCCGAGGGCCGGGATGGACGCGGGGCCGCCAGGGCGCGCGGCCCGGCCCTCCACCAGCGGGTACCGCGGAGCTAAACCCCGGGGTCGGCAGCAGCCCGGAACGAGACTGAGGGCCAGGGGTGCGCGGGGCCGCCAGGGCGCGCGGCCCGGCCCTCCACCAGCGGGTACCGCGGAGCTAAGCCCCGGGGTAGGAGGCGGCCCGGACCGGGGCCGAGGGCCGGGAAGTGCGCAGGGCGGCCCGAGCGCGCAGTCCCGCCTCGGTCCGTGGGTTCCGCGGAGCTACACCCCGGGGTCGAGAGCGGACAGGAGCGGGGCCGAGGGCCGGGACGGGCGCGGGGCGGCCACAGCGCGCGGCTCGGCCCTCCGCCGACGGGTGCCGTGCGACCCGGGTGCGCGGCCTGGCCCTCGTCCCGCTGGTTCCGCGGAACTAAACCCCGTGGTCGGCAGCGGTCTGGATCGGGGCCGAGGGCAGGGCCGGGCGCGGTGTGGCCCAGGCGCACAGCCCGGCATTCGGCCCGTGGGTGCCACGGAGCTGCACCCCGGTGTCAGCAGCGGCCAGGAGCGGGGCCGAGGGCCGGAACTGGCGCGGTGCGGCCCGGGCGCGCAGCCCGGCCCTCGGCCCGCGGGTGCCTTGGAGCTAAGCCTTGGGGTCGACAGTGGCCCGGAGTCGGGCCGAGGGCCAGGCCGGGCGCGGCGCGGCCCGGGCGCGAGGCCCGGCACTCCGCCGACGGGTGCCATGGAGATAAGCCCCAGGGTCGGCAGCGGCCCGTGGCGGGACAGAAGGCTGGGCCGGGCGCGGTGTGGCCCGGGCGCGCAGCCCGGCCCTCGGCCCGCAGGTGCTGCGGAGCTAAGCCCCGGGGTCGGCAGAGGCCCGGATCTGGGCCGAGGTCCAGGCGGGGCGCGGCAGGGCCGGGTATGCGGACCGGCCCTATGCCGGTGGGTGCCGCGGACCTAAGCCCCAAGGTCGCTAGCCGAGGGTCGGGCCGGGCGCAGGCCGTCCCAGGTGCGCGGCCGGCCCTAGGCCCGCGGGTGCCGCGGAGCTGCGCCCCGGGGTCAGCAGCGGCCAGGAGCGGGGACGAGGGATGGGCCGGGCGCGGCAGGGCTGGGCGCGCGGACCGGCCCTCCACCGACCGGTGCCACGGACATAAGCCCCGGGGTTGGCAGTGGCCAGGAGCGCGGCCGAGGGTCGGGGCGGGAGCGGGGTGGCCCGGGCGCGCGGCCTGGCCCCTGGCCCGCAGGTGCCGCGGAGCTAAGCCCCGGGGTCGGCAGCAGCCCGGAGCGCGGCCGAGGGTCGGGACGGGAGCGGGGTGGCCCGGGCGCGCGGCCTGGCCCCTGGCCCGCAGGTGCCGCGGAGCTAAGCCCCGGGGTCGGCAGCAGCTCAGAGCGGGGCCTAGGGCCGGGATGGGCGTGGGGCGGCCCGGGAGCGCAGCCCGGCCCTCCGCCGGCGGGTGCCGCGGAGGTAAACCCCGGGGTCGCTAGCGTGCCTGATTGGGGCCGAGGGCTGGGCCTGGCTCGGTGCGGCCCGGGTGCGCAGCACGGCCCTCGACCCGTGTGTGCTGCGGAGGTAAGCCCTGAGGTCGGCAGCGGCCTAGTGCGGGCCAGAGGGCCGTGTCCGGCACAGGGCGGCCCGGGAGCGCGGCCCAGCCCTCGGCCTGCGGTTGCCGCGGAGCTAAGCCCCGGGGTTGGCAGTGGACGGGAGCGGGGCCGAGGGCCGGGCCCGGCGCACGCGGCCCGGGCGCGCGGCCGGCCCGGGCGCGTGGCCCTGCCTTCCGCCGGCCTGTGCCGCGGAGCTAAGCCCGGGGTCGGCAGCGGCCCTGAGTGGGGCCTAGGGCTAGGCGGGGCGCGGCGCGGCCCGGGCGCGCGACCCGAGACTCCGCCGACAGGTGCCATGGAGATAAGCCCCAGGGTCGGCAGCGGACCAGACCGAGGCCAAGGGCCGGGCAGGGTGCGGTGCGGCCTGGGCGTGCATCCCGGCCCTTGGCCAGCAGGTGCCACGGAGCTAAGCCCCGGGGTCGGCAGCGGACCGGACCTGGGCCAAGGGCCGGGCAGGGCACGGTGCGGCCCGAGCACGCAGCCCGGCCCTTGGCCCGCGGGTGTCACGCAGCTAAGCCCCGGGGTCGGCAGAGGCCCGGATCGGGGCCGAGGTCCAGGCGGGGCGCGGGGCGACCCGGGCGCGCGGCTGGCCCTCGGCCCCCTGGTTCCGCGGAGCTATGCCCCGGGGTCGGCAGCGGACTGGAGCGGGGAGGAGGGCCGGGCCAGGTGTAGCAGGGCCGGGTATGCGGACCGGCCCTCCGCTGGTGGGTGCCACGGAGCTAAGCCCCGAGGTCGCTAGCGGCCCAGAGCGGGGCCAAGGGCCGGGCCTGGCGTGGTGCGGCCCAGGCGCGCAGCCCGGCCTCGGCCCGGGTGTGCCGCGGAGCTATGCCCCGCGGTCGGCAGCGGCCCAGAGCGGGGCCAAGGGCCGGCCTGGCGTGGTGCGGCCCAGGCGCGCAGCCCGGCCTCGGCCCGGGTGTGCCGCGGAGCTATGCCCCGCGGTCGGCAGCGGCCCAGAGCGGGGACGCGGGCCGAGCCGGGTGCAGGGCGGCCCGAGCGCGCGGCCCGTTCTGGGGCCCTTGGGTGCCGCGGAGCTAAGCCCCGGGGTCGGCAGCGGCCCAGAGCGCGGCCCGAGGGTCGGGACGGGAGCAGGGCGGCACGGGCGCGCAGCCCGGCCCTCGGCCCACGGGTGCCGCGGAGCTAAGCTTTGGGGTCGGCAGCGGCCTGGAGAAGAGCCAAGGGCCGGGCGGGGCGCGGGGCCACCCTGGCCCGCGGGCCCGGTCATTGGACCGCGGGTGCCGAGGAGCTAAGCCCGGGGTGTGCAGCGGACCGGAGCGGGGCCGAGGGCCTGGACCGGCGCGGGGCGGCATGGGTGCGCGTCCCGGCCCTCCGCCGGCGGGTGCCGCGGAGCTAAGACACGGGATTGGCTGCGGCCCGGAGCGGGGCCAAGGCCCCGCCGGGCACGGTGCGGCGGGGACGCACGGCCCACCCGTATGACGGCGGGTGCCGTGGATCTAAGTCACAACGTCGGCAGTGGCCTGGAGCGTGGAGGAGGGTCGGGACGGGCGCGGGGCAGTTCGGGCGCGCGGCCCGGCCCTCGGCCTGCGGGTGCCGTGGAGCTAAGCCACGGGGTTGGGAGCGGAGCGGAGCGGGGCCGAGGGCTGGGCAGGGCGCGGTGCGGTCCAAGCACGTAGCCCGGCCCTTTGCCCGCGGGTGCCTTGGAGCTAAGCCCCGGGGTCGGCAGCAGCCCAGAGCGGGGCCGAGGGCCGGGCCGGGCGCAGGGCGGCCCAGGCGCGCGGCCCGGCTCTGGGCCCGCGGGTGCGCGGAGCTAAGCCTCGGGTTCGGCAGAGGCCCGGAGCGGGGCCGAGGGCCATGAGGGGCGCGGGTCGACCCGGGCGTGCGGCCCAGCCCTCGGCCCACTGGTTTCGCAGAGCTAAGCCCCGGGGTCAGCAGCGGCCCGGAGCAGAACCGAGGGCCGGGCCGGGCGCGGGCCGTCCCAGGCGCGCGACCGGCCCTAGGCCCGCGGGTGCCGCGGAGCTGCGCCCCGGGGTCGGCAGCGGCCAGGAGCGGGGACGAGGGATGGGCCGGGCGATGTGCGGCCCAGGCGCGCAGCCCGGCACTCGACCCGTGGGTGCCACGGAGCTGCGCCCCGGTGTCAGCAGCGGCCAGGAGCGGGGACGAGGGATGGGCTGGCGCGGCAGGGCCGGGCGCGCGGACCGGCCCTCCGACGTTGGGTGCCGCGGAGCTAAGCCCCACGGTCACTTGCGGCCCTGAGCGGGGCCGAGGGCCGGGCCTGGGAGGTGCGGTCCGGGCGCGCTACCCGGCACTCGGCCCGCTGGTGCCGCGGAGATAAGCCTCGGAGTCGGCAGTGGCCCGGAGCGGGGCCAAGGGCCGGGCCGGTCGTGGCGTGGCCTGGGCACGCAGCTGGGCACTCCGCCGACAGTTGCCACGGACATAAGCCCCGGGGTCGGCAGTGGCCCGGAGCACGGCCGAGGTTCGGGACGGGAGCGGGGTGGCCCGGGTGCGCGGTACGGCCCCTGGCCCGCGGGTGCCAAGGAGCTAAGCCCCGGGGTCGGTAGCAGCCTGGAGCGGGGCCGAGGGCCGGGACAGGCGCAGGGCGGCCCAGGCGCGCGGCCCGGCCCTCGGCCCGCAGGTGAGCGAAGCCAAGCCCCGGGGCCGGCAGCGGCCCGGATCGTGGCCGAGGGCCTGGCGGGGCGCGGGGCGACCCTGGGCGCACGGCCCGGCCTTTGGCCCGCTGGTTCCGCGGAGCTAAGCCCTGGGGTAGGCAGCAGCCCGGAGCGAGGCCGAGGGCCGGGCCAGGCGCGGCAGGGCCGGGTACGCAGACTGGCCCTCCGCTGGTGGGTGCCGCGGAGCTAAGCCCCGAGGTCGCTAGCGGCCCTGAGTGGGGCCGAGGGCCGGACCTGGCGCGGTGCAGCCCGGGCGCACAGCCCGGCCCTCGGCCCGCGGGTGTCGCTGAGCTAAGCCCCGGGGTCAGCAGCAGCCCGGAGCGGAGCCAAGGGCCGGGTCGGGCGCGGGGCCTCCCTGGCGCGCGTCCCGGCCCTTGGACCGCAGGTGCCGCGGAGCTAAGCCCCTGGGTCGAGAGCCGCGCCTAGCGGGGCCGAGGGCCGGGCAGGGTGCAGTGCGGCCCGAGCACGCAGCCCGGCCCTCGGCCCGCGGGTGTCGCAGAGCTAAGCCACGGGGTAGCTAGCGGCCCGGAGCGGGGCCGAGGGCCGGACCTTGCAAGGTGCGGCCCGGGCGCACAGCCCGGCCCTCGGCCCTCAGGGACCGCAGAGCTAAGCCCCGGGGTCGGCAGCAGCCCAGAGCGGGGCCGAGGGCTGGGCCGTGAGTGGAGCGGCCGGGAGCGTGGCCCGGCCCTCGGCCCGCGGGTGCCGCGGAGCTAAGCCCCAATGTCGGAAGCGGACCGGAGCGGGGCCGAGGGCCGGGATGGGCGTGGGGCAGCCCCAGCACGCGGCCCGGCCTCCAACGGCGGTGCCGCGGAGCTAAGGCCCAAGGTCGGCAGCGGCCCGGAGCAGGCCGAGTGTCGGGACGGGCGTGGGGTAGCCCGGATGCGTGGCCCGGCCCTCGGCCCGCGGGTGCCGCGGAGCTAAGCCCCGGGGTCGGAGGCGGCCGGATCGGGGCCGAGGGCCGGACAGTGCGCGTGGCAGCCCTGGCGCGCGGCCCGGGCCTCGGTCCGCAGGTGCCCTGGAGCTAAGCCCCAGCGTCCGGGAGCGGCGCAGAGCGGGGCCGAGGGCCGTGCAGGGCGCTGTGCGGCCCGAGCACGCAGCCCGGCCCTTGGCCCGCGGGTGAGCGGAGCTAAGCCCCGGGGTCGGCAGTGGCCCGGAGCGGGGCCGAGGGCCGGGACAGGTGCAAGGCGGCCCAGGCGCTCGGCCAGGCCCTCGGCCCGCGGGTAAGCGGAGCTAAGCCCCGGGTCGGCAGCGGCCTGGAGCGGAGCCAAGGGACAGGCCGGCCGCGGGGCGTACCGTGCGCGCGGCCCTGCCCTCCGCCGCCGGGTGCCGCGGAGCTAAGCCCCGGGGTTGGCAGTGGACTGGAGCAGGGCCGAGGGCCGGGCCGGGCGCGGGGCGTTCCGGGCGCCTGGCCCCGCCTTCCACCGGCCTGTGCCGCGGAGCCAAGCCCGGGGTCGGCAGCAGCCTGGAGCGGAGCCGAGGTCTGGGCCGGGCGCGGGGCATCCGGGGCGCGCGGTCCGGCCCTCCACAGGCGGGTGCCACGGAGCTAAGCCCCAGGATTGGCAGCGGACGGGAGCGGGGCCAAGGGCCAGTCCGGGCGCGGGTGGCCCGTGCACGCGGCCCGGCCTTCTGCTGGCCTGTGCCACGAGCTAACCCTGGTGTCGGCTGTGGCCCGGAGCGTAGCCGACGGCCGGGAAGGGTGCGGCGCGGCCCGGGCGCACGGCCCGGCCCTCCGCCCACGGGTGCCACGGAACTAAGCCCCGGGGTCTGCAGCGGCCCGGAGCGGGGCCGAGGGAGGGCGAGGCGTGGGGTGGCCAGGGCGCGCGGCCCGGCCCTTCGCTGGCGGGTTCTGCGGAGATAAGCCCCGGGGTCGGCAGCGGCCCGGAGCGTGGCCGAGGGTGGGGACGGGCACGGGGTGTCCCGGGCGCGCGGCCCAGCCCTCGGCCCGCGGTTGCCGCGGAGCTAAGCCCTGGGGTCGGAGGCGGCCCGGAGCGTGGCCGAGGGCTGGGCAGTGCGCGGGGCGGATCGGGCGCGCGGCCCAGCCTTCGGTCCGCGGGTGCCGCGGAGCTAAGCCCCGGGGTCGGGAGCGGCGCGGAGCGGGGCCGAGGGCCGGGCAAGGCGCGGTGCGGCCCGAGCGCGCAGCCCGACCCTCGGCCCGCGGGTGAGCGGAGCTAAGCCCCGGGGTCGGCAGTGGCCTGGAGCGTGGAGGAGGGTCGGGACAGGCGCGGGGCAGCCAGGGCGCGCGGCCCGGCCCTCGGCCTGCGGGTGCTGCGGAGCTAAGCCCCGGGGTCTGCAGTGGCCCGGAGCGGAGCCAAGGGCGGGGCCGGGCGCAGGGCCACCCTGGCGCGCGGCCGGGTCCTCGGACCGCGGGTGCCGTGTAGCTAAGCCCCGGGGTCGGCAGCGGCCCGGAGCGGGGAAGAGGGCCAAGCCGGGCGCGGGGCGGCCCAGGCACCCGGCCCGACACTTTGCCGGTGGGTGCCGCGGAGCTAAGCCCCGGGGACGACAGCGGCCCGGAACGGGGCCGAGGTCCGGGCCGGTGCAGTGCCTCCCGGGCGCGCGGCCCTTCCCTCCACTGGTGGGTCCCGTGAAGCTATGCCCCGGGGTCGGCAGCTGCCCGGAGCGTGGCCCAGGGCCGGGCCGTGCGCGGGGCCTACCTGGCGTGCGGCCCGGCCCTTGGACCGCGTGTTCCGTGGAGCTAAGCCCCGGGGTCAGCAGTGGCCCGGAGAGGGGCCGAGGGCTGAACCGTGTGCGGGGCGGCCCGGACGTGTGGCCCCGACCTCTGCCGGCGGGTGCCGCGGAGCTACGCCCCGGGGTCGGCACAGGCCCAGAGCGGGGCCGGAGGCCGGGCGGGGCGTTGGGTGGCCCGGGCGCGCGGCACGGTTTTCCACCGGTGGGTGCCGCAGAGCTAAGCCCTGGGGTCGGCAGTGGCGCGGAGCGGGGCCGAGAGCGGGGCCGGTCGCAGAGTGGCCCAGCGCGCCGCCCTGCCCTAGTCCCGCGGGTGCCTCGAAGCTGCGCCCCGGGGTCGGCAACGGCCAGGAGCGGGGACTAGGGCTGGTCCGGGCGGGGCAGCGCCGAACGCGCGTACCGGACCTCCGCCGTTGGGTGCCGTGGAGCTAAGTCCCGTGGTCGCTAGTGGCCCTGAGCGGGGCTGAGGGCCGGGCCTGGCGCGGTACGGCCCGGGCGCGCAATCCGGCACTCGGCCCGCGGTTGCCGCGGAGCTAAGCACCGGGGTCGGCAGCAGCCCGGAGCGGGGCCGAGGGCCGGGCCGGGAGCGGTGCGGCCTGGGCGCGCGGCCCGGCACTCCGCCAATGGGTGCCACGGAGATAAGCCCCGGGGTCAGCAGCGGCCTTAGCGAGACTGAGGCCCAGGGGGACGCGGGGCGTCCCGGGTGCGCGGCCCTGCCCTCGGCCCGTGGGTGCCGCGGAGCTAAGACCTGGGGTCGGCAGCGGCCTGGAGCAGGGCCGAGGGCCGGGATGGACGCGGGGCCGCCAGGGCGCGCGGCCCGGCCCTCCACCAGCGGGTACCGCGGAGCTAAACCCCGGGGTCGGCAGCAGCCCGGAACGAGACTGAGGGCCAGGGGTGCGCGGGGCCGCCAGGGCGCGCGGCCCGGCCCTCCACCAGCGGGTACCGCGGAGCTAAGCCCCGGGGTAGGAGGCGGCCCGGACCGGGGCCGAGGGCCGGGAAGTGCGCAGGGCGGCCCGAGCGCGCAGTCCCGCCTCGGTCCGTGGGTTCCGCGGAGCTACACCCCGGGGTCGAGAGCGGACAGGAGCGGGGCCGAGGGCCGGGACGGGCGCGGGGCGGCCACAGCGCGCGGCTCGGCCCTCCGCCGACGGGTGCCGTGCGACCCGGGCGCGCGGCCTGGCCCTCGTCCCGCTGGTTCCGCGGAACTAAACCCCGTGGTCGGCAGCGGTCTGGATCGGGGCCGAGGGCAGGGCCGGGCGCGGTGTGGCCCAGGCGCACAGCCCGGCATTCGGCCCGTGGGTGCCACGGAGCTGCACCCCGGTGTCAGCAGCGGCCAGGAGCGGGGCCGAGGGCCGGAACTGGCGTGGTGCGGCCCGGGCGCGCAGCCCGGCCCTCGGCCCGCGGGTGCCTTGGAGCTAAGCCTTGGGGTCGACAGCGGCCCGGAGTCGGGCCGAGGGCCAGGCCGGGCGCGGCGCGGCCCGGGCGCGAGGCCCGGCACTCCGCCGACGGGTGCCATGGAGATAAGCCCCGGGGTCGGCAGCGGCCCGTGGCGGGACAGACGGCTGGGCCGGGCGCGGTGTGGCCGGGCGCGCAGCCCGGCACTCGGCCCGCAGGTGCTGCGGAGCTAAGCCCCGGGGTCGGCAGAGGCCCGGATCTGGGCCGAGGTCCAGGCGGGGCGCGGCAGGGCCGGGTATGCGGACCGGCCCTATGCCGGTGGGTGCCGCGGACCTAAGCCCCAAGGTCGCTAGCCGAGGGTCGGGCCGGGCGCAGGCCGTCCCAGGTGCGCGGCCGGCCCTAGGCCCGCGGGTGCCGCGGAGCTGCGCCCCGGGGTCGGCAGCGGCCAGGAGCGGGGACGAGGGATGGGCCGGGCGCGGCAGGGCTGGGCGCGCGGACCGGCCCTCCACCGACCGGTGCCACGGACATAAGCCCCGGGGTTGGCAGTGGCCAGGAGCGCGGCCGAGGGTCGGGACGGGAGCGGGGTGGCCCGGGCGCGCGGCCTGGCCCCTGGCCCGCAGGTGCCGCGGAGCTAAGCCCCGGGGTCGGCAGCAGCCCAGAGCGGGGCCTAGGGCCGGGATGGGCGTGGGGCGGCCCGGGAGCGCAGCCCGGCCCTCCGCCGGCGGGTGCCGCGGAGGTAAACCCCGGGGTCGCTAGCGTGCCTGATTGGGGCCGAGGGCTGGGCCTGGCTCGGTGCGGCCCGGGTGCGCAGCACGGCCCTCGACCCGTGTGTGCTGCGGAGGTAAGCCCTGAGGTCGGCAGCGGCCTAGTGCGGGCCAGAGGGCCGTGTCCGGCATAGGGCGGCCCGGGAGCGCGGCCCAGCCCTCGGCCTGCGGTTGCCGCGGAGCTAAGCCCCGGGGTTGGCAGTGGACGGGAGCGGGGCCGAGGGCCGGGCCCGGCGCACGCGGCCCGGGCGCGCGGCCGGCCCGGGCGCGTGGCCCTGCCTTCCGCCGGCCTGTGCCGCGGAGCTAAGCCCGGGGTCGGCAGCGGCCCTGAGTGGGGCCTAGGGCTAGGCGGGGCGCGGCGCGGCCCGGGCGCGCGACCCGAGACTCCGCCGACAGGTGCCATGGAGATAAGCCCCAGGGTCGGCAGCGGACCAGACCGAGGCCAAGGGCCGGGCAGGGTGCGGTGCGGCCTGGGCGTGCATCCCGGCCCTTGGCCAGCAGGTGCCACGGAGCTAAGCCCCGGGGTCGGCAGCGGACCGGACCTGGGCCAAGGGCCGGGCAGGGCACGGTGCGGCCCGAGCACGCAGCCCGGCCCTTGGCCCGCGGGTGTCACGCAGCTAAGCCCCGGGGTCGGCAGAGGCCCGGATCGGGGCCGAGGTCCAGGCGGGGCGCGGGGCGACCCGGGCGCGCGGCTGGCCCTCGGCCCCCTGGTTCCGCGGAGCTATGCCCCGGGGTCGGCAGCGGACTGGAGCGGGGAGGAGGGCCGGGCCAGGTGTAGCAGGGCCGGGTATGCGGACCGGCCCTCCGCTGGTGGGTGCCACGGAGCTAAGCCCCGAGGTCGCTAGCGGCCCAGAGCGGGGCCAAGGGCCGGGCCTGGCGTGGTGCGGCCCAGGCGCGCAGCCCGGCCTCGGCCCGGGTGTGCCGCGGAGCTATGCCCCGCGGTCGGCAGCGGCCCAGAGCGGGGCCAAGGGCCGGGCCTGGCGTGGTGCGGCCCAGGCGCGCAGCCCGGCCTCGGCCCGGGTGTGCCGCGGAGCTATGCCCCGCGGTCGGCAGCGGCCCAGAGCGGGGACGCGGGCCGAGCCGGGTGCAGGGCGGCCCGAGCGCGCGGCCCGTTCTGGGGCCCTTGGGTGCCGCGGAGCTAAGCCCCGGGGTCGGCAGCGGCCCAGAGCGCGGCCGAGGGTCGGGACGGGAGCAGGGCGGCACGGGCGCGCAGCCCGGCCCTCGGCCCACGGGTGCCGCGGAGCTAAGCTTTGGGGTCGGCAGCGGCCTGGAGAAGAGCCAAGGGCCGGGCGGGGCGCGGGGCCACCCTGGCCCGCGGCCCGGTCATTGGACCGCGGGTGCCGAGGAGCTAAGCCCCGGGGTGTGCAGCGGACCGGAGCGGGGCCGAGGGCCTGGACCGGCGCGGGGCGGCATGGGTGCGCGTCCCGGCCCTCCGCCGGCGGGTGCCGCGGAGCTAAGACACGGGATTGGCTGCGGCCCGGAGCGGGGCCAAGGGCCCCGCCGGGCACGGTGCGGCGGGGACGCACGGCCCACCCGTATGACGGCGGGTGCCGTGGATCTAAGTCACAACGTCGGCAGTGGCCTGGAGCGTGGAGGAGGGTCGGGACGGGCGCGGGGCAGTTCGGGCGCGCGGCCCGGCCCTCGGCCTGCGGGTGCCGTGGAGCTAAGCCACGGGGTTGGGAGCGGAGCGGAGCGGGGCCGAGGGCTGGGCAGGGCGCGGTGCGGTCCAAGCACGTAGCCCGGCCCTTTGCCCGCGGGTGCCTTGGAGCTAAGCCCCGGGGTCGGCAGCAGCCCAGAGCGGGGCCGAGGGCCGGGCCGGGCGCAGGGCGGCCCAGGCGCGCGGCCCGGCTCTGGGCCCGCGGGTGCGCGGAGCTAAGCCTCGGGTTCGGCAGAGGCCCGGAGCGGGGCCGAGGGCCATGAGGGGCGCGGGTCGACCCGGGCGTGCGGCCCAGCCCTCGGCCCACTGGTTTCGCAGAGCTAAGCCCCGGGGTCAGCAGCGGCCCGGAGCAGAACCGAGGGCCGGGCCGGGCGCGGGCCGTCCCAGGCGCGCGACCGGCCCTAGGCCCGCGGGTGCCGCGGAGCTGCGCCCCGGGGTCGGCAGCGGCCAGGAGCGGGGACGAGGGATGGGCCGGGCGATGTGCGGCCCAGGCGCGCAGCCCGGCACTCGACCCGTGGGTGCCACGGAGCTGCGCCCCGGTGTCAGCAGCGGCCAGGAGCGGGGACGAGGGATGGGCTGGCGCGGCAGGGCCGGGCGCGCGGACCGGCCCTCCGACGTTGGGTGCCGCGGAGCTAAGCCCCACGGTCACTTGCGGCCCTGAGCGGGGCCGAGGGCCGGGCCTGGGAGGTGCGGTCCGGGCGCGCTACCCGGCACTCGGCCCGCTGGTGCCGCGGAGATAAGCCTCGGAGTCGGCAGTGGCCCGGAGCGGGGCCAAGGGCCGGGCCGGTCGTGGCGTGGCCTGGGCACGCAGCTGGGCACTCCGCCGACAGTTGCCACGGACATAAGCCCCGGGGTCGGCAGTGGCCCGGAGCACGGCCGAGGTTCGGGACGGGAGCGGGGTGGCCCGGGTGCGCGGTACGGCCCCTGGCCCGCGGGTGCCAAGGAGCTAAGCCCCGGGGTCGGTAGCAGCCTGGAGCGGGGCCGAGGGCCGGGACAGGCGCAGGGCGGCCCAGGCGCGCGGCCCGGCCCTCGGCCCGCAGGTGAGCGAAGCCAAGCCCCGGGGCCGGCAGCGGCCCGGATCGTGGCCGAGGGCCTGGCGGGGCGCGGGGCGACCCTGGGCGCACGGCCCGGCCTTTGGCCCGCTGGTTCCGCGGAGCTAAGCCCTGGGGTAGGCAGCAGCCCGGAGCGAGGCCGAGGGCCGGGCCAGGCGCGGCAGGGCCGGGTACGCAGACTGGCCCTCCGCTGGTGGGTGCCGCGGAGCTAAGCCCCGAGGTCGCTAGCGGCCCTGAGTGGGGCCGAGGGCCGGACCTGGCGCGGTGCAGCCCGGGCGCGCAGCCCGGCCCTCGGCCCGCGGGTGTCGCTGAGCTAAGCCCCGGGGTCAGCAGCAGCCCGGAGCGGAGCCCAGGGCCGGGTCGGGCGCGGGGCCTCCCTGGCGCACGTCCCGGCCCTTGGACCGCAGGTGCCGCGGAGCTAAGCCCCTGGGTCGAGAGCCGCGCCTAGCGGGGCTGAGGGCCGGGCAGGGTGCAGTGCGGCCCGAGCACGCAGCCCGGCCCTCGGCCCGCGGGTGTCGCAGAGCTAAGCCACGGGGTAGCTAGCGGCCCGGAGCGGGGCCGAGGGCCGGACCTTGCAAGGTGCGGCCCGGGCGCACAGCCCGGCCCTTGGCCCTCGGGGACCGCAGAGCTAAGCCCCGGGGTCGGCAGCAGCCCAGAGCGGGGCCGAGGGCTGGGCCGTGAGTGGAGCGGCCGGGAGCGTGGCCCGGCCCTCGGCCCGCGGGTGCCGCGGAGCTAAGCCCCAATGTCGGAAGCGGACCGGAGCGGGGCCGAGGGCCGGGATGGGCGTGGGGCGGCCCCAGCACGCGGCCCGGCCTCCAACGGCGGTGCCGCGGAGCTAAGGCCCAAGGTCGGCAGCGGCCCGGAGCAGGCCGAGTGTCGGGACGGGCGTGGGGTAGCCCGGATGCGTGGCCCGGCCCTCGGCCCGCGGGTGCCGCGGAGCTAAGCCCCGGGGTCGGAGGCGGCCGGATCGGGGCCGAGGGCCGGACAGTGCGCGTGGCAGCCCTGGCGCGCGGCCCGGGCCTCGGTCCGCAGGTGCCCTGGAGCTAAGCCCCAGCGTCCGGGAGCGGCGCAGAGCGGGGCCGAGGGCCGTGCAGGGCGCTGTGCGGCCCGAGCACGCAGCCCGGCCCTTGGCCCGCGGGTGAGCGGAGCTAAGCCCCGGGGTCGGCAGTGGCCCGGAGCGGGGCCGAGGGCCGGGACAGGTGCAAGGCGGCCCAGGCGCTCGGCCAGGCCCTCGGCCCGCGGGTAAGCGGAGCTAAGCCCCGGGTCGGCAGCGGCCTGGAGCGGAGCCAAGGGACAGGCCGGCCGCGGGGCGTACCGTGCGCACGGCCCTGCCCTCCGCCGCCGGGTGCCGCGGAGCTAAGCCCCGGGGTTGGCAGTGGACTGGAGCAGGGCCGAGGGCCGGGCCGGGCGCGGGGCGTTCCGGGCGCCTGGCCCCGCCTTCCACCGGCCTGTGCCGCGGAGCCAAGCCCGGGGTCGGCAGCAGCCTGGAGCGGAGCCGAGGTCTGGGCCGGGCGCGGGGCATCCGGGGCGCGCGGTCCGGCCCTCCACAGGCGGGTGCCACGGAGCTAAGCCCCAGGATTGGCAGCGGACGGGAGCGGGGCCAAGGGCCAGTCCGGGCGCGGGTGGCCCGTGCACGCGGCCCGGCCTTCTGCTGGCCTGTGCCACGAGCTAACCCTGGTGTCGGCTGTGGCCCGGAGCGTAGCCGACGGCCGGGAAGGGTGCGGCGCGGCCCGGGCGCACGGCCCGGCCCTCCGCCCACGGGTGCCACGGAACTAAGCCCCGGGGTCTGCAGCGGCCCGGAGCGGGGCCGAGGGAGGGCGAGGCGCGGGGCGGCCAGGGCGCGCGGCCCGGCCCTTCGCTGGCGGGTTCTGCGGAGATAAGCCCCGGGGTCGGCAGCGGCCCGGAGCGTGGCCGAGGGTGGGGACGGGCACGGGGTGTCCCGGGCGCGCGGCCCAGCCCTCGGCCCGCGGTTGCCGCGGAGCTAAGCCCTGGGGTCGGAGGCGGCCCGGAGCGTGGCCGAGGGCTGGGCAGTGCGCGGGGCGGATCGGGCGCGCGGCCCAGCCTTCGGTCCGCGGGTGCCGCGGAGCTAAGCCCCGGGGTCGGGAGCGGCGCGGAGCGGGGCCGAGGGCCGGGCAAGGCGCGGTGCGGCCCGAGCGCGCAGCCCGACCCTCGGCCCGCGGGTGAGCGGAGCTAAGCCCCGGGGTCGGCAGCGGCCCGGAGCGGGGCCGAGGGCCGGGCGGGGCACGGAGCTACCCGGGCGCGTGGCCCGGCCCTCGGCCTGCTCTTTCTGAGGAGCTAAGCCCCGGGGTCGGCAGTGGCCTGGAGCGTGGAGGAGGGTCGGGACAGGCGCGGGGCAGCCAGGGCGCGCGGCCCGGCCCTCGGCCTGCGGGTGCCGCGGAGCTAAGCCCCGGGGTCTGCAGTGGCCCGGAGCGGAGCCAAGGGCGGGGCCGGGCGCAGGGCCACCCTGGCGCGCGGCCGGGTCCTCGGACCGCGGGTGCCGTGTAGCTAAGCCCCGGGGTCGGCAGCGGCCCGGAGCGGGGAAGAGGGCCAAGCCGGGCGCGGGGCGGCCCAGGCACCCGGCCCGACACTTTGCCGGTGGGTGCCGCGGAGCTAAGCCCCGGGGTCGGGGAGCGCGCGGCCCTTCCCTCCACTGGTGGGTGCCGTGAAGCTATGCCCCGGGGTCGGCAGCTGCCCGGAGCGTGGCCCAGGGCCGGGCCGTGCGCGGGGCCTACCTGGCGTGCGGCCCGGCTCTTGGACCGTGTGTTCCGTGGAGCTAAGCCCCGGGGTCAGCAGTGGCCCGGAGAGGGGCCGAGGGCTGAACCGTGTGCGGGGCGGCCCGGACGTGTGGCCCCGACCTCTGCCGGCGGGTGCCGCGGAGCTACGCCCCGGGGTCGGCATCGGCCCGGAGCAGGGCCGAGTGCCGGGCCGGGTGTGTGGTGGCCGGGCACGCGGCTCGGTCCTCCGCTCGGTGACGCGGAGCTAATCCCCGGTGGGGCAGCGGCCCGGAGCGGGGCCAAGGGCCCGGCCGGGCACGGGGCGGCGGGGAAGCACGGCCCACCCCTCCGCCGGCGGTTGCTGCGGAGCTAAGCCCCAAGGTCGGCAGCTGCCCGGAGCGTGGCCAAGGGTCGGGACGGGCGCGGGGCGGTCCGGGCGCGTGGCACCACCCTCGGCCCGCGGGTGCCGCGGAGCTAAGTCCCGGGATCAGAGGCAGTCCGGAGCGGGGCCGAGGGCCGGGCTGGGTGCAGGGCGGCCCAGGCGCGCGGACCGGCCCTCTGCCGGTGGGTGCTGCGGAGCTAAGTCCCGGGGTCGGCAGGGACCCAGAGCGGGGCCAAGGGCCCGGACGGGAACCGAGCGGCCCGGATGCGCGGCCCGGCCCACCTCCGACGGATGCCGTGGAGCTCAGCCCCGGGGTGGCAGCGGCCCAGGGCGGGGTCGAAGGCCAGGCGGGACGCGGGGCGACCCAGGGGCGCGGCCCGGCCCTCAGCCCGCTCGTTCCGCGGAGCTAAGCCCCGGGGTCGGTAGCGGCCGGGAGCTCGGCTGAGGGTCGGGACAGGAGCGGGGCCGTCCGGGTGCGCGGTCCGACCCTTGGCACGCGGGTGCCGCGGAGCTCATCCCCGGGGTCGGCAGCGGCTCGGAGTGGGGACGAGGGCCGGGTCGGACGCGGACGGGCCGGGCGCGCGGAACGGCCCTCGGCCTGCGGGTGCCGCGGAGCTAAACCCCGTGGTCGGCAGCGGCCCAGAGCAGGGCCGAGGGACGGGCTGGGCGCGGGGTGGCCCGGGAGCGCGGCCCGCCATCAGCCCCCAGTTGCCGTGGAGCTAATACCCGGGGTCGGCAGTGGCCCGGAGCGGAGCCGAGTGCCGGGCCGGGTGCAGGGCAGTCCGTGCAGGCGACCCGGCCCTCTATCGGCCGGTGCCGCAAAGCTAAGCCCCGGGGTCGGCAGCGGCCCAGAGCAGGGCCGAGGGCCGGGCCGGGCGCAAGGCCTCCGGGCGCGCGGCCCGGCCCTCGGCCCGCGGGAGCCGAGGAGCTAACCCCTGGGGTCGGCCGCGGCCCGGAGCGGGGCCAAGGGCGGGGCAGGGCGCGGGGCGGCCTGGGAGCGCGGCCCCGCCCTCGGCCCGCGGGTGCCACGGAGCTAAGCCCCGGGGTCGGCAGCGGCCCGGAGCGAGGCCGAGGGCTGGGCCGGGCGCAGGGCCTCCCGGGCGCGCGGCCCGGCCCTCCGCCGGCGGGTGCCGTGGAGTTAATCCCCGGGGTCGGCAGCGACCCGGAGGGGAGCCGCGGGCCGGAACAGTGGCAAGACGGCCCGGGCGCATGGCCAGGCCCTCGGACCGCATGTACCGCGGAGCTAGGCACCGGGGTCAGCGCGGCCTGGAGCGGGGCTGAGTGTCGAACCGGGCGTGGGGCTGCCCGGGCGCGTGGCCCGGCCCTCCACCAGCGGGTGCCGTGGAGCTAAGCCCCGGAGTCGGCATCAGCCCGGAGCGGGGCCGAAGGCCGGGCCAGGCGTGGGGAGGCCCGCACGCGCGGCCCTGTCGTCCGCCAGTGGGTGCCGCGGAGCTTAGCCCCAGGGACGGCAGCGGCCAGGAGCGGGGCCGAGGACCGGGCTGGGCGCGGTGCGGCCCGGGCACGCAGCCCGGCCCTCAGCCAGCGGGTGCCGCGGAGCTAAGCCCCGGGGTCGGCAGTGGCAAAGAGCAGGGCCAGGGCACGGCCAGGAATGGGGCGGCCCAGACACGCTGCCCACCCCTCCGATGGCGGGCGCCGCGGAGCTAAGCCCCGGGGTCGGCAGTGGCCAGGAGCAGGCCCAAGGGCCCGGCCGGGAACCAGGCGGCCCGGACGCGCGGCCCACCCTTCCGCCGGCGGGTGATGTGAAACTAAGCTCCAGGGACGGCAGCAGCCCAGAGCGTAGCCGAGGGTTGGGACGGGTGTGGGGCGGCCAGTTCGCGTGGCTCGGACCTCCGCCGGCGGGTGAGGAGGAGTTAAGCCCTGGAGTCGGCAGTGACCTGGAGTGGGGCCGAGGGCCGGGCCGGGCAGGGGAAGCCTGAGCTCGCGGCCCGGTCCTCGGCCCGTGGGTGCCGCGGAGCAAAGCCCCGGGGTCGACAGCGGCCTGGAGCTCGGCCGAGGATCGGCACGGGCGCAGGGCGGCCCGGGTGCACGGCCCGACCCTCGGCCCGCGGGAGCCGCGGAGCTAAGCCCCGGGGTCAGCAGCGCCCCGGAGCGGGGCCAAAGGCCGGGCTGGGCGCGGGGCCTCCCGGGCGCGTGGCCCAGCCCTCCGCCGGCGGGTGCCGCAGAGCTAAGCCCCGTGTTCGGCAGCGGACCGGAACGGGGACGAGGGCCAGTACGGGCGCGGGGAAGCCCGGACGCGCGGCCCGGCCCTCAGTCTGCGGGTTCCGCGGATCTAAGCCCCGGGGTCGGGAGCGGCGCGGAGTGGGGCCGAGGGCTGGGCAGGGCGCGGTGCGGCCCGAGCGCGCAGTCCGGCCCAGGGCCCGCGGCTGCCGCGGAGCTAAGCCCCGGGGTCGGCAGCCACCCGGAGAGGGGCCGAGGGCCGGGCCAGGCGCAGGGCGGCCCAGGTGCGCGGCCCAGCCCTCGGCCCGCGGTTGAGCGGAGGTAAGCCACGGGGTCGGAAGTGGCCCGGAGCGGGGCTGAAGGCCAGGCGGGACGCGGGGCGACCCAGGGGCGCGGCCGGGTCCTCGGCCCAGGGGTGCCGCGGAGCTAAGCCCCGGGGTAGGCAGTGGCCCGGAGCGGGGCCGAGGGCCGGGCAGGGCGCGGGGCCTCCCGGGCGCGCGGCCCAGCCCTCTGCCGGCGGGTGCCGCGGAGCTAAGCCCCGGGGTCGGCATAGGACACGAGCGGGGCCGAGGGCCCGGACGGGAACCGCGCGGCCCGGATGCGCGGCCCGGCCGTCCTCCGGTGGATGCCGCGGAACTAAGCCCCTGGGTCGGCAGCGGCCAGGAGCGGGGCCTAGGGCCGGGCTGGGCGTGGGGCGGCCCGTGCGCGCGGCCCGGCTCTCCGACGGCGGGTGCCGTGGAGCTAAGCCCTGGGGTCGGCAGCAGACTGGAGCGGGGCCGAGGGCCGGGCTGGGCGAGGTGCGGCAGGTCACGCAGCCCGGCCCTCGGCCTGCGGGGGCCGCGGAGCTAAGCCCTGGGGTCGGCAGTGGCCCGGAGCGGGGCCAAGGGCCCGGACGGGAACCGAGCGGCCCGGATGCGCGGCCCGGCCCACCTCCGACGGATGCCGCGGAGCTCATCCCCGGGGTGGCAGCGGCCCAGGGCGGGGTCGAAGGCTGGGCGGGGCGCAGGGCGGCCCGGGTGCGCGGTCCAGCCCTCTGCCCGCTGGTGCTGCAGAGTTAAGCCCCGGGGTCGGCAGCGGCCCGGAACGGGGCCAAGGGTGGGGCTGGGCACAGGGCAGCCAAGAGCGCAGCCCGGCCCTCGGCCCGCGGGTGCCGCGGAGCCAAGCCCCGGGTTCGGCAGCGGCTCAGAGCGGGGCCAAGGGCCCGGCCGGAGACGGGGCGGCCCGCACGCGCGGTCCACCCCTACGCTGACGGGTGCCGCGGAGCTAAGCCCCAGGTCGGCAGCGGCCGGAGCGGGGCCTAGGGCCGTGCCAGGTGCAGGGCCCCCGAGCGCGCGGCCCGACCCTCTGCCGGCGGGTGCCGTGGAGCTAAGCCCTGGGGTCGCCAGCCACACGGAGGGGAGCCGCGGGCCGGACCGGTGACAGGACGGCCCTGGCGGGCGGCGAGGCCCTCGGACCGCGTGTGCCGCGGAACTAAGCCCCGGGGTCAGCGCGGCCCGGAGCGGGGCCGAGGGTCGAACTGGGCGCGGGGCTGCCCGGGCGCGTGGCCCGGCCCTCCACCGGCGGGTGCCGTGGAGCTTAGCCCCGGGGTCAGCATCAGCCCGGAGCGGGGCTGAAGGCCAGGCCAGGCGTGGGGAGGCCCGCGCGTGCGGCCCTGTCGTCCGCCAGTGGATGGCGCGGAGCTTAGCCACAGGGACGGCAGCGGCCAGGAGTGGGGCCGAGGACCGGGCTGGGCGCGGTGCGTCCCGGGCACGCAGCCTGGTCGCTGGCCAGCGGGGACCGCGGAGCTAAGCCCCTGGGTCGGCAGTGGCCAGGAGCGGGACCGAGGGCCCCGCCGGGCGTGGGGCGGCCCTGGTGCGCGGCCCGGCCGTTCTCCGGCGGATGCCGCAGAACTAAGCCCCTGGGTCGGCAGCGGCCAGGAGCGGGGCAGAGGGCCGGGCTGGGCGCGGTGCGGCCCGGTCACACAGCCCGGGCCTCGGCCTGTGGGGACCGCGGAGCTAAGCCCTGGGGTCGGCAGTGGCCCGGAGCGGGGCCAAGGTCCCAGACGGGAACGGGGCGGCCCGGACGTGCGGCCCGGCCCACCTCCGGCGGATGCCGTGGAGCTCAGCCCCGGGGTTAGCAGCGGCCCGGAGCGGGGTCAAGGTCCGGGCGGGGCGCGGGGTGGCCCGGGTGCGCGGCCCGGCCTTCTGACCGCTGGTGCCGCAGAGTTAAGCCCCGGGGTCGGCAGCGGCCCGGAACGGGGCCAAGGGCGGGGTTGGGCATGGGGCGGCCCAGGAGCGAGGCCCGGCCCTCGGCCCGCGAGTGCGGCGGAGCTAAGCCACCAGGTCGGCAGCGGCCCGGAGCGGGGCCAAGGGCCGGGCCGGCGCGGGGCAGCCCAGGTGTGTGGCCCGGCCCTCCGCCGGCGGGTGCCGCGGTGTAAGCCTCGGGGTCGACATTGGAACGGAGCGGGCCGAGGCCCGGGCTGGGCGTGGGGCGGCCCGTGCGCGCAGCCCGGCCCTCCGACGGCGGGTGCCGTGGAGCTAAGACCCGGGGTCGGCAGCGGACCAAAGCGGGGCCAAGGGCCGGGCTGGGCGCGAGGCGGCCTCGGCGCGTTGTCCGGCCCTCCACCGGCGAGTGCCGCGGAACTAAGCCCCGGGATCGGCAGCGGCCCGGAGCGGGGTCAAGGGCCCGGCCGGTCATGGGGAGGCGGGGACGCACAGCCCACCCCTCCGCCGGCAGGTGCCACGGAGCTAAGCACAAAGGTCTGCAGCGGCCTGGAGCGCGGCCGAGGGTAGGGACAGACGGGTGGCAGCCCGGGCGCACGGCCCGGCCCTCGGCCGCGGGTGCCGTGGAGCTAAGCCCCGGGGACGGAGGCGGCCCGGAGCGGGGCCGAGGGTCGGGCAGTGCGCGGGGCGGCCCGGGTGCGCGGTCCATCCCTCGGTCCACGGGTGCCGCGGAGCTAAGCCCCGGTTTCGGTAGCGGCGTGGAGCGGGGCCGAGGGCCGTTCAGGGCGCGGGGCGGCCGGGACGCGCGGCCCGGCCCTCCGTCGGCGGGTGCTGCGGAGCTAAGTCCCGGGATCGGCAGCAGCCTGGAGTGCAGCCGAGGGTCAGGACGGGAGCGCGGCGGGCCGGGCGCGCGACCCGGCCCTCGGTCCCCGGGTGCCGCAGAGCTAAGCCCCGGGGTCGGCAGCGCCCCGGAGCGGGGCCAAAGGCCGGGCTGGGCGCCGGGCCTCCCAGGCGCGTGGCCCAGCCCTCCGCCGGCGGGTGCCACAGAGCTAAGCCCCGTGTTCGGCAGCGGACCGGAACGGGGACGAGGGCCAGTACGGGCGCGGGGAAGCCCGGACGCGCGGCCCGGCCCTCAGTCTGCGGGTTCCGCGGATCTAAGCCCCGGGGTCGGGAGCGGCGCGGAGTGGGGTCGAGGGCCGGGCAGGGCGCGGTGCGGCCCGAGCGCGCAGTCCGGCCCAGGGCCCGCGGCTGCCGCGGAGCTAAGCCCCGGGGTCGGCAGCCGCCCGGAGCGGGGCCGAGGGCCGGGCCAGGCGCAGGGCGGCCCAGGTGCGCGGCCCAGCCCTCGGCCCGCGGTTGAGCGGAGGTAAGCCACGGGGTCGGAAGTGGCCCGGAGCGGGGCTGAAGGCCAGGCTGGACGCGGGGCGACCCCGGGGCGCGGCCGGGTCCTCGGCCCAGGGGTGCCGCGGAGCTAAGCCCCGGGGTCGGCAGCGGCCCGGAGCGGGGCCGAGGGCCGGGCAGGGCGCGGGGCCTCCCGGGCGCGCGGCCCAGCCCTCCGCCGGCGGGTGCCGCGGAGCTAAGCCCCGGGGTTGGCATAGGACACGAGCGGGGCCGAGGGCCTGGACGGGAACCGAGCGGCCCGGATGCGCGGCCCGGCCGTCCTCTGGTGGATGCCGCGGAACTAAGCCCCTGGGTCGGCAGCGGCCAGGAGCGGGGCCTAGGGCCGGGCTGGGCGTGGGGCGGCCTGTGCGCGCGGCCCGGCTCTCCGACGGCGGGTGCCGTGGAGCTAAGCCCCGGGGTCGGCAGCGGACTGGAGCGGGGCCGAGGGCCGGGCTGGGCGAGGTGCGGCAGGTCACGCAGCCCGGCCCTCGGCCTGCGGGGGCCGCGGAGCTAAGCCCTGGGGTCGGCAGTGGCCTGGAGCGGGGCCAAGGGCCCGGACGGGAACCGAGCGGCCCGGATGCGCAGCCCGGCCCACCTCCGACGGATGCCGCGGAGCTCATCCCCGGGGTGGCAGCGGCCCAGGGCGGGGTCGAAGGCTGGGCGGGGCGCGGGGCGGCCCGGGTGCGCGGTCCAGCCCTCTGCCCACTGGTGCTGCAGAGTTAAGCCCCGGGGTCGGCAGCGGCCCGGAACGGGGCCAAGGGTGGGGCTGGGCACAGGGCAGCCAAGAGCGCGGCCTGGCCCTCGGCCCGCGGGTGCCGCGGTGCTAAGTCACCGGGTCGGTAGCGGCCCTGAGCGGGGCCGAGGGCCGAGCCGGGCGCAGGGCAGCGCAGACGCGCGGCCCGGCCCTCCGTCGGCGGGTGCTGCGGAGCTAAGCCCCGGGGTCGGCATTGGCCCGGAGCGGGGCCGAGGGCCGGGCTGGGCGTGGGGCGGCCCATGCGCGCGGCCCGGCCCTCCGCTGGTGAGTGCCGCGGTGCTAAGCCCCGGGGTCGGCATTGGCCCGGAGCGGGGCCGAGGTCCGGGCTGGGTGCGAGGCGGCCCGGGCACGTGGTCCGGCCCTCCGCCGGCGGGTGCCGCGGAGCTAAGCCCCGGGGTTGGCAGCGGACCAGAGAGGGGCCGAGTGCCGGGACGGGCCCGGGGCAGCCCGGGCGCACGTCCCTGCCCTACGCCGGCGGGTGGCGTGGAGCTAAGCCCCAAGGTCGGCAGCGGCCCGGAGCGGGGTCAAGGGCCCGGCCAGTCACGGGGAGGCGGGGACGCACAACCCACCCCTCCACGGCGGGTGCTGCGGAGGTAAGCCTCAAGGTCGGCAGTGGCCCGGAGCGTGGCCGAGGGTCGGGACGGACGTGTGGCAGCCCGGGCGCACGGCCCGGCCCTTGGCCGCGGGTGCCGCGGAGCTAAGCCCCGGGGTCGGTAGCGGCGAGGAGCGGGGCCGAGGGCCGGGCAGGGCGCAGGCGGCCCAGACGCGGCCCGGCCCTCCGTCGGCGGGTGCTGCGGAGCTAAGCCCCGGGATCGGCAGCAGCCCGGAGCACGGCCGAGGGCCGGGACGGGAGCAGGGCAGCCCGGGCGCGCGACCAGGCCCTTGGCCCCTGAGTGCCGCGGAGCTAAGCCCCGGGGTCGGCAGCGCCCCGGAGCGGGGCCAAGGGCCGGGCTGGGCGCGGGGCGGCACGGGCGCGCGGCCCGGCCCTCCTCCGGCGGTTGCCGCGGATCTAAGCCCTGGGGTTGGTAGCAGCCCGGAGCGGGGTCAAGGACGGGGCTGGGCGCGGGGCGGCCCAGGCGCGCAGCCCAGCCCTCCTCAGGCGGTTGCCTCGGAGCTAAGCTCCGGGGTTGGCAGCGGCCCAGAGCGGGGCCGAGGGCCGTGCTGGGCGCAGTGCGGCCCGGGCGCGCAGCCCGGCCCTCGGCCCGCGGGTGCCGCGGAGCCAAGCCCCGGGTTCGGCAGCGGTTCGGAGCGGGGCCAAGGGCCCGGCCGGGGACGGGGCGGCCCGCACGCGCGGTCCACCCCTACGCTGACGGGTGCCGCGGAGCTAAGCCCCAGGTCAGCAGCGGCCGGAGCGGGGCCGAGGGCCGTGCCGGGCGCAGGGCCCCCGGGTGCGCGGCCCGACCCTCCGCCGGCGGGTGCCGTGGAGCTAAGCCCTGGGGTCGCCAGCCACACGGAGGGGAGCCGCGGGCCGGACCGGTAGCAGGACGGCCCTGGCGGGCGGCGAGGCCCTCGGACCGCGTGTGCCGCGGAACTAAGCCCCGGGGTCAGCGCGGCCCGGAGCGGGGCCGAGGGTCGAACTGGGCGCGGGGCTGCCCGGGCGCGTGGCCCGGCCCTCCACCGGCGGGTGCCGTGGAGCTTAGCCCCGTGGTCAGCATCAGCCCGGAGCGGGGCTGAAGGCCAGGCCAGGCGTGGGGAGGCCCGCGCGTGTGGCCCTGTCGTCTCCCAGTGGGTGCCGTGGTGCTTAGCCACAGGGACGGCAGCGGCCAGGAGCGGGGCCGAGGACCGGGCTGGGCGCGGTGCGGCCCGGGCACGCAGCCCGGCCGTCAGCCAGCGGGGGCCGCGGAGCTAAGCCCTGGGGTCGGCAGTGGCCAGGAGTGGGACCGAGGGCCCCGCCGGGCGTGTGGCGGCCCTGGTGCGCGGCCCGGCCGTTCTCCGGCGGATGCCGCGGAACTAAGCCCCTGGGTCGGCAGCGGCCAGGAGCGGGGCCAAGGGCCGAGTAGTGGGCGGGGCAGTCCGGGCGCACGGCCCGACCCTCAGTCTGCGGGTTCTGCGGATATAAGCCCCGGGGTCGGGAGCAGCGCGGAGCGGGGCCGAGGGCCGGGCAGGGCGTGGTGCGGCCCGTGCGTGCAGTCCGGCCCAGGGCCTGCGGGTGCCACAGAGCTAAGCCCCGGGGTCGGCAACCGCCCGGAACGGGGCCGAGGGCCGGGCCAGGCGCAGGGCGGCCCAGGTGCGCGGCCCAGCCCTCGGCCCGTGGTTGAGCGGAGGTAAGCCACGGGGTCGGAAGTGGCCCGGAGCGGGGCCGAAGGCCAGGCGGGACGCGGGGCGACCCAGGGGCGCGGCCCGGTCCTCGGCCCGCGGGTGCCGTGGAGCTAAGCCCCGGGGTCGTCAGCGGCCTGGAGCGGGGCTAAGAGCTGGGCAGGGCGTGGGGCGGCCTGGGCACGCGGCCCGGCCCTCGGTCCTCGGTCCGGGTGGAGCCAAGCCCCGGGGTCGGCATAGGACAGGGGCGGGGCCAAGGGCCCCGCCGGGCGTGGGGCGGCCCAGGCGCGCGGCCCGGCCGTCCTCCGGTGGATGCCGCGGAACTAAGCCCCTGGGTCGGCAGTGGCCAGGAGCGGGGCCTAGGGCCGGGCTGGGCGTGGGGTGGCCCATGCTCGCGGCCCGGCTCTCTGACGGCGGGTGCCGTGGAGCTAAGCCCCGGGTTTGGCAGCGGCCCGAAGCGGGGCAGAGGGCCGGGCCGGGCGCGGTGAGGCCCGGGCGCGCAGCCCGGCCCTTAGACCGCGGGTGCCGCGGAGCTAAGCCCCGGGTTCGGCAGCGGCGTGGAGCGGGGCCGAAGGCCCGGCAGGGCGCGTGGCGGCCCGGGCGCGCGGCACGGCCCTCGGTCCTCAGGTGCCGTGGAGCTAAGACCCAGCATCGGCAGCGGCCCGCAGTGAGTCCGAAGGCCGGGCAAGGCGCGGGGCGGCCCGGGCGCGTGGCCCGGCCCTCGGCCGGTGGGGTCGCGGAGCTAGGCCCCGGGGTCGGCAGCGGCCCGGCGCGGGGCCGAGGGCCGGGCCCGGCGCGGAGAGGCCTGGGCGCACAGCCCGGCCCTCGGCCCGTGGGTGCCGCGGAGCTAAGCCACGGGTTGGGCAGCGGACCGGAGCGGGGCCAAGAGCTGGGCAGGGCGTGGGGCGGCCTGGGCGTGCGGCCCGGCCCTTGGTCCTCGGGTGCCGCGGAGCTAAGCCCCGGGGTCGGCAGCGGCCCCGGGCGCGCGGCCAGGCCCTCGGCCCGCGGGTGCCACGGAGCTCAGCCCCGGGGTTGGCAGCGGCCCGGAGCAGGGTGGAGGGCCGTGCTGGGTGCGGTGCGGCCCGGGCGCGCAGCCCGCACCTCGGCCCGCTGGTGCCGCGGAGCTAAACCCCGGGGTCGGCAGTGGCCTTGAGCGGGGCCAAGGGCCCGGCCGGGTACGGGGCGGCCAGGACGCGCCGCCCACCCCTCCGCCGGCGGGTGCCGCGGAGCTAAGCCCCGGGGTCGGCAGCGGACCAGAGCGGCGCCGAGGGACGGGCAGGGCGCGGGGTGGCCCGGGCACGCCGTGCGGCCCTCCACCGGCGGGTTCCACGGAGCTAAGCCCCAGGGTCGGCAGCGGACCATAGCGGGGCCGAGGGCCGGGATGGGCGCGGGGTGGCCCGGGCGCGCGGCCCGGCGCTCGGTCTGTGGGTGCCGCGGAGCTAAGCCCGGGGACGGCAGCGGACTGGAGTGGGGCCGAGGGCCGGGCAGGGCGCGGGGCGACCCGGGCGCGTGGTCCGGCCCTCCTCCGGCAGGTGCCGTGGAGCTAAGCCCTGAGGTCGGCAGCGGCCCGGAGCGGGGCCGAGGGTCTGGCCAGGCGCAGGGCGGCCCGGGCGCGCGACCTGGTCCTAGGCCCGCGGGTGCCGCGGAGCTACACCCCGGGGTCGTCAGCTGCGTGGAGCGGGGCTGAGGGCCGGGCCAGGCGCGAGGAGGCCCGGGCTCGCGGCCCGGCCCTCGACCTGCGGCTTCCGCGGATCTAAGCTCCGGGGTCAGCAGTGGCCCGGAGCGCGGCCGAGGGACGGGATGGGCACAGGGCGGTAGGGGCCAAGGCCTGGCCCTCGGCCCGCGGGTGCCGCGGAGCTAGGCCCCGGGGTCGGCAGCGGCCTGGAGCGGGGCCGAGGGCCGGGCGCGGGGCGGCCCGGGCGCGCGGCTCGGCCCTCGGCCCGTGGGCGCCGTGGAGCTCAGCCCCGGGGTTGGCAGCGGCCCGGAGCGGGGCCGAGGGACGGGCAGTGCGTGTGGCGGCCCGGGCGCGCAGCCCAGTCTTCCGCAGGCGGGTACCACGGAGCTAAGCCCCGAGGTCGGCAGCGGCCTGAGGCGGGGCCGAGGGCCGGGCAGGGCATGGGGCGGCCCGGGCGCGCGGCCCGGACCTCGGCCTGCGGGTGCCGCGGAGGTATGCCCCGGGGTCCCAGCGGCCCGGGCAGTGCGGAGGGCCATGCTGGGTGCGGTGCGGCCCGGGCGCGCAGCCCGCACCTCGGCCTGCTGTTGCCGCGGAGCTAAACCCCAGATTCGGCAGCGGCCCTGAGCGGGGCCAAGGGCCCGGCCGGGTACGGGGCGGCCAGGACGTGCCGGCCACCCCTCCGTCGGCGGGTGCCATGGAGCTAAGCCCCGGGGTCGGCAGCGGACCGTAGCGGGGCCGAGGGCCGTGCCGGGCGCGGGGCGGCCCGGGCACGTGGTGCGGGCCTCCGCCGTCGGGTTCCACGGAGCTAAGCCCCAGGGTTGGCAGCGGACTGGAGAGGGGCCGAAAACCGGGATGGGTGCGGGGCGGCCCCGGCATGCGGCCCGGCCCACCGACGGCAGGTGCCGCGTAGCTAAACCCAAGGGATCGGCAGCGGACTGGAGCGGGGCCGAGGGCCGGGCAGGGCGCGGGGCGACCCAGGCGTGCGGTCCGGCCCTCCTCCAGCAGGTGCCGCGGAGCTAAGCCCTGAGGTCGGCAGCGGCCCGGAGCGGGGCCGAGGGTCTGGCCAGGCGCAGGGCGGCCCGGGCGCGCGACCTGGTCCTCGGCCAGCGGGTGCCGTGGAGCTACGCCCCGGGGTCGGCAGCGGCGTGGAGCGGGGCTGAGGGCCGGGCCAGGCGCGGGGAGGCCAGGGCTCGCGGCCCGGCCCTCGACCTGCGGCTTCCGCGGAGCTAAGCCCCGGGGTTGGCAGTGGCCCGGAGCGCGGCCGAGGGACGGGATGGGCACGGGGCGGCAGGGGCCAAGGCCTGGCCCTCGGCCCACGGGTGCTGCGGAGCTAAGCCCCGGGGTCGGCAGCGGCCCGGAGCGGGGCCGAGGGCCGGGCGCAGGGCGGCCCGGGCGCGCGGATCGGCCCTCGGCCCGCGTGTGCCGCGGAGCTCTGCCCCGGGGTTGGCAGCGGCCCGGAGCGGGGCCGAGGGCTGGGCCGTGCGTGTGGCGGCCCGGGCGCGCAGCCCAATCTTCCGCAGGCGGGTACCGCGGAGCTAAGCCCCGAGGACGGCAGCGGCCCGAGGCGGGGCCAAGGGCCGCGCAGGGCGCGGGTAGGCCCGGGTGCGCGGCCCGGACCTCGTTTGTGGGTGCCGCGGAGCTCAGCCCCGGGGTTGGCAACGGCCCGGAGCGGGGCCGAGGTCCGGGCGGGGCGCGGGGCGGCCCGGGCGTGTGGCCCGGCCCCCTGCCCGCTGGTGCTGCGGAGCTAAGCCTTGGGGTCGGCAGCGGCCCGGAGCAGGGCCGAGGGCCGTGCGGAAAGCGGTGCGGCCCGGGCGCACGGCCCTGCCCTCGGCCTGCGGGTGCCGCGGAGCTAAGCCCCGGGGTCAGCAGCGGACCGGAGCGGGGCCGAGGGCTGTGCCGGGCGCGGGGCAGCCCAGGCGCGCGGCCCTGCCCTCCGCCGATGGGTCCTGCGGAGGTGAGCCCCAGGGTCGGCAGCGGCTTGGATCGGGGCCGAGGGCCGCGCTGGACGCAGGGTGGCCCGGGCGCGTGGCCCGGCCCTCGGCCAGCGGGTGCTGCGGAGCTAAGCTCCGGGCTCGGCGCTAGACCCGGCCCTCGGCCGGCTGGTGCCGCGGAGCTAAGCCCCGGGGTCGGCAGAGGCACGGAGAACGGCCGAGGGTCAGGATGGGCGCGGGGCGGCCCTGTTGCGTGGTCTGGCCCTCCCCAGGCGGGTGCCGCGGAGCTAAGCCCCGGGATCGGCAGCGGACCGCAGCGGGGCTGAGGGCCGGGCTGGGCTCGGGGCTACCGGGGCGCGCGGCCCAGCCCTCCGCCGGCGGGTGCCGCGGAGCTAAGCCCCGGGGTCGCCAGCGGACCGGAGCGGGGTCGAGGGCCGGGCGCGGGGCCTCCCTGGCGCGCGGCCCAGCCCTCGGACCGCTTGTGCCACGGAGCTAAGCCCCGGGGTCAGCAGCAGCCCGGAGAGGGGCCAAGGGCCGGGCGGGGCACGGAGCGGCCCGGGCGCGCAGCCCGGCCCTCGGCCCGCGGGTGCCGCAGAGCTAAGCCCCAGGGTCGGCAGCGGACCGGATCGGGGCCGACGGCCATGCCGGGCGCGGGGCGGCACGGGCGCTTGGCCCAGCCCTACTCTGGTGGGTCCCGCGGAGCTGAGCCACAGGGTCGGCAGAGGCCCGGAGCGGGGCTGAGGGCAGAGCCGGACGCAGGGCGGCCCGGGCGCACGGCCTGGCCCTCGGCCTGCGGGTGCCGCGGAGCTAAGCCCCGGTGTCAGAGGCGTCCCGGAGCGGGGCCGAGGGCCGGGCAGTGCGCGGGGCGGCCCGGGCGCGCAGCCCAGCCCTCGGTCCGCGGGTGGCGTGGAGCTAAGCCCCTGGGTCGGGAGCGGCCCGGAGCAGGGACGAGGGCCGGGCCAAGGGTGGGGCGGCCCGGGCATGAGGCCTGGCCCTCCTCTGGCGAGTGCCACGGAGCTAAGCCCCGGGGTCGGCAGCAGCCCGGAACGGGGCCGAGGGCTGGGCCTGGTGCGGTGCAGCCCGGGCGTGCAGCTCGACCATCGGCCCGCGGGTGCCGAAGAGCTAAGCCCCGGGGTCGGCAGCGGTCCGGACCGGGGACGAGGCCCGGGCCGGGAGTAGGGCGGCCCGGTCGCACGGCCCGGCCCTCGGCCGGCGGGTGGGCGGAGCTAAGCCCCAGGGTCGGAAGCGGACCAGAGCGGGGCTGAGGGCCGGCTCGGTCGTGGGTCGGGCCGGGCCGGGCACAGGGTGGCCAAGGCGCGCGGTCCGGCCCTCCTCAGGCGTGTGCTGCGGAGCTAAGCCCCGGGGTCTGCAGCGGACCGGAGCGGGGCCGAGGGCCGGACCGGGCTCGGGGCGTCCCGGGCGCGCGGCCCAGCCCTCGGCCGGCGGGTGCCGCGGAGCTAAGCCCCGGGGTCGACAGAGGCCCAAGGCAGGACCGACGGCCGTGCCGGCACGGGGCGGCCCGGGCGCGCGGCCCAGTCCTCCGCCGGTGGGTCCCGCGGAGCTGAGCCCCAGGGTCGGCAGCGGCCCGGAGCGGGGCCGAGGGCCTGGCCGGACGCAGGGCGGCCCAAGCGCAGGGCCCGGCCCTCGGCCCGCGGGTGCTGCGGAGCTAAGCCCCGGGGTCGGAGGCGGCCCGGAGCGGGGCCGAGGGCCGGGCAGTACGCGGGTCGGCCCGGGCGCGCGGCCTGGCCTTCGGTCCGCGGGTGACGCGGAGCTAAGCCCCGGGGTCGGGAGCGGACTGGAGCGGGGCCGAGTGCCGGGCCGGGCTCGGGGTGGCCCGGGCGCTAGACCCGGCCCTCGGCTGGCTGGTGCCGCGGAGCAAAGCCCCGGGGTCGGCAGAGGCCCTGAGCACGGGCGAGAGTTGGGACGGTCGCAGGGCGACCTGGGCACACGGCCCGGCCCTCGGCCCATGGGTGACGCGGAGCTAAGCCCCGGGGTCGGCAGCAGCCGGGATCTGGGCCGAGGGCCGTCCCGGGCGCGGGGCAGCCCCAGCGCGCGGTCTGGCCCTCCGCCGGCTGGTTCCGCGGAGCTAAGCCCCGGGGTCGGCAGCGGCTTGGAGCGGGGCCGAGGGTCAGGACGAGCGCGGGGCAGCCCTGGCGCACGGCCCGGCCCTCGGCCCGCGGGTGCCGCGGAGCTAAGCGCCTGGGTCGGCAGCGGCCCAGAGCGGGGCCAAGGGCCCGGCCGGGCACGGGGCGGTGGGGACGCACGGCCCCCTCCTTCGCTGCGGGTACCGCGGAGCTAAGCTCCGGGGTCGGCAGCAGCCCTTAGCGCGGCCGAGGGTCAGGACGGGAGCTGGGCGGCCCGGACGCGCGGCCCGAACCTCGGCCCGTGGGTGCCGCGGAGCTAAGCCCCAGGGTCGGCAGCGGCCCGGAGCGGGGCCGAGGGCCGGGCCGGGCGCGGGGTGGCACGGGCACGTGGCCCTTCCCTCCACCGGCGGGTGCCACGGAGCTAAGCCCCGGGGTCGACAGCGGCCCGTAACGGGGCAGAGGGCCGGGCCTGGTGCGGTGCAGCCCGGGCGCCCAGCCCGCCCCTCGGCCCGCAGGTGCCGCAGAGGTAAGCCCCGGGGTCGGCAGCGGCCCGGAGCGGGGCCGAGGGCCTGGCCGGGCACAGGGCGGCCCGGGTGCACGGCCCGGCCCTCGGACTGCGGGTGCCGCGGAGCTAAGCCCCGGGGTCGGCAGCGGCCCAGAGCGGTGTCGAGGGCCGGGCCGGGCGCAGGGCGGACCGGGCGCACGGCTCAGCCCTCGGACCGCGGGTGCCGCGGAGCTAAGCCCCGGGTTCGGCAGCGGACCGGAGCGGGGACGAGGGCCGGGCCGGGCGCGGGGACTCCCTGGCACGCGGCCTGGCCCTTGGCCCACGGGTGCCGTGGAGGAAAGCCCCGGGTTCGGCCGCGTCCCGGAGCGGGGTCAAGGGCTGGCCCGGGCGCGGGGCAGGCCGGGCCTGGTGCAGGGTGGCCCGGACGCGTGGTCCCGCCCTCCCCAGGCGGGTGCCGCGGAGCTAAGCCCCGGAGTCGGCAGCGGCCGGGATCGGGACCGAGGGCCGTCCCGGGCGTGGGGCAGCCCCGGCGCGCGGTCTGGCCCTCCGCCGGCTGGTTCCGCGGAGCTAAGCCCCGGGGTCGGCTGCGGCTCGGAGCGGGGCCGAGGGCCGGGCAGTGCGCGGGGCGGCCCGGGTGTGCGGCCTGTCCCTCGGTCCACGGGTGCCGCGGAGCTAAGCCCCGGGGTCGGGAGTGGCCCGGAGAGGGGCCGAGGGCCGGGCCGGGCGCGGGGCGGCCCAGGCACGAGGCCCGGCCCTCCGCCGGCGGGTGCCACGGAACTAAGCCCCGGGGTCAGCAGCGGCCTGGAAAAGGGCTGAGGGCCGGGCCTGGTGCGGTGCAGCCCAGGCGCCCACCCCGCCCCTCGGCCCGCGGGTACCGCAGAGGTAAGCCCCGGGGTCTGCAGCGGCCCGGAGGGCGGCCGAGGGCCGGACCGGGTGCAGGGCGGCCCGGGCGCAAGGCCCGGTCCTCGGCCCGTGGGTACCACGGAGCTAAGCACTGGGGTCGCAGCGGCCCGGAGCGGGGCCGAGGGCTGGGCCGGGCGCGGGGCGGCCCGGGCGCGCGGCCCGGCCCTCGGCCGGCGGGTGGGCGAAGCTAAGCCCCGGGGTCGGCAGCGGCCCGGAGTGGGGCCGAGGGCCGGGCCGGGCGCGGGGCGGCCCGGGCATGCGGCCCCGCCCTCCGCCGGCGGTTGCTGTGGAGCTAAGCTCCGGAGTCGGCAGCGACCCGGAGCGGGGCCGAGGACCGTGCTGGGCGCGGGGCGGCCCGTGCGCGTGGCCCGGTCCTCCACTGGCAGGTGCTGCGGATCTAAGCCCCGGGGTCTGAGGCGGCCCGGAGCGGGGCCGAGGGCCGTGCTGTGTGTGGGGCAGCCCGGGCGTGCGGCCCGGCCCTCTGTCCGCGGGTGCCGCGGAGCCAAGCCCCGGGGTCGGGAGCGGCCCGGAGCGGGGCCGAGGGCTGGGCGGAACGCCGGGTGGCCCGGGTGCGCGGCCTGGCCCTCAGCCCGCGGGTGCCGTGGAGCTAAGCACTGGGGTCAGCAGCGGACCGGAGCGGGGCCAAGGGCCGGGCCGGCCCGGGCACGAGGCCCGGCCCTCCACCGGCGGGTGCCACGGAGCTAAGCCCTGGGGTCGGCAGCGGACTGGAGCGGGGCCGAGGGCTGGGCCGGGTGCGGGGTGGCCCCGGAGCGCGGCCCGGCCCTCGGCCCGCGGATGCTGCGGAGCTTAGCCCCGGGGTCGTCAGCGGCTCGGAGCGGGGCCGAGGGCCATGCCGGGCTCGGGGTTGCCCGGGCGCTAGCCCCGGCTGTCGGCCGGCGGGTGGGCGGAGCTAAGCCCCAGGGTCGGAAGCGGCCCAGAGCGGGGCTGAGGGCCGGCTCGGGCGTGGGTCAGGCCGGGCCGGGCGCAGGGTGGCCAGGGAGCGTGGTCTGGCCCTGCCCAGGCGTGTGCCGCGGAGCTAAGCCCTGGGGTCTGCAGCGGACCCGAGCGGGGCCGAGGGCCGGGCCGGGCTCGGGGCATCCCGGGTGTGCGGTCCAGCCCTCCTCTGGCGTGTGCCGCGGAGCTAAGCCCCGGGGTCAGCAGCGGACAGGAGCGGGGCCGAGGGACGGGCTGGGCGTGGGGCGGCCCGTGTGCGCGGCCCAGCCCTCCGCTGGCGGGTGCCGTGAAGCTAAGCCCCGGGGTCGGCAGCGGACTGGAGCGGGGCCGAGGGCTGGGCCAGGTGTAGGGCGGCCCCGGAGCGCGGCCCGGACCTTGGCCCGCGGGTGCAGCGGAGCTAAGCCCCAGGGTCGGCAGCAGCCCGGAGCACGGCCGAGGGTCAAGACGAGCGCGGGGCGGGCCTGGTGCGCGGTCTGGCCCTCCCCAGGCAGGTGCCGCAGAGCTAAGCCCCGGGTTCGACAGTGGCCCGGAGCAGGGTCGAGGGCCGGGCCGGGCGCGGGGCGGCCAGGGCGTGCGGCCCGGCCCTCGGACCGCGTGTGACGCGGAGCTAAGCCCTGGGGTCACCAGCGGCCCAGAGAGGGGCCGAGGGCCAGGTGGGGCGCGGAGCGGCCCGGGCGCGCGGACCGGCTCTCGGCCTGCGGGTGCCGCGGAGCTAAGCCCCAGGGTTGGCAGCGGACTGGAGCGGGGCCAACGGCCGGGCCGGGCGCGGGGCGGCACGGGCGCTTTGCCCAGTCCTACGCCGGTGGGTGCCGCGAAGCTGAGCCCCAGGGTCGGCAGAGGCCTGTAGCGGTGCCGAGGGCTGGGCCGGACGCAGGGCGGCCTGGGCGCCCGGCCCGGCCCTTAGCCCGCGGGTGCCGCGGAGCTAAGCCCCGGTGTCGGAGGCGGCCCGGAGCGCGGCCGAGGGCCAGGCAGTGCGCGGGGCGGCCTGGTCGCGCGGCCCAGCCCTCGGCCCGCCGGTGCCAAGGAGCTAAGCCCCGGGTCGGCAGCGGCCCAGAGCTGGGCCGAGGGCCGCGCTGGGCCCGGGGCGGCCTGGGCGCGCGGCCCGGCCCTCGGCCGGCGGGTGGGCGGAGCTAAGCCCCAGGGTCGGCAGCGGCCCGGAGCGGGGCCTAGGGCCGGGCCGGGCGCGGGGCGGCACGGGCACGAGGCCCAGCCCTCCGCCGGCGGGTGCCACGGAGCTAAGCCCCGGGGTCGGCAGCGGTCCGTAACCGGGCCGAGGGCCAGGCCTGGTGCGGTGCAGCCCGGGCGCCTAGCCCGCCCCTCGGCCCGCAGGTGCCGCAGAGGTAAGCCCCGGGGTCGGCAGCGGCCCGGAGCGGGGCCGAGGGCCGGGCCGGGCACAGGGCGGCCCGGGCGCACGGCCCGGCCGTCGAACCGCGGGTGCCGCGGAGCTAAGCCCTGGGGTCGGCAGCGGCCAAGAGCGGTGTCGAGGGCCGGGCCGGGCGCAGGGCGGCCCGGGCGCACAGCTCGGCCCTCGGACCGCGGGTGCCACGGTGCTAAGCCCCGGGTTCTGCAGCGGACCGGAGCGGGGACGAGGGCTGGGCCGGGCGCGGGGACTCCCTGGCGCGCGGCCGGGCCCTCGGCCCGCAGGTGCCGCGGAGGAAAGCCCCGGGGTCGGCCGCGTCCGGAGCGGGGTCGAGTGCTGTGCGGGACGCGGGGCGGCCCAGGCGCGCGGCCTGGCCCTCAGCCCGCGGGTGCCGCGGAGCTAAGCACTGGGGTCGGCAGCGGCCCGGAGCGTGGCCGAGGGCCCGGCCGGGCGTGGGGCGGCCCGGGCGCGCGGCCCGGCCCTCGGCCGGCAGGTGGGCGGAGCTAAGCCCTGGGGTTGGCAGCGGCCCGGAGCGGGGCCAAGCGCCGGGCCTGGCGTGGGGCGGGCTGGGCCGGTCGCAGGGTGGCCCGGTGCGCGGTCCCGCCCTCCGCAGGCGGGTGCCGAGGAGCTAAGCCCCGGGGTCGGCAGCGGACCGGAGCGGTGCCGAGGGCCGGGCACGGCGCGGGGTGGCCCGAGCGCGCGGCTCAGACCTCCGCCGGCAGGTGCCGAGGAGCTAAGCCCCGGGGTCGGCAGTGGACTGGAGCGCGTCCGATGGCCGGGCCGGGCACGGGGCGGCCCGGCCGCTCGTCCCTGCCCTCCACCGGCATGTGCCGCGGAGCTAAGCCCCGGGGTCAGCAGCGGCCCGGAGCGGTGCCAATGGCCGTACCGGACGCAGGGCGGCCCGGGCACGTGCCCCGGCCCTCCGCCGGCGTGTGCTGTGGAGCTAAGCTCCAGGATCGGCATCGGCCCGGAGCGGTGCCGATGGCCGAATGGGGCGCGGGGCGGCCTGGGCGTGTGCCCCGGCCCTCCGCCGGCGGGTGACGCAGAGATAAGCCCCGGGGTCGGCAATGGCCTGGAGCGGGGTCGAGGGCCGGGCCCGGGGCGGGGTGGCCCGGGCGCGCGGCCCAGCCTTCGGCCCGCGGGTACCGCGGAGCTCAACCCCGGGGTCGGCAGCGGCCCGGAGCGGAGCCGAGGGTCGGGCGGGGCGCGGGGCTGCCTGGGCGCGCTGCCAGGCCCTCTGCCCGCTGGTGCTGCGGAGCTAAGCCTTATGTCGGCAGCGACCAGGAGCGGGGCCGCGAGCCAGGCCGGGCGCAGGGCGGCCCGGGCTTGCGGCCCGTCCCACGGCCTGCGGGTGCTGCGGACCTAAGCCCCAGGGTTGGCATTGGCCCGGAGCTGGACCGAGGGCCGGGCCGGGTGCGGGGCGTCCCGGGCTCACGGCCCGGCCCTCGGCCTGCGGGTGCTGCGGAGCTACGCCCCGGGGTCAGCAGCGGCCCAGAGCGCGGCCGATGGACGGGCCAGGGGCGGGGCGGCCCGGGCTCACGGCCCGGCCCTCGGCCCGCGGGTGCCACGGACCTAAGACCCGGGGTTGGCAGCGGCCCGGAGCTGGACCGAGGGCCGTGCCGGGGGCGGGGCGGCCCGGGCTCACGGCCCGGCCCTCGGCCCGCGGGTGCCACGGAGCTAAGCCTCGGGGTCGGCAGCGGCCCGGAGCGGGGCCGAGGGCCGGGACAGGCGCGGGGCGACCCGTGTGTGCGGCCCGCTCCACCGCCGGCGGGTGGCGCGGAGCTCAGCCCCGGGGTCGGCAGCGGCCAGGAGCGGGGCCGAGGGCCGTGCGGGGCGCAGGGCGTCCCGGGCGCGCGGCCCGGCCCTCGGACCGTGGGTGCCGCGGAGCTAGGCCCCGGGGTCAGCAGCGGCCCGGAGCGGGGCCGAAGATCAGGACGGGCGTGTTGAGGCCCGGGCGCGCAGCCCGACCCTCGGCCCGCGGGTGCCGCAGAGCTAAGCCCCGGGGTTGCAGCGGCCCGGAGTGGGGCCGAGGGCCAGGCCGGCCGCGGGGCACCCGGGCGAGCGGCCCGGCCCTCCGCCGTAGGGTGCCGAGGAGCTAAGCCCCGGGGTCTGCAACGGCCCGGAGCGGGGCAGTGTCCTGGAGTGGGGCCGAGAGCCGGGCAGGGCGCGGTGCGGCCCGGGCGCGTGGCCCGCCCCTGGGCCCTCGGTTGTCGCGGAGATAAGCCCCCGGGTTGGCAGCGGCCCGGAGTGGGGCCGAGGGCCGGGCCGGGCGCGGGGCGGCAGGGACGCACGGCCCACCCCTCCGCCGGCGGGTGCCGCGGAACTAAGCCCTAAGGTCAGTAACGGCCCGGAGCAGGGCCGAGGGCAGGGCCGGGTGCGGGGCGGCCCGGGCACGCGGCCCGGTCCTCGTTCCGCGGGTGCCGCGGAGCTGAGCTCCAGGGTCGGCAGCGGCCCAGAGCGGGGACGAGGGCCGGTTCGGGTGCGGCTGGGCCGGGTGCGCGGACCGGCCCTCTGCCGGCGGGTGCTGTGGGGCTAAGTCCCGGGGTCGGCAGCGACGGGAGCGGGGCCGAGGGCCGGGACGGGCGTGGGGCGACACGTGCGTGCGTCCCGGTCCTCTACCGGCGGGTGCCGCGGAGCTAAGCCCCGGGGTCGGCAGCGCCCCGGAACGTGGCCGAGGGCCAGGCCGAGCGCGGGACGCCCCTGGCGCACGGCCCGGCACTCGGCCCGCGGAGCTCAGCCCTGGAGTCGGCAGCGGCCCGGAGAGGGGACGAGGGCCGTGCAGGGCGCGGGGCGGCCGGGGCGCGCGGCCCGGCCCTCTTCCCGCTGGTGCCGCGGAACTAAGCCCCGGGGTCCGCAGCGCCCCAAAGAGTGGCCGAGGGCCGGGCCTGGCGCGGGGCGGCCAGGATGCGTGGCAAACTCCTCCACCGGTGGGTGCCGCGGAGCTAAGCCCGGGGGTCAGCAGCGGCCCGTAGCAGGGCCGAGGGCCGGGCAGGGCGCGGGGCGGCCCGGGCGCGCAGGCCGGCCCTCGGCCCGTGGGTGCCGCGGAGCTAAGCCCCGGGGTCGGCAGTGGCCCGGAGCAGGGCCAAGGGCCGGGCCAAGCGCGGGGCCTCCCTGTCGCGCAGTCCGGCCCTCGGACCGCGTGTGCCGCGGAGCTAAGCCCTGGGGTCGGCAGCGGCCCGGAGCGGGGCCGAGGGCAGAGCCGGGCACGGGGCCTCCGTGGCGCGCGGCCCGGCCCTCGTACCTCGTGTGCCGCGGAGCTAAGCCCAGGGGTCAGCAGAGGACCGGAGAGGGGCCGAGGGCCGAACCGGGTGCGGGTTGGCCTGGGCGCGCGGTCCGGCCCTCGGCCCGCGGGTGCCGCGGAGCTCAGCCCCGGGGTCGGCAGTGGCCCAGAGCGGGACCGAGGGCCGAACTGGGCACGGGTTGGCCCGGGTGCGCGGTCCGGCCCTCAGCCCGCGGGTGCCGCGGAGCTCAGCCCCGGGGTCGGCAGCACCGGAGCGGGGCTGAGGGCTGGGACGGGCACAGGGCGGCCCGGGCGCGCGGCCCGGCCCTCCGCCAGCGAGTGACGCGCAGCTAAGCCCCGGGGTCGGCAGCGGCCCGGAGCTGGGCCCAGGTCCGGGCCTGGCGCGGGACCTCCCAGGCGCGCGACCCGTCCCTCCACCGGCGGGTGACGAGGAGATAAGCCCCGGGGTCGGCAGTGGCCCGGAGCGGGGCCGAGGGCCGGGCTGGGCGCGGGCCGTCCCAGGCGTGTGGCAGGCCCTAGGCCCGCGGATGCTGCGGAGCTGCGCCCCGGGGTCGGCAGCGGCCAGGAGCGGGGACGATGGTTGGGCCGGGCGTGGCAGGGCCGGGCGCTCGGACCAGCCCTCCGACGTTGGGTGCCGCGGAGCTAAGCCCCGCGGTCACTAGCGGCCCTGAGCGGGGCCGAGGGCCAGGCCTGGCGAGGTGCGACCCGGGCGCACGACACGTCCCTCCACCGGCGGGTGACGCGGAGATAAGCCCCGGGGTCGGTAGTGGCCAGGAGCGGGGCCGAGGGCCGGGTCGGGCGTGGCGCGGCCTGGGTGCGTGGCCGGGCACTCCGCCGACAGGTGCCACGGACATAAGCCCCGGTGTTGGTAGTGGCCCAGAGCGCGGCCGAGGGTCGGGACGGGAGTGGGGCGGCCTGGGAGCGTCGCCCGGCCCTCGGCCCGCGGGTGCCGCGGAGCTAAGCCCCGGGGTTGGCAGCGGCCTGGAGCGGGGCCTAGGGCCGGGATGGGCGCGGGGCTGCCCAGGGGCACGGCCCGGCCTTCCGCCGGCGGGTGCCGCGGAGATAAGCCCCGGGGTGGACAGTGGACTGGAGCGGGCCAAGGGCCGGGCAGGGCGCGGTGCGGCCTGAGCGCGCAGCCCGGCACTTGGCCCACGGGTGCCGCGGTGCTAAGCCCCGGGCTCGGCAGCAGCTCGGAGCGGGGCCGAGGGCCGGGCCGGGTGCAGGGTGGCCAATGTGCGCGGCCCGGCCCTCAGCCCGCGAGTGAGCGAAGCCAAGCCCCGGGGCCGGCAGCGACCCGGATCAGGGCTGAGGGTCTGGCGGGGCGCGGGGAAACCCCGGGCGTGCGGCCCAGCCCTCGGCCCGCTGGTTCCGCGGAGCTAAGCCCCGGGGTCAGCAGCAGCCTGGAGTAAGGCCGAGGGCCGGGCCAGGCGCGGAAGGGCCGGACGCGCGGACTGGCCCTCCGCCGTTGGGTGCCGCGGAGCTAAGCCCCGCGGTCACTAGCGGCCCTGAGCGGGGCCGAGGGCCGGGCCTGGCGAGGTGCGGCCCGAGCGCGCAACCCGGCACTCGGCCCGCTGGTGCCGCGGAGATAAGCCCCGGGGTCGGCAGTGGCCCGGAGCGGGTCCGAGGGCTGGGCCGGGCGCGGCGCGGCCTGGGCGCGCGGCCGGGCACTCCGCCGACGGGTGCCACGGACATAAGCCCTTGGGTCGGCAGCGGCCCGGAGCGCATCCGAGGGTCGGGATGGGAGTGGGGCGGCCCGGGCACGCGGCCCGGCCCTCGGCCCACGGGTGCCACGGAGCAAAGCCCCGGGGTCGGCAGCGGCCCGGAGCGGGGCCGAGGGCTGGGACGGGCGCGGGGCAACCCGTGTGTGTGGCCCACTCCACCGCCGGCGGTGGCCGCGGAGCTCAGACCCGGGGTCGGCAGTGGCCCGGAGCGGGGCCGAAGGTCAGGACGGGCGCAGGGAGGCCCGGGCGCGCGGCCCGGCCTTCGGCCCGTGGGTGCCGTGGAGCTAGGGCCCGGGGTCGGCAGCGGCCCGGAGCGGGGCCGAAGGTCAGGACGGGCGCGGGGAGGCCCGGGCGCGCGGCCTGGCCCTCGGCCCGCGGGTGCAGTGGAGCTCAGCCCCGGGGTTGGCGGCGGCCCGGAGCAGGGCCGAGGGCCGGGCTGGGCGTGTTGAGGCCCGGGCGCGCAGCCCGACCCTCGGCCCGCGGGCGCCGCAGAGGTAAGACCCGGGGTTGCAGCGGCCCGGAGCAGGGCCGAGGGCCGGGCCGGGCGCAGGGCGCCCGGGCGAGCGGCCCAGCCCTCCACTGTAGGGTGCCGAGGAGCTAAGCCCCGGTGTCTGCAGCGGCCCGGAGCAGGGCAGTGTCCTGGAGTGGGGCCAAGGGCAGGGCAGGGCGCGGGGCGGCAAGGCACGCGGCCCACCCCTGGGCCTTCGGTTGTCGCGGAGATAAGCCCCCGGGTGGGCAGCGGCCGAGAGCGGGGCCGAGGGCCGGGCCGGGCGCGGGGTGGCAGGGACGCACGGCCCACCCCTCCGACAGCGGGTGCCGCGGAAGTAAGCCCCAAGGTCAGCATTGGCCCGGAGCAGGGCCGAGGACAGGGCCAGGCGCGGGTCTGCCCGGGCATGAGGCCCGGTCCTCGGCCCGCGGGTGCCACGGAGCTGAGCCCCAGGGTCGGCAGCGGCCCGGAGCGGGGACGAGGGCCGGGTCGGGCGCGGCCGGGCCGGGCGCGCGGACCAGCCCTCCGCCGGCGGGTGCTGTGGAGCTAAGTCCCGGGGTCGGCAGCGACGGGAGCGGGGCCAAGGGCCGGGACGGGCGCGGGGCGACCCGTGCGTGCGTCCCGGTCCTCCGCCGGCGGGTGCCGCGGAGCTAAGCCCCGGGGTCGGCAGCGCCCCAGAACAGGGCGCGGGTTGGCCCGGGCGCGCGGTCCGGCCCTCGGCCCACGGGTTCCGCGGAGCTCAGCCCCGGGGTCGGCAGCGCCCAGAGCGGGGCTGAGGGCCGGGCCGGGCGCGGGGTGGCCCGAGCGCGGGCCCGCCCCTCAGCCGGTGGGTGCCGCGGAGCTCAGACCCGGGATCGGCAGCGGCCCGGAGCGGGGCAGAGGGCCGTGGGGGGCGCGGGGCGGCCCGGGCGCGCGGCGCGGCCCTCTGCCCGCTGGTGCCACGGAACTAAGCCCCGAGGTCTGCAGCGCCCCAAAGAGTGGCCGAGGGCCAGGCTGGTCGCCGGGCAGCCAGGACGCGCCGCCCACCCCTCTGCCGGTGGGTGCCGCGGAGCTAAGCCCGGGGGTCAGCAGCGGCCCGTAGCAGGGCCGAGGGCCGGGCAGGGCGCGGGGTGGCCCGGGCTTGCAGCCTGGCCCTCGGACCACGGATGCCTGGAGCTAAGCCCCGGGGTCGGCAGTGGGCCGGAGCGGGGCCGAGGGCCGGGCCAGGCGCGGGGCCTCCCTGTCGTGCGGTCCGGCCCTCAGACCACGTGTGCCGCGGAGCTAAGCCCCGGGGTCGGCAGCGGCCCGGAGCGGGGCCGAGGGCAGAGCCGGGCACGGGGCCTCCCTGGCGCACGGCCCGGCCCTCGGACCTCATGTGCCGCGGAGCTAAGCCCAGGGGTCAGCAGAGGCCCGGAGCAGGGCCGAGGGCCGAACCGAGCGCGGTTTGGCCCGGGCGCGCGGTCCGGTCCTCGGCCCGCGGGTACCGCGGAGCTCAGCCCCGGGGTCGGCAGCGCCCAGAGCGGGGCTGAGGGCCGGGCCGGGCGCGGGGTGGCCCGAGCGCGGGCCCGCCCCTCAGTCGGTGGGTGCCGCGGAGCTATGCCCCGGTGTCAGCAGCGGACCGGAGCGGGGCTGAGGGCCGGGATGGGCGCGGGGCGGGCCGGGCCCATGGTCTGGCTGTCCGCCGGCGGGTGCCGCGGAGCTAAGCCCCAGGGTCGACGGCGGACCAGAGCGGGACCAAGGACCTTGCAGGGCACGGGGCGGCGGGGACGCACGGCCCTCCCCTCCACCGGCGGGTGCCGCGGAGCTAAGCCCCGGGGTCGGCAGCGGCCCGGAGTAGGGCCGAGGGCCTGGCCGGGCGCGGCGCCTCCCGGGTGCGCGGCCTGGCCCTAGGCCCGCTTGTGCCGTGGACCTAAGCCCCGGTGTCGGCAGCGGCCCGAGGCAGGGCTGAGGGCCGTGCTGGTCGCGGGGAGGCCCTGGCGTGCCTCCCGGACCTCGGCCCGTGGGTGCTGTGGATATCAGCCCCGGGGTTGGCAGCGGCCCGGAGCGGGGCTGTGGGCCGGTCGGGGCGCGGGGCGGCCCGGGGGCGTGGCCCGTCCCTCCGCCGGCGGGTTCCGCGGAACTAAGCCCCGGGGTGGACAGTGGACTGAGGCGGGGCCAAGGGCCGGGCAGGGCGCAGTGCGGCCTTATCGCGCAGCCTGGCCCTTGGCCCGCGGGTGCCGCGGAGCTAAGCCCCGGGGTCGGCAGCAGCCCGGAGCGGGACCGAGGGCCGGGCCGGGCGAAGGGTGGCCCAGATGCGCGGCCCGGTCCTCGGCCCTCGAGTGAGCGAAGCCAAGCCACGGGGCCGGCAGCGACCCGGATCGGGGCCGAGGGCCTGGCGGGGCGCGGGGCGACCCCGGGCGCGCGGCCCGGCCCTCGTCCCACTGGTCCCGCGGAGCTAAGCCCCGGGGTCGGCAGCAGCCCGGAGCAAGGCCGAGGGCCAGGCTTGGCGAGGTGTGGCCCGAGCGCGCAACCCGGCACTTGGCTCGCTGGTGTCGCGGAGATAAGCCCCGGGGTCGGCAGTGGCCCGGAGCGGGGTTGAGCGCCTGGTCGGGCGCGGGGCGGCCCGGGCGCGCGGCCTGGCCTTCGGCCCACGTGTGCTGTGGAGCTCAGCCCCGGGGTCGGTAGCGGCCCAGAGCGGGGCCGAGGGCCGGGCTTGGCGCGGTGCGGCCCGAGCGCGCCGCCCGGCCCTCGGCCCGCGGGTGCCGAGGAGCTAAACCCCAGGGTCGGCAGCGGCCCGGAGCGGGGCCAAGGGCCCGGCCGGGCACGGGGCGGCCAGAACGCGCGGCCCACCCCACCGCCGGCGGGTGCCGCGGAGCTAAGCCCCGGGGTCGGCAGTGGCCTGGAGCGGGACCGAGGGCTGGGCCAGGCGCGGGGCCTCCCTGGTGCGTGGCCCGGCCCTCGGACCGCGTGTGCCGCGGAGCTATGCCCCGGGATCAGCAGCGGCCCGGAGCGGGGCCTTGGGCCGGGCCGGGCGCGGTGCAGCCCGGGCGCGCAGCCCGGCACTCTGCCCGCGGATACCGCGGAGCTAAGCCCCGGGGTCGGCAGCGGCCCGGAGCGGGCCCGAGAGCCGGGCCGGCAGCAGGGCTTCCCTGGCGCGCCGCCCGGCCCATGGACCGCGTGTGCCGTGGAGCTAAGCCCCGGGGTCAGCAGCGGCCCGGATGGGTGCCAATGTCCGTACGGGGCGCAGGGCGGCCTGGGCAGGTGCCCCGGCCCTCCGCCGGCGGGTGACGCAGAGATAAGCCCCGGGGTCGGCAATGGCCCGGAGCGGGGTCGAGGGCCGGGCCCTGGGCGGGGCGGCCGGGGTGCACGGCCCGGCCTTCGGCCCGCGGGTGCCGAGGAGCTCAAGCCCGGGGTCGGCAGCGGCCTGGAGCAGAGCTGAGGGCCGGGCGGGGCGCGGGGCTGCCTGGGCGCGCTGCCAGGCCCTCTGCCCGCTGGTGCTGCGGAGCTAAGCCCCAGGTCGGCAGCGACCCGGAGCGGGGCCGCGGGCCGGGCCGGGCGTAGGGCGGCCCGGGCTCGCGGCCTGTCCCATGGCCCGCGGGTGCTGCGGACCTAAGCCCCGGGGTTGGCACGGCCCGGAGCTGGACCGAGGGCCGGACCGGGGACGGGGCAGCCCGGGCTCACGGCTCGGCCCTCGGCCTGCGGGTGCTGCGGAGCTACGCCCCGGGGTCGGCAGCAGCCCGGAGCAAGGCCGAGGGCCGGGCGAGGCGCGGCAGGGCCGGACGCGCGGACCGGCCCTCGGCCGGCGGGTGCTGTGGAGCTAAGTCCCGGGGTCGGCAGCGACGGGAGCGGGGCCGAGGGCCGGGACGGGCACGGGGCGACCCGTGCGTGCGTCCCGGTCCTCCGCCGGCGGGTGCCGCGGAGCTAAGGCCCGGGGTCGGAAGCGCCCCGGAAAGGGGTCGAGGGCCAGGCCGAGCGCGGGTCGCCCCTGGTGCACGGCCCGGCACTCGGCCCGCGGGTGCCGCGGAGCTCAGCCCCGGGGTCGGCAGCGGCCTGGAGCGGGGCTGAGGGCCTTGCGGGGCGCGGGGCGGCCCGGGCACGTGGCCCGGCCCTCTGCCCACTGGTGCCGCGGAACTAAGCCCCGGGGTCCGCAGCACCCCAAAGAGTGGCCGAGGGCCGTGCCGGGAACGGGGCGGCCAGGACGCGCGGCCCACCCGTCCGCCGCTGGGTGCTGCGGAGCTAAGCCCGGGGGTCAGCAGCGCCCCGTAGCAGGGCTGAGGGCCGGGCAGGGCGCGGGGTGGCCCGGGCGCGCAGCCCGGCCCTCGGCCCGCGGGTGCCGCAGAGCTAAGCCCCGGGGTCGGCAGTGGCCCAGAGCGGGACCGAGGGCCGAACTGGGCACGGGTTGGCCCGGGCGCGCGGTCTGGCCCAGAGCGGGACCGAGGGCCGAACTGGGCACGGGTTGGCTCGGGCGCGCGGTCTGGCGCTCGGCCCGCGGGTGCCGAGGAGCTCAGCCCCGGGGTCGGAGGCGGCCCGGAGCAGGGCCGAGGGCTGGGCAGTGCGCGGGGCGGCCCGAACGCGCGGCCACGCCCTCGGTCCTTGGGTTCCGCGGAGCTAAGCCCCGGGGTCGGGAGCGGACCGGAGCGGGGCCGAGGGCGCGGGGCGACCCCAGCGCACGGCCCGGCCCTCCGCCGACGGGTGCTGAGGAGCTAAGCCCCAAGGTCGGCAGCGGCCTGGAGCGGGGCGGAGGGCAGGGCAGTGCGCGTGGCGGCCCGGGCACGCGGCCCGGCCCTCGGTGCGCCGGTGCCGTGGAGCTAAGCCCCAGTGTCGGGAGTGGCGCAGAGCAGGGACGAAGGCCAGGCAGGGCGCGGTGAGGCGCGAGCGCGCAGCCCGGCCCTTGGCCCGCGGGTGCCGCGCAGTTAAGCCCCGGGGTCGGCAGCAGCCCGGAGCGGGGCCGAGGGCCGGGCCGGGCACAAGGCGGCCCAGGCGCGCGGTCCGGCCCTCTGCCCGCGTGTGAGCGGAGCTAATAGTCGGGGTCGGCAGAGGACCAAAGCGGGGCCGAATGCCGGGAAGGGCGCGGGGCGGCCCGGGCGCACATCCCGGCCCTTTGCCGGTGCGTGCCGCGGAGCTAAGCTCCGGGGTCGGCAGTGGCCCAGAGCGCGGAGGAGGGTCGGGATGGGCGCGGGGCAGCCCGGGCGCCCGGCCCGGCCCTCGGCCTGCGGGTACCGCCGAGCTAAGGCCCGGGGTCGGAGGCGGCCAGGAGCGGGGCAGAGGGCCGGGCAGTGCGCGTGGCCGCCCGGGCGCGCGGCACGGCCCGTGGTCCGCGGGTGCCTGGAGCTAAGCCCCAGGGTTGGGAGTGGTGCGGAGCGGGGCCGAGGGCCTGGCAGGGCGCGGTGCGGCCCGAGCGTGCAGTCCGGCCCTTGGCCCGCGGGTGCCGCGGAGCTAAGCCCCGGGGTCAGCAGCAGTCCTGAGCGGGGCCGAGGACCGGGCCGGGCGCAAGGAGGCCCAGGTGCGCGGGCCGGGCGCAGGGAGGCCCAGGTGCGCGGCCCGGCCCTCGGCCCGCGGGTGAGCGGAGCTATGCCCCGGGGTCGACAGAGGCCCGGAGCGGGGCCGAGGGCCAGGAGGGGCGAGGGGCGAACCGGGCGTGTGGTCCGGCCCTCGGCCCACTGGTTCCGTGGAGCTAAGCCCCGGGGTTGGCAGCGGCCCAGAGCGGGGCCAAGGGCCGGGCCGGGCGCGGGCCGTCCCAGGTGCACGGCCGGCCCTAGGCCCGCGGGTGCCGCGGAGCTGCGCCCCGGGGTCGGCAACAGCCAGGAGCGGGGACGAGGGCTGGACCGGGCGCAGCAGGGCCCAGCGCGCGGACCGGCCCTCCGCCGTTGGGTGCCGCGGAGTTAAGCCCCGCGGTCGCTAGCGGCCCTGAGCGGGGCCGAGGGCCGGGCTTGGCGCGGTGCTGCCCGGGCGCGCATCCCGGCACTCAGCCCGCGGGTGCCGCGGAGATAAGCCCCGGGGTCGGCTGTGGCCCGGAGCGCGGCCGAGGGTCGGGACGGGAGTGGGGCGGCCCGGGCGCACGGCCCGGCCCTAGGCCCACGGGTGCCACGGAGCTGAGCCCCGGGGTCGGCAGCGGCCCAAAGCGGAGCCAAAGGCCGGGCCGGGCGCGGGGCCTCCCTGCGGAGGCCCAGTCCTCAGACAGCGGGTGCCGAGGGTTGGGGGCGTCGCGGAGCGGGGCCCTGGGCCCGCGGGTGAGCGGAGCTAAGCCCCGGGGTCGGCAGCGCCCGGAGCGGGGCCGAGGGCCAGGAGGGGCGCGGGGCGACCCGGGCACGTGGCCCGGCCCTCGGCCCGCTGGTTCCGCGGAGCTAAGCCCCGCGGTCGGCAGCGGCCCGGAGCGGAGCCAAAGGCCGGGCCGAGCGCGGGGCCTCCCTGGCGGCGGCCCAGTCCTCGGACAGCGGGTGCCGAGGAGCTAAGCCCCGGGGTTGGCAGCGGACCGGAGCGGGGCCGAGGGTCGGGACGGGAGCAGGGCGGCACGGGCGCGCAGCCCGGCCCTCGGCCCACAGGTGCCACGGAGCTGAGCCCCGGGGTCGGCAGCGGCCCGGAGCGGAGCCAAAGGCCGGGCCGAGCGCGGGGCCTCCCTGGCGGCGGCCCAGTCCTCGGACAGCGGGTGCCGAGGAGCTAAGCCCCGGGGTTGGCAGCGGACCGGAGCGGGGCCGAGGGCCGGGCGGGGCGCGGGTTGTTCCGGGCGCGCGGCCCAGCCCAACGCAGGCAGGTGCCGCGGAGCTAAGCCCCGGGGTCGGCAGTGGCCGGAGCGGGACCGAGGGCCAGGACGGGCAAGTGGCGGCCCGGACGGACGGCCCAGACCTCGGTCCGTGGGTGCCCTGGAGCTAAGCCCCAGGGTTCGGGGCGTCGCGGAGCGGGGGCCTGGGCCCGCGGGTGAGCGGAGCTAAGCCCCGCGGTCGGCAGCGACCCAGAGCGGGGCCGAGGGCCAGGACGGGCGCGGCGCGGCACGGGCGCGCGGCCGGGCACTCCGCTGACGGGTGCCACGGAAATAAGCCCCGGGGTCGTCAGTGGCCCAGAGCGCAGCCGAGGGTCGGGATGGGAGCGGGGCTGCCCGGGCACGCGGCCCGGCCCTCGCCCCGCCGCAGAGCTAAGCCCCGGGGTCCGCAGCAGCCCAGATCGCGGCCGAGGGTCAGGACGGTAGTGGGGCGTTACGGGCGCACAGCCCGGCCCTCGGCCCACGGGTGCCACGGAGCTGAGCCCCGGGGTCGGCAGCGGCCCGGAGCGGAGCCAAAGGCCAGGCCGAGCGCGGGGCCTCCCTGGCGGCGGCCCAGTCCTCGGACAGCGGGTGCCGAGGAGCTAAGCCCCGGGGTTGGCAGCGGACCGGAGCGGGGCCGAGGGCCGGGCGGGGCGCGGGTTGTTCCGGGCGCGCGGCCCAGCCCACCGCAGGCAGGTGCCGCGGAGCTAAGCCCCGGGGTCGGCAGCGGCCGGAGCGGGGCCGAGGGCCAGGACGGGCAAGTGGCGGCCCGGGCGGACGGCCCAGACCTCGGTCCGCGGGTGCCCTGGAGCTAAGCCCCAGGGTTCGGGGCGTCGCGGAGCGGGGGCCTGGGCCCGCGGGTGAGCGGAGCTAAGCCCCGGGGTCGGCAGCGGCCCGGAGCGGGGCCAAGGGCCAGGAGGGGCGCGGGGCGACCCGGGCACGTGGCCCGGCCCTCGGCCCGCTGGTTCCGCGGAGCTAAGCCCCGCGGTCGGCAGCGACCCAGAGCGGGGCCGAGGGCCAGGACGGGCGCGGCGCGGCACGGGCGCGCGGCCGGGCACTCCGCCGACGGGTGCCACGGAGATAAGCCCCGGGGTCGTCAGTGGCCCAGAGCGCAGCCGAGGGTCGGGATGGGAGCGTGGCTGCCCGGGCACGCGGCCCGGCCCTCGCCCCGCCGCAGAGCTAAGCCCCGGGGTCCGCAGCAGCCCAGATCGCGGCCGAGGGTCGGGACGGTAGTGGGGCGGCACGGGCGCACAGCCCGGCCCTCGGCCCACGGGTGCCACGGAGCTGAGCCCCGGGGTCGGCAGCGGCCCGGAGCGGAGCCAAAGGCCGGTCCGGGCGCGGGGCCTCCCTGGCGGCGGCCCAGTCCTCGGACAGCGGGTGCCGAGGAGCTAAGCCCCGGGGTCGGCAGCAGACCGGAGCGGGGACGAGGGCCGGGCGGGGCGCGGGTTGTTCCAGGCGCGCGGCCCCGCCCACCGCAGGTGGGTGCCGCGGAGCTAAACCCCGGGCTCTGCAGCAGCCCGGAGCGGGGCCGAGGGCCGGGCCGGGCGCAGGGCGGCCCAGGCGCGTGGCCCTGCCCTCGGCCCGCTGGTTCCGCGGAGCTAAGTCCTGGGGTCGGCAGCAGCCCGGAGCGAGGCCGAGGGCCAGGCCAGGCGTGGCAGGGCCGGGTACGCGGACCGGCCCTCCGCTGGTGGGTGCCGCGGAGCTAAGCCCCGAGGTCGCTAGCGGCCTGGAGCAGGGCCGAGGGCCGGGCATGGCGTGGTGCGTCCCGGGTGCGCATACCGGCCCTCGGCCCGTGGGTGCTGTGGAGCTAAGCCACACGGTAGGCAGCAGCATGGAGCAGGACCGCGGGCCGGGCCGGGCGCAGGGCGGCCCGGGTGCGCGGCCTGTCCTTGTGCCCGTGAGTTCCGCGGAGCTAAGCCCCGGGGTCGGCAGCGGACCGGAGCGGGGCCAAGGGCCGGGACAGGCGCGGGGTGGCCTGGGCGCGCAGCTCGGCCCTCGGCCCACGGGTGTCGCTGAGCTAAGCCCCGGGGTTAGCAGCGGCCCGGAGCAGAGACAAGGGCCGCCCGGACACGGGGCCTCCCTGGCGCGTGTCCCGGCCCTTGGACCGTGGGTGCCGAGGAACTAAGCCCCGGGGTAGGCAGCGGCCTGGAGCGGGGCCTAGGGCCGGGATGGGCACGGGGCGGCCCGGGTGCGCGGCCCGGCCCTCCGCCGGCGCGTGCCGCGGAGCTAAGCCCCGGGGTGGACAGTGGACTGGAGCGGGGCCAAGGGCAGGGCAGGGCGCGGTGCGGCCCAAGCATTCAGCCCTGCCCTTGGCCCGCGGGTGAGCAGAGCCAAGCCCCGGGGCCGGCAGCGGCCCGCATAGGGGCCGATGGCCTGGCGGGGTGCAGGCAGACCCCGGGCACGCAGCCCGGCCCTCGGCCCGCGGGTGAACGGAGCCATGCCCCGGGGTCGGCAGTGGCCCAGATCGGGGCCGATGGCCTGGCGGGGTGCGGGCAGACCCCGGGCACGCAGCCCGGCGCTCGGCCCGCGGGTGAGCGGAGCCAAGCCCCGGGGCCGGCAGCGGCCCGGATCGGGGCCGATGGCCTGGCGGGGTGCGGGCAGACCCCGGGTGCGCAGCCCGGCCCTCGGCCCAAGGGTGTCGCTGAGCTAAGCCCCAGGGTTAGCAGCGGTCCGGAGCGGAGCCAAGGGCCGGGCCGGGCGCGGGGCCTCCCTGGCGCGTGGCCTGGCCCTCGGACCGCGGGTCCCGTGGAGCTAAGCCCGGGGTCTGCAGCGGACAGGAGCGGGGCCGAGGGCTGTGATGGGGGCGGGGCGGCCCAGGCTCGCGGCCTGGCCCTCCGCCTGTGGGTGCTGTGGAGCTAAGCCCCGGGGTTTTCAGTGGAGCATAGCGAGGCCGAGGGCCGGGCAGGGCGCGGGGTGGCCCGGGAGCGCTGCCCGGCCCTCTGCCGGCAGGTGCCTCGGAGCTAAGCCCCGGTGTAGGCAGTGGCCCGGATCGGGGCCGAGGGTCTGGCGGGGTGCGGGGTGACCAGTGGCCCGGTCCTCGGCCCGCTGGTTCCACGGAGCTAAGCCCCGGGGTCGACAGCAGCCTGGAGCGAGGCCGAGGGCCGGGCCAGGCGCGGCAGAGCCGGGTACGCGGACCGACCCTCCACTGGTGGGTGCCGCAGAGCTAAGCCCCGAGGTAGCTTGCGGCCCGGAGCTGGGCCGAGGGCCAGGCCTGGCGTGGTGCGGCCCGGGCGCACAATCCAGCACTCGGCCCGCGGGTGCCACGGAGCTAAGCCCCGGGGTCGGCAGCGGACAGGAGCAGGGCCGAGGGCGGGACGTGCGCGGGGCGGTCCGGACTCACGGCCCGGCCCTCCGCCTGCGGGTGCCGTGGAGCTAAGCCCCGGGGTCGGCACTGGACCAGAGCGAGGCTGAGGGCCGGGCAGGGCGTGGGGCGGCCCCGGAGCGCGGCCCGGCCCTCCGCCGGTAGGTGCCTCGGAGCTAAGCCCCCGGGTGGGCAGCAGCTCGGAGCTGGGCGCGCGGCCCAGCCCTGCGCCGGCGGGTGCCGCAGATCTAAGCCACGGGGTCGGCAGAGGCCGGGGGCTGGGCTGAGGGCCGTGCTGGGCGCGGGTCCTCCCGGGCGCGCACCCCGTCCCTCCTTCGTCGGGTGCCGCAGAGCTATGCCCCGAGGTCGGCAGCGGCCCGGAGTGGGGCCGAAGGCCGGGCTGGACGTGGCTGTCCGGGCGCGCCCCGGCCTTCCGCAGGCGGGTACCTTGGAGCTAAGCCCCGGGGTCAGTAGCGGCCCGGAGCGGGGCCGAGGGCCGAACAGGGTGCGGGGTGGCCCAGTGCGTGTCCCGGCCCTCTGCAGGCGGGTGCAGTAGAGCTAAGCCCTGGGGTCGGCATCGGCCCAGAGTGGGGCCGGAGGCCAGGCCGGGCGTGGGGCGGCCCGGGCGCGCGGCATTTTTTTCCACCGGTGGGTGCCGTGGAGCTAAGCCCTGGGGTCGGCAGTGGCGCGGAGCGGGGCCGAGAGCGGGGCCGGTTGTGGAGTGGCCCAGCGCGCCGCCATGCCCTAGTCCCGCAGGTGCCGCGAAGCTGCGCCCCGGGGTCGGCAACGGCCAGGAGCGTGGACTAGGGCTGGTCCGAGTGCGGCAGCGCCGAACGCGCGTACCGGACCTCCGCCATTGGGTGCCGCGGAGCTAAGTCCCGTGGTCGCTAGTGGCCCTGAGCGGGGCTGAGGGCCGGGCCTGGCGTGGTACAGCCCGGGCGCGCAACCCGGCACTCTGTCCGCGGGTGCCCTGGAGCTAAGCCCCGTGGTCAGCAGCGGCCCGGAGCAGAGCCAAGGGCTGCACGGGCACGGGGCCTCCCTGGCGCGTGTCCCGGCCCTCGGACCGCGGGTGCCGAGGAGCTAAGCCCCGGGGTCGGCAGCGGACCGGAGCAGTGCCGAGGACCGGGACGGGCGCGGGGCGGTCCGGGCTCGCGGCCCGGCCCTCCGCCTGCGGGTGCCGCGGATCTAAGCCCCGGGGTAGGCAGCGGCCCAGAGCGGGGCCGAGGGCCGGGCGGGGCGTGGGGCCGTGCGGGCGCGCGGCCCGACCCACCGCCGGCGGGTGCCGTGGAGCTAAGCCCTGGGGTCGGCTGCGGCCCTGAGCGGGGCCGAGGGCCAGGCCGGGCGCAGGGCAGCCCGGGCGCACGGCGCGGCACTCCGCTGGCGGGTGCCGCGGAGCTAAGTTCCCTTTGTCGGCAGCGGCTCGGAGCGGGGAAGAGGCCGGGCCAGGCGCGGCAGTGCCGGGTATGCGGACCGGCCCTACGTCGGTGGGTGCCGCGGAGCTAAGCCACGAGTTCGCTTGCGGCCCAGAGCGGGGCCGAGGGCCGGGCCTGGTGCGGTGCGGCCCGGGCGCGCAGCACGGCCCTCGGGCCGCGGGTGCCGGGGAGCTAAGCCCCGCGGTCGGCAGCGGCCTGGAGCGGGGCCGCGGGCCGGGCCGGGTGCAGGGCGGCCCGAGCGCGAGGCCCGGCCTGGGGCCCATGGGTGCCGCGGAGCTAAGCCCCGGATTTGGCAGCGGCCCAGAGCGCGGCCGAGGGTCGGGACGGGAGCAGGGCGGCACGGGCGCGCAGCCCGCCCCTTGGCCCACAGGTGCCACGGAGCTGAGCCCCGGGGTCGGCAGCGGCCCGGAGCGGAGCCAAAGGCCGGGCCGAGCGCGGGGCCTCCCTGACGGCGGCCCAGTCCTCGGACAGCGGGTGCCGAGGAGCTAAGCCCTGGGGTTGGCAGCGGACCGGAGCGGGGCCGAGGGCCGGGCGGGGCGCGGGTTGTTCCGGGCGCGCGGCCCAGCCCACCACAGGCGGGTGCCGCGGAGCTAAGCCCCGGGGTCGGCAGCGGTCGGAGCGGGGCCGAGGGCCAGGACGGGCAAGTGGCGGCCCGGGCGGACGGCCCAGACCTCGGTCCGCGGATGCCCTGGAGCTAAGCCCCAGGGTTCGGGGCGTCGCGGAGCGGGGGCCTGGGCCCGCGGGTGAGCGGAGCTAAGCCCCGGGGTCGGCAGCGGCCCGGAGCGGGGCCGAGGGCCAGGAGAGGCGCGGGGCGACCCGGGCACGTGGCCCGGCCCTCGACCCGCTGGTTCCGCGGAGCTAAGCCCCGCTGTCGGCAGCGACCCCGAGCGGGGCCGAGGGCCAGGTCGGGCATGGCGCGGCACGGGTGCGCGGCCGGGCACTCCGCCGTCGGGTGCCACGGAGATAAGCCCCGGGGTCGTCAGTGGCCCAGAGCGCAGCCGAGGGTCGGGATGGGAGTGGGGCTGCCCGGGCACGCGGCCCGGCCCTCGCCCCGCCGCAGAGCTAAGCCCCGGGGTCCGCAGCAGCCCAGATCGCGGCCGAGGGTCGGGACGGGAGTGGGGTGGCACGGGCGCACAGCCCGGCCCTCGGCCCACGGGTGCCACGGAGCTGAGCCCCGGGGTCGGCAGCGGCCCGGAGCGGAGCCAAAGGCCGGTCCGGGCGCGGGGCCTCCCTGGCGGCGGCCCAGTCCTTGGACAGCGGGTGCCGCGGAGCTAAACCCCGGGCTCGGCAGCAGCCCGGAGCGGGGCCGAGGGCCGGGCCGTGCGCAAGGAGGCCCAGGCGCGCAGCCCTGCCCTCGGCCCGCTGGTTCCGCGGAGCTAAGCCCTGGGGTCGGCAGCAGCCCGGAGCGAGGCCGAGGGCCGGGCCAGGCGTGGCAGGGCCGGGTACGCGGACCGGCCCTCCGCTGGTGTGTGCCGCGGAGCTAAGCCCCGAGGTTGCTAGCGGCCCGGAGCAGGGCCGAGGGCCGGGCCTGGCGTGGTGTGGCCCGGGCGCGCATACCGGCCCTCGGCCCGTGGGTGCTGCGGAGCTAAGCCCCATGGTAGGCAGCAGACCGGAGCGGGGCCAAGGGCCGGGACGGGCGCGGGGTGGCTTGGGCGCGCAGCCCGGCCCACGGCCCACGGGTGTCGCTGAGCTAGGCCCCGGGGTTAGCAGCGGCCCGGAGCAGAGCCAAGGGCCGCCCGGGCACGGGGCCTCCCTGTCGCTTGTCCCGGCCCTCGGACTGTGGGTGCCGAGGAGCTACGCCAGGGGTTCGGCAGCGGACCAGAGCGGTGCCGAGGACTGGGACGGGCGCGGGGCGGCCCGGGCTTGCGGCCTGGCCCTCCGCCTGCGGGTGCCACGGAGCTAAGCCCTGGGGTAGGCAGCGGCCCGGAGCGGGGCCTAGGGCCGGGATGGGCACGGGGCGGCCCGGGTGCGTGGCCCGGCCCTCCACCGGCACATGCCGCGGAGCTAAGCCCCGGGGTGGACAGTGGACTGGAGCGGGGCCAAGGGAAGGGCAGGGCGCAGTGTGGCCCGAGCGCGCAGCCCGGCCCTTGGCCCACGGGAGAGCGGAGCCAAGCCCTGGGCCGGCAGTGGCCCAGATTGGTGCCGATGGCCTGGCGGGGTGCGTGCAGACCCCGGGCACGCAGCCCGGCCCTCGGCCCGCGGGTGAGCGGAGCCAAGCCCCGGGGCCAGCAGTGGCCCAGATCGGGGCCGATGGCCTGGCGGGGTGCGGGCAGACCCCGGGCACGCAGCCCGGCGCTCGGCCCGCGGGTGAGCGGAGCCAAGCCCCGGGGCCGGCAGCGGCCCGGATCGGGGCCGATGGCCTGGCGGGGTGCGGGCAGACCCCGGGTGCGCAGCCCTGCCCTCGGCCCAAGGGTGTCGCTGAGCTAAGCCCCAGGGTTAGCAGCGGTCCGGAGCGGAGCCAAGGGCCGGGCCGGGCGCGGGGCCTCCCTGGCGCGTGGCCTGGCCCTCGGACCGCGGGTGCCGCGGAGCTAAGCCCGGGGTCTGCAGCGGACAGGAGCGGGGCCGAGGGCTGTGACGGGGGCGGGGCGGCCCAGGCTCGCGGCCTGGCCCTCCGCCTGTGGGTGCTGTGGAGCTAAGCCCCGGGGTTTTCAGTGGAGCATAGCGAGGCCGAGGGCCGGGCAGGGCGCGGGGTGGCCCGGGAGCGCTACCCGGCCCTCCGCCGGCAGGTGCCTCGGAGCTAAGCCCCGGTGTAGGCAGTGGCCCGGATCGGGGCCGAGGGTCTGGCGGGGTGCGGGGTGACCCCGGGCGCGCGGCCCGGCCCTCGGCCCGCTGGTTCCACGGAGCTAAGCCCCGGGGTCGACAGCAGCCTGGAGCGAGGCCGAGGGCCGGGCCAGGCGCGGCAGAGCCGGGTACGCGGACCGACCCTCCACTGGTGGGTGCCGCAGAGCTAAGCCCCGAGGTAGCTTGCGGCCCGGAGCTGGGCCGAGGGCCAGGCCTGGCGTGGTGCGGCCCGGGCGCACAATCCAGCACTCGGCCCGCGGGTGCCACGGAGCTAAGCCCCGGGGTCGGCAGCGGACAGGAGCAGGGCCGAGGGCGGGACGTGCGCGGGGCGGTCCGGACTCACGGCCCGGCCCTCCGCCTGCGGGTGCCGTGGAGCTAAGCCCCGGGGTCGGCACTGGACCAGAGCGAGGCTGAGGGCCGGGCAGGGCGTGGGGCGGCCCCGGAGCGCGGCCCGGCCCTCCGCCGGTAGGTGCCTCGGAGCTAAGCCCCCGGGTGGGCAGCAGCTCGGAGCTGGGCGCGCGGCCCAGCCCTGCGCCGGCGGGTGCCGCAGATCTAAGCCACGGGGTCGGCAGAGGCCGGGGGCTGGGCTGAGGGCCGTGCTGGGCGCGGGTCCTCCCGGGCGCGCACCCCGTCCCTCCTTCGTCGGGTGCCGCAGAGCTATGCCCCGAGGTCGGCAGCGGCCCGGAGTGGGGCCGAAGGCCGGGCTGGACGTGGCTGTCCGGGCGCGCCCCGGCCTTCCGCAGGCGGGTACCTTGGAGCTAAGCCCCGGGGTCAGTAGCGGCCCGGAGCGGGGCCGAGGGCCGAACAGGGTGCGGGGTGGCCCAGTGCGTGTCCCGGCCCTCTGCAGGCGGGTGCAGTAGAGCTAAGCCCTGGGGTCGGCATCGGCCCAGAGTGGGGCCGGAGGCCAGGCCGGGCGTGGGGCGGCCCGGGCGCGCGGCATTTTTTTCCACCGGTGGGTGCCGTGGAGCTAAGCCCTGGGGTCGGCAGTGGCGCGGAGCGGGGCCGAGAGCGGGGCCGGTTGTGGAGTGGCCCAGCGCGCCGCCATGCCCTAGTCCCGCAGGTGCCGCGAAGCTGCGCCCCGGGGTCGGCAACGGCCAGGAGCGTGGACTAGGGCTGGTCCGAGTGCGGCAGCGCCGAACGCGCGTACCGGACCTCCGCCATTGGGTGCCGCGGAGCTAAGTCCCGCGGTCGCTAGTGGCCCTGAGCGGGGCTGAGGGCCGGGCCTGGCGTGGTACAGCCCGGGCGCGCAACCCGGCACTCTGTCCGCGGGTGCCCTGGAGCTAAGCCCCGTGGTCAGCAGCGGCCCGGAGCAGAGCCAAGGGCTGCACGGGCACGGGGCCTCCCTGGCGCGTGTCCCGGCCCTCGGACCGCGGGTGCCGAGGAGCTAAGCCCCGGGGTCGGCAGCGGACCGGAGCAGTGCCGAGGACCGGGACGGGCGCGGGGCGGTCCGGGCTCGCGGCCCGGCCCTCCGCCTGCGGGTGCCGCGGATCTAAGCCCCGGGGTAGGCAGCGGCCCAGAGCGGGGCCGAGGGCCGGGCGGGGCGTGGGGCCGTGCGGGCGCGCGGCCCGACCCACCGCCGGCGGGTGCCGTGGAGCTAAGCCCTGGGGTCGGCTGCGGCCCTGAGCGGGGCCGAGGGCCAGGCCGGGCGCAGGGCAGCCCGGGCGCACGGCGCGGCACTCCGCTGGCGGGTGCCGCGGAGCTAAGTTCCCTTTGTCGGCAGCGGCTCGGAGCGGGGAAGAGGCCGGGCCAGGCGCGGCAGTGCCGGGTATGCGGACCGGCCCTACGTCGGTGGGTGCCGCGGAGCTAAGCCACGAGTTCGCTTGCGGCCCAGAGCGGGGCCGAGGGCCGGGCCTGGTGCGGTGCGGCCCGGGCGCGCAGCACGGCCCTCGGGCCGCGGGTGCCGGGGAGCTAAGCCCCGCGGTCGGCAGCGGCCTGGAGCGGGGCCGCGGGCCGGGCCGGGTGCAGGGCGGCCCGAGCGCGAGGCCCGGCCTGGGGCCCATGGGTGCCGCGGAGCTAAGCCCCGGATTTGGCAGCGGCCCAGAGCGCGGCCGAGGGTCGGGACGGGAGCAGGGCGGCACGGGCGCGCAGCCCGCCCCTTGGCCCACAGGTGCCACGGAGCTGAGCCCCGGGGTCGGCAGCGGCCCGGAGCGGAGCCAAAGGCCGGGCCGAGCGCGGGGCCTCCCTGACGGCGGCCCAGTCCTCGGACAGCGGGTGCCGAGGAGCTAAGCCCTGGGGTTGGCAGCGGACCGGAGCGGGGCCGAGGGCCGGGCGGGGCGCGGGTTGTTCCGGGCGCGCGGCCCAGCCCACCACAGGCGGGTGCCGCGGAGCTAAGCCCCGGGGTCGGCAGCGGTCGGAGCGGGGCCGAGGGCCAGGACGGGCAAGTGGCGGCCCGGGCGGACGGCCCAGACCTCGGTCCGCGGATGCCCTGGAGCTAAGCCCCAGGGTTCGGGGCGTCGCGGAGCGGGGGCCTGGGCCCGCGGGTGAGCGGAGCTAAGCCCCGGGGTCGGCAGCGGCCCGGAGCGGGGCCGAGGGCCAGGAGAGGCGCGGGGCGACCCGGGCACGTGGCCTGGCCCTCGACCCGCTGGTTCCGCGGAGCTAAGCCCCGCTGTCGGCAGCGACCCCGAGCGGGGCCGAGGGCCAGGTCGGGCATGGCGCGGCACGGGCGCGCGGCCGGGCACTCCGCCGTCGGGTGCCACGGAGATAAGCCCCGGGGTCGTCAGTGGCCCAGAGCGCAGCCGAGGGTCGGGATGGGAGCGGGGCTGCCCGGGCACGAGGCCCGGCCCTCGCCCCGCCGCAGAGCTAAGCCCCGGGGTCCGCAGCAGCCCAGATCGCGGCCGAGGGTCGGGACGGGAGTGGGGCGGCACGGGCGCACAGCCCGGCCCTCGGCCCACGGGTGCCACGGAGCTGAGCCCCGGGGTCGGCAGCGGCCCGGAGCGGAGCCAAAGGCCGGTCCGGGCGCGGGGCCTCCCTGGCGGCGGCCCAGTCCTTGGACAGCGGGTGCCGCGGAGCTAAACCCCGGGCTCGGCAGCAGCCCGGAGCGGGGCCGAGGGCCGGGCCGTGCGCAAGGAGGCCCAGGCGCGCAGCCCTGCCCTCGGCCCGCTGGTTCCGCGGAGCTAAGCCCTGGGGTCGGCAGCAGCCCGGAGCGAGGCCGAGGGCCGGGCCAGGCGTGGCAGGGCCGGGTACGCGGACCGGCCCTCCGCTGGTGTGTGCCGCGGAGCTAAGCCCCGAGGTTGCTAGCGGCCCGGAGCAGGGCCGAGGGCCGGGCCTGGCGTGGTGTGGCCCGGGCGCGCATACCGGCCCTCGGCCCGTGGGTGCTGCGGAGCTAAGCCCCACGGTAGGCAGCAGACCGGAGCGGGGCCAAGGGCCGGGACGGGCGCGGGGTGGCTTGGGCGCGCAGCCCGGCCCACGGCCCACGGGTGTCGCTGAGCTGGGCCCCGGGGTTAGCAGCGGCCCGGAGCAGAGCCAAGGGCCGCCCGGGCACGGGGCCTCCCTGTCGCTTGTCCCGGCCCTCGGACTGTGGGTGCCGAGGAGCTACGCCCCGGGTTCGGCAGCGGACCAGAGCGGTGCCGAGGACTGGGACGGGCGCGGGGCGGCCCGGGCTTGCGGCCTGGCCCTCCGCCTGCGGGTGCCACGGAGCTAAGCCCTGGGGTAGGCAGCGGCCCGGAGCGGGGCCTAGGGCCGGGATGGGCACGGGGCGGCCCGGGTGCGTGGCCCGGCCCTCCGCCGGCACATGCCGCGGAGCTAAGCCCCGGGGTGGACAGTGGACTGGAGCGGGGCCAAGGGAAGGGCAGGGCGCAGTGTGGCCCGAGCGCGCAGCCCGGCCCTTGGCCCACGGGAGAGCGGAGCCAAGCCCTGGGCCGGCAGTGGCCCAGATTGGTGCCGATGGCCTGGCGGGGTGCGTGCAGACCCCGGGCACGCAGCCCGGCCCTCGGCCCGCGGGTGAGCGGAGCCAAGCCCCGGGGCCAGCAGTGGCCCAGATCGGGGCCGATGGCCTGGCGGGGTGCGGGCAGACCCCGGGCACGCAGCCCGGCGCTCGGCCCGCGGGTGAGCGGAGCCAAGCCCCGGGGCCGGCAGCGGCCCGGATCGGGGCCGATGGCCTGGCGGGGTGCGGGCAGACCCCGGGTGCGCAGCCCTGCCCTCGGCCCAAGGGTGTCGCTGAGCTAAGCCCCAGGGTTAGCAGCGGTCCGGAGCGGAGCCAAGGGCCGGGCCGGGCGCGGGGCCTCCCTGGCGCGTGGCCTGGCCCTCGGACCGCGGGTGCCGCGGAGCTAAGCCCAGGGTCTGCAGCGGACAGGAGCGGGGCCGAGGGCTGTGACGGGGGCGGGGCGGCCCAGGCTCGCGGCCTGGCCCTCCGCCTGTGGGTGCTGTGGAGCTAAGCCCCGGGGTTTTCAGTGGAGCATAGCGAGGCCGAGGGCCGGGCAGGGCGCGGGGTGGCCCGGGAGCGCTGCCCGGCCCTCCGCCGGCAGGTGCCTCGGAGCTAAGCCCCGGTGTAGGCAGTGGCCCGGATCGGGGCCGAGGGTCTGGCAGGGTGCGGGGTGACCCCGGGCGCGCGGCCCAGTCCTCGGCCCGCTGGTTCCACGGAGCTAAGCCCCGGGGTCGACAGCAGCCTGGAGCGAGGCCGAGGGCCGGGCCAGGCGCGGCAGAGCCGGGTACGCGGACCGACCCTCCACTGGTGGGTGCCGCAGAGCTAAGCCCCGAGGTAGCTTGCGGCCCGGAGCTGGGCCGAGGGCCAGGCCTGGCGTGGTGCGGCCCGGGCGCGCAATCCAGCACTCGGCCCGCGGGTGCCACGGAGCTAAGCCCCGGGGTCGGCAGTGGACAGGAGCAGGGCCGAGGGCGGGACGTGCGCGGGGCGGTCTGGGCTCACGGCCCGGCCCTCTGCCTGCGGGTGCCGTGGAGCTAAGCCCCGGGGTCGGCAGTGGACCAGAGCGAGGCCGAGGGCCGGGCAGGGCGTGGGGCGGCCCCGGAGCGCGGCCCGGCCCTCCGCCGGTAGGTGCCTCGGAGCTAAGCCCCCGGGTGGGCAGCAGCTCGGAGCTGGGCGCGCGGCCCAGCCCTGCGCCGGCGGGTGCCGCAGATCTAAGCCATGGGGTCGGCAGTGGCCGGGGGCTGGGCTGAGGGCCGTGCTGGGCGCGGGTCCTCCTGGGCGCGCACCCCGTCCCTCCTCCGTCGGGTGCCGCAGAGCTATGCCCCAGGGTCGGCAGCGGCCCGGAGTGGGGCCGCAGTCCGGGCCGGACGTGGCTGTCCGGGTGCGTGGCCCGGCCATCCGCAGGCGGGTGCCTTGGAGCTAAGCCCCGGGGTCAGTAGCGGCCCGGAGCGGGGCTGAGGGCCAAACAGGGCGCGGGGTGGCTCAGTGCGTGGCCCGGCCCTCTGCAGGCGGGTGCAGCGGAGCTAAGCCCCGGGGTCGGCATCGGCCCAGAGCGGGGCCGGAGGCCGGGCGGGGCGTGGAGCGACCCGGGCGCGCGGCACGGTTTTCCATGGGTGGGTGCTGCGGAGCTAAGCCCTGGGGTCGGCAGTGGTGCGGAGCGGGGCCGAGAGCGGGACCGGTCGCAGAGTAGCCCAGCGCGCCGCCCTGCCCTAGTCCCGCGGGTGCCGCGAAGCTGTGCCCCGGGGTCGGCAATGGCCAGGAGCGGGGACTAGGGCTGGTCCGGGCGCGGCAGCGCCGAACGCGCATACCGGACCTCCGCCGTTGGGTGCCGTGGAGCTAAGTCTCGTGGTCGCTAGTGGCCCTGAGCGGGGCTGAGGGCCGGGCCTGGCGCGGTACGGCCCGGGCGCGCAACCCGGCACTCGGCCCGCGGTTGCCGCGGAGCTAAACACCGGGGTCGGCAGCGGCCCGGAGCGGGGCCGAGGGCCGGGCCGGGGGCGGTGCGGCCCGGGCGCGCGGCCCGGCACTCCGCCAATGGGTGCCACGGAGATAAGCCCCAGGGTCAGCAGCGGCCTTAGCAAGACTGAGGCCCAGGGGGACGCGGGGCGTCCCAGGTGCGCGGCCCTGCCCTCGGTCCGTGGGTGCCGCGGAGCTAAGACCCGGGGTCGGCAGCGGCCCGGAGCAGGGCCGAGGGCCGGGATGGACGCGGGGCCGCCAGGGCGCGCGGCCCGGCCCTCCACCAGCGGGTACCGCGGAGCTAAGCCCCGGGGTCGGCAGCAGCCCGGAGCGAGACTGAGGGCCAGGGGTGCGCGGGGCCGCCAGGGCGCGCGGCCCGGCCCTCCACCAGCGGGTACCGCGGAGCTAAGCCCCGGGGTAGGAGGCGGCCCGGACCGGGGCCGTGGGCCGGGCAGTGCGCGGGGCGGCCTGAGCGCGCGGTCCCGCCTCGGTCCGTGGGTTCCGCGGAGCTACGCTCCGGGGTCGGGAGCGGATAGGAGCGGGGCCAAGGGCCGGGACGGGCGCGGGCCGGCCCCAGCGCGCGGCTCCCCCCTCCGCCGACGGGTGCCGGGCGACCCGGGCGCACGGCCTGGCCCTCGTCCCGCTGGTTCCGCGGAGCTAAGCCCCGTGGTCGGCAGCAGTCTGGAGCGGGGCCGAGGGCAGGGCCGGGCGCGGTTTGGCCTAGGCGCACAGCCCGGCATTCGGCCCGTGGGTGCCACGGAGCTGCGCCCCGGTGTCAGCAGCGGCCAGGAGCGGGGCCGAGGGCCGGAACTGGCGCGGTGCGGCCCGGGCGCGCAGCCCGGCCCTCGGCCCGCGGGTGCCTTGGAGCTAAGCCTTGGGGTCGACAGCGGCCCGGAGTTGGGCCGAGGGCCAGGCCGGGCGCGGCGCGGCCCGGGCGCGAGGCCCGGCACTCCGCCGACGGGTGCCATGGAGATAAGCCCCGGGGTCGGCAGCGGCCCGTGGCGGGACAGAAGGCCAGGCCAGGCGCGGTGTGGCCTGGGCGCGCAGCCCGGCCCTCGGCCCGCAGGTGCTGCGGAGCTAAGCCCCGGGGTCGGCAGAGGCCCGGATCTGGGCCGAGGTCCAGGCGGGGCGCGGCAGGTCCGGGTATGCGGACCGGCCCTATGCCGGTGGGTGCCGCGGACCTAAGCCCCGAGGTCGCTAGTCGAGGGTCGGGCCGGGCGCGGGCCGTCCCAGGTGCGCGGCCGGCCCTAGGCCCGCGGGTGCCGCGGAGCTGCGCCCCGTGGTCGGCAGCGGCCAGGAGCAGGAACGAGGGATGGGCCGGGTGCGGCAGGGCTGGGCGCGCGGACCGGCCCTCCGCTGACGGGTGCCACGGACATAAGCCCCGGGGTCGGCAGTGGCCAGGAGCGCGGCCGAGGGTCGGGACGGGAGCGGGGTGGCCCGGGCGCGTGGCCTGGCCCCCGGCCCGCAGGTGCCGCGGAGCTAAGCCCTGGGGTCGGCAGCAGCCCAGAGCGGGGTCTAGGGCCGGGATGGGCGTGGGGCGGCCCGGGAGCGCAGCCCGGCCCTCCGCCGGCGGGTGCCGCGGATGTAAACCCCGGGGTCGCTAGCGTGCCTGATCGGGGCCGAGGGCTGGGCCTGGCTCGCTGCGGCCCGGGTGCGCAGCACGGCCCTCGACCCGTGTGTGCTGCGGAGGTAAGCCCTGAGGTCGGCAGCGGCCTAGTGCGGGCCAGAGGGCCGTGCCCGGCACGGGGCGGCCCGGGGAGCGCGGCCCAGCCCTCGGCCTGCGGTTGCCACGGAGCTAAGCCCCGGGGTTGACAGTGGACGGGAGCGGGGCCGAGGGCCGGGCCCGGCGCGCGCGGCCCGGGCGCGCGGCCGGCCCGGGCGCGTGGCCCTGCCTTCCGCCGGCCTGTGCCGCGGAGCTAAGCCCGGGGTCCGCAGCGGCCCTGAGTGGGGCCTAGGGCTAGGCGGGGCGCGGCGCGGCCCGGGCGCGCGGCCCGAGACTCCGCCGACGGGTGCCATGAGATAAACCCCGGGGTCGGCAGTGGACCAGACCGAGGCCAAGGGCCGGGCAGGGCGCGGTGCGGCCTGGGCGTGCATCCCGGCCCTCGGCCAGCAGGTGCCACGGAGCTAAGCCCCGGGTTCGGCAGCGGACCGGACCTGGGCCAAAGGCCGGGCAGGGCGCGGTGCAGCCCGAGCACGCAGCCCGGCCCTTGGCCCGCGGGTGCCACGGAGCTAAGCCCCGGGGTCGGCAAAGGCCTGGATCGGGGCCGAGATCAAGGCGGGCGCGGGGCGACCCGGGCACGCGGCTGGCCCTCGGCCCCCTGGTTCCGCGGAGCTATGTCCCGGGGTCAGCAGCGGACTGGAGCGGGGAGGAGGGCCGGGCCAGGTGCGTCAGGGCCGGGTATGCGGACCGGCCCTCCGCTGGTGGGTGCCGCGGAGCTAAGCCCCAAGGTCGCTAGCGGCCCAGAGCGGGGCCAAGGGCCGGGCCTGGCGTGGTGCGGCCCGGGCGCGCAGCCCGGCCTCAGCCCGGGTGTGCCACGGAGCTATGCCCCACGGTCGGCAGCGGCCCAGAGTGGGGACGCGGGCCAGGCCGGGTGCAGGGCGGCCCGAGCGCGCGGCCTGTTCTGGGGCCCTTGGGTGCCGCGGAGCTAAGCCCCGGGTTCGGCAGCGGCCCAGAGCGCGGCTGAGGGTCGGGACGGGAGCAGGGCGGCACGGGCGCGCAGCCCGGCCCTCGGCCCACGGGTGCCGCGGAGCTAAGCTTTGGGGTCGGCAGCGGCCTGGAAAAGAGCCAAGGGCCGCGCGGGGCGCGTGACCACCCTGGCCCGCGGCCCGGTCATTGGACCGCGGGTGCCGAGGAGCTACTCCCCGGGGTGTGCAGCGGACCGGAGCGGGGCCGAGGGCCTGGACCGGCGCGGGGCGGCATGGGTGCGCGTCCCGGCCCTCTGCCAGCGGGTGCCGCGGAGCTAAGACACGGGATCGGCTGCGGCCCAGAGCGGGGCCAAGGGCCCCGCCGGGCACGGTGCGGCGGGGACGCACGGCCCACCCGTACGACGGCGGGTGCCGTGGAGCTAAGTCACAACATCGGCAGTGGCCTGGAGCGTGGAGGAGGGTCGGGACGGGCGCGGGGCAGTTCGGGCGCGCGGCCCGGCCCTCGGCCTGCGGGTGCCATGGAGCTAAGCCACGGGGATGGGAGCGGGGCGGAGCGGGGCCGAGGGCCGGGCAGGGCGCGGTGCGGTCCGAGCACGTAGCCCGGCCCTTTGCCCGCGGGTGCCTTGGAGCCAAGCCCCGGGGTCGGCAGCAGCCCAGAGTGGGGCCGAGGGCCGGACCGGGCGCAGGGCGGCCCAGGCGCGCGGCCCGGCCCTGGGCCCGCGGGTGCGCGGAGCTAAGCCTCGGGTTCGGCAGAGGCCCGGAGCGGGGCCGAGGGCCATGAGGGGCGCGGGTCGACCCGGGCGTGCGGCCCAGCCCTCGGCCCACTGGTTTCGCAGAGCTAAGCCCCAGGGTCAGCAGCGGCCCGGAGCGGAACCGAGGGCCGGGCCGGGCGCGGGCCGTCCCAGGCGCGCGACCGGCCCTAGGCCCGTGGGTGCCGCGGAGCTGCGCCCTGGGGTCGGCAGCGGCCAGGAGCGGGGACGAGGGATGGGCCGGCGCGGCAGGGCCGGGCGCGCGGACCAGCCCTCCGACGTTGGGTGCCGCGGAGCTAAGCCCCACGGTCACTTGCGGCCTTGAGCGGGGCCGAGGGCCGGGCCTGGGAGGTGCGGCCCGGGCGCGCAACCCGGCACTCGGCCCGCTGGTGCCACGGAGATAAGCCCCGCAGTCGGCAGTGGCCGGGAGCGGGGCCAAGGGCCGGGCCAGTCATGGCGTGGCCTGGATACGCGGCTGGGCACTCCGCCGACAGGTGCCACGGACATAAGCCCCGGGGTCGGCAGTGGCCCGGAGCGCGGCCGAGGTTCGGGACGGGAGCGGGGTGGCCCGGGTGCACGGTACGGCCCCCGGCCCGCGGGTGCCAAGGAGCTAAGTCCCGGGGTCGGCAGCAGCCTGGAGCGGGGCCGAGGGCCGGGACAGGCGCAGGGCGGCCCAGGCGCGCGGCCCGGCCCTCGGCCCGCAGGTGAGCGAAGCCAAGCCCCGGGGCCGGCAGCGGCCCGGATCGTGGCCGAGGGCCTGGCGGGGCGCGGGGCGACCCTGGGCGCACGGCCCGGCCTTTGGCCCGCTGGTTCCGCGGAGCTAAGTCCCGGGGTAGGCAGCAGCCCGGAGCGAGGCCGAGGGCCGGGCCACGCGCGGCAGGGCCGGGTACGCAGACTGGCCCTCCGCTGGTGGGTGCCGCGAAGCTAAGCCCCGAGGTCGCTAGTGGCCCTGAGTGGGGCCGAGGGCCGGACCTGGCGCGGTGCGGCCCGGGCGCGCAGCCCGGCCCTCGGCCCGCGGGTGTCGCTGAGCTTAGCCCCGGGGTCAGCAGAGCCAAGGGCCGGGCCGGGCGCGGGGCCTCCCTGGCGCGCGTCCCGGCCCTCGGACCGCGGGTGCCGCGGAGCTAAGCCCCTGGGTCGAGAGCCGCGCATAGCGGGGCCGAGGGCCGGGCAGGGCGCAGTGCGGCCCGAGCACGCAGCCCGGCCCTCGGCCCGCGGGTGTCGCAGAGCTAAGCCACGGGGTCGCTAGCGGCCCGGAGCGGGGCCGAGGGCCGGACCTGGCAAGGTGCGGCCCGGGCGCGCAGCCCGGCCCTCGGCCCTCGGGGGCCGCGGAGCTAAGCCCTGGGGTCGGCAGCAGCCCAGAGCGGGGCCGAGGGCTGGGTCGTGAGCGGAGCGGCCCGGGAGCGTGGCCCGGCCCTCGGCCCGCGGGTGCCGCGGAGCTAAGCCCCAATGTCGGAAGCGGACCGGAGCGGGGCCGAGGGCCGGGACGGGCGCGGGGCGGCCCCAGCACGCGGCCCGGCCTCCAACGGCGGTGCCGCGGAGCTAAGGCCCAAGGTCGGCAGCGGCCCGGAGCAGGCCGAGTGTCGGGACGGGCGTGGGGTAGCCCGGATGCGTGGCCCGGCCCTCGGCCCGCGGGTGCCGCGGAGCTAAGCCCCGGGGTCGGAGGCGGCCGGATCGGGGCCAAGGGCCGGACAGTGCGCGTGGCAGCCCGGGCGCGCGGCCCGGGCCTCGGTCCGCAGGTGCCCTGGAGCTAAGCCCCAGCGTCCGGGAGCGGCGTAGAGCGGGGCCGAGGGCCGTGCAGGGCGCTGTGCGGCCCGAGCACGCAGCCCGGCCCTTGTCCCGCGGGTGAGCGGAGCTAAGCCCCGGGGTCGGCAGTGGCCCGGAGCGGGGCCGAGGGCCGGGACGGGCGCAAGGCAGCCCAGGCGCTCGGCCAGGCCCTCGGCCCGCGGGTAAGCGGAGCTAAGCCCCGGGTCGGCAGCGGCCCGGAGCGGAGCCAAGGGACAGGCCGGCCGCGGGGCTTCCCGTGCGTGCGGCCCTTCCCTCCGCCGCCGGGTGCCGCGGAGCTAAGCCCCGGGGTTGGCAGTGGACTGGAGCAGGGCCGAGGGCCGGGCCGGGCGCGGGGCGTTCCGGGCGCCTGGCCCCGCCTTCCACCGGCCTGTGCCGCGGAGCCAAGCCCGGGGTCGGCAGTAGCCTGGAGCGGAGCCGAGGTCTGGGCCGGGCGCAGGGCATCCGGGGCGCGCGGTCCGGCCCTCCACAGGCGGGTGCCACGGAGCTAAGCCCCAGGGTTGGCAGCGGACAGGAGCGGGGCCAAGGGCCAGTCCGGGTGCGGGTGGCCCGTGCGCGCGGCCCGGCCTTCTGCCGGCCTGTGCCACGAGCTAACCCTGGTGTCGGCTGCGGCCCGGAGCGTAGCCGACGGCCGGGAAGGGTGCGGCGTGGCCCGGGCGCACGGTCCGGCCCTCCGCCCACGGGTGCCACGGAACTAAGCCCCGGGGTCGGCAGTGGCCTGGAGCGGGGCCGAGGGAGGGCAAGGCGTGTGGCGGCCAGGGCGCGCGGCCCGGCCCTTCGCTGGCGGGTTCTGCGGAGATAAGCCCCGGGGTCGGCAGCGGCCCGGAGCGTGGCCGAGGGTGGGGACGGGCACGGGGTGGCCCGGGCGCGTGGCCCAGCCCTCGGCCCGCGGTTGCCGCGGAGCTAAGCCCTGGGGTCGGAGGCGGCCCAGAGCGTGGCCGAGGGCTGGGCAGTGCGCGGGGCGGATCGGGCGCACGGCCCAGCCTTCGGTCCGCGGGTGCCGTTGAGCTAAGCCCCGGGGTCGGGAGCGGCGCGGAGCGGGGCCGAGGGCCGTTAAAGGCGCGGTGCGGCCCGAGCGCGCAGCCCGACCCTCGGCCCGCGGGTGAGCGGAGCTAAGCCCTGGGGTCGGCAGCGGCCCGGAGCGTGGCCGAGGGCCGGGCGGGGCACGGAGCTACCCGAGCGCGTGGCTCGGCCCTCGGCCTGCTGTTTCTGAGGAGCTAAGCCCCGGGGTCGGCAGCGGCCCGGAGCGTGGCCTATGGTCGGGACGGGCGCGGGGCGGCCCGGACGCGCGGCCCGACCCTCCGGCCACGGGTGCCGCGGAGCTAAGCCCCGGGGTTGGAGGCGGCCCGGAGCGGGGCCAAGGGCCGGGCAGTGCGCGGGGTAGCCCGGGCGCAGCCCAGCCCTCGGTCTGCGGGTCCCGCGGAGCTAAGCCCCGGGGTCGGGAGCGGCGCGGAGCGGGGCCAAGGGCCGGGCAGGGCGTGGTGCGGCCCGAGCGCGCAATCCCGCCCTCGGCCCGCGGGTGCCGCGGAGCTAAGCCCCGGGGTCGGCAGCGGCCTGGAGCGTGGCCGATGGCCGGGAAGGGTGCGACGCGGCCCGGGCGCATGGCTCGGCCCTCCGCCGACGGGTGCCACGGAACTAAGCCCCGGGGTCGGCAGCGGCCCGGAGCGGGGCCGAGGGAGGGCGAGGCGCGGGGTGGTCAGGGCGCGCGGCCCGGCCCTTTGCCCCCGGGATCCGCGGAGCTTAGCCCCGGGGTCGGCAGCGGCCCGGAGCGTGGCCGAGGGTCGTGATGGGCACGGGGTGTCCCGGGTGCGTGGCCCAGTCCTCGGCCCGCGGGTGCCGCGGAGCTAAGCCCCGGGGTCGGAGGCAGCCCGGAGCGTGGCCGAGGGCCGGGCAGTGCGCGGGGCGTATCGGGCGCGCGGCCCAGCCCTCGGTCCATGGGTGCCGCGGAGCTAAGCCCCGGCGTCGGGAGCAGCGCGGAGCGGGGCCGAGGGCCGGGCAAGGCGCGGTGCGGCCCGAGTGCGCAGCCCGACCCTCGGCCTGAGGGTGAGCGGAGCTAAGCCCCGGGGTCGGCAGTGGCCCGGAGCGGGACCGAGGGCCAGGCGGGGCGCGGAGCGACCCTGGCGCGCGGCCTGGCCCTCGGCCTGATGTTTCTGCGGAGCTAAGCCCTGGGGTCGGATGCGGCCCGGAGCGCGGCCGAGGGTCGGGACAGAAGCGGGGCGGCGGGGAGCATGGCCCGGCCCTAGCCCGCTGGTGCCGCGGAGCTAAGCCCTGGGGTCGCTAGTGGCCCAGAGCGGGGCCGAGGACGGGGCAGGGTGCGGGGCGACCCGGGCGTGCGGCCCGGCCCTCCGCCGGCGGGTTCCGCGGAGGTAAGCCCCGGGGTCGGTGGCGGCCTGGAGCGGGTCCAAGGGTCCCGCCGGGCACGGGGCGGCGGGAACGCACGGCCCACCACTCCGCCGGCGGGTGCCGCGGAGCTAAGCCCCAAGGTCGGCAGCGGCCCGGAGCGTGGCCTAGGGTCGGGAAGGGCGCGGGGCGGCCCGGGCGCGCGGCCCGACCCTCGGGCCACGGGTGCCGTGGAGCTAAGCCCCGGGCTTGGCAGCGGCCCGGAGCAGGGCCGAGGGCCGAGACGGGCGCGGGGCCTCCCGGGCGCGCGGCCCAGCACTCCGCCAGAGGGTGCCGCGGAGCTAATCCCCGGGGTAGGAGGCTGCCCAGAGCGGGGCCAAGGGCCGGGCAGTGCGCGGGGTAGCCCAGGCGTGCGGCCCGACCCTCCGCCGGCGGGTTCCGCGGAGGTAAGCCCCGGGGTCGACGGCGGCCTGGAGCGGGTCCAAGGGCCCTGCCGGGCACGGGGCGGCGGGGACGCACGGCCCACCACTCCGCCGGCGGGTGCCGCGGAGCTAAGCCCCAAGGTCGGCAGCGGCCCGGAGCGTGGCCTAGGGTCAGGAGGGGCGCGGGGCGGCCCGGGCGTGCGGCCCGACCCTCGGGCCACGGGTGCCGCGGAGCTAAGCCCCGGGGTTGGAGGCGGCCTGGAGCGGGGCCGAGGGCCGGGCAGTGCGCGGGGTAGCCCGGGCGTGCGGCCCAGCCCTCGGTCTGTGGGTGCCGCGGAGCTAAGCCCTGGGGTCGGGAGCGGCGCGGAGCGGGGACAAGGGCTGGGCAGGGCACGGTGCGGCCCGAGCGCGCAATCCCGTCCTCGGCCCGCGGGTGCCGCGGAGCTAAGCCCCGGGGTCGGCAGCGGCCCGGAGCGGGGCCGAGGGCCCGGCGGGGCGCGGGGCAACCCGGGCGCGCAGCCCGGCCCTCGGCCCGCGGGTGCCGCGGAGCTAAGCCCCGGGGTCGGCAGCGGCCCAGAGCAGGGCCGAGGGCCGAGACGGGCGCAGGGCCACCCGGGCGCGCCGCCCGGCACTCCGCCAGAGGGTCCCGCGGAGCTAATCCCCGGGGTAGGAGGCTGCCCGGAGCGGGGCCGAGGGCCGGGCAGTGCGCGGGGCGGCCTGAGCGCGCGGCCCCGCCCTCTGTCCGTGGGTTCCGCGGAGCTAAGCCCCAGGGTCGGGAGCGGACCGGAGTGGGGCCGAGGGCCGGGACGGGCGCAGGGCGGCTCCAGCGCGCGGCCTAGCCCTCCGCTGACGGGTGCCGCGGAGCTAAGCCCCAAGGTCGGCAGTGGCCCGGAGCGGGGTGGAGGGCCGGGCAGTGCGCGTGGCGGCCCGGGCACGCGGGCCATCCCTCGGTCCGCTGGTGGCCTGGAGTTAAGCCCCAGGGTCAGGAGCGGCGCAGAGCGGGGCCGAAGGCCGGGCAGGGCGTGGTGCGGCCCGAGCACGCAGCCTGGCCCTTGGCCCGCGGGTGCCGCGGAGTTAAGCCCCGGGGTCGGCAGCAGCCCGGAGCGGGGCCGAGGGCCGGGCCGGGCACAAGGTGGCCCAGGCGAGCGGTCCGGCCCTCTGCCCGCGGTTGAGCGGAGCTAAGCCCCGGGGTCAGCAGTGGCCCGGAGCAGGACTGAGGGCCAGGAGGGGCGCGGGGCGACCCGTGCACGTGGCCCGGCCCTAGTCCCGCTGGTTCCGCGGAGCTAAGTCCCGGGGTCGGCAGTGGTCTGGAGCGGAGTCGAGGGCCGGGCCGGGCGCAGCGCCGCCCAGGCGCGCGGCCCGGCCCTCAGCCCGCGGGTGCCACGGAGGTGCACCACGGTGTCGGCAGCGGCCAGGAGCGGGGACGAGGGCTGGGCCGGGAGCGGTGCAGCCCGGGCGCGTGGCCCGGGACTCCGCTGACGGGTGCCGCGGAGCTAAGCTCCGGGTCGGCAGTGGCCCGGAGTGGGGCCAAGGGCCGGTCTGGGCGCGGGGCGGCCCGGGCCTGCGGCCCGTCCCTCCTCCGGTGGGTGCCGCGGAGCTAAGCCCCGGGGTGGGCAGCGGACCGGAGCGGGGCCAAGGGCCGGGCAGGGCGTGGTGCGGCCCGAGCACGCAGCCCGGCCCTCGGCCCGCGGGTGCCACGGAGCTAAGCCCTGGGGTCGGCAGAGGCCTGGATCGGACCGAGGGCCAGCCGGGGCGCGGGGCGACCCGGGCGCGCGGCTGGCCCTCGGCCCCGTGGTTCCGCGGAGCTATGCCCCGGGGTCGGCAGCGGACCGGAGTGGGGAGGTGGGCTGGGCCAGGCGCGGCAGGGCCCGGTATGCGGACCGGCCCTCCGCCGGTGGGTGCCGTGGAGCTAAGCTCCAAGGTCGCTAGCGGCCCAGAGCGGGGACGGGGGCCGGGCCTGGCGCGGTGCGGCTCAGGCGCAGAGCCCGGCCCACGGCCCGGGGCTGCCGCGGAGCTAAGCCCCGCGGTCGTCAGCGGCCCCAAGCGGGGCCAAGGGCCCCGCCGGGCACGGGGTGGCGGGGACGCACGGCCCACCCATACGCCGGCGGTTGCCATGGAGCTAAGCCCCGGGGTCGGCAGTGGCCCGGAGCGTGGAGGAGGGTCGGGACAGGCGCGGGGCAGCCAGGGCGCGTGGCCCGGCCCTCGGCCTGCGGGTGCCGCGGAGCTAAGCCCCGGGATCTGCAGTGGCCCGGAGCGGAGCCAAGGGCGGGGCCGCACGCAGGGCCACCCTGGCGCGCGGCCGGGTCCTCGGACCGCGGGTGCCATGTAGCTAAGCCCCGGGGTCGGCAGCGGACTGGAGCGGGGCTGACGGCCGGGACGGGCACAGGGTGGCCCGGGCGCGTGGCCCAGCCCTCTGCCTCTGGGAGCCGCGGAGCTAAGAGTCGGGTACGGCAGCGGACCAGAGCGGGGCTGAATGTTGGGAAGGGCGCGGGGCGGCCCGTGCCCGCGGCCCGGCCCTCCGCCGGCAGGTGCCGCGGAGCTAAGCCCCGGGGTCGGCAGCGGCCCAGAGCGGGACCGAGGGCCGGGCGGGGCGCGGGTTGGTCAGAGCGCGGCCCGGCCCACCGCAGGCGGGTGCCGCGGAGCTAAGCCCTAGGTTCGGCAGCGGCCAGGAGCGGGGCCGAGGGCCGGACCGGGCGCAGGGCGGCCGGGGCGCGCGTCCCGGCCCTCCTCCGGCGGGTGCCGCGGAGCTAACACCCGGGGTCGGCAGCGACCCGGAGCGGGGCCAAGGGCCCCGCCGGGCATGGGACAGCGGGGACGCAATGCCCACCCGTACGCCGGCGGTTGCCGAAGACCTAAGCCCCGGGGTCGGCAGTGGCCTGGAGCATGGAGGAGGGTCGGGACAGGCGCGGGGCAGCCCGGCCGCGCGGCCCGGCCCTCGGCCCACGGGTGAGCGGAGCTAAGCCCCAGGATCGGCAGTGGCCCGGAGCAGAGCCGAGGGCCAGGAGGGGCGCGGGGCGACCCGGGCGAGCGGTCCGGCCCTCGCCCCCTGGTTCCGCGGAGCTGCGCCCCGGGGTCGGCAGCGGCCCGGAGCGGGGCCAAGGGCCGGGCCGGGCGCATGGCCGGGCACTCTGCCGACGGGTGCCACGGAGATAAGCCCCGGGGTCGGCAGTGGCCCGGAGCGCGACCGAGGGTCGGGACGGGAGGGGGGCGGCCAGGGCTCGCGTCCTGGCCCTCGGCCTGCGGGTGCCGCGGAGTTAAGCCCTGGGGTCGGCAGCGGCCCAGAGCGGGGCCTAGGGCCGGTATGGGTGCGAGGCGGCCCGGGCGCGCGGCCCGGCCCTCCGCCGGTGGGTGCCGCGGAGCTAAGCCCCGTGGTGGACAGTGGACTGGTGCGGGGCCAAGGACCGGGCAGGGCGCGGTGCGGCCCAAGCGCGCAGACTGGCCCTTGGCCCGCGGGTGCCGCGGAGCTAAGCCCCAGGCTCAGCAGCAACCCAGAGCGGGACCGAGGACCTGGCCGGGCGCGGCAGGGCCGGGTACGCAGACGGGCCCTCCGCTGGTGGGTGCCGCGGAACTAAGCCCCGAGGTCGCTAGCGGCCCAGAGCGGGGCCGAGGGCCGGGCCTGGCGTGGTGCGGCCCAGGTGCGCAGCCCGGCCTTCGACCCGTGGGTGCTGCGGAGCTAAGCCCCGCGGTCGGCAGCAGCATGGAGCGGGGCCGCGGGCCGGGCCGGGCGCAGGGATGCCCGAGCGCACGGTCTGTCCTTGTGCCCGTAAGTTCTGCGGAGCTAAGTCCCGGGGTCGGCAGCGGCCTGGAGCGGGGCCGAGGGCCGGGACGGGCGCGGGACGGCCCGCGCTCGCGGCCCGGCCCTCCGCCTGCGGGTACCACGGAGCTAAGCCCCGGGGTCGGCAGCGGACAAGAGTGGGGCTGAGGGCCGTGCGGGGCGCGGGGCGGTGCGGGCGCGCGGCCCGTCCCACAGCCGGCGGGTGCAGCGGAGCTAAGCCCCGGGTCGGCAGCGGCCCGGAGCTGGGCCGAGGGGCAGGCCGGGCGCAGGGCGGCCCGGGCGCGCAGCAAGGCACTCTGCCGGCGGGTGCCGCGGATCTAAGTCCCGGGGTCGGCAGCGGCTTGGAGCTGGGCCGAGGGCCGGGACGAGTGCGGGGCGGCCCGGGCGCGTGGCCCGGCCCTCCACCGGCGGGTGCCGCGGAGCTAAGGCACAGGGTTGGCAGAGGCCCGGAGGTAGGCTGAGGGCCCGGCCGGGCGCGGGGCCTCCCGGACGCGCGCCCCGGCCCTCTGCCGGCGGGTGCCACGGAGCTATGCCCCAGGGTCAGCAGCGGCCCGGGCCGGCGCTGAGGGCCGAACAGGGCGCGGGGCGGCCCAGCACTTGGCCCGGCCCTCTGCCGGCGGGTGCAGCGGAGCTAAGCCCCGGGGTCGGCAGTGGCCCGGAGCGGGGCGGGAGGCCGGGCCGGGCGTGGGCGGCCCTGGCGCGCGGCACGGTTTTCCACCGGCGGGTGCCACGGAGCTAAGCCCCGGGGTCGGCAGCGGCCCGGAGTGGGGCCGAGGGCAGGGCCGGGTGCGGGGCGGCACAGCGCGCGGCCCGGCCCTAGTACCGCGGGTGCCGCGAAGCTGCGCCCCGGGAATGGCAGCGGCCAGGAGCGGGGACTAGGCCTGGGCCAGGCGCGGCAGGGCTGAGCGCTGTTGGGTGCCGCGGAGCTAAGCCCCGCCATCGCTAGCGGCCCTGATCAGGGCCAAGGGCCGAGCCTGGCGCAGTACGGCCCGGGCGCGCAACCCGGCATTCGGCCCACGGGTGCCGCGGAGCTAAGCACCGGGGTCGGTAGCGGCCCGGAGCGGGGCCGAGGGTCGGGCCGGGAGCAGCGCGGCCCGGGCGCGCGGCCCGGCACTCCACCGACTGGTGCCACGGAGATAAGCCCCGGGGTCAGCAGCGGCCCAGAGCGGGGCCGAAGGCCAGGCCGGGAGTGGTGCGGCCCGGGCGCGCAGCCCGGCCCTCGGCCCTCAGGTGCCATGGAGCTAAGCCCCGGGTTTGGCAGCGGCACGGAGCGCGACCGAGGGTCGGGACGGGAGCGGGGCGGCCCGGGCGCGCGGCCCAGCCCTCGGCCCGCGGGTGCCGCGGAGCAAAGCCCTGGGTTTGGCAGCGGCCCGGAGCGGGGTCTAGGGCAGGGATGGGCGCGGAGCGTCCTCGGACGCGCGGCCCGGCCCTCCGCTGGCGGGTGCCGTGGAGCTAAGCCCCGGGGTGGACAGCGGACTGGAGCGGGGCCAAGGGCCGGGCAGGGCGCAGTGCGGCCCGAGCGCGAAGCCCGGCCCTTGGCCCGCGGGTGCCGCGGAGCTATGCCCCGGGGTCGGCTGCGGCCCGGAGCAGGGTCGAGGGCCAGGCGGGGCGCGGCGCGACCCGGGCGCGCGCCCCGGCCCTCAGCCCGCTGGTGCCGCGGAGCTAAGCCCCGGGGTCGCCAGCGGCCTGGAGCGAGACCGAGGGCCGGACCTAGCGTGGTACGGCCCGGGCGCGCAGCCCGGCCCTCGGCCCGCAGGTGCCACGGAGATAAGCCCTGGGGTCGGCAGCGGCCCGGAGCGCAGCCGAGGGTCGGGACGGGAGCGGGGCGGCCCGGGCGCGCGTCCCGGCCCTCGGCCCGCGGGTGCCATGGAGCTAAGCCCCGGTGTCGGCAATGGCCTGGAGCGGGGCCAAGGACCGGGCTGTGCACGGGGCGGTCCGGGCGCGCGGCCCGGCCCTCCTCCGGCGGTTGCCGCAGAGCTAAGCCCCTGGGTCGGCAGCGGCCCGGAGCTGGGCCGAGGGCCGGGCCAGGCGCACAGCGGCCCAGGCGCGTTGCCCGGCCCTCGGCGCGCGGGTGAGCGGAGCTAAGCCCCGGGGTCGGTAGCGGCCCGGAGCGGGGCCGAGGGCCGGGCCAGGCGCGGTAGGGCCGGGTACGCGGACCGGCCCTCCGCTGGTGGGTGCCGCGGAGCTAAGCCCCGAGGTCGCTAGCGGCCAGGGGGCAGGGCTGAGGTCCGGGCCTGGCGCAGTGCGGCAGGGGCGTGCAGCCCGGCCCTCGGCCCGTGGGTGCTGCGGAGCTAAGCCCCGCGGTCGGCACTGGCATGGAGTGGGGCTGCGGGCCGGGCCGGGCGCTGGGCGGCCCGGGCGCGCGGCCTGTCCTTGTGCCCGTGAGTTCCGCGGAGCTGCGCCCTGGGGTCGGCAGCGGACCGGAGCGGGGCCGAGGGCCGGGACGGGTGCCGGGCGGCCTGGGCTCGCAGCCCGGCCCTCCACCTGTGGGTGCCGCGGAGCTAAGCCCAGGGTCGGCAGCGGACCAGAGCGAGGCCGAGGGCCGGGCAGGGTGCGGGGCGGCCCGGGAGCGCGGCACGGCCCTCCGCCAGCAGGTGCCTTGAGCTAAGCCCCGGGGTTGGCAGCGGCCCAGAGTGGGACCGAGGGCCGGGCGGGACGCGGGGCGCTGCGGGCGCGCGGACCGGCCCACCACCGGCGGGTGCCGCGGAGTTAAGTCCCGGGGTCGGCAACGGCCCGGATCGGGGCAGAGGGCTGGGCAGGGCGCGGTGCGGCCCGAGCACGCAGCCCGGCCCTTGGCCCGCGGGTGCCGCAGAGCTAAGCCCGGGGTCGGCAGCAGCCCGGAGCGGGGCCGAGGGTTGGTCCGGGCGCAGAGCGGCCCAGGCGCGCGGCCCGGCCCTCGGCCCGTGGGTGAGCGGAGCTAAGCCCTGGGGTCGGCAGTGGCCCGGAATGGGGCCGAGGGCCCGAAGGGGCGCGGGGTGACCCGGGCGCGTGGCCTGGCCCTCAGCCCGCTGGTGCCGCGGAGCTAAGCCCCAGGTTCACCATCGGCACGGAGCGGGGCCGAGGGCCGGGCCAGGCGCGGGGCGGCCAGGGCGCTCAGACCGGCCCTCGGCCGGCGGGTGCCGTAAAGGTAAGCTCGGGGTCGCCAGCAAACTGGAGCTGGGCCGAGGGCCGGGCAGGGCGCGGGGCGGGCTAGGCACGCGGCCTGGCCCTCTGCCGGTGGGTGCCGCGGAGCTAAGCCCCGGGGTCGGCAGTGGCCCGGAGCGGGGCCGAGTGCCGGGCAGGGCACGGTGCGGCCCGAGCGCGCCGCCCGGCCCTCGGCCTGAGTGTGCCGCGGAGCTAAGATCCGGGGACGCCAGCAGCCCGGAGCGGGGCCGAGGGCCAGGCAGGACGTGGGGTGACCCAGGTGCGCAGCACGGCCCTCGGCCCACCGGTGCCGCGGAGCTGAACCCCGTGGTCGTAAGCGGCCTGGAGCGGGGACGAGGGCGGGGCAGTGCGCGGGGCGGACCGGGCGCGCGGCCTGGCCCTTGGTACTCGGGTGCCGCGGAGCTTAGCCCCTGGGTCGGCAGCGGCCCGGAACGCGTCTGAGGGTCGGGACGGGAGCGGGGCGGCCCGGGCGCGCGGCCCGACCCTCGGCCCACGGGTGCAGCGGAGCTAAGCCCTGGGGTCGGCAGTGGCCCAAAGCGGGGCCAAGGGCGGGGCTGGGCACTGGGTGGCCCAGGCGCCCGGCCAGGCACTCGGCCCGCGGATGCCGCGGAGCTAAGCCCCTGGGTCAGCAGCGGCCCGAGCGGGGCCGAGGGCTGGGCTGGACACGGGGCGGCCCGGGCGTGAGGCCCGGCCCTTCGCCGGCGGGTGCCGCGGAGCTAAGCCCCGGGGTCGGCAGGGGCCCGGAGCTGGTCCGAGGGCCGGGCCAGGCGCGGGGCCTCCCAGGCGTGCAACCCGGCCCTCCACCGGCGGGTGCCGTGGAGCTAAGCCACGGGGTCAACAGCGGCCTGGAGTGGGGCCGAGGGCCGAACCGGGCGCGGGGCGGCCCGGGCGCGTGTCCCGGTCCTCCGCCGGCGAGTTCCGCGAAGCTAAGCCTCGTGGTCGGCAGCGGCCCGTAGTGGGGACGAGGACCGGGCCGGAAGCGGCCGGGCTGGGCGTGCGGACCGGCCCTCCGCTGGTGGGTGCCACGGAGCTAAGCCCCGGGGTCGGCAGCGGCCTGGAGTGGGGCCAAGGGCGGGGCTGGGCGCTTGGCAGCCCGGGCGCGCGGCCAGGCCCTTAGCCCGCGGGTGCCGCGGAGCTAAGCCCCGGGGTCGGCAGCGGCCCGTTGCGGGGCCGAGGGCCAGGAGGGTGCGGCGCGGCCCGGGCACGCGGGCCGACCCTCGGCCCGCTGGTGCCGCGGAGCTAAGCCCCGGGGTAGCTAGCGGCCTGGAGCGGGGCCGAGGGTGGGGCGAGGCGCCGTGTGGCCTGGGCGCGCGGCCCGGCCCTCCGCCGGCGGGTTCCGCGGAGCTAAGCCCCGGGGTCGGCAGCGGCCAGGAGCGGGGACGAGGGCCGGGCTGGGCGTGGCCAGGCCGGGCGCGCGGACCGGCCCTCAGCTGGTGGGTGCCGCGGAGCTAAACCCCGGGGACTCTAGCGACCCGGAGCGGGGCCGAGGGCCAGTCCTGGCGCGGTGCTGCCCGGACCCGCAGCCCCGCACTCGGCCCGCGGGTGCTGTGGAGGTAAGCCCCGGGGTCGGCAGCGGCCCAGAGCGGGCCCGAGGGCCGTGTCGGGCGCGGGGCGGCCCGGGAGCGCGGCCCGGGCCTCGGCCCGCGGGTGCCGTGGAGCTAAGCCCCGGGGTCGGAGGCGCCCTGGAGCGGGGCCGAGGGCCGGGCAGCGTGCATGGCGGCCAGGGTGCGCGGCCCAGTTCTCGGTCAGCGGGTGCCGCGGAGCTAAGCCCCGGGGTCGGCAGCAACCCGGAGCAGGGCTGAGAGCTGGGCCCGGCTCAAGGTGGCCCAGGCGCGCGGCAAGGCCCTCGGCCCGCGGGTCTGCGGAGCTAAGCCCCGGGGACGCTACCGGCCTGGAGCGGGGCCGAGGGCCGGGCCTGGTGTGGTGCTGCCCGGACGCTCAGCCCGGCCATCGGCCCGCGGGTGCCGCAGAGCTAAGCCCCGGGGTCGGCAGCGACCCAGAGCGGGGCCGAGGGCCGGGCATGGCGCGGGTCGGCCCAGGTGCGCGGCCCGGCCCTTGGCCCGCGGGTGCCACAGAGGTAAGCCCCGGGGTCAGCAGCGGCCCGGAGCGTAGCCGAAGGCTGGGCCAGGCACGGGGCGTCCCGGGTGCGCGGCCCGGCCCTCCGCCGACGGGTGCCGCGGAGCTAAGCCCCGGGGTAGACAGTGGACGGGAGTGCGGCCGAGGGCCGGGCCGGGCATGGGCAGCCCGGGCGCGCGGCCCGGCCGTCCGCCGGCAGGTGCCACGGAGCTAAGACCGGGGTCGGCAGTGGCCCGGAGTGGGGCCTCGGGCAGGTCCGGGCGCAGGGCGGCCCAGGTTCGTGGCCCGGCACTTGGACCGCGGATGCCGCGGAGCTAAGCCCCGTGGTCGGCAGCGGCCCGGAGCAGGGCCGAGGGCCAGGAGGGTGCGGCGTGGCCCGGGCACGCAGCCCGGCCCTCCGCCGTCGGGTTCCGCGGAACTAAACCCCGGGGTCGGCAGCGGCTCAAAGCGGGGCCAAGGGCTCCGCCGGGCACGGGGCGGCGGGGACATACGTCCCACCACTCCGATGGCGGGTGTCGCGGAGCTAAGCCCCAAGGTCGGCAGCAGCCCGGAGCGTGGCCGAGGGTTGGGACCGGCGCGGGGCGGCTCGTGTGCGCGGCCCGGCCCTCGGTCTGCGGGTGCCGCGGAGCTAAGCCCCGGGGTCGGGAGCAGCGCATAGTGGGGCCGAGGGCCGGGCAGGGCGCGGTGCGGCCCAAACGTGCAATCCGGCCCTCGGTCCGCGGGTGCCGTGGAGCTAAACCCCTAGGTCGGGAGCGGCGCATAGTGGGGCCGAGGGCCGGGCAGGGCACGGTGCGGCCCAAGCACGCAGCCCGGGCCTCGGCCCGCTGGTTCTTCGGAGCTAAGCCCTGGAGTCGCTAGTGGCCCGGAGCGGGACCAAGGGCCGGAACTGGCGCGGTGCGGCCCGGGCGCTCAGCCCGGCCCTCGGCCCGCGGATGCCGCGGACCTAAGCCTCGGGGTCGGCTGCGGCCCGGAGCGGGGCCGAGGGCCAGGCGGTGCACAGGGCGACCCGGGTGCTTGGCCCGGCCCTTGGCCCGCTGGTGCTGCGGAGCTAAGCCCCAGGGTCGGGAGCGGCCAGGAACGGGGACGAGGGCTGGGTCAGGCGCGGCAGGGCCAGGCGCGCGTACCGACCCTCCGCTGGCGGGTGCCGTGGCGCTAAGCCCCGGGGTCCGCAACGGCCCAGAGCGAGGCCGAAGGCCGGGCAGGTCGCGGGGCAACTTGGGCGCGCGGCCCGGCCCTCTGCCGGTGGGTGCCGCGAAGATAAGCTCCGGGGTCGGCAGCAGCCCGGAGCGGGGTCAAGGGCCCGGCCAGGCAAGGGGCGTCCAGGATGCAGGGCCCACACCTCCACCGGCGGGTGCCGCGGAGCTAAGCCCCGGGGTCGGCAGCGGCCCGGAGCGGGGCCGAGGGCGGGGCAGGGCACGGGGCGGCCCAGGCACGCGGCCCGGACCTCCGCTGGCGGGCGACATGGAGATAAGCCCCGGGGTTGGCAGCGGCCCGGAGCGGGGCCGAGGGTAGGGCCGGGCGCGGGGCGCCCGGTTTCAGGGCCTGGCCCTCCGCTGCAGGGTGCTGAGGAGCTAAGTCCCGGGGTCGGCAGCGGAATGGAGTGGGGCCGAGGGCCGTGCGGGGCGCGGGGCGGTCCGGGCGAACGGCCCGGCCCTCCGCCGATGGGTGCCGTGGAGCTAAGGCCCGGGGTCTGCAACGTCCCGGAGCGGGGTCGAGGGCCGGGCAGGGCGCGGGGCAGCTCAGGCGCGCGGCCCGGCCCTCTGCAGGCGGGTGCCGCGAAGCTAAACTCCGGGGTCGGGAGCGGCCCGGAGCGGGTCCAAGGACCCGGCCGGGCATGGTGCGGCAGGGACGCACGGCACACCCCTCCGCCGGCAGGTGCTGCGGAGCTAAGCCCCAAGGTCGGCAGCGGCCCGGTGTAGGGCCGAGGGCCGGGCCGGGCGCGGCATCTTCCGGGCGCGCGGTCCCGCCCTCCACCGGTGGGTGCCGCGGAGCTAATCCCTGGTTCGGCAGCCACCTGGAGCGGGGCCGCGGGCCGGGCCGGGCGCAGGGCGGTCCGGGCGCACGGCCCGGCCCTTGGTCCGCGGGTGCCGTGGAGCTAAGCCCCGGGGTTGGCAGTGGCCCGGAGCACGGCTGAGGGACGGGTCGGGTGTAGGGCGACCCAGCCGTGTGGCCCGGCCCTCGGCCTGCGGGTGCCGCGTAGCTAAGACCCGGGGTCGGCATCGGCCCGGAGTGGGGCCGTAGGCCGGGCCAGGCGTGATGTGGCCCGGACGCGCAAACCGGACGTCCGCCGGCTGGTTCCGTGGAGCTAAGCCCCGGGGTCGGCAGCGGCGTGAAGCGGGGCCGAGGGCCAGGCCGGGCGCGGGGCGGCCCAGGCTTGCGTGCCGGCTCTCGGCCTGCGCGTGCCGCAGAGCTACTCCCCGGTGTCAGCAGCGGCCCGGAGCGCGGCCGAGGGATGGGACGGGCGCGGGGCTGCCGGGGCGCTAGGCCTGGCCCTCGACCGGCTGGTGCCGCGGAGCTAAGCCCCGGGGTCGGCAGCGGCCCGGACTGGGGCCGCAGGCCGGGACGGGCGCTGGGCCTCCCTGGAAGGCGGACCGGCTCTCCGCCGGCGGGTGCCATGGAGCTAAGCCCCGGGGTCGGCAGCGGCCCGGAGCAGGGCCGAGGGCCGAACCGGTTGCCCGGCGGCCTGGGCGCGTGGCCAGACGCTCCGCCGGCGGGTGCCGCGGAGCTAAGCCCCGGGGTCGTCATCGGCCCGGAGCAGGGTTGAGGGACGGGCCGGGCGCGGGCCGGCCTGGGCGCACGGCCTGGTCCTCGGCCCACGGATGCCGCGGTGTTCAGTCCCGGGGTCGGCAATGGCCTGGAGCGGGGCCGAGGGCAGAGCTGGGCGCGGGGCGGCCCGGGCACGTGGCCTGGTCCTCTGCCCGCGAGTGCCGCGGAGCTGAGCCCCAGGGTCGGCAGCGACCCGAAGCGGGGACGAGGGCCGGGCCGGGCGCGGCTGGGCCGGGCACGCGGACCCGCCCTCCACCGGCGTGTGCCGCGGAGCTAAGCCCCGGGGTCGGCAGCGACGGGAGCGGGGCCTAGGGCCGGGCCAGGCGCTGGGCGGCCCTGGTGCACGGCCTGGCCCTCCGCCAGCGGGTGCCGCGGAGCTAAGCCCCGGGGTCGGCAGCGGCCCGTTGTAGGGCCAAAGGCCGGGCCGGGCGCGGCGTTTCCCGGGCGCGCGGCCTGGCCCTCCGCCGGCGGGTGCCGCGTAGCTAAGCCCCGGGCTCAGCAATGGCCCGGAGCGGGGCCGAGGGCCGAACCGTGCACGGGGCGGCCCGGGCGCGTGGCCCCGCCCTCCGCCGGCAGGTGCCGCGGAACTAAGCCCTGGGGTCGGCATCGGCCTGCAGCGGGGCCGAGTGCCGGGTCGGGCGTGAGCCGGCCTGGGCACGCGGCCCAGTCCTCTGCCGGCGGGTGACGTGGAGCTAAGCCCCGGGGGGGCAGCGGACCGGAGCGGGGCCAAGTGCTGGGCAGGGGGCGGGGCGGCCCGGGCGCGCGGCCTGGCCCTCCACCGGCGGGTGCCGCGGAGCTAAGCCCTGGGGTCGGCAGTGGCCCGGAGCCGGGCCTAAGGCCGTGGCGGGCGAGGGGCATCCCGGGCGAGCTGCCCGGCCCTCCGCCGGCGGGTGCCGCGGAGCTAAGCCCTGGGGTCTACAGCGGCCCGGAATGGGGCCAAGGGCCTGGCCGGGCACGGGGAGCGGGGAAGCACGGCCCACCCCTCTGCTGGCGGGTGCCTCGGAGCTAAGCCCCAAGGTCGGCAGCTGCCCGGAGCGTGGCCGAGGGTCGGGACGGGCGCGGGGCGGCCCGGGCGCGCGGCACCGCCCTCGGCCCGCGGGTGCTGCGTAGCTGAACCCCGTGGTCGGCAGCGGCCCGCAGCGGGGACGAGGGCCGGGCTGGGCGCGAGGCGGCCCGGGAGCGTGGCCCGGCCCTCCGCCGGCGGGTACCGCGGTGCTAAGTCCCGGGGTCGGCAGCGGACCAGAGAGGGGCTGAGGGACAGGACGGGCGCGGGGCTACCCGGGTGCGCGGCCCCGCTCTCCACCGGCGGGTGCCACGGAGCTAAGCCCCAGGGTCAGCAGCGGCCCGGAGAGGGGTCAAGGGTCCGTTCGGGCACGGGGAGGTGGGGACGCACAACCCACCCCTCCGCTGGCGGGTGTCGCGGAGCTAAGTCCCAAGGTTGGCAGCGGCCCGGAGCGCGGCCGAGGGTCGGGATGGACGCGTGGCGGCCCGGGCGCACGGCCCGGCCCTCGGCCCGCTGGTTCTGCGGAGCCAAGCCCCGGTGTCGACAGCGGCCTGGAGCGGGTCTGAGGTCCGGGACGGGCGTGGGGCGGCAAGGGCGCGCGGCCCGGCCCTCAGCCCGCGGGTGCCGCGGTGCTGAGCCCCGTGGTCGGCAGCAGCCTGGAGCGGGGACGAGGGCCGTGCCGGGCGCCCGGGCCGGGTGCATGGACCGGCCCTCCACCGGTGGGTGCCGCGGAGCTAATCACCGGGGTCGCTAGCGGCCCGGAGAGGGGCCGAGGCCCGGACCTGGCGCGGTGCCGCCTGGACGCGCAGTCCAGCCCTCGGTCCGCGGGTGCCGCGGAGATAAGCCCCGGGGTCGGCAGGGTCCAGAGCGGGCCCAAGGGCCACGCTGGGCGCGAGGCGGCCCGGGCGCGTGGCCCCACCCTCTGCCGGCAGGTGCATCGGAGCTAAGCCCCGGGATCGGCAGCGGCCCGGAGCAGGGGCCGAGGGCCAGGCGGACGCGGTGCGGCCTGGGCACACAGCCCAGCCCTCGGTCCGCGAGTGCCACGGGGGGCGCAGGGCGGCCCGGGGGCCCGGCCCGGCCCTCGGCCCCCGGGTGCCGTGGAGCTAAGCCCAGGGGTCGGCAGCGGCCAGGAGCGGGGCCGAGGACCGTGCCCGGGGCAGGGCAGACAGGGCGCGCAGTCCGGCCCTCGGGCTGCGGGTGCCGCAGAGCTAAGACCCGTGGTCGGCAGCGGCCAGGATCGGGGCCGAGGGCCGGGCAGGGCGTGGGGCGGCCCGGGCGCATGGCCTAGCCTTCGGCCCACGGGTGTGGCGGAGCTAAGCCCTGGGGTCGGAAGCAGCTAGGAGCGGGGCCAAGGACTGGGCCGGGTGCAGGGCAGCCCAAGCTCGCGGCCCGGCCCTCGGCCCGCGGGTGCCGAGGAGCTAGGCCCCGGGGTCGGCAGCGGCCCGGAGCACGGCCGAAAGCCGAATCGGGAGCGGGGCGGCCCGGGCGCGTGGCCCGGTCCTCCGATGGCGGGTGCTGCGGAGCGAAGTCCCGGTGCCGGCAGTGGCCCAGAGCGGGGCCGAGGGACGGGCGGGGCGCGTGGTGGCTCGGGCGCGCGGCCCGGCCCTCTGACTGCTGGTGCCACAGAGCTAAGCCCCTGGGTCGGCAGCGGCCTGGAGCGGGGCCGAGGGCCGGGCCGGGCGTGGGGCGGCCTGGGAACGTGTCCCGGCCCTCCGCCGGTGTGTGCCAGGGAGCTAAGCCCCTGGGTCGGCAGCGGCCTGGAGCGGGGCCGAGGGCCGAGCAGGGCGTGTTGCGGCCAGGCGCACAATACCGGCCCTCAGCCCTCGGGTGCCGCGGAGCTAAGCCACGGGGTCTGCAGCGGCCCGGAACGCGGCCGAGGTTCAGGACGTTAGCGGGGCAGCCTGGGCGCGTGGCCCGGCCCTTGGCTCGCGGGTGTCACGGAGCTAAGCCCCGGGGTCGGCAGCGGACCGGAACGGGAACGAGGGCTGGGCCGGGCGCGGGGTGGCCCAGGCGTGCAGCCCGGCCCTCCGACGGCTGGTGCCGCGGAGCTAAGCCCCGGGGTCGGCAGCGGCCCGGATGGGGGCCGAGGGCCGGGCCGGGCACGGGGCGGCTCGGGGGCCCGGCCCGGCCCTCGGCCCGCGGGTGCCGCGGAGCTAAGCCCCGGGGTCGGCAGCGGCCCGGAGCGGGGCCGAGGGTCGGGCTGGGAGCGGTGCGGCCCGGGCGCGCAGCCTGGCCCTCGGCCCCGCGGGAGCCGCGGAGCTAAGCCATGGGGTCGGCAGTGGCCCGGAGTGGGGCCAAGGTCCCAGCCGGGAACGGGGCTGCCCGGACTCGAGGCCCACCCCTCTGCCGGTGGGTGCTGCGTAGCTAAGCCCCGGAGTCAGCAGCAGCCTGGAGCGGGGCCGAGGACCAAACCGTGCTCAGGGCGGCCCGGGCACGTGGCCCCGCCCTCTGCCGGCGGGTGCCGTCGAGTTAAGCCCCGGGGTCGTTATCGGCCCGGAGCGGAGCCGAAGGCCGGGCCGGGCGTGGGGCGGCCCGGGCACGCGGCCCGGTCCGCCGCTGGCGGGTGACGCAGAGCTAAGCCCCGGGGGGGACAGCGGACCGGAGCGGGGCCGAGGGCCGGGCAGGGCGCGGGGCGGCCCGGGCGCGTGGCCCGGTCCGCCACCGGCGGGTGCCGCGGAGCTAAGCCCCAAGGTCGGCAGCGGCTCGGAGCGCGGCCGAGGGTAGGGACGGGCACGGGTTGGCCCGGGTGTGCGGCACCGCTCTCGGCCCGCGGGTGCCGCGGAGCTAAGTTCCGGGGTCGGAGGCGGCCCGGAGTGAGGCCGAGGGCCAGGCAGGGTGCGGGGCGACCCGGGCGCACGGCCCGGCCCTTGGCCCGCTGGTTCTGCGGAGCTAAGCCCTGGTGTCGGCAGTGGCCCAGAGCGGGTCCGAGGGCCAGGACGGGCGTTTGGCAGCCCGGGCACTCGGCCCGACCCTCAGCCCGCGGGTGCCGCAGAGCTAAGCCCCGGGTCGGAGGCGACCCGGAGCGGGGCCGAGGGCCGGGCAGTGCGTGGGGCGGTCCGGGCGTGCCACCCTGGCCTCAGTCCGCGGGTGCCGTGGAGCTAAGTCCCGGGGTCGGCAACGGCCCGGAGCGTGGCCTAGGGCCGGGCCGAGCGTGGGGCCTACCTGGTGCGCGGCCCGGCCCTCGGACTGCGTATTCCGTGGAACTAAGCCCCGGGGTCAGCAGCGGCACGGATCGGGGCCGAGGGCCGAACCGTGCGCGGGGCGGCCCGGGCGCGTGTCCCCGCCCTATGCCGGCGGATGCCGAGGAGCTAAGCCCCGGGGTCGGCATCGGCACGGAGCGGGGCCAAGGGCCGGGCCGGGCATGGGGTGGCCCGGGCATGAGGCCCCGGTCCTCCACCGGCGGGTGATGCGGAGCTAAGCCCCGATGGGGCAGCGGACCCGAGCGGGGCCGCGTGCCGTGCAGGGCGCGGGGCGGCTCGGGCACGCGACCCGACCCTCCGCTGGTGGCTGCCGCGGAGCTAAGCCCCGGGGTCGGCAGGGGCCCGGAGGGGGGCCAAGGGCCGGGCTGGGCGCGAGGCAGCCTGGGAGAGTAGCCCGGCCCTCCGCTGGCGGGTGCCGCGGAGCTAAGCCCCGGGGTCGGCTGCAGACCAGAGAGGGGTCAAGGGCCCATCCGGGCATGGGGAGGCGGGGACGCACAGCCCACCCCTCCGCCGGCAGGTGCCGTGGAGCTAAGCCGTGGAGCTAAGACCCGGGGTCGGGAGCGGCGCGGAGCGGGGCCAAGGGCCGGGCAGGGCGCGGTGCGGCCCAAGCGCGCAGTCTGGCCCAGGGCCCGCGGGTGCCGCGGAGCTAAGCCCCGGGGTCGGCAGCCGCCCGGAGCGGGGCCGAGGGCCGGGCCAGGCGCAGGGCGGCCCAGGGGCGCGGCCGGGTCCTCGGCCCGCGGGTGCTGCGGAGCTAAGCCCCGGGGTCGGCAGCGGCCCGGAGCGGGGCCGAGGGCCGGGCAGGGCGCGGGGCCTCCCGGGCGTGTGGCCCAGCCCTCCGCCGGCGGGTGCCGCGGATCTAAGCCCCGGGGTTGGTAGCAGCCCGGAGCGGGATCAAGGAAGGGGCTGGGCGCGGGCGGCCCGGGCGCGCGGCCCAGCCCTCCTCCGGCGGTTGCCTCGGAGCTAAGCTCCGGGGTTGGCAGCGGCCCAGAGCGGGGCCGAGGGCCGTGCTGGGCGCAGTGCGGCCCGGGCGCGCAGCCCGGCCCTCGGCCCGCGGGTGCCGCGGAGCCAAGCCCCGGGTTCGGCAGCGGCTCAGAGCGGGGCCAAGGGCCCAGCCGGGGACGGGGCGGCCCGCACGCGCAGTCCACCCCTACGCTGACGGGTGCCGCGGAGCTAAGCCCCAGGTCGGCAGCGGCCGGAGCGGGGCCGAGGGCCGGGCCAGGCGCAGGGCGGCCCAGGGGCGCGGCCGGGTCCTCGGCCCGCGGGTGCCGCGGAGCTAAGCCCCGGGTTCGGCAGCGGCCCGGAGCGGGGCTGAGGGCCGGGCAGGGCGCGGGGCCTCCCGGGCGTGCGGCCCAGCCCTCCGCCGGCGGGTGCCACGGAGCTAAGCCCCGGGGTCGGCATAGGACACTAGCAGGGATGAGGGCCCGAACGGGAACTGAGCGGCCCGGATGCGCGGCCCGGCCGTCCTCCGGTGGATGCCGCGGAACTAAGCCCCTGGTTCGGCAGCGGCCATGAGCGGGGCCTAGGGCCGGGCTGGGCGTGGGGCGGCCCGTGCGCGCGGCCCGGCTCTCCGACGGCGGGTGCCGTGGAGCTAAGCCCCGGGGTCGGCAGCGGACTGGAGCGGGGCCAAGGGCCGGGCTGGGCGAGGTGCGGCAGGTCACGCAGCCCGGCCCTCGGCCTGCGGGGGCCGCGGAGCTAAGCCCTGGGGTTGGCAGTGGCCCGGAGCGGGGCCAAGGGCCCGGACGGGAACCGAGCGGGCCCGGATGCGCAGCCCGGCCCACCTCCGACGGATGCCGCGGAGCTCATCCCCGGGGTGGCAGCGGCCCAGGGCGGGGTCGAAGGCCGGGCGGGGCGCGGGGCGGCCCGGGTGCGCGGTCCAGCCCTCTGCCCGCTGGTGCTGCAGAGTTAAGCCCCGGGGTCGGCAGTGGCCCGGAACGGGGCCAAGGGTGGGGCTGGGCACAGGGCAGCCAAGAGCGCGGCCTGGCCCTCGGCCCGCGGGTGCCGCGGTGCTAAGTCACCGGGTTGGTAGCGGCCCTGAGCGGGGCCGAGGGCCGGGCCGGGCGCGGGGCAGCCCAGACGCGCGGCCCGGCCCTCCGTCGGCTGGTGCTGCGGAGCTAAGCCCCGGGGTCGGCATTGGCCCGGAGCGGGGCCGAGGGCCGGGCTGGGTGTGGGGTGGCCCATGCGCGCGGCCCGGCCCTCCGCTGGCGAGTGCCGCGGTGCTAAGCCCCGGGGCTCGGCATTGGCCCGGAGCAGGGCCGAGGTCCGGGCTGGGTGCGAGGCGGCCCGGGCGCGTGGTCCGGCCCTCCGCCGGCGGGTGCCGCGGAGCTAAGCCCCGGGGTTGGCAGCGGACCAGAGAGGGGCCGAGTGCCGGGACGGGCCCGGGGCAGCCCGGGCGCACGTCCTCGCCCTACGCCGGCGGGTGGCGTGGAGCTAAGCCCCAGGGTCGGCAGCGGCCCGGAGTGGGGTCAAGGGCCCGGCCAGTCACGGGGAGGCGGGGACGCACAACCCACCCCTCCACAGCGGGTGCCGCGGAGGTAAGCCTCAAGTTCGGCAGCGGCCCGGAGCGTGGCCGAGGGTTGGGACGGACGCGTGCCAGCCCAGGCGCACGGCCTGGCCCTTGGCCGCGGGTGCCGCGGAGCTAAGCACCGGGGTCGGTAGCGGCGCGGAGCGGGGCCGAGGGCCGGGCAGGGCGCGGGCGGCCCAGACGCGCGGCCCGGCCCTCCGTCGGCGGGTGCTGCGGAGCTAAGCCCCGGGATCAGCAGCAGCCCGGAGCACAGCCGAGGGTCGGGACGGGAGCGGGGCAGCCAGGGCGCGCGACCAGGCCCTCGGCCCCTGAGTGCCGCGGAGCTAAGCCCCGGGGTCGGCAGCGCCCCGGAGCGGGGCCAAGGGCCGGGGCTGGGCGCGGGGCGGCACGGGCGCGCGGCCCGGCCCTCCTCCAGCGGTTGCCGCGGATCTAAGCCCCGGGGTTGGTAGCAGCCTGGAGCGGGATCAAGGAAGGGGCTGGGCGCGGGGCGGCCCGGGCGCGCGGCCCAGCCCTCCTCCGGCGGTTGCCTCGGAGCTAAGCTCCGGGGTTGGCAGCGGCCCAGAGCTGGGCCGAGGGCCATGCTGGGCGCGGTGCGGCCCGGGCGCGCAGCCCGGCCCTCGGCCCGCGGGTGCTGCGGAGCCAAGCCCCGGGTTCGGCAGCGGCTCGGAGCGCGGCCAAGGGCCCGGCCGGGGACGGGGTGGCCCGCACGAGCAGTCCACCCCTACGCTGACGGGTGCCGCGGAGCTAAGCCCCAGGTCGGCAGCGGCCGGAGCGGGGCCGAGGGCCGTGCCGGGCACAGGGCCCCCGGGCGCGCGGCCCGACCCTCCGCCGGCGGGTGCCGTGGAGCTAAGCCCCGGGGTCGGCAGCGGACCAGAGCGGCGCCGAGGGACGGGCAGGGCGCGGGGCAACCCGGGCACGCGGTGCGGTCCTCCGCCGGCGGGTTCCACGGAGCTAAGCCCCAGGGTCGGCAGCGAACCATAGCGGGGCCGAGGGCCGGGATGGGCGCGGGGTGGCCCGGGCGCGCGGCCCGGCGCTCGGCCTGCGGGTGCCGCGGAGCTAAGCCCGGGGTCGGCAGCGGACTGGAGCGGGGCCGAGAACCGGGACGGGCACGGGGTGGCCCCGGCACGCGGCCCGGCCCTCCGCCGGCAGGTGCCGCGTAGCTAAGCCCAAGGGGTCGGCAGCGGACTGGAGCGGGGCCGAGGGCCGGGCAGGGCGCAGGGCGAACCGGGCGCGTGGTCCGGCCCTCCTCCGGCAGGTGCCGCGGAGCTAAGCCCCGAGGTTTGCAGCGGCCTGAGGCAGGGCCGAGGGCCCGGCAGGGCATGGGGCGGCCCGGGCGCGCGGCCCGGACCTCGGCCCGCGGGTGCCGCGGAGCTCAGCCCCAGGGTTGGCAACGGCCCTGGCGGGGCGCGGGGTGGCCTGGGCGCGCGGCCCGGAGCCCTGCCCGCTGGTGCCACGGAGCTAAGCCTTGGGGTTGTCAGCGGCCCAGAGCAAGGCCGAAGGGCGGGACCGGGCGTGGTGCGGCCCGGCCGCGCAGCCCGGCCCTCGGCCCGCGGGTGCCGCGGAGCTAAGCCCCGGGGTCGGCTGTGGCCCGGAGCACGGCCGAGGGTCGGGACAGGAGCGGGGCGGCCCGGGCGCACGGCCCGGCCCTCGGCCCGCGGGTGCCGCGCAGCTAAGCCCCGGAGTCGGCAGCGGCCCGGAGCTGGGCCGAGGGCCGTGCGGAAAGCGGTGTGGCCCGGGCGTGCGACCCGGGCCTCGGCCTGCGGGTGCCGCGGAGGTAAGCCCTGGGGTCGCAGCGGCCCGGGCAGGGCGGAGGGCCATGCTGGGTGCGGTGCGGCCCGGGCGCGCAGCCCGCACCTCGACCCGCTGGTGCCGCGGAGCTAAACCCCGGGTTCGGCAGCGGCCCTGAGCGGGGCCAAGGGCCCGGCCGGGTACGGGGCGGCCAGGACGCGCCGCCCACCCCTCCGCCGGCGGGTGCCGTGGAGCTAAGCCCCGGGGTCGGCAGCGGACCCGAGTGGGGCCGAGGGACGGGCAGGGCGCGGGGCGGCCTGGGCATGTGGTGCGGCCCTCCGCCGTCGGGTTCCACGGAGCTAAGCCCCAGGGTCGGCAGCGGACTGGAGCGGGGCCGAAAACCGGGACGGGCGCGGGGCGGCCCCGGCATGCGGCCCGGCCCTCCGCCGGCAGGTGCCGCGTAGCTAAGCCCAAGGGTTCTGCAGCGGACTGGAGCGGGGCCGAGGGCCGGGCAGGGCGCGGGGCGACCCGGGCGCGCGGTCCGGCCCTCCTCCGGCAGGTGCCGCGGAGCTAAGCCCTGAGGTCGGCAGCGGCCCGGAGCGGGACCGAGGGTCTGGCCAGGCGCAGGGCGGCCCAGGCGCGCGACCTGGTCCTCGGCCCGTGGGTGCCGTGGAGCTACGCCCCGGGGTCGGCAGTGGCGTGGAGCGGGGCTGAGGGCCGGGCCAGGCGCGGGGAGGCCAGGGCTCGCGGCCCGGCCCTCGACCTGCGGCTTCTGCGGAGCTAAGCCCCGGGGTTGGCAGTGGCCCGGAGCGCGGCCGAGGGACGGGATGGGCACGGGGCGGCAGGTTCCAAGGCCTGGCCCTCGGCCCGCGGGTGCCGCGGAGCTAAGCCCCGGGGTCGGCAGCGGCCCGGAGCGGGGCCGAGGGCCGGGCGCGGGGCGGCCCGGGCGCGCGGATCGGCCCTCGGCCCGCGTGTGCCGCGGAGCTCTGCCCCGGGGTTGGCAGCGGCCCGGAGCGGGGCCGAGGGCGGGGCCGTGCATGTGGCGGCCCGGGCGCGCAGCCCAGTCTTCCGCAGGCGGGTACCGCGGAGCTAAGCCCCGAGGTCGGCAGCGGCCCGAGGCGGGTCCAAGGGCCGCGCAGGGCGCGGGGCGGCCCGGGTGCGCGGCCCGGACCTCGGTCCGTGGGTGCCGCGGAGCTCAGCCCCGGGGTTGGCAACTGCCCGGAGCGGGGCCGAGGTCCGGGCGGGGCGCGGGGCGGCCCGGGCGTGTGGCCCGGCCTCCTGCCCGCTGGTGCCGTGGAGCTAAGCCTTGGGGTCGGCAGCGGCCCGGAGCAGGGCCGAGGGTCGGGACAGGAGCGGGGCGGCCCGGGCCCACGGCCCGGCCCTCGGCCCACGGGTGCCGTGGAGCTAAGCCCCGGAGTCGGCAGCGGCCCGGAGCTGGGCCGAGGGCCGTGCGGAAAGCGGTGCGGCCTGGGCGCACGGCCCTGCCCTCGGCCTGCGGGTGCCGCGGAGCTAAGCCCAGGGGTCAGCAGCGGACCGGAGCGGGGCCGAGGGCCGTGCCGGGCGCGGGGCAGCCCGGGTGCGCGGCCCTGCCCTCCGCCTGTGGGTCCTGTGGAGGTTAGCCCCAGGGTCGGCAGCGGATTGGATCGGGGCCGAGGGCCGCGCCGGACGCAGGGTGGCCCGGGCGCGCGGCCCGGCCCTCGGCCAGCGGGTGCCTCGGAGCTATGCCCCGGGGTCGGCAACGGACTGGAGCGGTGCCGAGGGCCGGGCCAGGCGCGGCGCGGCCCGGGCGCGCGGCCAAGCGGTCCACCGGCGGGTGCAGCGGAGCTAAGCCCCGGGGTCGGCAGTGGACTGGAGTTGGGCCGAGAGACGGGCCGGGCGCGGGGCGGCCCCGGAGCGCGGCCCGGCCCTCGGCCCGTGGGTGCTACGGAGCTAAGCCCCGGGCTCGGCAGCGGCCCAGAGTGGGGCCTAGGGCCGTGCCGGGCTCGGGGTGGCCCGGGCGCTAGACCCGGCCCTCGGCCGGCTGGTGCCACGGAGCTAAGCCCCGGGGTCGGCAGAGGCACGGAGAACGGCCGAGGGTCAGGATGGGCGCGGGGCGGCCCTGTTGCGCGGTCTGGCCCTCCCCAGGCGGGTGCCGTGGAGCTAAGCCCCGGGATCGGCAGCGGACCGCAGCGGGGCTGAGGGCCGGGCTGGGCTCGGGGCGACCGGGGCGCGCGGCCCAGCCCTCCGCCGGCGGGTGCCGCGGAGCTAAGCCCCGGGGTCGGCAGCGGACCGGAGCGGGGTCGAGGGCCGGGCCGGGCGCGGGGCCTCCCTGGTGCGCGGCCCAGCCCTCGGACCGCTTGTGCCACGGAGCTAAGCCCCAGGGTCAGCAGCGGCCCGGAGAGGGGCCAAGGGCCGGGCGGGGCGCGGAGCGGTCCGGGCACGCAGCCCGGCCCTCGGCCCGCGGGTGCCGCAGAGCTAAGCCCCAGGGTCGGCAGCGGACCGGATAATGGCCGACGGCCATGCCGGGCGCGGGGCGGCACGGGCGCTTGGCCCAGCCCTACTCTGGTGGGTCCCGCGGAGCTGAACCACAGGGTCGGCAGAGGCCCGGAGCGGGACCGAGGGCAGAGCCGGACGCAGGGCGGCCCGGGCGCACGGCCTGGCCCTCGGCCTGCGGGTGCCGCGGAGCTAAGCCCCGGTGTCAGAGGTGTCCCGGAGCAGGGCCGAGGGCCGGGCTTTGCGCGGGGTGGCCCGGGCGCGCGGCCCAGCCCTCGGTTCGCGGGTGCCGCGGAGCTAAGCCCCTGGGTCGGGAGCGGCCCGGAGCGGGGACGAGGGCCGGGCCAAGGGTGGGGCGGCCCGGGCATGAGGCCTGGCCCTCCTCTGGCGAGTGCCACGGAGCTAAGCGGGGACGAGGGCCTGGCCGGACGCAGGGCGGCCCAAGCGCAGGGCCCGGCCCTCGGCCCGCGGGTGCCGCGGAGCTAAGCCCCGGGGTCGGAGGCGGCCCGGAGCGGGGCCGAGGGCCGGGCAGTGCGCGGGTCGGCCCGGGCGCGCGGCCTGGCCTTCGGTCCGCGGGTGACGCGGAGCTAAGCCCCGGGGTCGGGAGCAGACTGGAGCGGGGCCGAGTGCTGGGCCGGGCTCGGAGTGGCCCGGGCGCTAGAACCGGCCCTCGGCTGGCTGGTGCCGCGGAGGTAAGCCCCGGGGTCGGCAGAGGCCCTGAGCACGGGCGAGAGTTGGGACGGTCGCGGGGCGACCTGGGCACACGGCCCGGCCCTCGGCCCATGGGTGACGCGGAGCTAAGCCCCGGGGTCGGCAGCGGCCGGGATCTGGGCCGAGGGCCGTCCCGGGCATGGGGCAGCCCCAGCGTGCGGTCTGGCCCTCCGCCGGCTGGTTCCGCGGAGCTAAGCCCCGGGGTCGGCAGCGGCTCGGAGCGGGGCCGAGGGTCAGGACGAGCGCGGGGCGGCCCTGGCGCGCGGCCCGGCCCTCGGCCCGCGGGTGCCGCGGAGCTAAGCGCTGGGGTCGGCAGCGGCCCAGAGCGGGGCCAAGGGCCCGGCCGGGCGTGGGGCGGTGGGGACGCACGGCCCCCCCCTCCGCTGCGGGTACCGCGGAGCTAAGCCCCGGGGTCGGCAGCGGCCCTTAGCGCGGCCGAGGGTCAGGACGGGAGCTGGGCGGCCCGGACGCGCGGCCCGGCCCTCGGCCCGTGGGTGCCGCGGAGCTAAGCCCCAGGGTCAGCAGCGGCCCGGAGCGGGGCCGAGGGCCGGGCCGGGCGCGGGGCGGCACGGGCACGAGACCCTTGCCTCCACCGGCGGGTGCCACGGAGCTAAGACCCGGGGTCGGCAGCGGCCCGTAACGGGGCCGAGGGCCGGGCCTGGTGCGGTGCAGCCCGGGCGCACAGCCCGCCCCTCGGCCCGCAGGTGCCGCAGAAGTAAGCCCCGGGGTCGGCAGCGGCCCGGAGCGGGGCCGAGGGCCGGGCCGGGTGCAGGGCAGCCCGGGTGCACGGCACGGCCCTCGGACCGCGGGTGCCGCGGAGCTAAGCCCCGGGGTCGGCAGCGGCCCAGAGCGGTGTCGAGGGCCGGGTCGGGCGCAGGGCGGCCCGGGCGCACGGCTCGGCCCTCGGACCGCGGGTGCTGCGCAGCTAAGCCCCGGGTTCGGCAGCGGACCGGAGCGTGGACGAGGGCCGGGCCGGGTGCGGGGACTCCCTGGCGCGCGGCCTGGCCCTTGGCCCGCAGGTGCCGCGGAGGAAAGCCCCGGGGTCGGCCGCGTCCCGGAGCGGGGTCGAGGGCTGGCCCGGGCGCGGGGCGGGCCGGACCTGGCGCAGGGTGGCCCGGGTGCGTGGTCCCGCCCTCCCCAGGCGGGTGCCACGGAGCTAAGCCCCGGGGTCGGCAGCAGACCTGAGCACGGCCGAGGGTCAGGACGGGTGCGGGGCGACCCGGGCGCACGGCCCGGCCCTCGGCCCGTGGGTGCCGCGGAGCTAAGCCCCGGGGTCGGCAGCGGCCGGGATCGGGACCGAGGGCCGTCCCGGGCGCGGGGCAGCCCCGGCGCGCGGTCTGGCCCTCCGCCGGCTGGTTCCGCGGAGCTAAGCCCCGGGGTCGGCAGCGGCTCGGACCGGGGCCGAGGGCCGGGCAGTGCGCGGGGCGGCCCGGGTGTGCGGCCTGTCCCTCGGTCCACGGGTGCCGCGGAGCTAAGCCCCGGGGTCGGGAGTGGCCCGGAGAGGGGCCGAGGGCCGGGCTGGGCACGGGGCGGCCCAGGCACGAGGCCCGGCCCTCCGCCGGCGGGTGCCACGGAACTAAGCCCCGGGGTCAGCAGCGGCCTGGAAAAGGGCCGAGGGCCGCGCCTGGTGCGGTGCAGCCCAGGCGCCCAGCCCGCCCCTCGGCCCGCGGGTATCGCAGAGGTAAGCCCCGGGGTCGGCAGCGGCCCGGAGTGCGGCCGAGGGCCGGACCGGGTGCAGGGCGGCCCGGGCGCAAGGCCCGGCCCTCGGCCCGTGGGTGCCGCGGAGCTAAGCACTGGGGTCGGCAGCGGCCCGGAGCGGGGCCGAGGGCTGGGCCGGGCGCGGGGCGGCCCGGGCGCGCGGCCCGGGCCCTCGGCCGGCGGGTGGGCGAAGCTAAGCCCCGGGGTCGGCAGCGGCCCAGAGTGGGGCCGAGGGCCGGGCCGGGCGCGGGACGGCCCGGGCATGCGGCCCCGCCCTCCGCCGGCGGTTGCTGTGGAGCTAAGCTCCGGGGTCGGCAGCGACCTGGAGCGGGGCCGAAGACCGGGCTGGGCGCGGGGCGGCCCGTGCGCGTGGCCCGGTCCTCCACCGGCAGGTGCTGCGGATCTAAGCCCCGGGGTCTGAGGCAGCTCGGAGCGGGGCCGAGGGCCGTGTTGTGCGTGGGGCGGCCCGGGCGTGCGGCCCGGCCCTCTGTCCGCGAGTGCCGCGGAGCTAAGCCCCGGGGTCGGGAGCGGCCCGGAGCGGGGCCGAGGGCTGGGCGGGACGCGGGGTGGCCCGGGCGTGCGGCCTGGCCCTCAGCCCGCGGGTGCCGTGGAGCTAAGCACTGGGGTCGGCAGCGGACCGGAGCGGGGCCGAGGGCCGGGCCGGCCCGGGCACGAGGCCCGGCCCACCACCGGCGGGTGCCACGGAGCTAAGCCCTGGGGTCGGCAGCGGCCCGGGAAGGGGCCGAGGGCCGGGCCTGGCGTGGTGCAGCCCAGGTGCGGAGCCCGCCCCTCAGCCCACGGGTGCCGAAGTGCTAAGCCCCGGGGTCGGCAGCAGCCCGGAACGGGGCCGAGGGCCGGGCCGGGCACAGGGCGGCCCGGGCGCATGGCCCAGCCCTCGGCCCGCGGGTGCCGAAGAGCTAAGCCCCGGGGTCGGCAGCGGACCGGAGCGAGCCCGAGGGCCGGACCGGGCGCGGGGCGGGCCGGGCTGGGTAAGGGTGGCCCGGGCGCGTGGTCCCGCCCTCCCCAGGCGGGTGCCGCGGAGCTAAGCCCCGGGGTCGGCAGCGGACCTGAGCACGGCCGAAGGTCAGGACGGGTGCGGGGCGACCCGGGCGCACGGCCCGGCCCTCGGCCCATGGGTGCCGTGGAGCTAAGCCCCGGGGTCGGCAGCGGCCGGGATCGGGACCGAGGGCCATCCCGGGCGCGGGGCAGCCCCGGCGCGCGGTCTGGCCCTCCGCCGGCTGGTTCCGCGGAGCTAAGCCCCGGGGTCGGCAGCGGCTCGGACCGGGGCCGAGGGCCGGGCAGTGCGCGGGGCCGCCCGGGTGTGCGGCCTGTCCCTCGGTCCACGGGTGCTGCGGAGCTAAGCCCCGGGGTCGGGAGTGGCCCGGAGAGAGGCCGAGGGCCGGGCCGGGCGCGGGGCGGCCCAGGCACGAGGCCCGGCCTTCCGCCGGCGGGTGCCACGGAACTAAGCCCCGGGGTCGGCAGCGGCCTGGAAAAGGGCCGAGGGCCGGGCCTGGTGCGGTGCAGCCCAGGCACCCAGCCTGCCCCTCGGCCCGCGGGTACCGCAGAGGTAAGCCCCGGGGTCGGCAGCGGCCCGGAGGGCGGCCGAGGGCCGGACCGGGTGCAGGGCGGCCTGGGCGCAAGGCCCGGCCCTCGGCCCCTGGGTGCCGCAGAGCTAAGCACGGGGTCGGCAGCGGCCCGGAGCGGGGCCGAGGGCTGGGCGGGGCGCGGGGTGGCCCGGGCGCGCGGCCCGGTCCTCGGCCGGCGGGGTGGGCGAAGCTAAGCCCCGGGTCGGCAGCGGCCCGGAGTGGGGCCGAGGGCCGGGCCGGGCGCGGGGCGGCCCGGGCATGCGGCCCCGCCCTCGGCCCGCGGGTGCTGCGGAGCTTAGCCCCGGGGTCGTCAGCGGCTCGGAGCGGGGCCGAGGGCCATGCCGGGCTCGGGGTTGCCCGGGCGCTAGTCCTGGCTGTCGGCCGGCGGGTGGGCGGAGCTAAGCCCCAGTGTCGGAAGCGGCCCAGAGCGGGGCTGAGGGCCGGCTCGGGCGTGGGTCGGGCCGGGCCGGGCGCAGGGTGGCCAGGGAGCGTGGTCTGGCCCTGCCCAGGCGTGTGCCGCGGAGCTAAGCCCTGGGGTCTGCAGCGGACCCGAGCGGGGGCCGAGGGCTGGACCGGGCTCGGGGTGTCCCGCGTGTGCGGCCCAGCCCTCCGCTGGCGGGTGCCGTGAAGCTAAGCCCCGGGGTCGGCAGGACTGGAGCGGGGCCGAGGGCTGGGCCGGGCGTAGGGCGGCCCCGGAGCGTGGCCCAGACCTTGGCCCGCGGGTGCAGCGGAGCTAAGCCCCAGGGTCGGCAGCAGCCCGGAGCACGGCGAGGGTCAAGACGGGCGCAGGGCGGGCCTGGTGCGCGGTCTGGCCCTCCCCAGGCAGGTGCCGCAGAGCTAAGCCCCGGGTTCGGCAGTGGCCCGGAGCAGGGCCGAGGGCAGGGCCGGGCGCGGGGCGGCTAGGGCGTGCGGCCCGGCCCTCGGACCGCGTGTGCCGCGGAGCTAAGCCCCGGGGTCAGCAGCGGCCCGGAGAGGGGCCGAGGGCCAGGTGGGGCGCGGAGCGGCCCGGGCGCGCGGACCGGCTCTCGGCCGGCGGGTGCCGCGGAGCTAAGTCCCAGGGTCGGCAGCGGACTGGAGCGGGGCCAACGGCCGGGCCGCGCGCGGAGCGGCACGGGCGCTTGGCCCAGCCCTACGCCGGTGGGTGCCGCGAAGCTGAGTCCCAGGGTCGGCAGAGGCCTGGAGCGGGGCCGAGGGCTGGGCCGGACGCAGGGCGGCCTGGGCGCCCGGCCCGGCCCTTAGCCCGCGGGTGCCGCGGAGCTAAGCACCGGTGTCGTAGGCGGCCCGGCGCGCGGCCGAGGGCCGGGCAGTGCGCGGGGCGGCCTGGTCGCGCTGCCCAGCCCTCGGCCCGCCGGTGCCAAGGAGCTAAGCCCCGGGTCGGCAGCGGCCCAGAGCTGGGCCGAGGGCCGCGCTGGGCCCGGGGCGGCCTGGGCGCGTGGCCCGGCCCTCGGCAGGCGGGTGGGCGGAGCTAAGCCCCAGGGTCGGCAGCGGCCCGGAGCGGGGCCGAGGACCGGACCGGGTGCGGTGCGGCCCGGGCGCGCAGCCCGGCCCTTGGCCCGTTAGTGCCGCCGAGCTAAGCCCCGGGTTCGGAGGCGGCCCGGAGCTGGGCCGAGGGCCGCACTGGGCCCGGGGTGGCCTGGGCGCGCGGCCCGGCCCTCGGCCGGCGGGTGGCCGGAGCTCAGCCCCAGGGTCGGCAGCGGCCCGGAGCTGGGCCGAGGACCGGACCGGGGTGCGGTGCGGCCCGGGCGCGCAGCCCGGCCCTTGGCCCGTTAGTGCCGCCGAGCTAAGCCCTGGGTCGGCAGCGGCCCGGAGCTGGGCCGAGGGCCGCACTGGCCCGGGGTGGCCTGGGCGCGCGGCCCGGCCCTCGGCCGGCGGGTGGCCGGAGCTCAGCCCCAGGGTCGGCAGCGGCCTGGAGCGGGGCCTAGGGCCGGGCCGGGCGCGGGGCGGCACGGGGCACGAGGCCCAGCCCTCCGTCGGCGTGTGCCACGGAGCTAAGCCCCGGGGTCGGCAGCGGCCCGGAGCGGGGCCGAGGGCCGTGCTGGTCGCGGGGAGGCCCTGGCGCGCGACACGGACTTCGGCCCGTGGGTGCCGTGGATATCAGCCCCGGGGTTGGCAGCGGCCCGGAGCGGGCGCTGTGGGCCGGGCAGGGCGCGGGGGCGGCCCAGGGGCGCAGCCTGGGCCTCTGCCCGCTTGTGCCACGGAGCTAAGCCCCGGGGTCGGCAGCGGCCCGGTGCGGGGCCGAGGGCAGGACTGGGCGCGGTGCGGCCCGGGCGCGCGGCCCGGCCCTCGGCCCGCAGGTGCCGCGGAGCTAAGCCCCGGGGTTGGCAGCGGCCCGGAGCGGTGCTGAGGGCCCGGCAGGGCACAGGGCGGCCCGGGCGCGCGGCCCGGCCCTCCGCCAGCAAGTGACGCGCAGCTAAGCCCCGGGGGCCGGCAGCGGCCCGGAGCGGGGCCCAGGTCCGGGCCTGGCGCGGGGCCTCCCAGGCGAGCGACCCCGTCCCTCCACCGGCGGGTGACGAGGAGATAAGCCCCGGGGTCGGCAGTGGCCCGGAGCGGGGCCGAGGGCTGGGCCGGGCGCGGGCCGTCCCAGGCGCGTGGCCGGCCCTAGGCCCGCGGATGCTGCGGAGCTGCGCCCCGGGGTCGGCAACGGCCAGGAGTGGGGGACGAGGGTTGGGCCGGGCGCAGCAGGGCCGGGCGCGCGGACCAGCCTTCCGACGTTGGGTGCCGCGGAGCTAAGCCCCGCGGTCACTAGCGGCCCTGAGCGGGGCCGAGGGCCAGGCCTGGCGAGGTGCAGCCCGGGCGCACGACCCGTCCCTCCACCGGTGGGTGACGCGGAGATAAGCCCCGGGGTCGGCAGTGGCCCAGAGCGGGGGCCGAGGGCCGGGTCGGGCGTGGCGCGGCCTGGGCGCGCGGCGGGCACTCCGCCGACAGGTGCCACGGACATAAGCCCCGGTGTCGGTAGTGGCCCGGAGCGCGGCCGAGGGTCAGGACGGGAGTGGGGCGGCCTGGGAGCGTCACCCGGCCCTCGGCCCGCGGGTGCCGCGGAGCTAAGCCCCGGGGTTGGCAGCGGCCCGGAGCGGGGCCTAGGGCTGGGATGGGCGCGGGGCTGCCCGGGGGGCACGGCCCGGCCTTCCACTGGCGGGTGCCGCGGAGATAAGCCCCGGGGTGGACAGTGGACTGGAGCGGGGCCAAGGGGCCGGGCAGGGCGTGGTGCGGCCTGAGCGCGCAGCCCGGCCCTTGGCCCACGGGTGCCGCAGTGCTAAGCCCCGGGCTCGGCAGCAGCTCGGAGCGGGGCCGAGGGCCGGGACGGGCGCAGGGTGGCCAATGTGCGCGGCCCGGCCCTCAGCCCGCGAGTGAGCGAAGCCAAGCCCCAGGGCCGGCAGCGACCCGGATCGGGGCCGAGGGTCTGGCGGGGCGCGGGGAAACCCCGGGCGCGCGACCCGGCCCTCGGCCCGCTGGTTCCGCGGAGCTAAGCCCCGGGGTCGGCATCAGCCTGGAGTAAGGCCGAGGGCCGGGCCAGGCGCGGAAGGGCCGGGCGCGCGGACCGGCCCTCCGCCGTTGGGTGCCGCGGAGCTAAGCCCCGCGGTCACTAGCGGCCCTGAGCGGGGCCGAGGGCCGGGCCTGGCGAGGTGCGGCCCGAGCGCGCAACCCGGCACATGGCCCGCTGGTGCTGCAGAGATAAGCCCCGGGGTCGGCAGTGGCCCAGAGCGGGGGCCTAGGGCTGGCCGGGCGCGGCGCGGCCTGGGCGCGCGGCCGGGCACTCCGCCGACGGGTGCCACGGACATAAGCCCTTGGGTCGGCAGCGGCCCGGAGCGCGGCCGAGGGTCGGGACGGGAGCGGGGCGGCCCGGGCACGCGGCCCGGCCCTCAGCCCGCGGGTGCCACGGAGCAAAGCCCCAGGGTTGGCAGCGGCCTGGAGAGGGGCCGAGGGCTGGGACGGGCGCGGGGCAACCCGTGTGTGCGGCCCACTCCACCGCCGGCGGTGGCCGCGGAGCTCAGACCCGGGGGTCGGCAGTGTCCCGGAGCGGGGCCGAGGGCCGTGCGGGTGCGCAGGGCGGCCCGGGCGCGCGGCCCGGCCCTCGGCCCGTGGGTGCCGTGGAGCTAGGGCCCGGGGTCGGCAGCGGCCCGGAGCGGGGCCGAAGGTCAGGACAGGCGCGGGGAGGCCCGGGCGCGCGGGCCCGGCCCTCGGCCCGCGGGTGCAGTGGAGCTCAGCCCCGGGGTTGGCAGCGGCCCGGAGCAGGGCCGAGGGCCGGGCTGGGCGTGTTGAGGCCTGGGCGCGCAGCCCGACCCTCGGCCCGCGGGCGCCGCAGGGGTAAGACCCGGGGTTGCAGCGGCCTGGAGCGGGACCGAGGGCCGGGCCGGGCGCAGGGCGCCCGGGCGAGCGGCCTAGCCCTCCGCCGTAGGGTGCCGAGGAGCTAAGCCCCGGTGTCTGCAGCGGCCCGGAGCAGGGCAGTGTCCTGGAGTGGGGCCGAGGGCCGGGCAGGGCGCGGGGCGGCCCAGGCGCGCGGCCCACCCCTGGCCCTTCGGTAGTCGCGGAGATAAGCCCCCGGGTGGGCAGCGGCCCAGAGCGGGGCCGAGGGCCGGGCCGGGTGCGGGGCGGCAGGGACGCACGGCCCACCCCTCCGACAGCGGGTGCCACGGAACTAAGCCCCAAGGTCAGCATTGGCCCGGAGCAGGGCCGAGGACAGGGCCAGGCGCGGGTCGGCCCGGGCACGAGGCCCAGTCCTCGGCCCGCGGGTGCCACAGAGCTGAGCCCCATGGTCGGCAGCGGCCCGGACCGGGGACGAGGGCCGGGCCGGGCGCGGCCGGGCCGGGCGCGCGGACCAGCCCTCCGCCGGCGGGTGCTGTGGAGCTAAGTCCCGGGGTCGGCAGCGACGGGAGCGGGGCCGAGGGCCGGGACGGGCGCGGGGCGACCCGTGCGTGCGTCCCGGTCCTCTGCCGGCAGGTGCCGCGGAGCTAAGCCCCGGGGTTGGCAGCGCCCCAGAACGGGGCCGAGGGCCCGGCCGAGCGCGGGTCGCCCCTGGCGCATGGCCCGGCACTCGGCCCTCGGGTGCCGTAGAGCTCAGACCCCGGATCGGCAGCGGCCCGGAGCGGGGCGGAGAGCCGTGGGGGGCGCGGGGCGGCCCGGGCGCGCGGCGCGGCCCTCTGCCCGCTGGTGCCACGGAACTAAGCCCCGAGGTCTGCAGCGCCCCAAAGAGTGGCTGAGGGCCGGGCTGGTCGCGGGGCAGCCAGGACGCGCCGCCCGCCCCTCCGCCGGTGGGTGCCGCGGAACTAAGCCCGGGGGTCAGCAGCGGCCCGTAGCAGGGCCGAGGGCCAGGCAGGGTGCGGGGTGGCCCGGGCTTGCAGCCTGGCCCTCGGACCACGGGTGCCTGGAGCTAAGCCCCGGGGTCGGCAGTGGGCCGGAGCAGGGCCGAGGGCCGGGCCAGGCGCGGGGCCTCCCTGTCGCGCGGTCCGGCCCTCCGACCACGTGTGCCGCGGAGCTAAGCCCCGGGGTCGGCAGCGGCCCAGAGCAGGGCCGAGGACAGAGCCGGGCACGGGGCCTCCCTGGCGCACGGCCCGGCCCTCGGACCTCGTGTGCCGCGGAGCTAAGCCCAGGGGTCAGCAGAGGCCCGGAGCAGTTCCGAGGGCCGAACCGGGCGCGGGTTGGCCCGGGCGCGCGGTCCGGCCCTCGGCCCGCGGGTACCGCGGAGCTCAGCCCCGGGGTCGGCAGCGCCCAGAGCGGGGCTGAGGGCCGGGCCGGGCGCGGGGTGGCCCGGGCGCGGGCCCGCCACTCAGCTGGTGGGTTCCGCGGAGCTATGCCCCGGTGTCGGCAGCGGACCGGAGCGGGGCTGAGGGCCGGGATGGGTGCGGGGCGGGCCGGGCCCATGGTCTGGCTGTCCGCCGGCGGGTGCCGCGGAGCTAAGCCCCGGGGTCGACAGCGGTCCAGAGCGGGACCAAGGACCTTGCTGGGCACGGGGCGGCGGGGACGCACGGCCCTCCCCTCCGCCGGCGGGTGCCGCGGAGCTAAGCCCTGGGGTCAGCAGCGGCCCGGAGTAGGGCCGAGGGCCTGGCCGGGCGCGGCGCCTCCCGGGCGCGCGGCCCGGCCCTCGGCCCGCTTGTGCCGTGGACCTAAGCCCCGGTGTCGGCAGCGGCCCGAGGCGGGGCCGAGGGCCGTGCTGGTCGCGGGGAGGCCCTGGCGCGCCTCCCGGACCTCGGCCCGTGGGTGCCGTGGATATCAGTCCCGGGGTTGGCAGCTGCCCGGAGCGGGGCTGTGGGCCGGTTGGGGCACGGGGCGGCCCGGGGGCGTGGCCCGTCCCTCCGCTGGCGGGTTCCGCGGAGCTTAGCCCCGGGGTGGACAGTGGACTGAGGCGGGGCCAAGGGCCTGGCAGGGCGCGGTGCGGCCTGATCGCGCAGCCTGGCCCTTGGCCCGCGGGTGCCGCGGAGCTAAGCCCCGGGGTCGGCAGCAGCCCGGAGCGGGACCAAGGGCCGGGCCGGGCGAAGGGTGGCCCAGACTCGTGGCCCGGTCCTCGGCCCGCGAGTGAGCGAAGCCAAGCCACGGGGCCGGCAGCGACCCGGATCGGGGCCGAGGGCTTGGCGGGGCGCGGGGCGACACCGGGCGCGCGTCTCGGCCCTTGGCCTGCTGGTTCTGCGGAGCTAAGCCCCGGGGTTGGCAGCAGCCCGGAGCAAGGCCGAGGGCCAGGCCTGGCGAGGTGTGGCCCGAGCATGCAACCCGGCACTCGGCTCGCTGGTGCCACGGAAATAAGCCCCGGGGACGGCAGTGGCCTGGAGCGGGGCCGAGGGCCGGGACAGTTGTGGGTCGGCCCGGGCGCGCGGCCCGGTCCTCCGCCGGAGGGTGACGCGGAGATAAGCCCCGGGGTCGGCAGTGACCCGAAGCGGGGTTGAGCGCCTGGCCGGGCGCGGGGCGGCCCGGGCGTGCGGCCTGGCCTTCGGCCCGCGGGTGCCATGTAGCTCAGCCCCGGGGTCGGTAGCAGCCCAGAGCGGGGCCGAGGGCCGGGCTGGGCGCGGTGCGGCCCGAGCGCGCAGCCCGGCCCTCAGCCCACGGGTGCCGAGGAGCTAAACCCCAGGGTCGGCAGCGGCCCGGAGCGGGGCCAAGGGCCCGCCCGGACACGGGGCGGCCAGAACGCGCGGCCCACCCCACCACCGGCGGGTGCCGCGGAGCTAAGCCCCGGGGTCGGCAGTGGCCGGGAGCGGGACCGAGGGCTGGGCCAGGTGCGGGGCCTCCCTGGTGCGCGGCCCGGCCCTCGGACCGCGTGTGCCGCGGAGCTATGCCCCGGGATCAGCAGCGGCCCGGAGCGGGGACTTGGGCCGGGCCGGGCGCGGTGTGGCCCGTGCACGCAGCCCGGCACTCGGCCCACGGATACCGCAGAGCTAAGCCCCGGGGTCGGCAGCGGCCCAAAGCGGGGCCGAGAGCCGGGCCGGCAGCAGGGCTTCCCTGGCGCGCGGCCCGGCCCACGGACCGCGTGTGCCGCGGAGCTAAGCCCCGGGGTCAGCAGCAGCCCGGATGGGTGCCAATGTCCGTACCGGGCGCAGGGCAGCCTGGGCAGGTGCCCCGGACCTCCGCCGGCGGGTGACGCAGAGATAAGCCCCGGGGTCGGCAATGGCCCGGAGCGGGGTCGAGGGCCGGGCCCTGGGCGGGGCGGCCCGGGTTCAAGGCCCGGTCTTCGGCCCGCGGGTGCCGAGGAGCTCAAGCCCGGGGTCGGCAGCGGCCCGGAGCAGAGCTGAGGGCCGGGCGGGGCGCGGGGCTGCCTGGGCGCGCTGCCAGGCCCTCTGCCCGCTGGTGCTGCGGAGCTAAGCCCCAGGTCGGCAGCGACCCGGAGCGGGGCCGCGGGCCGGGCCGGGCGTAGGGCGGCCCGGGCTCGCGGCCTGTCCCATGGCCCGTGGGTGCCGCGGACCTAAGCCCCGGGGTTGGCACGGCCCGGAGCTGGACCGAGGGCCGGGCCGGGGCCGGGGCGGCCCGGGCTCACGGCTCGGCCCTCGGCCTGCGGGTGCTGCGGAGCTACACCCCGGGGTCGGCAGCAGCCCGGAGCAAGGCCGAGGGCCGGGCGAGGCGCGGCAGGGCCGGGCGCGCAGACCGGCCCTCGGCCGGCGGGTGCTGTGGAGCTAAGTCCCGGGGTCGGCAGCGAAGGGAGTGGGGCCGAGGGCCGGGACGGGCACGGGGCGACCCGTGCGTGCGTCCCGGTCCTCCGCCGGCGGGTGCCGCGGAGCTAAGGCCCGGGGTCGGAAGCGCCCCGGAAAGGGGTCGAGGGCCAGGCCGAGCGCGGGTCGCCTCTGGCGCACGGCCCGGCACTCGGCCCGCGGGTGCCGCGGAGCTCAGCCCCGGGGTCGGCAGCGGCCTGGAGCGGGGCTGAGGGTCTTGCGGGGCGCGGGGCGGCCCGGGCACGCGGCCCGGCCCTCTGCCCACTGGTGCCGCGGAACTAAGCCCCGGGGTCCGCAGCAACCCAAAGAGTGGCCGAGGGCCGTGCCGGGCACGGGGCGGCCAGGACGCGCGGCCCACCCGTCCGCCGCTGGGTGCTGCGGAGCTAAGCCCGGGGGTCAGCAGCGACCCGTAGCAGGGCCGAGGGCCGGGCAGGGCGTGGGGTGGCCCAGGCGCGCACCCCGGCCCTCGGCCCGCGGGTGCCGCAGAGCAAAGCCCCGGGGTCGGCAGTGGCCCAGAGCGGGACCGAGGGCCGAACTGGGCACGGGTTGGCCCGGGTGCGCGGTCCAGCCCTCGGCCCGCGGGTGCCGCGGAGCTCAGCCCCGGGGTCAGCAGCACCCGGAGCGGGGCTGAGGGCCGGGACGGGCGCGGGGTGGCCCGGACGCGGGTCCGCCCCTCAGCCGGCGGGTGCCGCGCAGCTATGCCCCGGGGTCGGCAGCGGACCGGAGCGGGGCTGAGGGCCAGGATGGGTTCGGGGCGGGCCGGGCCCATGGTCTGGCTGTCCGCCGGCGGGTGCCGCGGAGCTAAGCCCCGGGGTCGGCAGCGGACCAGAGCGGGACCTAGGAGCTTGCCGGGCACGGGGCGGCGGGGACGCACGGCCCTCCCCTCCGCCGGCGGGTGCCGCGGAGCTAAGCCCCGGGGTCAGCAGCGGCCTGGAGTAGGGCCGAGGGCCTGGCCGGGCGCGGCGCCTCCCGGGCGCGCGGCCCAGCCCTCGGCCCGCTTGTGCCGCGGACCTAAGCCCCGGTGTCGGCAGCGGCCCGGAGCCGGGCTGATGGCCGTGCTGGTCGCGGGGAGGCCCTGGCGCGCGGCCCGGACCTCGGCCCGTGGGTGCCGTGGATATCAGCCCCGGTGTTGGCAGTGGCCCGAAGCGGGGCTGTGGGCCGGGCAGGGCGCAGGGCGGCCCGGCGGTGCGGCCCGGCCCTCGGCCCGCAGGTGCCGCGGAGCTAAGCCGCGGGGTCAGCAGCGGCCCGGAGCGGTGCTGAGGGCCGGGCAGGGCACGGGGCGGCCCGGGTGCGCGGCCTGGCCCTCCGCCAGCGAGTGACGCGGAGCTAAGCCCCGGGGTCGGCAGCGGCCCAGAGTGGGACCCAGGTCCGGGCCTGGCGCGGGGCCTCCCAGGCGCGCGACCTGTCCCTCCACCGGCGGGTCACGTGGAGATAAGCCCCGGGGTCGGCTGTGGCCCGGAGCGGGGCCGAGGGCCAGGCCGGGCGCGGGCCGTCCCAGGCGCGTGGCCGGCCCTAGGCCCGCGGGTGCCGCAAAGCTGCGCCCCGAGTTCGGCAGTGGCCAGGAGGGGGGACGAGGGATGGGACGGGCGCGGCAGGGCCGGGCGCGCGGACCAGCCCTCCGCCGTTGGGTGATGCGGAGCTAAGCCCCGCGGTCACTAGCGGCCGTGAGCGGGGCCGAGGGCCTGGTCTGGCGAGGAGCGGCCCGGGCGCACAACCCGTCCCTTCAAGGGCGGGTGACGCGGAGATAAGCCCCGGGGTCGGCAGTGGCCCGGTGCGGGGCCGAGGGCCTGGCGGGGCGCGGGGCGACCCTGGGCGTGCGGCCCGGCCCTCAGCCCGCTGGTTCCGTGGAGCTAAGCCCCGGGGTCGGCAGCAGACCGGAGCAAGGCCGACGGCCGGGCCAGGCTCGGAAGGGCCGGGCGCGCGGACCGGCCCTCCGCCGTTGGGTGCCGTGGAGCTAAGCCCCGCGGTCACTAGCGGCCCTGAGCGGGGCCGAGGGCCGGGCCTAGCGAGGTGCGGCCTGAGCGCGCAACCCGGCACTCGGCCCGCTGGTGCCGCGGAGGTAAGCCCCAGTGTCGGCAGCGGTCTGGAGCGGGGCCGAGGGCCGTGCCGGTCGCGTGGAGGCCCTGGCGTGCGGCCCGGACCTCGGCCCGTGGGTGCCGTGGATATCAGCCCCGGGGTCGGCAGCGGCCCGGTGCGGGGTGGAGGGCAGAGCTTGGCGCGGGGCCTCCTGGCGCGCGACCCGGCAATCAGACCTCGTGTGCCGCGGAGCTAAGCCCAGGGGTCAGCAGCGGCCAGGAGCGGTGCTGAGGGCGGGCAGGGCACGGGGCGGCCCGGGCGCACGGCCCAGCCCTCCGCCAGTGGGTGACGCAGAGCTAAGCCCCGGGGTCGGCAGCGGCCTGGAGCGGGGCCCAGGTCCGGGCCTGGCGCGGGGCGTCCCAGGCGCGCGAACCGTCCCTCCACCGGCAGGTGACGCGGAGATAAGCCCCGGGGTCGGCAGTGGCCCGGAGTGGGGCCGAGGGCCGGGCCGGGCGTGGAGCGGCCTGGGCGCACGGCCGGCACTCCGCCGACGGGTGCCACGGACATAAGCTCTGGTGTCGGCAGTGGCCCGGAGCGCTGCCGAGGGTCGGGACGGGAGTGGGGCGGCCTGGGCGCGCGGCCCGGCCCTCGGCCCACGGGTGCCGCAAAGCTAAGCCCCGGGGTCGGCAGCGGCTCGGAGCGGGGCTTAGGGTCGGGATGGGCACGGGGCGGCCCGGGCGCGCGGCCCGGCCCTCCGCCGGCGGGTGCCGCGGAGCTAAGCCCCGGGGTGGACAGTGGACTGGAGCAGGGCCAAGGGCCGGGCAGGGTGCGGTGCGGCCTGAGCGCGCAGCCCGGCCCTTGGCCCGCGGGTGCTGCGGAGCTAAGCCCCGGGCTTGGCAGCAGCCCGGACCGGGGCTGAGGGCCGGGCCGGTTGCAGGGCGGCCCAGGCGCGCGGCCTGGCCCTCGGCCCGCGAGTGAGCGAAACCAAGCCCCGGGGCCGGCAGCGACCAGGATCGGGGCCGAGGGCCTGGCGGGGCGCGGGGCGAGACCGGGCGTGCGGCCCGGCCCTCGTCCCACTGGTCCCGCGGAGCTAAGCCCCGGGGTCGGCAGCAGCCCGGAGCAAGGCCGAGGGACAGGGCAGGCGCGGCAGGGCCGGGCGCGCGGACCGGCCCTCTGCCGTTGGGTGCTGCGGAGCTAAGCCCCGCGGTCACTAGCGGCCCTGAGCGGGGCCGAGGGCCGGCCCTGGCGAGGTGCGGACCGAGCGTGCAACCCGGCACTCGGCCGCTGGTGCCGTGGAGATAAGCCCCGGGGTCGGCAGTGGCCCGGAGCGGGGCCGAGGGCCGGGCCAGGCGTGGCGCGGCCTGGGCGCGCGGCCGGGCACTCCGCTGACGGCTGCCACGGAGATAAGCCCCGGGGTCGGCAGTGGCCCGGAGCGCGGCCGAGGGTCGGGACGGGAGCGGGTCGGCCCGGGCGCGCGGCCCAGCCCTCGGCCCGTGGTTGCCGCGGAGCTAAGCCACAGGGTAGTCAGCGGCCTGGAGCGGGGCCTAGGGCCGGGATGGGCGCGGGGCGGCCCGGGCGCGCGGCCTGGCCCTCCGCCGGCGGGTGCCGCGGAGCTAAGACCCGGGGTGGACAGTGGACTGGAGCGGGGCCAAGGGCCGGGCAGAGCACGGTGCCACCCGAGCGTGCAGCCCGGCCCTTTGCCCGCGGGTGCCGTGGAGCTAAGCCCCGGGCTTGGCAGCAGCCCGGAGCAGGGCCGAGGGCCGGGAAGGGCGCAGCGCAGCCCAGGCGCGCGGCCTGGCCCTCGGCCCGCGGGTGAGCGAAGCCAAGTCCCGGGGCCGTCCGCGGTGCGGCCCGGGCGCGCAGCCCGGCCCTTGGCCAGCGGGTGCCGCGGAGCTAAGCCCCGCAGTCGGCAGCGGCATGGAGCGGGGCCGCGGGCCGGGCCTTGCGCAGGGCGGCCTGGGCGCGCGGCCTGTCCTTGTGCCCGTGAGTTCCGCGGAGCTAAGCCCCGGGGTCGGCAGCGGCCCTGAGCGTGGCCGAGGGTCGGGACCGGAGTGGGGCGGCCTGGGTGTGCAGCCCGGCCCTCGTCCCACGGGTATCGCTGAGCTAAGCCCCGGGATAGCAGCGGCCCGGAGTGGAGTCAAGGGCCGGGCCGGGTGCGGGGCCTCCCTGGCGCGCATCCCGCCCTCGGACCGCGGGTGCCACGGAGCTAAGCCCCGGGGTCGGAAGCAGACCAGAGCGGGGCCGAGGGCCGGGACGGGCGCGGGGCGGTCCGGGCTCGCGGCCCGGCCCTCCGCCTACGGGTGCCGCAGAGCTAAGCCCCGGGGTCGGCAGCGGACCAGAGCGGGGCCGAGGGCCGGGCGGGGCGCGGGGCGGTGCGGGCGCGCGGCCTGGCCAACCGCCGGCTGGTGCCGCGGAGCTAAGCCCCGGGGTCGGCAGCAGCCCGGAGCGGGGCCGAGTGGCGGGCCGGGCGCAAGGCGGCCCAGGCGCTCGGCCAGGCCCTCGGCCGCGGGTAAGCGGAGCTAAGCCCCGGGTCGGCAGCAGCCCGGAGCGGGACCAAGGGCCAGGAGGGGCGCGGGGCGACCCGAGCGCGCGGCCCAGCCCTCGGTCCGCTGGTTCCGTGGAGCTAAGGCCCGTGGTAGGCAGCGGCCCAGAGTGGGGCCGAGGGCCGGCCCTCGCGCGGGGCAGCCCAGGCGTGCGGCCCGGCCCTCGGCACGCGAGTGACGCGGAGCTGCGCCCCGGGGTCGGCAGCGGCCAGGAGCGGGGACGAGGGCTGGGCCGGGCGCGGCAGGGCCAGGCGCTCGGACCGGCCCTCCGCCGTTGGGTGCCGCGGAGGTAAACCCCGGGGTCGGTAGCGTCCCTGAGCGGGCCCGAGGGCTGTGCCGGGCACGGGGCGGCCCGGGAGTGCGACCCGGCCCTCGGCCCGCGGGTGCCGCGGAGCTAAAATCCGGGGTCGGCAGCGGCCCGGAGCTGAGCCGAGGGCCGGGCCGGGCGCGGGAAGTTCCGGGCGTGCGGCCCGGCCCTCCACCGGCATGTGCCGCGGGGCTAAGCCTCCGGGTTGGCAGCAGATGAAACGGGGCCTAGGGCCGGGTTGGGCGCGGGCGGCCCGGGCGCGCGGCCCGGCCTTCCGCCGACCTTTGCTGCGGAGATAAGCCCGGGGTCGGCAGCGGCCCGGAGCGGAGCCGAGGGCCGGGCCGGGAACAAGGCAGCCCAGGCGCGCGGCCCGGCCCTTGGCCCGCGGGTGAGCGGAGCTAAGTCCCGGGGTCGGCAGCGGCCCGGAGCGGAACCCAGGGCCGGGCCGGGCGCGGTGCGTTCCGGGCGCGCGGCCCCGCCTACTGCCGGCCTGTGCCGCGGAGCTAAGCCCGGGGTCGGCAGCAGCCTGGAGTGGAGCCGAGGGCCGGGCCTGGCATGGGGCGTCCAGGGCGCGCGGCCTGGCCATCTGCCGGCGTGTGCCGCGGAGCTAAGCCCCAGGGTTGGCAGCGGACGGGAGCGGGGCCGAGGGCAGGGCTGGGCGCGGGCGGCCTAGGCGCGCGGCCCGGCCTTCCGCCGGCCTGTGCCGCGGAGCTAAGCCCGGTGTCGGCTGTGGCCCGGAGCGGGGCCGAGGGTCGGGCCGGGCGCAGGGCGGCACGGGCTGCAGCCCGGCCCTCAGCCTGCGGGTGCCGCGGAGCTAAGCCCTGGGGTTGGCAGCGGACGGGAGTGGGGCTGAGGGCCGGGCCGGGCGCTGGCGGTCCAGGCGCGTGACCCGGCCTTCCGCCGGCCTGTGCCGTGGAGTTAAGCCCGGGGGTCGGAGACGGCCGGGAGCGGGGCCGAGGGCCGGGCAGTGCGTGTGGCGGCCCGCGCGCGCGGCCTGTCCCTCAGTCCGCGGGTGCCCTTGAGCTAAGCCCCAGGGTCGGGAACAGCGCATAGTGGTCCGAGGGCCGGGCAGGGCGCGGTGCGGCCCGAGCACGCAGCCCGATCCTTGGCCCGCGGGTGCCGCGGAGCTAAGCCCCGGGGTCGGCAGCAGCCTGGAGCGGGGCCGAGGGCCGGTCCGGGCACAAGGCGGCCCAGGCGCGCGGCCCGGCCCTCGGCCCGCGGGTGCCGCGGAGCTGCGCCCCCAGGTCGGCAGCGGCAAGGAGCCGGGATGAGGGATGGGCCGGGTGCGGCAGGGCCGGGCACTCGGACCGGCCCTCCGCTGTTGGGTGCCATGGAGGTAAGCCCCGGGGTCGGTAGCGTCCCTGAGCGGGCCCAAGGGCCGTGCCGGGTGCGGGGCGGCCCAGGACCACGGCCCGGCCCTCGGCCCGCAGGTGCCGCGGAGCTAAGCCCCGGGATCGGCAGCGGACGGGACGGGGCCTAGAGCCGGGCCACGCGCGGTGGCCCGGGCGCGCGGCCGTCCTTCCGCCGGCCGGTGCCGCGGAGATATGCCCGGGGTCGGCAGCAGCCCGGAGCGGAGCCGAGGGCCGTGCTGGGCGCGGGGCGTCCCGGGCGCGCGGCCCAGCCCTCCGCCTGTCGGTGCCACTCAGCTAATCCCCGGGGTTGGCAGCGGACGGGAGCGGGGCCGAGGGTCCGGCCGGGAGCCGGCGGCCCGGGCGCGCGGAACGGCCTTCCGCCGGCCTGTGCCGTGGAGTTAAGCCCCGGGGTCGGAGGCGGCCCGGAGCGTGTCCGAGGGCTGGGCAGTGTGCGGGACGTATCGGCGCGCGGCCCAGCCCTCGGTCCGTCAGTGCCGCGAAGCTAGCCCCGGGGTCGGGAGCGGCGTGGAGTGGGGCCGGGGGCCAGGCGGGGCGCGGAGCTATCCGGGCGCGCGACCCGGCCCTCGGCCTGCTGGTTCTGCGGAGCTAAGCCCCGGGGTCGCTAGCAGCCCGGAACGGGGCCGAGGGCCGGACCAGGCGCGGTGCGGCCTGGTCGCGCAACCTGGCCCTCGGCCCGCGGGTGCTGCGGAGCTAAGCCCCGGGGTCAGCTGCGGCCCGGAGCGCGGCCTCGGGTCGGGACGGGAGCGGGGCGGCCGGGCGTGTGGCCCGGCCCTAGCCCAATGGTGCCGCGGAGCTAAGCCCCGGGGTCGGCTGCGGCCCGGAGCGGGGCCAAGGGCCAGGCGGGGCGTGGGACGACCCGGGCGTTCGGCCCGGCCCTCAGCCCGCTGGTGCCGCGGAGCTAAGCCCCGGGGTTGGCAGCGGACGGGAGCGGGGCTGAGGGTCGGGCCGGGCGCTGGCGGCCCGGTCGCGTGACCCGGCCTTCCGCCGGCCTGTGCTGCGGAGTTAAGCCCCGGGGTCGGAGACGGCCCGGAGCAGGGCCGAGGGCCGGGCAGTGCACTTGGCGGCCCGCGCGCGTGGCCTGTCCCTCGGTCCGCGGGTGCCCTGGAGCTAAGCCCCAGGGTCGGGAACGGCGCAGAGCGGGCCGAGGGCTGGGCAGGGCGCGGTGCGGCCCGAGCGTGCAGTCCGGCCCTTGGCCCGCGGGTGCCGCGGAGCTAAGCCCCGGGGTCAGCAGCAGTCCGGAGCGGGGCCGAGGACCGGGCCGGGCGCAAGGAGGCCCAGGTGTGTGGCCCGGCCCTCGGCCCGCGGGTGAGCGGAGCTACGCCCCGGGGTCGGCAGAGGCCTGGAGCGGGGCCGAGGGCCAGGAGGGGCGAGGGGTGAACCGGGCGTGCGGTCCGGCCCTCGGCCCACTGGTTCCGCGGAGCTAAGCCCCGGGGTTGGCAGCAGCCCGTAGCGGGGCCAAGGGCCGGGCTGGGCGCGGGCCGTCCCAGATGCACGGCCGGCCCTAGGCCCGCGGGTGCCGCGGAGCTGCGCCCCGGGGTCGGCAGCAGCCAGGAGCGGGGACGAGGGCTGGACCGGGCGCGGCAGGGCCCAGCACACGGACCGGCCTCCGCCGTTGGGTGCCGCGGAGCTAAGCCCCGCGGTCGCTAGCGGCCCTGAGAGGGGCCAAGGGCCGGGCTTGGCGCGGTGCTGCCCGGGCGCGCATCCTGGCACTCGGCCCGCGGGTGCCGCGGAGATAAGCGCCGGGGTCGGCTGTGGCCCGGAGCACGGCCGAGGGTCGGGACGGGAGTGGGGCGGCCCGGGCGCACGGCCCGGCCCTCGGCCCACGGGTGCCACGGAGCTGAGCCCCGGGGTCGGCAGCGGCCCGGAGTGGAGCCAATGGCCGGGCCGGGCGCGGGGCCTCCCTGGAAGAGGCCCAGTCCTCAGACAGCGGGTGCCGAGGGTTGGGGGCTCGCGGAGCGGGGCCCTGGGCCCGAGGGTCAGCGGAGCTAAGCCCCGGGGTTGGCAGCGGCCTGGAGCGTGGCCGAGGGCCAGGAGGGGCGCGGAGCGACCCGGGCACGTGGCCCGGCCATCGGCCCGCTGGTTCCGCGGAGCTAAGCCCCGCGGTCGGCAGTGGCCCGGAGCAGGGCCGAGGGCCAGGACGGGCGCGGCGCGGCCCGGGCGCGCGGTCGGGCACTCCGCCAACGGGTGCCATGGAGATAAGCCCCAGGGTCGTCAGTGGCCCAGAGCGCGGCCGAGGGCCGGGATGGGAGCGGGGCTGCCCGGGCGCGCATCCCGGCACTCGGCCCGCGGGTGCCGTGGAGATAAGGCCCGGGGTCGGCTGTGGCCCGGAGCGCGGCCGAGGGTCGGGACGGGAGTGGGGCGGCCCGGGCGCACGGCCCGGTCCTCGGCCCACGGGTGCCACGGAGCTGAGCCCCGGGGTCGGCAGCGGCCCGGAGTGGAGCCAAAGGCCGGGCCGGGCGCGGGGCCTCCCTGGAAGAGGCCCAGTCCTCAGACAGCGGGTGCCGAGGGTTGGGGGCTCGCAGAGCGGGGCCCTGGGCCCGCGGGTCAGCGGAGCTAAGCCTCGGGGTTGGCAGCGGCCTGGAGCGTGGCCGAGGGCCAGGAGGGGCGCGGAGCGACCCGGGCACGTGGCCCGGCCATCGGCCCGCTGGTTCCGCGGAGCTAAGCCCCGGGGTCGGCAGCGGCCCGGAGCGGGGCCGAGGGCTGGGCGGGGCGTGGGTTGGTCCGGGCGCGCGGCCCGGCCGACCGCAGGCGGCTGCCGCGGAGCTAAACCACGGGGTTGGCAGCAGCCCGGAGCGGTGCCAAGGGCCTGGCCAGGCGCAGGGCGGCCCAGGCGCGCGTCCCGGCCTTCCGCTGGCGGATGCCGTGGAGCTAAGCCCCAGGGTAGGCAGCGGCCCAGAGCGGGACCGAGGGCCGGGCGGGGCGCGGGTTGGTCCGGGCGCGCGGCCCGGCCCACCGCAGGCGGCTGCCGTGGAGCTAAGCCCGAGGGTTGGCAGCAGCCCGGAGCGGTGCCGAGGGCCTGGCCAGGCGCAGGGTGGCCCGGGCGCGCGTCCCGGCCCTCCGCCGGCGGGTGCCGCGGAGCTAAGACCTGGGGTCGGCAGCAGCCCGGAGCGGGGCCAAGGGCCCCACCAGGCACGGGGCGGCGGGGACGCACGACCCACCCGTACGCCGGCGGTTGCCGCGGAGTTAAGCTCCAGGGTCGGCAGTGGCCCGGAGCGTGGAGAAGGATCGGGAAGGGCGCGGGGCAGCCCGGGCGCGCGGCCCGGCCCTCGGCCTGCGGGTGCCGTGGAGGTAAGGCCCGGGGTTGGAGGCGGCCCGGAGCGGGGCGGAGGGCCGGGCAGTGCGCGTGGCGGCTCGGGCGCGCGGCACGGCCCTTGGTCCGCGGGTGCCCTGGAGCTAAGCCCCAGGGTTGGGAGCGGTGCGGAGCGGGGTGAGGGCCGGGCAGGGCGCGGTGCGGCCCGACCGTGCAGTCCGGCCCTTGGCCCGCGGGTGTCATGGAGCTAAGCCCCGGGGTCGGCAGCAGTCCAGAGCGGGGCCGAGGACCGAGCCGGGAGCAGGGCGGCCCAGGCGCACGGCCCGGCCCTTGGCCCGCGGGTGAGCGGAGCTACGCCCCAGGGTCGGCAGCGGCCCGTAACGGGGCCGAGGGCCAGATGGGCATGGGGCGACCAGGGCGCGCGGTCCGGCCCTCGGCCCACTGGTTCCGCGGAGCTAAGCCCTGGGGTCAGCAGCAGCCCGGAGCGAGGCCGAGGACCGGGCCAGGCGTGGCAGGGCCGGGTACGCGGACCGGCCTTCCACTGGTGGGTGCCGCGGAGCTAAGCCCCGAGGTCGCTAGCGGCCCGGAGCAGGGCCGAGGGCCGGGCCTGGCGTGGTTCGGCCCGGGCGCGCAGACCGGCCCTCGGCCCGTGGGTGCTGAGGAGCTAAGCCCCGTGGTCGGCAGCAACATGGAGCAGGACTGCGGGCCGGGCCGGGCGCAGGGCGGCCCGGGCGCGCGGCCTGTCCTTGTGCCCGTGAGTTCCGCGGAGTTAAGCCCTGGGGTCGGCAGCGGACCGGAGCGGGGCCAAGGGCCGGGATGGGCGCGGGGTGGCCCGGGCGTGCCGCCCGGCCCTCGGCCCACGGGTGTCACTGAGCTAAGCCCCGGGGTTAGCAGCGGCCCGGAGCGGAGCCAAGGGCTGCACGGGGATGGGGCCTCCCTGGCGCGTGTCCCGGCCCTCGGACCGCGGGTGCCAAGGAGCTAAGCCCCGGGGTCGGCAGCGGACCGGAGCAGTGCCGAGGACCGGGACGGGCGTGGGGTGGTCCGGGCTCGCGGCCCGGCCCTCCGCCTGCGGGTGCCGCGGAGCTAAGCCCCGGGGTAGGCAGCGGCCCATAGCGGGGCCGAGGGCCGGGTGGGGTGTGGGGCTGTGCGGGCGCGCGGCCCGACCCACCGCCGGCGGGTGCCGTGGAGCTAAGCCCCGGGGTCGGCTGCGGCCCGGAGCGGGGCCGAGGGCCAGGCCGGGCGCAGGGCAGCCCGGGCGCGCGGCCCGGCACTCCGCTGGCGGGTGTCGCGGAGCTAAGTTCCCTTTGTCGGCAGCGGCTCGGAGCGGGGAAGAGGCCGGGCCAGGCGCGGCAGTGCCGGGTATGCGGACCGGCCCTACGTCGGTGGGTGCCGCGGAGCTAAGCCACGAGTTCGCTTGCGGCCCAGAGCGGGGCCGAGGGCCGGGCCTGGTGCGGTGTGGCCCGGGCGCGCAGCCCGGCCCTCGGGCTGCGGGTGCCGCGGAGCTAAGCCCCGGGGTAGGCAGCGGCCCATAGCGGGGCCGAGGGCCGGGTGGGGTGTGGGGCTGTGCGGGCGCGCGGCCCGACCCACCGCCGGCGGGTGCCGTGGAGCTAAGCCCCGGGGTCGGCTGCGGCCCGGAGCGGGGCCGAGGGCCAGGCCGGGCGCAGGGCAGCCCGGGCGCGCGGCCCGGCACTCCGCTGGCGGGTGTCGCGGAGCTAAGTTCCCTTTGTCGGCAGCGGCTCGGAGCGGGGAAGAGGCCGGGCCAGGCGCGGCAGTGCCGGGTATGCGGACCGGCCCTACGTCGGTGGGTGCCGCGGAGCTAAGCCACGAGTTCGCTTGCGGCCCAGAGCGGGGCCGAGGGCCGGGCCTGGTGCGGTGTGGCCCGGGCGCGCAGCCCGGCCCTCGGGCTGCGGGTGCCGAGGAGCTAAGCCCCGCGGTCGGCAGCGGCCCGGAGCGGGGCTGCGGGCCGGGCCGGGTGCAGGGCGGCCCGAGGGCGAGGCCCGGCCTGGGGCCCATGGGTGCCGCGGAGCTAAGCCCCAGATTTGGCAGCGGCCCAGAGCGCGGCCGAGGGTTGGGACGGGAGCGGGGCGGCACGGGCGCGCAGCCCGGCCCTCGGCCCACGGGTGCCACGGAGCTGAGCCCCGGGGTCAGCAGCGGCCCGGAGCGGAGCCAAAGGCCGGGCCGGGCGCGGGGCCTCCCTGGCGGCGGCCCAGTCCTCGGACAGCGGGTGCCGAGGAGCTAAGCCCCGGGGTTGGCAGCGGACCAGAGCGTGGAGAAGGATCGGGAAGGGCGCGGGGCAGCCCGGGCGCGCGGCCCGGCCCTCGGCCTGCGGGTGCCGTGGAGATAAGGCCCGGGGTTGGAGGCGGCCCGGAGCGGGGCGGAGGGCCGGGCAGTGCGTGTGGCGGCCCGGGCGCGCGGCACGGCCCTTGGTCCGCGGGTGCCCTGGAGCTAAGCCCCAGGGTTGGGAGCGGTGCGGAGCGGGGTGAGGGCCGGGCAGGGCGCGGTGCGGCCCGACCGTGCAGTCCGGCCCTTGGCCCGCGGGTGCCATGGAGCTAAGCCCCGAGGTCGGCAGCAGTCCAGAGCGGGGCCGAGGACCGGGCAGGGTGCGGTGCGGCCTCTGCACGCAGCCTGGCCCTTGGCCCGGGGGTGCTGCGGAGCTAAGCTCCAGGGTCGGAAGCAGCCCGGAGCGGGGCTGAGGGCCGGTCCGGGCGCAAGGCAGCCCAGGCGCGCGGCCCGGCCCTCGGCCCGCGGGTGAGTGGAGCTAAGCCCCGGGGTCGGCAGCAGCTCGGAGCGGGGCCGAGGGCGGGGACGGGCGCAAGGCGCCCAGGTGCTCGGCCAGGCCCTCGGCCCGCGGTTAAGCGGAGCTAAGCCCCGGGTCGGCAGCGGCCCGGAGCGGAGCCAAGGGCCAGGCCGGGTGCGTGGCGTCCCGTGCACACGGCCCTGCCCTCCGCCGCCGGGTGCCGCGGAGCTAAGCCCCGGGGTTGGCAGCGGAGTGGAGCGGGGTGGCCCGGGAGCGCGGCACGGCCCTCCGCCGGCAGGTGCCTCGGAGCTAAGCCCCGGGGTCGGCAGCAGCCCGGAGCGAGGCCGAGGGCTGGGGCAGGCGCGGCGGAGCCGGGTACGCGGACCGACCCTCCGCTGGTGGGTGCCGCGGATCTAAGCCCCGAGGTAGCTTGCGGCCTGGAGCGGGGCCGAGGGCCAGGCCTGGCGTGGTGCGGCCCGGGCGCGCAATCCGGCACTCGGCCCGCGGGTGCCGCGGAGCTATACCCCGGGGTCGGCAGCGGACAGGAGCGGGGCCGAGGGCCGGGACGGGTGCGGAATGGCCCGGGCTCGCGGGCCGGCCCTCTGCCTGCGGGTGCCGTGGAGCTAAGCCCCGAGGTCGGCAGTGGAAGAGAGCGAGGCCGAGGGCCGGGCAGGGCGCGGGGCGGGCCGGGAGTGTGGCCCGGCCCTCCGCCGGTAGGTGCCTCGGAGCTAAGCCCCCGGGTCGGCAGCGGCTCGGAGCTGGGCAGAGGGCCGGGCAGCGCGCGGGGCGGCCCGGGCGCGCGGCCCGGCCCTGCGCCGGCGGGTGCCGCGGAGCTAAGCCACGGGGTCGGCAGAGGCCGGGGGCTGGGCTGAGGGCCGGGCTGGGTGCGGGTCCTCCCGGGCGCGCGCCCCGGCGCTCCTCCAGCGGGTGCCGCAGAGCTATGCCCCGGGGTCGGCAGCGGCCCGGAGTGGGGCCGAAGGCCGGGCCGGACGTGGCTGTCCGGGCGCGTGGCCTGGCCATCCTCAGGCGGGTGCCTTGGAGCTATGCCCCGGGGTCAGTAGTGGCCCGGAGCGGGGCCGAGGGCCGAACAGGGCGCGGGGCGGCCCAGCACATGGCCCGGCCCTCTGCCGGCGGGTGCAGCGGAGCTAAGCCCCGAGGTCGGCATAGGCCCAGAGCGGGGCCGGAGGCCGGGCCGGGCGTGGGGCGGCCCGGGCGCGCAGCACGGTTTTCCACCGGTGTGTGCCGCGGAGCTAAGCCCTGGGGTCGGCAGTAGCGCGGAGCGGGGCCGAGAGCGGGGCCGGTCGCAGAGTGGACCAGCGCGCCGCCCTGCCCTAGTCCTGCGGGTGCCGCGAAGCTGCGCCCCGGGGTCGGCAACGGCCAGGAGCGGGGACTAGGGCTGGTCCGGGCGGGGCAGCGCCGAACGCGCGTACCGGTCCTCCGCCGTTGGGTGCCGTGGAGCTAAGTCCCGTGGTAGCTAGTGGCCCTGAGCGGGGCTGAGGGCCGGGCCTGGCGCGGTATGGCCTGGGCGCGCAACCCAGTACTTGGCCCGCGGTTGCCGCGGAGCTAAGCACCGGGGTGGGCAGCGGCCCGGAGCAGGGCCGAGGGCCGGGCCGGGAGCGGTGTGGCCCGGGCGCGTGGCCCGGCACTCCTCCAATGGGTGCCACGGAGATAAGCCCCAGGGTCGGCAGCGGCCTTAGCGAGACTGAGGCCCAGGGAGACGCGGGGCGTCCCGGGTGCGCGGCCCTGCCCTCGGCCTGTGGTTGCCGCGGAGCTAAGACCCGGGGTCGGCAGCGGCCCGGAGCAGGGCCGAGGGCCGGGATGGACGCGGGGCCGCCAGGGCGCGCGGCCCGGCCCTCCACCAGCGGGTACCGCGGAGATAAGCCCCGGGGTCGGCAGCAGCCCGGAGCGAGACTGAGGGCCAGGGGTGCGCGGGGCCACCAGGGCGTGCGACCCGGCCCTCCACCAGCAGGTACTGCGGAGCTAAGCCCCGGGGTAGGAGGCGGCCCGGACCGGGGCCGAGGGCTGGGCAGTGCGCGGGGCGGCCCGAGCGCGAGGTCCCGCCTCGGACCGTGGGTTCTGCAGAGCTACGCCCCGGGGTCGGGAGTGGACAGGAGCGGGGCCGAGGGCCGGGACGGGCGCGGGGTGGCCCCAGCACGCGGCTTGGCCCTCCGCCGACGGGTGCCGGGGAGCTAAGCCCCAAGGTCGGCAGCGGCCCGGAGAGCGGCGGAGGGCCGGGTAGTGCACGTGGTGGCCCAGACATGCGGCCCGGCCCTCGGTCCGCCGGTGCCCTGGAGCTAAGCCCCAGGGTCGGGAGCGTCGCAGAGCGTGGCCAAATGGCGGGCAGGGCGCGGTGCGGCCCGAGCACGCAGCCCGGCCCTTGGCCCGCGGGTGCCGCGGAGCTAAGCCCCGGGGTCGGCAGCAGCCCGGAGCGGTTCCGAGGGCCTGGCCGGGCGCAAGGCGGCCCAGGCGCGCGGTCCGACCCTCGGCCCCCAGTTGAGCGGAGCTAAGCCCCTGGGTCGGCAGCGGCCCGGAGCGAGACTGAGGGCCAGGAGGAGCGCGGGGCGGCCGGGCGTGTGGCCCGGCCCTAGCCCGCTGGTGCCGCGGAGCTAAGCCCCGGGGTCGGCTGCGGCCCGGAGCGGGGCCGAGGGCCAGGCGGGGTGTGGGGAGACCCGGGCGTGCGGCCCGGCGCTCAGCCCGCTGGTGCCACGGAGCTAAGCCCCTGGGTCGGCAGCGGCCCGGAGCGAGGGCGAGGGCCAGGCGGGGCGCGGGGCGACCCGGGCGCGCGGCCCGACCCTCCTCCAGAGGGTGCCGCGGAGCTAAGCCCCGGGGTCGGAGGCGGCCCGGAGCGGGGCCGAGGGCTGGGCAGTGCGCGGGGCGGCCCGAGCGCGCGGCCACGCCCTCGGTCCTTGGGTTCCGCGGAGCTAAGCCCCAGGGTCGGGAGCGGACCGGAGCGGGGCCGAGGGCCTGTACGGGCGCGGGGCGACCCCAGCGCACGGCCCGGCCCTCCGCCGACGGGTGCCGAGTAGCTAAGCCCCAAGGTCGGCAGCGGCCTGGAGCGGGGCGGAGGGCAGGGCAGTGCGCGTGGCGGCCCGGGCACGCGGCCCGGCCCTCGGTGCGCCGGTGCCGTGGAGCTAAGCCCCAGTGTCGGGAGTGGCGCAGAGCAGGGACGAAGGCCAGGCAGGGCGCGGTGAGGCGCGAGCGCGCAGCCCGGCCCTTGGCCCGCGGGTGCCGCGGAGTTAAGCCCCGGGGTCGGCAGCAGCCCGGAGCGGGGCCGAGGACCGGGCCGGGCGCAAGGTGGCCCAGGCGCGCGGTCCGGCCCTCTGCCCGCGTGTGAGCGGAGCTAATAGTCGGGGTCGGCAGAGGACCAAAGCGGGGCCGAATGCCGGGAAGGGCGCGGGGCGGCCCGGGCGCGCATCCCGGCCCTTCGCCGGCGCGTGCCGCGGAGCTAAGCTCCGGGGTCGGCAGTGCCCGGAGCGTGGAGGAGGGTCGGGACGGGCGCTGGGCAGCCCGGGCGCCCGGCCCGGCCCTCGGCCTGCGGGTACCGCCGAGCTAAGGCCCGGGGTCGGAGGCGGCCAGGAGCGGGGCAGAGGGCCGGGCAGTGCGCGTGGCGGCCCGGGCGCGTGGCACGGCCCGCGGTCCGCGGGTGCCCTGGAGCTAAGCCCCAGGGTTGGGAGTGGTGCGGAGCGGGGCCGAGGGCCTGGCAGGGCGCAGTGCGGCCCGAGCGTACAGTCCGGCCCTTGGCCCGCGGGTGCCGCGGAGCTAAGCCCCGGGGTCAGCAGCAGTCCTGAGCGGGGCCGAGGACGGGGCCGGGCGCAGGGAGGCCCAGGTGCGCGGCCCGGCCCATGGCCCGCGGGTGAGCGGAGCTACGCCCCAGGGTTGGCAGAGGCCCGGAGCGGGGCCGAGGGCCAGGAGGGGCGAGGGGCGAACCGGTCGTGCGGTCCGGCCCTCGGCTCACTGGTTCCGCGGAGCTAAGTCCCGGGGTTGGCAGCAGCCCGGAGCGGGGCCAAGGGCCGGCCGGGTGCGGGCCGTCCCAGGTGCACGGCCGGCCCTAGGTCCGCGGGTGCCGCGGAGCTGCGCCCCGGGGTCGGCAGCAGCCAGGAGCGGGGACGAGGGCTGGACCAGGCGTGGCAGGGCCCAGCGCACGGACCGGCCCTCCGCCGTTGGGTGCCGCGGAGCTAAGCCCCGCGGTTGCTAGCGGCCCTGAGTGGGGCCGAGGGCCGGGCTTGGCACGGTGCTGCCCGGGCGCGCATCCCGACACTCGGCCCGCGGGTGCCGCGGAGATAAGCCCCGGGGTCGGCTGTGGCCCGGAGCGCGGCCGAGTGTTGGGAAGGGCACGGGGCAGTTCGGGAGCGCGGACCGGCCTTCGGCCTGCGGGTGCCACGGAGCTAAGCCCCGGGGTCATCAGCGGCCCGGAGCGGGGCCTAGGGCCGGGCAGATCGCGGCGCAGCACAGGCACGTGGCCCGATCCTTCGCTGGCGGGTGCCGCGGAGCTAAGCCCCGGGGTCGGCAGCGGCCCAGAGCAGGAACGAGGGACGGGCCGGACGCGGTTGGGCCTGGGTACGCCGCCCTGCCCTCCACCGGCGGCTGCCGCGGAGCTAAGCCCCGGCATGCACAGCGGCACGGAGCGTGGCCGAGGGCCGTGCCAGGCGAGGGGAGGACCGGGCGCGCGGCCCGGCCCTCGGGCGGCGGGGGCCGTGGAGCTAAGCCTCGGGGTTGGCAGCGGCCCGGAGAGGGGTCGAGGGCGTGGCCGGGCGCGAGGCAGCCAGGGCGCGCGGCCCGGCCCTCCGCCGGTGGGTGCTGTGGAACTAAGTACCGTGGTGAGCAGCGGCCCGGAGCGGGACCGAGGGCAAGGCCAGGCGCTGGGCGGCCCGGGTGCACGGCACGGCCCTTGGCCGCAGGTGCTGTGGAGCTAAGCCCCGGGGTCAGCAGTTGCCCGGAGCAGGGCCGAAGGCACGGCCGGTCGCGGGGCGACACGGCCGCGTGGCCCGGTCCTCCGCTGGCGTGTGCCGCGGAGCTAAGCCTCGGGGTCGGCAGCGGCCCGGCGCTCGCCGAGGGTCAGGACGAGAGCGGGGCAGCCCGGGCAAGTGGCCCTGCCCTCGGCCCTCGGGTGCCACTGAGCTAAGCCCCGGGGTCGGCAGCAGCCTGGAGCACGGCCGAGGGTGGCGATGGGAGCAGGTCGGCCCTGGCACGTGGCCCGGCCCTCGGCCCGGGGATGCCACGGAGCTAAGCTCCGGGGTCGGCAGTGGCCCTGAACGTGGCCGAGGGCTCGGCCAGGCAAGGGGCGGCATGGGCGCGCGGCCCGCCCCTCCGCCGGCGGGTGCCGAGGAGCTAAGCCCCGGTGTCGGCAGCTGCCCGGAGCGGGGCTGCGGGCCAGTTGGGCGCAGGGCAGCCCAGGCGCGCGGCCTGGCCCTCGGCCAACGGGTGCCTCGGTGCTAAGCCCCGGGGTCGGCATCGGCCCGGAGCGGGGCCAACAGCCCGGCCAGGCACGGGGCGGCCCAGGCGCGTGGCCCTCCCTTCCGCCGGTGGGTGCCGCTGAGATAAACCCCGGGGTCGGAAGCGGCCCTGAGCGGGGCCGAGGGCCCGGTCGGGCACGGCGCGGCCCGGGCACACTGCGTGCCCCTCCGCCGGCGGGTGCCGCGGAGCTGAGCCCCGGGGTCAGCAGCGGCCCGGAGTGCGGCCGTGGGTTGGAACGGTAGCAGGGCGGCCCGGGCACGTGGCCGGCCCTCGGCCCGCGGGTGTCGCGAAGCTAAGCACCGGAGTCGGCAGCGGTCCGGAGCGGGGCCGAGGGCTGAATCGGGAGCGGGGCAGCCCACGCGTGCGGCCCGGTGGTCCGCAAGCGGGTGACGCAGAGCTAAGCCCAGGGGTCAGCAGCGGCCCAGAGAGGGGCAGAGGGCCCGTCAGGGTACGGGGCGGACCGGGCGCACAGCCCACCCCTCCGTCTGCGGGTGCCGTGGAGCTAAGCCCTGGGGTCGGCAGCGGCCCGGAGCGCGGCCAAGGGTTGGAATGGTAGCGGGGTGACCCGGGCACGTGGCCCGATCCTCGGCCCGTGAGTGCCGCGAAGCTAAGCACCAGGGTCGGCAGTGGCCCGGAACGTGGTCAAGCGCTCAGCCAGGCAAGGGGCGGCACGGGCGCCTGGCCCACCCCTCCGGAGGCGGGTGCTGCGGAGCTAAGCCCCGGGGTTGGCAGCAGCCCAGAGCGGGTCCGCGGGCTAGGCGGGGCGCAGGTCGGCCCAGGCCTACGGCCAGGCCTCAGCCCATGGGTGTCTCGGTGCTAAGCCCCGGGGTCGGCAGCGGCCCTGAGCGGGGCCGAGAGTCTGGCCTGGCACGGCGCGGCCCGGGCACACTGCCTGCCTCTACGCCAGCGGGTGCCATGGAGCTATGCCCCGGGGTCAGCAGCGGCCCAGAGTGCGGCCGAGGGTTGGGACGGTAGCAGGGCAGCCCGGGCACGTGGCCCTGCTCTCAGCCCGCGGGTTCCGCGAAGCTAAGCACCGGGGTCGGCAGCGGTCCGGAGCCGATGGCTGGACCGGGCGCGGAGCAGCCCACGCGTGCGGCCCGGTCGTCTGCAAGCAGGTGACGCGGAGCTAAGCCTGGGGGTCGGCAGCAGCCCAGAGCGGGGCAGAGGGCCCGTCAGGGTACAGGGCAGCCCGGGCGCGCAGCCCACCCCTCCGCCGGCGGGTGCCGTGGAGCTAAGCTCTGGGGTCGGCAGCGGCCCGGAGCGGGGCCAAATGCCGGGCCGGGCGCGGTTCTGCCAGGGTGTACCGCCCTGCCCTCCACCGGCGGCTGCCGCGGAGCTAAGCCCCGGGGTGCACAGCGGCACGGAGCATGGCCGAGGGCCGTACCGGGCGCGGGGAGGACCGGGCGCGCGACCTGGCCGTCAGGCGGCAGGGACCGTGGAGCTAAGCCCCAGGATTGGCAGTGGCCCGGAGCGGTACTGAGGGCCGGGCCGGGAGCGGACCGGCAAGGTCGCGCAGCCCGGCCCTCGGCCCACGATTGCCGCTGAACTATGCCCCGGGGTCGGCAGCGGCCCCGAGTGGGGCCGAGGGCCGGCAGGGCGCTGGGCGGCCCGGGTGCGTGGCCAGGCACTGCGCCGGAGGGTGCCGCGGAGCTAAGCCCCGGGGTCGGCAGCCACCCGGAGCAGGGCCGTGGGCCGGGACAGGAGCGGGGCAGCTCGGGCGCGCGGCCCTGTCCTCCACTGGCGGGTGCCGCGGAGTTAAGACCCGGGGTCGGCAGCGGCCCGGAGCAGGGACGAGGGCCGGGCAGGGCGGGGGGCAGACCGGGCGCGCGGCCCGACGCTCAGCCGTCGGTCGGCAGCTGCCCGGAACGGTGCCGAGGGCCGTGTCGGGCGCAGCCGGCCTGGGCGCTCGTCCTGGTCCTCCACCGGCGGGTGCCGCGGAGCTAAGCCCCGTTGTCGCCAGTGGCCTGGAGCGCAGCCAGGACCGGACCGGGCACGGGGCAGCCCCGGGGCGCGGCTGGGCCAGGCGCGGGGCGGCCCCCGTGTGCGGCCCGGCCATCGGCTCGTGTATGCCGCGGAGCTAAGCCCCGGGCTTGTCAGCGGCCTGGAGCGGGGCCGAGGGCCGGGCAGGGCGCGGTGCAGCCTGGGCGCGCGGCCCGGCCCTCGGCCAGCGGGTGCCACTGGGATAAGCCCCTGGTTTGGCAGCGGCCCAGAACACGGCCGAGGGTCAGGACGGGAGCGGGGCGGCTCGGGCGCGCGGCCTGGCCTCCGCCGGCGGGTGCTGCGGAGCTAAGCCCCGCGGTCGGCAGCGGCCCGGAGTGCGGAAGAGGGTCCCGACGGTAGCGGGCTGGCCGGGACACGTGGCCCGGTCCTCAGCCGGCAGGTTCCGCGGAGCTAAGCCCCGGGGTCGCCAGCGGCCCCGGAGCAGGGACGAGGGCCGGGCCGGGCGCGGGTTGGCCCGGGCACGCGGCCCGGCTTTCATCCCAAGGGTGCCGCGGAGTTAAGCCCTGGGGTAGGCAGCGGACTGGAGAGCGGCCGAGTGTCGGTACGGGCACGGGGCGGCCCGGACGTGCGGCCGGGCCCTCGACCGGCGGGTGCCACGGAGCTTAGCCCCGGGGTCGGCAGCAGTCTGAAGAGCGGCCGAGTGTCGGTACGGGTAAGGGGCGGCCGGGCATGCGGCCCGGCCCTCGGCCCGCGGGTGCTGCAGAGCTGAGCCCCACGGTCAGCAGCTGCCCGGAGCTGGGCCGAAGGCCGTGCCGGGCGCGGCCGGCCCAGGCGCGCATACCTGCCCTCCGCCGGCTGGCACCACGGAGCTAAGCACCGGGGTCGGCAACGGCCCGGAGCGGGGCCGAGGGCCGGGCAGGGTGCTGGGCGGCCCGGGCGTGTGGCCAGGCCCTGCGCCGCAGGGATCCGCGGAGCTATGCCCCGGGGTCGGCAGCCACCCAGAGTGGGGCCGAGGTCCGTGCCGGGCGTGGTGCAGCCCGGGCCCGCGGCCCGGCCCTCGGACACCGTGTGCCGCGGGGATAAGACCCGGTTTCGGCAGCGGCCTGGAGCGGGGCCAAGGGCCGGGGTATGTGCGGGGTGCCCCGGTCGCAAGGCCTGGCCCTCCACCGACGGGTGCCGCAGAGCTAAGCCCCAAGGTCTGCAGCGGCCCAGAACGCAGCCGAGGGTCGGGACGGGAGCGGGGCGGCTCGGGCGCGCGGCCCGACGCTCGGCCGGGGGGTGCTGCGGAGCTAAGCCCAGGGGTCGTCAGCGGCCAGGAGCGAGGCCGAGGGTCCCGACGGGAGCGGGGCAGCCGGGACACGTGGCCCGGTCCTCCGCTGGCAGGTGACTCGGAGGTAAGGCCCGGGGTCAGCAGCGGCCCGGAGCAGGGTCGAGGGCAGAGCAGGGCGCGGGGCAAACTGGGCGTGCGGCACGTTCCTCCGCCGGCGGGTGCTGCGGAGCTAAGTCCCGGGGTCGGCAGCGGTCTGGAGAGCGGCCACGTGTCGGTACGGGAGCGGGGCGGCCCGGACGCACAGCCGGGCCCTCGGCCGGCGGGAGCCGCGGAGCTAAGACCCGGGGTCGGCAGCGGTCTGGAGAGCTGCCGAGTGTCTGTACGGTCAAGGGGCGGCCCGGGCACGCGGCCCGTCCTTCGGCACGCTGGTGCCACGGAGCTAAGCCCCAGGGTCGGCAGCGGCCCGGAGCGGGGTCGAGGGCCGGGCGGGGCGCGGGTTGGCCGAGCACACGGCCCGGCCTTCGTCCCGCGGGTGCCGCGGAGCTAAGCCCCGGAGTCGGAAGCAGCCTGGGGCGGGGCGCAGGGCCGGGCCGGGCGCGGTGCGGCCTGGACTCACGTCCCAGCCCTCAGCCCGCGGGTGCCGCGGAATTAACACCGGCATCAGCAGCGGCCCGGTGCAGAGCCGAAGGCCGGGTCGGGCGCGGGGCGGCCCGGGCGCGCGGCCCGGCCCTCCGCCGGTGCGTGCCGCGGGGCTAAGCCCTGGGTACGGCAGCGGCCGGAGCGGTGCCGAGGACCGGGCCGGACGCAGGGTGCCCCGGTCGCAAGGCCTGGCCCTCCGCCGACAGGTGCCGCAGAGCTAATCCCTGGGGTCTGCACCGGACCAAAACGCGGCCGAGGGTCGGGACGGGAGCGGGATGGCTCGGGCGTGTGGCCCGACGCTCGGCCGGGGAGTGCCACAGTGCTAAGCCCCGGGGTCGGCAGCGGCCCGGAGCGCGGCCGAGGGTCCCGACGGGAGCGGGGGGCAGGACAGGTGGCCAGGTGCTCCGCCGGCAGGTGCCGCAGAGCTAAGCCCCAGAGTCGGCAGCGGTCTGGAGAGCGGCCGCGTGTGTGTACGGGCAAGGGGCAGCCAGGGCACGAGTCCCGGCCTTCGGCACGCTAGTGCCACGGAGCTAAGCCCCGGGGTCGGCAGGGGCCCAGAGGGGCCCGAGGGCCGGGCCGGGCGTGGTGCGGCCCGGGCGCGCTTCCCAGCCCTCGGCCCGCTGGTGCCGCGGAACTAAGACCCGGGGTCAGCAGCGGCCCAAAACGCGGCCGAGGGTCGGGACGGGAGCGGGGCGGCTCGGGTGCGCTGCCCGACACTCAGCCGGCGGTCGGCAGCTGCCCGGAACGGTGCCGAGTGCCGTGCCAGGAGCGGCCGGCCTGGGCGCGCGTCCCGGTTCTCCGACAGCGGGTGCCGCGGAGCTAAGCCCCGTTGTCGCCAGCGGCCTGGAGCGGGGCCAGGACCGGAGCGGGCGCGGGACGGCCCCCGCGCGCAGTCCGGCCCTTGTCTCGCGTATGCCGCGGAGCCAAGCCCCGGGGTCGTCAGCGGCCCGGAGCGGGGCCGAGGGCTGGGAAGGGTGCTGGGCGGCCTGGGTGCGTGGCCAGGCACTGCGCCGGAGGGTGCCGCGGGGATAAGCCCCGGGGTCGGCAGCCACCCGGAGCTGGCCGAGGGCCGGGCAGTGCGCGGTGCGGCCCGGGCATGTAGCTCAGCCCTCGGCCAGCGGGTGCCGCGGTGATAAACCCCGGGTTCGGCAGCGGCCCGGAGCAGGGCCAAGGGCCGGGCTGGGCGCGGGGTGGCCCGGTCGCAAGGCCTGGCCCTCTGCCAATGGGTTCCGCAGAGCTAAGCCCCGGGGTCGGCAGCGGCCCAGAACGTGGCCGAGGGTCGGGACGGGAGCGGGGCGGCTCGGGCGCGTGGGCCGTTCCGCCGCCTGCGGGTGCCGCGGAGCTAAGCCCTGTTGTCGCCAGCGGCCTAGAGCGGGGCCTGGACCGGGCCAGGCGCGGGGTGGCCCAGCCGTGCGGCCAGATAAGGCGCGGGCGTCCCAGGCTCGGGGCCCGGCCCTTGGCTCCCGTATGCCATGGAGCATAGCCCCGGGGTCGTCAGCGTCCCGGACCGGGGCCGTGGGCCGGGCAGGGCGCTGGGCGGCCCGGGTGCGTGGCCAGGCCCTGCGCCGGAGGGTGCCGCGGAGCTAAGCCCAGGGGCCGGCAGCCGCCCGGAGCGGGCCGTGGGCCGGGCAGGGCGCGGGGTGGCCTCGGTCGCAAGGCCTGGCCCTCGGCCGACGGGTGCCGTGGAGCTAAGCCACGGGGTCGGCAGTGGCCCGTAGTGGGGCCGAGGGCCGGGCAGGGCGCGCGGCGGCCCGGCTTCGCTGCCCGGCCCTCCGCCGACGGGTGCCGCGGAGCTAAGCCCCGGGGTCAGAAGCGGCCTGTTGCGCGGCCGAGGGTACCGACGGGAGCGGGGCGGCCCGGGCACGTGGCCCGGTCCTCCGCTGGAGTGTGCCGCGGAGCTAAGCCCCGGTGTCGGCAGCAGCACGGGGCGGGGCGGAGGGCCGGGCCGGGCACGGGGTGGCCCGAGCGCGCAGCCTGGAACTCAGCCGGCGGGTGCTGCTGAGCTAAGCCCCGGGGTCGGAAGCGGTCTGGAGAGCGGCCTAGTGTCGGTACGGGCGCGGTGCGGCCCGGGCACGCGGCCCGGCCTTCGGCACGCGGGTTCCGTGGAGCTAAGCCCCGGGGTCGGAAGCGGCCCGGAGCGCGGCTGAGGGTACCAAAGCCAGCGGGGCGGTCTGGGCACGTGACACGGTCCTCCACCGGAGTGTGCCGCGGAGCTAAGCCCCAGGGTCGACAGCGGCCCGGGGCGGGTCCGAGGGCTGGGCCGGGCGCTGGGTGGCCCGGGCGCGTGGCCTGGCCCTCGGCCGGCGGATGACGCGGAGCTAAGCCCCGGTGTCGGCAGCAGTCAGGAGAGCGGCCGAGTGTCAGTATGGGCGCGGGGCGGCCGGGGCACTCGGCCCGGCCTTCGGCAGGTGGGTGCCGCGGAGCTAAGCCCCGGCGTCAGCAGAGGTCCGGGGAGGGGCTGAGGGCGGGGCCGGGCCTGGGGCGGCCCGGGCGCGCATCCCGGCCCTCCGTCTGCGAGTGCCGCGGGGCTAAGCCCCGGGGTCGGCAGTGGCCCGCAGGTGGGTCGAGGGCCGGGCCGAGCGCGGTGCGGCCCTGGAGCGCGTACCGGACCTCGGCCCGCGGCTGCCACGGAGTTAAACCCCGGGGACAGCATCGGCCCAGAGCGGGGCCAAGGGCCTAGCCGGGCACAGGTCGGATCTGGCGCTCGGCCTGGCCCTCCGCTGTCCTGTGCTGAGGAGCTAAGCCCCGGGGTCGGCAGCGGCCCGGAGCGTGGCCAAGGGCCGGGATGGGCGCGGGGTGGCCCAGGCGCGCGGCCCGGCCCTCGGCCCGCTGGTCTCGCGGAGCTAAGCCCCGGGGTTGTCAGCGTCCCGGACCGGGGCCGAGGACTGGGCCGGGAGTGGGGCGGCCCGGGCACGCGCCCCGAACCTCGGTCCTAGGGGGCCGTGGAGCTAAGCCCCAGTGTCGGCAGCGGCCCGGAACGAGGCCGAGGGTCGGGACGGGAGCGAGGCGGCTCGGGCGTGCGGCACTACGCTCAGCCGGGGGTTGCCGGGGAGCTAAGCCCCGGGGTCGGCAGCGGCCGGGAGCGGGACCGAGGGCCGTGCCGGGCGCGGGGCCGCCCGGGCGCGTGGACCGGCCCTCAGCCAGCGGGTACCGTGGAGCTAAGCCCCGGGGTCGGCAGCGGCCCGGAGCGGGGCCGAGGGCCAGGACGGGCGCGGGTTGGCCCGGGCACGCGGCCCCGCCTTCGTCCCGCGGGTGCCGCGGAGCTAAGCCCCGGGGTCGGCATCGGCCTGGGGCGGGGCCGAGGGCCGGGACGGGCGCGGTGCGGCCCAGGCGTGCCTCCCAGCCCTCGGCTCGGGGGTGCCGCGGAACTAAGCCCCGGGGTCGGCAGCGGCCCGGTGCGGGGCTGAAGGCCTGGCCGGCCACAGGGCGGCCCAGGCGCGCGGCCTGGCCTTCCACCGGCGGGTGCCACGGGGCTAAGCCCTGGGGTCGGCTGCTGTCCGGCGGTGGGCCCAGGGCCGGGCCGGACGCGGTGCGGCCCGGGAGCGCGGCCTGGACCTCGGCCCGAGGCTGCCGCGGAGCTAAGCCCTGGAGTCAGCAGTGGCCCGGAGCAGGGCCGAGGGTCGGGACGGGAGCGGGGTGGCTCGGGCGCGCGGCCCAGTCCTCCGCTGGCAGGTGCCGCGGAGCTAAGCCCCGGGGTCGGCAGTGGCCCGGAGCGGGGCCGAGGGCCAGGCCGGGCGCGGGTCGGCTCTGGCGCTCGGGCCGGCCCTCCCCCGTCCTGTGCCGAGGAGCTAAGCCCCGGGGTCGGCAGTGGCCCGGAGCGTGGCCGAGGGCCAGGCTGGGCGCTGGGTGGCCCAGGTGTGCGGTCCAGCCCTCGGCCCACTGGTATCATGGACCTAAGCCCCGGGGTCGTCAGCGGCCCGGACCGGGGCCGAGGACCGGGCTGGGTGTGGGGCGGCCCGGGGGCGAGCCCCGACCCTCGGTCCTAGGGGGCCTCAGAGCTAAGCCCCGGTGTCTGCAGCGGCCCGGAGCGGGGCCAAGGGCCGGGCCGGGCGCGGGTTGCCCCGGTCGCAAGGCCTGGCCCTCCGCCGACTGGTGCCGCAGAGCTAAGCCCCGGCGTCTGCAGCGGCCCAAAACGCGGCCGAGGGTCGGGACGGGAGTGGGGCGGCTCGGGCGCTTTGCCCAACGCTCGGCCGGGCGGTGCCGCAGAGCTAAGACCCGGGTCGGCAGTGGCCCGGAGCGCGGCCGAGGGTCCCGACGGGAGCAGGGAGGCAGGACAGGTGGCCCGGTCCTCCGCCGGCAGGTGCCGCGGAGCTAAGCCCCGGGGTCAGCAGCGGTCTGGAGAGCGGCCAAGTGTCTGTACGGGCAAGGGGGGCCCGGGCACGCGGCCCGGCCTTCTTCACGCTGGTGCCACGGAGCTAAGCCCCGGGGTTGGCAGCGGCCCAGAGCTGGGCCGAGGGCCAGGCCGGGCGCGGGTTGGCCCGGGCACGCGGCCTGGCCTTCTTCCCGCGGGTGCTGCGGAGCTAAGCACCGGAGTCGGCAGCGGCCGGGGGTGGGGCCGAGGACCGGGCCGGGAGCGGTGCGGCCCGAGCGCATGTCCCAGCCCTCGGCCCGTGGGTGCCGCGGAACTAAGCCCCGGGGTCAGCAGCAGCCCGGTGCGGGGCCAAAGCCGGGCCGGGCTCAATGCGGCCCGGGCACGCGACCCGGCCCTCTGCCGTCCGGTGCCGCGGGGCTAAGCCCCGGGGTCGGCTGCGGTCTGGAGGAGGACCCAGGGCCGGGCTGGGCGCGGTGCGGCCCGGGAGCGCGGCCCGTACCTCGGCCCGTGGCTGCCGCGGAGCTAAGTCCCGGGGTCAGCAGCGGCCCAGAACGTGGTCGAGGGTTGGGGCAAGAGCGGGGCGGGGCAGCTCGTGCGCGCGGCCCGACGCTCAGCCGGGGGGTGCCGCGGAGCTAAGCCCTGGGGTTGGCAGCGGCCCGGAGCGGGCCCGAGGGACGTGCCGGGCGTGGTGCGGACCGGGCGCGCGTCCCCGCTATAGGCCCACGGGTGCCGCGGGGCAAAGCCCCGGGATTGGTAGCAGCCCGGAGCACAGCCGAGGGTCCCGACGGGAGCGGGGCAGCCGGGACACGTGGCCGGTCCTCCGCCGGCAGGTGACACGGACCTAAGCCAAGGTGTCGGCAGCGGCCCGGAGTGGGTCCAAGGACCATGCTGGGCGCGGGGCGGCTCAGGCGCGCGTCCCCACCCTCGGCCCGCAGGTGCCGCGGTGCTAAGCCCCGCAGTTGGCAGCTGACCGCAGCTGGACCGAAGGCCGTGGCGGGCCCGGCCGGCCCGGGTGCGCTAACATGCCCTCCGCCGGCTGGCGCCACAGAGCTAAGCCCCAGGGTCGGCAGCAGCCTGGAGCGGGGCCAGGGCCGGGCCGGGCGCGGGGCTGCCCCGGCGCGCGGCTCGGCCCTCGGCTCGCATGTGCCGCAGAGCTAAGACCCGGGTTCGGCAGCAGCCCGGAGCGGGGCCGAGGGCCGGGCAGGGCGCAGGGTGGCCCGGTCGCGAGGCCCGGCCTTCGGCACGCTGGTCCCACGGAGCTAAGCCCCGGGGTCGGTAGCGGCACGGAGCAGGACGAGGGCCGGGCCAGGCGCGGGTTGGCCCGGGCACGCGGCCTTGCCTTCGTCCCGCGGGTGCCGCGGAGCTAAGCACCGGAGTCGGAAGCAGCATGGGGCGGGGACGAGGGCCGGGCTGGGCGCGGTGCAGCCCGGGCCCGCGTTCCAGCCCTCAGCCCGCGGGTGCCACGGAATTAAGCCCCGCGGTCAGCAGCGGCCCGGTGCGAAGCCGAAGGCCAAGCCGGGTGCGGGGTGCCCCGGTCGCAAGGCCTGGCCATCCTCTGACGGGTGCCGCAGTTCTAAGCCCCAGGGTCTGCAGCGGCCCAAAACAAGGCCGAGGGTCGGGACAGGAGCGGGACTTCTTGGGCGCGTGGCCCGACGCTCGGCCGGGGTGTGCCACGGAGCTAAGCTCCGGGGTCGGCCGCGGCCTGGAGCGCGGCCGAGGGTCCCGACGGGAGCGGGGCGTCAGGACAGGTGGCCAGGTCCTCTGCTGGCAGGTGCCGGGGAGCTAAGCCCCGGGGTCGGCAGCGGCCGGGAGCGGGACCGAGGGCCGTGCCGGGCGCGGGGGCCGCCCGGGCGCGCGGACCGGCCCTCAGCCAGTGGGTACTGTGGAGCTAAGCACCGGGATCGGCAGCGGCCTGGAGTGGTGCGAGGGCCGGGTCGGGCGTGGGGCGGCCCCAACGCACGGCCAGGCCCTCGGCACACGTGTGCCGCGGAGCTAAGCCCCGGGGTAGAATGCGGTCCGGAGCGAAGCCAAGGGTACCGACGGGAGCGGGTCGGCCCGTTATCGTGGCCCGAACCTCCACTGGAGTGTGCCGTGGAGCTAAGCCCCGGGGTCGGCAGTGGTCTGGAGAGCGGCCGAGTGTCGGTAGGGGCGCAGGGTGGCCCGGGCGCGCGGCCTCGTCTTAGGCCCGTGGGTGCCGCGGAGCTAAGCCCCAGGGTGGGCAGCGGCCTGGAGCGGGGCCGAGGGCCGGGCCGGGCGCGGGTTGGCCCAGGCACGCGGCCCGGCCTTCGTCCCGCGGGTGCCGCGGAGCTAAGCCCCAGGGTCGGCAGCAGTCTGGAGAGCGGTCGAGTGTCTGTACGGGCAAGGGGCGGCCCGGGCACGCGGCCCCGCCTTCGTCCCACGGGTGCCGCGGAGCTAAGCCCCGGGGTCGGCATCGGCCTGGGGCGGGGCCGAGGGCCGGGACGGGCGTGCTGCGGCCCAGGCGCGCGTCCCAGCCCTCAGCCCGTGGGTGCCGCGGAACTAAGCCCCGGGGTCGGCAGCGGCCCGGTGCGGGGCTGAAGGCCGGGCCGGCCACAGGGCGGCCCAGGCGCGCGGCCTGGCCTTCCACCGGCGGGTGCCGCGGGGCTAAGCCCTAGGGTCGGCTGCGATCCGGAGGTGGGCCCAGGGCCGGGCCGGGCGCGGGTCGGCTCTGGCGCTCAGCCCAGCCCTCCGCCGTCCTGTGCCGTGGAGCTAAGCCCCGGGGTCGGCAGCGGCCCGGAGCGTGGCCGAGGGCCAGGCTGGGCGCTGGGTGGCCCAGTTGTGCGGTCCGGCCCTCGGCCCGCTGGTCTCGTGGAGCTAAGCCCCGGGGTCGTCAGCGGCCCGGACCGGGGCCGAGGACCGGGCTGGGAGTGGGGCGGCCCGGGGGCGTGCCCCAACCCTCGGTCCTAGGGGGCCTTGGAGCTAAGCCCCGGGGTTAGCAGTGGCCCGGAGAGGGGCCGAGGGCCGGGCCGGGCGTGGGGCAGCCCGGATGCGCGGCCCGGCCCTCTGCGGCGGGTGCCGCAGAGCTAAGCCCCGGGGTCAGCAGAGGCCCGGAACGAGGTTGAGGGTCGGGACGGGAGCGGTGCGGCCTGGACACGTGGCCCGGTCCTCCGCCGGCAGGTGCCGCAGAGCTAAGCCCCGGGGTCGGCAGTTGCCTGGAACGGTCCCGAGGGCCGTGCTGGGCGCGGCCGGCCTGGGGGCGCGTTCCTGTCCTCCGCCGGCGTGCTTAACTCCGCGGCACACTCCGGCGGGGGACCATGTCACGTGCCCGGACCGCCCCACTCGCTTCGGTACCCTCAGCCGCGCTCCGGGCCGCTTCCAACCCCGGGGCTTAGCCCCGCGGCACACGTCCGCGGATGACAGGGCCGCACGCCGGGGCCGCCCCGCACGCGGCCCTGCCCTCGGCTCGCGTATCCCACGGAGCTAAGCCCCGGGGTCGTCAGCGGCCCGGAGCGGGGCCGAGGGCCGGGCAGGGCGCTGGGCGGCCCGGGTGCATGGCCAGGCTCTGCGCCGGAGGGTGCCGCGGAGCTAAGCCCCAGGGTCGGCAGCCACCCGGAGCGTGGCCGAGGGCCGGGCAGGGCGCGGTGCGGCCCGGGCGTGCGGCCCGGCCCTCGGCCAGCGGGTACCGCGGGGATAAGCCCCGGGTTCGGCAGCGGCCCGGAGCGGGGCCAAGGGCCGGGCAGGGCGCTGGGCGGCCCGGGTGCGTGGCCAGGCCCTGCGCTGGAGGGTGCTGCGGAGCTAAGCCCCGGGGTCGGCAGCGGACCGGAGCAGGGACGAGGGCCGGGCAGGGCGTGGGGCAGACCGGGCGCGAAGCACCACCCTGCGCCGGCGGGTGCTGCGGAGCTAAGCCACGGGGTCGGCAGCCACCCGGAGCGGGGCCTAGGGCCGGGCCGGGCGCGGGGCAGCCCGGATGCGCGGCCCGGCCCTCTGCGGCGGGTGCCGCAGAGGTAAGCCCCGGGGTCGGCAGCGACCCGGAGAGGGGCCGAGGGCCGGGTCGGGCGCGGGGCAGCCCGGATGCCCGGCCCGGCCCTCTCCGGTGGGTGCCACAGAGGTAAGCCCCGGGGTCGGCAGCGGCCCGGAACGAGGGCGAGGGTCGGGATGGGAGCGAGGCGGCTCAGGCGTGCGGCCCGACGCTTGGCCGGGGGTTGCCGTGGAGCTAATTCCCGGGGTCGGCAGCGGCCTGGGGTGGGGCCGAGGGCCGGGCCGGGCACGGTGCAGCGCAGGTGCGCGTCCCAGCCCTCAGCCCGCGGGTGCAGCGGAACTTAGCCCCCGGGTCAGCAGCGGCCCGGTGCGGGGCCTAAGGCCGGGCCGGCCATAGGGTGGCCCAGGTGCGCGGCCCGGCCCTCCACCGGCGGGTGCAGCGGGGGTAAGCCCCGGGGTCGGCTCCAGTCCGGAGCAGGGCCGAGGGTCGGGACGGGAGCGGGGCGGCTCGGGCGCGCGGCCTGGTCCTCCGCCAGCGGGTGCCGCGGAGCTAAGCCCCGGGAAAGGCAGTGGCCCGGAGCGGGGCCGAGGTCCGGGCCGGGCGCTGTGCCGCCTGGGCGCATGGCCCCTCCCTAGGCCCGCGGGTGCCGCGGAGTTAAGCCCTGGGGTTGGCAGTGGCCCAGAGCGGGGCCTAGGGCCTAGCCGGGCACGGGTCGGCTCTGGCGCTCGGCCCGGCCCTCCGCCGTCCTGTGCCGAGTAGTTAAGCCCTGGGGTCGGCAGCGGCCCGGAGCGGGAACAAGGGCCGGGCCAGGTGCAGGTTGGCCCGGGCACGCGGCCCGGCCTTCATCCCATGGGTGCCGCGGAGTTAAGCCCCGGGGTTTGCAGCGGTCTGGAGAGCGGCCGAGTGTCGGTACAGGCACGGGGCAGCCAGGTACGCGGCCCGGCCCTTGGCGCGCGGGTACCGCGGAGCTGAGCCCCACGGTCAGCAGGTGCCCGGAGCTGGGCCATAGGCCGTGCCAGGCACGGCCGGCCCGGGCGCGCGTACCTGCCCTCCGCCGGCTGGCACCGCGGAGCTAAGCACCGGGGTCGGCAGCGGCCCGGAGCGGGGCCGAGGGCCGGGCAGGGCGCTTGGCGGCCCGGGCGTGTGGCCAGGCCCTGCGCCGCAGGGATCCGCGGAGCTATGCCCCAGGGTCGGCAGCCACCCGGAGTGGGGCCGAGGTCCGTGCCAGTCGTGGTGCAGCCCGGGCCCGCGGCCCGGCCCTCGGACAGCGTGTGCCGCGGGGATAAGCCCCGGGTTAGGCAGAGGCCTGGAGTGGGTCCAAGGGCCGGGGTATGCGCGGGGTGCCCCAGTCACAAGGCCTGGCCCTCTGCCGACGGGTGCCGCAGAGCTAAGCCCCAAGGTCTGCAGCGGCCCAGAACGTGGCCGATGGTCGTGACGGGAGCGGGGGGGGGGGGCTCGGGCACGTGGACTGATGCTCGGCCGGGGGGTGCCGCGGAGCTATGCCCAGGGGTCGTCAGCGGCCCGGTGCGCGGCCGAGGGTCCCAACGTGAGCAGGGCAGCCGGGACACGTGGCACGGTCCTCCGCCGGCAGGTGCCTCGGAGCTAAGGCCCGGGGTCGGCAGCGGCCCGGAGCAGGGAAGAGGGCCGGGCAGGGCGCGGGGCAGAACGGGCGCGCGGCACGTTCCTCCACCGGCGGGTGCTGCGCAGCTAAGCCCCGGGGTCGGTAGCGGTCTTGAGAGCGGCCGAGTGTCGGTACGGGTGCGGGGCGGCCTGGAAGCGCAGCCCGGCCCTCGGTCGGCGGGTGTCGCGGAGCTAAGACCCGGGATCGGCAGCCACCCGGAGCGGGATTGTGGGCCGGGACGGGCGTGGTGTGGCCCGGGTGCGCGGCCCGGCCCTCCGGCAGCGGGTGCTGCGGAGCTAAGCCCCGTTGTCGCCAGCGGCCTGGAGCGGGGCCGGGACCGGGCCAGGCGCGGCCCGGCCCTCCGCCGACGGGTGCTGCGGAGCTAAGCCCCGGGGTCGGCAGCCGCCCAGAACGTGGCCGATGGTCGGGACGGGAGCGGGGTGGCTTGGGCGCGCGGACCGACGCTCGGCCGGGGGGTGCCGTGGAGCTAAGCCCAGGGGTCGGCAGCGGTCCGGTGCGCGGCTGAGGGTCCCAACGGGAGCGGGGCAGCCGGGACACGTGGCACGGTCCTCCGCCGGCAGGTGCCTCGGAGCTAAGGCCCGGGGTTGGCAGCGGCCCGGAGCAGGGAAGAGGGCCGGGCAGGGCGCGGGGCAGAACGGGCGCGGCACGTTCCTCCGCCAGCGGGTGCTGCGCAGCTAAGCCCCGGGGTCGGTAGCGGTCTGGAGAGTGGCCGAGTGTCGGTACGGGTGCGGGGCGGCCCGGAAGCGCAGCCCGGCCCTCGGTCGGCGGGTGCCGCGGAGCTAAGCCCCAGGGTCGGCAGCCACCTGGAGCGGGATTGTGGGCCGGGCCGGGCGCGGTGCGGCCCAGGCGCGCGGCCTGGCCCTCCGGCAGCGGGTGCCGCGGAGCTAAGCCCCGTTGTCGCCAGCGGCCTGGAGCGGGGCCAGGACCGGGCCAGGTGCGGCCCGGCCCTCCGCCGACGGGTGCCGCGGAGCTAAACCCCGGAGTCGGCAGCGGCCCAGAACGTGGCCGAGGGTTGGGATGGGAGCGGGGCAGCTCGGGCGCGCGTCCTGGTCCTCCGCCGGCGGGTGCCGCGGAGCTAAGCCCCGTTGTCGCCAGCGGCCTGGAGCGGGGCCAGGACCGGGCCAGGCGCGGCCCGGCCCTCCGCCGAATGGTGCCGCAGAGCTAAGCCCCGGGGTCAGAAGCGGCCTGGTGCTCGGCCGAGGGTACTGACGGGAGCGGGGTGGCCCGGGCACGTAGCCCGGTCCTCCGCCGGCGAGTGCCGCGGGGCTAAGCCCCGGGGTCGGCAGCGACCCGGAGGTGGGTCGAGGGCTGGGCCGGGCGCGGTGCGGCCCTAGAGCTCGTCCCGGACCTTGGCCTGCGGCTGCCATGGAGCTAAACCCCGGGGTCAGCAGCGGCCCAGAGCGGGGCCGAGGGCCTAGCCGGGCACGGGTCAGCTCTGGCTCTCGGCCCGGCCCTCCACCTTCCTGTGCCGAGGAGCTAAGCCCCGGGTTCGGCAGTGGCCCGGAGCGAGGCTGAGGGCCGGGACGGGCGCAGGGTGGCCCAGGCGCGCGGCCCAGCCCTCCACCGTCCTGTGCCGAGGAGCTAAGCCCCGGGGTCGTCAGCGGCCCGGACCGGGGCCGAGGACGGGGCCGGGAGTGGGGTGGCCCGGGCACGCGCCCCGACCCTCAGTCCTAGGGGGCCACGGAGCTAAGCCCCAGGGTCGGCAGCGGCCCGGAGAGGGGCCGAGGGCCGGGCCGGGCGCGGGGCAGCCCGGATGCTCGGCCCAGCCCTCTGCGGCGGGTGCCTCAGAGGTAAGCCCCAGGGTCTGCAGTGGCCCGGAACGAGGGCGTGGGTCGGGTTGGGAGCGAGGCGGCTCGGGTGTGCGGCCCAACGCTCGGCCGGGGGTTGCCGCGGAGCTAAGCCCCGGGGTCGGCAGCGGCCCGGAGCGGGACCGAGGGCCGTGCCGGGCGCGGGGCTTCCCAGACGCGCAGACCGGCCCTCAGCAAGCGGGTGCCGTGGAGCTAAGCACCGGGATCGGCAGCGGCCTGGAGTGGGGCCAGGGCCGGGTCGGTCGCAGGGCGGCCCCAACACACGGCCAGGCCCTCGGCCCACGTGTGCCGCGGAGCTAAGCCCCGGGGTCGGAAGCGGCCCGGAGCACGGCCGAGGGTACCGACGGGAGCGGGGCGGCCCGTTCTCGTGGCTCAAACCTCCACCGGAGTGTGCCGTGGCGCTAAGCCCCGGGGTCGGCAGTGGTCTGGAGAGCGGCCGAGTGTCGGTACGGGCGCAGGGCGGCCCGGGCATGCGGCCCCGCCTTAGGCCCGCGGGTGCCGCTGAGCTAAGCCCCGGGGTCGGCAGCGGCCCGAAGTGCGGCCGAGGGTCCTGACGGGAGCAGGGCAGCCGGGACACGTGGCCCGGTCCTCCGCCGGCAGGTGCCAAGGAGCTAAGCCCCCGGGTCGGCAGCGGCCTGGAGCGGGCCGTGGGCCGGGCCGGGCGCGGGGAGGCCCGGGCACGTGGCCCGGCCCGTCGGACCTGCCCTCCGCCTACTGGCGCCACGGAGCTAAGCCCCGTAATTGGCAGTGGCCTGGAGCGGGGCCAGGGCCGGGACAGGCGCGGGGCAACCCCGGCGCGCGGCTCGGCCCTCGGCTCCCATGTGCCGCAGAGCTAATCCCCGGGGTCGGCAGTGGCCCGGAGCGCGGCCGAGGGTCCTGACGGGAGCGGGGCAGCTGGGACAGGTGGCCCGGTCCTCCACCGGCAGGTGCCTCGGAGCTAAGCCCCGGGGTCGGCCGTGGTCTAGAGAGCGGCCGAGTGTCTGTACGGGCGCGGAGCGGCCCGGGCACGCGGCCCGGCCTTCGGCACGATGGTGCCACGGAGCTAAGCCCCAGGGTCGGCAGCGGCCCGGAGCGGTGTCGAGGGCCGGGACGGGCGCGGGTTGGCCCGGGCACGTTGCCCTGCCTTCTTCCCACGGGTGGTGCGGAGCTAAGCCCCGGAGTCGGAAGCGGCCTGGGGCGGGGTCGAGGGCCGGGCCGGGTGCGGTGCGGTCTGGGCGCGTGGCCCGGCCCTCCGCCGGCCGGTGCTGCGGGGCTAAGCCCCGGGGTCGGCTGTGGTCCGGAGGTGAGCCCAGGGCCGGGCCGGTCGCGGTGCGTCCCGGGAGCGAGACCCGGACCTCGGCCCGCGGCTGCCGTGAAGCTAAGCCCTGCGGTCAGCAGTGGCCCAGAGCGGGGCCGAGGGCCCAGCCGCGCATGGGTCGGCCCAGGCGCGCGGCCCGGCCCTCGGCCCGCTGGTGTCACGGAGCTAAGCCATGTGGTCTGCAGCAGCCCGGACTGGGGCCAAGGACCGGGCCGGGAGCGGGGAGGCCCGGTCGCGCCTCCCGACCCTCTGTCCACGGGTGCCGCGGAGCTAAGCCCCGGGGTTGAAAGCGGCCCAGAGTGGGGCCAGGGCCACGCAGGGCGCTGGGCGGCCCGGGCGCGTGGCCAGGCCCTGCGCCGCAGGGTTCCGCGGAGCTAAGCCCCGGGGTCGGCAGCCACCCGGAGCGGGACCGAAGGGCCGGGCCGGGCATGGTGCGGCCCAGGCGCGCGGCCCGTCCCTCGGCCAGCGGGTGCCGCGGGGATAAGCCCCGGGGTCTGCAGAGGCCCAGAACGCGGCTGAGGGTTGGGACAGGAGAGGGGCGGCTCGGGCGCGCGTCCCGGTCCTCCGCCGGCGGGTGCCGCGGTGCTAAGCCCCATTGTCACCAGCGGCCTGGAGTGGAGCCAGGACCGGGCCGGGTGCTGGGCGGCCCCGGCGCACGGCCGGGCCAGGTGCGGGGCGGCCCTGGCGCGGGGCCCAGCCCTCAGCTCCCATATGCCGCGGAGCTAAGCCCCGGGGACGTCAGTGGCCCGGAGTGGGGCCGTGGGCTGGGAAGAGTGCTGGGCGGCCCAGGTGCGTGGCCAGGCCCTGCGCTGGAGGGTGCCGTGGAGCTATGCCCCGGGGTCGGCAGCCTCCCGGAGCGGGCCGTGGACCGGGCAGGGCGCGGGGTGGCCCGGTCGCAAGGCCCGGCCCTCGGCCGGCGGGTGCCGCGGAGCTAAGCCCCGGGGTCGGCAGCAGCCTGGAGCGGGGCCGAGGGCCGGGCCGGGCGCGTGGTGGCCCGGTCGCAAGGGCTGGCCCTCTGCTGACGGGTGCCGCAGAGCTAAGCCCCGGGGTTGGAAGCGGCCCGGAGCGTGGCCGAGAGTACCGACGGGAGCGGGACGGCCCGGCGCACGGCCCGACGCTCAGCTGGGGTTGCCGCGGAGCTAAGCCCCGGGGTGGGCTGTGGCCCGGAGCGCGGCCAAGGGTCCCGAAGGGAGTGGGGCGGCCGGGACATGTGGCCCGGTCCTCCATCAGCAGGTGCCGCGGAGCTAAGCCCCGGGGTCGGCAGCGGCTCGGAGCAGGGACGAGGGCCAGGCAGGGAATGGGGCAGACCGGGGGCGCGGCACGGTACTCCAGTGGTGGGTGCTGCGGAGCTAAGCCCCGGGGTCGGCAGCCGCCTGGAGTGGGCCGTGGGCCGGCCCGGCGCCGGGCGGCCTGGGCGCGCGGCCCAGCCCTCTGCCGGCGTGTGCCGCGGAGCTAAGCCCCGAGGTCGGTAGCGACCCGGAGTGGGGCCGAGGGCCGGGCACGGCGCGGTGTGACCCGGTCGCGAGGCCCGGCCCTTGGCCGGCGGGTGCCGCAGAGCTAAGCCCCGGGGTCGGCAGCGGCCCGTAGCAGGGCCAAGGGCCAGGCCGGGCGCGGGGCGGCACGGGCACACGGCCCTGCCTTCGGCACGCGGGTGCCACGGAGCTAAGCCCCTGGGTCAGCAGTGGCCCGGAGCGGGGCCGAGGGCCGGGACGGAAGCGTGGCAGCTTGGGCACGCGGCCCATTCCTCCTACGGCAGGTGCCGCGGAGCTAAGCCCCGGGGTCGGCAGTGGCCCGGAGCGGGGCCGAAGGCCGTGACTTGCGTGGCGGGCCCGGGCGTGCGGACCTGCCCTCCACTGGCTGGTGCCGCTGAGTTAAGCCCCGGGGTGGGCAGCGGCCCGGAGCGGGGCCGAGGGCCTGGCCGGGCGGGGGTGGCCCAGGCGCGCGGCCCGGCCCTCCGGGAACGTGTGCCACGGAGCTAAGCCCCGGGGTCGGAAGCGGCCCGGAGCGCTGCCGAGGGTACCGAAGGGAGCGGGGCTGCCCGGGCACGTTGCCCAGTACTCCGCCAGAGTGTACCGCAGAGCTAAGCCCCGGGGTCGACAGCGGCGACTGCCGCGGGGCTAAACCCCGGGGTCGGCAGCGGCCCGGAGGTGGGCCGAGGGCTGGGCAGGGCACGGTGTGGCCCAGGAGCGTGGCCCGGCCCTCGGCCCGCGGCTGCCGTGGAGCTAAACCCCGGGGTCAGCAGCGGCCAAGAGCGGGGCTTAGGGACTACCCGGGTACGTGTCGGCTCTGGCGCTTGGCCCGGCCCTCTGCCGTCCTGTGCGGAGGAGCTAAGCCCCGGGGTCATCAGCGGCCCAGACCGGGGCCGAGGACCGGGTCGGGAGTGGGGCGGCCCAGGCGGGCAGCCCGACCCTCGGTCCGCGGGAGCCGCGGAGCTATGCCCCGGGGTTGGCAGCGGCCCGAAGAGGGGCCGAGGGCCGGGCCGGGCGCGGGGCAGCCCAGACGCGTGGCCCGGCCCTCTGCGGCGGGTGCCTCAGAGCTAAGCCCCGGGGTCGGGCTAGGTACGTGGCGGCCCAGGCGCGCAGACCGGCCCTCAGCTCGTGTGTGCCGCGGAGATAAGACCCGGGTTCGGCAGCAGCTCGGAGCGAGGCTGAGGGCCGGGAATGGCATGGGGTGGCCCAGTCGTGAGGCCCGGCCCTCGGCCGGCGGGTGCCCCGGAGCTAAGCCCCGGGGTCGTCAGCGGCCCAGAGCGGGGCCGAGGGCCGGGCCGGGCGCAGGGCGGCCCAGGCACGTGGCCGGGCCCTCCGCCAATGGGTGCCGCTTAGCTAAGCCCCGGGGTCAGCAGCGGTCTGGAGTGCGGCCTAGTGTCGTTACGGGTGCGGGGCGGCCCAGGCACGCGGCCCGGCCTTCGGCACGCTGGTGCCTCTGAGCTAAGCCCAGGGGGTGGCAGCGGTCTGGAGAGCGGCCGAGTGTCTGTACGGGTGCAGGGCAGCCTGGAAGCGTGGCCGGGCCTTCGGCCAGCGGGTGCCGCGAAGCTAAGCCCTGGGGTCGGCAGCGGCCCGGAGTGGGGCCGAGGGCCGGACCGGGCTCGGGGCGGCCCGGGCGCACGGCCCGGCCCTCCGCCGGCGAGTGCCACGAAGCTAAGCTGTGGGGTCGGCCGCGGCCCCTAGCGCGGCCTAGTGTCGGGACGGGAGGGGGGCGGCCCGGGCGCACGGCCCGGCCCTTGGCCCACGGGTGCCACGGAGCTAAGCCCCGGGGTCGTCAGCGGCCCTGAGCAGGGCCGAGGGCCGGACCGGGCGCTGGGCTTCCAGGGCGCATGGCCAGGCCCTCCACCGGTAAGTGCCGCAGAGATAAGCCCCGGGGACGTTAGCCCGGCTTTTCGGCCCACGGGTGCCACGGAGCTAAGCCCCACGGTCGGCAGCGGCCCGGAACTTTGCCGCGGGCCTGGCCGGGTGAAGGGCGGCACAAGCCCGTGGCCCGGCCCTCGGCCGGTGGGTGCCGTGGAGCTTAGCCACGGGGTCGGCAGCGGCCCGTAGCGGGCCGAGAGCCGGGACTGGCGCGGGGCGGCACGGGCGCGCGGCCTGGCCCTCCGCCGGTGGGTGCCGCGGCTAATCACCGGGGTCGGCAGTGGCCAGGAGCGGGGCCAGGGCCGGGCCGGGCGCTGGGCAGCCCCGGCGAGCGGCCCGTCCTGAGGCCTGTGTGTTCCGAGGAGCTAAGCCCCGGGTTAGTCAGCGGCCCAGAGCGGGGCCGAGGGCCAGGCCAGGCGCTGAGCGGCCCGGGCACGTGGTCAGGTCCTACGTTGGCAAGTGCCGCAGAGCTAATCCCCGGGGACTGTAGCGGCCCGGGTAGGGGCCGAGGGCCAGGCCGGCGCGGGGCAGCCCAGGTGCGCGGCCGGGCCGGGCACGGGGTGGCCTCAGCGCGCAGCTCGGCCCTCGGCTCGTGTGTGCCGCGGAGATAAGACCCGGGTTTGGCAGCAGCCCGGAGCGGGGCTGAGGGCCGGGAAGGGCGAGGGGTGGCCCGGTCGTGAGGCCCGGCCCTCGGCCGGCGGGTGCCCTGGACCTAAGCCCCGGGGTCGTCAGCAGCCTGGAGCGGGGCCGAGGGCCGGGCCGGGCGCAGGGCGGCCCAGGCACGCGGCCGGGCACTACGCCGTCGGGTGCCGCGTAGCTAAGCCCAGGGATCGGCAGCGGTCTGGCGTGCGGCCGAGTGTCATTACGGGCACGGGGCGGCCCAGGCTCGCGGCCCGGCCTTCGGCACGCTGGTGCCTCCGAGCTAAGCCCAGGGGGCGGCAGCGGTCTGGAGAGCGGCCGAGTGTCGGTATGGGTGCGGGGCACCCTGGAATTGCGGCCGGGCCTTCGGCCGGCGGGTGCCGCGGAGCTAAGCCCCGGGGTTGGAAGCGGTCTGGAGAGCGGCCAAGTGTGGGTACGGGCAAGGGGCGACCCGGGCGCGCGGCCCGGCCCTCCGCCGGCGCGTGCCGCGGACCTAAGCCGTGGGGTCGGCCGCGGCCCAGAGCACGGCCGAATGTTGGGACGGGAGTGGTGCGGCCCGGGCGTGCGGCCCGGGCGTGCGGCCCGGCCCTTGGCCCGCGGGTGCCGCGGAGCTAAGACCCGGGGTCGTCAGCGGCCCTGAGTGGGGCTGAGGGCCGTGCCGGGCGCTGGGCTGCCCGGGCGCGTGGCCAGGCCCTCCGCCGGTAAGTGCCACAGAGATATGCCCCGGGGACATTAGCGGCCCGGGGCGGGGCCGAGGGGCGGGCCGTGCGCGGTGCGGCCCGGGCCCGCGGCCCGGCTTTTCGGCCCGCTGGTGCCACGGAGGTAAGACCCGGGGTCGTCAGTGGCCCTGAGCGGGGCCAAGGGCCGTGCCGGGCGCTGGGCTGCCCGGGCGCGTGGCCAGGCCCTCCGCCGGTAAGTGCCGCAGAGATAAGCCCCGGGGACGTTAGCGGCTTTTCGGCCCGCTGGTGCCATGGAGCTAAGCCCCGGGGTCGGCAGCGGCCCGGAGCAGGTCCGAGGGCCAGACTGGGCGGGGGGCGGCCCCGGCGTGCGGCCCGGTCCTCGGCCCGCGTGGGCTGCGGAGCTAAGCCCTGGGATGGGCAGCGGCCCGGAGTGGGGCCGAGGGCCGGGCCAGGCGCTGGGCGGCCCGGGTGCGTGCCCAGGCCCTCCACTGGTGGGTGCCGCAGAGCTAAGCCCCGGGGTCGGCAGCAGCCTGGAGTGGGGCCGAGGGCCGGGCCATTTGCAGGGTGGCCCTGGCCCGCGGCCCGGCCCTCGGACGGCTGGTGCAGCGGAGCTAAGCCCCGGGGTCAGCTGCGGCCTGGAGTGGGACCGAGGGATGGGCCGGGCGCGGGGCGGCCCTGGTGCGCGGCCCGGCCCTCGGTCCACTGGTGCCGCGGTGCTAAGCCCTAGGGTCGGCAGCGGCCCGGAGTGGGGCCGAGGGCCAGGCCAGGCGTGGGGCAGCCTGGGCGTGAGACACGGCCCTCCGCCGGTGGGTGCTGCGGAGCTACACCCCAGTGTCGTCAGCGGCCCGGAATGCGGCCGAGGGTCGGGAAGGGAGCGGGGAGGACCGGGCGCGGGCCCGACCCTCGGCCCACGGTTGCCGGGGACCTAAGCCCCGGGGTCGGCAGCGGCCCAGAACCTGGCCGAAGTGTCGGTACGGGCTCGGGACGGCCGGTGGCGCGGCCCGGACTGCATCACGCGGGTGCCGCGGATCAGAGTCCAGGAGTCGGCAGCGGTCTTGAGAGTGGCCGAGGGTCGGTACGGGAGCAGGGCGGCTCAGGCGAACGGCCTGGTCCTCCGCCGGGGTGTGCCGTGGAGCTAAGCGCCAGGGTCGCCAGCAGCCTGGAGCGGGGCCAGGGCCGAGCTGAGCGTGGGGCGGCCCTGGTGCGTGGCCGGGCCAGGCGCGGGGCGGCCCCGGCGCGCAGCCCGGCCCTCGGCTCACGTGTACTGCGGAGCTATGTCCCGGGGTCAGCAGCAGCCCAGAGCAGGGCCGAGGGCCGGGCAGGGCGCTGGACGGCCCGGGCGCGTGACCAGGCCCTCTGCCGGCGGGTGCCGCAGAGCTAAGCCCCGGGGTCGGCAGCGGCCCGGAGTGGGGCTGATGGCTGGGCGGGGCGCGGTGCGGCCCGGGCGCGCGGCCCAGCCCTTGGCCATCGGGTGCCGTGGGGATAAGCCCCGGGTTCGGCACCGGCCCGGAGCGGGGACGAGGGCCGGGCCGGCCGCGGGGTGGCCCGGTCGCGATGCCCGGCCCTCCGCCGATGGGTGCCGCAGAGCTAAGCCCCGGGGTCGGCAGCAGCCCAGAACCCGGCAGAGGGTCGGTACGGGCACGGAGCGGCCTGGTGGCACGGCCCAGACCGCGTCCCGCGGGTGCCCCGGAACTAAGCCCAGGGGTCGGAGAGCGGCCGAGTGTCGGTACGAGCGCGGGGCGACCCGGAAGCGTGGCCGGGCCCTCAGCCGGCGGGTGCCGCGGAGCTAAGCCCCGGGGTCGGCAGCGGTCTGAAGAGCGGTCGAGTGTCGGTACGGGCAAGGGTCGGCCCGGGCACGCGGCCTGGCCTTTGGCCCGTGGGTACCGCGGAGCTAAGCCCCGGGGTCGGGAGCAGCTCGGAGGGCGGCCGAGTGTCAAGATGGCAGCGGGGCGGCCCGTGCGCGCGGCCCGGCCCTTGGCGCGCGGGTGCCATGGAGCTAAGCCATGGGGTCGGCAGCGGCCCAGAGCGGGACCGAGGGCCGGACCGGGCGGGGGGCGGACCGGGCGCGCGGCCCGGCCCTCCGCCTGGGGGTGCCGCGGAGCTAAGCCCCGGGGTCGGCCGCGGCCTGGAGCGCGGCCAAGTGTCGGGACGGGAGGGGGGCAGCCCGGGCGCGAGGCCCGGCCCTTGGCCCGCGGGTGCCGCGGAGATAAGACCCGGGGTTGGCAGCAGCCCCGAGCGGGGCCGAGGGCCAGGCCGGGCGCTGGGCGGCCCGGGCGCCTGGCCACGCCCTCTGCTGGCAAGTGCCGCAGAGCTAAGCCCCATGGAAGGTAGCGGCCAGGGACGGGGCCGAGGGCCAGGCCGTGCTTGGTGCGGCCCGGGCCTGCTGCCCGGCCCTCGGCCCACGGGTGCTGCGGAGCTAAGCCCCGCGGGCGGCAGCGGCCCGGAACATTGCCGCGGGCCACGCCGGATGCAGGGCGGCACAGGACCGTGGCCCAGCCCTCGGCCGGTGGGTGCCGCAGAGCTAAGCCCCGGGGTCGGCCGCGGCCCGGAGCGGGCCGAGAGCCAGGACTGGCGCGGTGCGGCACGCGCGCGCAGCCCGGCCCAAGGTCTGCGTGTGCCGTGGAGCTAAGCCCCCGGGTCGGCAGCGGCCTGGAGCGGGGACGAGGGCCGAGCCGGGCGCGGGGCGGCATGGCCGCGCGGCCCGGCCCTCCACAGGCGTGTGCCTCAGAGCTAAGCCCCGGGGTCGGCACCAGCCCGGAGTGGGGCCGAGGGCCGGGCAGCGCGCGGGGCGGCCCGGGCGCGCGGCCCAGCCTTCGGCCCGCGTGTGCTGTGGATCCAAGCCCCGGGGTCGGCAGCGTCCTGGAGCCGGTCCAAGGGCCAGGCCGGGCGCGGAGCAGCCCGGGTGCGAGGCCCGGCCCTCCATCGGCGGGTGCCGCGGAGCTAAGCCTCGGTGTCATCAGCGGCCTGCAAGGCGGCCGAGGGTCGGGACGCGAGCAGGGTGGACCGGGCGCAGGCCCGACCCTCGGCCCGCGGGTGCTGGGGAACTAAGCCCCGGGGTCGGCAGCGGCCCTGAGCGGGGCCGAGTGCCGGGCCGGGCGCTGGGCGGCCCTGGTGCGTTGCCAGGCCCTCCGCTGGAGGGTGCCACAGAGCTATGCCCTGGGGTCGGCAGCGGCCCGGAGCTGGGCCGAGGACCGTGCCGGGCGCGGGGCAGCCCGGGCGCGCGGCCCGGCCCTCGGCACCCAGGTGCCGCAGAGCTAAGTTCAGGGGTCTGCAGCGACCCAGAATGCGGCCGAGGGTCGGTACGGGAGTAGGGAGGCTCAGGCGAACGGCCTAATCCTCCACCGGCAGGTGCCGCGGAGCTAAGCCCCGGGGTTGCCAGTGGCCTGGAGCGGGGCCGAGGGACCGGCCGGGTACGGGGTGGCCCGTGCGTGCGGCCAGCCCCTCGTCTGGTGGGTGCCGCGGAGCTAAGCCCCGGGGTCGGCAGCGGCCTGGAGTGGGTCCAGGGCAGGGCCGGGCGCGGGGTGGCCCGGGCGCGCGGCCTGGTCCTCCGCCGGCGGATGCTGCAGAGCTAAGCCCCGAGGTCAGCAGCGCCCTGGAGCGGGGCCAAGGGACCGGCCGGGTACGGGCGTCCCGTGCGTGCGGCCCGCCCCTTGTCCGGCGGGTGCCGCGGAGCTAAGCCCCGGGGTCAGCAGCGACCCGGAGCGGGGCCGAGGGCCGGGCCAGGCGCCGGGCAGCCCGGGCGCGAGTCCCGACCCTCCGCCGGCGGGTGCCGCGGAGCTAAGCCCCAGGTTCGTCAGCAGCCCGGAAGGCGGCCGAGGGTCTGAACGAGAGCAGGGTGGACCAGGCGTGGGCCCGACCCTCAGCCCGCGGGTGCCGGGGAGATAAGCTCCGGGGTCGGCAGCGGCCCAGAGCGGGGCCGAGGACCGGGCCGGGTGCGGTGCCGCCCAGGCTCGCGGCCCGGCCCTCGGCGCGCAGGTGCCGTGGAGCTAAGCCACGGGGTCGGCAGTGGACCAGAGCGGGGCCGAGGGCCGAGCCGGGCGCGGGGCAGTACAGGCGCGCGGCCCGGCCCTCCACCGGCGGGTGCTGCAGAGCTAAGCCCCGGGGTCTGCAACGGCCCAGAACGGGGTTGAGGGCTGTGCCGGGCTCGTCTGGCCGGGGCACGCGGCCCGGCCATCCGCCGGCGGGTGCCGCAGAGCTAAGCCCTAGGGTCGGCTGCGGACCAGAGCGGGGCCATGGGCCACGCCGGGCACTGGGCGGCCCCGGGCGCGTGGCCAGGCCCTCCGCTGGCGTGTGCCACAGAGCTACGTTCTGGGGTCGGCAGCGGCCCAGAACGTGGCCGAGGGTCAGGACGGGAGCGGGGCGACTCGGGCACGCAGCCCGGTCCTTCGCCGACGGGTGCCGCGGAGCTAAGCCCCGGGGTTGGCAGCGGCCTGGGGCGGGGCCAAGGGCCAGGTCGGGCGCTGTGCGGCCTGCGCGTGCGGCCCGGCCCTTGGTCCGTGGGTGCCACAGAACTAAGCCCCGGGGTTGGCAGTGGCCCGGAGCGGGGCCAGGGCCGGGACAGGCGAGGGGCGGCCCCAGCGCGCGGCCGGCCCTCGGCCTGCATGTGCCGTGGAGCTAAGCCCCGTGGTCGGCCGCAGCCCGGAGCGGGGCCAGGGCCGGGACAGGCGAGGGGCAGCCCCAGAGCAAGGCCCGGCCTTCGGCCCGCGTGTGCCGCGGTGATAAGCCACGGGTTTGTCAGCGGCCCGGAGCGGGGCCGAAGGCCGGGTATGGTGCTCAGTGGCCCAGGCGCGTGGACAGGCCCTCCGCCGGCGGGTGCCGCAGAGCTTAGCCCCGGGGTCGGCAGCGGCCCGGAGCGGGGACGAGGGCCGGGCCGGGCGCGGGGCAGCCCGGGCGCACGGCATGGTCCTCTGCCGGCGGGTGCCGCGGAGCTAAGCCCCGGGGTCGGCAGCGGCCCGGAACGGGGCCGAAGTCCGGGCCGGGCGTGGGGTAGCCCGGGTGCGCGGCCCGGCCCTCCGCCGGGGGTGCCGCAGAGCTAAGTCCCGAGGTCGGAAGCAGCCCAGAACAAGGCAGAGGGCCGGAATGGGCGCGGTGCGGCCCAGGAGCGCAGCCCGGCCCTCGGCCCGCGGGTGCCGCGGAGCTAAGCCCCGGGGTCAGCATCGGCCCGGGGGGGGCTGAGGGCCGTGCCGGGCGCAAGGCAGCCCGGGCGCGCGGCCCAGCCCCCCGCAGGCGGGTGCCGCAGAGCTAAGCCCCGGGATCGGCAGCGGCCCGGAATGCGGCCGAGGGTCGGGACAGGAGCGGGGCATCTCGGGCACGCGGCCCGACCCTCGACCCGCGGTTGTCGCGGAGTGAAGCCCGGCGTCGGCAGTGGCCCGGAGTGGGGCCTATGGCCGGGCCAGGCGTGGGGAGGCCTGGGCATGCGGGCCGGCACTCCGCCGGCGGGTGCCATGGGGCCAAGCCCCGGGGTCGGCTGCGGCCCGGAGCGGGGACGAGGGCCGGGCCTGGCGGGGGGTGGCCCGTGCGCGCGGCCAGGACCTTTGCCGGCGGGTGCCGCGGAGCTAAGCCCTGGGCTAGGCAGCGGTCTGGAGCGCGGCCGAGTGTTGGTACGGGCGCGGGGCGAACCGGACGCGTGGCCCGGCCTTCGGCCCACCGGTGCCGCGGAGCAATGCCCCGGGGTCTGCAGCGGCCCGGAGTGGGGCCGAGGGCCGGGCCGGGCGCGGTGCGGCCCGGGCGCGCGGCTCTGCCCTCCGCCGGGGGTTGCCGTGGAGGTAAGCCACGGAGTCGGCAGCGGTCCGGAGCGGGGCTGAGGGACGTGCCCGGCGCGGGGTGGCTCGGGCGAGTGGCCCGGCTCTTGGCCAGCGGGTGCCGTGGAGCTAAGTTCCTGGGTCGGCAGCGGTCTGGAGCGCGGCCGAGTGTCGGTATGGGCGCGGGGCGGCCCGGGCGCGCAGCCCGGCCCTCAGCCTGTTGGTGCCGCGGAGCTTAGCCCCGGGGTCGTCAGCGGCCCGGAGCGGGGCCGAGGGCCGGGCCGGGCGGGGTGCGGCCCGGGCGCACGGCCTGGCCCTCGGCCCACGGGTGCCGCGGAGCTAAGCCCCGGGGTCGACAGCAGTCTGGAGCGCGGCCGAGTGTCGGTATGGGCGCGGGGCGGCCCGGGCGCGCAGCCCGGCCCTCAGCCTGTTGGTGCCGCGGAGCTAAGTTCCTGGGTCGGCAGCGATCTGGAGCGCGGCTGAGCGTCGGTATGGGCGCGGGGCGGCCCAGGCGCGCCGCCAGGACCTCGGCCCTCGGGTGCCGCAGAGCTAAGCCCCGGGGTCTACAGCAGTCTGGAGCGCGGCCGAGTGTTGGTATGGGCGCGGGGAGGCCCGGGCGCGCAGCCCGGCCCTCAGCCTGTTGGTGCCGCGGAGCTTAACCCCGGGGTCGTCAGCGGCCCGGAGCGGGGCCGAGGGCCGGGCCGGGCGGGGTGCGGCCCGGGCCCACGGCATGGCCCTTGGCCCACGGGTGCCGCGGAGCTAAGCCCCGGGGTCGACAGCAGTCTGGAGCGCGGCCGAGTGTCGGTATGGGCGCGGGGCGGCCCGGGCACGCAGCCCGGCCCTCAGCCTGTTGGTGCCGCGGAGCTTAGCCCCGGTGTCGTCAGCGGCCCAGAGCGGGGCCGAGGGCCGGGCCAGGCGGGGTGCAGCCCGGGCGCGCGGCCTGGCCCTCGGCCCATGGGTGCCGCGGAGCTAAGCCCCGGGGTCTGCAGCGGTCTGGAGAGCGGCCGAGTGTCGGTACGGGCGCGGGGCGGCCCGGGCGCGCGGCCCAGCCCACAGCCCGTTTGTGCCACGGAGCTAAGCCCTGGGGTTGTCAGGGTCCCGGAGCGGAGCCGAGGGCCGGGCAGGTCGCAGGGAGGATCAGGCGCGCAGCCTGGCCCTCCGCCGTTGGGTGCCGCGGAGCTATGCCCCAGGGTCGGCAGTGGCCCGGAGCGGGGCAGAGGGCCGTGCCAGGAGCTGGGCGGCCCGGGCGCTCGGCCCGTGCCTCGGCCGGCGGGTGCCGCGGAGCTAAGCCCCGGGGTCGGCAGCGGCCCGTAGCGGGGCCGAGGGCCGGGCCGTGAGCAGGGTGGCCCGGGCGCGTGGCCAGGCCCTACGCTGGCGGGTGTTGCGGAGCTAAGCCCTGGTGTCGGAAGTGGCCCAGAGCGGGGCCGAGGGCTGGGCCAGGCTCGGGGCAGCCCGGGCACACGGCCTGTCCCTCCGCTGGCGGGTGCCACAGAGCTAAGACCCGGGGTCTGCAGCGGCCCAGAACATGGCTGATGGTGGGGACGGGAGCGGGGCGTCTCGGGTGCGCGTCCCGATCCTCCGACGGCGGGTGCTGGATAGCTAAGACCCGTGGTTGGCAGCGGCCTGGAGCGGGGACAAGGGCCAGGCTGGGCGCAGTGCGGCCCCGGGCGCGCGGCCCGTCCCTCTGCCAGGGGTTGTCGCGGCAAACGCGGGCCAAGGGCCAAGGGCTCAGAGCGGGGCCGAGGGCCGGGCCGGGCGCGGGGCGGCCCTGGCACGCGTCCCGCCCCTCCGCCGTCGGGTGCCGCGGAGCTAATCCCCAGGGTCGGCAGCGGCCCGGAGTGAGGCCGAGGGTCGGAACGGGAGCGGGTCGGCCTTGGCGCTGCCCGGCCCTCGGTCCGCGGGAACTGCGGAGCTAAGCCCCGGGGTCGTCAGGGGTCTGGAGCAGGACCGAGGGCCCGGCCGGGCGCGGGGAGGATCAGGCGCGTGGCCCGGCCCTCTGCTGTCGGGTGCCGCGGAGCTAAGCCCCGGGGTCGGCAGCGGCCCGAAGTGCGGTCGAGGGTCGTTACAGGTGCGGGGTGGCCCGGGCGCATAGCCCGGCACTTGGCCCGCGGGTGCCGCGGAGCTTTGCACCGGGGTCGGCAGAGGCCCGTTACGGATCCAGAGCGGGGACGAGAGCTGGGTCGGGCGCAAGGCGGCCCCGGCTCACGGGCCGGCCCTCGGCCCGCGTGTGCCGCGTAGCTAAGCCCAGGGCTGAAAGTTGCCGTGAGCGGGGCCGAGGGCCGGACCGGGCCCGGGATGCGTGGCCCGGCCCTCCGCTGGCGGATGCCGCGGAGCTAAACTCCGGGGTCGGCAGAGTCGCGGGGCCGAGGGCTTGGCCAGACGCAGGGCGGCCCAGGTGCACGGCCCGGCCCTCTGCCCGCAGGTGCCGCGGAGCTAAGCCCCGGGGTCGGCAGCGACCTGGGGCAGGGCCGAGCTAAACCCCGGTGTCGGCACTGGCTGGGAAAGCGGCCGAGGGTCGGGACGGGAGCAGGTTGGCCCTGGCGCGCGTCCCGGACCTCGGCCCGCGGGTGCCGCCGAGCTAAGACCCGGGGTCATCAGGGGCCCGGAGCGGGGCCGATGGCCGGGCCGGGCGCGGGGAGGATCTGGTGCGCGGCACGGTCCTCCGACGGCGGGTGCCGTGGAGCTAAGCCCCGGGGTCGGCAGCGGCCCAGAATGCGGCCGATGGTGGGGACGGGAGCGGGACATCTCGGGTGCGTGTCCCGGTCGTCCGCTGGGAGTGCGGCCGCGGGCCGGGCCGGGCACGGGACCGTCTGGGCGCACGGCCCGGCCTTCGTCCCGCGGGTGCCGTGCAGCTAAGCCCCCGGGTTGTCAGCGGCCTGGAGTGTGGCTGAGGGTCGCGATGGGAGTGGGGCACCCCAGGCACGTGGCCCGGCCCTCGGCCGGCGGGTGCGCGGAGCTAAGCCCCGGGGTCGTCAGGGGCATGAAGCGGGGCCGAGGGCCGGGCCGGGCTCGGGGAGGATCAGGTGCGCGGCCCGGCCCTCCACCGGCGGGTGCCGCGGAGCTAAGCCCCGGGGTCGGCAGCGGCCTATAACGGAGCCAGGGCCTGGCCGGGCGCGAGGCGGCCACGGCGTGCGGTCGGACCAGGCGCAGGGCGGCCCCAGCCCGCGGCCCGCTCTCGGCCCGCGGGTACTGCGGAGCTAAGCCCCGGGGTCGACTGCAGCCCGGATTGGGGCAGAGGGTCATGCCGGGAGCTGGGCGGCCCAGGGGCTCGGCCCGGGCCTCCGCCGGCTGGTGCGGCGGAGCTGAGCCCCGGAGTTGGCAGCGGCCTGGAGCAGGCCAGAGGGTCGTGCCGGGAGCTGGGCAGCCCAGGCGCTCGGCCCGGGCATCCGCCCGCGGGTGCCGCGGAGCTAAGCCCCGGGGTCGGCAGCGGCCCGGAGCGGGGCAGAGGGTTGTGCCGGGAGCTGGGCGGCCCTGGCGCTCGGCCCGGGCCTCCGCCGGCGGGTGCCGCAGAGCTGAGCCCCGGAGTTGGCAGCGGCCCGGAGCGGGACCGAGGGCCGGGCAGGGCGCGGGGCAGCCAGGGCGCACGGCCCGTCTCTCCGTCGGCGGTGCCGCAGAGCTAGACCTCGGGGTTGGCAGCGGCCCAGAACGCGGCCGATGGTGGGGATGGGAGTGGGGCTTCTCGGGTGCGTGTCCCGGTCCTCCGCCGGCAGGTGCCGTGGAGCTAAGCCTCGGGGTGACAGCGGCCCGGAGCGGGGACGATAGCCGGGTCGGGCGCAAGGCGGCCCCGGCTCACGGCCCGGCCCTCGGCCCACGGATGCTGCGTAGCTAAGCCCGGGGCCGACAGTTGCCGTGAGCGGGGCCGAGGGCCGGACTGGACGCGGGGCGGCCCAGGTGCACGGCCCGACCCTCCACCCGCGGGTGCCGCGGCGATAAGCCCCGGGGTCGGCAGCAAGCTGGGGCGGGGCTGAGGAAGGAGCCAGGCGCTGGGCGGCCCGGGCGCACAGCACGACCCTGCCCGCGGGTGCCGCGAAGCTAAACCCCGGTGTCGGCACTGGCTGGGAAAGCGGCCGAGGGTTGGGACGGTAGCAGGTTGGCCCTGGCGCGCTGCCCGGCCCTCGGCTTGCGGGTGCCGCGGAGCTAAGCCCCGGGGTCGGCAGCGGACCGGCGCGGGGCAGAGGACCATGTCGGGCACAAGGCGGCCCCAGCTCACGGCCCGGTCCTCGGCCCGCGGGTGCCGCGTAGCTAAGCTCGGGGCCGACAGTGGCCGTGAGCGGGGCCAAGGGCCAGGCCGGGCCCGGGGCGCCTGGGGCACGCGGACCGGCCGTCCACCGGCAGATGCCGCGGAGCTAAGCGGGTACCGTGGAGCTAAGTCCCGGGGTCGGCAGCGGCCCGGAGAGCAGCCAAGGGTCGGTACGGGAGTGGATCGGCCCTGGCGCACGGCCCGGCCCTCGGCCCACGTGTGCCGGGAAGCTAAGCCCCGAGGTCGTCAGGGGCCCGGAGCGGGGCCGAGGGCCGGGCCGGGCGCGGGGAGGATCAGGCGCGCGGCCCGGCCCTTCGCCGTTGGGTGACGCGGAGCTCAGCAGACGGGTCGGCTGCGGCCCGGAGCGCGGCCGAGGGTCGGTATGGGATCGGGTTGGCCCTGGCGCGCGGCCCGGCCCTCGGCCCGCGGGTGCCGTGGAGCTAAGCCCCGGGGTCGTCAGGGGCCCGGAGTGGGGCCGAGGGCCGGGCCGGGCACGGGGAGGATCAGGCGCGCGGCCCGGCCCTTCGCCGTTGGGTGACGCGGAGCTAAGCAACCGGGTCGGCTGCGGCCCGGAGCGCGGCCGAGGGTCGGTATGGGATCGGGTCGGCCCTGGCGCGCGGCCCGGCCCTCGGCCCGCGGGTGCCGCGGAGCTAAGCCCTGGGGTCCTCAGGGGTCCGGAGTGGGGCCGAGGGCCGGGCTGGGCGCTGGGCGGCCCGGGCGCATGGCCCGGCCCTCCCCTGGCGGGTGCCGCGGAGCTAAGCCCCGTGTCGAAGTGGCCCGGAGCGGGGCAGAGGGCCGGGCAGGGCGCGGGGCAGCCCGGGCGCATGGTCCGTCCCTCTGCAGGCGGGTGCCGCGGAGCTAAGCCCCGGGGTCGGCAGCAGCCCAGGGCGGGGCCGAGGGCTGGGCCAGGGCGCCGTGCAGCCCGGGCGCACGGCCCGTCCCTCGGCTGGCGGTTGCCACAGAGATAAGCCCCGTGGTCAGCAGCGACCCGGGGGGGGCCGAGGGCTGGACCGGGCGTGGGTCAGCCAGGGCGCGAGGCCAGGCCCTCCGCCATCGGGTGCCGCTGGTCAAAGCCCCTGGGTTGGCAGCGGTCCAGAGCGTGACTGAGGGCCGTGCCGGGCGCGGGGCGGCCCAGCGCGCGGCCCGGCCCTCGGCCCGCTGGTGTCGCGGAGCTAAGCCCCGCAGTCAGCAGAAGCCCGGATCGGGGCCGAGGACCTGGCGGGCGCAGGGTGGCCCGGTAGCAAAGCCCGGCCCTTGGCCGACGGGTACTGCGAAGCTAAGCCCCGGGGTCGGCAGCGGCCCGGAGTGTGGCCGAGGGTCGGTACGGGAGCGAGTCGGCCCTGGTGCGCGGCCCGGTCCTTGGCTCGCGGATGCCGCGGAGCTAATTCCCGGGGTCGTCAGGGGCCCGGAGCGGGGCCGAGAGCCGGGCCGGGCGCGGGGAGGATCAGGCGCGCGCCCTGGCCCTCTGCCGGCAGGTGACGTGGAGCTAAGCATCGGGGTCGGCAGCGGCCCGGAGCAGGGCAGAGGGCCGTGCCGGGAGCTGGGCGGCCCGGGCGCTCAGCCTGGGCCTCCGCTGGTGGGTGCTGTGGAGCTGAGCCCCATGGACGGAAGTGGCCCGGAGCGTGGCCAAGGGACGGGCCGGGCGCGGGGTGGCCCGGGCGCACGGCGCAGCCCTCGGCCTGCGTGTGCCACCGAGCTAAGCCCCGGGGTCAGCAGCGGCCCGGGGCGGGGCCGAGGGCCGGGCCAGGCGCGGGGCGGCCCAGGCGTGTGGCCAGGCCCTCCGCCGGCGGGTGCCGCGGGTCAAAGCCCCTAGGTTGGCAGCGGTCCAGAGCGTGGCCGAGGGCCGGAACGGTCGTGGGGCAGCCCCGGCGCGGCCCCGGCGCGCGGCCCGGCCCTTGGCCTGCGTTGGCCACGGAGCTAAGCCCCTTGGTCGGCAGCGGCCCGAAGCGCGGCCGAGGGTCGCGACGGGAGAGCGGTGGCCTGGGCACGTGGCCTGGCCCTCGGCCCGCGGGTGCCGCGGAGCTAAGCCCCAGGGTTGGCAGCGGCACAGAGCGGGGCCGAGGGCCGGGCCGGGCGCGGGGCAGCCCTGGCACGCGTCCCGCCCCTCCACCGTCGGGTGCCGTGGAGCTAATCCCTGGGTTCGGCAGCAGCCCGGAGCGAGGCCGAGGGTCGGAACGGGAGCGGGTCGGCCCTGGCGCGCGGCCCGGCCCTCGGTCCGCGGGAACCGCGGAGCTAAGCTCCGGGGTCGTCAGGGGTCTGGAGCGGGGCCGAGGGCCGGGCCGGGCACGGGGAGGATCAAGCGCTCGGCCCGGCCCTCCGCCGGCGGGTGCCGCGGAGCTAAGCCCCGGGGTCGGTAGCGGCCCAGAGCGGGGACGAGGGCCGTGTCGAGAACAAGGCGGCCCCAACTCACGGCCCGGTCCTCGGGCCACGGGTGCCGCGTAGCTAAGCTCGGGGCCGACAGTGGCCGTGAGCGGGGCCAAGGGCCGGGCCGGGCCCGGGGCGCCTGGGGCACACGGACCGGCCCTCCGCCCGCGGGTACCGTGGAGCTAAGTCCCGGGGTCGGCAGTGGCCCGGAGCGTGGGCAAGGGTCGGTACGGGAGCGGATCGGCCCTGGCGCACAGCCCGGCCCTCGGCCCGCGTGTGCGTGGAGCTAAGCCCCGGGGTCATCAGGGGCCCTGAGCGGGGCCGAGGGCCGGGCCGGGCACGGGGAGGATCAGGTGCGCGGCCCGGACCTTCCCAGTTGGGTGACGCGGAGCTAAGCAACGGGGTCGGCTGCGGCCCGGAGCGCGGCCGAGGGTCGGTTCGGGAGCGGGTCGGCCCTGGCGCGCGGCCCGGCCCTCGGCCCGCGGGTGCCGCGGAGCTAAGCCCCGGGGTCATCAGGGGCCCGTAGTGGGGCCGAGGGCCGGGCCGGGCGCTGGGCGGCCCAGGCGCGTGGCCAGGCCCTCCCATGGCGGGTGCCGCGGAGCTAAGCCCCGTGTCGAAGCGGCCCAGAGCAGGGGCAGAGGGCCGGGCAGGGCGCGTGGCAGCCCGGGCGCACAGCCCTTCCCTCTGCTGGCGGGTGCCGCGGAGCTAAGCCCCGGGGTCGGCAGCGGCCCGGAGCGCGGCCGAGGGTCGGTAAGGGAGCGGGTGGCCCTAGCGCGCGGCCCGGCCCTCTGCCGGCGGGTGCCGCGGAGCTAAACCCCGGTGTCGTCACTGGCTCAGAAGGCGGCCGAGGGTCAGGACGGGAGCGGTGCGGCCCGGGCGCGAGGACCGACACTCGGCTCGCGGGGGCCGCGGAGCTAATCCCCGGGGTCGGCAGCGGCGCAGAGCATGGCCGAAGGTTCCGACGGGAATGGGGCAGCCCGGGTACGTGGCCCGGTCCTCCGCTGGTGGTTGCCGCGGAGCTAAGCCCCGGGGTAGCCAGCGGCCGGAGCGGGGCGGAGGGCCGTGCCAGGCACAATGCGGCCCAGGCGTGCGGCCCAGCCCTCCGCCAGGGGTGCCGCGGAGCTAAGCCCCGCGGTCGCCAGCGTCCCTGAGTGGGTTTGAGGGCCGGGCAGGTCGCGGGGCGGTGCGGGCGTGCGGCCCGACCCTCGGCCCGCGGGTGACGCAGAGCTATGCCCCGGGGTCGGCAGCGGCCCGGAGCAGGGTCAGGGTCGGGCCAGGTGCTGGGCGGCCCCGGCGCGCGGCACATCCCTCGGCCCGCGTGGGCCGCGGAGCTAAGCCCCGGGGTCAGCAGTGACCCGGAGCGAAGCTGAGGGCTGGACCGGGCGCTGGGCGGCCTGGGTGCGTGGCCAGGCCCTCCGCGTTCGTGTGCCACGGAGCTAAGCCCCGGGCTTGGCAGCGGCTAGGAGCGGGGCCGAGGGCCGTGCCGGGCGCGGGGCAGCCCTGGTGCTCGGCTGGCCCTCCACCGGCGGGTGCCGCAGAGCTATGCCCCCGGGTCGGCAGCGGCTCAGAACGTGGCCGAGGGTCGGGACGGGAGCGGGGAGGCTCGGGCGCACGGCTCGGTCCTCCGCTGGCTCGTGCTGCGGAGCTAATCCCCAGGGTCGGCGGCGGCCCGGAGCATGGCAGAGGGTCTCGATGGGAGCAGGGTGACCTGGGCACGTGGCCCGGTCCCCCCCCCGGCGGGTGCCGCGGAGCTATGCCCCGGGGACGGCAGCGGCCCAGATCGGGGCCAGGGCCGGGCCGGGCGCTGGGCGGCCCCGGCGCGTGGCCATCCCTTGGCCCGCGTGTGCCGCGGAGCTAAGCCCTGGGGTCGGCAGCGGCCCGGAGCAAAGCCGAGGGCCGGACCGGGCGCTGGGCAGCCCGGGCGCGTGGCCAGGCCCTCCGCGTTCGTGTGCCACGGAGCTAAGCCCCGGGCTTGGCAGCGGCCAGGAGCGGGGCCGAGGGCCGTGCCGGGCGCGGGGCAGCCCTGGCGCTCGACTGGCCCTCCACCGGCGCGTGTCGCAGAGCTAAGCCCCGGGGTCGGCAGCAGCTCAGAACGTGGCCGAGGGTCGGGACGTTAGCGTGGAGGCTCAGGCGCGTGGCCCAGTCCTCCGCTGGCGGGTGCCCCGGAGCTAATCCCCGGGGTCAGCAGCGGCCCGGAGCGGGGCCGATGGCCGGACCAGGCGTGGGGCAGCCCGGGCGCATGGCCCGTCCCTCCGCCGGCAGGTGACGCAGAGCAAAGCCTCTAGGTCGGCAGCGGCCCACACCGCGGCCGATTGTGTGGACGGAAGCAGGGCGTCTCGGGCGCGCAGCCTCGCCCTTGGCCCGCGGGTGCCGTGGAGCTAAGCCCCGGGGACGGCGCGTCCCGGAGCGGGGCCAGGGCCGGGCCGGTCGCCGGGCGGCCCCAGCGTGCGGCCCGTCCCTCGGCCCACGTGGGCCGAGGAGCTAAGCCCCGGTGTCGGCAGCGGCCCAGAGCGGGGAGGAGGGGCGGGCCCGGCGCAGGGCCCTTCCCTCGGCCCGCGGGTGCCGCGTAGCAAAGCCCCGGGGTGGGCAACGGCCTGGAGCGGGACCGAGGGCCGGGCCGGGCGCGGTGCGGCCCAGGCACACGGCCCGGCCCTCGGCCCACGGGTGCCACGGAGCTAAGCCCTGGGGTCGGCAGCGGCCCGGGTCGGGGCTGAGGGCTGGGCCGGGCACGGGTCTGCCCGTGTGTGAGGCCAGGCCCTCCGCTAGCGGGTGGAGCGGGTCAAAGCCCCTGGTTAGGCAGCGGTCTGTAGCATGGCCGAGGGCCTGACCGGGCACTGGGCGGCCCAGGCGCGCGGCCCGGCCCTCGGCCTGCTGGTGTCGCGGAGCTAAGCCCTGGGGTCGGCACCGGACCGTAGCTGGGCCGAGGGCCGTGTCGGGTGTGGGGCGGCCCGGGCGCGAGGCCCAGGCCTCGTCCCGCTGGTTCCGCAGAGCTAAACCCCGTGGTCGGCAGTGGCCCGGATCAGGGCCGAGGACCGGACCAAGCGCTGGGAGACCTGGGCGCGTTGCCAGGCCCTCCGCCGGTGGGTGCCGCGGAGCTAAGCCCCGGGGTGGGCAGCAGCCCGGAGTGCGGCCGAGGGTCAGTACGGACGCGGGGCAGCCTGGGCGCGTTGCCCGGCCCTCGGCCCGCGGGTGCCGCGGAGCTTTGCCCCGGGGTCGGCAGAGGCCCGTAATGGCCAGGGCCATGCCGGGCGCGGGGCGGCCACGGAGCGCGTTCGGGCCGGGCGCAGGGTGGCCCCGGCCCGCGGCCCGGACCTCGGCCCGCGGGTGCCGTGGAGCTTAGCCTGGGGGTTGGCAGCGGCCCGGAGCGGGGCAGAGGGCCGTGCTGGGAGCTGGGCGGCCCGGGCGCTCTGCCTGGGCCTCCACCCGTGGGTGCCCCAGAGCAGAGCCCCGGGGTCGGCAGCGGCCCGGAGCGCGGCAGAGGGTATCGACGGGAGCGGGGCGACCTGGGCACGTGGCCCTGTCCCCCCCCAGCGGGTGCCGCGGAACTATGCCCCGGGGTCGGCGCTGCCCAGATCGGGGCCAGGGCCGGGCCGGGCGCTGGGCGGACCCGGCCCGCGGCACATCCCTCGGCCCGCGTGGGCCATGGAGCAAAGCCCCGGGGTCGGCAGCGACCCGGAGCGAGGCCGAGGGCCGGGCCGGACGCTGGGCGGCCCGAGCGCGTGGCCAGGCCCTCCGCTGTCGTGTGCCGCGGAGCTAAGCCCCAGGGTCGGCAGCGGCCAGGAGCGGGGCCGAGGGCCGTGCCGGGCACGGGACAGCCCTGGCGCTCAGCTGGCCCTGGCGCTCGGCTGGCCCTCAACCGGCGCGTGCCGCAGGGGTAAGCCCCGGGGTCGGCAGCAGCTCAGAACGCGGCCGAGTGACGGGATGTTATTGGGAAGGCTCAGGCGCGCGGCCGAGTCCTCCGCTGGCGGGTGCCGCGGAGCTAATCCCCGGAGTCAGCAGCGTCCCGGAGCGTGGCAGAGGGTCCCGACGGGAGCGGGGCGACCCGGGCACCTGCCCCGGTCCTCTCCCGGCAGGTGCCGCGGAGCTAAGCCCCGGGTCGGCAGCGGCCCAGAGCGGGGCCAGGGCGGGGCCGGGCGTGGGGCAGCCCGGGTGCACGGCCCGTGCCTCCACCGGCTGGTGCCACAGAGCTAAGCCCCTGGGTCGACAGCGGCCCGGAGCGGGGCCGAGGGCCGGGCCGGGCCGGGCGCGGGGCAGCCCGGGTGCACGGCCCGTCCCTCCGCAGGCAGGTGCCGCAGAGCAAAGCCTCTGGGTTGGCAGCAGCCCACACCGTGGCCGATTGTGGGGACGGGAGCAGGGCGTCTCGGGCGCGCAGCCCCGACCTCGGCCCACGGGTGTCGCGGAGCTAAGCCCCGGGGACGGCGCGTCCTGGAGCGGGGCCAGGGCCGGGCCGGGCGCCAGGCGGCCCCGGTGTGTGGCCCGTCCCTCGGCCCACGTGGGCCGAGGAGCTAAGCCCCGGTTTCGGCAGCGGCCCAGAACTGGGAGGAGGGGCAGGCCCGGAGCAGGGAAACCTGGGCGCGCGAACCGGCCCTTGGCCGGCGGGTACCGTGGAGCTAAGCCCCGGGGTCGGCAGCGGCCCGGAGTGGGGCTAGGGCGGGCACGGGCATGGGGTGGCCCGGGCGCACAGCCATTCCCTCGGCCAGCGCGTGCCGCGGAGCAAAGCCCCGGGGTGGGCAGCGGCCCAGAGCGGGACCGAGGGCCGGGCCGGGCGTGGTGCGGCCCAGGCGTGCGGCCCGGCCCTCAGTCCACAGGTGCCACGAAGCTAAGCCCCGGGTTCGGCAGCGGCCCGGGGCGGGGCTGAGGGCTCGGCTGGGCACGGATCTGCCCGTGCGCGAGGCCAGGCCCTCCGCCAGCGGGTGCCGCGGGTCAAAGCCCCTGGTTTTGCAGCGGTCTGGAGCATGGCCGAGGGCCTGGACGGTCACGGGGCGGTCCAGGCGCGCGGCCCGGCCCTTGGCCCGATGGTGTCGCGGAGCTAAGCCCTGGGGTAGGCACCGACCCGTAGCTGGGCCGAGGGCCGTGTCGGGAACGGGGCAGCCCGGGCGCGCGGCCCAGGCCTCGTCCCGCTGGTGCCGCAGAGCTAAACCCCGTGGTCGGCAGTGTCCTGCATTGGGGCCGAGGACCGACCAGGCCCTGGGAGGCCCGGGCGCGTTGCCAGGCCCTCCGCCGACATGTGCCGCAGAGCTAAGCCCCGGGGTCGGCAGTGGGCCAGAGTTGGGCCGAGGAACGGGCTGGCCCGCTGTTGCCGTGGAGCTAAGCCCCGGGGATGGCGCGGCCCGGAGCGGGGCCAGTGCGGGCCAGGGCGCGGGGCGGCCCCGGCGCGCGGCCCATCCCTCGGCCCACGTGGGCCATGGAGCTAAGCCCCAGTGTCGGCAGCGGCCCGGAGCGGAGCCGAGGGCCGGGCTGGATGCTGGGCAACCTGGGCGAGTGGCCAGTCCCTCCATTGTCGGGTGCCGTGGAGATAAGCCCCAGGGTCGGCAGCAGGCCAGAGCGGGGCCGAGGACCGGGCCGGGCACGGTGCGGCCCGGGCGCGCGGCCCGGCCATCGGCCCGCGGTTGACGCGTAGCTAAGCCCCGGGGTCGGCAGCGGCCCGGAGCGGGGCCGAGAGCCGGGCAAGGTGCGGTGCAGCCCGGGCGCGCAGACCGGCCCTTAACCCGCGGTTGCCGCAGAGCTAATCCACGGGGTCGGCAGCGGCCCGGAGCTGGGCCGAGGGCCGGCCAGGGCGCTGTGCGGCCTGGGCGCGTGGCCAGGCCCTCCGCTGGCGGGTGCTGTGGAGATAAGCCCCAGTGTTCGCAGTGGCCCGGAGCGGGGCCGAGGGCCGGGCCGGGCGCGGGGCAGCCCCGCGCACGGCCCATCTCTCTTTGCGGCGGGTGCCGCAGAGCTAAGCCCCAGGGTCGGCAGCGGCCCAGAGCGGGGCCGAGGGCTGGGTCGGGCGCCTTTCGGCCAGGGCCCGAGGCCAGGCCCTCCGCCATCGGGTGCCACAGGTCAATCCCCCTGGGTTGGCAGCGGTCCGGAGCGTGGCTGAGGGCCGGGCTGGGCGCGGGGCGGCCCAGGGTTGCAGCCCGGCCCTCGGCCCGCTGGTGTCGCGGAGCTAAGCCCCGGGGTCGGCAGCGGCCCAGAGCGGGGCCGAGGGCTGGGTCGGGCGCCTGTCGGCCAGGGCCCGAGGCCAGGCCCTCCACCATCGGGTGCCGCGGGTCAATCCCCCTGGGTTGGCAGCGGTCCGGAGCGTGGCCGAGGGCCGGGCAGGGCGCGGGGTGGCCCAGGGTTGCGGCCCGGCCCTCGGCCCGCTGGTGTCACGGAGCTAAGCCCCGGGGTCGGCAGCGGCCCACAGCGGGGCCGAGGGCTGGGTCGGGCGCCTGTCGGCCAGGGCCCGAGGCCAGGCCCTCCGCCATCGGGTGCCGCGGGTCAATCCCCCTGGGTTGGCAGCGGTCCGGAGCATGGCCGAGGGCCGGGCCGGGCGCGGGGCGGCCCAGGGGTGCGGCCCGGCCCTCGGCCCGCTGGTGTCGCGGAGCTAAGCCCGGGGGTCGGCAGCGGCCCACAGCGGGGCCGAGGAGCGGGCCGGGCACGGTGCGGACCGGGCGCGGGTCCAGACCCTCGGCCCGCGTGTGCCGCGGAGCCAAGCCCCGGGGTCGGCAGCGGCCCGGACCGGGGCGGAGGGCCGGGCCGGGCGCGGGGCAGATCGGGCGCGTGGCCCGGCCCTCCGCCAGTGGGTGCCGCAGTGCTAAGCCCCGGGGCCGGCAGTGGCCCGGAACGCGGCCGAGGTTCGCGAAGGGAGCAGGGCGGCATGGGCCTGCGGCCCGGGCCTCCGCCGGCGGGTGCCGTGGAGCTAAGCTCCTGGGTCGGCAGCGGCCTGGAACGCAGTCGAGTGTCGGTACGGGCGCGGGGCGGCCCAGGCGCGCGGCCCACCCCTCGGCCCATTGCTGCCAAGGAGCTAAGCCCCGGGGTCGGCAGTTTCCCAGAGCGGGGCCGAGGGACGTGCTGGGCGCGGGACGGCCCGGGCGCACGGCCCAGCCCTCGGCACGCGGGTGCCGCAGAACTAAGCCCCGGGGTCGGCAGCGGCCTGGAGCGGGGCCGAGGGCTGGGCCGGGCGTGGTGCGGCCAGCGCGCGGCCCCGCCCTCGGCCCGCGGGTGCCGCGGAGCTAAGCTCCGGGGTCGGCAGTGGCCCGGAGCGGGGCCGAGGGCCGGGCCAGGCGCGGTGTGGCCCGGGCTCGCAGCCGGGCGTCGGCCCGAGGGTGCCGCGGAGCTAATCCTCGGGGTCGGCAGTGGCCAGGAGCGGGGCCGAGGGCCGCGCCGGGCGCTGTGCAGCCCGGCGCGTGGCCAGACCCTCTGCTGACGTGTGCCACGGAGATATGCCCCGGGGTCGGCAGTGGCCCGGAGCGGGGCCGAGGTCTGTGCCGTGCGTGGGGCAGAGCTAAGTCCGAGGGTCGGCAGCGGCCCAGAACGCGGCCGAGGGTCGGGACTGGAGCGGGGCGGCTCGGGCGCGTGGCACGGTCCTCCGCCGGCGGGTGCCGCGAAGCTAAGCCCCGGGGTCGGCAGCGGCCCGGGGCGGGGCGCAGGGCCGGGCCGGGCGCGGTGCGGCCCGGGCGCGCAGCCCGGCCCTCGGCCCGCGGGTGCGCGTAGTTAAGCCCCGGGGTCAGCAGCGGCCCTGTGCGGGCCGAGGGCTGTGCCGGGCGCAGGGCGGCCCCGGCGCGTGGCCCAGCCCTCCGCCGGTGGGTGCCGTGGTGCTAAGCCCCGGGGTCGGCAGCGGCCCGTTGCGGGGCCGAGAGCTGAGCCGGGCACGGGTTGGCCCGGGCGCTCGGCCCGGCCCTTCGCCCTTGGGTGCTGTGGAGCTAAGCCCCGGGGTCGGCAGCAGCCACGAGCGGGGCCGAGGGCTGGGCAGGGCGCGGGGCGGCCCGGGCGTGCGGCCCAGCCCTCGGCACCTGGGTGCCGTGGAGCTAAGCTCCGGGATCGGCAGCGGTCCGGAGCGGGGCCGAGGGCCGGGCCGGGAGCGTGGTGACCCAGTCACACGGCATGGTCCTCTGCCAGTGGGTGCCATGGAGCTAAGCCCCGGCGTCGGCAGGGGCCTGGAGCAGGGTTGACGGACGGGCCGGTCCCGGGGCGGACCGGGCGCGCGGCCCAGCCCTCCCCCGCGGGTTCCGCGGAACTAAGCCCCGGGGTCGGCAGCGGCCCCAAACGGGCCGACGGCCGGGTCGGGCGCGGGGCTACAATGGCGCGCGGCCCAGCCCTCGGCCGGGGGGTGCCGCAGAGTTAAGCCCCTGGTCGGCAGCGGCCCGGAGGGGGTCGTGGGCTGGGACGGGCGCGGGGTGGCCCTGGCGCGCGGCCCGGCCCTCCGGCGGCGGGTGCTACGGAGCTAAGCCCCAGGGTCGGCAGCGGCCCGGAGCGCGTCGAGGGTCGGGATTGGCGCAGGCAGGCCCGGGCGCGCGCCCGGCCCTCGGCCCACGGGTTCCATGGAGCTAAGCCCTGGGGTCGGCAGCGGCCCGGAGCGGGGTCGAGGGTCAGGCCAGGCGCGGGGGGTCCGGGTGAGCGGCCTGGCCCTCTGCCGGCGGGTGCCGCGGAGCTAAGCCCGGGGTCGGCAGCGGCCCAGAGCGGGGCTGAGGACCGGGACGGTCTCGGGGCGGCACGGGCGTGCAGCCCGGCCCTCCGCTGGCGGGTGCCGTGGAGCTAAGCCCCGGGGTCGGCAGCGGCCCGGAGCTTGGCCGAGGACAGGCCGGGCGAGGGGGCTGCCCGGGTGCACGTCCGGGCCCTCCGCCGGCGGGTGCCGCGGAGCTAAGCCCCGGGCTCGGCACCGGCTTGGAGCAGGGTAGAGGGCAGCCGGTCGCGGGGTGGCCCAGGCTCGCGGCCCGGCCCTAGGTCCGCGGGTGCTGCAGATCTAAGCCCCGGGTTCGGCAGTGGCCCGGAGCGTGGACGAGGGTAGGGATGAGAGCTGGGCGGCCCGGGCGAGTGGCCCAGCCCTCTGCCGGCAGGTGCCGCGGAGCTAAGCCCCGGGGTCGGCAGCGGCTCGGAGCGGGGCCAGGCCTTGGCCGGCGCCGGGCGGCCCGGGCGCGCGGCCCGGCCCTCTGATGATGCATGCCACGGAGCTAAGCCCCGGGGTCGGCAGCGACCCGGAGGGGGTCGAGGGCTGGGACGGGCGCGGGGTGGCCCTGGCGCGTGGCCCTGCCCTCCGGCGGCGGGTGCTACGGAGCTAAGCCCCAGGGTCGGCAGCGGCCCGGAGCGCGTCGAGGGTCGGAATTGGCGCGGGCATGCCCGGACGCGCGCCCGGCCCTCGGCCCACGGGTTCCATGGAGTTAAGCCCTGGGGTCGGCAGCGAACCGGAGTGGGGTCGAGGGTCAGGCCAGGCACGGGGGGTCCGGGTGAGCGGCCTGGCCCTCTGCCGGCGGGTGCCGCGGAGCTAAGCCCCGGGGTCGGCAGCGGCCCAGAGCGGGGCCGAGGGCCGAGCCGGACGCAGCCGGCCTGCTCACACGGACCCTCCCTCCGCCGGCGGGTGCCGCGGAGCTAAGGCCGTAGTCTCTTGCGTCCAGGAGCGTGGTCGAGGGTCGGGACGGGCGCGGAGCGGCCCAGGCTCGCAGCCCGGCCCTAGGCCCATGGGTGCCTTGGAGCTAAGCCCCTGGTTCGGCAGCGGCCCGCAACGGGGCCGAGGGCCGGGCAGGCACAGGGCAGCCCGGGCGCATGGCCCGGCCCACGCCCTCGGGTGCCACGGAGCTAAGCCCCGGGGTCGGCTGTGGCCCGGAGCGGGGCCGAGGGCCGGGGCGGGCGCGGGGCGTATCGGTCGCGCCGCCGGGCCCTCACCCGCTGGTGGCGCGGATCTAAGCCCCGGGGTGGCAGCGTCTCGGAGCGGGGCCGAGCGGCGAGCCGGACGAGGGGTGGCCAGGCCGCGTGGCCCGTGCCTCGGCTGGCGGGTGCTGCGCAGTTAAGCCCCGGGTTCGGCAGCGGCCCATAGCGGGGCCGAGGGCCGGGCCGGACATGGCCAGTCCGGGCACGTGTCCCGGCACTCCGCCGGCAGGTGACGCGGAGCGAAGCACCGGGGTTGGCAGTGGCCCACAGCGCGGTCGAGGTTTGGGATGCTCGCTGGGCGGCTCGGGTGCGCGGCCCCAACCTCGGCCCGCGGGTGCCGCGGAGCTAATCCCTTGGGTCGGCAGGGGCCCGGGGAGGGGCTGAGGGCCCAGCCGGATGCAGCAGGCCCGGGAGTGCGGCCAGGTCCTCCCCCGGCGGGTGCCGCGGAGCTAAGTCCCGGGGTCGGCAGCGGCCCGGAGAGTGGCCAGGGCCTGGCGGGGCGCGGGGCGGACCCGGTGTACAGCCGGGCAGGGTGCGGGGCGGCCCCGGTGCGAGGCCCGGCCCTCGACCCGCGGGTGCCGTGGAGCTAAGCCCCAGGGGTAGGGAGCGGCCCAGTGCGGGGCCGAGGGCCAGGACATACACGGCCATCCCAGGCCCGCAGTAAGACCCTCCGCCGGAGGGTGCCGCGGACCTAAGTCCCGGGGTTGGCAGCGGCCCGGAGCATGGCCGGGGGCTGGGCTGGGCGCGGGGCAGCCAGGCCACGCGGTCCAGCCCTCGGCTTGCGGGTGCCGCGGAGTTATGGCCAGGTTTCGGCAGTGGCCAGGTGCGCGGCCAAAGGTCTGGATGGCCGCGTGGCGGCCCGGGCGCGCGGTCGGGCTCTCGGCCTGCGGGTGCCGGGGAGCTAAGCCCCGGGGTCGGCAGCGGCCCGGAGCGGGGCCGAGGGCCGAGCCGGACGCGTCCGACCCGGGCACGCCCCCCGGCCCTCCACCGGCAGGAGCCGCGGAGCAAAGCACCGTGGTCGGCAGCGGCACGCAACGTGATTGAGGGTCGGGTTGCGCGCTGGGCGGCCCGGGCTCGCAGCCACACCCTCGGCCCACGGGTGCCGCGGAGCTAAGCCCCGGCGTCGGCAGCAGCTCGGAGTGGGGCCAGGGCTTGGCCGGCGCGGGGCGGCCTGGGCGAGCGGCCCGGCCCTCTAATGGCGGGTGCCGCGGAGCTAAGCCCCAGGGTCGGTAGCGGCCCGTAGCGGGACCGAAGGCTGAGCCAGACGCGGCTGGCCCGCGCACGCGGACCCTCCTTCCGCCGGCGGGTGCCACGGAGCTAAGCCCTGGGGTCAGCAGCGGCTCGGAGCGGGGCCAGGGCTTGGCCTGCGCGGGGCGGCCCGGGCGCGCGTCCCGGCCCTCCGACGACGCATTCCGCGGAGCTAATCCCCGGGATCAGCAGCGGCCCGGAGCGCAGCCGAGGGTCAGTATGGGCGTGGGGAGGCCCGGGCGCGCGGCCCGGCCCTCGGCCCACGTGTTCCACGGAGCTAAGCCCCGGGGTCGGCAGTGGCCAGGAGCGGGGCCGAGGGCCGGAGCGGGCTCAGAGTGGCCCCGGTGCGAGGCCCAGCCCTCGACCCGCGGGAGCCGTGGAGCTAAGTCCCGGGGTTGGCAGCGGCCCAGAGCGGGGCCGAGGGCCAGGCCGGACGCGGCCGTCCCAGGTTCTTGGTCCGACACTCCACCGGAGGGTGCCGCGGAGCTAAGCCGCGGGGTAGGCAGCGGCCCTTAGCGGGGCTGAGTGCCGGGCAGGGTGCGGGGCGGCCCAGGCACGCGGCCCGGCCCTCCGCCGGCCGGTGCCACGGAGCTAAGCCCCGGGGTCAGCAGCGGCCCGGATCGGGGCCCAGGGCCGGGGCGGGCTCGGGGCGGCCCGGGCGCGCCGCCCGGCCCTCGACCGCGGGTGCCGAGGATCTAAGCCCCGGGGTCGGCAGCGGCTCGGAGTGGGGCCAGGGCTTGGCCGGCGCGGGGCGGCCTGGGCGAGCGGCCTGGCCCTCTAATGGCGGGTGCCGCGGAGCTAAGCCCCAGGGTCGGCAGCGGCCCGGAGCGGGACCGAGGGCCGAGCCGGACGCGGCCGGCCCACGCACGCGGACCCTGCCTCCGCCGGCGGGTGCCACGAAGCTTAGCCCTGGGGTCAGCAGTGGCTCGGAGCGGGGCCAGGGCTTGTCTGGCGCGGGGTGGCCCGGGCGCGCGTCCCGGCCCTCCGACGACGCATTCTGCGGCGCTAAGCCCCGGGATCGGCAGCGACCCGGAGCACGGCCGAGGGTCGGTATGGGCGTGGGGGGCCCGGGGTCGCGGCCCGGCCCTTGGCCCACGGGTTCCACGGAGCTAAGCCCTGTGGTCGGCAGCGGCCCTGAGCGGGGCCGAGGGCCGGATATGGCGCAAGGCGGCCCGGTTGCGAGGCCCGGCCCTCTGACGGCAGGTGCCGCGGAGCTAAGGCCGTAGTCTCCTGCGGCCAGGAGCGCGGTCGAGGGTCAGGACAGGCGCGGAGCAGACCGTGCGCGCAGCCAGGCCCTCGGCCCGCGGGAGCCGCGGAGCTAAGCCCCGGGTTCAGCATCGGCCCGGAACGGGAACGAGGGCCGGGCAGGCGCGGGGCGGCCCGGGTGCACAGCCCGGATCTCCGCCACCGGGTGCCGCGGAGCTAAGCTCCGGGGTCAGCAGCGGCTCGTAGCGGGGCCAGAGTTGGCCGGCGCTGTGTGGTCTGGGCGCGCGGCCTGGCCCTCCTACAACGCATGCCACGGGGCTAAGGCCGGAGTCTTCTGTGGCCTGGAGCGCGGCCGAGGGTCAGGACGGGCGCGGAGCGGCCCGGGCGCGCACCCCGTCACTCGGCTCGCGGGTGCCGCGGAGCTAAGCCCCGGGGTTGGCAGCGGCCCGGAGCGGGGCCGAACGCTGGGGCGGGCGCGGGGCGTCCTGGGCGAGCCGCCCGGCCCTCACCCGCGGGTACTGCGGATCGAAGCCTCGGGATGGCAGCATCCCGGAGCGGGGCCGAGCAGCGTGCCAGGCGCGGGGCGGCCAGGCCGCGCGACACATCCCTCGGCTGCCGGGTGCTGCGCAGTTAAGCCCCGGGGTCGGCAGCGGCCCGTAGCAGGGCAGAGGGCCGGCGGGTCGCAGGGCGGCACGAGCTCGCGGCCCAGCCCTCAGTCCGCGGGTCCTGCGGATCTAAGTCCCGGGGTCGGCAGCGGACCGGAGCGGAGTCGAGGGCCGGGACGGGCGCGGCCCGTCCCTCTGGCGTCGGGTGCTATGGAACTAAGCCCCAGGTTCAGCAGCAGCCCGGAGCGCAGCCGAGGGACGGGATGGGCGTGGGGAGGCCCGGGCTCGCGAACCGGCCCTCGGCCCATGGGTTCCATGGAGCTAAAGCCCCGTAGTCGGCAGCAGCCCGGAGCGGGGTCGAGGGCTGGATATGGCGCGGGGCGGCCCGGGCGCGCGTCCCGGCCCTCTGCCGTCGGGTGCCACGGAGCTAAGGACGGAGTCTTCTGCGGCCAGTAGCGTTGCTGAGGGTCGGGACTGGCGTGGAGCTCTCGTCCGCGGGTGCCGCGCGGTCCGACACTCCACCGGAGTGTGCCGCAGAGCTAAGCCCCGGAGTCGGCAGGTGCCCGGAGTGGGGCCGAGGTCCGGGCCAGGCGCGGGGCGGCCCCGGCGCGCGGCCAGGTCCTCCGCCGGCGGTTGCCGCGGAGCTAAGCCACGGGGTCGGCAGTGGCCTGGATCAGGGCCGAGGGCCGGGCCGGGCGCGGGGCGGCCCCGGCTTGTGGCTCGGCCCTCTGCCGGCGGGTGCCACGGAGCTAAGCCCCGGGGTAGGCAGCAGCCCGCAGCGCGGTCGAGGGTCGGGATGCTCGCAGGGCGGCCTGGGATCGCGGCCCCACCCTCGGCCCGCGGGTGCCGCGGAGCTAAGCCCCAGGGTCGGCAGCGGCTCGGAGCGGGGCCAGGGCTTGGCCAGTGCGGGGCGGCCCGGGCGAGCGGCCCAACCCTCTAACGGCGGGTGTCACGGAGCTAAGCCCCAGGGTCGGAAGCGGCCAGGAGCGGGGCCAGGGCTTGGCCTGCATGGGGCGTCCCGGGCACACGCCCCGGCCCTCCAATGACGCATGCCGCGGAGCTAAGCCCAGGGGTCGCAGTGGCCCGGAGCGTGGTCGAGGGCCGGGACGGGCGAGGGGTGGCCTGGGCGCGTGGCCCGGCCCTCCGGCGGCGGGTGCTACTGAGCTAAGCCCCAGGGTCGGCAGCGGCCTGGAGCGCGGCCGAGGGTCGGGATGGGCGCGGGGAGGCCCGGGCGCGTGGCCCGGCCCTAGGCCCACGGTTTCCACGGAGCTAAGCCCCGTGGTTGGCCGCGGCCCGGAGCGGGGCCGAGGGCCGTATATGGCGCGGGGCGGCCCAGGCGCACAGCCCTGCCCTCCGCTTGTGGGTGCCGTGGCTAAGGCCAGAGTCTCCTGCGGCCAGGAGCACAGCCGAGGGTCGGGACGGGCGCCTGCGGGTGCTGCGGAACTAAGCCCCAGGGTCGGCAGCGGCCCGGAGTGGGGCCGAGGGCCGGGGCGGGCACGGGGCGTCCTGGGCGCGCCGCCCGGCCCTCGCCCGCGGGTGCCGCGGATCAAAGCCACGGGATGGCAGTATCCCGGAGCGGGGCTGAGCGGCGGGCCGGGCGCGGGGCGGCCAGGTAGCGCGGCCCGTCCCTTGGCTGGCGGGTGTTGCGCACTTAAGCCCCGGGTTTGGCAGCGGCCCAGAACGGGGCCAAGGGCTGGGCCGGGCGCCGGGCGGTCGGGCGCGCAGACCGGCCCTCGCCCGCTGGTGCCGCGGAGCTAAGCCCCGGGGTCGGCAGCAGCCCGGAGCGTGGCCAGGGCTGAGACGGGCGTGGGGTGGCCCCGGTGCGCGGCCCGGCCCTTGGCCCGCGTGGGCCGCGCATCTAATCCTTGGGTTCGGCAGCAGGGGCAGGGCCGAGGGCCAGGCAGGGCATGATTCGGTCCAGGCGCGCAGCCCGGCCCTCGGCCCGCGGGTGTCGCGGAGCTAAACCGCAGGGTCAGCAGCGGCCTGGGGCGGGGCCGAGGGCCGTGCCAGGCACAGGGCGGCCCGGGCGCGCGGCCGGGCCCTCCGCCGGCAGGTACCGCAGTGCTAAGCCCCGGGGTCGTCAGTGGCACGGGGCGTGGCCGAGGGCTGGGCCGGGCGCGGGGCGGCCCGGGCGCGCAGCCCCGCCCTGGGCACGCAGGTGCCGCGGTGCTAAGCCCCGGGGACAGCAGCGGCCCGGGGAGGGGCCGTGGGCCCGGCTGGGCGTGGGGTGGCCCCGGCGCGCGGCCAGGCAGTCCGCCGGTGGGTGCCGCGGAGCTAAGCCCCATGGTCGGCAGCGGCCAGGGGCGGGGCCGAGGGCTGGGCCGTGCGCGGGGGCGGCCCAGGCGCGCGGCTTGGTCCTCGGCCCACTGGTGTCGCGGAGCTAAGCCCTGGGGTGGACAGCGGCCCATAGCGGGGCCGAGGACGGGGCCGGGCACGGGGCAGACCGGGTGCGCAGCCCAGCCCTCCGCCGGCGGGTGCCGCAGTGCTAAGCCCCAGGGTCAGCAGCGGCCCGGAACGTGGCCGAGGGTCGGGAAGGGAGCGGGGCGACTCGGTCTTGCGGCCAGGCCCTCCGCCGTCAGGGGCCACGGGGCTAAGCCCCGGGGTCGGCAGCGGCACGGAGTGGGGCTGAGGGCCGGGCCGGGAGCGTGGTGGCCTGGGAGAGCGGCCCGGCCCTCGGCCGGCGGGTGCCGCGGAGCTAAGCTCCTGGGTCGGCAGCGGTCTGGAGCGCGGCCGAGTGTCGGTACGGGCTCGGCATGGCCCAGGCGCGTGGCCCGGCCCTCAGCCCGTTGCTGCCGCGGAGCTAAGCCCCGGGGTCAGCAGCGTCCTGTAGCGGGGCCGAGGGACGTGCCGGGCGTGGGCCTCCCGGGTGCGCGGCCGAGCCATCGGCACGCGGGTACCGCGGAACTAAGCCCCTGGGTCGACAGCGGCCCAGAGCGGGGCCGAGGGCAGGTCTCTTCGTGGTGCGGCCCGATCGCGGCCCCGCCCTCGGCCCGCGGGTGCCGTGGAGCTAAGCCCCGGGGTCGGCAGCGGCCCGGAGCGAGACCAGGGCTGGACCGGGCGCAGTGTGGCCCCAGTGCGCAACCCGGCCCTTGGCCATCGTGGTCCACGCAGCTAATCCTCGGGGTAGGAAGCGGCCAGTAGCGGGGCCGAGGGCCGCGCCAGTCGCTGGGCGGCCCGGGCACGTGGCCAGGCCCTCCGCTGGCGTGTGCCGCAGAGCTACGTCCCGGGGTCGGCAGCGGCCCAGAACGTGGCTGAGGGTCGGGACGGGAGCGGGGCGACTCGGGCGCGCGGCCCGGATCTTCGCCGACGGGTGCCGCGGAGCTAAGCCCCGGGGTCGGCAGCGGCCCGGGGCGGGGCCGAGGGCCATGCCGGGCACGGTGTGGCCCAGACGCAGAGCCCGGCCTTCGGCCCGCGGGTGCCGCGGAGCTAAGCCCCGGGGTCAGCGGCGGCCCATGGTGGGCCTGATGGCCGTGCCGGGCGCAATGCGGCCCCAGCTCGCGGCCTGGCCGTCCGCCGGCGGGTGCCGACCCTGGGGTCGTCAGTGGCCCGGAGCGGGGCCGAGGGCCGGGCCAGGCGGAGTGCGGCGCAGCGCGCGGCCCGGCCCTCAGCCCATGCGTTCCGCGGAGCTAAGCCCCGGGGTTGGCTGCGGCCCGGACGAGGCCGAGGACCGGGCCGGGCGCTGGGCTGCCCGGGCATGTGGCCAGGCCCTCCATTGGTGTGTGCCGCGGAGCTAAGCCCCGGGGTTGGCAGCGTCCCAGATCGGGGCCAAGGGAAGTGCCAGGCGCGTGCGGCCTGGGCTCGCGGCCCAGACCTCGGCATGAGGGTTCCGCGGAACTAAGCCCCGGGATCAGCAGTGGCCCGGAGCGGGGCCAGGGCTGGGCCGGGCGCGGGGCGGCCCCGGTGCGCGGCCCGGCCCTTGGCCCGCGTGGGCCGTGCAGCTAATCCTCGGGGTCGGCAGCAGCCAGTAGCGGGGCGGAGTGCCACGCCGGGCGCTGGGCGGTCTGGGCGCGTGGCCAGGCCCTCCGCTGGCGTGTGCCGGAGAGCTACGTCCCAGGGTCAGAAGCGGCCCAGAAAGTGACCTAGGGTCGGGACGGGAGCGGGGCGACTCGGGCGCGCGGCCCGGTCCTCCGCCGGCGGGTGCCGCGGAGCTAAGCCCCGGGGTCAGCAGCAGCCCGGGGCGGGGCCGAGGGCCGTGCCGGGCGCAGGGTGGCCCCGGCGCGCGGCCTGGCGCTCAGCCGGCGTGTGCCGCGGTGCTAAACCCCGGGGTCGGCAGCGGCCCGGAGCGGGGCCGAGGGCTGGGCCGGGTGCAGTGCGGCCCGGCGCGCGGCCCGGCCCTCAGCCCGTGCATTCCGCAGAGCTAAGCCCTGGGGTCGGCAGCGGCCCGAACGAGGCCGAGGACCGGGCCAGGCGCTGGGCGGCCCGGGCACGTGGCCAGGCCCTCTGTAGGCGTGTGACGCGGAGCTAAGCCCCGGGGTGGGCAGCGGCCCGGAGCAGGGCCGAGGGCCGGTCCGGGCGCGGGGCAGCCTGGACGCTCGGCCCGGTCCTCCACCGGCGGGTGCCACAGGGCTAAGCCCCAGGGTAGGCAGCGGCTCAGAACGTGGCCGAGGGCCGTGGTTGGCGCGGCCTGCCTGGGCGTGCGGACCGGCCCTTTGCCGACGGGTGCCGTGGAGCTAAGGCCCGGGGTCAGCAGCGGCCCGGAGCGGGGCCGAGGGACGTGCCGGGCGTGGGGTGACTTGCGCGTGCGGCCCGGCCCTCGGCCCGCGGGTGCCACGGAACTAAGCCCCGGGGTCGGCAGTGGCCCGGAGCGGGGCCAGGGCCAGGAAAGGTGAGGGGTGGCCCCAGCGCGCGGCCCGGCCCTCGGCCTGCGTGTGCCGTGGAGCTAAGCCCCAGGGTCGGCCGCAGCCCGGAGCAGGGCCAGGGCTGGGACAGGTGAGGGGCGGCCCCAGCGCGAGGCCCGGCCCTCGGCCCGCGTGCGCCGCGGTGATAAGCCACGGGTTTGGCAGCGGCCCGGAGTGGGGCCGAAGGCCAGGAATGGTGCTCGGCGGCCCAGGCGCGTGTACAGGCCCTCCGCCGGCGGGTGCCGCAGAACTAAACCCCGGGTTCGGCAGCGGCCAGGAACGGGGCCGAAATTTGGGCCAGGCGTGGGGTAGCCCGGGTGCGCGGCCCGGCCCTCTGCCGGCGGGTGCCGCAGAGCTAAGTGCCGAGGTCGGCAGGAGCCCAGAATGCGGCGGAGGGCCGGAATGGGCACAGTGCGGCCCGGGAGCGCAGCCCGGCCCTCGGCCCGCGGGTGCCGCGGAGTGAAGCCCGGCGTCAGCAGCGGCCCGGAGCGGGGCCTAGGGCCGGGCCGGGCGCAGGGAGGCCTGGGCGTGTGGGCCGGCCCTCCGCTGGCGGGTGCCGTCGGGCCAAGCCCCGGGGTCAGCAGCGGCCCGGAGCGGGGACGAGGGCCGGGCCGGGCGAGGGGTTGCCCGTGCGTGCGGCCAGGACCTTTGCCGGCGGGTGCCGCGGAGCTAAGCCCTGGGCTCGGCAGTGGTCTGGAGCGCGGCCGAGTGTTGGTACGGGCGCGGGGCGACCCGGGCGCGTGGCCCGGCCTTCGGCCCACCGGTGCCGTGGAGCAATGCCCCGGGGTCTGCAGCGGCCCTGAGAGGGGCCGAGGGCCGGGCCGGGCGCGGTGCTTCCCGGGCGCGTGGCTCTGTCCTCCGCCGGGGGTTGCCGTGGAGCTAAGCCCCGGAATCGGCAGCGGTCCGGAGCGGGGCCAAGGGCCGGGCCAGGCTCGGGGCAGCCCGGGCGCACGGCCCGTCCCTCCACTGGCGGGTGCCGCAGAGCTAAGACCCAGGGTCGGCAGCGGCCCAGAACACGGCCGATGGTGGGGACGGGAGCGGGGTGTCTCGGGTGCGCATCCCGATCCTCCAACGGCGGATACTGGGGAGCTAAGCCCCGGGGTCGGCAGTGGCCTGGAGCGGGGACGAGGGCCAGGCCGGGCGCGGTGCAGCCCGGGTGCGTGGCCCGTCCCTCCACCGGGGGTTGTCGCGGAGCTAAGCCCCGGGGTTGGCAGCGGCCCGGAGCGGGGCCAGAGCCGGGCCGGGCGTGGGACGGCCCCGGCGCGTGGCACGGCCCTCGGACCGTGTGGGCTGCGAGGCTAAGCCCCGGGCTCAGCAGCGGCCCGGGGTGGGGCCGAGGGCCGGGCCGGGCCCGGGGCGGCCAGGCGTACGGCCAGGCCCTCCGCCGGTGGGTGCCGTGGGTCAAAACCCCTGGGTTGGCAGCGGTCCGAAGCGTGGCCGAGGGCCAGCCCGGGCGCGGGGCGGCACAGGCGCGCGGCCCGATCCTCGGCCCGCTGGTGTCGCAGAGCTAAGCCCCAGGGTCGGCAGCGGCCCAGATCGGGGCCAGGGCTTGGAAGGGCGCAGGGCGGCCCGGGAGAGCGGCCCGGCCCTCGGCCCATTGCTGCCGCGGAGCTCGGCCCTGGGGTCGGCAGCGTCCCGGAGCGGGGCCGAGGGCCGGGCCAGACGTGGTGAGGCCCGAGCGCGGCCCCGTCCTCGGCCTGCGGGTGCCGCGGAGCTAAGCCCCGGGGTCGGCAGCGGCTCGGAGCGGGGCCGAGGGCCGGGCCGGGCACGGTGCAGCCCGGGCACGTGGCCCGGCCCTCGGCTCGCGGGCGCCGCGGAGCTAAGCTCCGGGGTCGGCAATGGCCCGGAGCGGGGCCAGGGCTGTGACGGGTGCGGGGCGACCCCGGCGCGCGGCCCGGCCCTTGGCCCACGTGGGCCGCGGAGCTAAGCCCCAGGGTCGGCAGCGGCCCGGAGCGCGGCCTTGGGTCGCGACGGGAGAATGGTGACCTGGGCACGTGGCCCGGCCTTCGGTCCGCGGGTGCCGTGAGGCTAAGCCTCAGGGTTGGCAGCAGCCCAGAGCAGGGCCGAGGGCCGGGCCGGGCACGGGGCAGCCCTGGCGCGCGTCCCGCGCCTCCACCGGCGGTTGCCACGGAGCTAATCCCCGGGGTCGGCAGCGGCCCGGAGCGCGGCCGAGGGTCGGAATGGGAGCGGGTCGGCCCTGGCACTCGGCCCGTCCCTCGGTCCGTGGGAGCCGCGGACCTAAGACCCGGGGTCGTCAGGGGTCCGGAGCGGGGCCGAGGGCCAGGCCGGGCGCGGGGAGGATCAGGCACGGGGCCCGGCCCTCTGCCGGCGGGTGCCGCGGAGCTAAGCCCCGGGTCGGCAGTAGCCCGGAGTGTGGCCGAGGGTCAGTACGGGCTTGGGGCGGCCCGGGCGCGTAGCCAGGCCCTCGGCCCGCGGGTGCCGCGTTGCTTTGTACCGGGGTTGGCAGAGGACCGTTACGGATCCAGGGCCGGGCCGGGCGCGGGGCAGCCACGGCGCGCGGCTGGACCTGGCGCAGGGTGGCCCCAGCCCGTGGCCCGGACCTCGGCCTTCGGGTGCCGCAGAGTTAAGCCCCGGGGTCGGCAGAGGCCCGGAGCGGGGCAGAGGGCCGTGCCGGGAGCTGGGCTGCCCGGGCCCTCGGCCTGGGCCTCCGCCGGTGGGTGCCTCGTAGCTAAGACTGGGGCCGACAGTGGCCGTGAGCGGGGCCGAAGGCCGGACCAGGCCCGGGGCGCCCGGTGCGCGCCGCCCGGCCCTCCGCTGGCGGATGCCACAGAGCTAAGCTCCGGGATCGGCAGAGGCGCGGGGCCGAGGAACGGGCCGGACGCGGTGCGGCCCAGGTGCACGGCCCGGCCCTCCGCCCGCGGGTGCCGCGAAGCTAAGCCCCGGGGTCGGCCGCGACCTGGAGCGGGGCCAAGGAACGAGCCGGGCGCTGGGCGGCCGTGTGCGCAGCACGGCCCTCTGTCCGCGGGTGCCGCGGAGCTAAACCCCAGTGTCGGCACAGGCTGGGAAAGCGGCCGAGGGTCGGGACGGGAGCAGGTTGGCCCTGGCGCGCGGCCCGGCCCTCGGCTCGCGGGTGCCGCGGAGCTAAGCCCCGGGGTCGGCATCGAACCGGAGCGAGGCCGAGGACCGGGCAGAGCGCGGGGCGGCCAGGGCGCGCCGCCCGACTCACGGACCGCAGGTGCCGCAGAGCTAAGCCCCGGGGTCGGCAGGGGCCCGGAGTGCGGCCGAGGGTCTGTACGGGAGCAGGTTGGCCCTGGCGCGCGGCCTGGCCCTTGGCCCGTGGGTGCGCGGAGCTAAGCCCCGGGGTCGTCAGGGGCCTGGAGCGGGGCCGAGGGCCGGGCCGGGCTCGGGGAGGATCATGTGCGCGGCCCTGCCCTCCTCTGGCGGGCGCCGCGGAGCTAAGTCCCGGAGTCGGCAGCGGCCCGGAGCGGGGCAGAGGGTCGTGCCGGGAGCCGGGCGGCCCAGGCGCTCGGCCCGGGCCTCCGCCGGCGGTGCCACGGAGCTGAGTCCCGGAGTTGGCAGCGGCCCGGAGCGGGGCCGAGGGCCGGGCAGGTTGCGGGGCAGCCCGTGCGCTCGGCCCGTCCCTCCACTGGCGGTGCCGCAGAGCTAAACCTCGGGGTCTGCAGCGGCCCAGAACACGGCCGATGGTGGGGACGGGAGTGGGGCTTCTCGGGTGCGTGTCCCGGTCCTCCGCCGGCGGGTGCTGCGGAGCTAAGCCCCGAGTTCCACAGTGGCTCGGAGCGGGGCCGAGGGCTGGGCCGGGCGTGGGACAGCCTGGGCTCGCGGCCCGGCCCTCGTCCCGCGGATGCCGCGGAGCTAAGCCCCTGGGTTGGCAGCGGCCCGGAGTGTGGCTGAGGGTCGCGACAGGAGTGGGGCGCCCCGGGCACGTGGCCCGGCCCCCGGCCGCTGGTGCCGCGGAGCTAAGCCCCATGGTGTGCAGCGGCCCGGAGCGGGGCCCAGGGCTGGGCAAAGCGCGGGGCAGCGCGGGCGCGCGGCCTGGTCCTTCGCCGTCGGGTGCTGCGGAGCAAAGCCCCGGGGTCGGTAGCAACCCGGAACGGGGCCGAGGGACCGGCTGGGCACAGGGCGGCACGGCGCGAGGCCCACCCCTCTGCTGGCGGGTGCCGCGGAGCTAATCCCCGGGGTCCTCAGCGGCCCGGAGCACGGCCGAGGGTCGGAAAGGGAGCGGGTCGGCCCTGGCGCACGGCCCGGCCCTCGGCACGCGGGTGCTGCAGAGCTAAGTCCCGGGGTGGTAAGGGGCCCGGAGCGGGGCCGAGGGCCGGGCCGGGCGCGGGGAGGATCAGGCGTGCGGCCTGGCCCTCCGCCGGCGGGTGCCGCGGAGCTAAGCCTCGGGGTGGCAGCGGCCCGGAGCAGGGTAGAGGGCCGTGCCGGGAATGGGCGGACCGGGCGCTCGGCCTGGGCTTCCGCGGGTGGGTGCCGCGGAGCTGAGCCCCGGGGTTGGCAGCGGCCTGGAGCGGGGACGAGGGCCGTGTCGGGCGCAGGGCGGCCCCAGCTCACGGCCCGGCCCTCGGCCCGCGGGTGCCACGTAGCTAAGCCCGGGGCCGACAGTGGCCGTGAGTGGGGCTGAGGGCTGGGCCGGGCCCGGGGTTCCTGGGGCACGCGGACCGGCCCTCTGCCGGCGGATGCCGCGGAGCTAAGCTCCGGGGTCGGCAGAGGAGCGGAGTCGAGTGCCGGGCCGGACGCGACGCGCCCTGGCGCGCGGCCCGGCCCTCGGCCTGTGGGTGCCGAGGAGTTAAGACCCATAGTCGGCAGCAGCCCGGAGCGCGGCCGAGGGTCGGTACGGGAGCGGGTCGGCCCTGGCTCGCGGCCCGGCACTCGGCCTGCGGGTGCTGCGGAGCTAAGATCCGGGTTTGTCAGTGGCCCGGAGCAGGGCCGAGGGCCGGGCCGGGCGCTGGGCAGCTCGGGCGCATGGACAGGCCCTCCCCTGGCGGCTGCCGCGGAGCTAAGCCCCGGTGTCGAAGCGGCCCGGAGGGGGGCCGTGGGCCGGGCCGGGCGCGGGGCAGCCCGGGCGCACGGCCCGTCACTCTGCTGGCGGGTGCCGCGGAGCTAAGCCCCGGTGTCAGCAGCAGCCGGGGGCGGGGACGAGGGCTGGGCCAGGGCGCCGTGTGGCCCGGGCACGCGGCCTGACCCTTGGCCCGCGGATGCCCCGGAGCTTTGCCCCGGGGTCGGCAGAGGCCCATAACGGAGCCAGGGCCATGACGGGCGCGGGGCGGCCACGGTGCGCGGCCTGGCCGGGCGCAGGGCGGCCCCAGCTTGCGGCCCGGACCTCGGCCCGCTGGTGCCATGGAGCTAAGCCTCGGGGTTGGCAGCGGCCGGGAGCGGGGCAGAAGGCCGTGCCTGGAGCTGGGCGGTCCGGGCGCTCGGCCTGGGCCTCCGACCGTGGGTGCCGCTGAGCTGAGCCCCGGGGTCGGCAGCGGTCCGGAGCAGGGCCGAGGGCCGTGCCGGGCGCAGGGCGGCCCGAACGCGCGGCCCAGCCCTCGGCCCGCGTGTGCTGTGGAGCTAAGCCCCGGGGTCGGCAGCGGCCCGGAGCGGGGACGAGGGCCAGGTCGGGCGCAAGGCGGCCCCGGCTCACGGCCCGGCCCTCGGCCCGCGGGTGCCGCGTAGCCAAGCACGGGGCCGACAGTGGCCCTGAGTGGGGCCGAGGCCCGGGCCGTGCCCGGGGCGCTTGGGGCACGCGGACCGGCCCTCCACCGGCGGATGCTGCGGAGCTAAGCTCCGGGGTCGGCAGAGGCGCGGGGCCGAGGGCCGGGCCGACGCGGGGCGGCCCAGCCGCGTGGCCCAGCCCTCCAACCGCGGGTGCCACGGAGCTAAGCCCCGGGGTCGGCAGCGGCCCGGAGCGCGGCAGAGGGTCTCGACCCGGAGCGGGGCGACCCGGGCACGTGCCCCGGTCCCCCCCCGGCGGGTGCCGCGGAGCTATGCCCCGGGGTCGGCGTGGCCCAGATTGGGGCCAGGGCCGGGCTGGAAGCTGGGGGGCCCCGGCGCGCAGCCCATCCCTCGGCCCGTGTGGGCCGCGGAGCTAAGCCCCGGGGTCGGCAGCGACCCAGAGCGAGGCCGAGGGCCGGGCCGGGCGCTGGGCAGCCCGTGCGCGTGGCCAAGCCCTCCGCTGTCATGTGCTGCGGAGCTAAGCCCCGGGGTCGGCAGCGGCCAGGAGCAGGGCCGAGGGCCGTGCCGGGCGCGGGGCAGCCCTGGCGCTCTGCTGGCCCTCCACCGGCGCGTGCCGCATAGGTAACCCCCGGGGTCGGCAGCGGCTCAGAAAACGGCCGAGGGTCGGGACGTTAGCAGGGAGGCTCAGGCGCGCGGCCCAGTCCTCCGCTGGCGGGTGCCACGGAGCTAATCCCCGGAGTCAGCAGCGTCCCGGAGCACGGCAGAGGGTCCCGACGGGAGCGGGGTGACCCGGGCACCTGTCCCGGTCCTCCCCCGGCGGGTGCCGCGGAGCTAAGCCCCGGGTCGGCAGCGGCCCAGAGTGGGGCCAGGGCGGGGCCGGGCGTGGAGCACCCTGGGCGCACGGCCCGTCCCTCCACCAGCTGGTGCCCCTGGATCGGCAGCGGCCCGGAGCAGGGCCGAGGGCCGGGCCGGGCCAGGCGCGGGGCAGCCCGGGAGCTCGGCCCGTCCCTCCGCAAGCAGGTGCCGCAGAGCAAAGCCTCTGGTTCGGCAGCGGCCCACACCATGGCCGATTTTGGGGACGGGAGCATGGCGTCTTGGGCGCGCAGCCCCGCCCTCGGCCCACGTGGGCCGAGGAGCTAAGTCCCGGTGTCGGCAGCGGCCCAGAGTGGGGACGAGGGGCGGGCCCGGCGCAGGGAAGCCTGGGTGCGTGGCCCGGCCCTCGGCCGGTGGGTACCGTGGAGCTAAGCCCCGGTGTCGGCAGCGGCCCGGAGCGGGGCCAGGGCGGGCACGGGCATGGGGTGGCCCGGGCGCACGGCCATTCCTTCGGCCCGCGGGTGCCGCGGAGCAAAGCCCCGGGGTGGGCAGTGGCCCGGAGCGGGACCAAGGGCCGGGCCGGGCGCGGTGTAGCCCGGGCGCGTGGCACAGCCCTCGGCCCACGGGTGCCACGGAGCTAAGCCTCGGGTTCGGCAGCGGCTCGGGGCGGGGCTGAGGGCTGGGCCGGGCACATATCTGCCCGTGCGCAAGGCCAGGCCCTCCGCCAGCGGGTGCCGCGGGTCAAAGCCCCTGGTTTGGCAGCGGTCTGGAGCATGGCCGAGGGCCTGGCCGGGCACGGGGAGGTCCAGGCGCGCGGCCCGGCCCTTGGCCCGCTGGTGTCGCGAAGCTAAGCCCTGGGGTAGGCACCTGCCCGTAGCTGGGCCAAGTGCCGTGTCTGGAGCGGGGTGGCCCAGGCACGGCCCAGGACTCGTCCCGCTGGTGCCGCAGAGCTAAACCCCGTGGTCGGCAGCGGCCCGGAGCGGAGCTGAGGGCCGGACCGGGCGCTGGGCAGCCCGGGCGCGTGGCCAAGCCCTCCGTTGTCGGGTGCCGCGGAGATAAGCCCCGGGGTCGGCAGCAGACCAGATCTGGGCCGAGGACCGGGCCGGGTGCGGTGCGGCCCGGGCGCGCGGCCCGGCCATCGGTCTGCGGTTGCCGCGGAGCTAAGCCCCGTGGACGGCGCGGCCCGGAGCAGGGTGGCCAGGCCCTCCGCCGGCGGGTGCCGCGTAGCTAAGCCCCGGGGTCGGCAGCGGCCCAGAGCTGGGCCGAGAGCTGGGCCAGGCGCCGTGCAGCCCGGGCGCGCAGACCGGCCCTCGACCCGCGGATGCCGCGGAGCTAAACCACGGGGTCTGCAGCGGCCCGGAGTGGGGCCATGGCCGGGCCGGGCACGGGGCAGCCGGCGCACGGCCTGTCCCTCCACCGGCGGGTGCCGCAGAGATAAGCCCCGGGGTCGGCAGCGGCCCAGAGCGGGGCCGAGGGTTGGTTCGGGTGCGGGTCGGCCAGGGCCCGAGGCCAGGCCCTCCACCCTCGGGTGCCGCGGGTCAAACCCCCTGGGTTGACAGCGATCCGGAGCGTGGCCGAGGGCCGGGCCGGGCGCGGGGCGGCCCAGGGGTGCGGCCCGGCCCTCGGCCCGCTGGTGTCGCGGAGCTAAGCCCCGGGTTCGGCAGCGGCCCACAGCGGGGCCGAGGACCGGGCCGGGCACAGTGCAGACCGGGCGCGTGGCCAGACCCTCGGCCCGCGTGTGCCGCGGAGCCAAGCCCTGGGGTCGGCAGTGGCCCGGAACGCGGCCCAGTTTTGGGAAGGGAGCAGGGCGGCATGGGCCTGCGGTCCGGCCCTCCGCCGGCGGGTGCCGCGGGGCTAAGCCCCGGGATCTGCAGCGGCCCGGACTGGGGCCTAGGGCCGGGCCGGGAGCGGGGTGGCCCGGGCAAGTGCCCCAGTCCTTGGCCGGCGGGTGCCGCGGAGCTAAGCTCCTGGGTTGGCAGCGGCCGGGAGCGCGGCCGAGTGTCGGTACGAGAGCGGGGCGGCCCGGGCGCGCGGCCCACCCCTCGGCCCATTGCTGCCACGGAGCTAAGCCCCGGGGTCGGCAGTGTCCCGGAGCGGGGCCGAGGGACGTGCCGGGCCGGGACGGCCCGGGCGCGCGGCCCAGCCCTCGGCACGCGGGTGCCGCAGAACTAAGCCCCGGGGTCGGCAGCGGCCAGGAGCGGGGCCGACGGCCGCGCCGGGCGCTGGGCAGCCCGGCGCGTGGCCAAACCCTCCGCTGACGTGTGCCGCGGAGATATGCCCCGGGTTCGGCAGTGGCCCGGAGTGGGGCTGAGTTCCGTGCTGCCCGTGGGGCAGCCCGGGTGCGCGGCCCGGCCCTTCGCCGGCAGGTGCGGCAGAGCTAAGTCCCGGGGTCGGCAGCGGCCCAGAACGCGGCCGAGGGTCGGGACTGGAGCGGGGTGGCTCGGGAGCGTGGCACGGTCCTCCGCCGGCGGGTGCCGCGAAGCTAAGCCCCGGGGTCGGCAGCGGCCCGGGGCGGGGCCCAGGGCCAGGCCGGGCGTGGTGTGGCCCGGGCGCGCAGCCCGGCCCTCAGCCCGCGGGTGCGCGTAGCTAAGCCCCGGGGTCAGCAGCGGCCCGGGTCGGGCTGAGGGCCGTGCCGGACGCAGGGCGGCCCTGGCGCGTGGCCCGGCCCTCCGCCGGTGGGTACCGCGGTGCTAAGCCCCGGGGTCGGCAGCGGCCCGTTGCGGGGCCGAGAGCTGAGCCGGGCGCGTGGCATCCCGGGCACGCGTGCCAGCCCTACGGCCGGTGGGTGCTGCAAAGCTAATCCCCGGGGTCGGCAGCGGCCCGGAGCGGAGCCGAGGGCCGGGCAGGGCGCGGGGCGACCCGGGCGCGCGGGATCGGCAGCGGCCCGGAGCGGAGCCGAGGGCCCCGGGTGCGTGGCGGCCCGGTCACGCGGCATGGTCCTCTGCCAGTAGGTGCCACGGAGCTAAGCCCCGGGGTCAGCAGCGGCCTGGAGCGGGGTTGAGGGACGGGCCAGTCCCGGGGCGGACAGGGCGGGCGGCCCAGCCCTCATCCGCGGGATCCGCGGAGCTAATCCCCGGGGTCGGCAGCGGCCCGGAGCGGAGCCGAGGGCGGGGATGGGCGCGGGGCGGCCCGGGTGCGCGGCCCGGCCCTCTTCCGGCGGGTCCCGCCGAGCTAAGCCCCGGGGTCAGCAGCGGCCCTTTGCGGGGCCGAGAGCTGAGCCAGGCAAGGGTTGGCCCGGGCTCTCGGCCCGGCCCTCCGCCCTTGGGTGCCACGGAGCTAAGCCCCGGGGTCGCTAGTGGCCCGGAGCGGGGCCGAGGGCCGGGCCGGGAGCGTGGCGGCCCGGTCACGCGGCACGGCCCTCTGCCAGTGGGTGCCACGGAGCTAAGCCCCAGGCTCGGCAGCGGCCAGGAGCGGGGTAGAGGGCGGCCGGTCGCGGGGCGGCCCGGGCTCGCGGCCCGGCCCTCGGTCCACGGGTGCTGCGGGTCTAGGCCCCGGGGGCGGCAGCGGCCCGGAGCAGGGCCGAGGACCGGTCCAGATGCGGGGCGGCCTGGGTGCGCAGCCTGGCCCTCCGCCGGAGGGTGCCGCGGAGCTAAGCCCCGGGGTCATCAGTGGCCAGGAGCGGGGCCGAGGGCCGTGCCGGACGCGGCCGGCCGGGGCGCGTGGACCGGCCCTCCGCTGACGGGTGCCACGGAGCTAAGCCCCGGGGTCGGCAGCCGCCTGGAGCGGGGCCAGGGCCTGGCCGGGAATGGGGCGGCCCCGGCGCGCGGCCCGGCTCTCGACCCGCAGGTGCCGCGGAGCTAAGCCCCGGGGTCGGCAGTGGCCCGGAGTGGGGCCGAGGGCCGGGCCGGTAGCGGGACGGCCCGGGCACGTGGCCCGACAATCACCCTCGGGTGCCGTGGAGATAAGCCCCGGGGTCGGCAGCGGCCCGGAGCTGGGTAGAGGGCGCCCGGGATCACGGCCCGGCCCTCCGCCGGCGGGTGCCGCGGAGCTAAGCCCCGGGCTCGGCAGCGGCCTGGAGCGGGGTAGAGGGCGGCAGGTCGCGGGGCGGCCCGGGCTCGCGGCCCGGCCCTCGGTCCGCAGGTGCTGCGGATCTAAGCCCAGGGGTCGGCAGCGGCCCGGAGCGGGGCCGAGGACTGGTCCGGGCGCAGGGCGGCCTGGGTGCGCGGCCTGGCCCTCCGCCAGCGAGTGCCGCGGAGTTAAGCCCCAGGGTCGGTAGCGGCCCAGAGCTGGGTCGAGGGCCGTGCCGGGCGCGGGGTGCCCCAGGCACGTGGCCAGGCCCTCGGCCCGCTGGTAATGCGGAGCTAAGCCCCAGGGTCGGCAGCGGCCCGGATCGCGGCCGATGGTCGGGACGAGAGCGGGGCGGCCCGGGCACGTGGCCTGGCCCTCAGCCCGCGGGTGCCACGGAGGTAAGTCCCGGGGTCGGCATCGGCCCAGAGCGGGGACGAGGGCCGGGCTGGGCATGGGGCGGCACTGGCGCGCGGCCCGGCCCTCCGCCGTCGTGTGCCATGGAGCTAAACCCCGAGGTCGGCAGCGGCCCGGAGTGGGGCCGAGGAGCAGGCCGGGCGCAGGGTGGCCAGGCCGCGCGGCCCTGCCCTCGGCTGGCGGGTGCTGCGCAGTTAGCCCCGGGGTCAGCAGCGGCCCGGAGCGGGGCCTAGGGCCGAGCCGGGCGCGGGGCGGCTCCGTCGCGCGGCCGTGCAGGGCGCGGGGCGGCCACGGTGCGAGGCTCGGCCCTCGATCCGCGGGTGCCGCGGAGCTAATCCCCGGGGTCGGCAGCGGCCCGGAGCGGAGCCGAGGGCGGGGATGGGCGCGGGGCGGCCCGGGTGCGCGGCCCGGCCCTCTTCCGGCGGGTGCCGCCGAGCTAAGCCCCGGGGTCAGCAGCGGCCCTTTGCGGGGCCGAGAGCTGAGCCAGGCAAGGGTTGGCCCGGGTTCTCGGCCCGGCCCTCCGCCCTTGGGTGCCACGGAGCTAAGCCCCGGGGTCGCTAGTGGCCCGGAGCGGGGCCGAGGGCCGGGCCGGGAGCGTGGCGGCCCGGTCACGCGGCACGGCCCTCTGCCAGTGGGTGCCACGGAGCTAAGCCCCAGGCTCGGCAGCGGCCAGGAGCGGGGTAGAGGGCGGCCGGTCGCGGGGCGGCCCGGGCTCGCGGCCCGGCCCTCGGTCCACGGGTGCTGCGGGTCTAAGCCCCGGGGGCGGCAGCGGCCCGGAGCAGGGCCGAGGACCGGTCCAGATGCGGGGCGGCCTGGGTGCGCAGCCTGGCCCTCCGCCGGAGGGTGCCGCGGAGCTAAGCCCCGGGGTCATCAGTGGCCAAGAGCGGGGCCGAGGGCCGTGCCGGATGCGGCCGGCCGGGGCGCGTGGACCGGCCCTCCGCTGACGGGTGCCACGGAGCTAAGCCCCGGGGTCGGCAGCCGCCTGGAGCGGGGCCAGGGCCTGGCCGGGAATGGGGCGGCCCCGGCGCGCGGCCCGGCTCTCGACCCGCAGGTGCCGCGGAGCTAAGCCCCGGGGTCAGCAGTGGCCCGGAGTGGGGCCGAGGGCCGGGCCGGTAGCGGGACGGCCCGGGCACGTGGCCCGACAATCACCCGCGGGTGCCGCGGGGTTAAGCCCCGGGGTCAGCAGCGGCACAGAGCTGGGTCGAGGGCCGTGCCGGGCGCGGGGCGCCCCAGGCACGTGGCCAGGCACTCGGCCCGCTGGTGCCGTGGAGCTAAGCCCCAGGGTCGGCAGCGGCCGTGAGCGGGGCCGAGTGTCGGGCCGGGCGCGGGCTTCACCGGGCGCGTGGCCCGGCCCTCAGCCCGCGGGTGTCACGGAGCTAAGCCCCGAGGTCGGCAGCGGCGCGGAGTGGGGCTGAGGAGCGGGCCGGGCGAGGGGCAGCCAGTCCGCGCGGCCCTGCCCTCGGCTGGCGGGTGCTGCGCAGTTAGCTCCGGGGTCTGCAGCGGCCCGGAGCGGGGCCTAAGGCCGAGCCGGGCGCGGGGCGGCTCCGTCGCGCGGCCGTGCAGGGCGCGGGGCAGCCACGGTGCAAGGCCCGGCCCTCGATCCGCAGGTGCCGCGTAGCTAATCCCCAGGGTCGGCAGCGGCCCGGAACGGAGACGAGTCGGGGATGGGCGTGGGGCGGCCCGGTTGCGCGGCCCGGCCCTCTTCTGGTGGGTGCCGCCGAGCTAAGCCCCGGGGTCGGCAGCAGCCCGGAGCAGGGCCGAGGGCCGGGCCGGGCGTGGGGTGGCCCGGGAGCGTGGCCCAGCCCTCGGCCAGAGACTGCCGCGAATTTAAGCCCCGGGGTCGGCAGCGGCCCAGAGCAGTTCCGAGGGTCATGATCGGTGCGGGGCAGCCCGGGCGCGCGGCCTGGCCCTCGGCCCGCTGGTGCCACGGAGCTAAGCCCCGGGGTCGGCAGCGGCCCTGAGCGGGGCCGATAGCCGGGCCGGGCGTGGGGCGTCCCAGGCGCGCGGCCCGGTCCTCGGCAACCGGGTGTCGCGGAGCTAAGCTCCGGGGTCGGCAGCGGCCCGGGGCGGGGCCAAGGGCCAAGCCGGGCGCGGTGTGGCCTGGGCGCCAGGACTGGCCCTCTTCACGCGGGTGCCGCGGAGCTAAACCCCGGGGTCAGCAGCGGCCCGGGGCGGGGCCGAGGGCCCATGCCGGGCGAGGGTCTGCCCGGGCGTGCGGCCAGACCCTCCGCCAGCGGGTGCCGCTGGTCAAATCCCCTGGGTTGGCAGCGGCCCAGAGCGTGGCCGAGGGTCGGGCCGTATGCGGGGCGGCCCAGGCGCGCATCCCAGCCCTCGGCCCGCTGGTGTCGCAGACCTAAGCCTCGGGGTCGGCAGCGACCCAGAGCGGGGCTGAGGACCAGGTCGGGCACGGGGCGGCCCGGGATCGCGGCGCTTCCCTCGGCCGGCGGGTGCCACGGAGCTAAGCCCCGGGGTGGGCAGCGGCCCGGTACGCGGCCGAGGGTCAGGAAGGGAGCGGGCCAGCTCGGGCGGGTGGCCCGGCCCTCCGCCGGCCGGTGCCGCGGAGCTAAGGCCCGGGGTTGGCAGCGGTCTGGAGCGCGGACGAGTGTTGGTACGGGCGCGATGCGTCCTGGGTGCGCGGCCCAGCCCTTGGCCTGTTGGTGCCGCGGAGCTAAGCCCCGGCGTCGGCAGCGGCCTGGAGCGTGGCCGAGGGCCAGGCCAGGTGCGGGGAGGCCCAGGGGAATGGCCCCGCCCTCAGCTCACTGGTGTCGCGGAGCTAAGCCCCGGTGTCAGCAGCGGCCTGGAGCGGGACCGAGAACCGGGCCGGGCATGGGGCGGCCCAGGTGCGCGGCCCGACCCTCAGCCCGCGGGTGCCGCGAAGCTAAGCCCCGGGGTCGACAGCGGCCCGGAGCGGGGCCGAGGGCCGGGCCGGGCGCAGGGCAGCCCTGGTGTGCGGACCGGGTCTCCGCCAGCGGGTGCCGCAGAGCTAAGCCCCGGGTTTGGCAGCGGCTCAGAACGCGGCCGAGGGTCGGGACGTTAGCAGGGAGGCTCAGGCGCGCGGCCCAGTCCTCCGCTGGCGGGTGCCGCAGAGCTAATCCCCGGAGTCAGCAGCGTCCCGGAGCACGGCAGAGGGTCCCAACGGGAGCGGGGCGACCCGGGCACCTGTCCCGGTCCTCCCCTGGCGGGTGCCGCGGAGCTAAGCCCCGGATCGGCAGCGGCCCAGAGCGGTGCCCGGGCGGGGACGGGCGTGGAGCAGCCTGGGCGCACAGCCCGTCCCTCCACCAGCTGGTTCCGCAGAGCTAAGCCCCTGGGTCGGCAGCGGCCCGGAGCGGGGCCGAGGGCCGGGCCGGGCTGGGCGGTGGTGGCCCGGGCACGAGGCACGGCCCTATGCCAGTGGGTGCCACGGAGCTAAGCCCTGGGGTCGGCAGCGGACTGGAGCGGGGCCGAGGGCCGGGCCGGGAGCGGTGCGGCACAGGCGCGCGGCCGGGACCTCCGCCGGGGGGTTGCCGCGGAGGTAAGCCCTGGGGTCGGCAGTGGCCCGGAGCTGGGCTGCGGGACGTGACAGGCGCGGGGCGGGCTGCGCTCGCGGTCCGGCCTGTGGCCTGCTGGTGCCGCGGTGCTAAGCCCCGGGATCGACAGCGGTCAGGAGCATGGCCGAGGGCCATGTTGGACGCTGGGCAGCCCGGGCGCGTGGACAGTCCCTCCTCCGGCGGGTGCCGCGGAGCTAAGCCCCGGGGTGGGCAGCGGCCCAAAGCAGGGCCGAGGGCCGGGCCAGGCACGGTGCGGCACGGGCGCGCGGCCTGGCCCTCCGCCGGGGGTGCCGCGGAGCTAAGACCCGGCGTTGGCAGCGGCCCGGAGTGGGGCTGAGGGACGTGACGGGCGCGGGGTGCCCTGGGCGTGTGGCCAGACCCGCGGCCTGCTGGTGCCGCGGAGCTAAGCCCCGGGGTCGGCAGCGGCCCGGAGCTGGGCCGAGGTCCATGTTGGGCGCTCGGCAGCCCGGGCGCGTGGACAGTCCCTCCGCCGGCGGGTGCCGTGGAGCTAAGCCCTGTGGTCGGCAGCGGCCCGAAGCGGGCCCGAGGGCCGGACCGGGCGCGGTGCGGCCCGGGCGCGTGCCCCGGCCCTCTGACGGGGGTACCGTGGAGCTAAGCCCCAGCGTTGGCAGCGGCCCAGAGCGGGGCCAAGGGACGTGCCGGACGCGGGGCGGCCAGGGCGCGTGGCCCGGTCTCTCGGCCCGCGGGTGCCGCGGAGCTAAGAACAGGGGTCAGCAGCGGCCCAGAGCATGTTCGAGGGCCGGGCCTGGAGCGGGGAGGCCCAGGGGCATAGCCCCGCCCTCAGCCCACTGGTGTCGCGTAGCTAAGCCCCAGCGTCGGCAGCAGCCCGGAGCGGGACGTTGGGCCGGGCCGGCCATGGGGCAGTCTGGGCGCGTGGTCCGGGCCTCCGCAGGCGGGTGCCGCAGAGCTAAGCCCCGGATCCGGCAGCGGCCTGGAACATGGCCGAGGGTCGGGAAGGGAGCGGGCCGGCTCTGTCGCGCGACACGGCCCTCCGTCAGCGGGTGCCGCGGCGCTAAGCTCTGGGGTTGGCAGTGGTCTGGAGCGTGGCTGAGTGTCGGTATGGGCGCATGGCTGCCCGGGTGCGCGGCCCTGCCCTCGGCCTGTTGGTGCCGCGAAGCTAAGCCCCGGGGACGGCAGTGGCCCGGAGCAGGGCCGCGGGACGTGATGGGCGCGGGGCAGCCCGCGCGCGTGGACAGGCCCTACGCCGGCGGGTTCCGCGGAGCTAAGCCCCGGTGTCGGCAGTGGCCCGGAGCGGGGCCAGGGCCGGGCCGGACATGGGGCGGCCCCGGTGCGTGGCCCGGCCCTCGGCCCGCGGGTACCGCGGAGCTAAGTCCCGGGGGCTGCAGCTGCCCGGTGCGGGACTGAGGGCCGTGCCTGGTGCAGCCAGCCCGGGCGCGCGAACCGGCCCTTCGCTGGCGGGTGCCACGGAGCTAAGCTCCGGGTTCAGCAGTGTCCCGGAGTGGGGCCAGGACCGGGCCGGGCACAGGGCGGCCCGGGCTCTCGGCCCGGCCCTCGGCCCGCGTGTGCCGCGGAGCTAAGCACCAGGGTCGGCAGCGGCCTGGAGCAGGACCGAGGGCCGTGCCGGGCGCGGGGCAGCCCGGTTGCGCGGCCCGGCCCTCCGACGGCGGGTGCTGCAGAGCTAAGTCCTGGGGTCAGCAGCGGCCCGGAACGCGGCCGGTGGTCGGGAAGGGAGCAGGGCGGCTCGGGTGCGCGGCCAGGCTCTCCGCGGGCGGGTGCCGCGGAGCTAAGCCCCGGAGTTGGCAGTGGTTCGTGCAGGGCCGAGGGCCCGGCCGGGTGCTGTGGGACCCGGGCACGCGACCCGGCCCTTGGCCCGCGGGTGCCACGGAGCTAAGCCCCGGACTCGACAGTGGCCGGGAGCGGGGCCGAGGGTCGGGAAGGGAGCGGGCCGGCTCGGTCGCGCGGCCCGGCCCTCCGCCTGTTGGTGCCGCGAAGCTAAGCCCCGGGGTCGGCAGCGGCCCGGAGCGGGGCCGAGGGACAGGCCGAGCGTGGTGCAGCCCAGGCGCACGGCCGGGACCTCTGCCGGGGGTGCCGCTGAGCTAAGCCCTGGGGTCGGCAGCGGCCCGGAGCTGGGCTGCAGAGCTAAGCCCCGGGATCGGCAGCGGCCCGGAGCATGGCCGAGGGCCATGTTGGGCGCTGGGCAGCCCGGGCGCTTACACAGGCCCTCCTCCGGCGGGTGCCGCAGAGCTAAGCCCCGGGGAGGGCAGCTGTCCGGTGCGGGACTGAGGGCTGTGCCGGGTGCGGCCGGCCCTAGCGCGCGAACCGGCCATTCGCCGGCGGGTGCCGCGGAGCTAAGCCACGGGGTCAGCAGTGGCCCGGAGCGGGGCCAGGACCGGGCCAGGCGCGGGGCGGCCCTGGCGTGGCCCGGCCCTCGGCCCGCGTGTGCCGTGGAGCTAAGCCCCGGGGTGGGCAGCGGCCCGAAGCGGGGCCAAGGGCTGGGCCGGGCACGGTGTGACCCAGGAGCGTGGCCCGGCCCTCTGCCGGGGTGCCGCGGAGCTAAGCCCCAGATCGGGGCCGAGGAACGTGCCGGTCGCGGGGCGTCCTGGGCGTGTGTCCCGACCTCTCAGCCGGCTGGTGCCGCGGAGTAAGCACAGGGGTCAGCAGCGGCCCTGAGCGTGGCCGAGGGCTGGGCCAGGCGCGGGGAGGCCCAGGGGCGTGGCCCCGCCCTCGGCCCGCTGGTGTCGCGGAGCAAAGCCCCAGGGTCGGCAGCGGCCTGGAGCGGGAAGCGAGGACCGGGCAGGGCACGGGGCAGCCCGGGAGCGTGGCCCGACCCTCGGCCCGCATGTGTCGCGGAGCTAAGCCCCGGGGTCGGCAGCGGCCCGCGGCAGGGCCGAGGGACCGGTCGGGTCCTGTTGGTCCTGGGCGCGCGACACGGCCCTTGGCCCGCAAGTGCCACGGAGCTAATTCCCGGGGTCAGCATCGGCCCGGGGCAGGGCCGAGGGCCTGGCCGGGCGCGGGGCGGCCCAGGCGCGCGGCCACGCCATCCGACGGTGGGTGCCGCGGGGAAAAGCCCCTGGGTCGGAAGCGGCCCAGAGCGAGGCCGAGGGCCGGGCTGGGCGCGGGGAGGCCCAGGCATGCGGCCCCGCCGTTGGCCCGCTGATGTCGCGGAGTTAAGTCCCGGGGTCGGCAGCAGCCCAGAGTGGGGCCGAGGGCCGGGCCGGGTGCAGGGCAGCCCGGGCGCGCGGCCCGGCCCTCCGCCGGCGGGTGCCGCAGAGCTAAGGCCCGGGGTTGGCAGCGTTCTGGAGCGCGGACGAGTGTTGGTACGGACGCGATGCGTCCTGGGTATGCGGCCCGGCCCTTGGCCTGTTGGTGCCGCGGAGCTAAGCCCCGGTGTCGGCAGCGGCCTGGAGCGTGGCCGAGGGCCAGGCCAGGCGCGGGGAGGCCCAGGGGAGTGGCCCCGCCCTCAGCCCACTGGTGTCGCGGAGCTAAGCCCCGGTGTCGGCAGCGGCCTGGAGCGGGACCGAGAACCGGGCCGGGCACGGGGCGGCCCAGGTGCGCGGCCCGACCCTCGGCCCGCGGTTGCCGCAAAGCTAAGCCCCGGGGTCGACAGCGGCCCGGAGCGGGGCCGAGGGCCGGGCCGGGCGCAGGGCAGCCCTGGTGCGCGGCCCGGGTCTCCGCCGGCGGGTGCCACAGAGCTAAGCCCCGGGTTTGGCAGCGGCCCGGAATGCGGCTGAGGGTCGGGAAGGGAGCAAGCCAGCTCGGGCGCGCCACCCGGACCTCCGCCGGCGAGTGCCGCGGAGATAAGCCCCGGGGTGGGCAGCGGTCCAGAGTGTGGCCGAGGGCCGGGTCGGGGGCGGGGCGGCCCAGGCGCGTGGTATGGCCCTTGTACCCCTGGTGCCACGGAGCTAAGCCCCGGGGTCGGCAGCGGCCCGGAGAGGGGCCGAGGGCTGGGACTGGCGTGGGGCGGCCCAGGCGTGTACCCAGGCCCTCCGATGGGGGTTGCTGCGGAGCTAAGCCCCGGTGTCGGCAGCGGCCCGGAGCGGGGCCAAAGACCGTGCCGGGCGCGGGGCAGCCCGGGCGCGCGGCTCGGCTCTCTGCCCGCGGGTGCAGCAGAGGTAAGCCCCGGGGTCGGCAGCGGCCCGGGGCGGGGCCGAGGGCCAGGCCGGGCGTGGTGTGGCCCGGGAGCGCAAACCGGCAATCGGACCGCGGGTGCCGTGTAGTTAAGCCCCGGGGTCGGTAGCGGCCCGGAGTGAGGCCAAGTGTCAGGACGGGAGCGGGGCTGCCCATGCGCGCGGCCCAGCCCTTGTCGCGCGGGTGCCACGGAGCTAAGCCCCGGGATGGGCAGTGGCCCGGAGCGGGACTGAGGCCTGGGTCCGGCACGGGGCGGACAGGGCGCGCGGCCCAGTCCTCCGCCGGGGGGCGCTGCGGAGCTAAGCTCCGGGGTCGGCAGCGGCACGAAGCGGGGCCGAGGGTTGGGATGGGAGCGGGGCAGATCGGGCGCGCGTCCCGGCCCTCCGCCGAAGGGTGCCGCGGAGCTAAGCCCCGGGGTCGGCAGCGGCCTGGAGCAGGGCCGAAGGCCGGGCCGGGCGCGGGGCAGCCCGGGCACGCGGCCCGAGCCTCTGCCTGCGGGTGCCGCAGAGCTAAGCCCTGGGGTCGGCAGCGGTCTGGAGCGCGGCCGAGTGTAGGTACGGGCGCGGGGCGGCACGGGCGCTCAGCCCGGCCCTCGGCCTGTTGGTGCCACGAAGCTAAGCCCCGAGGTCGGCAGCAGCCCGGAATGCGTCCGAGGGTCGGGAAGGGAGCGAGCCGGCTCGGGCGCGCGACCCGGCCCTCCGCCGGCGAGTGCCGCGGAGCTAAGCCCCGGGGTGGGCAGCGGCCCGGAGTGTGGCCGAGGGCCGGGTCGGGGGCGGGGCAGCCCAGGCGCGTGGCATGGCCCTTGGTCCCCTGGTGCCACGGAGGTAAGCCCCGGGGTCGGCAGCGGCCTGGAGCGGTGCCGAGGCCCGTGCTGGGCGGGGGGCAGCCTGAGCGCGTGGCCAGGCCCTCCGGCGGTGTGTGCCGCGGAGCTAAGCCACGGGATCGGCAGCGGCCCAGAGCGGGGCCCAGGGCCGTGCCGGGCGCGGGGTGGCCCTGGCACGTGGCCCGGCCCTTGGCTCACGGGGGCCGCGGAGCTAAGCCCCGGGGTCGGCAGTGGCCCGAAGCGAGGCCGAGGGTTGGCCCGGGAGCTGGACGGCCCAGGCGCGTCGCCAGGCCCTCCCATGGCGGGTGCCACGGGGCTAAGCCCTGGGGTCCGAAGCGGCCAAGAACACGGCGGAGGGTCCCGACGGGATTGGGACAGCCCGGGCACGTGACCCGGTCCTCCGCCGGCGGGTCCCGCGGAGCTAAGCACCGGGGTCGGCAGCGGCCGGGAGCAGGGCCGATGGCCGGGCCGGGTGCGGGGCAGCCCGGGCGCGCGGCCCGGCCCGGCCCTCAGCCCACTGGTGCCGTGGAGCTAAGCCCCGGGGTCGGCAGTGGCCTGAAGCGGGGCCGAGGGTCGGGACGGGAGCGGGGTGTCCTGTGCGTGCGGCCCAGCCCTTGTCCAGCGAGTGCTACGGAGCTAAGCCCCGGGGTGGGCAGCGGCCCGGAGCGGGGTCGAAGTCCGGGTCGGGCACGGGGTGGCCGGGCGCGTGGCCCAGTCCTCCGCCGGGGGGTGCCGCAGAGCTAAGCCCCGGGGTCGGCTGCAGCCCAAAGCGGGGCCGAGGGTCGGGATGGGAGCGGGGCAGCTCGGGCGCGAGGCCCGGGCCTCAGCCCGCTGGTGCCGCGGAGCTAAGCCCCGGGGTCGGCAGCGGCCCGAAGCGGGACTGAGGGCCGGGTTGGGCACGGGGCGGACAGGGAGTGTGGCCCAGTCCTCCGCCGGGGGGTGCCGCGGAGCTAAGCCCCGGGGTGGGCAGCGGTCCGGAGTGTGGCCGAGGGCTGGGCCAGGCGCGGGGAGGCTCAGCCGCGCGGCCCCGCCCTCAGCCCACTGGTGCCGCAGAGCTAAGCCCCGGGGTCAGCAGCGGCCCGAAGCGGGGCCGAGGGTTGGGACGGGAGCGGGGCGGCCACGGCACGCGGCACAGCCATCGGCCTGCGTGTGCCGTGGAGCTAAGCACCGGGGTCGGCAGTGGCTCGGAGCGGGGCCGAGGGCCGGACAGGGCGCGTTGCGGCCCGGGCACGCGGCCCGGCCCTCGGCCCGCGGGTGCTGCATAGTTAAGCCACGGGGCCGGCAGCGGCCAGGAGTGAGGCCGAGGGCCAGGCCTCGCGCTGGGCGGCCCGGGCGTGTGGCCAGGCCCTTCGATGGCGGTTGCCGCAGAGCTAAGCCCCGGTGTCGGCAGCAGCCCGGAGCAGGGCCGAAGACCGGGCCGGGCGCGGGGCAGTCCGGGCGCACGGCTCGGCTCTCTGCCCGCGGGTGCTGCAGAGCTATGCCCCGGGATTGGCAGCGGTCCGGGGCGGGGCCGAGGGCCGGGCCGGGCGTGGTGTGGCCCGGGAGCACGAACCGGCCCTTGGACCGCGGGTGCCGCATAGCTAAACCCCGGGGTCGGTAGCGGCCCGGAGTGCGGCCAAGTGTCGGGACGGGAGCAGGGCTGCCCGTGCGTGCGGCCCAGCCCTTGTCCTGCGGGTGCCACGGAGCTAAGCCCGGGGGTGGGCAGTGGACCAGAGCGGGAACGAGGGCCGTGTCGGGCACGGGGCGGATCGGGCGCGCGGCCCAGTCCTCCGCTGGGGGGTGCCGCGGAGCTAAGCCTCGAGGTCGGCAGCTGCCCGAAGCGGGGCCGAGGGTCGGGATGGGAGCGGGGCAGTTCGGGCGCAAGGCCCGGCCCTCAGCCCGCTGGTGCCGCGGAGCTAATCCCCGGGGTCGGCAGCGGTCCGGAGCGGGGCCGAGGGCCATGCCGGGCGTGGTGCGGCCATGGCGCGCGGCCTGGCCCTCAACCCGCACGTGCTGCGGAGCTAAGCCCCGGGGTTGACAGTGGCCCAGAGCGGGGCTAGGGCCGGGCCTGGCACGTGGCGGCCCCGGCGGCGGCCCGGCCCTCGTCCCACGTGGGACTCGGAGCTAAGCCCCGGGGTAGGCAGCGGCCCAGAGCGGGGCCGAGGGCCGGGCCAGGCGCTGGGAGGCCCGGGCGCGTGGCCAGGCCCTCCGCTTGCGGGTGCCGCAGAGCTAAGCCCCGGTGTTTGCAGTGGCCCGGAGCGGGGCCGAGGGACGGGCCGGGCGTGGGGCGGCCCGGGCGCGCGGCCAGACCCTCCGCCGGCGGGTGCCACGGAGCTAAGCCCCAGGGTCGGCCGTGGCCCGGGTCGGGACCGAGGGCTGGGCCGGGCGCGGGTCGGCTAGGGCGCGAGGCCAGGCCCTCCGCCTACTGGTGCCGTGGGTCAAAGCCCCTGGGTTGGTAGCGGTCCGGAGCGTGGCCGAGGGCCGAGCAGGGCGCGGGGCATCCCAGGCGCGCGGCCCGGTCCTCGGCCTGTTGGTGTCGCGGAGCTAAGCCCCGGGGTCGGCAGCGGCCCGGAGTGGGGCCGAGGGTCGGGCCGGGCACAGGGCAGCCCGAGCGCACGGCCCGTCCCTCCGCCGGCGGGTGCCGCAGGGCTAATTCCCGGGGTCGGCAGTGGCCCAGAACGCGGCCGATGGTGGGGACCGGAGCGGAGCGTCTCGGGTGCGTGTCCCGGTACTCCGCCGGCGGGTGCCGCGGAGCTTAGCCCAGGGGTCGGCAGCGGCCCGGGGTGGGGCCGAGGTCTGGGCCTGGCGCCGTGTATCCCGGGCGCACGGCCCGGGCCTCGGCACGCGCGTGCCGCGGAGCTAAGGCCCGGGGACAGTAGCGGCCCGAGGCGCTGCCAGGCCCTCCGCTGGCGGGTGCCGCGGAGCTAAGCTTCTGGGTCGGCAGCGACCTGGAGCGCGGCCGAGTGTTGGTTCAGGCACGGGGCGGCCCGGGCACGCAGCCCGGCCCTCGGCCCGCAGTGCTGCAGTGCTAAGCTCCAGGTTCGGCAGTGGTCTGGAGCACGGCCGAGTGTCGGTATGGGCGCGACGTGGCCCGGGCACGCGGCCCGGCCCTCAGCCCGTTACTACCGCGGAGCTAAGCCCCGGGGTCGGCAGTGTCCCGGAGTGGGGCCGATGGACGTGCCGGGCGTGGGGTGGCCCGGGCACGCGGACCAGCCCTCGGCACGCGGGTGCCGCGGAACTAAGCCCCGGGGTCGGAAGCGGCCCGGAGCGGGGCCGAGGGCCGGGCTTGGCATGCTGTGGCCTGAGCGCGGCCCCGCCCTCAGCCCGCGGGTGCCGGGGAGCTAAGCCCCGGGGTTGGCAGTGGCCCGGAGCAGGGCCGAGGGCCAGGCCAGGCGTGGTGTAGCCCGGGCTCGCAGCCGGGCCTCGGCCCGCGGGTGCCACGGAGCTAAGCCCCAGGGTCAGCAGCGACCCGGAGCGTGGCCCAGCCTTTGGCCCGCGTTGGCCGCGGAGCTAATCCTCGGGGTCGGCAGCGGCCAGGAGCGGGGTCGAGGGCCGCGCCAGGCGCTGGGCAGACCGGCGCGTGGCCTGGCCCTCTGCTGTCGTGTGCCGCGGAGATAAGCCCCAGGGTCGGCAGCGACCCGGAGCGGGGCCGAGGTCCGTGCCGGGCATGGGGCAGCCCGTGTGCGCAGCCCGGCCCTCCGCCGGCGGGTGCGGCAGAGCTAAGTCCCGGGGTCGGCAGCGGCCCAGAACGCGGCCGAGGGTCGGGAATGGAGCGGGGTGGCTCGGGCGCGTGGCCCGGTCCTCCGCTGGCGGGTGCCGCGGAGCTAAGCCCCGGGGTCAGCAGCGGCACAGGGTGGGCCGAGGGCCGTGCTGGGCGCAGGGCAGCCCTGGCGCGTGGCCCGGCCCTCCGCTAGCAGGTGGCGCGGTTCTAAGCCCTGGGGACAGCAGCAGCCAGGAGCGGGGCCAAGGGCCGGGCCGGGCGAGGGGCGGCCCTGGCTCGCGGCCCGGCACTCGATCCGCCGGTGCTGCGGATCTAAGCCCCGGGGTCGGCAGCGGCCCGGAGCGGGGCTTAGGGCCGGTATGGAGCGGGGTGGCCTGGGCGCGCGGCCTGGCCCTCCACCGGCGGGTGCTGCGGAGCTAGGCCCCGGGGTCATCAGCGGCCAGGAGCGGGGCCGTGGACTGTGCCGGACGCGGCCGGCCCCGGCGAGTGGACCGGCCCTCCGCTGACGAGTGCCACGGAGATAAGCCCCGGGGTCGGCAGCTGCCTGGAGTGGGGCCAGGGCCTGGCCTGGCATGGGGCGGCCCCGGCGCGTGGCTGTACATGGTGCGGGGCGGCCCCGGTGCGAGGCCCGGCTCTCGAGCCACGAGTGCCGCGGAGCTAAGCCCCGGGGTCGGCAGCAGCCCGGTATGGGGCCGAGGGCTGGGCAGGTCGCAGGGCGGCCCGAGCACGCAGCCCGGCCACCGCCCGTGGGTGCTGCGGCGCTAAGCCCCGGGGTCGGCTGTGGCCCAGAGCTGGGTCGAGGGCCATCCCGGTAGCGTGGCCAGGCCCTCGGCCCGCGGGTGCCGTGGGAGCTAAGCCCCGGGGTCGGCAGCGGCCCGGTGTGGGGCCGAGGGCAGGGCAGGTCACAGGGCGGCCCGGGCACATGGCCTGGCCCTCAGCCCGCGGGTGCTGCGGAGGTAAGTCCCGGGGTCGGCAGCGGCCCAGAGCGGGGACGAGGGCCGGGCCGGGCGCGGGGCGGCACTGGCGTGCATCCCGGCCCTCGGCCCGCGGGTGCCTCGGAGCTAAGCCCCGAGTTTGGCAGTGGCCCGAAGCGGGGCCGAGGGCCGGGGCGGGCGCGGCCGGCCCTGTCGCGCGTCCCGGCCCTCCGCCGGCAGTTGCCGCGGAGCTAAGCCCCAGGGTAGGCAGCGGCCCATAGCGGGACTGAGGGCCATGCCGGGCGCGGCCGGACTGGGCACGCGGAAAGGCCCTCTGCTGGCGAGTGCTGCGGAGCTAAGCCCCGGGTTCAGCAGTGGCCCGGAGCGGAGCCAGGGCCGGGTCGGGCACGGGGTGGCCCCGGTGCGCGGCACAGCCCTCGGCCCGCGTGAGCCGCGGAGCTAAGCCCTGGGTAGGCAGCGGCCCGGAGCGGGGCTGAGTGCCGGGCTGGGCTCTGGGAGGCCTGGGCGCGTGGTCAGGCCTTCTGCCGGCGGGTGCCACAGAGCTAAGCCCCGGGGTCGGCAGCGGCCCGGAGCGGGGCCGATGGCCTGGCCGGGCGAGGGGCAGCCCGGACGCGCAGCCCGGTCGTCCACAGGCGGGTGCCGCGGAGCTAAGTCCCGGGGTCGGCAGCGATCCGGAGCGGGGCCTAGGACTGGTCCAGGCGCGGGGCGGTCCGGGCGCGCAGCCCAGCCCTCAGCCCGCTGGTGCCGCGGAGCTAAGCCCCTGAGTCGGCAGCGGCCCGGAGCTGGGCCGAGGGCCATGGCGGGCGCGGCCGACCCGGGCGTGCCTCCCGGCCCTGAGCCAACTGGTGCCGCGGAGCTATGCCCCGGGGTCGGCAGAGCCCCGGAGCGGGGCCAGGGCCGGGCCGGGCACGAACGAGGCGGCCCCGGTGTGCGGCACAGCCCTCGGCCCGTGTGAGCCACAGAGCTAAGCCCTGGGTTGGCAGCGGCCCGGAGGGGTGCCGAAGGCCGGACCAGGCACTGGACGGCCTGGGCGCGTGGCCAGGCCCTCCACCGGCGTGTGCCACGGATCTAAGCCCCCGGGTCAGCAGCGGCCCGGGGCGGGGCCGATGGCCCGTCCGGGTACGGGGCGACCTGGGCGCGCGGCCCTGCCCTCCTCCGGTGGTTGCCGCGGAGCTAAGACCTGGGGTCGGCAGCGGCCCAGAGCGGGCCCTGGGGCAGGGCCGGGCGCGGGGCGGCCCGTGCACGCGGCCCGGCCCTCGGCCGGCGGGTGTCGCGCAGCTAGGCCCCGGTGTCGGCAGTGGCCTGGAGCGGGGCCGAGGGTCCTGACGGTAGCGGGGCGGACCGGGCACGTGGACCGGCCCTCGGCCCGTGTGTGCCGTGGAGCTAAGCACTGGGGTCAGCAGCGGTCCGGAGCTGGGCCGAGGGCTGGACTGGGCGCGGGGCAGCCCGCGCGTGCGACCCTTTCCTACGCCGGCGGGTGACGCGGAGCTAAGCCCCGGCGTCGGCAGCAGCCCAGAGTGGGGCCGAGGGCCTGTCCGGGTATGGGGCGGCCATGGCGCGCGGCCCTGCCCTCTGCCGGTGGTTGCCGCGGAGCTAAGCCCCGGGGTTGGCAGCGGCCTGGAGCGTGGCCTAAGGCCGGGCAGGCCGCTGCTGACCCGGCTGCGCGAACCGGCCCTCCGCCGGCGGGTGCCGCGGAGCTAAGCCCCGGGTTCGGCAGCAGCCTGGATCGGGACCGAAGGCCGTGCAGGTCGCTGCCGACCCGGCAGCGCGGACCGGCCCTCCGCCGGCGGGTGCCGCGTAGCTAAGACCCGGGGTCGGTCACGGCCTGGAGCGGGGCCAGGACCGGGCCGGGCACGGGGCGGCCCCAGCACGCGGCCGTGCCTGACGCTGGGCGGCCCTGGCACGCGGCCGTACCGGGCACTGGGCGACCCTGGCACGCTGCCCGGCCCCTGGCCCTCGGCCCGCGCGTGCCTCGGAGCTAAGCCCCGGGTTCGGTAGCGGTCCGGAGCGGGCCAAGGGACAGGCCTGGCGCAGGCCGGCCCAGGCACTAGGCCCGTCCCTCCGCCGGCAGGTGCCATGGAGCTAAGCCCCAGGGTCGGCAGCGTCCCAGAGCGGGGTCGAGGGCCGGGCCAGGCGCAGGGCTCCCCGGGCGCGCTGAACGGTCATCCGCCGGCAGTTGCCGCGGAGCTAAGCCCCGGGGTCAGCAGCGGCCCGGAGCGGGGCTGCAGGCAGGGCGGGGCGCAGGGCGGCCTGAGCGCGCGGCCCCTCCCTCGGCCCGCCGGTGCCTTGGAGCTAAGCCCCGGGGTCGGCAGCGGCCTGGAGCGAGGCCGAGGGCCAGGCCGGGAACGGGGCGCCAGGGCGCGCGGCCCGCCCCTCCGCTGGCGGGTGCCAAGGAGCTCAGTCCCGGGGATGGCAGCGGCCCGGATCGCTGCCGAGGGTCAGGAAGGGAGCGGGGTGGCCCGGGCACGTGGCCCGGCACTCTGCCCGCGGGTGCCGTGGAGGTAAGTCCCGGGGTCGGCAACGGCCCAGAGCACGGCCGAGGCCCAAGCCAGGCACGGTGCTGCCCGGGCGCACAGCCCTGCCCTCCATCGGCGGGTGACGCAGAGCTAAGCCCCGGGGTCGGCAGCGGCCCAGAGCGGGGCCGAGGGCCCGTCCGGGTACGGGGTGGCCTGGGCGCGCAGCCCACCCCTCCGCCGGCGGGTGCCATGGAGGTAAGCCCCGGGGTCGGCAGCGGCCCAGAGCGCGGCCAAGGTTTTTGACGGACGCGGGGCGGCCCGGGTATGCGCCCTGGCCCTCGGCCTGCGGGTGCCGCGGAGCTAAGCCCCGGGTTCGACAGCGGCCCGGACCAGGGCGAAGGGCCTGGCCGGGCACGGTGCAGCCTGGGCACAGGGCCTGCCCCTCCGCCATCAGGTGCCGCGGAGCTAAGCCCCGGGGTCGGCAGCGGCCCGGAGCGCAGCCGAGGGTTGGGAACGGCGCGGGGCAGCCTGGGAATGCGGCCCGGCCCTCGGCCCGCGGGTGCCGCGGAGCTAAGTCCCAGGGTCAGCAGTTGCCTGGAGTATGGCCGAGGGCCAGGCCGGTCGCGGGGCAGCCCAGGCACATGGCCCGGTCCTCCACTGGCAGGTGCCGCGGAGCTAAGCGTCCTGGGTCAGCAGCGGCCCGGAGCGGGGGTCGAGGGTCCGGCCGAGCACGGGGTGGCCCGGGCGCGCGGTCCGCCCCTCTGCGGGCGGGTAGCGCGGAGATAAGCCCCGGGGTCGGCCGTGGCCCGAAGCTCGGCCGAGGGTCAGGATGAGAGCGGGGCAGCCCGGACACCTGACCCTCTCCTTGGCCCGCGGGTGCCGCTGAGCTAAGCCTCGGGGTGGGCAGCGGCCCGGAGCGGGGCCGGGTGCCGGGCAGGGTGCAGATGACCCGGGCCCGCGGACTGGACTCCGCCGGCGGGTGCCGCGTAGCTAAGCCCCGGGGTCGGCAGCGGCCCGGAGCGGGGCCGAGGGCCAGGACGGGCGCGGGACAGCCCGGGCGCGGGACCCGGTCCTCGTGGAGTTAAGCCCCGGGAACGGCAGCGGCCCGGAGCGGGGCCGAGGGGCGGAACGGGCGCAGGGCGGCACGGGTGCGCTGCCCGGACCTTGGCCAGCTGGGACCGCGGAGCTAACCCCCAGGGTCGGCAGCGGCCGGGAGCGGGACCAAGGGCTGGGCCGGTCGTGGTGCTGCCCGGGCGCACAGCCTGGCCCTCGGCCCGCGGCTGCCGCTGAGCTATGCCCTGAGGTCGGCAGCGGCCCGGAGCGCGGCAGAAGGTCGCCACGAAAGCGGGGCGGCCCGGACTCTTGGCCCTGCCCTCGGCCCAGGGGTGTCGCGGAGCTAAGCTCCGGAGTTGGCAGCGGCCCGGAACATTGCCGAGGGCCCGGCAAGGCATGGGGCGGCCCAGGCGCGGCCCGCCCCTCTGCCAGCGGGTGTCGCGGAGCTAATCCCCGGGGTCGGCAGCAGCCGGGAGCTTGGCCGAGTGTCGGGATGAGAGCGGGATGGCCCGGGCACGTGGCCCGGCCTCGGCACTCAGGTGCCGCGTAGATAAGCCCCCGGATCGGCAGCGGCCCGGAACGCGGCCGAGGGTCGCGACGGGAGCTGAGCGGTCCGGGCACGTGGCCCAGTCCTCGGCCCGGGGGTGCCGCGAAGCTAAGCCACGGGGTCGGCAGCGGCCCGGAGCGGGGACGAGGGCCCGGACCGGCATGGAGAGGCCGAGACGCGTGGCCCGCCCCTCCACCGGCGGGTGCCGCGGAGCTAAGCCCCGGGGTCAGCAGCGGCCCGGAGCTCAGCCGAGGGTCACGGGGCGCAGGGTGGCACGGGCGCGCGGCCCGACCCTCGGCACATGGGTGCCGCAGTGCTAAGCCCCGGGGTCGGCAGCAGCCCGGAGCGGGGCCGAGGGCCCGGCTGGGCAGGGGGCGGCCCAGGCACGTGTCCCGCCCTTCCGCCAGCGGGTGCCGCGGAGCTAAGTCCCAGGGTCGGCAGCAGGCCAGAGCGGGGCCGAGGGTCCGGCAGGGTGCGGGGCTGCCTGGGCGCGTGACCCCACCTCGCTGGCGGGTGTCGCGGAGCTAAGCCCCGGGATCAGCAGCGGTCCGGAGCTCAGCCGAGGGTCAGGCCAAGAGCGGGGCGGCCCGGGCACTTGGCCCGGCCTTCGGCCCGCGGGTGCTGCGGAGCTAAGCCCCGGGGTCAGCAGCGGCCCGGAGCGCGGCAGAAGGTCGCGACGGAAGTGGGGCGGCCCGGGCACGTGGAACGGCCCTTGGCCCGGAGTGCCGCGATTCTAAGCCCCGGGGTCGTCAGCGGCCTGGAGCGGGGCCGAAGGCCGGGCCGGGCGCGGGGCAGCCCGGGCGTGCGGCCCGATCCTCCGCCCGCTGGTGCCGCGGAGCTAAGCCCCGGGATCGGCAGCGGCCCTGAGCGGGTCCGAGGGCCCGGCCGAGCATGGGGCGGCCCGGGCACACGGCCCGCCCCTCCCCTGGAGGGTGCTGTGGAGCTAAGCCCCGGGGTCGGCAGCGGCCCGGAGCGGGGCTGAGAGCCGGGCTGGGCGCGTTGTGGCCCGGGCGCGCGGCCAGGACCTCCACCGGCGGGTGCCGCGGAGCTAAGCCCCAGGGTTGATTGTGGCCCAGAGCGGGGCCGAGAGCCGGGCCGGGCGCGGGGTGGCCCACGCGCGGGGCCAGGACCTCCAACGGCGGGTACCGCGGAGCTAAGCCCCGGGGTCAGCAGCGGCCTGTAGCGGGGCCGAGGGCTGGGCAGGGCGGGGGCGGCCGGGGTGCGTGGCGGCCGGGGCGCGCGGCCTGGCCCTCGGCCCGGGGGTGCCGCGGAGCTAAGCCCCGGGGTCAGCAGCGGCTCGGAGCGTGGCCGTGGGTATTGTCGGGCGCGGGGCATCCCGGGCGCGCAGCCCGTTCCTCTGCCGGCGGGTGCCGCGGAGCTAAGCCCCGGGGTCTGCAGAGGCCCGGAACGGGGCCGAGGGCCGGGCCTGGCGTGGGACGGCCCGAGCACTCATCCCGGCCCTCGGCCGGCGGGTGCCGCGTAGCTAAGCCCCGTTGTCGGCAGCGGCCCAGAGCAGGGCCGAGGGCTGGGCCGTGCGCGGGGCGGCCCGGGCACGCGGCCGCATGCTCATTGCGCTGGTGCCACGGAGCTAAGCCCCGGAGTCGGCAGCGGCCCGAAGCGGTGCCGAGGGCCGAGCCGAGCGCGGGGAGGCCTGGACGCGCAGCCCGGCCCTTCGCCGGCGGGTGCCGCGGAGCTAAGCCCCGGGTTTGGGAGTGGCCTGCAGCGGGGCTGAGGGCCGGGACAGGCGCAGGGGGACCCAGGCCCGTGGCCCGGTACTCTGCCGACGGGTGCAGCAGTGCAAAGCCATGGGGTCGGCAGCGGCCCGAAGCAAGGCAGAGGGCCGGGCAGGGTGCGGGGCGGCCCGGGCGCGCACCCCGCCCTCGGCCGGCGGGTGTCGCAGAGCTAAGCCCTGGGGTCGGCAGCGGCCCGGAGCTCGGCCGAGGGCAAGGCCGGGCGCGGGGCGGCACTGGCGCGGGGCCCGGTCCTCGGCCCGCGGGTGCCATGGACCTAAGCCCCGGGATCGGCAGCGGTCCAGAGTGGGGCCGATGTTCGGGACGGGTGCGGGGCGGCCTGGGCACGTGTCCCGGCCCTCGGCCCGCAGGTGCTGCAGATGTAAATCCCGGGGTCGGCAGCGGCCCAGAGCGCGGCAGAAGGTCGCGACGGAAGCGGGGCGGCCCGGGCACGTGGCCCTGCCCTCTGCCCAGGGGTGCCGCGGAGCTAAGCTCTGTGGTTGCAGCGGCCTGGAACTTGGCCAAGAGCCCGGCCAGGCATGGGGTGGCCCGGGCGCATGGCCCGCCCCTCCGCCGGCGGGTGCTGCGGAGCTAAGTCCCGGGTTCGGCAGCAACCCGGAGCGGGGCCGCGGGCCGGGCGGGGCGCAGGGCGGCCCAGGCGCGCGGCCCGCCCCTCGGCCCATGGGTGCCGAGGAGCTAAGTCCCGGGGTTGGAGGCGGCCCAGAGCGGGGCCGAGGGCCGGGCAGGGTGCGGGGCGGCCCGGGCGCGCGGCCCGACCTCGGCCAGCAGGTGTCGTGGAGCTAAGCCCCGCGGTCGGCAGTGGCCCAGAGCTCGGCTGAGTGTCGGGACGAGAGCGGGGTGCCCGGGCACGTGGTCCGGTCCTCGGCACACGGGTGCCGTGGAGATAAGCCCCGGTATCGGCAGCGGCCTGAAACGTGGCCGAGGGTCGCGACGGGAGCGGAGCGGTCCGGGCACGTGGCCTGGTCCTTGCCCCGGGTGTGCCGCGGAGCTAAGCCACGGGGTCGGCAGCAGCTTGGAGAGGGGCCGAGGGCCCGGCCGGGCACGGGGCGCCCCAGGCGTGTGGCCCGCCCCTCCGCCAGAGGGTGCCTCGGAGATAAACCCCGGTGTCTGCAGCGGGCCGGAACGCGGCCGAGTGTCGGGACGAGGGCAGGACGGCCCGGGCACGTGGCCCGGCCCTCAGCACTCGGGTGCCGCGTAGATAAGCCCCCGGATCGGCAGCGCCCCGGAACGCGGCCGAGGGTCGCGACGGGAGCAGAGCGGTCCGTGCACGAGGCCCGGTCCTCGGCCCGGGGGTGCCGCGGAACTAAGCCACGGGGTCGGCAGCGGCCTGGAGCGGGGACGAGGGCCCGGCCGGGCACGGGGAGGTTGAGACGCGCGGCCCGCCCCTCCGCCGGCGGGTGCCGCGGAGCTAAGCCCCGGGGTCAGCAGCGGCCAGGAGCTCGGCCGAGGGTCAGGACGAGAGCGGGGCGGCCCGGGCACGTGGTCCGGCCCTCGGCCCGCGGGTGCTGCGGAGCTAAGCCCCGTGGTCGGCAGCGGCCCGGAGCGCGGCAGAAGGTCGCGAAAGAAGCGGTGCGGCCCGGGCACGTGGCACGGCCCTCGGCCCGGAGTGCCGCGATTCTAAGCCCTGGGGTCTTCAGCGGCCCGGAGCGGGGCCGAGGGCCGGGCCAGGCATGGGGCAACCCGGGCGTGCGGACCGATCCTCCGCCCGCTGGTGCCGCGGAGCTAAGCCCCGGGTCGGCAGCGGCCCTGAGGGGGGCTGAGGGCCCGGCCGAGCATGGGGCGGCCCGGGCACACGGCCCGCCCCTCCCCCGGCGGGTGCCGTGGACCTAAGCCCCGGGGTCGGCAACGGCGCGGAGCGGGCCTGAGGGCCGGGCTGGGCGCGTTGTGGCCCAGGCGCGCGGCCAGGACCTCCACCGGCGGGTGCTGCGGAGCTACGTCCCGGGGTCGGTTGCGACCCTGAGCGGGGCAGAGGCCCGGGCCAGGAGCGAGGCGGCCCGGGCACGCTGCCCAAGTCCTCCAGTGGCAGGTGCCGCGGAACTAAGCCGCTGGGTCGGCAGCAGCCTGGAGCGGGGCTGAGGGCTGGGCAGGGCGCAGGGCGGCAGGGGCGCGCGGCCCGGCCCTCGGCCGCGGGTGTCGCAGAGCTAAGCCCTGAGGTCGGCAGCAGCTCGGAGCACGGCTGAGGGTCAGGACGAGGGCGCGGGGCACCCCCGGCGCGCGGCCTGGTCCTCTGCCAGCGGGTGCCGCGGAGCTAAGCCCCGGGGTCGACAGAGGCTCTGAGCGGGGCCGCGGGCCGGGCCAGGCGCGGGACGGCCCGGCATGCGGCCCAGCCCTCGGCCGGCGGGTGCCGCGTAGCTAAGTCCCGGGGTATGCAGCGGCCTGGAGCGGGGCCGCGGGCCTGGCCGGGCGTGGGACGGCCCGGCACGCGGCCCAACCCTTGGCCGGCGGGTGCCGCGTAGCTAAGCCCATGGGTCGGCAGCGGCCAGGATCGGGGCCAAGGGCCAGGCCGGGCGTTGGGCGGCCCGTGCACACGGCCCGGCCCTTGGCTGGGAGGTGCCGCGTAGCTAAGCCCCGGAGTCAGCAGTGGCCCGGGGCGGGGCCGAAGGCCGGGCCGGGTGCGGCCTGCACCGGCGCGCGGACGGGCCCTCCGCCCACGGGTGCCGCGGATATAAGCCCTGGTTTCGACCACGGCCTGGAGCGGGGCCAGGGCCGGGCCAGGCGCGGGGAGGCCCCGGCACGCGGCCGTGCCTGGCGCTGGGCGGCCCCGGCACGAGGCCGTGTCTGGCGCGGGGCGGCCCCAGCACGCAGACGTGCCGGACGCGTGGTGGCCCCGCCACGCAGCCCGACCCTCGGCCCGCGCGTGCCTCGGAGCTAAGCCCCAGGTTCAGCAGCGGCCCGGAGCATGGCCAAGGGCCAGGCCTGGCGCGGGGCGGCCCAGGCGTGCGGCCGGGCCCTCCGCCGGCAGGTGCCATGGAACTAAGCGCCGGGGTCGGTCGCGGCCCAGAGCGTGGTCTAGGGCCGGGCCGGGCGCGGGTCGGACGGAGTGCGCGGCCCGGCCCTTAGCCCGCTTGTGCCGCGGAGCTAAGCCCTGGGGTCAGCAGTGGCCCGGAGCTGGGCCGAGGTCCAGGCCGGGTGTGGGGCGGCCCAGGCGCGCGTCCCAGTCCTCAGCACGCGTGTGCCGTGGAGGTCATCCCCGGGTTCGGCAGCGGCCCGGATCGCTTCCGAGCGTCGGGAAGGGAGCGGGGCGGCCCGGGCACGTGGCCCGGCCCTCGGCCTGCGGGTGCCGTGGATGTAAGTCCCTGGGTCGGCAGCGACCCGGAGCGCAGCCGAGGGCCGGACCGGGAGCGGGGCAGCCCGCGCGTGCGGCATGGTCCTTCGGCGCCAGGTGACGCGGAGCTAAGCCCCGGGATCGGCAGCGGCCCGGAGCGGGACCGAGGGCCAGGCCGGGGGTGGGGCGGCCCGGGGGCGTGGCCCGTACCTAGGACCCCGGGTGCCGCGGAGATAAGCCCTGGGGTCGGCACAGCCCGGAGTGGGGCCAAGGGCCCGGCAGGGCACAGGGAGCCAGGGCGCGCGGACTGCCCCTCCGCCGACGGGTGCCACGGAGCTAATCCCCGTGTTTGGCAGCGGCCCGGAGCGGGGCTGAGGGCAGGGCAGGGTGCGGGGCGGCTTGGGGGCGTGACCGGCACTCGGACCGCGGGTGCCGCAGAGCTAAGCCCCCGGGTCGGCAGCGGCCAAGAGCGGGGCCGAGGGCTGGGCCGGCGCAGGGCGGCCCTGGAGTGCACCCGGTCCTCCGGCGGCGGGTGCCGCGCAGCTAAGCCCCGGGGTGGGCAACGACCAGGAGCGGGGCCGAGGACTGGGCAGGGTGCAAGGCGGCCTGGGCACGCGTCCCGGCCCTCGGACCGCGGGTGCCGCAGAGCTAAGCCCCGGGGTCGGTAGCGGCCCGGAGCGCGGCCAAGTGTCGGGACTGGCGCGGGACGGCCCGGGCACGCGGCCAGGCCCTCTGCCCGCGGGTGCCACGGAGCTAAGACCCGTGGTCGGCAGCGGCCCGGAGCAGGGCCGAGGGCCGGGCCGGGCGCGGGGCGGCTCGGGCGCACGGTCCGCGCCTCGGCCGTGAGGGCCGCGGAGCTAAGCCCCGGAGTTGGCAGTGGCCCAGAGCGGGACCAAGAGGTGGACCAGGCGCGGTGCTGCCCCGGCGCGCAGCCCGGCCATCGGACCGCGGGTGCTGCTGAGCTATGCCCCGGGGTCGCCAGCGGCCCGGAGCGAGGCCGAGGGCCAGGCCGGGCGTGGTGCGGCCAGGGCGTGCTGCCCAGTCATCCGGCGGCGGGTGCCGCGGGTTCGGCAGCGGCCCTGAGCTGGGTCGAGGGCGAGGCCAGGCGCGGGTCGGCCGGGGTGCGCGGCCCGAACCTTGGCCCGCTGGTAACACGGAGCTAAGCCCCGGGATCAGCAGCGGCCTGGAGCGGGACAGAGGGTTGGGCCGGGCGCGGGGCTCCCCTGGCGTGCGGCCTGGTCCTCGCCGGTGGTTGCCGCAGAGCTAAGCCCCGGTGTCGGCAGCGGCCCGGAGCGGGGTCTAGGGCCAGGCTGGGGGCGGGGGGGCCCGGCCGTGCGGCCAGGCCCTCGGCCCGCGTGTGCCGTGGAGATAAGCCCCGGGGTCGGCAGCGGCCCGGAGCGGGGCCGAAGGTCGGGCCGGTTGCTGCCGACCCGGCAGCGCGGACCGGGCCTCCGCCAGCTGGTGCCGCGGAGCTAAGCCCCGGGGTCGGCCATGGCCCGGAGCGGGGCCAGGGCTGGGCTGGGCACGGGGCGGCCCCGGCATGCGGCCGTGCCTGGCGCGGGATGGCCCCGGCACGTGGCCATACCGGGCCCTTGGCGACCCCGGCATGCGGCCTGGCCCTCGGCCCGCACGTGCCTCGGTGCTAAACCCCGGGTTTATCAGCGGCCCGGAGCGGCGCCAAGGGCCAGGCTGGGGCGGGGCAGCCCAGGCGCACGGCCCAGGCCTCCGCTGGCAGGTACCATGGAGCTAAGCCCCGGGATTGGCAGCGGCCCGGAGCGGGGCCGAGGGCCAGGCCGGGCGCGGGGCGGCCCGTGCACGTGGCCCGGCCATTGCCCGGGGGGTGCCGCATTGCTAAGCCCTGGGGCCGGCAGTGGCCCGGAGCGGGGCAGAAGGCCGGGCAGGGCGTGGCTGACTTGGCCGCGCGGACTGGACCTCCGCCGGCGGGTGCCGCGGGGCTAAGCCCCGGGGTTGGCCACGGCCCGGAGCGCAGCCAAGTGCCAGGCCTGGCGCGGGATGGCCCAGGCGCGCGGCAGGGCCCTCTGCCGGCTGGTGCCATGGAGATAAGCCCCGGGGTTGGCAGCAGCCTGGAGCGGGGCCGAGGGCCGGGCAGGGTGCGTGGCGGCCCGCGCGCGCGGCTCAGCTCTCGCCCCGCTGGTGCCGCAGAGCTAAGTCCTGGGGCCGGCAGAAGCCCGGAGCGGGGTCGAGGGCAGGGCAGTGCGCGGCCGACCCAGCCGAGTTGACCGGCCCTCCGCCGGCGGGTGCCGCGGAGCTAAGCCCCGGGGACGGCCCATGCTTGCCTCGAACCTATACCCCGGGTTCGGCAGCGGCAGGGGCCCAGTCACGCCCCGGCCCTCCGCTGGCAGGCACCATGGAGCTAAGCACCGGGGTTGGCAGCAGGCCGGAGCGGGAACGAGGGCCAGGACGGTCGCGGGGCGGCCTGTGCACGCTGTCCGGCCCTCGGCACTCGGGTGCCGTGGAGCTAATTTCCGGGGTCGGCAGCGGCCCAGAGCGGGGCCGACGGCAGGGCAGTGCGCGCCGAACCAGCTGCGCGGACCGGCCCTCCACCGGCGGTTGCCGCGGAACTAAGCCCCGGGGTCGACCACGGCCCGGAGTGGGGCCAGGGACGGGTCGGGTTCGGGGCGCCCCCGGCACGCGGCCGTGCCTGGCGCGGGGCGGCCCAGGCATGCGGAATTGCCGGGCGCGTGATGGCCCCGGCACGCGGCCCAGCCCTCGGACCGCGCGTGCCTCGGTGCTAAGCCCCGGGTTCGGCTGTGGCCTGGAACAGGGCCAAGGGCTGTGCCTGTCGCGGGGCGGCCCAGGCGCACGGCCCGGCCCTCCACCGGCAGGTGCCATGGAGCTAAACCCCGGGGTCGTTAGCAGCCCAAAGCGTGGTCGAGGGCCAGGCCCCGCGCGGGTCGGCCGAGGTGCGCGGCACGGCCCTTGGCCCACTGGTGCCGCGGAGCTAAGCCCCGGGGTTGGCAGCAGCCCGGAGCGGGGACAAAGGTTGGGCCGGGCGGGGAGCGGCCCGGGCGCGCGTCCCGGCCCTTGGTCCGCGCGTGCCGTGGAGCTAAGCCCTGGGGTCGGCAGCGGCCCGGATCGCTTCCGAGGGTCGGGAAGGGAGCGGGACGCCCGGGCACGTGGCGCGGCCCTCGGCCTGCGGGTGCCGTGGATGTAAGTCCCGAGGTCGGCAGCGACCCGGAGCGCGGCCGAGGGTCGCGATGGTAGCAGGGCGGCCCGGTTACGTGGACTGGCCCTCGGCCCACGGGTGCCGCGGAGCTAAGCACCGGGGTTGGCAGCGGTCCGGAGCGGGGCCGAGGGCCGGACGGGGCGCAGGGCAGCCCGCGCGTGTGGCCCGGTCCTTCGCCGGTGGGTGACGCGGAGCTAAGACCCTGGGTCGGCAGCGGCCCAGAGCGGGGCCAAGGACAAGTCCGGGTATGGGGCGGCCCAGGCGCGCGGCCCTGCCCTCCGCCGGCGGTTGCCGCTTATCTATGCCCCGGTGTAGGCAGCGGCCCGGAGCGGGGCCGAGGGCCAGGCTGGGGGTGGGGCGGCCGGGGCGCACGGCCCAGCCCTCGGCCCGCGGGTGCCGCGGAGATAAGCCCCGGGGTCGGCAGCGACCCGGAGCGGGGCCCAGGGCCCGGCAGGTCGCTGCCGACCCGGCCGCGCGAACCGTCCCTCCGCTGGTGGGTGCCGCGTAGCTAAGCTCCGGGGTCGGCAGCAGCCCGGAGCGGGGCCGAGGGCTGGGCAGGGCGCGTGGCAGCCTCGGCGCGTGGCCCGGCCCTCGGACCGCGGGTGCCGCAGAGCTAAGCCCCGGGGTCGGCAGCGGCCCGGAGCACGGCCAAGGGTCGGGACGGGCGCGGGGCGGCACGGGCACGCGGCCCACCCCTCGGCCCGCGGGTGCCGCGGAGCTAAACCCCGGGGTCTGCAGCGGCCTGGATCGCTGCCGAGGGTCGGGACGGGAGCGTGGCGGACCGAGTTCGTGGCCCGTCCCTCGGCCCGCAGGTGCCATGGAGCTAAGCCCCAGAGTCGGCAGCGGCCCAGAGCGGGTCCGAGGGCCGGGCCGGGCGCAGCGGACACCAACGCGCAGTCCGGCCTTTCTCCGGCGGGTGCCGCGGAGCTAAGCTCCGGGTTCGGCCACGGCCCGGAGCGGGGCCAGGGCCGGGCCGGGCGCGGGGCGGCCCTGGCACGCAGCCGTGACGGGCCCGGGGCGGCCCCGTTACGCGGCCGTGCCGGGTCCCGTGTGGCCCCGGCATGCGGCCCGGCCCTCGGCCGACGCATGCCTCGGAGCTAAACCCCGGGTTCGGCAGCGGCCCGGAGCGGGGCCAAGGGCCATGTCGGGCGCGGGGCAGCCCAGGCGCGCGGCCCTGCCGTCCGCTCGCAGTTTCCATGGAGCTAAGCCCCGGGGTCGGCAGCGGCCCGTAGCGGAGCCGAGGGCCAGGCCGGGCGCGGGGCGGCCCTTGCACGAGGCCCGACCCTTGGCCTGGGGGATGCCGTCGGGCTAAACCCCGGGGTCGGCCGCGGCCCGGAGAGGGGCCAAGCACTGAGCCGGGTGCGGGGCAGCCCTGGCGCGCGACCCAGCCCTCGGCCCACGGGTGCGGCGGAGCTATGCCCCGGGTTCGGCAGCGGCCCAGAGCATGGTCGAGGTCCGAGCCGGGCGCGGGTTGGCCGGGGTGCGCGGCCCGGCCCTAGGCCCGCTGGTGCCGCAGAGCTAAGCCCCGGGGTCGCCAGCGGCCTGGAGCGGGGCTGAGGGTTGGGCTGGGCGCGGGGCTCCCTGGGCACGCAACTCGGTCCTCCGCCGGCGGTTGCTGCGGAGCTAAGCCCCGGGGACGGCAGCGGCCCGGATTGGGGCCGAGGGCCAGGCCGGGGGCGGTGCAGCCCAGGCACGTGGCAGGGGCCTTGGCCCGCGGGTGCCGCGGAGGTAAGTCCCAGGGTCGGCAGCGGTCCGGAGTGGGGCCGAGGGTTGGACCGGGTGCAGGGCAGCCTGCGCGTGCGGCCGGGACCTCCGCCGGCGGGTGACGTGGAGCTAAGCCCCGGGGTCGGCGGCGGCCCAGATCGCTTCCGAGGGTAGGGAAGGGAGCCGGGCTGCCCGGGCACGTGGCCCGGCCCTCAGCCAGCGGGTGCCGTGGATGTAAATCCCGGGGTCGGCAGCAAACCGGAGCGCGGCTGAGGGTCGCGAAGGTAGCAGGCCGGCCCGGGCACGTGGAACGGCCCTCGGCCCATGGGTGCCGCGGAGCTAAGCACCGGGGTCGGCAGCGGTCCGGAGCGGGGCCAATGGCCGAACCAGTCGCGGGGCCCGGTCCTTTGCCGGTGGGTGACGCGGAGCTAAGCCCCGGGGTCGGCAGCGGCCTAGAGAGGGCCGAGGACAAGTCCGGATACGGGGCGGACCGGGCGCGTGGACCTGCCCTCTGCCGGCGGTTGCCGCGTAGCTAAACCCCGGTGTCGGCAGCGGACCGGAGCGGGGCCGAGGGTCAGGCCAGGGATGGGGCGGCCCGGGCACGCGGCCTGGCCCTCGGCCCGCGGGTGCCGCGGAGATAAGCCCCGGGGTCGGCAGCGACCCGGAGCGGGGCCAAGGGCCCGGCAGGGCACTGGGCGCCTGGGCGCACGGCCTGCCCCTCCGCCGGCAGCTGCCGCGGTGCTAAGCCCCAGTGTCGCCAGCTGCCCGGAGCGGGGCCGGAGGCCAGGCAGGTCGCTGCCGACCCGGCCTCGCGAACCGGCCCTCCGCCGGTGGGTGCCGCTTAGTTAAGCCCTGGGGTCGGCAGCGGCCCGAAGCGGAGCCAAGGGCTGGGCCGGCCCTCGGACCTCGGGTGCCGCAGAGCTAATCCCCGGGGTCGGCAGCGGCCCGGAGCGCGGAGAAGGGTCGGGACGGGCACGGGGCGGCCCGGGCAAGCGGCCAGGCCCTCGGCCCGAGTGTGCCGCGGACTTAAGTCCCGGGGTCAGCAGCGGAAAGGAGCGGGACCAAGGACCGGGACGGGAGCGGTGCTGCCGGGCGCACAGCCCGGCCCTCAGCCCGCGGGTGCCGCAGATTTATGCCCCGGGGTCGGCAGCGTCCCGGAGTGGGGCTGAGGGCCGGGCCGTGCGTGGTGCGGCCAGGGCATGCTGCCCAGTCCTCCGGCAGCGGGTGCCGCGGATCTAAGCCACAGGGTCGGGAGCGGCCCTGAGCGTGGTCAAGGGCCAGGCCGGGTGCGAGTCAGCCGGGGTGCGCGGCCCGGCACTTGGCCTGCTGGTGCCATAGAGCTAAGCCCCGGGATCGGCAGCGGCGTGGAGCGGGGCCGAGGGCCAGGCTGGGGGTGGGGCGGCCCGGGCGCGCGGTCAGGCCCTCGTCCCTCGGGTGCCGCTGAGCTAAGCTCCGGGTTCGGCAGCGGCCCGGAGTGGGACCAAGGGCCGGGCCGGGAGCGGTGCTGCCCGGGCGCCCAGCCCGGCCCTCAGCCCGCGGGTGCCGCCTGAGCTAAGCCCCGGGATTGGCAGCGGCGCGGAGCGGGGCCGAGGGGCACGCCGGGGGCGGGGCAGCCCGGGCGCGCGGTCAGGCCCTTGGCCCGCGGGTGCCGCGGAGCTAAGACCCAGGGTCGGCAGCGGCCCTCATCGCTTCAGAGGTTCGGGCAGGGAGCGGGGCGGCCCGGGCACGTGGCCCGGCCCTCGGCCCGCGAGTGCCGCGGATGTAAGTCCCGGGGTCGGCAGCGGCCCGGAGCGCGGCCAAGGGTCGCGAAGGTAGCGGGGCCGCCCGAGACAGTGGACCGACCCTCGGCCCGCGGGTGCCGCGGATGTAAGTCCCGGGGTCGGCAGCGGCGTGGATTGCTGCCGAGGGTCGGGACGAGAGCGAGGCAGACCGAGTTCGTGGCCCGGCCCTCGGCTCGCAGGTGCCATGGAGCTAAGCCCCGGGTTCGGCCACAGCCCGGAGCGAGGATAGGGCCGGGCCGGGCGCGGGGCAGCCCCGAAACGCGGCCGTGACGGGCCCGGGTCGGCCCCGGTACGTGGCCGTGACGGGCCCGGGGCGGCCCCGTCACAAGGCCCGGCCCTTGGCCCACGCGTGACTTGGAGCTAAACCCCGGGTTCGGCAGCGGCCCGGAGCGGGGCCAAGGGCCAGGCCGGGCGCAGGGTGGCCCAGGCGCGTGGCCCGGCCCTCCACTGGCAGGTACCATGGAGCTAAGCCCCGGGGTCGGCAGCAGCCCGTAGCGGGGCCGAGGGCCAGGCCGGGCGCAGGGCGGCCCATGCCCGCGGCCCGGCCCTTGGCTGGGGGGTGCCACGACGCTAAACCCTGGGATCGGCCGCGGCCCGGAGCGGGGCCAAGCTCCGGGCGGGGCGTGGGACGGCCCTTGCGTGCGGCCCGGCACTTGCCCCGCGGGTGCGGCCGTGCTAAGCACCGGGAATGGCAGCGGCATGTAGCAGGGCCAAGGGCCGGACGGGGCGCGGGGCAGCCCACGCGTGCGGCCCGGTCCTTTGCCGGTGGGTGCTGCATAGCTAAGCCCCGGGGTCGGCAGCAGCCCAGAGCGGGGCCAAGGACATGTCCGGGTATGGGGCGGCCCAGGCGCGTGGCCCTGTCCTCCGCCGGCGGTTGCCGCGTATCTAAGCCCCGGTGTCGGCAGCGGCCAGGAGCGGGGCCGAGGGCCAGGCCGGGTGTGGGGTGGCCGGGGCGCACGGCCTGGCCCTCGGCCCGCGGGTGCCGCGGAGATAAGCCCCGGGATCGGCAGCGACCCGGAGCGGGGCCAGGGGCCCGGCAGGGCACTGGACTCCGGGGCGCGGGGCCTGCCCCTCCGCCGGCGGGTGCCGTGGAGCTAAGCCCAGGTGTCGCCAGGTGCCCGGAGCGGGGCCGATGGCCGGGCAGGTCGCTGCCGGCCCGGCCGCCCGTACCGTCCCTCCACCGGTGGGTGCCGTGTAGCTAAGCCACGGGGTCGGCAGAGGCCGGGAGCAGGGCCGAGGACTGGACAGGGCGCGGGGTGGCCTGGGCGCGCGGCCCGGCCCTCGGACCGCGGGTGCCGCAGAGCTAAGCCCCGGGTTTGGCAGCGGCGCGGAGCGGGGCCGAGGGCCAGGCCGGGGGCGGGGCGGCCCGGGCGCGCAGTCAGGCCCTCGGCCCTCGGGTGCCGCTGAGCTAAGCCCCGGGGTCGGCAGCGGCCCAGAGCGGGACCAAGGGCCGGGCTGGGAGCGGTGCTGCCCGGGCGCCCAGCCTGGCCCTCGGCCCGTGGGTGCCGCCTGAGCTAAGCCCCGGGATCGGCAGCGGCGCGGAGTGGGGCCGAGGGGCAGGCCGGGGGTGAGGCAGCCCGGGCGTGCGGTCAGGCTCTCGGCCCGCGGGTGCCGCAGAGCTAAGCCCCGGGGTCGGCAGCGGCCCTCATCGCTTCAGAGGGTCGGGCAGGGAGCGGGGCGGCCCGGGAACGTGGCCCAGCCCTCGGCCCGCGAGTGCCGCGGATGTAAGTCCCGGGGTCGGCAGCGGCCCGGAGCGCGGCCAAGGGTCACGACGGTAGCGCGGCGGCCCGAGACTGTGGACCGGCCCTCGGCCCGTGGGTGCCGCGGATGTAAGTTCCGGGGTCGGCAGCGGCGTGGATCGCTGCCGAGGGTTGGGAAGGGAGCGGGGCAGACCGAGTTCGTAGCCCGGCCCTCGGCCCGCAGGTGCCATGGAACTTAGCCCCGGGTTCGGCCATGGCACGGAGCGGAGACAGGTCCGGGCCGGGCGCGGTGCGGCCCCGAAACGCGGCCGTGACGGGCCCGGGTTGGCCCCAGTACGCGGCCGTGCCGGGCCCGGGGCGGCCCCGTCACACGGCCCGGCCCTCGGCCCACGCGTGCCTTGGAGCTAAACCCCGGGTTCGGCAGCGGCCCGTAGCTGGGCCAAGGGCCAGGCCGGGCGCGTGGCGGTCCAGGCGCGTGGCCCGGCCCTCCACTGGCAGGTACCATGGAGCTAAGCCCTGGGGTCGGCAGCGGCCCGTAGCGGGGCCGAGGGCCAGGCCGGCGCAGGGCGGCCCGTGCACGCGGCCCGGCCCTTGGCCGGGGGGTGCCGCAACGCTAAACCCCGGGGTCGGCCGCGGCCCGGAGCGGGGCCAAGCTCCGGGCAAGGCGCGGGGCGGCCCTGGCGCGCGGCCCGGCACTCGCCCCGCGGGTGCAGCGGTGCTAAGCACCAGGAATGGCAGCGGCATGTAGCAGGGCTGGACGGGGCGCGGGACAGCCCGCGTGTGCGGCCAGCCCCTCCGCCGGCGGGTGCCGCGGAGCTAAGCCCCGGTGTTGCCAGGTGCCCGGAGCGGGACCGATGGCCAGGCAGGTCGCTGCTGACCCGGCCGCGTGAACCGTCCCTCCGCCGGTGGGTGCCGCGTAGCTAAACCCCGGGGTCGGCAGCGGTCCCGAGCAGGGCCGAGGGCTGGGGAGGGCGCGGGGCAGCCTGGGCGCGTGGCCCGGCCCTCGGACCGCGGGTGCTGCAGAGCTTAGCCCTGGGGTCGGCAGCGGCGCGGAGCGGGGCCGAGGGCCAGGCTGGGGGCGGGGGTGCCCGGCGCGCGGTCAGGCCCTCGGCACTCGGGTGCCGCTGAGCTAAGCCCCAGGGTCGGCAGCGGCCCGGAGCGGGACCAAGGGCCGGGACGGGAGCGGTGCTGCCCGGGCGCCCAGCCCAGCTCTCGGCCCGCGGGTGCCACCTGAGCTAAGCCCCGGGATCGGCAGCGGCGCGGAGCAGGGCCGAGGGCCAGGCCGGGGGCGGGGCGGCCCGGGCGCGCGGTCAGGCCATCGGCCCGGGGTGCTGCGGAGCTAAGCCCCGGGGTCGGCAGCGGCCCTCATTGATTCAGAGGGTCGGGCAGGGAGTGGGGCGGCCGGCCCCGTCGCGCGGACTGGCCCTCCGCCGACGGGTGCTGAGGAGCTAAGCCCCGGGTTCGGCAGTGGCCCGGAACGGTGCCGAGGGCAGGCCGGTTACGGGCAGCCAGGGCGCGCGGCTAGGCCCTCTGGCGGCGGGTGCCACGGAGCTAAGCCGCGGGGTCGGTAGCGTCCCGGAGCGGGGCCGAGGTTCAGGCTGGGCGTTTGGTGGCCCGGGCGCGCGGCACGGCCCTCCGCTGGCGGGTGCCGTGGAGCTATGACCCAGGGTGGGCAGCGGCCCAGAGCGCAGCCAGGGCCAGGCCGGGTGCGGGATGGCCCCGGCGCGTGGCCGGGCAGGGCGCGGGGCGGCACCATTGCGAGGCCATGCCCTCAACCCACGAGTGCCGCGGAGTTAAGCCGCGGGGTCGGCAGCGGCCCGGAGCGGGGGAGAGGGCTGTCCGGGCGCGGGCGACACGGCGGGCATCCCGGCCCTCCGGCGGAGGTTGCCACAGAACTAAGCACCGGGGTCGCAGAGGCACGGAGTGGGGCCGAGGGTCGAGCCGGGAGCGGGGCGGCCCAGGCGCGCGGCCCGGCCCTCCACCGGCAGCTGCGGCGGAGCTAAGCCCCGGGATCAGCAGCGGCCTGGAGCGGGGCTGAGTGCTGGGTCGGTGGCGGCCGGCCCTGGTGCGCGGCCCGGCCCTCCGCCGTTGTGTGCCACGAAGCAAAGCCCTGGGGTCTGGAGAGGCCCAGAATGCGGCCGAGGGTCCCGACGGGATCGGGGCAGTCCGGGCACGTGGCCCGGAACTCCGCCATTGTGTGCCGCGGGGCTAAGCCCTGGGGTCGGCAGTGGCTCAGAACGCAGCCGAGGGTCCCGACGGGATCGGAGCAGCCCAGGCACGTGGCCCTGTTCTTCGCCGGCAGGTGCCGCGGAGCTAAGCCCCGTTGTCGGCAGCGGCCCGGAGCGGGGCCAATGGCCGTGCAGGGCGCGGGGCAGCCCGGGCCCGCGGCCCGGTCTTCCGCCGGCGGGTGTCGCGGAGCTAAGTCCCTGGGTCAGCAGCAGCCCGGAGCGGGGCCGAGGGCCGGTCCCAGCGCGGGGCTGCCCGGGCGCGCGGCTCAGCCCTCCGCCGGCGGGTGCCGCAGAGGTAAGCCCCGGGGTCGGCAGCGACCCGGACCGGGGCCGAGGGCCGGGTCGGGCGCGGGGCGGCGCAGGCATGGGGCCCGACCCTCGGCCCGCGGGTGCCGCCGAGCTAAGACCCGGGGTAGGCAGCGGCCCAGAACGCGGCCGAGGGTCCCGACGGGATCGGGGCAGCCCAGGCACGTGGCCCTGTTCTCCGTCGGCGGGTGCTGCGGAGCTAAGCCCTGGGGTTGGCAGCGGCCCAGAACACGGCCGAGGGTCCTGACGGGATCGGGGCAGCCCAGGCACGTGGCCCTGTTCTCCGTCGGCGGGTGCCTCGAGTTAAGCCAAGGGGTCGGCAGCGGCCCAGAGCGGGGCCGAGGGTCGGGATGGGAGCGGGGTGGCTCGGGCGCACGGCCCGACCCTCGGACCGTGGGTGGCACGGGGCTAAGCCCTGGGGTCCCCAGCGGCCCAGAACGTGGCCGAGGGTACCGATGGGATCGGGCAGCCCGGGCACGTGGACCGGTCCTCCGCCGGCGGGTGCCTCGGAGCTAAGCCACGGGGTTGGCAGAGGCCAGGAGCGGGGCCAATGGCTGTGCAGGGCGCGGGGCAGCCCGGGCCTGCGGCCCAGTTCTCCACCGGCGGGTGCCGCGGAGCTAAGTCCCGGGGTCGGCAGCAGCCCGGAGCGGGGACCAGGGCCGGTCGAGCGCGGGGTGTCCCGTGCGCGCGGCTCAGCCCTCCGCCGGCGAGTGCTGCAGAGCTAAGCACCGGGGTCAGCAGCGGCCTGGAGTGGGGCCGAGGGACGTGCCGTGCCCGGGGCAGCCCGGGCGCGGACCGGCCCTCTGCAGGCGGGTGCCGCGGAGCTAAGCCCCGGGGTTGGCAGTGGCCTGAAGAGGGGCAGAGGGTCGGGACGGGAGCGGGGCGGCTGGGGCGCCCGGCCCGACCCTCAGACCGCGGGTGCCGCGGGGCTAAGCCCTGGGGTCCACAGCGGCCCAGAACGCTGCCGAGGGTCCCGACGGGATTGGGCAGCCCGGGCACGTGGCCCGGTCCTCCACCGGAGGGTGCCGCGGAGCTAAGCCCCGGGGTCGGCAGCGGCCCAGAATGCGGCCGAGGGTCCCGAAGGGATCTGGGCTGCCTGGGCACGTGGTCCGTCCCTCTGTAGTTGTGTGCCGCGGGGCTAAGCCCTGGGGTAAGCAGCGGCCCAGAACGCGGCCGAGGGTCCCGACGAGATCAGGGCAGCCCGGGCACGTGGCCCGGTCCTCCGCCGGCGGGTGCCTCGAGCTAAGCCCCAGGGTTGGCAGCGGCCCAGAACGCGGCCGATGGTCGGGAAGGGAGCGGGGCGGCTCAGGTGCACGTCCCTGTCCTCCGCCGGCGGGTGCAGCGGAGCTAACTCCTGGGGTCGGCAGCGTCACGGGGCGGGGCCTAGGGCCGGGCCGGGCGTGGTGTGGCCCGGAAGCGCAGCCCTGCCCTCGGACCGCGGGTGACGCGGAGCTAAGCCCCGGTGTCGGCAGCGGCCCGCGGCAGGCCGAGGGCCCAGCCGGGCGATGTGGGGCCCGGGCTCGCGACCCGGCCCTCAGCCCGCGGGTGCCGCGGAGCTAAGCCACCGGGTCAGCAACTGCCCGGGGCGGGGCCGTGGGCCGGGCAGGGCGCAAGGCGGCCCAGGCGCGCCCCCAGGCCATCCGACGGCGGGTGCCGTGGGTCAAAGCCCCTGGGTCGGTAGCGGCCCAGAGCATGGCGAGGGCCGGGCCGGGCGCTGGGAGGCCCAGGCACGCGGCCCCGCACTCAGCCCGCTGGTGATGCGGAGCTAAGCCCCAGGGTCAGCAGCGGCCCGGGAGCAAGGTCAGGCACTCCGCCGGCGGGTGCCGCGGAGCTAAGTCCCAGGATCAGCAGCAGCCCAGGGCGGGGCCGAGGGCCGGGCCTGGCGCGGTGCGGCCCGGGCGCGCGGTCCGGCCCTCAGCCCGCAGGTGCCGCGGAGCTATGCCCCACGGTCCGCAGCGGCCCGGAGCGGGGCCGAAGGCCGGGCCGGGCGCTGGACGGCCCGGGCGCGTGGCCAGGCCCTCCGCTGGCGGGTGCCGCGGAGCTAAGCCCCAGGGTCGGAAGCGGCCTGGAGTGGGGCCAAGTGCCGGGCTGGTCGCGGGGCAGCCCGGGCGCCATGCCTGGCCGTCCGCCGGCGGGTGCCTCTTGCTAAGTCCTGGGGTTGACAGCGTCCCGAGCGAGGCCGAGTGTCGTGACGGGAGCGTGGCGGCCCATGCGCGCAGCCCGGCCCTTGTCCCGCGGGTGTCACGGAGCTAAGCCCCGGGGTCGGCAGCGGCCCGGAGCGGGGCCGAGGGCCGGGTTGGGTGCGGGGTGGCCCGGGCGCGCGGCCCAGCACTCCGCCAGGGGGTGCCGCGGAGCTAAACCCCGGAGTTGGCAGAGGCCCGAAGAGGGGCCGAGGGTCGGGACGGGAGCGGGGCGGCTCGGGCGTCCGGCCCGACCCTCGGACCACGGGTGCTGCGGGGCTAAGCCCTAGGGTCCGCAGCGGCCCAGAACACTGCCTAGGGTCCCGACGGGATCGGGCAGCCCGGGCACGTGGCCCGGTCCTCCGCCGGCGGGTGCCGCGGAGCTAAGCCAAGGGGTCAGCGGCGGCCCTTAGCGGGGCCGATGGCAGGGCCGGGAGAGGGGCAGCCCGGGCGCGCGGCCCGGTCCTCCACCGGCGAGTGCCGCGGAGCTAATTCCCGGAGTCCACGGCGGCCCGGAGAGGGGACGAATGCCGGTCCGGGCGCGGGGCGGTCCGGGCGCGCAGCCCGGCCCTCAGCCCGCTGGTGCCGCGGAGCTAAGCCCCAGAGTCGGCTGCGGGCCGGAGCAGGGCCGAGGGCAGTGGCGGGCGTGGCCGGCCCTGGTGTGCCTCCCGGGCCTCCGCTGACGGGTGCCGCGGAGCTAAGCCCCGGGGTCGGCAGTGGCCCGGAGCGAGGCCAGGGCCGGGCCGGGCACGGGGTGGCCCCGGAGCGTGGCACAGCCCTCGACCACGTGAGCCGCGGAGCTAAGCCCCAGGATTTGCAGCGGCCGGAGCTGGGCCGAGTGCCAGGTCGGGCGCTGGGAGGCCCAGGCGCGTGGACAGGCCTTCCACCAGCGGGTGCCGCGGAGCTAAGCCCCGGGGTCGGCAGCGGCCCGGAGCGGGGCCGAAGTCCGGGCCGGGCGCTGAACGGCCCGGGCGCGTGGCCAGGCCCTCCGCCAGCGGGTGCCGCCGAGCTAAGTCCCGGGGTCGGCAGCAGCCCGGAGCAGTGCCGAGGGCCGGGACGGGCTCGCGGCGGCCTGGGCGCGCTGCCCAGCCTTCCGCCGGCGGGTGCCGCGGAGCTAAGCCCTGGGATCTGCAGCGGCTTGGAGCGGGGCCGAGGGCCGGGTCGGGCCCGGGGCAACGCAGGCGCGTGGGCCGACCCTCGGACCGCGGTTGCCGATAAGCTAAAACCCGGGGTCGGCCGCGTCCTGGATCGGGGCTGAGGGCATTGATGGGCGCGGCCGGCCCGTGTGCGAGGACCGGCATTCCGCCAGTGGGTGCCGCGGAGCTACGCCCTGGGTCGGCAGCGGCCCGGAGCGGGGCCAGGGCCTGGAGGGGCGCACGGCGGTCCCGGCACGCGGCACAGACCTCGGCACGCGTATGCCATGGAGCTAAGTTCCGGGGTCGGCAGCGGCCCGGAGTGGGGCCGAGGGCCGGGCCAGGCGCAGGGCGGCCCTGGCGCGCGGCCCGACCCTCGGCCTGCGGGTGCCGCGGAGCTAAGCCCCCGGGTCAGCAGCGGCCCGAAGAGGGGCAGAGGGTCGGGACGGCAGCGGGGCGTCTGGGGCGCCCGGCCTGACCCTCGGACCGCGGGTGCCGCGGGGCTAAGCCCTGGGGTCCGCAGGCGGCCCAGAACGCTGCCGAGGGTCCCGAAGGGATCTGGGCTGCCTGGGCACGTGGCCCGTCCCTCTGTAGTTGTGTGCCGCGGGGCTAAGCCCTGGGGTAAGAAGCGGCCCAGAACGCGGCCGAGGGTCCCGACGGGATCAGGGCAGCCCGGGCACGTGGCCCGGTCCTCCGCCGGCGGGTGCCTCGAGCTAAGCCCCGGGGTCGGCAGCGGCCCAGAACGCAACCGATGGTCGGGACGGGAGCGGGGCGGCTCGGGTGCACGTCCCTGTCCTCCGCCGGAGGGTGCAGCGGACCTAACTTCCGGGGTCGGCAGCGTCACGGGGCGGGGCCGAGGGCCGGGCCGGGCGTGGTGTGGCCCGGAAGCGCAGCCCTGCCCTCGGACCGCGGGTGACGCGGAGCTAAGCCCCGGTGTCGGCAGCGTCCCGGAGCGGGTCAGCAGCGTCCCAGTATCGGGTCAGCCCGGGCACATGGCCCGTTCCTCCACCGGTGGGTTCCACGGAGCTAAGCCCCGGGGTCGGGAGCGGCCTGGAGCAGGGCCAAGTGCCAGACCGTGTGCGGGGCGGCCAGGGCGCGCGGCATGGCCCTCCTCCAACGGGTGCCGCGGAGCTAAGACCTGGGATCGGCAGCGGCCCGGAGCACGGCCGAGGGTCCCGACGGTATCAGGGCAGCCCGGGCACCTGGCCCGTCCCTCCGCCGGCGGGTGGCGCGGAGCTAAGCCCCGGGGTCGGCAGTGGCCCGGAGCATGGCCAGGGCCGGGCCGGGCGCGGGGTGTCCCCGGCGCGTGGCCCGTCCCTTGACCCGCGTGTGCCGCGGAGCTAAGCCCCGGGGTCGGCAGCAGCCTGGAGCGGGTCCGAGGTTCGGGTTGGGTGCTGGGCAGCCCGGGCGAGTGGACAGGACCTCTGTTGGCGGGTGCCGCGGAGCTAAGCCCCGGGGTCGGCAGTGGGCCAGTGCGGGGCAAGGGCCGGCCCAGGAACAGGGCTGCCCAGACGTGCTGCCCGGCCCTCGGCCCACGTGTGCCGCGGAGCTGAGCCCCGGGGTCGGCAGCGGCCCGGAGCGGGGTGAGTGCCAGACTGTTTGCGGGGCGGCCAGGGCGCGCGGTATGGCCCTTTGCCGACGGTTGCCGCAGAGCTAAGCCCCGGGATCGGCAGCGGCCCGGAGCGCGGCCGAGGGTCCCGACGGTATGGGGCAGCCCGGGCACCTGGCACGGCCCTCCACCGGTGGGTGGCGCGGAGCTAAGCCATGGGGTCGACAGTGGCCCGGAGTGGGGCCAAGGGCTGGGCCAGGCGCGGGGCAGCCAGGGAGCTGGCCCGGCACTCTGCCGGTGGGTGCCGCAGAGCTAAGTCCTGGGGTCGGCAGCGGCCCGAAGCCGAGGGTCGGGATGGGAGTGGGGCAGCTCAGGCGCGTGGCGGGCCCTCAGCCCGCTGGTGCCGCGGAGCTAAGCCCCGGGGTCGTCAGCGCCCCGAAGCGGGGCCGAGGGTCAGAATGGGATCGGGGCAGCTCGGGCGCTCAGCTCGGGCCCTCAGCCCACTGGTGCCGTGGAGCTAAGCCCCAGGGTTGGCAGCGGCCCAGAGCAGGGCCGAGGGCCTTGGTGGGCGCGGCCGGCCCGGGCGCGCGTCCCGGCCTTCGGCCGACGGGTTCCGCAGAGCTAAGCCCCGGGGTTGGCAGCGGCCCGGAGCGTGGCCGAGGGTCCTGACGGTATGGGGCAGCCCGGGCACCTGGCACGGCCCTCCGCCGGTGGGTGGCGCGGAGCTAAGCCCCGGGGTCGACAGTGGCCCAGAGCGGGGCCAAGGGCTGGGCCAGGTGCGGGGCAGCCAGTGCGTGCAGCCCGGCACTCTGCCGGCGGGTGCCGCAGAGCTAAGTCCTGGGGTCAGCAGTGGCCCGGAACGCGGCAGACGGTTGGGACTGGAGCGGGGCGGCTCGGGTGCGCATCCCACTTCTCCACCAGCAGGAGCTGCGGAGCTAAGCCCCAGGGTCGGCAGCGGCCCGGGGCAGGGCCGAGGGCTGGGCCGGACGCGGTTCGGCCCGGGTGCGTGGCCCGGCCCTCAGACCGCGGGTGCCGTGGAGCTAAGCCCCAGGGTCAGCAGCGTACCGGAGCGGTGCCGAGGGTCCCGACAGTATCGGGTCAGCCCGGGCACGTGGCCCGTTCCTCCACCGGCGGGTTCCGCGGAGCCAGGCCCCAGGGTCGGCAACGGTCCGGAGCACGGCCGAGGGCCGTGGTGGGCGCGGCCGACCAGGGCGCGAGGACCGGCCTTCCGCCGGTGGGTGCCACGGAGCTAAGCCCCGGGTCATCAGCGGCCCGGAGCGGGGCCGAGAGTCGTCAGGGAGCGGTGCGGCCTGGGCACGCGGCCCGGCCCTCAGCTCGTGGGTGCCGCGTAGCTAAGCCCCGGTGTCGGCAGCGGCCCGGAGCGGGACCGAGGGATGGGCCGTGCGCGGGGCAGCCCGGGTGCGCGTCCCAGCCCTCCGCCGGCGGGAGACGCAGAGCTAAGCCCCGGGGTCGGCAGCGGCCCAGAACGCGGCCGATGGTCGGGACGGGAGCGGGGCGGCTCGGTTGCACGTACCGGTCCTCCGCCGGCGGGTGCCGCGGAGCTAAGGCCCGGGGTTGGCATCGGCCCGGGACGGGGACGAGGGCCGGGCTGGTCGTGGCGCAGGCCTGGCGCGCGGCCAGGCCCTCCGCCGGCGGGTGCTGCGGAGTTAAGCCCTGGGGTCGGCAGCAGCCCGGGGCGGGACCGAGGGTCGGAATGGGAGCAGGGCGGCTCGGGGGCGCGGTCCGACCCTCGGACCGCGGGTGCCGCGGGGCTAAGCCCCGGGGTCAGCAGCGGTCTGGGGCGGGGCCGAGGTCCATGGCGGGAGCGGGGTGGCCCGGGCATGTGGCCCGGTCCTCCGCCGGTGGGTGCCGCGGAGCTAAGTCACGGGGTCGGCTGTGGCCAGGAACGGGGCCGATGGCCGGTCCGGGCGTGGGGCTGCCCGGGCGCGCGGCTTTGACCTCATCCCCGGGGTAGGCAGTGGCCCGGAGTGAGGCCGAAGGCCGGGCCGGCGCTTGCGGCCCAGGCGCGTGGCCAGGCCCTCTGTTGGCGTGTGCCACGGAGCTAAGCCCCGGGGTCGGCAGCGGCCCGGAGCGGGGCCGAGGGCCGGGCCGGGTGTTGGGCGGCCGGGGCACGTGGCCAGGCCCTCCGCTGGCGGGTGCCGCAGAGCTAAGACCCGGGGTCGGCAGCGGCCCAGAATGCGGCCGATGGTCGGGACGGGAGCGGGGCGGCTCGGGTGCATGTCCCGGTCCGCCGCCGGCGAGTGCCGCGGAGCTAAGCCCCAGGGTATGCAGTGGCCCGGAGCGAGGCGGAGGGCCGAACAGGGCGCTGGGCGGCCCGAGCCTATGGCCAGGCCCTCTGCTGGCGTGTGCCGCAGAGCTAAGCCCCAGGGTCGGTAGCGGCCCAGAGCGGGGCCAGGGACGGGCTAGGCACAGGGCGGCCCCGGCGCGTGGCACGTCCCTCGGCCCGCGTGTGTCGCGGAGGTAAGCACCGGGGTTGGGATTAGCCTGGAGCGGGGCCGAGGGATGGGCTGGGCGCTGGGAAGCCCGGGCACGTGGCCAGGCCTTCCGCCGGCGCGTGCCGCGGAGCTAAGCCCCGGGGTCATCAGCGGCCCAGAGCGGGGCCTAGGGCCGGGCCGGGCGCGGTGCGGCCCGGGCGCGTGGCCCTGCCCTCGGCCCGCGGGTACTGCGGAGCTAAGACCCGGGGTCGGCTGCGGTATGGGGCGCGGCCGCGTGTCAGTACTGGCGTGGGGCGGTACGGCCCGGCCTGTTGGTGCCGCGAAGCTAAGCCCCGGTGTCGGTGCGTGATCCCGGCCCTCCGCCGGGGGTTGTCGCGGAGCTAAGCCCCGGGGTCGGCAGCGGCCCGGACCGGGGCCGAGGGACGTGACGGGCCCAGGGCGTCCCAGGAGCGCGGCCCGGCCCGCGGCCAGCTGGTGCCGCAGAACTAAGCTCCGGGGGTCGGCAGGGGTCTGGAGCGGGACCGAGGGCCATTCCGGGCGTGGCCGGCCCGGGCACGCGGACCGGCCCTCAGCCAGCGGTTGCCACCGATCTAAGACTTGGGTTCGGCTGCGGCCCGGACCGGGGCCGAGGGCCGGGTTGGGCTCTGGGCAGCCCGGGGGCGTGGAAAGGCCCTCCGACGGCGGGCGCAGCGGAGTTAAGCCCCAGGGTCGGAAGCGGCCCGAATCGGGTCCAAAGGCCGGGCCAGGCGCGGTGCGGCCCGGGCGTGCGGGCCGGTCCTCCGCCGGGGGGTGCGGCGGAGCTAAGCCCCGGGGTCGGCAGTGGCCCGGATCGAGGCTGAGGTCCGTGACGGGCGCGGCCGGCGAGGGCGCAAGGACCGGCCTTCCGCCGGTGGGTGCCACGCAGCTAAGCCCCAGGTCGTCAGCGGCCCGGAGCGGGGCTGAGTGTCGTCAGGGCGCGGTGCGGCCTTGGCACGCGGCCCGGCCCTCGGCCCGCGGGTGCCGCGTAGCTAAGCACCGGTGTCGGCAGTGGCCCGGAGCAGGGACGAGGGCAGGGCCAGGCGCGGGACAGCCCGGGTGCGCGTCCCAGCCCTCCGCCGACGGGAGACGCAGAGCTAAGCCCCGGGGTCGGCAGCGGCCCAGAACGCGGCTGATCGTCAGGACGGGAGCGGGGCGGCTCGGTTGCACGTACCAGTCCTCCGCCGGCGGGTGCCGTGGAGCTAAGCCCCGGGGTCAGCAGAGGAACGGGGCGGGGCCATGGCCAGAAAGGGAGCGGGGCCCCCCGGCTCGCGCCCGGTCCTCCGCCGTTGTGTGCCGCGGAGCTAAGCCCCGGGGTCGGCAGCGGCCAGGAGCGTGGCCTAGGGCTGGGCCGGGCGCGGGGCGGTCCAGGCGCGTGGCCCGGCCCTCGGACCCATGGTGCCGTGGAGATAAGCCCTGGGGTCGGCAGCGGACTGGAGCGGGGCTGAGGGCAGGGCCGGGCGCAAGCCAGCCCGGGCGCGCGGCCCAACCCTCGGCCCGTGGGTGCCGCGGAGCTAAGCCCTGTGATGGGCAGCAGCCCAGAATGTGGGCGAGGGTCGGAATGGGAGCGGGGCGGCTCGGGGGCGCGGTCCGACCCTCGGACCGCGGGTGCCCCGGAGCTAAGCCCCGGGGTCAGCAGCTGTCCGGGGTGGGGCCGAGAACCGGGCCGGGCGTTGGGCGGCCCGGGCACGTGGCCAGGCCCTCTGCTGGCGGGTGCCGCGGAGCTAAGCCCCAGAGTCGGCAGCGGCCTGGAGCGGGGCCATGGCCAGAAAGGGAGCGGGGCCCCCCGGCTCGCGGCCCGGCCCTCAGCCCGTGGGTGCCACGGAGCTATGCCCCAGAGTTGGCAGCTGCCCGGGGAGGTGCCGCGGGCCCGGCCGGGTGCGGTGCAGCACAGGCGCGCGGCACGGCCCTCAGCCGGCAGGTGCCGCAGAGCTAAGCCCCGGGGTTAGTAGCGGTCCGACGCGTGGCCGAGGGCCGGGCCGGGCACGGGGCCGCCCAGGCACGCGGCCCAGCCCTCGGAACCCTGGTGCCGCAGAGCTAAGCCCCGGGGTCAGCAGCGGTCTGGAGCGCAGCCGAGTATCGGTATGGGCGCGGGCTGTCCCGGGCGCGCGGCCCGGCCCTCGGCCTCTTTGTGCCGCGAAGCTAAGCCCCGGGGTTGGCAGCGGCCCGGAGCGGGACCGAGGGCTGGGCCGGGCACGGTGCGGTCAGGGCGCGCTGCCCGGCCCTCCACCGGGGGTTGCCGCGGAGCTAAGCCCTGGGGTTGGCAGCGGCCCGGAGCGGGGCCAAGGGACGTGCCTGGTGCGGGGCGACCCGGGTGCGCGGCCCGGCCCGCGGCCTGCTGGTGCTGCGGAACTAAGCCCCAGGGTCGGCAGCTGCCCGGAGCGGGACCGAAGGCTGGACCGGGCGCTGAGCGGCCCGGGTGCGTGTACAGGCCCTCCGCCAGCGGGTGCCGCGGAGCTATGTCCCCGGATCGGCACCGGCCCGAAGCAGGGACGGGCGTGGTGCGGTCCGGGCGCGCGGCCCCGCCCTCTGCCCGGGGTTGCCGCGGAGCTAAGCCCCAGGATCGGCAGCGGCCAGGAACAGGGCCGAGAGATGTGCCGTGCCGGGCGCGGGATGGCCCGGGCGCGCGGCCCGGCCCTCGGCCCGCGGGTGCCGCGGAGCTAAGCCCCGTGGTCGGCAGCTGCCCGGAGCGGGACTGAGGGCCGTGCCGGTCACGGCCGGACTGGGCACGCGGTCCGGGACATCGCCGGCGGATGCTGCGGAGCTAAGCCCTGGGGTCGGAAGCGGTCTGGAGCGCGGCCGAGTGTCGGTACGGGCGCGGGCTGTCCCGGGCGTGCGTCCCAGCCCGCGGCCTGCTGGTGCCGCGGAACTAATCCCCGGGGTTGACAGCTGCCCGGAGGGGGACCGAGGGCCGGGCCGGGTGCTGGGTGGCCAGAGCGCGTGGACAGGCCCTCCGGCAGCGGCTGCCGCGGAGCTAAGCCCCGGGGTCGGCAGCGGCCCGGAGCGGGTCCGAAGGATGTGCCGGGCGCGGGACGGCCAGGGCGCGCGGCTCGGCCCTTGGCCTGTTGGTGCCGCGAAGCTAAGCCCCGGGGTCGGCAGCAACCCAGAAGGCGGCCGAGTGTCGGGAGGGGAGCGTGGCGGCTTGGGCGCGCGACCCGACCCTCCGCCGGCAGCTGCCTGGAGCGGGGCCGATGGCCGTGCCGGGTGCGGGACAGCCTGGCTGCGCGGCCTGGTCCTCCGCCAGCGGTTGCCGCGGAGCTAACTTCCGGGGTATGCAGCGGCCCGGAGCGGGGCCGAGGGCCGGTCCGGGGGCGGGGCGGCCAGGGTGCGCGGCCCGGCCCTCGGCCCTCTGGTGCCGCGGAGCTTAGCCCCGGGGTAGGCAGCGGCCCGGAGCGCGGCTGAGTGTTGGGACGGGAGCGAGGTGGCTCGGGTGCACATCCCGGTCCTCCGCCGGTGGGTGCCGCGGAGCTAAGCCCCGGGGTCGGCAGCGGCCCAGAAGGTGGCCGAGTGTCGGGAGGAGAGCGGGGCGGCTCAGGCGCACGGCCCGACCCTCCGCCTGCAGCGGCCCGGAGCGGGGCCGAAGGCTGGGCCAGGCGCAGGGCAGCCTGGGCACACGGTCTGGTCCTCCGCCGGTGGGTGCCGCGGAGCTAAGTTCCGGGGTATGAAGCGGCCCGAAGCGGGGCTGAGGGCCGGTCCGGGGGCGGTGCGGCCTGGGCGCGCGGCACAGCCCTCGGCCTGCTACTGCCGCGGAGCATAGCCCCGGGGTAGGCAGCGGCCCGGAGCGCGGCCGAGTGTCGCGACGGGAGCGGGGCGGCCCATGAGCGCACCTGGGCCCTTGTCCCGCAGGTGCCACGGAGCTAAGCCCCAGTGTCGGCAGCGGCCCGGAGTGAGGCCGAGGGCCGGGCCGGGCACTGGGATGCCCGGGCGTGTGGCCAGGCCCTCCGCTGGCGGGTGCCGCGGAGCTAAGCCCCGGGGTCGGCAGCGGCCCAGAACGTGGCCTATGGTCGGGACGGGAGCGGGGCGGCTCGGGTGCACGTCCCGGTCCTCCGCCGGTGGGTGCCGCGGAGCTAAACCCCGGAGTCGGCAGTGGCCCGGAGCAGGGCCGAGGGCTGGGCTGTCGCGGGGCAGCCCGCGTGCGCGGCCAGGCCCTCCGCAGGCAGTGCCGCGGAGCTAACCCCCGGGGTTGGCAGCGGCCCGGAGTGGGGCCGAGGGCCGGTTTGGGCGCTGGGCAGCCCGGGCACGTGGACAGGCCCTCCGCCGCTGGTGCCGCAGAGCTAAGCCCCGGGGTCAGCAGCGGCCCGGGGCGGGGCCGAGGGCCGGGGCGGACGCGGGGCGGCCCGAGCGCGCGGCCCAGCCCTCCGCCGGCGGGTACCGTGGAGCTGAGCCCTGGTGTCAGCAGCGGCTCGGAGCGTGGCCTAGGGTCCCGTCGGGATCGGGGCAGCCCAGGCGCAAGGACAGGCCATCCGCCGGCGGGTCCTAAGGTGCTAAGCCCCGGCATCGGCAGCAGCCCTGAGCAGGGCTGAGGGACTTGCCGGGCGCGGTGCGGCCCGGGCTCGCGGCCCGGCCCTCGGCCAGAGGGTACCGCGGAGCTAAGCCCCTGGTCGGCAGCGGCCTGGAGCGGGGCCGCGGGCCAAGCTGGGCGTGGTGCTGCCCAGGTGCGCAGCCCGGCCCTCGTCCCGCTGGTGTCGCGGAGCTAAGCACCGGGGTTGGCAGCGGCCAAGAACGCGGCCGAGGGTCGGAACGGGAGCGGGGCTGCTCGGGCGCGCGGCCCAGCCCTCCGCCGGCAGTGCTGCGGAGCTAAGCCCCGGGGACGGAAGCAGCCCGTGGTGGGGCCGAGGGCCGGGACGGGCGTGGTGCTGCCTGGGCACGCAGCCCGGCCCTCGGCCCGCTGGTGTCGCGGAGCTAAGCACCAGGATCGGCAGCGGCCCGGTGCGGGACCGAGAACAGGGCCGAGCACGGGGTGGCCCGGGTGCGCGGCCCGACCCCTGGTCCGCGGATGCCGCGGAGCTAAGCCTCGGGGTCCGAAGCGGCCCGGAGCGGGGCTGAGGGCCGGGCAGGGTGCGGGACAGCCAGGGAGCGCGGCCGTTCCTTCCGCCATCAGGTGCCACAGAGCTAAGCCCCGGGGTTGGCAGCGGCCCGGAACGTGGCCGAAGGTCAGGAAGGGAGCGGGGCGGCTCGGGCACATGGCCTGGCTCTCCGCCGGCGGATGCCGCGGGGCTAAGCCCCGGGGTCGGCAGCGGCCCGGAGTGGGGCCGAGGACTGGACCGGGCGAGGGGTGGCCCGGGCGAGCGGCCCAGCCCTCGGCCGGCGGGTGCCGCGGAGCTAAGCCCCAGGGTCGGTTGCGGTCTGGAGCGCGGGCGAGTGTCCGTACCGGCGCAGGGCGGCCCGGGCACGTGGTCCGGCCCTCGGCCCGCGGGTGCCGTGGAGCTAAGCCCTGGGATCGGCAGCGGCCCGGAACGCGGCTGAGGGTCAGGAAGGGAGAGGGGCGGCTCGGGCTCGCGGCCCGGCCCTCCGCCGGCGGATGTCGCGGGCCAAAGCCCCGGGGTTGGCAGCGGCCTGGAGTGGGGCCGAGGGCTGTGCAGGGCATGGTGTGGCCCGGGCGAGCGGCCCGGCCCTCGGCCAGCGAGTGCCACGGATCTAAGCCCCGGGGTCGACAGCAGTCTGGAGCGCGGCCGAGTGTCGGTACGGGCGCGGGGCGGCCCGGGCGGGTGGCCCGGCCCTCGGCATATTGGTGCCATGGAGCTAAGCCCCGGGGACGACAACGGCCTGGAGCAGGGCCGAGGGCCGGGCCGAGCGCGGTGCGGTATGGGCGCACCGCCCGGCCCTCGGCCTGTGGGTGTCGCGGAGCTAAGCCCCGGTGTCGGCAGCGGCCCGGAACGCGGCGCAGGGTCGGGAAGGGAGCGGACCGGCTGGGGCGCGCGGCCCGGCCCTCCGCCGGCGGGTTCCGCGGAGCGGAGCCCCGGGGTTCGCAGCAGTCTGGAGCGAGGCCGAGTGTCGGTACGGGCGCGGGGCAGCCCTGGCACGCGGCCCAGCCCTGGGCCTGTTGGTGCCGCGAGGCTATGCCCCAGGGTCGGCAGCAGGGCGGAGCGGGGCCGAAGGCCAGGCCTGGTGTGGTTCGGCCCGGGTGTGTGGACAGGCCCTCCACCGGGGGTTGCCGCTGAGCTGAGCCCCGGGGTCGGCATTGGCCCGGAGTGGGGCCGAGGGACGTGACGGGCGCGGGGCGGCCCGGGCTCGCGGCCCGGCCCGCGGCCCGCTGGTGCCGCGGAGCTAAGCCCCGGACTCGGCAGCGGCCCAGAGCGGGGCCGAGGGCCGGGTTGGGCGCTGGGCAGCCCAGCCGTGTGGACAGGCCCTCCGCCGGCGGGTGCCACGGAGCTAAGCCCCGGGTTTAGCAGCGGCCAGGGACGGGGCCGAGTGCCGGGGCAGACGCAGGGCGGCCCGAGCGCGCGGCTCAGCCGTCCGCGGGCGGGTACTGTGGGGCTAAGCCCCGGGGTCGGCAGCGTCTCGGAGCGAGGCCTAGGGTCCCGTCGGAATCGGGGCAGCCCGGGAGCGTGGACAGGCCCTCCGCAGGCCTGTGCTACGGAGCTAAGCCCCGGCGTCGGCAGTGGCCCTGGGCAGGGCCGAGGGACGTCCCGGGCGCGGTGCGGCCTGGGCGCGCGGCCCGGCCCTCGGCCGGAGGGCACTGTGGAGCTAAGCCCCGGGATCGACAGCGGCCTGGAGCGGGCCCGAGGGCGGGGCCGGGCGTGGTGTGGCCCGGGCGCGCGGCCCGCCCCTCTGCTGGCAGTGCCGCAGAGCTAAGCCCCGGGGTTTGCAGCGGCCAAGAACGCGGCCGCGGGTCGGAACGGGAGCGGAGCTGCTCGGGTGCACGGCCCGGTCCTCCGCTGGCGGGTGCCGCGGAGCTGAGCCCCAGGGTGGGCAGCGGCCTGGAGCGGGGCGGAGGGCCAGGCAAGGCGCGGGATGGCTTGTGCGCGCGGCCCCATCTCTCGGCCCGCGGGTGCCGCGGAGCTAAGCCGTGGTCAGCAGCGGCCCGGAGCGGGGCTGAGGGCCGTGGCGGGCGTGGCCAGCCCGGGCGCGCGGCCCGGCACTCGCCGACGGGTGCCGCGGAGCTAAGCCCCGGAGTCGGCAGTCGACCTGAGCGGGGCCTGGGCCGGGCTGGGCACGGGTCGGCCCCAGCGTGCGGCTCGGCCCTCGGCCCGCCTGGGCCGCGGAGCTAAGCCCCAGTGTTGGCAGCGGCCAGAAGCGGGGCCGAAGCCCGCACAAGGCGCTGGACGGCCCGGGCGCGTAGCCAGTCCCTCCGCTGGCGTGTGGCGCGGAGCTAAACCCCAGTGTCGGCAGCGGCTCGGAGCGCGGCCGATGGTCGGGACGGGAGTGGGGCGGGTCAGGTGCGCGTCCCGGTCCTCCGCCGGCAGGTGGCGTGGAGCTAACCCCTGGGGTCGGCAGCAGCCCGGGGTGGGGCCGAGGGCCGGAACGGGCGCGGAGCGGCCCGGGCACGCGGCCCGGCGCTCGGACCGCGGGTGCCGCGGAGCTAAGCCCCGGGGTCGGCAGCAGCCCAGGGCAGGGCCAAAGGCCGTCTGGGTGCGGGGCGGCCCGGGTGCGCGGCCAGGTCCTTCGCCGGCGGGTGCCGCGGAGCTAAGCCCCTGGGTTGGCAGCGGTCTGGAGCGCAGCCGAGTGTCGGTACGGGCACGGTGCGGCCCGGGCGCGCGGCCCAGCCCTTGGCCTGTTGGTGCCGCGAAGCTAAGCCCCAGGGTCGGCAGAGACCCAGAAGGCGGCCGAGTGTCGGGAGGGGAGTAGGGCGGTTCGGGAGCGCGACCCGACCCTCCGCCGGCAGCTGCCCGGAGCAGGGCCGATGGCTGGGCCAGGCGGGGGCAGCCTGGGCGTGCGGCCCGGTCCTCCGCCGGCCGGTGCCACAGAGCTAACTTCTGGGGTATGCAGCGGCCAGGAGCAGGGCAGAGGGACGGTCCGGGGGCGGGGCGGCCAGGGCGCGCGGCCCGGACCCTCGGCCCGCTGGTGCCGCGGAGCTTAGTCCCGGGGTAGGCCGTGGCCCGGAGCGAGGCTGAGTGTCGGGATGGGAGTGAGGCAGCTCGGGTGCACGTCCCGGTCCTCCGCTGGTGGGTGCCGCGGATCTAAGCCCCGGGGTCGGCAGCGGCCCAGAACGCGGCCGATGGTCGGAACGGGAGCGGAAAGGCTCGGGCGCGCGACCCGACCCACCGCCCGCAGCTGCCCGGAGCGGGGCCGATGGCCGGGCCGGGTGCGGGGCAGCCTGGGCGTGCGGCCCGGTCCTCCGCCGGCGGGTGCCGTGGAGCTAAGTTCTGGGGTATGCAGCGGCCTGGAGCAGGACCGAGGGCCGTTCCGTGGGTGGGGCGGCCCCGGCACGCGGCCAGGCCCTCGGCCCGCTGGTGCCTCAGAGCTTATCCCCGAGGTAGGCAGCGGCCCGGAGCTGGGCCAAGGCCAGTCCCGGGGTGGGGCGGCCCGGGCGCGCAGCCCGGCCCTTGTCCTGTGGGTGCCACGGAGCTTAGCCCCGGGGTCGGCAGCAGCCCGGAGTGGGGCCGAGGGCCGGGCTGGGCACTGGGAGGCCCGGGCACGTGGCCAGGTCCTCCGCTGGCGGGTGCTGCGGAGCTAAGCCCCCGGGGTCGGCAGCGGCCCAGAACTTGGCCGATGGTCGGGACGGGAGGGGGGCTGCTCGGGTGCACGTCCCGGTCCTCCACCGGTGGGTGCCGTGGAGCTAAGCCCCGGGGTCGGCAGCGGCCCGGAGCAGGGCCGAGGGCTGGGTCGGGCGTGGGTCTGCCCGGGTGCGCGGCCCGGCACTCCGCCGTAGTGTGCCACGGAGCTAACCACCGGGGTCGGCAGCGGCTCGGAGCGCGGCCGAGGTCCGGACCAGGTGCGGCGCAGCCCAGGCGTGCGTCCCGGCCCTCGGCACGCTGGTGCCGTGGAGCTAAGCCCCGGGGTCGGCAGCGGACCGGGGCGGGGCCAAGGGCCGAGGCGGACGCGGGGCTGTCCGGGTGCGCCACACGGCTCTCTGCCGGCGGTACCGCGGGGCTAAGCCCCGGGGTCGGCAGCAGCCCGGAACGCGGCCTCAGGTCCCGACGGTATCGGGGCAGCCCGGACACGTGCCCCGGTACTCTGCTGGCGGGTGCCGCGGACCTAAGTCCCGGGGGTGCATCGGCCTGGAGCAGGGCCGATGGCAAGGCCAGGCGCGGGGCAGCCCGGACGCGCGGCCCGGTCCTCCGCCGGCGGGTGCTGCGGAGCTAAATCCTGGGGTCGGCAGCGGCCCGCAGCGGGGCTGAGGGCCGGTCCGGGCGCGGGGCGTCCCGGGTGCACGGCCCGGCCCTCGGCCCGATGGTGCCGCGGACCTTAGCCCTGGGGTCGGCAGCGGCCCAGAACAGGGCCGAGGGTCAGGCCGGGCGCGGGACAGCCAGTACGCGGCACGTCACTCCGCCGTCAGGTGCCACAGACCTAAGCCCCGGGGACGGCAGCGGCCCGGAACGTGGGTGAGGGTCAGGAAGGGAGCGGGGCGGCTCGGGCGCGCGGCCCGGCCCTCTGTCGGCAGATGCCGCGGGACTAAGCCCCGGGGTCGGCTGAGGCTCGGAGTGGAGCCAGGGCTGGGCCGGGTGTGGGTTGCCCTGAGCGAGCGGCCCGGCCCTCGGGTGCCGCGGAGCTAAGCCCCGGGGTCGGCAGCGGCCCGGAGTGGGGCCGAGGTCCGGGCCAGGCGCGGGGCGGCCCGGGCGCGCGGCCCAGCCCTCCGCAGGGGGGTGTTGCGGAGCTAAGCCCCGGGGTCTGCAGCGTCCCGAAGCGGGGCTGAGGGTCGGGACGGGAGCGAGGCGGCTCGGGCGTGCGGCCCTACCCTCGGACCGCGGGTGCCGCGGGGCTAAGCCCTGGGGTCTGCAGTGGCCCAGAACGCGGCCGAGGGTCCCGATGGGATCGGGGTAGCCCGGGCACGTGGCCCGGTCCTCTGCCGGCGGGTGCCGCGGATCTAAGTCCCGGAGTCGGCAGCGGTCCGGAGCTGGGCCGAGGGCTGGACCAGGCATGGGGCGGCCGGGGCGTGCGGCCCCGCCCTCGGCCCGCGGGTACCGCGGAGCTAAGCCCCGGGGTCGGCAGTGGCCCGGAGCGGGGACGAGGGCTGGGCAGGGTGCGGGTTGGCCCGGGCGCGCGGCCCGGCCCTCTGCCGGCTGGTGCCGCAGAGCTAAGCCCCGGGGTTTGCATTGGCCCAGAACGCGGCCGAGGGTCTGGACAGGAGTGGGGCTGCTCGGGTGCGCGGCCCGGTCCTCCGCCGGCGAGTGCCGCGGAGCTAAGCCCCAGGGTCGGCAGCAGCCATGAGCGAGGCCAAGGGCCAGGCAAGGCGCGGAAAAGCCTGAGTGCGCAGCCCCATCTCTCGGCCCGCGGGTGCCGTGGAGCTAAGCCCCGGGGTCGGCAGCGGTCTGGAGTGTGGCCGAGTGTCGGTACTGGCGCGGGCTGTCCCGGGCACGCGACCCGGCACTCGGCCTGTTGGTGCCGTGAAACTAAGCCCCGGGGTCGGCAACGGCCTGGAGCGGGCCCGAAGGCCGGACCGGGCATGGTGTGGCCCGGACGCGCGGCCCGGCCCTCCGCCGGGTGTTGCCGCGGAGCTAAGCCCCGAGGTCGGCAGCGGCCCGGAACGCGGCCTCAGGTCCCAACGGGATCGGGGCAGCCCGGGCACCTGGCCCGGTCCTCCGCTGGTGGGTGCTGCGGACTTAAGCCACGGGGTTGGCATCGGACGGTGCAGGGCTGATGGCAGGGCCAGGCGCGGGGCAGCCCGGGCGCGTGGCCCGGTCCTCCGCCGGCGGGTGCCGCGGAGCTAAGTCCCGGGGTCGGCAGCGGCCCGGAGCGGGGCCGAGGGCCGATCCGGGCACGGGGCGTCCCAGGTGCGCGGCCCGGCCCTCGGCCCGCTGGTGCCACGGACCTTAGCCCCGGGGTCGGCAGTGGCCCGGAGCGGTGCCGGGGGTCAGGCCGGAAACTGGGCAGACCGGGCGCATGGCCCAGCCCTACGCCAGCGGGTGCCACGGAGCTAAGCCCCGATGTAGGAAGCGGCCCGGAGCGGGGCTGAGGGCCGGGCCGGGCGCGGGACAGGAGGGCGCGGCCCATCCCTCCGCCGTCAGGTGCCGCTGAGCTAAGCCCCGGGGTCGGCAGTGTCCCAGAACATGGCTGAGGGTCAGGAAGGGAGCGGGGTGGCCCGGGCGCGTGTCCCGGTCCTCCGCCGGCGGATGCCGCGGCGCTAAGCCCCGGGGTCGGCTGCGGCTTGGAGTGGAGCCGAGGGCTGGGCCGGGCGTGGGGTGGCCCGGGTGAGCGGCCCGGCCCTCGGCCAGCAGGTGCCGCGGAGCTAAGCCCCGGGCTCGGCAGCGGCCCGGAGCGGGGCCGAGGGCCGTGCCAGGGGCGGGTGGCCCGGGCGCGCGGCCCAGGCCTCCGCCATGGGATGCAGTGGAGCTAAGCCACGGGGTCGGCAGTGGCCCAAAGCGGGGCCGAGAGTCGGGACGGGAGCGGGGTGGCTCGGGGGCGCGGACCGACCCTCGGACCGCGGGTGCCGTGGGGCTAAGCCCTGTGGTCCGCGGCGACCCAGAATGTGGCCAAGGGGCCAGACAGGATCGGGGCAGCCCAGGCATGTGGCCCAGTGCTTCACCAGCGGGTGCCGCTGAGCTAAGCCCCGGGGTCGGCAGCGGCCCGGAGGGTGGCCGAGGGCTGGGCCGGGTGCGGGGCGGCCCAGGTGCGCGGCCCGGCCCTCGGACCGCTGGTGCCACGGAGCTAAGCCCCGGGGTGGGCAGCGGCCTGGAGCGGGGCCGAGGGCCGGGCCGGTCGCGGGGCGGCCCGGGCGCGCGGCCCGACTCTCGGCCCACGCGTGCCGCGGAACTAACCCCCGGGGTCAGTAGCGGCAGGGAGTGGGGCCGAGGGCCGAGCCGGGCGCGGGGCAGCCCGGGCGTGCAGCCCAGCCCTTTGTCGGCGGGTGCCGCAGAGCTAAGCCCCGGGGTCGGCAGCGGCCCAGAACGTGGCCGAGGTTCGGGACGGGAGCGGGGCAGCTCGGGCGCGCGGCCCGAACCTCTGACCACAGGTGCCGCAGAGCTAAGCCCCGGGGTCAGCAGGGGCCCGGGGCGGGGCCGAGGGCCGGGACGGACTTGGGGCTGCCCGGGGCACGCGGCCCAGCTCTCCGCCGGGGGTACCGCGGGTCTAAGCCTCGGGGTCATCAGCGGCCCGGAGTGCGGCCTAGGGTCCCTACGGAATCGTGGCAGCCCGGGCACGTGGCCTGGTCCTCCGCCGGCGTATGCCGCAGAGCTAAGCCCCAGCGTCGGCATCGGCCCGGAGCTGGGCCGATGGCCGGGCTGAGCGCGGTGCAGCCCGGGCGCTCGGTCCTCCGCCTATGGGTGCCGCGGAGCTAAGTCCCGGGGTCGGCAGCGGCCCGGAGCGGGGCAGAGGGCCGGTCTGGGCGCGGGGCGGTCAGGGCACGTGGCCCGGCCCTCGGCCCGCTGGTGCCACGGAGCTTAGCCCTGGGGTTGGCAGCGGCCCGGAGCGCGGCCGATTGTCGGGATGGGAGCGGGGGCGGCCCGTGCGCGTGGCAGTGGCCCCTGTCCCGCTGGTGCCACGGAGCTAAGTACCGCGGTCGGCAGCGGCCCGGAGCGGGGCCGAGGGCCGGTCCGGGCGCGGGGCGGTTCGGGCGTGCGGCCCGTCCCTCTGCCGGCGGGTGCCGCGGAGCTAAGCCCCAGGGTCAGCAGCTGTCCGAAGCAGGGCTGAGAGCCGGGCCGGGCTCAGGGCAGACCTGGTGCGTGGTCCGGGCCTCCGCCGGTGGGTGCCGCAGAGCTAAGCCCTGGGGTCGGCAGAGCCCGGAACGCGGCCGAGGTTCGGGAAGGGAGCGGGCCGGCTCGGGCGCGCGGCCCGGCCCTTGGCCTGTTCGTGCCGTGAATCTAAGTCCCGGGGGTCGGCAGCGGCACGGAGTGGGGCCGAGGGCTTGGCCAGGCGCGGGTCTGCCCCGGGCGCGCGGCTCTGCCCTCCACAGTTGTGTTCTGCAGAGCTAAGCCCCGGGGTCGGCAGTGGCCCGAAGCGGGGCCAGGGCCGGGCCAGGTGCGGTGTGGCCCTGGCGCAGCCCGGCCCTCGGCCCGCGTGTGCCGCGGAGCTAAACCCCGGGGTCGGCAGCGGCCCGAAGCGGGGGCCGAGGGTCGGGAAGGGAGTGAGGCGGCTCGGGCGCATGGCCCGACCCTCGGACCGCGGGTGCCGCGGGGCTAAGCCCTGGGGTCTGCAGCGGCCCGGAACATGGCCGAGGGTCCCGACGGGATCAGGGTAGCTCGGGCACGTGGCCCGGTCCTCCGCCGGCGGTTGCTGCGGAGCTAAGCCCCGGGGTTGGCAGCAGTCTGGAGCGCAGCCGAGTGTCGGTACGGGCACGGGGCGGACCGGGCGTGCAGCACGGCCCGCGGACTGCTGGCGCCGCAGGAAGGGACGGGCGCGGTGTGGCCCGGGCGCGCGGCCCGGACCTCCGCCGGGGGTTGCCGCGGAGCTTAGCCCCAGGGAGTCAGCAGAGCCCCGGAGCGGGCCCGAGGGATGTGCCGGGTGCGGGAAGGCCATTGGCCTGCGTGTGCCGCGTATTTAAGCCCCGGGGTCGGCAGCGGCCCGGAGCGGGGCCGAGGGCTGCGTCGGGCGCGGGTCTGCCAGGGCACGCGGCCCGCCACTCCGCCGTAGTGTGCTGCGGAGCTAACTCCCGGGGTCGGCAGCGGCCCGGAGCGTGGCCGAGGTCTGGGCCAGGTGCGGCGAGGCCCAGGCATGCGTCCCGGCCCTCGGCAAGCTGGTGCCGCGGAGCTAAGCCCCGGGGTCGGCAGCGGAATAGGGCGGGGCCGAGGTCCGAGGCGGTCGCGGGGCTGTCCGGGCACGCCACACAGCTCTCCGCCGGCGGTACTGCGGGGCTAAGCCCCGGGGTCGGCAGCGGCCCAGAACGCGGCCGAGGGTCCTGACGGGATCGGGGTAGCCCGGGCACATGGCCCGGTCCTTCGCTGGCGGGTGCCGTGGAGCTAAGCCCCGGAGTCGGCAGCGGCCCGGAGCGGGGCCGAGGTCCGGAACAGGCACGGGGCAGCCAGGGCGCGCGGCCCCGCCCTTGGCCCGCAGGTACCGGGGAGCTAAGCCCCGGGGTCGGCAGCAGCCCGGAGCGGGGCCGTGGGCTGGACAGGGCGCGGGGTGGCTCGGGTGCGCAGCCCGGCCCTCCGCCGGTGGGTGCCGCAGAGCTAAGCCCCGGGGTCGGCAGCGGCCCAGAACGCGGACGAGGGTCGGGACGGTAGCGGGGTGGCTCTGGCGCACGGCCCGAACCTCTGACCGCGGGTGCTGCGGAGCTAAGCCCCGGGTTCAGCAGGGGCCCGGGGCGGGGCCAAGGGCTGGGGCGGACGTGAAGCTGCCCGGGCACGCGGCCCCGCTCTCTGCCGGCGGTACCGCGGGTCTAAGCCTCGGGGTCGTCATCGGCCCGGAGTGCGGCCTAGGGTCCCGATGGAATCGGGGCAGCCTGGGCACGTGGCCCGGTCCTCCGCCAGGAGATGCCGCGGAGTTAAGCCCCAGCATCGGTCCGGAGCTGGGCTGATGGCCGTGCCGAGCACGGGGCAGCCCGGGTGCGCGGTGCGGTCCTCCGCCCACGGGTGCCGCGGAGCTAAGTCCCGGGGTCAGCAGCGGCCCGGAGCGGGGCTGAGGGCTGGTACGGACGCGGGGCGGCCAGGGCGCGTGGCCCGGCCCTCGGCCTGCTGGTGCCGTGGAGCTTAGCCCCGGGGTCAGCAGCGGCCCGGAGCGCGGCCGATTGTCGGGACAGGAGCGGGGCGGCCCATGGGCGCGGCAGTGGCCCCTGTCCCGCGGGTCCCACGGATCTAAGCCTCGGGGTCGGCAGCGGCCCGGAGCGGGGCCGAGGGCTGGGCCGGGCGTGGGGGGCCCGGGTGAGCGCCCCGGCCCTCGGCCGGCAGGTGCCGCGGAGCTAAGCCCCGGGGTCGGCAGCGGCCCGGAGCGGGGACGAGGGCCGGGCTGGCGCGGGGTGGTCCGGGCGCGCGGCCCGGCCCTCGGCCCGCTTTTGTCACGGAGCTTAGTCCCGGGGTCGGCAGCAGCCCGGAGCGGGGCCGAGGGCGGGGCCGGGCGCGTGTCTGCCCAGGCGCGCTGCCTGGCCCTCCGCCGTTGTGGGCAGTGGAGCTAAGCCCCGGGGTCGGCAGTGGCCCGGAGCATGGCCGAGGTCCGGGCAGGGTGCAGGGCAGCCCAGGCGCGCGTCCCGGCCCTCGCTCCACTGGTGCCCGCGGAGCTAAGTCCCGCGTTCGGCAGCGGCCCAGAGCTGGGCCATGGCCGGAACGGGAGTGGGGCCCCCCCGGCTCGCCACCCGGCCCTCGGCCCGCGGGTGCCGCGGAGCTAAGCCCCGGGGTCGGCAGCGGCCCGGAGCGGGGCCGAGGGCCGGGCTGGCGTGGGGCGGCCCGGGCGCGCAGCCCGACCCTTGGCCCGCGGGTGCCGCGGGGTTAAGCCCCGGGGTCGGCAGCGGCCCGAGCGGGGCCGATGGCCGGGCCGGGCACGGGACAGCCCTGGTGTGCCGCCCGGTCCTCCGCCGGTAGTTGCCACGGAGCTAAGTCCCGAGTTCGGCAGCGGCCCGGAGCGGGGCCGAGGGCCGGTCCGGGCGCGGGATGACCCAAGTGCGCGGCTCTGCCCTCGGCCCGCTGGTGCCACGAAGCTTAGCCCTGGGTTCGATAGCGGCCCGGAGCACGGCCGAGCCAGGCGGCCCGTGCGCGCGGCCGGGCCCTTGTCCCGCGTATGCTACAGAGCTATGCCCCGGGGTTGGCAGCGGCCCGGAGCGGGGCAAAGGGCCGGGCTAGGAGCTGGGAGGCCCGGGCGCGTGGCCAGGCCCTCCGCTGGCAGGTGCCGCGGAGCTAAGCACCACTGACGGCAGCGGCCCAGAGCGGGTCCGAGGGCCGGGCCGGGCGCGGGGCAGCTCGGGCGCACGGCCCGGCCCTACGCCGGCGGGTGCCGCCGAGCTAAGCCCTGTGTTCGGCAGCGGCCCGAAGCGGGGCCGAGGGTCGGGACGGGAGCGGGGTGGCTCGGGCGCGCGGCCCAACCCTCGGACCGCGGGTGCCGCGTGGCTAAGCCCTGGGGATCGCAGAGGCCCAGAACGTGGCCGAGGGTCCCGACGGGATCGGGGTAGCCCGGGCACGTGGCCCGGTCCTCCGCCGGCGGGTGCCGCGTAGCTAAGCCCCGGGGTCGGCAACTGCCCGGAGCGGGGCCGATGGCCGGACCGGACGCTGGACGGCCCAGGCACATGGCCAGGCCCTCCGCTGGCGGATGTCGCGGAGCTAAGCCCCGGGGTCGGCAGCGGCCCGGAGCGGGGCCTAGGGCTGTGGCGGGCGCGGAGTGGCCCCGGCGCGCGGCCCGGCCCTCGGCCCGCATGTGCCGCGGAGCTAAGCCCTGGGGTCGGTAGTGGCCCGAAGCAGAGCCGAGTGCCGTGCCGGGCGCGGTGCGGCCCGGGCGCGCGGCCCAGTCCTCTGCCGGGGGGTGCCGCGGAGCTAAGCCCCGGGGTCGGCTGTGGCCCGATCCGGGCTGAGTGCTCTGACGGGCGAGGCCGGCCCGGGCGCGAGGACCGGACTTCCGCATGTGGGTGCCACGAAGCTAAGCCCCGGGGTCGGCAGTGGTCCGGAGCGGGACCGAGGGCCAGGCCGGCCGCTGGGCGGCCCGGGTGCGTGGACAGGCCCTCCGCCGGGGGGTGCCGCGGAGCTAAGCCCCGGGGTCAGCAGCGGCCCGGAGCGGGGCCGAGGGATGTGCCAGTCGCGGGGCGGCCCGGGGGCGCGTCGCCTAGTGTCGGGAGGGGAGCGGGGCTGCCCATGCACGCGGCCGGGCCCTTGTCCCGCGGGTTCCACGGAGCTAAGCCCCGGGGTCGGCAGCGGCCCGGAGCGGGGCCGAGGGCTGGGCCGGGCGCTGGAAGGCCCGGGCGCATGTCCAGGCCCTCCGCTGGCGTGTGGTGCGGAGCTAAGCCCCGGAGTCGGCAGTGGCCCGGAGCGGGGCCACAGCGGGGCCGGGCGGGGGCAGCCCAGGTGCGCTGCCCACCCCTCCGCCAGCGGGTGCCGCAGAGCTAAGTCCTGGGGTCGGCAGTGGCCCACAATGCGGCCGATGGTCGGGACGGGAGCGGGGCGGCTCGGGTGCGCGTACCCTTCCTCTTCCAGCGGGTGCCGTGGAGCTAAGCCCCGGGGTCGGCAGCGGCCCAGGGTGGGGCCAAGGGCCGGGCTGGGCGTGGGGCGTCCCGGGCGTGCGGCCAGGCCATCCATGGGCGGGTGCCGCCAAGCTAAGCCCCGGGGTCGGGAGCGGCCCGCGGCAAGGCAAAGGGCCCGGCCGGGCGCTGTGGGGCCCGGGTGCGCGACCCGGCCCTGAGCCCGCGGGTGCCGCGGAGCTAAGCCCCGGTGTCAGCAGCGGCCCGGGGCAGGGCCGAGGGTTGGCTGGGCGCGGGGCGGCCTGGGTGCGCGGCCTGGCCCTCGGCCCGCAGGTGCCGCGGAGCTAAGCCCGGGGTCAGCAGCGGCCCGGAGCATGTCCGAGGACCGGGCTGGGCACGGGGAGGCCCAAGCCCATGGACCCAATCTCGGCCCGCTGGTGTCGCTTAGCTAAGACCCGGGTTCGGCAGCGACCCGGAGCGGGGCCGAGGGCCAGGCCGGGCGCGGGGCAGACCGGGCGCGCGGCCCCGGCCTCCGCCGGCGGGTGCCGCAGAGCTAAGCCTCGGGGTTGGCAGCGGCCCGGAACGTGGCCAAGCGTCGGTACGGGCGCGGGACGGCCCGGGCGCGTGGCCCGGCCCTCGGCCTGTTGGTGCCGTGAAGCTATGTCCCGGCTTCGGCAAGGGCCCGGAGAGGGGCCCAGGGCAGGGCCGGGCGCGGTGTGACCCGGGCAAGTGGACTGTCCCTCCGCCGGGGGTTGCCATGGAGCTAAGCCCAGAGCGGGGCCGAGGGACGTGCCGGGCGCGGGTCGGCCCGGGCGTGCGGCCTGGCCCTCGGCCCGCGGGTGCCGCGGAGCTAAGCCCCGGGGTCAGCAGAGGCCCGGAACGTGGCCGAGCGCCGGGCTGTGAGCGGGGAGGCCCAGGCGCGCGGCCCGGCCCTCGGCTTGTTGGTGCTGTGGAGCTAAGCCCCGGGGTCGAGGGCCGGGCTGGGCGCACGGTGGCCTGGGCTGGCGGCCCATCCCTCTGCCGGCGAGTGCTGCAGAGCTAAGCTCCGGGGTCTGCAGCGGCCCAGAAGGCGGCCGAGGGTCGGGACAGGAGCGGGGCTGCTCAGGTGCGCGGCCCGGTACTCCGCCGGCGGGTGCCGCGGAGCTAAGCCCCAGGGTCGGCAGCAGCCGGGAGCTAAGCCCCGGGGTCGGCAGGGGCCCAGAGCGGGACCGAGGGCCGGGCCGCGCGCTGAGCGGCCCAGGCACGTGGACAGGCCCTCCGCCGGCGGCTGCCGCGGAGCTAAGCCCCGGGATCGGTAGCGGCCTGAAAGGGGGCCGAAGGCAGTGACGGGTGCGGTGCGGAATGGGCTCACGACCCGGCCCTCCGCCTGGGGGTGCCGCGGAGCTAAGCCCTGGGGTCGGCAGTGGCCCAGAGCGGGGCCGAGGGATGTGACGGGCGTGGGACGGCCCTGGCGCGCAGCCCGGCCCTCGGCCCACGGGTGCCGCAGAGCTCATCCCTGGGGTAGGAAGCTGCCAGGAGCGGGACTGAAGGCCGTGAAGGGCGTGGTCGGCCCGGGCTCGCAGACCGGGCCTTCGCCAGCGGATGCCACGGAGCTAAGCCCTGGGGTCTGCAGTGGCCCGGAGCGGGACCAGGGCCGGGCCGGGCGCGGGGCGGCCCCGGCGCGGCACGGCCCTCAAACCGCGTGTGCCGCAGAGCTGTGCCCTGGCGTCGGCAGCGGCCCGGAGCATGGCCGGGGGCTGGCCGGGCGCGGGGCAGCCCGGACGCGCATCCTGGCCCTCCGCCAGCGGGTGCCACAGAGCTAAGCCCTGGGGTTGGCAGCAGCCAAGATTGCGTCCGAGGGTCGGGACGGGAGCTAGGGCGCGCGGCCCCGTCCTCCGCCGGCGGGTGCCGCGGCGCTAAGCCCCGGGGTAGGCAATGGCCGGAAGCGGGGCCGAGGGCCGGCAAGGCGCGGGGTGGCCCGGGTGCGCGGTCCCGTCTCTCGGCCCGCGGGTGCCGTGGAGATAAGCCGTGGAGTCGGCAGCGCCCTGGAGCAGGGCCGAAGGCCGGGCCGGTCGCGGCCGGCCCTGGCACGCAGACTGACCCTCCTTCAGCGGGTACTGCTGAGCTAAGCCCCGGGTTGGGCAGCGGACTGGAACTGGGCCATGGCCAGAACAGGAGCGGGCCTCCCCAGCTCGGCGCCCGGCCCTCGGCCCATGGGTGCCACGGAGCTAAGTCCCGGGATCGGCAACGGCCTGGAGCGGTGCCACGGGCCCGGGCGGGTGCGGGGCGGCACAGGCGCGCAGCCCGGCCCTCGGCCGGCGTATGCTGCGGATCTAAGCCCCGGGGTCGGCAGCGGCCTGGAGCGGGGCCGAGGGCTGGGCCGTGCGCGTGTCTGACCGGGCGCGCGGCCCAGCCCTCCACCGTTGTGTGCAGTGGAGCTAAGCCCTGGGGTCGGCAGTGGCCAGGAGCGTGGCCGAGGGCCAGGCAGGGTGCAGGGCGGCCCAGGGGTGCGTCCCGGCCCTCGCTCCGCTGGTGCCGTGGAGCTAAGTCCTGCGTTCAGAAGCGGCCCAGAGCTGCGCCATGGCCGGAATGGGAGTGGGGCCCCCCCGGCTCGCCACCTGGCAATCGGCCCGCGGGTGCCGCGGAGCTAAGCCCCGGGGTCGGCAGCGGCCCGGAGCGGGGCCGAGGGCCGGGCTGGCGCGGGGCGGCCCGGGCGCGCGGCCTAACCCTCGGCACGCGGGTGCCGCCGGGCTAAGCCCTGGGGATCGCAGAGGCCCAGAACGTGGCCGAGCGTCCCGACGGGATCGTGGTAGCCCGGGCACGTGGCCCGGTCCTCCGCCGGCGGGTGCCGCGGAGCGAAGCCCCAGGGTCAGCAGCAGCCGGGAGCGGGGCCAAGGGCCAGGCAAGGCACGGGATGGCCGGGGCGCACGGCCCCATCTCTCGGCCTGCGGGTGCCGTGGAGCTAAGCCCCGGGTTTATTCAGCAGTCTGGAGCGGAGCCATGGCCGGGACGGGAGTGGGGCCCCCCCGGCTCGCAGCCCGACCCGCGGCCCGCGTGTGCTGCGGAGCTAAGCCCCGGGGTCGGCAGCCGCCTGGAGCGGGGCCGAGGGCCAGGCTGGCGCGGGGCGGCCCGGGCGCGCGGCCCGACCCTCGGCCCGCGGGTGCCGCGGGGCTAAGCCCTGCGGTTGGCAGCGGCCCGAGCGGGGCCGATGGCCGGGCCGGGCGCGGGACAGCCCTGGTGCGCCGCCCGGTCCTCCGCCGACAGGTGCCTTGGAGCTAAGTCCTGGGGTCGGCAGCGGCCCGGAGCGGGGCCGAGGGCCGGTCCGGGCGCGGGGCGGCCTGAGCGCGCGGCTCTGCCCTCGGCCCGCTGGTGCCGCGGAGCTTAGCCCTGGGGTCGGTAGCGGCCCGATCTGGGCTGAGGGCTGACGGGCTAGGCCGGCCCGGGCGCGAGGACCGGGCTTCCGCATGTGGTTGCCGCGAAGCTAAGCTCCGGGATCGGCAGCGGCCCGGAGCGGGACCGAGGGCCGGGCCGGGCGCTGGGCGACCCAGGCGCGTGGAACGGCCCTCCGCCGCGGTTGCCGCGGAGCTAAGCCGCGGGGTCGGCAGCGGCCCGGAGCGTGGCCGAGGGATGTGCTGGTCGCGGGACGGCCCGTGTGCGCGGCCCAGCCCTCGGCCCGCGGGTGCCGCGGAGCTAAGCCCCGGGATCGGCAGCCGCCTGGAGCGGGGCCGAGGGCCAGGCTGGCGCGGGGCGGCCCGGGCGCGCGGCCCGACCCTCGGCCCGCGGGTGCCGCGGGGCTAAGCCCTGCGGTTGGCAGCGGCCCGAGCGGGGCCGATGGCCGGGCCGGGCGCGGGACAGCCCTGGTGCGCCGCCCGGTCCTCCGCCGACAGGTGCCTTGGAGCTAAGTCCTGGGGTCGGCAGCGGCCCGGAGCGGGGCCGAGGGCCGGTCCGGGCGCGGGGCGGCCTGAGCGCGCGGCTCTGCCCTCGGCCCGCTGGTGCCGCGGAGCTTAGCCCTGGGGTCGGTAGCGGCCCGATCTGGGCTGAGGGCTGACGGGCTAGGCCGGCCCGGGCGCGAGGACCGGGCTTCCGCATGTGGTTGCCGCGAAGCTAAGCCCCGGGATCGGCAGCGGCCCGGAGCGGGACCGAGGGCCGGGCCGGGCGCTGGGCGACCCAGGCGCGTGGAACGGCCCTCCGCCGCGGTTGCCGCGGTGCTAAGCCGCGGGGTCGGCAGCGGCCCGGAGCGTGGCCGAGGGATGTGCTGGTCGCGGGACGGCCCGTGTGCGCGGCCCAGCCTTCGGCCCGCGGGTGCCGCGGAGCTAAGCCCCGGGATCGGCAGCTGCCCGGAGCGGGACTGAGGGCCAAGCAGGGCGCGGTCGGCCTGTGCGCACGGCCCGGTCCTCCGCCTGCGGGTGCCGAGGACCTAATTCCTGGGGTCGGCAGAGGCACGGAGCGTGGCCGAGCACCGGGCTGGGAGCCGGGAGGCCCAGGAGTACGGCCCGGCCCTCGGCCTGTTGGTGCCGCGGAGCTAAGCCTCGGCGTCGGCGGCAACCCGGAGCTTGGCTGAGGGCCGGGCCGGGCGCGGGGTGGCCTGGGTGCGCGACCGGCCCTCCACCGGTGGGTGCCGAAGAGCTAAGCCCCGGGGTCTGCAGCGGTCCAGAAGGCGGCCGAGGGTCGGAACTGGAGCGGGGCTGCTCCTGTGCGTGGCCCGGTACTCCGCCGGCGGGTGCCCCGGAGCTAAGCCCCAGGGTCGGCAGCAGCCGGGAGCGGGTCCGAGGGCCAAGTAAGGCGCGGGACGGTGCGGGCGCGCGGCCCATCTCTCAGACCGCTGGTGCCGTGGAGCTAAGCCCCGGGGTCGGCAGTGGTCTGGAGCGGGTCCATGGCCGGGACGTGAGCGGGGTCCACCCGGCTCGTGGCCCGACCCTCGGCACGCGGGTGCCGCGGAGCTAAGCCCCGGGATCGGCAGCGGCCCGGATCGGGACTGAGGGCTGTGACGGGCGAGGCCGGCCCGGGCACGAGGACCCGGCTTCCGCAGATGGGTGCCGCGAAGCTAAGCCCCGGGGTCTCCAGCGGCCCGGAGCGGGACCCAGGGCCGGGCCGGGCGCTGGGCGGCCCGAGCTCGTGGACAGACCCTCCGTCGTGGGGTGCCGCAGAGCTAAGCCCCGGGGTCGGCAGCGGCCCGGAGCGTGGCCGAGGGATGTGCAGGTGGTGGGATGGCCCGGGCGTGCGGCCCAGCCCTCGGCCCATGGGTGCCGCGGAACTAAGCCCCGGGGTCGGCAGCTGCCCGGAGCGGGACTGAGGGCCGTGCAGGGCACGGGGAGTCCCAGGCGCGCAGCCCGGCCCTACGCCAGCGGGTGCGACGGAGCTAAGCCCCAGGGTCAGCAGCGGCCCATGGCGGGGCCGAGGGCCGGGCCGGGCGCGGGGCGGCACGGGCGCGCGGCCAGGACATCCGACGGCGTGTGCCGCGGGCAAAAACCCCTGAGTTGGCAGCGGCCCGGAGCGTGACCGAGGGCCGGGCCAGGCGCGGGGAGGCCCAGGTGCGCGGCCCGGCCCTCGGCCCGCTGGTGTCGCGGAGTTAAGCACCGCGGTCGGCAGCGGCCCGGAGTGGGTCCGAGGGCTGGGCCGGGCGTGTGCTGGCCCGGGCGAGTGGACGGGCCCTCTGCCGGCGGGTGCCGCGGAGCTAAGCCCCGGGGTCGGCAGCGGTCTGGAGCGCGGCCGAGTGTACGTACCGGCGCGGGGCAGCCTGGGCGATCGCCCCGGCCTTCAGCCCGCGGGTGCCGCGGAGGTAAACCCCAGGGTCGTCAGCGGCCCGGATCACGGCCGACGGTCAGGAAGGGAGCAGGGCGGCTCGGGCGCACAGACCGGCCATCAGCCCGCGGATGCCGTGGAGCTAAGCCCCGGCATCGGCAGTGACCCGGAGCAGGGCCGAGGGCCGGGCCAGGAGCGGGGCAGTCCGGGCGCGCGTCCCCGCCCTCCGCCGGCGGGTGCCGCAAAGCTAAGCCCCGGGGTCGGCAGCAGCCCAGATTGTGGCCGAGGTTTGGGACGGGAGCGGGGCGGTTTGGGCGCGCGGCCCGGTCTTCCGCCAGCGGGTGCCGAGGACCTAAGCCCCGGGGTCGGAAGCGGCCGGGAGCGTGGCCAAGGGCCGGGCAAGGTGCGGGGTGGCCTGGACGCGTGGCGCTTCTCTCGGCCCGCTGGTGCCGTGAAGCAAAGCCGCGGGGTCAGCAGCGCCCCGGAACGGGGCCGACGGCCGGGCCGGTCGCAGCCGGCCCTGGCACGCGGACTGACCCTCTGTTGACGGGTACCGCACAGCTAAGCCACGGGTTCAGCAGCGGCCCGGAGCTGGGCCATGGCCAGAACGGGAGCGGGACCCCCCCGGCTCGCCACCCGGCCGTCGGCCCCCAGGTGCCGCGGAGCTAAGCCCCGGGGTCCGCAGCGGCCCGGAGCGGGGTCAAGGGGCGGGACGGGAGCGGGGCGGCTCGGGCACGCGGCCCAACCCTCGGACCGCGGGTGCCGTGGGGCTAAGCACTGGGGTCTGCAGCGGCCCAGAATGAGGCCGAGGGTCCCGACGGGATTGGGGCAGCCCAAGCACGTGGACCGGTCCTCCGCTGGCGGGTGCTGCGGAGCTAATCCGTGGAGTCGGCAGTGGCCCGGAGCGGGGCCGGAGGCCGGACCGGGCGCTGGACGGCCCGAGCACGTGGCCAGGCCCTCCGCAGGGGGGTGCCGCGGAGCTAAGCCCCGGGGTCGGCAGCGGCCTGGAGCAGGGCCGAGAGATGTGCCGGTCGCGGGATGGCCCGGGCGCGCGTCCCAGCCCTCGGCCCACGGGTGCCGCGGAGCTAAGCCCCGGGGTCGACAGCTGCCTGGAGCGGGACTGAGGGCCGTGCAGGGCGCGGTCGGCCCAGGTGCCCGGACCGGGCCTTCGCCGGCGGATGCTGCGGAGCTAAGCCCCAGGGTCAGCAGTGGCCTGGAGCGGGGCCAGGGCCGGGCCGGATGCGGGGCGGCCCCGGCGCGGCCCGGCCCTCGTCCCGCTGGTGCCGCGGAGCTTAGCCCCGGGGTCGGCAGCGGCCCGTAGCGCGACCGAGTGTCGGGACGGGAGCAGAGTGGCCCATACGCGTGGCCGGGCCCTTCTCCCGGAGGTGCCATGGAACAAAGCCCCGGGGTTGGCAGCGGCCCAGAGCGGGGCCGAGGGCCGGGCCAGGCAGGGGGCAGCCCAGGTGCGCGGCCCGGCCCTAGGCCGTCGGGTGCCGCGGAACTAAGTTCCGGGGTCGGCAGCGACCCGGAGCGGGGCCGAGGGCCGGTCCGGGTGTGGCGCGGCCCGGGCGCGCGGCCCGGCCCTCAGCCCTCTGGTGCCGCGGAGCTTAGCCCTGGGGTCGGCAGCGGCCCGAAACAGGGCCGAGGGCTGGGCTGGGCGTGGGGCGGCCCGGGCGCGCGGCCTTGACATACGACGGAGGGTGCCGCGGGCAAAACCCCCTGGGTCGGTAGAGGCCCGGAGTGTGGCCGAGGGCCGGGCCGGGCGCGGGGAGGCCCAGGCGCGCGGCCCGGTCCTCGCCTCGCTGGTGTCACGGAGCTAAGCACCAGGGTCGGCAGCGGCCGGGATCGGGGCCGAGGGCCGGGCAAGGGGTGGGGCAGCCCGGGCGCGCGGTCCTGTCTCTCGGCCCACGGGTGCCGTGGAGCTAAGCCGCGGGGTCGGCAGGTTCCCAGAGCGGGGCTGACGGCCGGGCCGGTCGCGGCTGGCCCTGACACGCGGACTGACCCTCCTTTGGGGGTTACAGCTGAGCTAAGCCCCAGGTTCGGCAGCGGCCCGGAACTGGGCCATGGCCGGAACGGGTGCGGGGCACCCCCGTCTCGCCACCCGGCCCTCGGCCCGCGGGTGCGGCGGAGCTTAGCCCGGGGTCGGCAGCGGCCTGGAGCATGGCCGGGTGTCGGGACAGGAGCGGGGCGGCCCGTGCGCCTAGCCCGGCCCTCGATCCGCGGGTGCGGCGGAGCTAAGCCCCAGGATCAGCAGGGGCCCGGGGCGGGGCCGAGGGGCGGGCCGGGCATGGGGCGGCCCGGGCGCATGGCCAGGACATCCGCCGGCGGGTGAAGCGGGCAAAAACCACTGGGTCGGCAGCGGCCCGGAGCGTGACCGAGGGCCGGGCCGGGCACGGGGAGGCCCAGGCGCGCGGCCCAGCCCTTGGCCCGCTGGTGTCGCGGAGTTAAGCACCGCGGTCGGCAGCGGCCCGGAGCGGGACTGAGGGCTGGGCCGGTCACGTGGTGGCCCGGGCGAGCAGCCGGGCCCTCTGCCAGAGGGTGCCGCAGAGCTAAGACCCGGGGTCGGCAGCGGTCTGGAGCTGGGCCATGGCCGGAACGGGAGCGGGGCCCCCCGGCTCGCCGCCCGGCCCTCGACCCACGGGTGCCGAGGAACTAAGCCTCGGGTTCGGCAACGGCCCAGAGCGGTGCCGGGGGCCAGGCTGGGTGCGGGGCGGCACAGGCGTGCGGCCAGGCCCTCGGCTGGTGTGTGCTGAGGATCTAAGCCCCGGGGTTGGCAGCGGCCCGGAGCGGGGCCGAGGGCTGGGCTGGGCGCAGGTCGGCCCGGGCGCGGGGCCCAGCCCTCCGCCATTGTGGGCTGCGGAGCTAAGCCCCGGGGTCAGCAGCGGCCTGGAGCGTGGCCGAGGGCCGGACCAGGTGCCGGGCTGCCCAGGCGCGCGGCCCAGCTCTCAGCCCGCTGGTGCCACGGAGCTAAGCCCCGGGGTCGGCAGCGGCCCGGAGCAGGGCCGAGGGCCGAGCCGGGTGCGAGACGGCACGGGCGCCTGGCCCAGCCCTCCGCCGGCAGGTGCCGCAGAGCTAAGCCCCGGGGTCGGCAGCGGCCCAGAATGCGGCCGAGGTTCGGGAGGGGAGCGGCGCGGCTCGGGCGCACGGCCCGACCCTCGGACCGCGGGTGCCGCGGAGCTAATCCCCGGGGTCAGAAGCGGCCCGGGGCGGGGCGGAGGGCCGAGGCGGCCCGGTCCTGCGCCGGCAGGTACCGTGGGGCTAAGCGCCGGGGTCACCAGCGGCCTGGAGCACGGCCTAGTGTCCCGACGGTATTGGGTCAGCCCAGGCACGTGGCCCGGTCCTCCGCCGGCGGGTGCCACGGAGGTAAGCCACGGCATTGGCATCGGCCCGGAGCGGGGCCGATGGCCGGGACGGTCGCGGGGCAGCCCGGGCACGCGGCCCGGTCCTTCGCCGGCGGGTGGCGCGGAGCTAAGTACCGGGGTCGGCAGCGCTCCGGAGTTGGGCCGAAGGCTGGTCCGGGTGCGGGGAGGCCCGGCCCTCGGCCCGCTGGTGCCGCGGAGCTTAGCCCCGGGTTAGGCAGCGGCCCAGAGCGGGGCCGAAGGCCGGGACGGGCGAGGTGCTGCCCGGGCGCGCAGCCCGGCCCTCGGCACGCGGGTGTGGCGGAGCTAAGCCCCAGGGTCAGCAGCGGCCTGGGGCGGGGCCGAGGGCCGGGATGGGTGCGGGGTGGCCCGGGCGTGCGGCCTGGACATCCGCCGGTGGGTGCCGCGGGCAAAAACCCCTGGGTCGGTAGCGGCCCGGAGCGTGGCCGAGGGCCGGGCCGGGCGCGGGGAGGCCCAGGCGCGTGGCCCGACCCTTGGCCCGCGGGTGCCGTGGAGCTAAGCACCGGGGTCGGAAGCGGCCCGGAGCGGGGCTGAGGGCCGGGCCGGGTGCGGGACTGCCAGGGTGCGCGGCGTGTCCCTCCGCTGTCAGGTGCCGCAGAGCTATGCCCCAGGGTCAGCAGCGGCCCGGAACGTGGCCGAGGGTCAGGAAGGGAGCGGGGCAGCTCGGGTGCGCGGTCTGGCCCTCCGCCGGCAGATGCCATGCGGCTAAGGCCCGGGATCGGCAGCGGCCCGGATTGGGGCCGAGGGCTGGGCCGGGCGTGGGGTGGCCCCGGCGAGCGGCCCGGCCCTCGGCCAGCGGTTGCCGCGGAGCTAAGCGCCGGGGTCGGCAGTGGTCTAGAGTGCGGCCGAGTGTCCGTACCGGCGCGGGGTGGCCTGGACATGCGGCCAGGCCCTCGGCCTGCGGGTGCCGCGGAGCTAAGCCCCGGGGTCGACAGCAGCCCAGAAAGCGGCCGAGGGTCAGGAAGGGAACGGGGCTGCTCGGGCGCACGGCCTGGCCCTCCGCCGGCAATTGCCGCGGAGCTAAGCCCCGCGGTCCGCAGCGGCCCGGAGCAGGGCCGAAGGCTGAACCGGGTGCTGGACGGCCCGGACGCGTGGCCAGGACCGTCGCTGGAGGGTGACGTGGAGCTAAGCCCCGGGGTCGGTAGCGGCCCAGAACGGGGCCGAATGCTGGGCTGGGCGCGGGGTGTCCCGGGCGTGCCGCCCGGCGCTCGCCCACGTGTGCCGCAGATCTAAGCCCCGGGGTCGGCAGCGTCCCGGAGCGGGGCCGAGCGCCGGGCCGTGCGCAGGGCGGCCAGGCCGAGTGGCCAGTCCCTCGGCTGGCGGGTGCTGCGCAGTTAAGCCCCGGGGTCGGCAGTGGCCGGAGTGGGGCGAGGGCCGGTCCGGGCGTTGGGCGGCCCAGGCGCGCGGACCAGCAATCCGCCGGTGCATGATGCGGAGCTAAGCCCTGGCGTCTCAGCGGCCCGTAGCGGGGCCGAGAGCCGGTCTGGGGGCGGGGCGGCATCGGCGCGCCGCCCGGCCCTTTCCAGTGGATGCCGCGGATCTAAGCCCCAGAGTTCGCAAGAGCCCGGAGCGGGGCCGAGGGGAGGGCAGGGCGTGGGGCGGCATGGGCACGCGGCCCGGCCCTCGCCCGCGGGTGCCGCGGAGCTAAGCCCCGGAGTAGGCAGTGGCCCTGAGTGGGGCCGAGGGCCGGGCTGGGCGCAGGGCGGCACGGGCGTGCTGCCCAGACCTCCGTCGGCGGGTGCCATGGAGCTAAGCCACAGGGTCGGCAGCGGCCCGGAGCGGGGCGAGGGTAGGCCGAGCGCGGGGTGGCCTGGGCGCGCGGCCCGGCCCTCTGCTGGCGGGTGCCGCGGAGCAAATTCCCTGTGTCAGCAGCGGTCTGGAGCGCGGATGAGGTTCGGGCCGGGTGCGGGACGCCCCGGCGCGCATCCCGGACCTCCGACGGCGGGTGCCATGGAGCTAAGCCCCGGGGTCGGCAGCGGCCCGGAGCGGGGCTGAGGGTCGGGCCGGGCGCAGGGCGTCCCGGGCGCACGGACCGGCCCTCTTCTGGCTGGTGCCACCGAGCTAAGCCCCGGGGTCAGCAGCGGCCCAGAACGGGGCCGACGGCCGGGCTGGGCGCGGGGCGTCCCAGGCGTGTCGCCCAGCCCTCGCCCGCGGGTGCCGGGGATCTAAACCCCGGGGTCGGCAGCGTCCCGGAGCGGGGCCGAGCGGCGGGCCGGGTGCGGGGCGGCCAGGCCGAGCGGCCAGTCCCTCGGATGGCGGTGCTGCGCAGTTAAGCCCCGGGGTCGGCAGTGGCCGGAGCGAGGCGAGGGCCGGTCCGGGCGTTGGGCGGCCCGGGCGCGCGGACTGGCACTCCGCCAGTGCATGATGCGGAGCTAAGCCCTGGGGTCTCAGCGGCCCGTAGCGGGGCCGAGAGCCGGTCCGGGCGTGGGGCGGCCTCGGCGCGCCGCCCGGCCCTTTCCAGCGGGTGCCGCGGATCTAAGTCCCAGAGTTGGCAGCAGCGCGGAGTGGGGCCGAGGGGCGGACCGGGCGCGGGGCGGACCGGGCGCGCGGCACAGACCTCCACCGGCGGGTTCTGCGGAGCTAAGCCCTGGGGTCTCAGCGGCCCGTAGCGGGGCCGAGAGCCGGTCCGGGGCGGGGCGGCATCGGCGCGCCGCCCGGCCCTTTCCAGTGGATGCCGCGGATCTAAGCCCCAGAGTACGCAAGAGCCCGGAGCGGGGCCGAGGGGAGGGCAGGGCAATGGGCGGCATGGGCACGCGGCCCGGCCCTCGCCCGCGGGTGCCGCGGAGCTAAGCCCCGGGGTAGGCAGTGGCCCTGAGTGGGGCCGAGGGCCGGGCTGGGCGCAGGGCGGCACGGGTGTGCTGCCCGGACCTCCGTCGGCGGGTGCCATGGAGCTAAGCCACGGGGTCGGCAGCGGCCCGGAGCGGGGCCGAGGGGGCGGGCCGGGCGCGGGGCGGCCCGGGCGCGCGGCCCAGACCTCCACCGGCGGGTTCAGCGGAGCTAAGCCCCGGGGTCGGCAGCGGCCCAGAGCGGGTCGAGGGCCGGTATGGGCGCGGGGTGGCCTGGGCAGACGGCCCGGCCCTCAGCTTGCGGTTGCCACGGGGTTATGGCCCAGTTTCGGCAGTGGCCCGGTGCGCGGCCGAAGGTCGGGATGCGCGTGTGGCGGCCCGGGCGAGCAGCCCAGCCCTCCGCCGGCAGGGTGCCGCGGAGCGAAGCACCGGGTTCAGCAGCGGCCCACAGCGCGGTCGAGGGTCAGGATGTGCGCTGGGCGGCCCGGTGCGCGCGGCCACACCCCGGCCCGCGGGTGCCGCGGAGCTAAGCCCCGGGGTTTGCAGCGGCTCGGATCAGGGTCAGGGCTTGGCCGGCGCGGGGTGGCCCGGGCGAGCGACCCAGCCCTCTAACGGCGGGTGCCGCGGAGCTAAGCCCCGGGGTCGGCAGCGGCCAAGCCCGGCCCTCGGCCCACGGGTGCCACGGAGCTAAGCCCCATGGTCAGCAGCGGCCCGGAGCGGGGCCGAGGGCCGAATATGGTGCGGGGCGGCCCAGGCTCGCGGCCCGGCCCTCCGCCTGCGGTTGCCGCCAAGCTAAGGGCGGAGTCTCCTGCGGCCAGGAGCGTGGCCAAGGGTTTGGACGGGTGCTGGGTGGCCAGAGTGCGCGGCACGGCCCTCCACCGCGGGTGCCGCGGACCTAAGCCCCGGGGTCGGCAGCAGCCCGGAGTGGGGCCGAGGACCGAGACGGACGTGGCCGGCCCGCGCATGTGGACCCTCCCTCTGCCGGCGGGTTCCGCGGAGCTAAGCCCCGGCGTCAGAAGCGGCTCGGAGCGGGGCCAGGGCTTGGCCGGCGCGGGGCGTACCAGCCACGCTGCCCGGCCCTCCGACGACGCATGCCGCGGAGCTAAGCCCCGGGGTAGGAAGGGGCCCGGAGCGGGGTAGACGGCCGGGCCGGGCGCGGTGTGGCCTGGGCGCACGGACCGGCCCTCCGGTGGCGGGTGCTATGGAGATAAGCCCCAGGGTCGGCAGCGGCCTGGAGAGCGGCCGAGGGTCAGGATGGGCGCGGGGAGGCCCGGTGCGCGGCACGGCCCTCAGCCCACGGGTTCCATGGAGCTAAGCCCCGTGGTCGGCCGCGGACCGAAGTGGGGCCGAGGGCCGGATATGGCGCGGGGCGGCTCGGGCGTGTGGCCCAGCCCTCCGCTGGGGAGTGCCGCGGAGCTAAGGCCGGAATCTCCTGCGGCCAGGAGCGCGGCTGAGGGTCGGGACGGGAGCCGAGTGGCCCGGGCGCGCAGCCCGGTCCTCGACCCGCGGGTGCCGCGGAGCTAAGCCCTGGGTTCTGCAGCGGCCTGGAATGAAGCCGAGGGCCGGGCCGGGTGCGGGGCGGCCCAGGAGCGCGGCCCGGCCACCGCCCACGGGTGCCGCAGAGCTACGCACCGGCGTCGGCAGCGGCCCGGAGCAGGGCCGAGGGCCGGGGAGGGCGCGGGGCGGCCCGGGCGTGCGGCACGGACCTCCGCCGGCGGGTTCCGCGGAGCTAAGACCCGGAGTCTCCTGCGGCCAGGAGCGCGCCGAGGGTCGGTAGGGGCGCGGAGCGGCCCGGGCGCGCAGCACGGCCCTCGGCCCGCGGGTGCCGCGGAGCTAATCCCTGGGTTCGGCAGCGGCCCGGAACGGTGCCGAGGGCAGGGCCGGCCGCGGGGCAGCCTGGGCGTGCGGCCCGGCCTTCGCCCGCTTGTGCCGTGGAGCTAAGCCCTGGGGTCGGCAGCGGCCCGGAGCGGGGCCGAGGGCCGGGGCGGGCGCGAGGCAGCCCAGGCGCGCTGCCCGGACCTCACCCGCGGGTGCCGCGGAGCTAAGCCCCGGGGTCGGCAGCGGCCCGGAGCGGGGCCGAGGGCCGGGGTGGGCGCGGGGAGGCCCGAGCGCGCTACCTGGACCTCGCCCGCGGGTGCCGCGGATCTAAGCCCCGGGGTCAGCCGCGGCCCTGAGCAGGGCCGAGGGCCGGGCCGGATGAGGGGGATCTAAGCCCCGGGGTTGGCAACGGCCTGGAGCAGGGCGAGGGCAGGGCCAGGCGTTTGTCGGCCCGGGCGCGCGAACCGGCACTCCGCCGGCGCATGCTGTGGAGCTAAGCCCCGGGGTCGGCGGCGGGGCCGAGGGGCGGGCCGGGAGAGGGGTGGCCAGACCGTGCGGCCCGGCCCTCGGCTGGCGGGTGCTGCGCAGTTAGCCCGTGGTCGGCAGCGGCCCGGAGCGGGACCTAGAAGAGGGCAGGGCGCGGGGCGGCATGGGCACGCGGCCCGGCCCTCGCCCGCGGGTGCCGCGGAGCTAAGCCCCGGGGTAGGCAGTGGCCCTGAGTGGGGCCGAGGGCCGGGCTGGGCGCAGAGCGGCACGGGCACGTTGCCCGGACCTCCGCTGGCGGGTGCCGCGGAGCTAAGCCCCGGGGTGGGCAGCGGCCCGGAGCGGGGCCCAGGGCCGGGCCGGGCGCAGGGCGTCCAGGGCGCGTGGCCTGGCGCTCTTCCGGCGGGTGCCGCCGAGCTAAGCCCCGGGGTCGGCAGCGGCCCAGAACGGGGCCGACGGCCGAGCTGGGCGCGGGTTGGCCCGGGCGCGCTGCCCGGACCTCGCCCGCGGATGCCGCGGAGCTAAGCCCCGAGGTCGGCAGCAGACAGGAGCGGGGCCGAGGGCCGGGGCGGGGGCGGTGCGTCCCGGGCGTGCCGCCTGGCCCTCGCCCGTGGGTGCCGCGGATCTAAGCCCCGGGGTCGGCAGCGTCCCGGAGCGGGGCCGAGCGGCGGGCCAGGCGCGGGCCAGCCAGGCCGCACGGCCTGTCCCTCGGTTGGCGGGTGCTGCGCAGTTAAGCCCCGGGGTCGGCAGCGGCCTGGAGCGGGGCGAGGGCCAGGCCGGGAGTTGGGCGGCCCAGGCGCGTGGACCGGCACTCCGCCGGCGTATGACGCGGAGCTAAGCCCTGGGGTCTCAGCGGCCCGTAGCGGGGCCAAGAGCCGGTCCGGGGGCGGGTCGGCCTCGGTGCGCCGCCCGGCCCTCGCCAGCTGGTGCCGCAGATCTAAGCCCCAGAGTCGGCAGCGGCCCGGAGCGGGGCCGAGGGGCGGGCCGGGCGCGGGGCGGACCAGGCGCGCGGCACAGACCTCCACCGGCGGGTTCAGCGGAGCTAAGCCCTGGGGTTGGCAGCAGCCCGGAGCGGGGTCGAGGGACTGGACGGGCGTGGGGTGGCCTGGGCGCGCGGTCCGGCCCTCGGCTTGCGGTTGCCGCGGAGTTGTGGCCTGGTTTCAGCAGTGGACCGGTGCGTGGCCGAAGATCAGGATGGGCGCGTGGCGGCCAGGGTGCGCGGCCCGGCACTCCGCCGGCAGGTGCCGCGGAGTGAAGCACCGGGTTCAGCAGCGGCCCACAGCGTGGTCGAGGGTCAGGATTTGCGCTGGGCAGCCCGGGCGCGTGGCCCCACCCCGGCCCGCGGTTGCCAAGGAGCTAAACCCCGGGATTTGCAGTGGCTCGGAGCGGGGTCAGGGCTTGGCCGGCGCGGGGTGTCCCGGGCGAGCGGCCCCGCCCTCTAATGGCGGGTGCCGCGGAGCTAAGCCCCGGGGTTGGCAGCGGCCCAGAACGGGGCCGACGGCCAGGCTGCACGCGGGGCGGCCCACCCACGGGTGCCACGAAGCTAAGGCCGATGGTCGGCAGCGGCCAGGAGAGGGGCGGAGGGCCGAATATGACACAGGGCGGCCCGGGTGCGCGGCCCGGCCCTCCGCCGGCGGGTGCCGCGGAGCTAAGGGCGGAGTCTCCTGCGGCCAGGAGCGCGGCCGAGGGTCGGGACGGGCGTGGGGCAGCCCGGGCGCACGGCCGGCCCCTCGGCCTGCAGGTGCCGCGGAGCTACCCCCGTGGTCGGCAGGGGCCCGGGGAGGGGCCGAGGGCCCGGCCGGACGCGGCAGGCCCAGGCGCGCGGACGGGCCCTCCGCCGGCGGGTGCCGCCGAGCTAAGCCCCGGCGTCGGCAGCGGCCAGGAGATTGGCCAGGGCCTGGCCGGGCCTGGGGCGGCCCCGGTGCGCGGCCGGGCAGGGTGCGGGGCAGCCCCGGTGGGAGGCCCGGCCAACGACCCGCGGTTGCCTTGGAGCTAAGCCCCGGGGTCGGCAGCGGCCCAGAGCGGGGCCGAGGGTCAGGCCGGAAGCGGCTGTTCCAGGCCCGCGGTCCGACCCTTCGCCGGAGGGTGCCGCGGAGCTAAGCCCCGGGGTCGGCAGCGGCCCGTAGCGGTGCCCAGGGCCACGGCGGGCTTGGGGAGGCCCAGGCGCGCTGCCCGGCCCTCGACCGCGGGTGCCGAGGATCGAAACCCCGGGGTCGGTAGCGGCCCGGAGCGCGGCCGAGGGTCGGGACGGGCGCTGGGCGGCCCGGGTGCGCTTCACGGCCCTCGCCCGTGGGTGCCGCGGAGCTAAGCCCCGAGGTCAGAAGCGACTCGGAGCGGGGCCAGGGCTTGGCCGGCGCAGGGCATACCAGCCGCGCTGCCCGGCCCTCCAACGCCGCATGCCGCGGAGCTAAGCCCCGGGGTAGGCAGGGGCCCGGAGCGGGGTAGACGGCCGGGCCGGGCGCGGTGTGACCTGGGCACGCGTGGCGGGTGCTACTGAGCTAAGCCCCAGGGTTGGCAGCGGCCTGGAGTGCGGCAGATGGTGGGTATGGGCGCGGGGAGGCCTGGGCGTGCGGCACGGCCCTCGGCCCACCAGGTTCCACGGAGCTAAGCCCCGTGGTCGGCCGCGGCCCGAAGTGGGGACGAGGGCCAGATGTGGCGCGGGGCGGCTCGGGCGTGTGGCCCGGCCCTCCGCCGGGGAGTGCCGCGGAGCTAAGGCCGGAATCTCCTGCGGCCAGGAGCGCGGCTGAGGGTCGGGACGGGAGCCGAGCGGCCCGGGCGCGCAGCCCGGCCCTCGACCCGCGGGTGCCGCGGAGCTAAGCGCCGGGTTCCGCAGCGGCCCGGAATGGGGCCGAGGGCCGGGCTGGGCGCGGGGCGGCCCAGGCGCGCGGCCCGGCCCTCGCCCGCAGGTACCGCAGAGCTAAGCACCGGCGTCGGCAGCGGCCCGGAGCAGGGCCGAGGGCCGGGGAGTGCGCGGGTCGGCCCGGGCATGCGGCCCGGACCTCCACCAGCGGGTTCCGCGGAGCTAAGCCCCGGAGTCTCCTGCGGACAGGAGCGCGGCCGAGGGTCGGGAGGGGCGTGGAGCAGCCCGAGCGCAGCCCGGCCCTCAGCCCGCGGGTGCCGCGGAGCTAATTCCCGGGGTCAAGAGCGGCCCGGAGCGGGGCCGAGGGCCGGGGCGGGTGCGGGGCGGCCCGAGCGCGCTACCCAGACCTCGCCCACGGGTGCCGTGGATCTAAGCCCCGGGGTCGGCAGCGTCCCCGTGCAGGGCCGAGGGCCGGGCCGGACGAGGGGGCCGCCAGGGCGCACAGCCCGGCCCTCGGCCGGCTAGTGCTGCGGAGCTGAGCCCCGGGGTGGCAGCGGCCCGGAGCGGGGCAGAGGGCCGGCCAGTCGCGGGGTGGCCCGAGCTCGCGGCCCGGCCCACGGTCCGCGGGTGCTGCGGATCTAAGCCCCGGGGTTGGCAGCGGTCTGGAGCGGGGCGATGGCAGGGTCGGGCGTTTGGCGGCCCAGGTGCGTGAACCGGCACTCCGCCGGCACATGCCGTGGAGCTAATCCCCGGGGTAGGCAGCGGGGCCGAGGGACAGGCCGGGAGAGGGGTGGCCAGACCGCGCTGTCCGGCCCTCGCCTGGCGGGTGCTGCGCAGTTAGCCCCGTGGTCGGCAGCGGCCCAGAGCAGGACCTAGAAGAGGGCAGGCCGCGGGGCGGCACGGGCACGCGGCCCGGCCCTCTCTCGCGGGTGCCGCGGAGCTAAGCCCCGGGGTAGGCAGTGGCCCTGAGTGGGGCCGAGGGCCCGGCCCGGGCGCAGGGCGGCACGGGGGCGCTGCCCGGACCTCCGCCGGCGGGTGCCACGGAGCTAAGCCATGGGGTCGGCAGCGGCCCGGAGCGGGGTCGAGGGCCGGGACGGGCATGGGGTGGCCTGCGCGCGCGGTCTGGCCCTCGGCTTGAGGTTGCCGCGGAGATATGGCCCGGTTGCGGCAGTGGACCGGTGCGCGGCCGAAGGTCGGGATGGGCGCGTGGCGGCCAGGGCGCGCGGACCGTCACTCCTCCGGCAGGTGCCGCGGAGCTAAGCCCCGGGGTCGGCAGCGGCCCAGAACAGGGCCGACGGCCGGGCTGCGCGTGGGGCGGCCCGGGCGCGCAGCCCGGTCCTCGGCCCACGGGTGCCACGGAGTTAAGCCCCATGGTCGGCAGCGGCGCCGAGCGGGGCGGAGGGCCGAATATGAAGTGGGGCGGCCCGGGTGCGCGGCCCGGCCCTCCGCCGGCGGGTGCCGCAGATCTAAGGGCGGAGTCTCCTGCGGCCAGGAGCACGGCCGAGGGTCGGGACGGGCGCTGGGTGGCCGGGGTGTGCGCGGCACGGCCCTCGCCCGCGGGTGCCGTGGAGCTAAGCCCCGGGGTCGGCAGCGTCCCGGAGCGGGGCCGAGGGCCGGGGCGGGCCTGGGGCGTCCCGGGAGCGCCGCCCGGCCCTCACCCGCGGGTGCCGCGGATCTAAGTCCAGGGGAGATAGTGTCCCGGAGCGGGGCTGAGGGCCGGGCCGGTAGCGGGGCGGCCCTGGGCGCGCGGCCCGGTTATCGCCCGAGGGTGACGCGGATTTAAGTCCTGGGGTTGCCAGCGGACCTGAGCGGGGCCAAGGGCTGGGCTGGGCGCGAGGCGGCCCAGGTGAGCCGCCGGCTCTCTCCCACGGGTGCCGCGAATCCAAGCCCAGGGGTCGGAAGCGGCCCGGAGTGGGGCCGAGGGCCGGGCAGGGCGCGGGTCGGGCAGGCCGCACGGCCCGGCCCTCGTCCGGCGGGTGCAGCGGAGTTAAGCCCCGGGGTCGGCAGCAGCCCGGTACGGGGCCGAGGGGCTGAGACGGGTGTGGGTCGGGCAGGCCGCGTGTCACGGCCCTCTGCCGTTGGGTGATGCGGCGCGAAGCCCCGGGGTCGGCAGTGGCCCGGGAGCGCGGCTGAGGGTCGGGACGGGCGTGGGGGCAGCCCGGGCGCACGGCCGGGCCCTCGACCCGCAGGTGCCGCGGAGCTACCCCTGGGGTCGGCAGCGGCCGGGAGCGGGGCTGACGGCAGGGCCAGGCACGGGGCGACCTTGGGGCGTGACCCGGCACTCGGCCCGCGGGTACCACGGAGCTAAGTCCCGGGGTCGGCAGCGGCCCCGTAGCGGTGCCCAGGGCCAGGGCGGGTTCGGGGCGGCCCAGGCGCGCTTCCCGGCCCTCGACCGCAGGTGCCGAGGATCTAAACCCCGGGGTCTGTAGCGGCCCGGAGCGCGACCGAGGTTTGGGATGGGCACGGGTAGGCCCCGGGCGCGCAGCCGGCCCTCGGCCCACGCGTTCCAGGGAGATAAGCACCATGGTCGGCAGCGTCCCGAAGCGGGGCTGAGGGGCTGAATATGGCACGGGGCGGACCAGGCGCGCGGACCCGGCCCTCCGCCGGCGGGTGCCGCAGAGCTAAGCCCCGGGGTCGGCAGACGCCTGGAGCGGGGCCAGGGCCTAGCCGGGCGTGGGGCGACCCGGGCGTGCGGCTGCAGCACTCGACCCGCGGGTGCCGTGGAGCAAAGCGCCGGGGTCGGCAGCGGGCCCGGAGTGGGGCCGAGGGCCGGGCTGATGGCGGGGCGGCCCGGGCGCGCGGCCTGGCCATCGTCCCCGGGTGCCGCGGAGTTAAGTCCCGGGGTCGCAGCGGACCTGAGCGGGGCCGAGGGCCGGGCCGGGCGCAAGGCGGCCCGGGTGCGCAACCCGGGCCTCTCCCGCGGGTGCCGCGAATCCAAGCCTCAGGGTCGGCAGTGGCCAGATTGGGGCCGAGGGCCGGGCCGGTCGTGGGGCGGCCCGGGCACGCGGCCCGGCCATCGCCCGAGGGTGCCGCGGAGTTAAGGTCCCGGGGTCGGCAGCGGACCTGAGTGGGGTCGATTGCCGGGCCGGGCGTGAGGCGGCCCGGGTGCACCGCCCGGCCCTCTCCCGCGGGTGCCGCGAATCCAAGGCCCGGGGTCGGCAGCTGCCAGGAACGGGGTCGAGGGCCGGGCCGGGCACGGAACAGCCCTGGCGCATGTCACGGCCCTCCGCCGGCGGGTGACGCGGAGCGAAGCACTGGGGTCGGCAGCGGCTCGGAGCGCGGCCGAGGGTCGGGAACGGGCGTGGGGCAGCCCGGGCGCACGGCCGGCCCCTCGGCCCGCAGGTGCCGCGGAGCTACCCCCGGGGTCGGCAGATGCCCGGAGCGGGGCCAACAGCCGGGCCGGGCGCGGGGTGACCTGGGCATGTGGCCCGGCCCTTGGCCGCGGGTGCAGCTGATCTAAGACCCAGGGTCGGCAGCGGCCCGGAGCAGGGCCGAGGGGCGGGCCGGTCGAGGGGCGGCTAGGCCACGTGGCCCGGCCCTCGGCTGGCGGATGCTGCGCAGTTTGCCCCAGGGTCGACAGCGGCCCGGAGTGAGGCCTAGGGCCGGGCCGGGCGCAGGGCGGCACGGGCACGCGGCTCGGCCCTCGCCCCGCGGGTGCCGCGGAGCTAAGCCCCGGGGTCAGCAGCGGCTCGGAGCGGGGCCAGGGCTTGGCCGGCGCGAGGGGGCCCAGGGGTCGGGCAGCGGTCCGGAACGGGGCCGAGGGCCGGACCGGGCACGGGGCTACAAGGACACACGCGGCCCAGCCCTCGGCAGGGGGGTGCCGCGGAGTTAAGCTCCGGTGTCGGCTGTGGCCCGGAGCGGGGCTGAGGGCTGGGACGGGCTCGGGGCAGCACGGGCGCATGGCCCGGCTCTCCGCCGGCGGGTGCCATGGAGCTAAGCCACGGTTGTAGAAGTGGCCTGAGCAGGGCCGAGGACCGTGCCGGACGAGGGTGCCGCCAGGGCGCACGGCTCGGCCCTCCGCTGGCGGGTGCTGCAGAGCTAAGCCCCGGGGTGGCAGCAGCCCGGAGCGGGGCAGAGGGCTGGCCGGTCGCAGGGCGGCCGGGCTCGCGGCCCGGCCCACGGTCCGTGGGTGATGTGGATCTAAGCCCTGGGATTGGCAGCGGCCTGGAGCGGGGCGAGGTCGGGGCCGGGCGTTTGGCAGCCCGGGCACGCTAACCGGCACTCCGCCTTCGCATTGCCGTGGAGCTAAGCCCCGGGGTCGGCAGCGGGGGCCGAGGGGCGGGCTGGGCGAGGGGCGGCCAGACCGCGCGGCCCGGCCCTCGGCTGGCGGGTGCTGCGCAGTTAGCCCCGGGGTCGGCAGCGGCCTGGAGCGGGACCTAGGGCGAGGCCGGGCGCGGGGCGGCCCCAGTGCGCGGCCAGGCAGGGTGCAGGGTGGCCCCAGTGCAAGGTCCGGCCCTCGACCCGCGGGTGCCGTTGAGCTAAGCCCAGGGGTGGGCAGCGGCCTGGAGCGGGGCCGAGTGCCGGGCAGGGTGCGGGGTGGCCCAGGCACGCGGCCCGGCCCTCCGCTGGCCCGGTGCCTTGGAGCTAAGCCCGGGGGTCGGCGGCGTCCCAGAGCGGGGTGCAGGGCCGGGTCGGGCTCGGGGCTGCCCGGGCACGCTGCCCGGCCCTCGACCGCGAGTGCCGAGGATCTAAGCCCTGGGGTCGGCAGCGGCCCGGAGCGGGGCCGAGGCACGGGCCGGACGCGGCCGGCCCGGGCGCATGGATTGGCCCTCCGCTGACGGGTGTCACGGAGCTAAGCCCCGGGTTCGGCAGCCGCCTGGAATGGGACCAGGGCCTGGCTGGGCGTGGGGCGGCCCGGGCGCGCGGCCCGGCCCTCAACCCGCGGGTGCCGCGGAGCTAAGCCCTGGGGTCGGCAGCGGCCCGGAGTGGGGCCGAGGGCATGGACGGTCGCGGGGCGGCCCGGGCGCGCGGCCCGGCCATCGCCCGAGGGTGCCGCGGAGTTAAGTCCCGGGGAGTTAAGTCTCGGCAGCGGACCTTAGCGGGTCCGAGGGCCGGGCCGGGCGCGAGTCGGCCCGGGTTCGCGGCCCAGCCCTCTCCCACGGGTGCCGCGAATCCAAGCCCTGGGGTCGGCAGCGGCGCGGAGCGGGGCCGAGGGCGGGGCAGGGTGCGGGTCGGGCAGGCCGCGCGGCCCGGCCCTCAGCCGGCAGGTGCAGCGGAGTTAAGCCCCGGAGTCGGGAGCAGCCTGGAATGGGGCCGAGGGCCGGACAGGGCACGGGGCTACAAGGACGCGCGGCCCAGCCCTCGGCAGGGGAGTGCCGCGGAGTTAAGCTCCGGTGTCGGCTGCGGCCCGGAGCGGGGCTGAGGGCTGGGACGGGCTCGGGGCGGCACGGGCGCTTGGCCCGGCTCTCCGCCGGCGGGTACCGTGGAGCTAAGCCACGGGTTCAGCAGCGGCCTGAGCAGGGCCGTGGGCTGTGCCGGACGAGGGTGCCGCCAGGGCGCACGGCTCGGCCCTCCGCCGGCGGGTGCTGCGGAGCTAAGCCCCGGGGTGGCAGTGGCCCGGAGTGGGGCAGAGGGCGGGGCCGGGCGATTGGCAGCCCGGGCACGCTAACCGGCACTCCGCCTGCGCATGCCGTGGAGCTAAGCCCCGGGCTCGGCAGCGGGGCTGAGGGGCGGGCCGGGCGAGGGGCGGCCAGACCGCGTGGCCCGGCCCTTGGCTGGCGGGTGCTGCACAGTTAGCCCCGGGGTCGGCAGCGGCCCGAAGCGGGACCTAGGGCGAGGTCGGACGCGGGGCGGCCCTGATGCGCAGCCAGGCAGGGTGCGGGGCGGCCCCGGTGCGAGGCCCGGCCCTCGACCCGCGGGTGCCGTGGAGCTAAGCCCCGGGGTCGGCAGCGGCCTTGAGCGGGGCCGAGGGCCGGGCAGGGTGCGGGGAGGCCCAGGCACGCGGCCCGGAGCTCCGCCGGCTGGTGCCGCGGAGCTAAGCCCCGGGGTCGGCAGCGTCCCGGAGCGGGGCGCAGGGCCGGGGCGGGCTCGGGGCTGCCCGGGCGCGCTGCCCGGCCCTCGACCGCGGGTGCCGAGGATCTAAGCCCTGGGGTCGGCAGCGGCCCGGAGCGGGGCCAAGGCCCCGGGCCGGACGCGGCCGGCCCGGGCGCGTGGACTGGCCCTCCGCTGACAGGTGTCACAGAGCTAAGCCCCGGGGTCGGCAGCCACCTGGAGCGGAGCCAGGGCCTGGCTGGGCGTGGGGCGGCCCGGGCGCGCGGCCCGGCCCTCGACCCACGGGTGCCGCGAATCCAAGCCCTGGGGTCGGCAGCGGCCCGGAGCGGGGCCGAGGGCGGGGCAGGGCGCGGGTCGGGCAGGCCGCGCGGCCCGGCCCTCGTCTGGTGGGTGCAGCGGAGTTAAGCCCTGGGGTCGGCAGCAGCCCGGAACGGGGCCGAGGGCTGGGCCGGGCGCGGGTCGGGCAGGCCACGTGTCACGGCCCTCCGCCGTCGGGTGACGCGGAGCGAAGCCCCGGGGTCGGCAGCGGCCCGGAGCGCAGCAGAGGGTCGGGACAGGCGTGGAGCAGCCCGGGTGCACGGCCGGCCCCTCGGCCCGCAGGTGCCGCGGAGCTACCCCCGGGGTCGGCAGAGGCCCGGGTGTGTGGCCCGGCCATCTCCCGCGGGTGCCGCGAATCCAAGCCCCAGGGTCGGCAGCAGCCCGGAGTGGGGCCGAGGGCCGGGCCAGTCACGGGGCGGCCCGGGTGCGCGGCCCAGCCATCGGCCGGCGGTTGCAGCGGAGTTATGCCCCGGGGTCGGCAGCAGCCAGGAACGGGGTCGAGGGCCGGGCCGGGCACGGGGCGGCCCGGGCGCGTGTCACGGCCCTCCTCCGGCGGGTGACGCGGAGCGAAGCACTGTGGCGGCAGCGGCTCGGAGCGCAGCCCAGGGTCGGGACGGGCGTGGGTCAGCCCAGGCGCACGGCCGGCCCCTCGGCCCGCAGGTGCTGCGGAGCTACCCCCGGGGATGGCAGAGGCCCGGAGCGGGGCCGAGGGCCCGGCCGGACACGGCAGGCCTGGGAGCGCGGACTGGCCCTCCGCCGGAGGGTGCCGCGGAGCTAAGCCCCGGGGTTGGCAGCGGCCTGGAGAGTGGCCAGGGCCTGGCCGGGCACGGGGCGGTCCTGGTGCACGGCCGGGAAGGGTGCGGGGCGGCCCTGGTGCGAGGTCCGGCCAACGACCGGCGGGTGCCTTGGAGCTAAGCCCCGAGTTCGGCAGCGGCTCAGAGCGGGGCCGAGAGCCAGGCCAGACGCGGCTGTTCCAGGCCCGCGGTCTGACCCTCCGCCGGAGGGTGCCATGGATCCAAGCCCCGGGGTGGCAGCATCCCGGAGCGGGGCCAGCTGGCGGGTGCTGCGCAGTTAAGCCCCGGGGTAGGCAGTGGCCTGGAGCGGGGCGAGGGCGGGGCCGGGTGTTTGGCGGCCCAGGCGCGCGGACCCGCACTCCGCCGGTGCATGCCGCGGACCTAAGCCCCGGGGTCGGCAGCGGCCCGGAGCGGGGCCATGAGCCTGGACGGGGGCGGGGCGGCCTGGACGCGCCACCCGGCCCTCGCCCGCGGGTGCAGCGAATCTAAGACCCAGGGTCGGCAGCGGCCCGGAGCAGGGCCGAGGGGCGGGCCGGTCGAGGGGCAGCCAAGCCACGCGGCCCGGCCCTTGGCTGGCGGGTGCTGCGCAGTTAGCCCCAGGGTCGGCAGCGGCCCGGAGCGTTGCCGAGGGTTGAGCCAGATGCGGCCGGCACGGGCTCGCAGCCCGTTCCTCCGCCGGCAGGTGCCGTGGAGCGAAGCACCGGGGTCGGCAGCGGCCCGCAGCGCGGTCGAGGGTCGGGATGCGCGCTGGGTGGCCCAGGTGCGCGGCATCACCCTCGGCCCGCGGGTGCCGCGGAGTTAATCCCCGGGGTCGGCAGCGGCTCGGAGTGGGGCCAGGGCTTGGCCGACGCGGGGCGGCCCGGGCGATCGGCCAGGCCCTCTAACGGCGGGTGCCGCGGAGCTAAGCCCCGGGGTCGGAAGCGGCCCGGAGCGGGGCCGAGGGCCGGATATGGCGCAGGGCGGCCTGGGCGTGGCCTCGCCCTCCGCCGGCGGGTGCCGCGGAGCTAAGGACGGAGTCTCCTACGGCCAGGAGCATGGTCGAGGGTCGGGATGGACGCGGGGACGCCCGTGCGCACACCCGGCCCTCGGCCCATGTGTTCCACAGAGCTAAGCCCCGTGATCGGCCAGAGCGGGGCCGAGGGCCGGATATGGCGCGGGGCGGCCTGGGTGTGCGGCCCGACCCTCCGCCGGCGGGTGCCGCGGAGCTTAGGCCGGAGTCTCCTGCGACCAGGAGCACGGGCGAGGGTCGGGACGGGCGCGGAGCGGCCCGGGAGCGCAGCCCAGCCCTCGGCCCACGGGTGCCGCGGAGCTAAGACCCGGGTTTGGCAGCGGCCAGGAACGGGGCCGAGGGTCATGCCGGTCGCTGGGCGGCCCGGGGCGCGCGGCCTTGCCCTTGCCCGCGGGTGCCGCGGAGCTAAGCCGCGGGGTCGGCAGCGGCCCAGAGCGGGGCCGAGGGGCTGGCCGGATGCGGCCGGCCCTGGCGCGTGGACTGGCGCTCCGCTGACGGTTGCCACGGAGCCAAGCCCCGGGGTCGGCAGCCGCCTGTAGCGGGGCCAGGGCCGGGCCGGGCGTGGGGCGTCCCGGGCGCGCGGCCCGGCCCGCGACCCGTGGGAGCCGCGGAGCTAAGCTGCAGGCGCGGCAGCGGCCCGGAGCGGGGCCGAGGGCCGGGCAGCGCGCGGGTCGGGCAGGCCTCCCGGCCCGGCCCTCGGCCAGCAGGTGCCGCGGAGTTAAGCCCCGGGGTCAGCAGCAGCCCGGAACAGGGCTGAGGGCCGGGCCGGGCACTGGGCGGCCCGGGCGAGTGTCACGGCCCTCCGCCGGCGGGTGCCGCGGAGCGAATCCCCGGGGTCGGCAGTGGCCCGGAGGGCGGCCGAAGGTCGGGACGGGCGTGGGGCAGCCCGGGAGTGACGCCGGGCCCTCGGCCCGCAGGTGCCGCGGAGCTACCCCCGAGGTCGGCAGAGGCCCGGAGCGGGGCCGACGGCAGGGCTGGGCACGGGTTGGCCTGGGCGTGTGGCCGGCCCTCGGCCGGCGGGTACCGCGGAGCTAAGCCCCGGGGTCGGCAGGGGCCCGGAGAGGGGCTGAGGGCCCGGCCAGACGCGGCAGGCCCAGGCGCGCGGACCTGCCCTCCACCGGCGGGTGCCGCGGAGCTAAGCCCTGGGGTCGGCAGCGGCCCGGAGCAGGGCCGAAGGCCGGATATGGCGCAGGGCGGCCCGGACGCGCGCCCTGTCCCTCCGCCGGCGGGTGCCGCGGAGCTAAGGACGGAGTCTCCTACGGCCAGGAGCGCGGTCGAGGATTGGGATGGCCGCGGGGACGCCCAGTCATGCGCCCAGCCCTCGGCCCATGGGTTTCACGGAGCTAAGCCCCGTGATCGGCCGCGGCCCAGAGTGGGGCCGAGGGCTGGATATGGCGCGGGGCGGCCCGGGTGTGCGGCCCGACCCTCCGCCGGCGGGTGCCGCGGAGCTAAGGCCGGAGTCTCCTGCGGCCAGGAGCACGGGCGAGGGTCGGGACGGGCGCGGAGCGGCCTGGGCGCGCAGCCCGGCCCTCGGCCCGCGGGTGCCGCGGAGCTAAGCCCCGGGTTTGGCAGCGGCCAGGAACGGGGCCGAGGGCCATGCTGGGCGCGGGGCGGCCTGGGCGCACGGCCCGGCCCTTGCCCGCGGGTGCCACGGAGCTAAGCCGCGGGGTATGCAGCGGCCCAGAGCGGGGCCGAGGGCCGGGCCAGACGCGGCCGGCCCTGGCGCGTGGACTGGCACTCCGCTGACGGGTGCCGCGGAGCTAAATTCCGGGCGCGGCAGCGACCCGGAGTGGGTCCGAGGGCCGGGCCGGGCGCGAGGCGGACCGGGTGCGCCGCCCGGCCCTCTCCCGCGGGTGCTGCAAATCCAAGCCCCGGGGCTGGCAGCGGCCCGGAGCGGGGCTGAGGGCCGGGCAGCGCACGGTTCGGGCAGGCCTCCCGGCCTGGCCCTCGCCGTTGGGGGCCGCGGAGTTAAGCCCCGGGGTCAGCAGCAGCCTGGAACGGGGCCGAGGGCCGGGCCGGGCGCTGGGCGGCCCGGGCGAGTGTCATGGCCGTCAGCCCGTGGGTGCCGCGGAGCGAAGCCCCGGGGTCGGCAGTGGCCCAGAGCACGGCTGAGGGTCGGGACGGGCGTGGGGCAGCCCGGGCGCGCGGCCGGGCCCTCGGCCCGCAGGTGCCGCGGAGCTAAGCCCCGGGGTCGGCAGGGGCCGAGGTCTGAGGGCCCGGCCGGACGCGGCAGGCCCAGGCGCGCGGACCTGCCCTCCGCTGGCGGGTGCCACGGAGCAAAGCACCGGGGTCGGCAGTGGCCCGCAGCGCGGTCGAGGGTCGGGATGCAAGCTGGGGGGCCCGGGCGCGCGGCCCCACCCTCGGCCCGCTGGTGCTGTGGAGCTAAGCCCCAGGGTCGGCATTGGCTCGGAGCAGGGCGAGTGCTTGTCCTGCGCGATGTGGCCTGGGTGCTCCACCCCGCCCTCTCCCGCGAGTGCCGCGAATCCAAGCACCGGTGTCGGCAGCGGCCTGGATCGGGGCCAAGGGCAGGTCACTGCACGGGTCGGGCAGGCCGCGTGGCCTGGTCCTCGGCCAGCGGGTGCCGCGGAGTTAAGCCCCGGGGTCAGCAGCAGCCCGGAACGGGGCCGAGGGCCGGGCAGGGTGCGGGGCCACCCAGGAACGCGGCCCGGCCCTCCGCCGGCATGTGCCGCGGAGCTAAGCCCCGGGGTTGGCAGCGGCCCAGAGTGGGGCCCAGGGCCGGGGCGGGCTCGGGGTGGCCCGGGCGCGCTGCCCGGCCCTCGACCGGGGGTGCCACGGAGCTAAGCCCCGGGGTCGGTAGCCCCCTGGAGCGGGGCCAGGGCCAGGACGGGCGTGGGGCGGCCCGGGCACGCACCCGGCATTTGAACCGCAGGTGCTGCGGAGCTAAGCCCCGGGGTCAGCAGCGGCTTGGAGCGTGGCCAGGGCTTGGCTGGCGCGGGGCGGCCCGGGCACGCGGCCCGGCCCTCCGACGACGCATGTCGCGGAGCTATGCCCCGGGGTCGGCAAGGGCCCGGAGCGGGGTCGAGGGCTGGGCAGGGCGCGGGGTGGCCTGGGCGCGCGGCCCGGCGCTCCAGCGGTGGGTGCTACGGAGCTAAGCCCCTGGGGTAGGCAGCGGCCCGGAGCGCGGCCGAGGGTCGGGATGGGTGCGGGGAGGCCCGGGCGCACGGCCCGGCCCTCGGCCCACAGGTTCCAAGGAGCTAAGCCCCGTGGTCGGCCGCGGCCCGGAGCGGGGCCGAGGGCCGGATATGGCGAGGGGCCGCCCGGGCGTGCGGCCCGTCCCTCGGCTGGCGGGTGCCGAGGATCTAACCTCCGGCGTCGGCAGCGGCCCGGAGCAGGGCCAGGGGCTGTGCTGGGCGTGGGGCAGCCAGGCCTCGCGGCCCAGCCCTCGGCTTTCGGGTGCCGAGGATCTAAGCCCCGGGGTCGGCAGCGTCCTGGAGCGGGGCCGAGGGCCGGGCAGGACACGGCTGGCCCGGGCGCGTGGAATGGCCCTCCGCTGACGGGTGCCACGGAGCTAAGCCCCGGGATCGGCAGCCGCCTGGAGCGGGGCCTGGACCTGGCCGGGCGTGGGGTGGCCCGGGCGCGCGGCCTGGCCCTCGACCCATGGGTGCCGCAGAGCTAAGCCCCGGGGTGGGCAGCGGACCTGAGCGGGGCCGAGGGCCGGGCCGGGCGGTTGGTGACCCGGGTGCGCTGCCCGGCCCTCTCCCGCGGGTGCCGCGAATCCAAGCCCCGGGGTCGGCAGCGGCCCGGAACGGGGCCGAGGGCCGGACAGGGTGCGGGCGGGTAGGCCGCGCGGCCCGGCCCTCGGTCGGCGGGTGCCACAGATTTAAGCCCCGGGGTCAGCAGCAGCCTGGAACGGGGCCGAAGGCCGTGCCTTGCGCGGGGCGGCCCAGCTGCGTGTCACGGCCCTCCGCCGGCAGGTGCCGCGGAGCGAAGCCCCGGGGTCGGCAGCAGCCCGGAGCGTGGCCGGGCCCTCGGACCGCAGGTGCCGCGGAGCTACCCCCGGGATCGGCAGAGGCCTGGAGCGGGGCCGACGGCCGGGCCGGGCTCAGGGCGGCCTGGGCGCGTGGCCCGGACCTCGGCTGGCGGGTACCGCGGAGCTAAGCCCCGGGGTCGGCAGGGGACCGGAGAGTGGCCGAGGGCCCGGCTGGACGCGGCAGGCCCGGGCGCGCGGACTGGCCCTCCGCCGGCGGGTGACACGGATCTAAGCCCCGGGTTCGAAAGCGGCCTGGAAAGTGGCCAGGGCATGGTCGGGTGCTCGGTGCCCCCAGTGCACGGCCGGGCAGGGTGAGGGGCTGCCCCGGTGCGAGGCCTGGCCCTCGACCCACGGGTGCCGTGAGCTAAGACCCGGGGTCGGCAGCGGCCCAGAGCGGGGCCGAGGGCCAGGCCTGACGCGGCCGTCCCAGGCCCAAGGTCTGACCCTCCGCCGGAGGGTGCCGCGGAGCTAAGCCCCGGGGTCGGCAGCGGCCTGGAGCGGGGCTGAGTGCCGGGCAGGGTGCGGGGCGGCCCAGGCATGCGGCCCGGGCCTCTGCCGGCCGGTGCCGCGGAGCTAAGCCCTGGTTTCGGCAGCAGCCCGGTGGGGGGCCCAGGGGCGGAGCGGGTTGGGAGCGGCCCAGCGTCGCCGCCCGGCCCTCGACCGCGGGTGCCGAGCATCTAAGCCCCGGGGTCGGCAGCGGCCTGGAGCGGGGCCTGGGACTGGGTAAGGCGCAGGGCGGCCAGGCCGCGCGGCCCGGCCCTCGGGTTGCGGGTGCCGCGGAGTTATGGCCCGGTTTCGGCAGTGGCCCGGTGCGCGGCCAAAGGTTGGGATGGGCATGTGGCGGCCCGGGTGCACGGCTAGTTCCTCGGCCCGCAGGTGCCACGGAGCTAAGCCCCGGGGTCAGCAGCAGCCAGGTGCGGGGCCGAGAGCCGGGCCGGGCGCGGGGCGGCCTGGGCGAGCAGCCCGGCCCTCTGCCGGCGGGTGCCGCGGAGCTAAGCCCCGGGGAGGCAGCGGCCCGGAGCAGGGCCGAGGGCCGAGCCGGACGTGGACGGCACGCGCAGGCGGACTCTCTCTCCGCCGGCGGGTGCCGCGGAGCTAAGCCCCGGGGTCGGCAGCGGCTCGGCGCGGGGCCAGGGCTTGGCCAGCTCGGGGCGGCCTGGGCGAGTGGCCCGACACTCCGACGACGCATGCCGCGGAGCTAAGCCCCGGTGTCGGCAGCAGCCCGGAGCGGGGTTGAGGGCCGGGATGGGCGTGGGGTGGCCTGGGCGCGCGGCCCGTCCCTCCGGCAGCGGGTGCTACGGAGCTAAGCCCAAGGGTCGGCAGCGGTCAGGAGCGTGGCCGAGGGTCGGGATGGGCGCGGGGAGGCCCGGGCGCGTGGCCCGGCCCTCGTCCACGGGTGCTGCGGAGCTAAGCCCTGGGGTCGGCAGCGGCCCATTGCGGTGCCAAGGGCAGGGGCGGGCGTGGGGCATCCCGGGCGCGCCGCCCGGCCCAAGGCCGCAGGTGCCGTGGATCTAAGCCCCGGGGTGGCAGCGTCCCGGAGCGGGGCCAAGCGGTGTGCCGGGCGCTGGGTGGCCAGGCCATGCGGCCCGTCCCTCGGCTGGCGGGTGCTGCGCAGATAAGCCCCGGGTTCGGCAGCGGCCTGGAGCGGGGCTGAGCGCCGAGCCGGAAACGGCCGGCCCGTGCACGCGGGCCGTCCCTCTGCCGGCGGGTGCTGCGGAGCTATGCTCCGGAGTCGGCAGCGGCCCGGAGCAGGGCAGTGGGCTGGCCAGTCGCGGGGCAGCCCGGGCTCGGGGCCCGGCCCTCGGTCCATGGGTGCTGTGAATCTAAGCCCCGGGGTGGGCAGCGGCCTGGAGCGGGGCCGAGGGCGGGTCCGGGTGTGGGGCGCCCTGGACGCGAGGCCCGGCCCTCCGCCGGAGGATGCCGCGGAGCTAAGCCCCGGGGTTAGCAGCGGCCAGGAGCGGGGCCGAGGGCCTGGCCCATCATGGGGTGGCCCAGACGTGCGGCCCGGCCCTCATCCCGTGGGTGCCGCGGAGCTAAGCCCCGGGATCAGCAGCGGCCCTGAGCGGGGCCGAGGGCAGGGCCGGGTGCGAGGCGGCCCGGGTGCGCCGCCCGGCCCTCTCCCGCGGGTGCCGCGAATCCAAGCCCCGGGTTCGGCAGCGGCCCGGAGCGGGACCTAGGGCCTGCAGGATGCGGGTCGGGCAGGCCGCGTGGCCCGGCCCTCGGACGGCAGGGGGCCGTGGAGTTAAGCCCTGGGATCGGCAGCAGCCCGGAACGGGGCCGAGGGCCGGGCCGGGCACGGGGAGGCCCAGTCGCGTGTCACGGCCCTCCGCCGGCGGATGCCGCGGAGCTAAGCCCCGGGCTCGGCAGCAGCCCGGAAAGTGGCCAGGGCCTTGCCGCGCAAGGGGAGGCCACGGTGCGCGGCCGGGCAGGGTGCGGGGCGGCCCTGGTGCGAGGCCCGGCCCTCCCCGCGGGTGCTGTGGAGCTAAGCCCCAGGGGTCGGCAGCGGCCCAGAGCGGGGCCGAGGGCCAGGCCGGACGCGGCCGTCCCAGGCCCGCGGTCCGACCCTCCGCCGGAGGGTGCCTTGGAGCTAAGCCCCGGGGTCGGCAGCGGTCGGGAGCAGGGCCGAGTGCCGGACAGGGTGCAGGGCGGCCCAGGCACGCGGCCCGGCCCTCCGCTGGCGGGTGCCGCGGAGCTAAGCCCCGGGGTCGGCAGCGGCCTGGAGTGGGGCCCAGGGCCGGGGCGGGCTCAGGGCGGCCCAGGCGCGCCGCCCGGCCCTCGACCGCAGGTGCCGAGGATCTAAGCCCCGGGGTCGGCAGTGGCTCGGAGCGAGGCCAGGGCTTGGCCTGTGCGGGGCGGCCCGGGAGCCTGGCCCGGCGCTCCGACGACGCATGCCGCGGAGCTAAGCCCCAGTGTCGTCAGCGGCCCGGAGCGTGGTCGAGGGCCGGGACGGGCGCGGGATGGCCTGGGCGAGCGGCCCGGCCCTCCGGCGGTGGGTGCTTCGGAGCTAAGCCCCAGGGTTGGCAGCGGCCCGAAGCACGGCCGAGAGTCGGGATGGGCGCGGGGAGGCCCGGGTGCGCAGCGCGGCCCTCCGCCGGCGGGTTCCGCGGAGCTAAGCCCCGGGGTCGGCAGCGCCACGGAACGGGGCCGAGGGCCGGGCCCGTCGCGGCCGGCCCTGGCACGCGGACTGACCCTCCATCGGCGGGTACCGCAGAGCTAAGCCCCGGGTTCGGCAGCAGAGGCCCGACCCTCGGTCCGCGGGTGCCGCGGAGCTAAGACCCGGGTTCGTCAGCGGCCCGGATCGGGGCTGAGGGCCTTGATGGGCACGGCCGTCCTGTGCGCAAGGACCGGCCTTCGACCGGTGTGTGCCGCGGAACGAAGCCCCGGGTAGGCAGCGGCCAGGAGTGGGGCCAGGGTGGGGCGAGGCGCGCGGCGGCCTCGGCACGCGGCACAGCCCTCGGCTGCCGGGTGCGCGGAGCTACGTCCCAGAGTCGGCAGCGGCCCGGTGCGGTGCCGCAGGCCCGGCTGGGTGCGGTGCGCAACAGGCGTGCGTCCCGCCCCTCGGCCCGCGGATACCGCGGAGCCAATCCCCGGGATCAGCAGCGGTCCGGAGCGGGGCCTTGGCCGGGCCGGGCGCGGGGCGGCCCCGGCGCACGGCCCATCCCTCGGTCCGCGTGTGCTGCGGAGCTAAGCCCCGGGGCTGGCAGCGGTCCGGAGTGGGGCCGAGGGCCTGGCCAGGCGCTGGGCTGTCCGGACTTGTGGCCAGGCCCTCTGCCGGCAGGTGTCGCGGAGCTAAGCCCCAGGGTCGGCAGCGGCCCGCAGTGGGGCCGAGGGCCGGGCCGGGCGCGGGGCAGCCAGGGCGCGCGGCCCGTCCCTCCGCCGGCGGGTGCCGCAGAGCTAAGCCCTGGGGTCTGCAGCGGGGCAGAACGCGGCCGAGGGTCGGGATGGGAGCGGGGCTGCTCGGGCGGGTACCGCAGAGCTAAGCCCTGGGTTCGGCAGCGGTCCGGAGCAGGGCCATGGCCGGGACGAGAGCGGGGGCCCCCGGCTCGTGGCACGGCCCTCGGCCCACGGGTGCCGCGGAGCTAAGCCCGGGAATCACCAGCGGCCCGGAGAGGTGCCGCGTTCCCAGCCGGGTGCGTTGCGGCACAGGCGCATGGCCCGGCCATAGCCAGCAGATGTCGCGGGGTCAGCAGCGGCCCGGAGCGGAGCCAAGGGCTGGGCCGGGCGCGGATCGGCCAGGGCGCGCGGCCCGGCCCTCCGCCGTTGTGTGCCATGGAGCTAAGCCCTGGTGTCGGCAGTGGCCCAGAGTGTGGCCGAGGGCCTGGCCGGGCGAGGGGCGGCCCAGGCGCACTGCCCGACCCTCGCCCGCCTGTGCCGGAGCTCTAAGCCCCGGGGTCGGCAGCGGTCTGGAGCAGGGCCGAGGTCCGGGCAGGGTGCGGGTCGGGCAGGCCGCACGGCCCGGCCCTCGGACAGCGGGTGCCGCGGAGTTAAGACCCGGGGTCGGCAGCAGCACGGAACGGGGCCGAGGGCCGGGCCGGGCGCGGGGCGCCCCGGGCACGTGTCACGGCCCTCCGCCGGCGGGTGCTGCGGAGCGAAGCCCCGGGGTCGGCAGCGGCCCGGAGCGCGGTCGAGGTTCGAGACGGGCGTGGGGCAGCCCGGGCGCGTGGCCGGGCCCTCGGCCCGCAGGTGCCGCGGAGCTACACCCGGGGTCGGCAGAGGCCTGGAGCAGGGCCGAGGGCCCGGCCAGACGCGGCAGGCCCGGGCGCGCGGCCCGGCCCTCCGCCGGTGCGTGCCGTGGAGCTAAGCCCCGGGGTCGGCAGTGGCCCGGAGAGTGGCCAGGGCCTTGCCGGGCGCAGGGCGGCCCCGGTGCGAGGCCCGGCCCTCGACCCGCGGGTGCCGTGAAGCTAAGCCCAAGGGGTCGGCAGTGGCCCAGAGCGGGGCCGAGGGCCAGGCCGGACGCGGCCGTCCCAGGCCCACGGTCCGACCTTCCGCTGGAGGGTGTTGCGGAGCTCAGCCCCGGGGTCGGCAGCGGCCCGGAGGGGGGCCGAGGGACAGGCCGGGCGCGGGGCAGCGCAGGTGCGCGGGCGGCCCCTCGGCCCGCGGATGCCGCGGAGCCTATCCCCGGGGTCAGCAGCGGTCCGGAGCGGGGCCTTGGCCGCGCCAGGGTCGGGGCGGCCCCGGCGCGCAGCCCGTCCCTCGGCCCGCGTGTGCCGCGGAGCTAAGCCCCAGGGTTGGCAGCGGTCCGGAGCTGGGCCGAGGGCCTGGCCAGGCGCTGGGCGGTCCGGGCCCATGGCCAGGCCCTCCGCCGGAGGGTGCCGCGGAGCTAAGCCCCGGGGTCGGCAGCGGCCCGGAGCGGGGCCGATGGCTGGGCCGGGCGCGGGGCAGCGCAGGTGCGCGGGCGGCCCCTCGGCCCGCGGATGCCGCGGAGCCAATCCCCGGGGTCAGCAGCGGTCCGGAGCGGGGCCTTGGCCGCACCGGGGGCGGGGCGGCCCCAGCGCGCGGCCCGTCCCTCGGCCCGCGTGTGCCGCGGAGCTAAGCCCCGGGGTTGGCAGTGGTCCAGAGCTGGGCCGAGGGCCTGGCCAGGCGCTGGGCGGTCCGGGCCCATGGCCAGGCCCTCCGCCAGCGGGTGCCGCGGAGCTAAGCCCCGGGGTCAGCAGCGGCCCGGAGTGGGGACGAGGGCCGGGCTGGGCGCGGGGCAGCCAGGGCGCGCGGCCCGGGCCTCTACCGGCAGGTGCCGCAGAGCTAAGCCCTGGGGTCTGCAGTGGCACAGAATGTGGCCGAGGGTCGGGACGGGAGCGGGGCTGTTCGGGCGGGTACCGCAGAGCTAAGCCCTGGGTTCGGCAGCGGTCCGGAGAGGGGCCATGGCCGGGATGGGAGCGGGGCCCCCCGGCTCGCGGCCCGGCCCTCGGCCAACGGGTGCCGCGGAGCTAAGCCCGGGAATCGGCAGCGGCCCGGAGCAGTGCCTCGGTCCCGGCCGGGTGCGGTGTGGCACAGGCGCGCGGCCCGGCCCTCCGCCGTTGTTGTGTCATGGAGCTAAGCCCTGGGGTCGGAAGTGGCCCAGAGTGTGGCCGAGGGCCTTGCCGGGCGAGGGGTGGCCCAGGCGCGCCGCCCGACCCTCGCCCGCCGGTGCCGCGGATCTAAGCCCTGGGGTGGCAGCGTCTCGGAGTGGGGCCGAGTGGTGAGCTGGGTGCAGGGTGGCCAGGCCGCGCGGCCTGTCTCTCATCTGGCGGGTGCTGCACAGTTAAGCCCCGTATTCGGCAGAGGCCTGGAGTGGGTCTGACGGCCGGGCCGTGTGGGGCAGCCCTGGCGCACGGCCCAGACCTCTGCCGGCGGGTTCCGCGGAGCTAAGCCCCGGGGTCGGCAGCAGCCCGGAGCAGAGCCGAGGGCCAGGCCGGGTGCGGGGCGGCCCGGGCGAGCGGCCAGGCCCTCTGCCGGAGGGTGCCGCGGATCTAAGCCCCGGGGTCGGCAGCGGCGCGGAGCGGGGCCGAGGGCCGAGCCGCACTCGGCCGGCCCGGGCACGCGTTCCGGCCCTCCGCCGGCAGGTGCTGCGGAGCGAAGCACCGGGGTCGGCAGCAGCCCGCAGCGCGGTTGAGGGTCGGGATGCGCGCTGCGCGGCCCGGGCACGCGGTCCCACCCTCGGCCCGCGGGTGCCGCAGAGCTTACCCCGGGGTCAGCAGCGAATCGGAGCGTGGCCGAGGGTCGGGATGGGCGCGGCGAGGCCCGAGCACGCGCCCGGCCCTCGGCCCACAGGTTCCACGGAGCTAAGCCCCGTAGTCGGCCGCAACCCAGAGCGGGGCCGAGTGCCGGATATGGCGCGGGGCGGCCCGGCACGCGGCCCTGCCCGCCGCCGGCGGGTTCCGCGGAGCTAATGCCGGAGTCGCCTGCGGCCAGGAGCGGGGCTGAGGTTCAGGACGGGTGCGGAGCGGCCCGGGCGCGCAGCCGGGCCCTCGGCCCGCGGGTGCCGCGGAGCTAAGCCCCGGGTTTGGCAGCGGCCCAGAACGGGGCTTATGGCTGGGCCGGGAGCAGGGCGAACCAGGCGCGCGGCCCTGCCCTCGCCCGCGGGTGCCGCGGAGCTAAGCCCCGGGGTCGCCAGTGGCCCATAGCAGCGCCGAGGGCCGGGGCGGGCGCGGGGTGTCCCGGGCTCACCGCCCGGCCCTTGCCTGTGGTTGCCGCGGATCTAAGCCTCGGGGTGGCAGCGTCCCGGAGGGGGACCGAGCAGCGGGCCGGGCGAAGGGGCGGCTAGGCCTCGCGACCCATCCCTCGGCTGGTGGGTGCTGCGCAGGTAAGCCCCGGGATCCGCAGCGGCCTGGAGCGGGGCCGAGGGCCGGTCCGGGCGCGGGGCGGCCTGGATGCGAGGCCCGGCCCTCCGCCGGCCGGTGCCGTGGTGCTAAGCCCCAGGGTAAGCAGTGGCCAGGAGCTGGGCTGAGGGCCTGGCCGGGCGTGGGGCGGCCCGTGCGCGCGGGCCGTCCCTCGACCCGCGGGTGCTGCAGAGCTAATCCCCGGGGTCAGCAGCGGCCCGGAGTGGGGACGAGGGCCATGCCGGTCGCGGGGAGGCCCGGGCGCACGCCCGGCCATCGCCTTCGGGTGCCGCGGAGTTAAGCCCTGGGGTCGGCAGCGGCCCGGAGATTGGCCAGGGCCTTGCCGGGCGCGGGGCGGCCCCGGTGCGCTGCCGGGCAGGGTGCGGGGCGGCCCCGGTGCGAGGCCCGGTCCTCGACCCGCGGGTGCCGTGAAGCTAAGCCCCAGGGGTCGGCAGCGGCCCAGAGGTGGGCCGAGGGCCAGGCCGGACGCGGCCGTCCCAGGCCCGCGGTCCGACCCTCCACCGGAGGGTGCCGCGGAGCTAAACCCCGGGGTCGGCAGCGGCACGGAGCGGGGCCGCATGCTGGGGAGGGTGCAGGGCGGCCCAGGCACGCAGCCCGGCCCTCCGCCGGCGGGTGCCGAGGATCTAAGCCCCGTGGTTGGCAGCGGTTCGGAATGGGGCCGGGGGCTGGGCTGGGCGCTGAGCGGCCAGGCTGCGCAGCCTGGCCCTCGGCTTGCGGGTGCCACGGAGTTATGGCCCGGTTTCGGCAGTGGCCCGGTGCGCGGCCGAAGGTCGGGATGGCCGCGTGGCGGCCCGGGCGAGCAGCCGGGTCCTCGGCCCACGGGTGCCGCTGAGCGAAGCACTGGGGTTGGCAGCGGCCCGCAACGTGGTCGAGGGTCGGGATGGGCACGGGGAGTCCCTGGCGCGTGGTCCGGCCCTTGCCCCACGGGTTCCACGGAGCTAAGCCCCGTGGTCGGCAGCGCCCCGGTGCAGGGCCAAGGGCCGGATATGTCGCGGGGTGACCTGGGCGCGCGGCCCGGCCCTCCACCGGCGGGTTCCATGGAGCTTAGCTCCGGGGTCGGCAGCGCCCTGGTGCAGGGCCGAGGGCCGGGCCGGTCGCGGCCAGCCCTGGCACGCGGACTGACCCTCCATCGGCGGGTACCGCAGAGCTAAGCCCCGGGTTCGGCAGTGGCCCGGAGCGGGGTCAGGTCCGGGATGGGAGCGGGGCCCCCATGGCTCGCTGCCCGACCCTCGGCCGGGTGTTGACGCGGATCTAAGCCCCGGGGTCGGCAGCGGCCCAGAACGCGGCCGAGGGTCGGGACGGGAGCCTGGGCTGCTCGGGCGGGTACTGCAAAGCTAAGCTCTGGGTTTGGCAGCAGCCCGGAGCGGGGCCATGGCTTGGACGGGAGTGGTACCCCCCCGGCTCGTGGCCCGGCCCTCAGCCCGTGAGTGCCACGAAGCTAAGCCCCGGGGTCGGCAGCTGCCCGGAGCGGGACTGAGGGCCGTGCAAGGCGCAGCGGGCCCGGGCAAGCGGACCGGCCCTCCACCAGAGGGTGCCACGGAGCTAAGCCCTGGGGTCGGCAGCGGCCCGGAGCATGGCCAGGACCGGGACTGGCAAGGGGTGGCCGCGGCGGGCTGCCCGGCCCTCGGCCCGCATGTGCCGCGGAGCTAAGCCCTCGGATCATCAGCGGCCCGGAATGGGGCCAAGGGCTGGGCCGGGGGCTGGGCATCCCGGGCGCGTGGACAGGCCCACGCCGGCGGGTGCCGTGGAGCTAAGCCACGGGGTCGGCAGCGGCCCGAAGCGGGGCCAAGGGCCGGGCCGGGCGCAGTGGGCCCGGGCGCGGGGCCCATCCCTCCGCCAGGGGTTGCCGCGGTGCTAAGCCCAGGGGTCAGCAGCAGCCCGGAGCGGGGCCAAGGGCCGGGTGGGGCGCGGGGCGGCGGAGACGCGCGGCCCAACCCTCGGCCCTCGGGTGTCACGGAGCTAAGACCCGGGGTCGGCAGCGGCCTGGATCGGGGCTGAGGGCCTTGATGTACACGGCCGGCCCATGCGCGAGGACCGGCCTTCCGCCTGTGGGTGTTGCGGAGCTAAGCCCCGGGGTCAGCAGCAGCCCGGAGTGGGGCCGAGGGCGTGGACGTGGCCGAGGGTCCCGACAGGATCGGTGCAGCACAGGCACCTTGCCCGGCCCTCCGCCCTTGTGTGCCGTGGGGCTAAGCCCTGGGGTCGGCAGCGGCCCAGACCGCAGCCAAGGGTACCGAAGGGATCGGGGCAGCCCGGGCGCGATGCCCAGTCCTCCGCCGGCGGATGCCGCGGAGCTAAGCCCCGGGGTCGGCAGCGGCCCGGAGTGGGGCCGAGGGCCGGGCCGGGCGCGGGGCGGCGCAGTCGCGCGGCCCAACCCTCGGCCAGCGGGTGCCGCGGAGCTAAGGCCCGGGTTCGTCAGCGGCCCGGATCGGGGCTGAGGGCCCTGATGGGCGCGTCCGGCCCGTGCGCGAAGACTGGCCTTCCACCGGTGTGTGCCGCAGAGCTAAGCCCTGGGTTGGCAGCGGCCCAGTGCGGTGCCGCGGGCCCGGCCAGGTGCTGTGCGGCACAGGCACGTGGCCCGGCCCTCGGCCCGCGTGTGCCGCGGAGCTAAGCCCCAGGGTTGGCAGCGGCCTGGAGCGGGGCCGAGTTCCGGGCCGGGCGCTGGGCGGCCCGGGCGCGTGGCTAGGCCCTCTGCCGGCCGGTGTCGTGGAGCTATGCCCCGGGGTCGGCAGCAGCCTGGAGCGAGGCTGAGTGCCGGGCCGGGCGCAAGGCAGCCCGGGCGTGCGGTCCGGCTCTCCGCCGCCATGTGCCGCAGAGCTAAGCCCCGGGGTCGGCAGCGGCCCAGAACGCGGCCGAGGGTCGGGAAGGGAACGGGGCTGCTCGGGAGGGTAACGCAAACCTAAGCCCTGGGTTTGGCAGCGGGCCAGAGCGGGGCCGAGGGACGTGCCAGTCGCGGGATGGTCCGGGTGCGCAGACCGGCCCTGCGCCAGCGGGTGCCACGGAGCTAAGCCCCGGGGACAGCAGCGGCCTGAAGCGGGGCCAAGGGCCGGGCCAGGCGCGGTGCGGCCCTTGTGCGCGGCCCGGCCCTCCGCCGGGGGTGCCGTGGTGCTATGCCCCGGGGTCAGCAGCAGCCCGGAACGGGGCCGAAGGACGTGCCGGGCACGAGGCAGCCCGGGCGCGCGTACCGGCCCTACGCCGGCGGTTGCCGCAGAGCTAAGCCCCGGGTTCGGCAGTGGCCCGGAGCGGGGCCAGGGCCGGGCCGGGCACGGGGCGGCCCCGGAGCGCGGCCCGTCCCTCTTCCCGCATGTGCCGCGGAGCTAAGCCCCGGGGTCGGCAGCGGTCCGGAGCGGGGTCGAGGGCCTGGCCAGGTGCTGAGCGGTCTGGGCCCGTGGCCAGGCCCTCCGCCGGCGGGTGCCGCGGAGCTAAGCCCCGGGGTCGGCAGCGGCCTCGAGCGGGGCCGAGGCCGGGCCGGGCCGGGCACGTTGCGGCCCCAGCGCACGGTCCTGCCCTCGGCCCGCAGGTGCTGCGGAGCTAAGCAGCGGGGTCGGCAGCGCCCCGGAGCGGGGCCGAGGGCCGGGCCGGGTGTGTTGCGGCCCCGGCGCACGGCCCTGCCCTCGGCACTCAGGTGCCGCGGAGCTCAGCCCCGGGGTCGGCAGCGGCGGAGAACGCGGCCGAGGAACGGGACGGGAGCGGGGCTGCTTGGGCGGGTACCGCAAAGCTAAGCTCTGCGTTCGGCAGCGGCCCGGAGCGAGGCCATGGCTTGGACGGGAGTGGGACCCCCCCTGCTCGTGGTCCGGCCCTCTGCCCGCGAGTGCCGTGGAGCTATGCCCCGGGGTCGCCAGCGGTCTGGAGCGCGGCCGAGTGTCAGTACGGGCGCGGGGCTGCCCGGGCGCGCAGCCCGGCCCTCGGCCTATTGGTGCCACGAAGCTAAGCCCCGGGGTCGGAAGCGGCCCGGAGCGGGACTGAGGGCCGTGCAGGGTGCGGCCGGCCCTGGTGCGCATACCGGCACTCCGCCGGCAGTTGCCGCATAGCTAAGCCCCGGGTTCGGCAGTGGCCCGGAGCGGGGCCAGGGCTGGGCCGGGCGTGGGGTGGCCCCGGCGCGCGGCCAGTCCCTCTTCCCGCGTGTGCCGCGGAGCTAAGCCCCAGGGTCGGCAGCGGTCCGGAGTGCGGCCGAGGGCCTGGCCAGGTGCTGGGCGGTCCGGGCCCATGGCCAGGCCCTCCGCCCGCGGGTGCCGCGGAGCTAAGACCCGGGGTCGGCAGCGGCCTAGAGCGTGGCCGAGGGCCGGGCCGGGTGCGTTGCAGCCCCAGCGCACAGCCCTGCCCTCGGCCCGCCGGTGCCGCGGAGCTCAGCCACGGGGTCGGCAGTGGGGCAGAACGCGGCCGAGGGTCGGGATGGGAGCGGGGCTGCTCGGGCGGGTACCACAAAGCTAAGCTCTGGGTTCCGCTGCGGCCTGGAGCGGGGCCATGGCTTGGACGGGAGTGGGACCCCCTTGCTCGTGGCCCGGCCCTCTGCCCGCGAGTGCTGCGGAGCTAAGCCCCGGGGTCGGCAGCGGCCCGGAGCGTGGCCGAGTGTCGGGACAGGAGCAGGACGGCCCGTGTGCGCGGCCCGGCCCTTGTCCCACGGGTGCCGCGGAGCTAAGTCTCGGGGTCGGAAGTGGCCCGGAGCGGGGCCGAGGGCCGGTCCAGGCGCGGGGAGGCCCGGGTGCGCAGCCCGGCCCCCTGCCCGCTTGTGCCGTGGAGCTTAGCCCCATGGTCGGCAGGGGCCTGGAGCGTGGCCGAGTGTTGGGACGGGAGCGGGTCGGCCCGTGTGCGCGGCCCGGGCCTTGCCCCGCGGGTGCCGCAGAGCTAAGCCCCGGGGTCGGCAGCGGCCCGGATCGGGGATGAGGGCTGTGATGGGCGTGGCGGGCCCGGACGCGAGGACTGGGCTTCCGAGGTGGGTGCCGCGGAGATAAGACCCAGTTCGGCAGCGGCCCGGAGCACGGCAAGGGCCGGGCAGGGCACGCGGTGGCCCCGGCACGTGGCACAGCCCTCGGCCTGCGTGTGCCATGGAGCCAACCCCCGGGGTCAGCAGTGGCCCGGAGCGGGGCCGATGGCCGGACAGGGCGCGGTGCGGCCTGGGCACGCAGTCCGGTCCTCGGCCCGCGGGTGCCGTGGAGCTATGTCCCGGGGTCGGAAGTGGCCCGGAGCGAGGCTGAGGGCCAGGCTGGGCACTGGGCGGTCCGGGCGCATGGCCAGGCCCTCCGCTGGTGGTTGCCGTGGAGCTAAGCCCCGGTGTTGGCAGCGGCCCAGAGGAGGGCCAATGTCCGTGCCGGACGCGGGGCAGCCCGGGCGCGCAACCAAGCCCTCGGCCCGCTGGTGCCGCGGAGCTAAGCTCCGGGGTCGGCAGCGGCCTGGAGCAGGGCCGAGGGCCGGGTCGGGCGCGGAGCGGCGCAGGCGTGTGGCCCGACCCTCGACCCTAAGCTCCTGGGTCGGCAGCGGCCCGGATCGGGGCTGACGGCAGTGACGGGCGTGGCTGGCCCGGGCGCGAGGACCGGGCTTCCTCAGGTGGGTGCCGCAGAGCTAAGCCCCAGGTCGGCAGCGGCCCGGAGCGGAGCAAGGGCTGGGCGGGCCATGCGGCGGCCCCGGCACGCGGCACATCCCTCGGCCCGCAAGTGCCGCGGAGCCAAGCCCTGGGGTCGGCAGCGGCCTGGAGCGAGGCCGAGGGCCAGGCCGGGCGCTGGGCGGCCCGGGCACGTGGCCAGGCCTTCCGCTGGCGGTTGCCGCGGAGCTAAGCCCTGGTGTCGGCAGCGGCCCAGAACGCGGCCTATGGTCGGGACGGGAGCGGGGCGGCTCAGGTGCACGTCGCGGTCCTCCGCCGGCGGGTGCCGCGGAGCTAAGCCCCGGGGTCGGCAAAAGCCCGGGGCGGGGCCGAGGGCTGGGCCGGGCGTGTTGTTGCCCGGGCGCGAGGCCCTGCCTTCGGACCGCGGTGCCACGGAGCTAAGCCCCAGGGTCAGCAGTGGTCCGGAGAGGAGCCGAGGGCCGGGGCGGGTGGGGGTGCCCCGGGCACGCGGCCCGTCCCTCTGCCTATGGGTGCCACGGAATTAAGCCCCGGGGTCGTTAGCGGCCAGGAGCGCAGCCGAGTTTTGGGACGGGAGCGGGGCGGCCCGTGCGCGCGGCCCGGCCCTTGTCCGCGGGTGCCACGGAGCTAAGCCCCGGGGTCGGCAGCGGCCCGAAGCGGGGCCGAGGGTCGGGATGGGAGTGGGGCAGCCCCGGCACTCGGCACAGCCCTCGGCCCGCGTGTGCCGCGGAGCTAAGCCCCGGGGTCGGTAGTGGCCCGGAGCGGGGCAGAGGGCCAGACAGGGCGCGGTGCGGCCCGGTCCTGCGGCCCGGCCCTCGGCCCGCGGGTGCCGCGTAGGTAAGCCCCGGGGTCGGCAGCAGCCCGGAGCGAGGCCGAGTCCCGGGCTGTGTGTTGGGTGGCCCGGGCGCGTGGCCAGGCCCTCCGATGGCGGTTGCCGCGGAGCTATGCCCCGGTGTCGGCAGCTGCCCGGAGCGGGGTCGAGGACCGGTCCGGGCGCGGGGCAGCCCGGGCGCGCGGCTCAGCCCTAGGCCGGCAGGTGCCGCAGAGCTAAGCACCGGGGTCGGCAGCGGCTCTGAACGCGGCCGATGGTCGGGACGGGAGCGGTGAAGCTCGGGTGCACGTCCTGGTCCTCCGCCGGCGGGTGCCGCGGAGGTAAGCCCCGGGGTCAGCAGCGGCCCTGGGTGGGGCCAAGGGCCGCGCCGGGCGTGCTGTGGCCCGGTCGCGCGGCCAGGCCCTCGGATCGCGGGTGCCGCGGAGCTAAGCCCCGGGGTCAGCAGTGGCCCAGGGCGGGGCTGAGGGCCGGGCTGGGCGCGGGGTTGCCCTGGTGCGCGGCCAGGCCCTCCGCCGGCAGGTGCCGCGGGGCTAAACGTCTGTGTCGGCAGCGGCCCGGAGCGTGGTCGAAGGGCCGGGCCGGGCGTGGGCAGGCCAAGGCGCGAGGCCCGGCCCTTAGCCGGCTGGTGTCGCGGAGCTAAGCCCCAGGGCCGGCAGTGGCCGGAGCGAGGTCGAGGGCCGGGCCGGGAGCTTGGCGGCCAGGGCGCCTGGCCAGGCCCTCCGCTGGCGTGTGCTGCGGGGCTAAACCTCTCTGTCAGCAGTGGCCCGGAGCGTGGTCGAGGGCCGGGCCGGGCACTGGGAGGCCCAGGCGCAGCGCCCTGCTCTTGGCCAGCGGATGCCACGGAGCTAAGCCGGGGTCGGCAGCGGCCCGGAACGGGGCCATGGCCAGGACGGGAGCGGGGCCGCCACGGGTCGCGGCCAGGCCCTCGGCCCGCAGGTGCTGCGGAGCTACGTCCCGGAGTCGGCAGCCGCCCGGAGCGGGGCCGAAGGCCGGGCTGGGGGATGGACAGCCCAGGCGCGTGGCCAGGCCCTCCGCTGGCGGTTGCCACGGAGCTAAGCCCCGGTGTCGGCAGCGGCCCGGAGCGGGGCTGAGGGCCGGGACGGGCACGGGGCAGCCAGGGCGCGCGGCCCGGCCCTCTGCCGGCGGGTGCCTCAGAGCTAAGCCCCGGGGTCGGCAGCGGCCCAGAACGCGGCCTATGGTCGGGACGGGAGCGGGGCTGCTCGGGTGCACGTCGCGGTCCTCCGCCGGTGGGTGCCGCGGAGCTAAGCCCCGGGGTCGGCCAAAGCCCGGGGCGGGGCCGAGAGCTGGGCCGGGCGTGTTGTTGTCCAGGCGCGCGGCCCTGCCTTCGGACCGCGGTGCCACGGACCTAAGCCCCAGGGTCAGCATTGGTCCGGAGAGGAGCCGAGGGCCGGGGCGGGTGGGGGTGCCCCGGGCACGTGGCCCATCCCTCTGCCTACGGGTGCCGCGGAACTAAGCCCCGGGGTCGTTAGCGGCCAGGAGCGCAGCCGAGTTTTGGGACGGGAGCGGGGCGGCCCGTGCGCGCGGCCCAGCCCTTGTCCCGCGGGTGCCACGGAGCTAAGCCCCGGGGTCGGCAGCGGCCCGAAGCGGGACCGAGGGTCGGGACGGGAGCGGGGCGGCCCCGGCACTCGGCACAGCCCTCGTCCTGCGTGTGCCGCGGAGCTAAGCCCCGGGGTCGGTAGTGGCCCGGAGCGGGGCAGAGGGCCAGACAGGGCGCGGTGCGGCCCGGTCCTGCGGCCCGGCCCTCGGCCCGCGGGTGCCGCGTAGGTAAGCCCCGGGGTCGGCAGCAGCCCGGAGCGAGGCCGAGTCCCGGGCTGTGTGTTGGGTGGCCCGGGCGTGTGGCCAGGCCCTCCGATGGCGGTTGCCGCGGAGCTATGCCCCGGTGTCGGCAGCTGCCCGGAGCGGGGTCGAGGACCGGTCCGGGCGCGGGGCAGCCCGGGCGCGCGGCTCAGCCCTAGGCCGGCGGGTGCCGCAGAGCTAAGCCCCGGGGTCGGCAGCGGCTCTGAACGCGGCCAATGGTCGGGACGGGAGCGGGGAAGCTCGGGTGCTCGTCCTGGTCCTCCGCCGGCGGGTGCCGCAGAGGTAAGCCCTGGGGTCAGCAGCGGCCCTGGGTGGGGCCGAGGGCCGCGCAGGGCGTGGTGTGGCCCGGTCGCGCGGCCAGGCCCTCGGATCGCGGGTGCCGCGGAGCTAAGCCCCGGGGTCAGCAGTGGCCCAGGGCGGGGCTGAGGGCCGGGCTGGGCGCGGGGCTGCCCCGGCGCACGGCCAGGCCCTCCGCCGGCGGGTGCCGCGGGGCTAAACCTCTGTGTCGACAGCGGCCTGGAGCGTGGTCGAAGGGCCGGGCCGGACGCGGGGAGGCCAAGGCGCGAGGCCCGGCCCTTAGCCCGCTGGTGTCGCGAAGCTATGCCCCGGTGTCGGCAGCTGCCCGGAGCGGGGTCGAGGACCGGGACAGGCACGGGGCAGCCTGGGCGTGCGGCTCAGCCCTAAGCCGGCGGGTGCCGCAGAGCTAAGCCCCGGGGTCGGCAGCGGCTCTGAACGCGGCCGATGGTAGGGACGGGTGCGGGGCGGCACGGGTGCAAGTCCTGGTCCTCCGCCGGCGGGTGCCGCAGAGGTAAGCCCTGGGGTCAGCAGCGGCCCTGGGTGGGGCCGAGGGCCGCGCCGGGCGTGCTGTGGCCCGGTCGCGCGGTCAGGCCCTCGGATCGCGGGTGCCGCGGAGCTAAGCCCTGGGGTCAGCAGTGGCCCAGGGCGGGACTGAGGGCCGGGTTGGGCGCGGGGCTGCCCCGGCGCACGGCCAGGCCCTCTGCCGGCGGGTGCCGCGGGGCTAAACCTCTGTGTCGGCAGTGGCCCGGAGTGTGGCCGAGTGCCGGGCCGGGCGCGGGGAGGCCCAGGCGCGGCGCCTTGCCCTCGGCCAGCAGATGCCACGGAGCTAAGCCGGGGTCGGCAGCGGCCCGGAGCGGGGCCATGGCCAGGACGGGAGCGGGGCCGCCACGGCTCGCGGCCAGGCCCTCGGCCCACAGGGTCCGCAGAGCTACGTCCCGGAGTCGGCAGCCGCCCGGAGTGGGGCCGAAGGCCGGGGTGGGCGATGGACGGCCCAGGTGCGTGGCCAGGCCCTCTGCTGGCGGTTGCCATGGAGCTAAGCCCCGGTGTCGGCAGCGGCCCAGAGCGGGGCCGAGGGCCGGGCCGGGCGCGGGGCAGCCAGGGCGCGCGGCCCGGCCCTCTGCCGGCAGGTGCCTCAGAGCTAAGTCCCGGGGTCGGCAGCGGCCCAGAACGTGGCCTATGGTCGGGACGGGAGCGGGGCGGCTCGGGTGCACGTCGCGGTCTTCCGCCGGGGGGTACCGCGGAGCTAAGCCCCGGGGTCAGCAGCAGTCCGGAGCGGGGCCGAGGGACGTGATGGGCGCAGGGCGGCCCGGGTGCACGGCCCGGCCCTCTGCCTGCGGATGCCGCAGAGCTAAGAACCGGGGTCGGCAGTGGCCCTGAGTGGGGCCAGGGCCGGGACCGGTGTGGGGCGGCCCCGGCGCGCGACTCGGCCCTCAGCCCCGTGTTCCGTGGAGCTAAGCCCCGGGTTCAGCAGCGGCCCGGAGCGGGGCCGAGGGTCCCGACGTTATGGGGGCATCCCAGGCACATGGCCCGGTCCTCCACTGGCGGGTGCCGTGGACCTAAGACCGGGGGTCGGCAGTGGCCCGTAGTGGGTCCAGGGCCGGGACAGTCGCGGGGTGGCCCCAGAGCACGACCCGGCCCTCAGCCCGCGTGTGCCGCGGAGCTAAGCCCCGGGGTCGGCAGCTGACTGGAGCGGGGCCAGGGCCGGGCGGGGTGCGCGGCGGCCCCGGCACGCAGCACAGCCCTCGGCCCGCATGTGCCGAGGAGCTAAGCTCCGGGGTCAGCAACGGTCCGAAGAGGGGCCGAGGGCCCGGCAGGAGGCTGGACGGCCTGGGCACGTGGCCAGGCCCTTCGCTGGCGGGTGCCGTGGAGCTAAGCCCCGGTGTCGACAGCGGCCCAGAACGCGGCCGATGGTCGGGACGGGAGCAAGGCGGCTCTGGTGCACGTCCCAGTCCTCCGCCGGGGGGTACCGCGGAGCTAAGCCCCAGGGTTGGGAGCGACCCAGAATGCGGTTGAGGGTCCCGAAGGGATTGGGGCTGCCCGGGCACATGGTCCGGCCCTCCGTCGTTGTGTGCCGCGGGGCTAAGCCCCGGGGTCGGCAGCGGCCCGGAGAGGGGCCGAGGGCCGGGATTGGAGCAGAGCGGCGCAGGCGCGCGGCCCGGCCTCTCGGCCCTCGTGTGCCGCGGAGCTAAGCGCCAGGGTCGGCAGCGACCCGGATCTGGGCTGAGGGCTGTGACGGGCGCGGATGGCCCGGGCGCGAGGACCGGGCTTCCTCAGGTGGGTGCCGTGGAGCTAAGCCCTAGGTCGGCAGCGGCCCGGAGCAGGGTCAGGGCCGGGCGAGGCACGCGGCAGCCCCGGCACGCGGCACAGCCCTCAGCCCGCGGGTGCTGCGTAGCTAAGCCCCGGGGTTCGGCAGCGGCCCGGAGCGAGGCCGAGGGCCGAGCGCTGGGCGGCTCGGGCGCGTGGCCAGGCCCTCCGCTGGCGGGTGCCGCAGAGCTAAGTCCTGGTGTCAGCAGCGGCCCGGAACGCGGCTGATGGTTGGGATAGGAGCGGGGCGGCTCGGGTGCGTGTCCCGGTCCTCCACCAGCAGGTGCTGCAGAGCTAAGCACCGGGGTCGGGAGCGGCCTGGGGTGGGGCAGAGGGCCGAGCCCGGCGTGGTGTGGTCCGGACGCGCGGCCCGGCCCTCGGACCGCGGGTGCCGCAGAGCTAAGCCCCGGGGTCACCAGTGGCCCGGAGCTGGGCGAGGGTCCCGACGGCATCGGGGCAGCCCGGGCACGTGGCCCAGTCCTCCGCCGGGGGTTGCCACTGAGCTAAGCCCCGGTGTCGGCAGTGGCCCGGATCGGGGCCGGGGCCGGACCGGCGCGGGGCGGCCCCAGCGCGCGACCTGGCCCTCGGCCCGCATTTGCTGCGGAGCTAAGCCCCGGGGTCGGCAGCGGCCAGGAGCAGGGCCGAGGGACGAGCCGGGCGCGAAGCGGCAAGGGCGCGCGGCCAGGCGCTCTGCCCGCGTGTGTCGCGGAGCTAAGCCCCGGGGTCGGCAGTGGCCCGGATCGGGGCCGGGGCCGGACCGGCGCGAGGCGGCCCTGGCGCGCGACCCGGCCCTCGGCCCGCATTTGCTGCGGAGCTAAGCCCTGGGGTCGGCAGCAGCCCGGAGCGGGGCCGGGGCCGGGCCGGGCGCGGGTTGGCCCGGGCGCCCGGCCCGGCCCTCCGCCGTTGTGTGCCGCGGAGCTAAGCCACGGGGTCGGGAATGGCCCAGAACGCGGCCGAGGGTCCCAACGGGATCGGGGCAGCCCGAGCACATGGCCCGGTCCTCCGCCGGTGGGTGCCGCGGAGCTAAGCCCCGGTGTCAGCAGCGGCCTGGAGGGCGACCGAGTGACGGGATGGTAGCGGGATGGCCCGTGCGCGTGGCCTGGCCCTTGTTCCACGGGTGACGCGGAGCTAAGCCCCGGGGTCGGCAGCGGCCCAGTGCGGGGCCGAGGGCCTGGTCGTGTGTGGAGCGGCGCAGGCGCCCGGCCCGACCCTCGGACCGCGGGTGCCGCGGAGCTAAGACCCGGTGTCGGCAGCGGCCAAGAACGCGGCCGATGGTTGGGATGGAAGCGGGGCAGCTCATTTGCACGTCCCGGTCCTCCGCCGGCGGGTGACGCGGAGCTAAGCCCCGGGGTCGGCAGTGGCCCGGAGCGGTGCCAGGGGCGGGACCAGCGAGGGGCGGCCCCGGTGCACGACCAGCCCTCGGCCCGCGTGTGCCGCGGAGCTAAGCCCCGGGGTCGGCAGCGGCCCTGAGACGGGCCCAGGGATGGGCAGGGCTTTGGGCGGCCCGGGCGCGTGGCCAGGCCCTCCGCCGGCGGGTGCCGCGGAGCTAATCCCCGGGGTCAGGAGCGACCCAGAATGCGTTCGAGGGTCCCGAAGGGATCGGGGCTGCCCGGGCACGTGGCCTGGCCCTCCGACGTCGTGTGCCGCGGGGCTAAGCCCCGGGGTCGGCAGCGGCCGTGAGCAGGGCCAAGGAACAGGCCGGGCGCGGGGCAGCCCGGGCGCGCGGCCCGGCCCTCCGCTGGGGGGTGCCACTGAGCTAAGCCCCGGGGTCGGCAGCGGCCCGGAGTGGGGCCAAGGCCGGGACCGGCGAGGGGCGGCCCCGGCGCGCGACCCAGCCCTCAGCCCTCGTGTGCCGCGGAGCTAAGCACCAGGGTAGGCTGCGACCCGGAGCGGGGCCGAGGGCCAGGCCGGGCGCTGGGTGGTCCGGATGCGTAGTCAGGCCCTCCGCCAGCGGGTGCCACGGAGCTAAGCACTGGGGTCCGCAGGAGCCCGGAGCGGTGTCGCGGGACCAGCCGGGTGCGGTCAGCACAGGCGTGCGGCCCAGCCCTCGGCCGGCGGGTGCCGCGGAGCTAAGCCCCGGGGTCGGCAGCGGCATGGAGCGGGGCCTATGGCCGGGCCAGGTTGGGGCAGCCCGGGCGCGCAGCCCGGTCCTCTGCCGGCGGGTGCCGCGGAGCTAAGTCCCAGGGTAGGAAGCGGCCCGGAGCGCGGCCAAGTGTCGGGACGGGAGCGAGGCGGCCCGTGCGCGCGGCCCGGCCCTTGTCCCGCGGGTGCCATGGATCGAAGCCCCGGGGTCAGCAGCAGCCCGGAGTGCGGCCGAGGGCCGGTCCCGGCGCTGGGCGGCCCGGGCTAGCGGCCCATCCCTCCGCCGGGGGGTGCCGCGGAGATAAACCACGGGGTCGGCAGCAACCCGGCGCGAGGCGAGGTCCGTGATGGGCGCGGCAGGCCAGGGCACGAGGACCGGCATTCCACCGGTGGGTACCGTGGAGCTAAGCCCCGGGTAGGCAGCGGCCCAAAGTGGGGCCAGGGCCGGGCGGGGCGCGCGGCAGCCCCGGCACGCGGCACAGCCCTCGGCCCACATGTGCTGCGGAGGTAAGCACTGGGGTCAGCAGCGGCCAGGAGCGGGGCCGAGGGCCAGGCTGGGCACGGTGCGGCCCGGGCACGCGGCCCGGCCCTCGGCGCGTGGTTGCCGCGTAGCTAAGCCTCGGGGCGGTAGCGGCCCAGAGCAAGGCCGAGGGCCGGGCCGGGCGCGGGGCAGCCCGGGCGAGTGTCCCGGCCCTCCGGCGGCGGATGCCGCAGAGCTAAGCCCCGGGGTCGGCAGCAGCCCAGAACGCGGCCGATCGTCGGGACGGGAGCGGGGCGGCTCGGGTGCACGTCCTGGTCCTCCCCCAGCGGGTGCCGCGGAGCTAAGCCCCCCGGGTCGGCAGCGGCCCGGGGCGGGGACGAGGGCCAGGCCGGACGTGGTGTGGCCCGGGAGCGCAGCCCGGCCCTCGGACTGCGGGTGCCGCAGAGCTAAGGCCCGGGGTCAGCAGCGGCCCGGAGTGGGGACGCGGGCTGGGCCGGGCGCGGGTCGGACCGGGCGCGCGGCCCGGCTCTCCGCCCTTGTGTGCCGCAGAGCTAAGACCCGGGGTCGGGAGCGGCCCAGGACGCGGCCGAGGGTCCCGACGGGATCAGGGCAGCCCTGGCACGTGGCCCAGTTCTCCGCCGGCTGGTGCCGCGGAACTAAAACCCGGGGTAGGCAGCGGCCCGGAGCGGGACCGATGGCTGGGCCAGGCGCAGGGCAGCCCGGGCGCGTGGCCCGGTCCTCTGCCGGCGGGCACCGTGGAGCTAAGTCCCGGGGTCGGAAGCGGGCCGGAGCGGGGCCGAGGGCCGGTCCGGGTGCGGGGCGGCCCGGGCACGCGGCACGGCCCTCAGCCTGCTGGTTCTGCGGAGCTAAGTCCCGGGGTCAGCAGCGGCCCGGAGCGTGGCCGTGGGCCGAGTCGGGTGCGGAGCGGCGCAGGCGCGCGGCCCGACACTCGGACCACGGGTGCCGTGGAGTTAAGCCCCGGGGTCAGCAGCGGCCCGGGGCGGGGCCAAGGGCCAGGCCGGGCTCGGGGCGGCCCGGGCGCGTGGCCAGGTCTTCCGCCGGGTGGTGCCACGGAACTAAGCCCCGGGTTCGGCAGCGGCCCGGAGCGGGGCCGAGGGTCGGGACGGGAGCGGGGTGGCTCGGGCGCCCGGCCCAACCCTCGGACCGCGGGTGCCACGGGGCTAAGCCCTGGGGTCCACAGCGGCCGAGAACGTGGCCGGGGTACTGACAGGATTGGGGCAGCCCAGGCACGTGGCCTGGTCCTCCACTGGCGGGTGCCGCGGAGCTAAGCCCCGGGGTCGGCAGCGGCCCGGAGCGGGGCCGATGGCTGGGCCGGGCGCTGTGGGGCCCAGGCGCGCGACCAGGTCCTCAGCCCGTGGGTGCCGCGGAGCTAAGCCCCGTGGTCAGCAGAGGCTAGGGGCGGGGCCGAGTGCCAGGCAGGGCGCTGGGCGGCCCTGGCGTGCGGCCAGGCCGTCCGACGGCGGGTGCCGCGAGGCAAAGCCCCTGGGTCGGCAGCGGCCCAGAGCGTGGAGAGGGCCGGACCGGGCGCGAGGAGGCACAGGCACGCGGCCCCGCCCTCGGCCCTCTGGTGACGCGGAGCTAAGCCCCGGGGTCAGCAGTTGCCCGGGCGAGAGGCCAGGCCCTCCGCCAGCAGGTGCTGCGGAGCTACGCCCCGGGGGTCGGCAGTGGCCCAGAGCGGGGCCGAGGGTCGGGACAGGAGCGGGGCAGCCCGAGCGCCATGCCCGGCCATCCGACAGCAGGTGCTGCGAGCTAAGTCCTGGGGTTGGCAGCGGCCCGTAGCGGGGCCAAGGGCCGGACAGGGCACGGTGCGGCCCGGGCATGCGGCCCGGCCCTCGGCCCGTGGGTGCCACGGAGCTAAGCCCCGGGGTCGGCAGCGGCCCGGAGCAGGGTCGAGGGCCGGGCAGGGCGCAGTGCGGAACGGGCACGCGGCCCGGCCCTCGGCCGGCGGGTGCCGCAGAGCTAAGCTCCGGGGTCAGCAGCGGCCCGGAGAGGGGCCGATGGCCGGGCCGGGCGCTGGGCAGCACGGGCGCGTGGCCAGGTCCTCCGCTGGCGGTTAACGTGGAGCTAAGCCCCGGTGTCGGCAGCGGCCCAGAACGCGGCCGATGGTCGGGACGGGAGCGGGGCCGCTGGGTGCACGTCCCGGCCCTCTGCCGGCGGGTGCCACAGAGGTAAGCCCCGGGGTCGGTAGCGGCGCCGAACGCGGCCAATGGTCGGGACGGGAGCGGGGTGGCTCGGTGCACCGGGCTGGACGTGGGGCAGCCCGGGCGCGCGGCCCGGCCCTCCGCCGGGTGTTGCCGCTGAGCTAAGCCCCGGTGTCGGCAGCAGCCCGGAGCGGGGCCGAGGACCGGGCTGGGCGCGGGGCAGCCCGGGTGCACGGCCCGGCCCTCTGCCGGAGGGTGCCGCATAGCTAAGCCCCCGGGTTGGCAGCGGCCTGGAAAGGGGCCGAGGGCCGGGCATGGCGCAGTGCGACCCTGGTACGCGGCCCGGCCCTCGGCCCGTGGGTGCCGCGTAGCTAAGCCCCGGTGTCGGCAGCAGCCCGGAGCGAGACCAATGGCCGGGACGTGAGCGGGGCGGCTGGGTGCACGTCCCGGCCCTCCCCCGGCGGGTGCCACAGAGCTAAGCCCCGGGGTTGGCAGCGGCGCAGAACGCGGCCGATGGTCGGGACGGGAGCGGGGCGTCTCGGGTGCACGTTCCGGACCTCCGCCGGCGGGTGCAGCGGAGCTAAGTCCTGAGGTCGGCAGTGGCACGGGGCGGGGCCGAGGGGCGGGCCGGGCGTGGTGTGGCCCGGAAGCGCGGCCCTGCCCTCGGACCGCGGGTGACGCGGAGCTAAGCCCTGGGGTCGGCAGTGGACCGCGGCAGGGCCGAGGGCCGGGCAGGGCGCGGGGAGGCCCAGGCACGCGTCCCCGCCATCGGCCCGCTGGTGACGCGGAGCTAAGCCCCGGGGTCAGCAGCGGCCCGGGCGCGAGGCCAGGCACTCCGCCGGAAGGTGCCGCGGAGCTAAGCCCCGGGGTCGGAAGCAGCCCGGGGCGGGGCCGAGGGCCGGGCTGGGCGCGGTGCGGCCTGGGCGCGCGTCCTGGCCCTCGTCCCGCGGGTGCCGCGGAGCTAAGCCACAGGGTCGGCAGCGGCCCAGAGCGGGGCAGAGGGCCGTGCCGGGCGCGGGGCGCGGGGCGCGGGGCGGTACTGGCATGCGGCCCGGCACTTGGCACACGGGTGCCGCGGAGCTAAGCCCCGCGGTTCGCAGCGGCCCGGAGCGGGGTCGAAGCCCGGGCCGGGCGCTGGATGGCCCGGGCGCGTCGCCAGGCCGATCCGCTGGCGGGTGCCGCGGAGCTAAGCCCCGGGGTCGGTAGCAGCCCAGATCGGGGCCAGGCCCGGGCCGGGCGCAGGGCGGCCCTGGCACGCGGCCTGGCCCTCAGTCTGCCTTGGCCGCGGAGCTAAGCCCCGGGGTCGGCAGCGGCCCGGAGCGGGGCCGAGGGCCAGGCTGGTCGCGGGGCAGCCCGGGCGCCATGCACGGCTGTCCGCCGGCGGGTGCCTCGAGCTAAGTCCTGGGGTTGGCAGCGTCCTTGAGCACGTCCGAGTGTAGTGACGGGAGCGTGGAGGCCCGGGCGCGCAGCCCGGCCCTTGTCCTGCGGGTGCCAAGGTGCTAAGCCCCGGGGTCAGCAGCGGCCTGGAGTGGGGCCGAGGGCCGGTCTGGGCGCGCGGTAGCCCGGGCGCGCTGCCCAGCCCTCCGCTGGGGGATACCGTGGAGCTAAGCCCCTGGGTCGGCAGCGGCCCGAAGAGGGGCCGAGGGTCGGGACGGGAGCGGGACGGCTCGGGAGCCAGGCCCGACCCTCGGACCGCGGGTGCCGCGGGGCTAAACCCTGGGGTCCGCAGCGGCCCAGAACGCGGCTGAGGGTCCCGACGTGATCGGGCAGCCCGGGCACGTGGCGCGGTCCTCCGGCGGCGGGTGCCACGGAGCTAAGCCCCGGGGTCGGCAGCGGCCCGGAGTGGGGCCGATGGCCATGCTGGGAGAGGGGCAGCCCGGGCGGGCGGCCCTGTCCTCCACCGGCGGGTGCCCCGGAGCTAATTCACGGGGTCGGCAGCGGCCCAGAGCGGGGCCGAGGGCCGGTCCGGACGCTGGGCGGTCCGGGCGCGCAGCCCGGCCCTCAGCCCGCTGGTGCCGCGGAGCTAATCCCCGGAGTCGGCAGCGGGCCATAGAGGGGCCGAGGGTCTTGGCGAGCGCGGCTGGCCCGGCGTGCCTCCTGGCCCTCTGCCGACGGGTGCCGCGGAGCTAAGTCACGGGGTCGGCAGCGGCCCGGAGCGGGGCCAGGGCCGGGCCGGGCACGGGGTGTCCCCGGCGCGCGCCTCAGCCCTTGGCCCGCGTGAGCCGCGGAGCTAAACCCCGGGGGTCGGCAGCGGCCCGGAGCGGGGCCGAGGGTCGGGACGGGAGCAGGGCGGCTCGGGCGCCAGGCCCGATCCTCAGACCGCGGGTGCTGCGGGGCTAAACCCTGGGGTCCGCAGCGGCCCAGAACGTGGCTGAGGGTCCCGACGGGATCGGGCAGCCCGGGCACGTGGCGCGGTCCTTCGGCGGCGGGTGCCACGGTGCTAAGCCCCGGGGTCGGCAGCGGCCCGGAGTGGGGCCGATGGTCGTACCGGGAGAGGGGCAGCTCGGGTGGGCGGCCCAGTCCTCCACCAGCGGGTGCCCCGGAGCTAAGTCACGGGGTCGGCAGCGGCCCAGAGCGGGGCTGAGGGCCGGTCCGGGCGCGGGGCGGTCCGGGCGCGCAGCCCGGCCCTCAGCCCGCTGGTGCCGCGGAGCTAAACCCCGGAGTCGGCAGCGGCCCGTAGAGGGGCCGAGGGTCTTGGCGGGTGCGGCCGGCCCAGCGTGCCTCCCGGCCCTCCGCCAACGGGTGCCGCGGAGCTAAGTCACAGGGTCGGCAGCGGCCTGGAGCGGGGCCAGGGCCGGGCCGGGCACCGGATGTCCCCGGCGCGCGCCTCAGCCCTCAGCCCGCGTGAGCCACGGAGCTAAACCCCGGGGTCGGCAGCGGCCCGGAACGGGACTGAAGGCCGGGCCGGTTGCTGGACGGCCCAGACGCGTGGCCAGGCCCTCCGCCGGCTGGTGCCGCGGAGCTAAGTCCCAGGGTCGGCCGCAGCCCGGAGCGGGGCCGAGGGCCGGGCCGGGTATGGGGAGCCTGGGCGCGCTGCCCAGCCCTCCGCAGGCAGGTTCCGCGGAGCTAAGCCCCGGGGTCGGCAGCGGCCTGGATCGGGGCTGAGGGCCTTGATGGGCATGGCCGGCCCATGCGCGAGGACTGGCCTTCCGCCGGTGGGTGCCGCGGAGCTAAGCCCCGGGTCGGCAGCGGCCCAGAGCGGGGCCAGGGCAGGGCGGGGCGCGCAGCGGCCCCGGCACACAGCACAGCCCTCGGCCCACGGGTGCCGCGGAGGTAAGCCCCAGAGTCGGCAGCGGCCCGGAGGGGTGCCGCGGGCCTAGCCGGGTGCGGTGCGGCACAGACGCGCGGCCCGACCCTCGGCCGGCGTATGCCGCGTAGCTAAGCCCCGGGGTCAGCAGCGGCCCGGAGCGGGGCCGAGGGTCGGGCCGGGCGCGGGGCAGCCCGGGCGCGTGGCCCGGTCCTCCGCCGGCGGTTGCCGCGGAGCTAAGTTCTGGGGTCGGCAGTGGCCCGGAGCGTGGCCAGGGCTGGTCCGGGTGAGGTGTGGCCCCGGCGCGCGGCCCGTCCCTCGACCCGCGTGTGCCGCGGAGCTAAGCCCCGGGGTTGGCAGTGGCCCAGAGCGGGGCCGAGGGGCGGGGCAGGCGCTGGGCGGTCCAGGCGCGTGGCCAGGCCCTCCGCTGGCGGGTGCCGCAGAGCTATGCCCCGGGGTCGGCAGCGGCCCTAAACGCGGCCAATGGTCGGGACGGGAGCGGGGCGGCTCGGGGGCGTGGTCCGACCTTCAGACCGCAGGTGCCACAGCGCTAAGCCCCGGGGCCGGCAGCGGCCTGATGCGGGGCCAAGTGCCGGGCCGGGCACTGGGCAGCCTGGGCACGTGGCCAGGCCCTCCACCGGCGGGTGCCACGGGGCTAAGCCCGGTGTCGGCAGTGGAATGGAGCGGGGCAGAGTGCCAGGCCGTGTGCAGGGTGGCCTGGGAACGCGGCCTGGCCCTCCACCGTTGGGTGCCGCGGAGCTAAGTCCCGGGGTCGGCATCGGCCCGAAGTGTGTCCGAGGGTCCCGACGGTATCGGGGCAGCTCGGGCACGTGTCCCGTTCCTCCGCCGGCGGGTGCCGCGGAGCTAAGCCACGCGGTCGGCAGTGGACGGGAACAGGTCCAATGGCCGGGCCGGTCGCGGGGCAGCATGGGCGCGCGGCCTGGTCCTCTGCCGGCGGGTGCCGCGGAGCTAAGCCCCGGAGTCGGCAGCAGCCCGGAGCGCGGACGAGTATCGGGACGGGAGTGGGCGGCCCGTGCGCGCGACCCGGCCCTTGTCTCGCGGGTGCCACGGTGCTAAACCCCGGGGTCAGCAGTGGCCCGGAGCAGGGCCGAGGGCCGGGCCAGGCTCGGGGTGGCCCGGGCTCACGGGCCAGCCCTCCGCAGGGGCGGGCGCGGAGCTAAGCCCTGGGGTTGGCAGCGGCCCGAAGTGGGGCCGAGGGCCGGGCCGGGCGCGGTGTGGCCCGGGCGCGCGGCCCGGCCCTCCGACGGGGTATGCCGCAGAATTAAGCACTGGGGTCGGCAGCGGCCCGGAGCGGGGCCGAGGGATGTGCCGGCCTGGGGCGGCCGGGCCGCGCGGTCCGGCCCTCGGCCCGCAGGTGCCGCGGAGCTATACCCCGAGGTCGGCAGCTGCCTGGAGCGGGACTGAGGGCCATGCCGGATGCGGCCGACCCAGGCACGCGGAGCGGCCCTCCTCCGGCGGGTGCCGCCGAGCTAAGCCCCGGGGTCGGCAGTGGCCCGGAGCGGGGCCAGGGCCAGGCCGGGCGCAGGGTGGCCCTGGCGCGCTGCCCGGACCTCGGCCCGCGTGTGCCGCGGAGCTAAGCCCCGGGGTCAGCAGCGGTCGGAGCGGGGCCGAGAGCCGGGCAAGTCGCGGGGCGGCCGGGATGCGCGGCCCAATGTCTCAGCCCATGGGTGCCGTGGAGCTAAGCCGTGGGGTCGGCAGCGCTGTGTATCGGGGCCGAGGGCCGGGCCGGTCGCGGCCGGCCCTGGCACGCGGACTGACCCTCCTTCGGCGGGTATCGCAGAGCTAAGCCCCGGGTTCAGCAGCGTCCCGATGCGGGGCCAGGGCCGGGACGGGAGCGGGGCCCCCCCGGCTCGCTGCCCGGCAGCGGCCCGGAATGGGGCCAGGGCCGGGCGGGGCGCGCGACAGTCCTGGCATGCGGCACAGCCCTCGGCCCGTGTGTGCCCTGGAGCTAAGCCCCTGGGTCTGCAGCGGCCCGGAGAGGGGCCGAGGGCCGGGCAGGGCGCGGTGTGGCCTTGAACGAGGCCTGGCCCTCGGCCCGCGGGTGCTGCGGAGCTAAGCCCCGGGGTCGGCAGTGGCCCGGAGCGGGGCCGAAGGCCGGGCAGGGCCCTGGACCTCCCGGGCGCGTGGCCAGGCCCTCCACTGGCGGGTGCCGCGGAGCTAAGCCCTGGTTTCAGCTAAGCCCCAGTGTCGGCAGTGGCCCGGAGCGGGGCCGAGGGCTGGGCCGGGCGCGGGGCAGCCAGGGCGCGTGTCCCGGCACTCCACCGGCGGGTGCCGCAGAGCCAAGTCCTGGGGCCGGCAGCGGCTCGGAGCGGGGCCGATGTCCAGGCCGGGTGCGGGGCAGCCTGGGCACGCGGCCCGGCCCTCCGCCGGGGTTGCCGCTGAGCTAAGCCCCGGTGTTGGCAGCGGCCCGGAGCGGGGCCAAGGGCCGGGCCGGGCGCGGGGCAGCCCGGGCGCGTGGCTCGGCCCTCCGCCTGCGGGTGCCGCGGAGCTAAGCCCTGGTGTCGGAAGCGGCCCTCAGCGGGGCCAAGGGCCGGGACGGACGCGGGGCAGCCCGGGCGCGTGGCTTTGCCCTCCGCCAGCGGGTGCCACAGACCTAAGCCCCGGGGTCGGCAGCGGCCCGGAGCGGTGCCAAGGGTCCCGACAGTATCGGGTCAGTCCGGGCACGTGGCCCGTTCGTCCACCAGCGGGTTCCGCGGAGCTAAGCCCCGGGGTCGGCAGCGGCCCGGAGCGGGGCCAAGGGCCGGGCCGGGTGCGGGGCAGCCCGGGCGCGTGGCTCGGCCCTCCGCCTGCAGGTGCCGCAGAGCTAAGCCCCGGGGTCGGCAGCGGCCCAGAATGCGGCCGATGGTCGGGACTGAAGCGGGGCGGCTAGGGTGCACGTCTCGGTCCTCCAATGGCGGGTGCCGCGGAGCTAAGCCCCGGGGTCAGCAGCTGCCCGGAGCGGGGCCAAAAGACGTGCCGGGCGCGGGGCGGACAGGGCGCACGGCCTGGCCCTCGGACCGCGGGTGCCCCGGAGCTAAGACCCGGGGTCGGTATCGGCCCGGAGCGGGGCCAAATGCTGGGACGGGTGCGGGTCGGCCCGGGCTCGCGGCTGGGCCCTCTGCTGTTGTGTACCGCGGAGCTAAGCCCCGGGGTCGGGAGCGGCCCAGAACGCGGCCTAGGGTCACGACGGGATCCGGGAGCCCGGGCACGTGGCCCGGCCCTCCGTCGTTGTGTGCCGCGGTGCTAAGACCTGGGGTCGACTGCGGCCCAGAACGCGGCCGAGGGTCCCGACTGGATCGGGGCAGCCCGGGCGCGCGGCCCGGTCTTCTGCCGGCAGGTGCCGCGGTGCTAGGTCCTGGGGTCGGAAGCGGCCCGGAGCGGGGCCGAGGGCCGGTCCAGATGCGGGGCGGCCGAGGCGCTCGGCCCGACCCTCGGCCAGCTGGTGCCACGGAGCTAAACCCCGGGGTCAGCAGCTGCCCGGAGCGAGCCGAAGGACGTGCCGGTCACGGGGCAGCCAGGGCGCGCGGCCTGGCCCTCGGCCCGCGGATGCCGCGGAGCTAAGCCCCGGGGTTAGCTGCGGCCCAGAGAGGGCCCGAGGGTCCCGACAATATCGGGTCAGCCCGGGCACGTGGCCCGTTCGTCCACTGGCGGGTTCCGCGGAGCTAAGCCCCAGGGTCGGCAGCAGCTCGGAGCGGGGCCAATGTCCAGGCCGGGTGCGGGGCAGCCTGGGCACGTGGCCCGGCCCTCCGCCGGGGTTGCCGCTGAGCTAAGCCCCGGGGTCGGCAGCGGCCCGGAGTGGGGCCAAGGGCCGGGCCGGGCGCGGGGCAGCCCGGTCACGTGGCTCGGCCCTCCGCCTGTGGGTGCCGCGGAGCTAAGCCCTGGTGTCGGAAGCAGCCCTCAGCGGGGCCAAGGGCCGAGACGGACGCGGGGCAGCCCGGGCGCGTGGCTTGGCCCTCCGCCAGCGGGTGCCACAGAGCTAAGCCCCGGGGTCGGCAGCGGCCCGGAGCGGGGCCAAGGGTCCCGACAGTATCGGGTCAGTCCGGGCACGTGGCTCGTTCGTCCACCGGCGGGTTCCGCGGAGCTAAGCCCCAGGGTCGCAGCGGCTTGGAGCGGGGCCGATGTCTGGGACAGGTGCGGGGCAGCCCGGGCACGCGGCCCGGCCCTCCGCCGGGGGTTGCCGCTGAGCTAAGCCCTGGGGTCGACAGCGGCTCGGAGCGGGGCCAAGGGCCGGGCCGGGCGCGGGGCAGCCCGGGCGCGTGGCTCGGCTCTCCGCCTGCGGGTGCCGCGGAGCTAAGCCCCGGTGTCGGCAGCGGCCCTCAGCGGGGCCAAGGGCAGAGCCGGGCGCGGGGCAGCCCGGGCGCGTGGCTCGGCCCTCCGCCGGCAGGTGCCGCAGAGCTAAGCCCCGGGGTCGGCAGCAGCCCAGAACGCGGCCGATGGTCGGGACTGAAGCGGGGCAGCTAGGGTGCACGTCTCGGTCCTCCAACGGCGGGTGCCGCGGAGCTAAGCCCCGGGGTCAGCAGCTGCCCGGAGCGGGGCCAAAAGACGTGCCGGGCGCGGGGCGGACAGGGCGCGCGGCCTGGCCCTCGGACCGCGGGTGCCCCGGAGCTAAGACCCGGGATCGGGAGCAGTCCAGAACGCGGCCGAGGGTCCCGATGGTATCGGGGCAGCCAGGGCACGTGGCCCGGTCCTCCGCCAGGGGGTGCCGCGGAGCTAAGCCCCAGGGTCGGCAGCGGCCCAGAACGCGGCCGAGGGTCCCGATGGGATCGGGGCAGCCAGGGAACGTGGCCCGGTCCTCCGCCGGCAGTTGCCGCAGAGCTAAGTCCTGGGGTTGGCAGCGTCCCGGAGCGCGGCCGAGTGTCGGGACGGGAGCGTGGCGGCCCGTGCGCGTGGCCCGGCCCTTGTCCCGCGGGTGCCACGGAGCTAAGCCCCGGGGTCGGCAGCGCCCCGGATCGGGGCCGAGGGTTGGGGCGGCTCGTGCACGCGGCCCGACCCTCAGATTTTGGGTGCCGAGGGGCTAAGCCCTGGGGTCCGCAGGGGCCCAGAACGCGGCCGAGGGTCCCGACGGGATTGGGGCCTCCCTGGCACGTGGCCCGGTCCTCCGCCGGCGGGTGCCGCGGAGCTAAGCCCCGGGGTCGGCAGCGGCCCCGAGCAGGGTCGATGGCCGGGCCGGGCGACGGGTAGCCCAGGCGTGCGGCCCGGTCCTCCCCCGGCGGGTGCCGCAGAGCTACGTCCCGGGGTCGGCAGCGGGCGAGAGCAGGGCCGAGGGCCGGTCCGGGCACGGGGCTGTCCGGGCGCGCAGCCCGGCCCTCAGCCCGCTGGTGTCGCGGAGCTAAGCCCCGGAGTCAGCAGTGGCCAGGAGCGGGGCCGAGGGCCGTTCCGGGCACGGGGCTGTCCGGGCGTGCCTCCTGGCCCTCCGCCGACTGGTGCCGTGGAGCTAAGCCCAGGGGTCGGCAGCGGCCCGGAGCGGGGCCTGGGCCTGGCCGGGCACGGGGCCTCCCTAGTGCATGGCACAGCCCTGGGCCCAAGTGAGCCGCAGATCTAAGCCCTGGGTTGGCAGCGGCCCGGAGCGGGGCCGAGTGCCGGGCCAGGCGTTTGGAGGCCCGGGTGCGTGGCCAGGCCTTCTGCCGGCTGGTGCCGCGGAGCTAAGCCCCGGGGTCGGCAGCGGCCCGCGGCAGGGCCAAGGGCCCGGCCGGGCACTGTGGTGCCCGGGCGCGCGACTCAGCCCTCGGCCCACGGGTGCCGCGGAGCTAAGCCCCGAGGTCATCAGCGGCCCGGTGCGGGGCCGAGGGCCGGGCTGGGCACAGGGCGGCCCAGGCGCGCGGCCAGGTCATCCGACGGCGGGTGCCGCGGGGCAAAGCCCCTGGGTCGGCAGCGGCCCAGAGTGGGGCCGAGGGCCGTGTTGGGCTCTGGGCAGCCCGGGCGCGTGGACAGGCCCTCCGCCGGCGGGTGCCGCGGAGCTAAGCCCCGGGGTTGGCAGCGGCCCGAATCGGGGCCGATGGCCGGGCCGGGCGCGGTGCGGCACAGGCGCATGGCACGGCCCTCCACCGGGGGTCCCACGGAGCTAAGCCCCTGGGTCGGCAGCGGCCCAGAGCGGGGCCGACGGACGTGCCGGGCGTGGCGCTGCCCAGGTGCGTGGCCAGGCCCCAGGCCCGCGGGTACCGCGGAGCTAAGCCCCGGGGTCGGCAGCGGCCCAGAACGCGGCCTAGAGTTGGGACGGGAGCGGGGCTGCTCGGGTGCGCTGCTCCGTCCTTCGCCGGCGGATGCTGCGGAGCTGATCCACAGGGTCGGCAGCGTCCGGGAACGGGGCCGAGGGCCGGGCAAGGCGCGGGATGGCCCGGGCGCGCAGCCCCATCTCTTGGCCCATGGGTGCTGTGGAGTAAGCCCCGGTGTCAGCAGCGGTCTGGAGCGCGGCCGAGTGTCGGTACGGGCGCGGGGTGTCCCGGGCACGTGGCCCGGCCATCTGCCGGCGGTTAACACGGAACTAAGCCCCGGGTTCAGCAGCGTCCCAGAGCGGGATCGAGGGCCGGGCCGGGTGCTGGGCGGCCCGGGCGCAAGGACAGGCCCTCCGCTGGCGGGTGCCGCGGATCTAAGCCCCGGGGTTGGCAGCGGTCTGGAGAGCGGCCGAATGTCCGTATAGGCGCGGGGCAGCTTGGTCGCGCGGCCCGACCCTCAGCCCGCGGGTGCCTCAGAGCTAAGCCCTGGGTCGGCAGTTGCCCGGAACGTGGCCTATGGTCGGGACTGGAGCGGGGCGGTTTGGGTGCGCGTACCTGTACTCCGCCGGCGGGAGATGCGGAGCTAAGCCCCGGGGTCGGCAGCGGCCCGGAGCTGGGCCGAGGGTCCCAACGGTATTGGGGCAGTCAGGCTACGTGACCCGGTCCTCCGCCGGCGGGTGCCGCGGAGCTAAGCCCCAGGGTTGGCAGCGGCCCGGAGCGGGGCCGATAGCCGGGCAGGGCGCGTGGCAGCCCGGGCGTGTGGCCCGGCCCTCCACCGGGGGTTGCCGCGGAGCTAAGCCCCGGTGTCAGCAGCGGCCCAGAGCAGGGCCGAGGGCCGGGCCGGGCGCGTGGCAGCCCGGGCGCGCGGTCCGGCCCTCCGCCGGTGGGTGCCGTAGAGCTAAGCCCCGGGGTCGGCAGCGGCAAATAACGTGGCTGATGGTCGGGACGGGAGCGGGGCGGCTGGGGTGCACGTCCCAGTCCTCCGCCGGCAGGTGCTGCCGAGGTAAGCCCCGGGGTCAGCAGCGGCCCAGGGCAGTGCCGAGGGCCGGGAGGGGCGCGGCGCGGCCCTGGTGCGCGGCCAGGCCCTCTGCCGGCGGGTGCCGCGGTGCCAAGCCCCAGGGTCGGCAGCGACCCAGAACGTGGCCGAGGGTCCCGACGGCATCGTGGCTACCCGGGCACGTGGCCCGGTCCTCTGCCAGCGGGTCCCGCAGAGCTAAGTCCTGGGGTTGGCAGCATCCCCTAGCGCGGCCAAGTGTCGAGACGGGAGTGTGGCGGCCTGTGCGCGCGGCCCGGCCCTTGTACCGCGGGTGCCACGGAGCTAAGCCCCAGGGTCCGTAGCGGCCCGAAGCGGGGCCGAGGGTCGGGACGGGAGCGGGGCAGCTCGGGCGCACGGCCCGACCCTCGGACCTCGGGTGCCGCGGGGCTAAGCCCTGGGGTCCGCAGCGGCACAGAACACGACCGAGGGTCCCAACGGAATGGGGCAACCCGGGTGCGTGGACAGGCCCTCCGCCGGTGGGTGCCGCGGAGCTAAGCCCCGGGGTCGGCAGCGGCCCGGAGCGGGGCCGAGGGCCGGGTTTGGCTCTGGGCAGCCCGGGCGCGTGGACAGGCCCTCCGCCAGCGGGTGCCGCGGAGCTAAGCCCCGGGGTCGGCAGCGGCCCGAATCGGGGCCGAGAGCCGGGCCGGGCGCGGTGCGGCCCGGGCGCACGGCACGGCCCTCCGCCGGGGGTCCCACGGAGCTAAGCCCCTGGGTCAGCAGCGGCCCTGCGTGGGGCTGAGGTACGTGCCGGGCACGGCGCGGCCCAGGCGCGTGGCCAGGTCCTCGGCCAGCGGGTACCGCGGAGCTAAGCCCCGGGGTCGGCAGCGGCCCGGAGCGGGGCCGAGGGCCGGGCCGGGCGCGTGGCAGCCCGGGCGTGCGGCCCGGCCCTCCGCCTGCGGGTGCCACAGAGCTAAGCCACGGGGTCTGCAGTGGCCCAGAATGCGGCCGAGGGTCAGGACGGGCGCGGGGCTGCTGGGATGCTCGGCTCCGTCCTTCGCCGGCGGGTGCCACGGAGCTGAACCCCAAGGTCGGCTGCCGCCGGCCAGGCAAGGCACGGGACGGCCCGGGCGCGCAGCCCCATCTCTCGGCCCACGGGTGCTGTGGAGCTAATCCCCAGGGTCGGCAGCGGTCTGGAGCGTGGCCGAGTGTCGGTACGGGCGCGGGGTGTCCCGGGCGCGTGGCCCGGCCCTCCGCCGGGAGTTGCCACGGAACTAAGCCCCGGGTTCGGCAGCGGCCCAGAGTGGGATCGAAGGCCGGGCCCGGTGCTAGGCGGCTCGGGCGCGTGGACAGGCCCTCTGCTGGCGGGTGCCACGCATCTAAGCCCCGGGGTCGGCAGCGGTCTGGAGCGCGACTGAGTGTCCATACAGGCGCGGGGTGGCTAGGGCGCGCGACCCGACCCTCGGCCCGCGGGTGCCGCGGAGCTAAGCCCTGGGGTCGGCAGCGCTCCGGAGCGGGGCCGAGGGCCGGGCAGGGCGCTGGGCGACGCGCGAGGGTGGACAGGCTCTCCGCTGGCGGGTGAAGTGGTTCTAAGCAGCGGGGTTGGCAGCGGTCTGGTGCGGGGCTGAGGGCTGGGCCGGGCACGGTGCTGCCCGGGCGCACGGCCCGGCCCTCCACTAGGGGGTACCGTAGAGCTATGCCCCGGGGTCGGCAATGGCCCGGAGCGGGACTGAGGGCCATGCCGGGTGCGGAAAGGCCCGGCCGCGCGGCCAGGACATCCGCCGGTGGGTGCCGCAGGCAAAAACCCCTGGGTCAGCAGCGGCCCGGAGCGGGGCAAGGGCTGGGCCGGGCACGAGTCTGCCCAGACGCACGGCCCGGCCCTCGGCCCGCCTGCGCCGCGGAGCTAAGCCCCGGGGTAGGCAGCGGCCCGGAGCAGGGCCGAAGGCCGGGTCGGGCACTCTTCGATCTGGGCGCGTGGCCAGGCACTCCGCTGGCGGGTGCCACGGAGCTAAGCCCTGGTGTCGGCAGTGGCCCGGAGCGTGGCCGAGGGACGGCCGGGCGCGGGGCAGCCTGGGTGCGCAGCCCGGCCCTCCGCCGTCAGGTGCCGCAGAGCTAAGTCCTGGGGTCGGCAGAGGCCCGGAACGCGGCCAATGTTCGGGACTGAAACGGGGCGGCTCGGGTGCGTGTCCCGGTCCTCCGCCAGCGGGAGTCGTGGAGCTAAGCTCCGGGGTCGGCAGAGGCCCGGAACGCGGCCAATGTTCGGGACTGGAGCAGGGCGGCTCGGGTGCGTGGCCTGGTCCTCCGCCGGCGGGAGCCATGGAGCTAAGTCCTGGGGTTGGCAGCGTCCCGGAGCGCAGCCGAGTGTCGGGACGGGAGTGTGGCAGCCCGTGCGCGCGGCCCGGCCCAACGCCAGCGGGTGCCGCAGAGCTAAGCCCCAGGGTCGGCAGCGGCCCAGAACGCTGCCAATGGTCGGGACGGGAGCGGGGCGGCTCGGGTGCATGTCCCGGTCCTCCGCCGGCGGGTGCCGTGGAGCTAAGCCCCGGGATCGGCAGCGGCCCGGTGCAGGGCCGAGGGCCGGGCCGGGCGTGGTGTGGCCAGGGCGCCTGGCCCGGCCCTCGGACCGCGGGTGCCGCGTAGCTAAGCCCCGGGGTCGGCAGCAGCCCGGAGCGCGGCCGAGTGTCGGGACGGGAGAGGGGCGGCCCGAGTGTGTGGCCCGGCCCTCGCCCTGCGGGTGCCAAGGAGCTAAGCCCTGGTGGCGGCCACGGCCCGAAGCGGGGCCGAAAACCTGGTTGGGCGCGGGCACAGCCCGGGCGTGCGGCCCGGCCCTCCGCCGGCGGGTGCCGCAGAGCTAAGTCCCGGGGTCGTCAGCGGGCCAGAACGCGGCCGATAGTAGGGACGGGAGCAGGGCGGCTCGGGTGCACGTCCCAGTCCTCCGCTGGCGGGTGCCGCGGAGCTAAGCCCCGGGGTTGTCAGTGGCCCAGAGCGAGGCCGAGGGCCGGGCCAGGCGCTGGGCGGCGCGGGCGCTTGGCCAGGCCCTCCGCTGGCGTGTACAGCGGAGCTAAGCCCCAGGGTCGGCAGTGGCCCGCGGCAGGGCCGAGTGCTCGGCCGAGCGCTGTGGGACCCGGGCCGAGACACGGCCCTCGTCCGGCGGGTGCCGAGGAGCTAAGCCACGGGGTCAGCAGCGGCCCGGGGCGTGCCCGAGGGCCGGGCCGGGCGCAGGGAAGCCTGGGCGCGCGGCCATGCCATCCGACGGCGGTTGCCGGGGAGCAAAGCCCCTGGGTGGGCAGCGGCCCGGTGCGGGGCCAAGGGCCGGGCCTGGCGTGGTGTGGTCCGGGCGCGCGGCCCGACCCTCAGACTGCGGGTGCCGCGTAGCTAAGCCCCGGGTTCGGCAGTGGCCCGGAGCGCGGTCGAGTGTCAGGAAGGGAGCGGGGCTGCCCGAGCGTGCGGCCCGGCCCTCAGCCGGCGGGTGCCGCAGAGCTAAGCCCCGGGGTCAGCAGCGGCCCAGAATGCGGCCGATTGTCGGGACGAGAGCGGGGCGGCTCGGGTGCACATCCCGAACCTCCGCCGGCGGGTGCCGCGGAGCTAAGCCCCGGGGTCGGCAGTGGCCCGGAGTGAGGCCGAGGGCTGGGCCAGGCGCTGGGTGGCGCGGGCTCATGGCCAGGCCCTCCGCTGGCGTGTGCAGTGGATCTAAGCCCCAGGGTCCGCAGCGGCCTGGAGCGGGGTCGAGGGCCAGTCCGGGCGCAGTGCAGCCTGGGAGCGCGGCCCTGCCCTTGGCCCGCGGGTGTCGCTGAGCTAAGCCGGGGTCGGCAGCGGCCCAGAGCGGGGCCATGGCCAGGACGGGAGTGGGGCCCTCCCGGCTCGCGGCATGGCCGTCGGCCCGCGGGTGCCGTGGAGCTACGTCCCGGAGTCGGCAGCCGCCTAGAGCGGTACCGCGGACCCGGCCAGGTGCAGTGCAGCACAGGCGCACCGTGGCCGAGGGCTGTGCCAGCGCGGGGCGGACCGGGCGCGCGGCCCGACCCTTGGCACGCTGGTGCCGCGGAGCTAAGCCCCGGGGTCTGCAATTGCCCAGAACGCGGCCGAGGGTCAGAAAGTGAGCGGGGTGGCTCGGGGGCGCGGTCCGACCCTCGGCTCCCTGGTGCCGCAGAGCTAAGCCCTGGGGTCGGCAGCGGTCCGGGGCGGAGCCGAGGGCAGGGGTGGGCGCGGGGTGGCCCCGGCGCGCGGCCCGGCCCTTGTCCCGCTGGTGCCACCGAGCTAAGCCCCGGGGGTGGTCATCGGCCCGGAGTGGGGCCGAGGGCCGGGTTGGGCGCGGGGCTGCCCTGGCGCGCGGCCCGGCCCTCGGCCCACTGGTGCCGCGGAGCTAAGCCCCGGGTTCAGCAGCTGTCCTAGGCGGAGCCGAGGGCCGGGGTGGGCGTGGAGTGGCCCGTGCGCGCGGCCCCGGCCCTTGTTCCGTGTGTGCCACGGAGCTAAGCACCGGGGTGTGCATCGGCCCGGAGCGGGGCCGAGGGCCGGGCTGGGCGCGGGGCGGAACGGGCGCGCGGCCACTACCCCCTCAGTGGGGTGCCGCGGAGCTAAGCCCCGGGGTTGGCAGCGGCTGAAGCGGGGGCCGAGGGTCGGGACGGGAGCGGGGCGGCCAAGGCACGCGGCACAGCCCTCGGCCTGTGTGTGCCGCGGACCTAAGACCCGGGGTTGGCAATGGCCTCGAGCGGGGCCGAGGGCCGTAGTGGGCACAATGCGTCCCGGGCACGCGGCCCGGCCCTCGGCCCGCGGGTGACGCGTAGCTAAGCCCCAGGGTCTGCAGCGGCCCGGAGCGCGGCCAAGTGTCTGGACAGGAGGGGGGCGGCCCGGCCCTTGTCCCACGGATGCCACGGAGCTAAGCCCCGGGTTGGGCAGCAGCCTGGAGCAGAGCCGAGGGTCGGGCTGGCCGCGGGGTGTCCCGGGCGCGCGGCCCAGTCCTCCGCTGCGGGATGACGCGGAGCTAAGACCCGGGGTTGGCAGCGGCCCAGAGCGGGGCCGAGGGCCATGGCGGATGCGGCTGGCCCAGGCCTGCGTCCCGGCCCTCCGCCGACGGGTGCTGCGGAGCTAAGCCCCGGGATCAGCAGCGGCCCGGAGCGGGCCCGAGGGCCGGGCCGGGCGCGGGGATGCCCAGGCGCGCGGCACCGCCCTCGGCCCGCTGGTGTTGCGGGGCTAAGCCCCGGGGGTCGGCAGCGGCTCGGAGAGGGGCCGAGGACCATTGCGGGCATGGGGTGGCTCTGGCGCGCGGCCCGACCCTCGGCCGGCGGGTGCCGCGGAGCTAAGCCCCTTGGTCGGCAGCGGCCCGGAGCAGGGCCGAAGGCCAGGACGGGCGCGGGGCAGCCCGGGTGCGTGGCCCGGGCCTCTGCTGGCGGTTTCAGCAGAGCTAAGCCTGGGGTCGGCAGCGGTCTGGAGCGCGGCCGAGTGTCCGTACATGCGTGAGGCGGCCCGGGCGCGCGATCCGGCCCTCGGTCCGCGGGTGCCGTGGAGCTAAGCCCTGGTGTCGGCAGCCGCCCAGAGCGGTACCGCGGACCCAGCTGGGTGCGGTGCAGCACTGGCGCGCGCCCGGCCCTCAGCTGTTGTGTGCCGCGGAGCTAAGCCCCGGGGTTGGCAGCAGTCCGAAGCGGGGCGGAGGTTAGGGACAGGAGCGGGGCGGCCCCCGGCACACGGCAGAGCCCTCGGCCCGCAGGTGCTGCGTATCTAAGCCCCGGGGTCGGCAGCGGCCCGGAGCAAGGCCGAGGTCCAGGCCAGGCGCTGGGCGGTCCTAGCGCATGGCCAGGCCCTACGATGGCGGTTGCCGCGGAGCTAAGCCCCGGGGTCGGCAGCAGCCCGGAGGAAGGCCGAGGGCCGGGCCGGGCGCTGGGTGGCCCTAGCGCATGGCCAGGCCCTACGATGGCGGTTGCCGCGGAGCTAAGCCCCGGGGTCGGCAGCGGCCCGGTGTGGGGCCGAGGGCCGGGCCGGGCGCAGGGCAGCCGGGTGCGCGGCCCGGGCCTCCGCCGGAGGGTGCCGCAGTGCTAAGCCCCGGGGTCGGCAGCGGCCCGGAACCCGGCCGAGGGACGGGAAGGGAACGGGCCGGCTCGGGCGCGTGGCCCGGCCCTCCACCGGCGGGTGCCGCGGAGCAAAGCCCCGGGGTCGACAGCAGCCCGGAGCGCGGCCGAGTGTTGGGATGGGAGCGGGGCGGCCCGAGCTCGCGGCCCGGCCCTTGTCCCGCGGAAGCGGGGAGCTATGCCCTGGGTGTCGGGACGGGAGCGGGGCCCCCCCCGCTCGAGGCCCGGCCCTCGGCCTGCGGGTGCAGGGGAGCTATGGCCCGGAGTCAGCAGCCGCCCAGAGCGGTGCCGCGGGCCCGGCCGGGTGCGGTGCAGCACAGGCGCGTGGCCCGGCCCTGAGCCGGCGGGTGCCGCGGAGCTAAGCCCCGGGGTCGGCAGCAGCCCGGTGCGGGGCCGAGGGCCGCGTCGGGCGCGGGGAGGCCCAGGTGTGCGACCCGGCCCTCGGCCCCCTGGTGCCACAGAGCTAAGCACCGTGGTCGGCAGCAGCCCGGAGCGGGGCCATGGCCAGGACAGGAGCGGGGCCCCCCCGGCTCGTGGACCGGCCCTCGGCCCGCGGGTGCCACGGAGCTATACCCCGGGGTCTGCAACGGCCCAGAAAGTGGCCAAGGGTCGGAAAGGGAGCGGGGCAGCTCGGTTGCGCGGTCCGACCCTGGGACCGCGGGTGCCACGGAGCTAAGCCCCGGGGTGGGCATTGGCCCAGAGCGGGGCCGAGGGCAGGGTCGGGCGCGAGGCGGCCCCGGCACACGGCACAGCCCTCGGCTCGGAGGTGCCGCGGATCTAAGCCCCGGGTTTGGCAGCGACCCGGAGCGAGGCCGAGGGCTGGGCCGGGCGCTGGGCGGCCCTGGCGCATGGCCATGCCCTTCGATGGCGGGTGGTGTGGGACCCTGGTTGCCGCGGAGCTAAACCCCGCTATGGGCCGCGGCCCGGAGCGGGGCCGAAGACCAGGCTGGGTGCGGGGCAGCCCGGGCGCACGGCCCGGCCCACCGCCGGCGGGTGCTGCAGAGCTAAGCCCCGGGGTTGGCAGCGGCCCAGAACGCGGCCAATGGTCGGAAAGGGAGCGGGGCGGCTCGGGTGCACGTCCCGGTCCTCCGCCGGCGGGTGCCGTGGAGATAAGCCACGGGGTCGGCAGCGGCCCGGTGTGGGGCCGAGGGCCGGGCCGGGCGTGGTGTGGCCAGGGCGCCCGGCCCGGCCCTCGGACAGCGGGTGCCGCGTAGTTAAGCCCCGGGGTTGGCAGCGGCCCAGAGCGCGGCCGAGTGTCGGGACGGGAGCGGGACGGCCCGAGCGCGTGGCCCGGCCCTTGTCCCGCGGGTGCCAAAGAGCTAAGCCCCGGTGGCGGCCACGGCCCGAAGCGGGGCCGAAAACCTGGTCGGGCGCGGGACAGCCCGGGTGCGCAGCCCGGCCCTCCGCCAGCGGGTGCCGCAGTACTAAGCCCCGGGGTCGTCAGCGGGCCAGAACGCGGCCGATGGTAGGGACGGGAGCGGGGCGGCTCGGTGTGCACGTCCCAGTCCTCCGCTGGCGGGTGCCACGGAGCTAAGCCCCGGGGTCGGCAGTGGCCCGGAGCGAGGCCGAGGGCGGGGGCCAGGCGCTGGGCGGCGCGGGGCGCATGGCCAGGACCTCCGCTGGCGTGTGCAGCGGAGCTAAGCCCCGGGATCGGCAGCGGCCCGCGGCAGGTCCGAGTGCCCGGCCGAGCGCTGTGGGACCCGGGCGCGCGACACGGCCCTCGTCCCATGGGTGCCGAGGAGCTAAGCCACGGGGTCAGCAGTGGCCCGGGGCGGGCCCGAGTGTCGGGCCGGGCGCGGGGAATCCTGGGCGCGCGGCCATGCCATCAGACGGCGGTTGGCGGGGGGCAAAGCCCCTGGGTGGGCAGCGGCCCGTTGCAGGACCGAGGGCCGGGCCTGGCATGGTGTGGCCCGGGCGCGCGGCCCGACCCTCAGACCGCGGGTGCCGCGTAGCTAAGGCCCGGGGTCGGCAGCGTCCCGGTACGCGGCCGAGTGTCAGGACGGGAGCGGGGCTGCCCGAGCGCGCGGCCCGGCCCTCGGCCGGCGGGTGCATCAGAGCTAAGCCCCGGGGTCAGCAGCGTCCCAGAATGTGGCTGATGGTCAGGACGGGAGCGGGGCGGTTCGGGTGCACGACCCGAACCTCCGCCGGCGGGTGCCGCGGAGCTAAGCCCCGGGGTCGGCAGTGGCCCAGAGCGAAGCCGAGGGCCGGGACGGGCGCTAGGCGGCGCGGGCTCATGGCCAGGCCCTCCGCTGGCGTGTGCAGCGGAGCTAAGCCCCAGGGTCGGCAGCGGCCTGGAGCGGGGTCGAGGGCCGGTCCGGGGCGCGGTGCCGCCTGGTCGCGCAGCCCTGCCCTTGGGCCGCGGGTGTCGCTGAGCTAAGCCGGGGTCGGCAGCGGCCCGGAGCGGGGCCATGCCCAGGATGGGAGCGGGGCCCTCCCGGCTCGCGGCCCGGCCATCGGCCCGCGGGTGCCGCGGGCCTACGTCCCGGAGTCGGCAGCCGCCCAGAGCGGTACCGCGGACCCGGCCGGGTGCGGTGCAGCACAGGCGCGTGGCCCAGCACTCAGCCGGCGTGTGCCACGGAGCTAAGCCCCGGGGTCAGCAGCGGTCCGGAGCACGGCCGAGGGACGGGCTGGGCGCGGGTCGGCCCGGGCGCGTGGCCCGACATTCCACTGTTGTGTGCCACGGAGCTAAGCCCCGGCGTCGGCAGCGGCCCGGAGCTTGGCCGAGGGCCGGGTCGGGCGCGGGGCCGCCCAAGCGCGCGGCCCGGCCCTCACCCCCCTGGTGCCGCGGAGCTAAGCCCCGGGGTTGGCAGCGGCCCGGAGCGCGGCCGAGTGTCAGGATAGGAGCTGGGCGGCCCGAGCGCGCGGCCCGGCCCATGTCCCATGGGTGCGGGGAGCTATGCCCCGGGTGTCGGGATGGAGTGGGGCCCCCCGGCTCGAGGCCCGGCCCTCGGCCCACGGGTGCCGGGGAGCTATGCCCCGGAGTCAGCAGCCGTCCAGAGCGGTGCCGCGGGCCCGGCCGGGTGCGGTGCAGCACAGGCGCGCGGCCCGGCCCTCAGCCGGCAGGTGCCGCGGAGCTAAGCCCCGGGGTCGGCAGCGGTCCGGAGCATGGCCGAGGGCCGGGCCGGGCGTAGGTCGGCCTGGCCGCGCGGCCCGGCCCTCCACCGTTGTGTGGTGTGGAGCTAAGCCCCAGGGTCGGCAGCGGCCTAGATCGTGGCCGAGGGCCGGGTGGGGCACGGGGAGGCCCAGGTGCGCGGCCCGGCCCTCGGCCCCCAGGTGCCACAGAGCTAAGCACCGGGGTCGGCAGCAGCCCGGAGCGGGGCCATGGCCAGGACGGGAGTGGGGCCCCCCCGGCTTGCGGCCCGGCCCTCGGCCCGCGGGTGCCACGGAGCTATACCCCGGGGTCTGCAACGGCCCAGAAAGCGGCCGAGGGTCGGAAAGGAAGCGGGGCAGCTCGGTTGCGTGGTCCGACCCTGGGACCGCGGGTGCCACAGAGCTAAGCTCCGGGGTGAGCATCGGCCCGGAGCGGGGCCGAGGGCCGGGTCTGGCGTGGGGCGGCCCCGGCACACAGCACAGCCCTCGGCTCGCAGGTGCTGCGTATCTAAGCTCTGGGTTCGGCAGCGACCCGGAGCGAGGCCGAGGGCCGGGACGGACACTGGGCGGCCCTGGCGCATGGCTAGGCCCTTCGATGACGGGTGCTGTGGGACCCTGGTTGCCGCGGAGCTAAGTCCCGCTATGGGCCGCGGCCCAGAGCGGGGCTGAAGACCAGGCTGGGCGCGTGGCAGCTCGGGCGCGCGGCCCGGCCCTACGCCAGCGGGTGCCGCAGAGCTAAGCCCCCGGGTCGGCAGCGGCCTAGAACGCTGCCAATGGTCGGGACGGGAGCGGGGCGGCTCGGGTGCACGTCCCGGTCCTCTGCCGGTGGGTGCCGTGGAGCTAAGCCCCGGGGTCGGCAGCGGCCCGGTGCGGGGCCGAGGGCTGGGCCGGGTGTGGTGTGGCCAGGGCGCCCGGCCCGGCCCTCGGACCGCGGGTGCCGTGTAGCTAAGCCCCGGGGTCGGCAGCGGCCCGGAGCGCGGCCGAGTGTCGGGACGGGAGAGGGGCGGCCCGAGCGCGCGGCCCCGCCCTTGTCCTGCGGGTGCCAATGAGCTAAGCCCCGGTGGCGGCCACGGCCCGAAGCGGGGCCGAAAACCTGGTCGGGCGCGGGAAAGCCCGGGCGCGTGGCCCGGCCCTCCGCCGGCGGGTGCCGCAGAGCTAAGTCCCGGGGTCGTCAGCTGGCCAGAACGTGGCCGATGGTAGGGACGGGAGCGGGGCGGCTCGGGTGCACGTCCCAGTCCTCCGCTGGCGGGTGCTGCGGAGCTAAGCCCCAGGGTCGGCAGTGGCCGAGAGCGAGGCCGAGGGCCGGGCCAGGCGCTGGGCGGCGCAGGCGCATGGCCAGGCCCTCCGCTGGCGTGTGCAGCGGAGCTAAGCCCCAGGGTCGGCAGCGGCCCGCGGCAGGGCCGAGTGTTCGGCCGAGCGCTGTGGGACCCGGGCGTGCGACACGGCCCTCGTCCGGCGGGTGCCGAGGAGCTAAGCCACGGGGTCAGCAGCGGCCCGGGGCGTGCCCGAGGGTCGGGCCGGGCGCAGGGAAGCCTGGGCGCGGGGCCATGCCATCCGACGGCGGTTGCCGGGGGGCAAAGCCCCTGGGTGGGCAGCGGCCCGGTGCGGGGCCGAGGGCCGGGCGTGGCGTGGTGTGGCCCGGGCGCGCGGCCCGGCCCTCAGACCGCAGGTGCCGCGTAGCTAAGCCCCGGGTTCGGCAGCGGCCCGGAGTGCGGCCGAGTGTCAGGACGGGAGCGGGGCTGCCCGAGCGTGCGGCCTGGCCCTCAGCCGGCGCGTGCCGCAGAGCTAAGCCCCGGGGTCAGCAGCGGCCCGGAGCAAGGCCGAGGGCTGGGCCGGGCGCTGGGCGGCGCGGGCTCATGGCCAGGCCCTCCGCTGGCGTGTGCAGTGGATCTAAGCCCCAGGGTCCGCAGCGGCCTGGAGCGGGGTCGAGGGCCGGTCCGGGAGCGGTGCGGCCTGGGCGCGCGGCCCTGCCCTTGGGCCGCGGGTGTCGCTGAGCTAAGCTGGGGTCGGCAGCGGCCCGGAGCGGGGCCATGGCCAGGACGGGAGCGGGGCCCTCCCGGCTTGCGGCATGGCCGTCGGCCCGCGGGTGCCGCGGAGCTACGTCCCGGAGTCGGCAGCCGCCCAGAGCGGTACCGCGGACCCGGCCGGGTGCGGTGCAGCACAGGCGTGCCTTGGCCGAGGGCTGTGCCGGCACGGGGTGGACTGGGCGCGCGGCCCGACCCTCGGCACGCGGGTGCCGCGGAGCTAAGCCCCGGGGTCTGCAATTGCCCAGAACGCGGCCGAGGGTCGGAAAGTGAACGGGGTGGCTCGGGGGCGCGGTCCGACCCTCGGCTCCCTGGTGCCGCGGAGCTAAGCCCTGGGGTCGGCAGCGGTCCGGGGCGGAGCCGAGGGCAGGGGTGGGCGCGGGGTGGCCCGGGCGCGTGGCCCGGCCCTTGTCCCGCTGGTGCCACGGAGCTAAGCCCCGGGGTGGTCATCGGCCCGGAGTGGGGCCGAGGGCCAGGTCGGGCGCGGGGCTGCCCAGGCGCGCAGCCCAGCCCTCGGCCCCCTGGTGCCGCGGAGCTAAGCCCCGGCTTCAGCAGCTATCCGGGGCGGAGCCGAGGGCCGGGGTGGGCGCGGAGTGGCCCGGGCGCGCGGCCCGGCCCTTGTCCCGTGTGTGCCAGAGAGCTAAGCCCTGGGGTGGGCATCGGCCCGGACCGGGGCCGAGCGCCGGGCCGGGCGCGGGACGGAACGGGCGCGCGGCCAATACCCCCTCAGTGGGGTGCCTCGGAGCTAAGCCCCGGGGTCGGCAGCGGCCGAAGCGGGGCCTAGGGTCGGGACGGGAGCGGGGCGGCCAAGGCACGTGGCACAGCCCTCGGCCTGTGTGTGCCGCGGAGCTAAGACATGGGGTTGGCAATGGCCCCGAGCGGGGCCGAGGGCCGTAGTGGGCGCAATGCGTCCCGGGCACGTAGCCCGGCCCTCGGCCCGCGGGTGACGCGTAGCTAAGCCCCAGGGTCTGCAGCGGCCCGGAGCGCGGCCAAGTGTCTGGGCGGGAGGGGGGCGGCCCGTGCGCGCGGCCTGGCCCTTGTCCCACGGATGCCACGGAGCTAAGCCCCGGGTTGGGCAGCAGCCTGGAGCGGGGCCGAGGGTCGGGCCGGGCGCGGGGTGTCCCGGGCGCGCGGCCCAGTCCTCCGCCGCGGGGTGCCGCGGAGCTAAGCCCCGGGGTCGGCAGCGGCCCAGAGCGGGGCCGAGGGCCATGGCGCATGCGGCCGGCCCAGGCCCGCGTCCCGGCCCTCCGCCGACGGGTGCTGCGGAGCTAAGCCCCAGGCTCAGCAGCGGCCCGGAGTGGGGCCGAGTGCCGGGCCGGGCGCGGGGAGGCCCAGGCGCGCGGCCCCGCCCTCGGCCCGCTGGTGTCGCACGGCTAAGCCCCGGGGTCGACAGTGGCCCGGAGAGGGGCCGAGGACCATTGCGGGCACGGGGTGGCTCTGGCGCGCGGCCCAACCCTCAGCCGGCGGGTGCCGCGGAGCTAAGCCCCTTGGTCGGCAGCGGCCCGGAGCAGGGCCGAAGGCCAGGACGGGTGCGGGGCAGCCCGGGCGCGTGGCCCGGGCCTCTGCTGGCGGTTTCAGCAGAGCTAAGCCTGGGGTTGGCAGCGGTCTGGAGCACGGCCGAGTGTCCGTACATGCGCGGGGTGGCCCGGGCGCGCGATCCGGCCCTCGGTCCGCGGGTGCCGCGGAGCTAAGCCCTGGTGTCGGCAGCCGCCCAGAGTGGTACCGCGGACCCGGCTGGGTGTGGTGCAGCACTGGCGCGCGCCCGGCCCTCAGCTGTTGTGTGCCGTGGAGCTAAGCCGCGGGGTTGGCAGCGGCCCGAAGAGGGGCCGAGGGCCTGGCAGGTCACGGTGCGGCCCTGCACGCGGCCCGGCCCTTGGCCCGCGGGTGCCGCGGATCTATGCCCCGGGGTTGTCAGCGGCCCGGAGGGGGCCGAAGGCCGGGCCGGGCGCTGGATGGCCCGGGAGCGTGGCCAGGCCCTCCGCTGGCGGGTGCCGCGGAGCTAAACCCGGGGTCGGCAGCGACCCAGAACGCGACCGATGGTCGGGACGGGAGCGGGGCGGCTCGGGTGCACGTCCCGGTCCTCTGCCGGTGGGTGCCGCGGAGCTAAGCCCCGGGGTCGGCAGCAGCCCGGTGCGGGGCCGAGGGCTGGGCCGGGCGTTGTGTGGCCCGGGCGCGTGGCCCTACCCTCGGACTGCGGGTGCCACAGAGCTAAGCCCTGGTGTCGACCGCGGCCCAGAGCGGGGCCGAAGACCTGGTCGGGCACGGGGCAGCCCGGGCTCGCGGCCCGGCCCTCCGCCGGCGGGTGCCGCAGAGCTAAGCCCCGGGGTTGTCAGCGGCCCAGAACGCGGCCGATGGTAGGGACGGGAGCGTGGCGGCTCGGGTGCATGTCCCGGTCCTCCGCTGGCGGGTGCCGCAGAGCTAAGCCCCGTGGTCGGCAGTGGCCTGAAGCGGGGCCGAGGGTCGGGACGGGAGTGGGGCGGCTCGGCGCTCGGCCCAACCGTCGGACCGCGGGTGCCGCGGGGCTAACACTGGGGTCCGCAGCGGTCCAGAACAGGGCCGAGGGTCCCGACGGGATTGGGGCAGCCCGGGCACGTGCCCAGTACTCCGCCGGCAGGTGCCGCGGAGCTAAGCCCCGGGGTCGGCAGCGGCCTGGAGCGGGGCCGAAGGCCGGACCGGGCGCTGGACGGCCCGGGCGCGTGCCCAAGCCCTCCGCTGGCGTGTGCCGCGGAGCTAAGCCCCGGGGTCGGCAGCGGCCCGAAGCAGGGCCGAGGACCGGGCCAGGCGTGGTGTGGCCCTGGCGCGCTGCCCGGCCCTCGGACCACGGGTGCTGCATAGCTAAGCCCCGGTGTTGGCAGCGACCCGCAGCGCGGCCGAGTGTCGGGAAGGGAGCGGGGCGGCCTGCGCGCGGCCCGGCCCTTGTCCCGCGGGTGCCACTGAGCTAAGCCCCAGGGTGGGCAACGGCCCGGAGTGGGGCCGAGGGCCGGGCCGGGCGCAGGGCAGCCCGGGCGCCCGGCCCAGCCCTCCGCCGGCGGGTGCCACAGAGCTAAGTCCCGGGGTCGGCAGTGTCCCAGAACACGGCCAATGGTCGGGACGGGAGCGGGCGGCTCGTGTGCATGTCCGGTCCTCCACCGGCGGGTGACGCGGAGCTAAGCCCCGGGGTCTGCAGCGGCCCGGGGCGGGGCCGAGGGCCGGGATGGGCGTGGTGTGGCCCGGGCGCGTGGCATGGTCCTTGTCCCGCGGGTGCCACGGAGCTAAGCCCCGGGGTGGGCAGCGGCCCTGAGCGGGGCCGAGGGCCGGGCCAGGTGCGGTGCAGCCCGGGCGCGCGGATGGGCCTCCACCGGAGGGTGCTGCAGTGGTAAGTCCCCGGGTCAGCAGCGGCCCAGAACGCGGCCGAGGGTCGGGAAGGGAGCGGGCCGGCTCGGGCGCGCGGCCCGGCCCTCTGCCGGCGGGTGCCACGGAGCTAAGCCCCGGGGTTGGCAGCGGTCTGGTGCACGGTTGAGTGTCGGTACGGGCGCGGGGCGGCCCGGGGGTGCCAAGGAGCTAAGCCCCGGGGTCGGCAGCTGCCCAGAACGCTGCCGATGGTCAGGACGGGAGCGGGGCGGCTCGGGTGCACGTCCGGTCCTCCGCCGGCGGGTGCCCGGAGCTAAGCCCTGGGTTCGGCAGTGGCCCGGATCGGGTACGAGGGCCCGGCCGGGCACGGGGCGGCCCGGACGTGCTGCCCGGCCCGCGGCCCACTGGTGCTGCGGAGCTAAGCCCCGGGGTCAGCAGCGGCCCAGAGCAGGGCCGAGGGCCAAGTTGGCTCTGGGCAGCCTGGGCGCGTGTACAGGCTCTCCGCCGGCAGGTGCCGCGGAGCTAAACCCCGGGGTCGGCAGTGGCCCGGAGCAGGACTGAGGGCCATACTGGTAGCGCCCGGCCCGGGCGCGCGGACCGGTACTTCGCCGGGGGGTGCCGCGGAGCTAAGCCCCCGGGTTCAGCAGCGGCCCGAAGCGGGGCCGAGGGTCGGGACGGGAGTGGGGCGGTTCGGGCACGCGGTCCAACCGTCGGACCGCGGGTGCCGCGGGGCTAAACCTGGGGTCCGCAGCGGTCCAGACGCGGCCGAGGGTCCCGACTGGACCGGGGCAGGACGGGCACGTCGCCCGGTCCTCCGCCGGCGGGTGCCGCGGAGCTAAGCCCCGGGGTCGGCAGCGGCCCGGAGCGGGGCCGAAGGCCGGACCGGGCGCTGGACGGCCGGGTGCGTGGCCAGGCCCTCTGCTGGCGGGTGCCGCGGAGCTAAGCCCCAGGGTCGGCAGCGGCCTGGATCGGGGCCGAGGCCCGGGCCGGGTGCGGGGAGGCCCAAGAGCGCGGGCCATCCCTCGTCCCACTGGTGTCGCGGAGCTAAGTCCAAGGGTCGGCCGCGGCCGGAGCGGGGCCGATGGCCCGGCCGGGTGTGGTGCGGCCCCTGCGCGCGACCCGTCCCTCGGACCGCGGGTACCGCGGAGCTAAGCCCCTGGGTCAGCAGTGGCCTAGGGGGGGCCGAGGGTCAGGCTAGGCACGGGGCGGCCCGGGCGCGCGGCCAGGCCCTCCGCAGGCGGGTGCCGTGGAGCTAAGCCCCGGGGTCGGCAGCGGCCCGCGTCAGGGCCGAGTGCCCTGCCGAGCGCTGTGGGATCCGGGCGCGCGACCCATCCCTCAGCCCGCGGGTGCCACGGAGCTAAGCCCTGGGGTCAGCAGCGACCCGGGGCGGGGCTGAGGGACGGGCCGGGCGCGGGGCAGCCCGGGCACGCATACAGGCCATGCGACGGCGGGTGCCAGGGGGCAAAGCGCCTGGGTCGGCAGCGGCGCAGAGTGTGGCTGAGGGCCGGGCCGGATGCCGAGAGTCCCAGGCATGCGGCCCCGCCCTCGGCCCGCTGGTGTCGTGGAGCTAAGCCCTGGTTTTGGCAGCGGCCCTTGGACCGCAGGTGTCGCGGAGCTAAGCACTTGGGACTGCAGCAGCCCGAGCTGGGGCCGAGGGCCGGGCCGGGCACTGTGCGGACCTGGAGCGCGGCCCGGGCCTCGGCCCGTGGATGCCGCAGAGCTAAGCCCCAGGGTCAGCAGCGGCCCGGAGCGTGGCCGATGTCCCGGCAGGGCGCGGGGAGGCCCAAGCGCGCGGCCCCGTACTCCGCCCGCTGGAGTTGCGGAGCTAAGTCCCGGGGTCTCCAGCAGCCCAGAGCGGGACTGAGGACCGGGCCGGGCATGGGGCGACCCGGGCGCGCGGCCCGACCCTCGGTCCGCGGCTGCCGCGGATCTAAGCCCCTGGGTTGGCAGCGGCCTGGATCGGGGCCGAGGGCCGGGCCGGGCGCTGGGCAGCCCGGGCGCGCGGACCGGGCCTCCGCCGGCGGGTGCCTCAGAGCTAAGACCCGGAGTCGGCAGAGGCCCGGAACGCGGCCGAGGGTCGGGAAGGGAGCGGGCCGGCTCGGGCGCGCGGCCCGACCCTCCGAAGCCGGGTGCCACGGAGCTAAGCCCCGGGGTTGGCACCGGTCTTGAGCGGGCCGAGTGTCAGTACAGGCGCGGGGCGACCCGGGCGCACGGCCCGGCCTGCGGCCCACTGGTGCCGTGAAGCTAAGTCCCGGGGTCGGCAGCGGCCCGGAGCGCGGCCGAGGGCCATGTTGGGCGCTAGGCAGCCCGGGCGCGTGGACAGACCCTCCGCTGGCGTGTGCAGCGGAGCTAAGCCCCGGGGTCGGCAGTGGCCCGGAGTGAGGCCGAGGGCCGGGCAGGGCACTGGGCGGCCCGGGCGCGTGGCCAGGACCTCCGCTGGCGTGTGCAGCGGAGCTAAGCCCCGGGGTCGGCAGTGGCCCGGAGCGAGGCCAAGGGCCGGGCCGGGTGTGGTGCGGCCCGGGCGCGCGACCCTGCCCTTGCCCCGCGGGTGTCGCGGAACTAAGCTGGGGTCGGCAGCGGCCTGGAGAGGGGCCATGGCCAGGACGGGAGCGGGGCCCCCCCGGCTCGCGGCCCGGCCCTCGGCGCACGGGTGCCGGGGAGCTATGCCCCGGAGTCAGCAGCCGCCCAGAGCAGTGCCGTGGGCCCGGCCGGGTGTGGTGCAGCACAGGCGCGCGGCCCGGCCCTCAGCCGGCGGGTGCCGCGGAGCTAAGCCCCAGGGTCGGTAGCGGTCCAGAGCATGGCAGAGGGCCGGGCCGGGCGTGGGTCGGCCTGACCGCACGGCCTGGCCCTCCACCGTTGTGTGCTGTGGAGCTAAGCCCCAGGGTAAGCAGCGGCCTAGATCGTGGCCGAGGGCTGGGTCGGGCATGGGGAGGCCCAGGTGCACGGCCCGGCCTTCGGCCCCTTGGTGCCACAGAGTTAAGCCCCGTGGTCGGCAGTGGCCCGGAGTGGGGCCATGGCCAGGACGGGAGCGGGGCCCCCCCGGCTCGCGGCCTGGCCCTGGGCCTGTGGGTGCCACGGAGCTATGCCACGGGGTCTGCAATGGCCCAGAAAGCGGCCGAGGGTCGGAAAGGGAGCGGGGCAGCTCGGTTGCACGGTCCGACCCTGGGACCACGGGTGCCACAGAGCTATGCCCCGGGGTGGGCATCGGCCCAGAGCGGAGCCAAGGGCCCCGCCCGGCACGGGGCGGCCCAGTTGCGCGGCCCAGCCCTCCCCAGGGGGGTGCCGCGGAGCTAAGCCCCGGGGTTGGCAGCGGTCCAAAGCGGGGCCGAGGTTCGGGACTGGAGTGGGGCGGCCCCGGCACATGACACAGCCCTCGGCCCGCAGGTGCCGCATATCTAAGCCCCGGGGTCGGCAGTGGTCCGGAGCGGGGCCGAGGGCTTGGCCTGGCGCGGGGCGGATCGTGCGCGCGGCCCGACCCTCGGTACGAGGGTGCCGCGGAGCTAAGCCCCGGGGTCTGCAAAGGCCCAGATCGCGGCCGAGGGTCAGAAAGTGAGCGGGGCGGCTCGGGGGCGCGGTCCTACCCTCGGCCCGCGGGTTCCGCGTATCTAAGCCCCGGGGTCGGCAGCGGCCCGTAGCGAGGCCGAGGGCTGGACCTGGCGCTGGGTAGCCCGGGCGCGTGGCCAGGCCCTTCGATGGCGGTTGCCGCGGAGCTAAGCCCCGCTGTCTACTTTGGCCCGGTGCAGTGCCGAAGACCGGGCCGGGCGCGGGGCAGACCGGGCCAGGCACGAGGCAGCCTGGGCGCGCGGCCCGGCCCTCCGCCAGCGGGTGCCGCAGAGCTAAGTCCCGGGGTCGGCAGCGACCCAGAACGCGGCCGATGGTTGGGACGGAAGCGGGGCGGATCGGGTGCACGTCCAGGTCCTCCGCCGGTGGTTGCTGCGGAGCTAAGCCCTGGGGTCGGCAGCGGCCCGGTGTGGGGCCGAGGGCCTGGCCGGGCGTGGTGTGGCCCGGGCGAGCGGCCTGGCCCTCCGACCGCGGGTGCCGCGTAGCTAAGCCCTGGGGTTGACAGCGGCCCGAAGCGGGGCCAAGGGCCGGGCCGGGCGCGGGGATGCCCAAGCGCGTGGCCCCGCACTCGGCCCGCTGGTGTCGCGGAGCTAAGCCCCGGGGTCGGCAGTGGCCCGGAGCGGGGCCGAGGACCGTGCCGGGCACGGGGCGGCCCTGGCGCGCGGCCCGACCTTCAGCCCGCGGGTGTCGCGGAGCTAAGCCCCGGGGTCGGCAGCGGCCCGCGGCAGGGCCGAGTGCCCGGCCGAGCGCTGTGGGACCCGGGCGTGCGACACGGCCCTCGGCCCGCGGGTGCCGCGGAGCTAAGCCACGGAGTCAGCAGCGGCCCGGGGCGGGCCCGAGGGCAGGGCCGGGCACGGGGCATCCCGGGCGCGCGTCCATGCCATCCTACTGTGGGTGCCGGGGGGCAAAGCCACTGGTTCGGCAGCGGCCCAGAGCGTGGCCGAGGGCCGGGCCAGACGCGGGGAGGCCCAGGCACGCGGCCCTGCCCTCGGCCCGCGGGTGCCGCGGAGCTAAGCCCCGGGGTTGGCAGCAGCCAGGATCGGGGCCGAGGGCCGGGCCGGGCGTGGGGCAGCCCGGGCGCGTGGCCTGGGCCTCCGACGGCGGGTGCCGCAGAGCTAAGCCCCGGGTTCGGCAGCGGCCCGGAACGCGGCCGAGGGTCGGGAAGAGAGCGGGCCGGATCAGGCGTGTGGCCCGGCCCTCTGCCCGCGGGTGCCGCGGAGCTAAGCCCCGCGGTTGGCAGCGGTCTGGAGCTCGGCCGAGTGTCAGTAAGGGCGCGGGGTGGCCAGGGCACGCGGCCCAGCCAGCGGCCTGCTGGTGCCGCGGAGCTAAGCCCCGGGGTCGGCAGCGGCCCTTAGCGAGGCCGAGATCCGGTCCAGGCCGGGCGCTTTGCGGCCCGTGTGCGTGGCCAGGCCCTTCGATGGCGGTTGCTCTGGAGCTAAGCCCCGGTGTCGGCCGCGGCCCAGAACGCGGCCGATGGTCGGGACGGGAGAGGGGCGGCTCGGGTGCACGTCTCGGTCCTCCGCCAGCGGTTGCCGCGGAGCTAAGCCCCAGGGTCGGCAGCGGCCCGGTGCGGGGCCGAGGGCCGGTCCGGGCGTGGTGTGGCCCGAGCGTGTGGCCCGGCCCTCGGACCGCGGGTGCCGCCTAGCTAAACCCCGGCGTTGGCAGCGGCCCGGATCGCGGCCGAGTGTCGGGAAGGGAGCGGGCCGGCCCGTGCGCGCGGCCCGGCCCTTGTCCCGCGGGTGCCACGGAGCTAAGCCCCGGGGTCGGCAGCGGCCCGGAGCGGGGCCGAGGACCGGCCGGGCACGGGGCAGCCCGGGTGCGCGGCCCTGTCCTCCACCAGCGGGTGCCGCGGAGCTAAGCCCCGGGTTCGGCAGCGGCCCAGAGCGGGGCCGATGGCCGGGCCGGGAGTGGGGCACCCCGGGCGCGTGGCCTGGCCCTCATCCCACTGGTGCCGCGGAGTTAAGCCCCAGGGTCGGCAGCAGCCCAGAGCGAGGCCGAGGGCCGGGACGGGCGCGCTACGGCCCTGTCGCGCAGCCTGGCCCTCGGCCCGCGGGTGCAGCAGGGCTAAACCCTAGCGTCAGCAGCGGCCTGGGGCAGGGCCGAGGGCTGTGCCGGGCGCGGGGCGGCCCGGGCGCGCGGCCAGGACATCAGCCGGCGGGTGCAGCGGGGCAAAACCCCTGTGTCGGCAGCGGCTGGGAGCATGGCCGAGGGCCGGGCCAGGCGCGGGGAGACTCAGGCGCGAGGCCCGGCCCTCGGCCCGCTGGTGTCGCAGAGCTAAACCCCGGGGTCGGCAGTGACCCGGAGCTAGGCCGAGGGTCGGGCCGGGTGCGGGGAAGTCCGGGCACGCGGCTCAGCCCTCCCCAGGGGGTGCCGCGGAGCTAAGCCCCGAGGTCGGCAGCGGCCCGAAGAGGGGCCAAGGGTCGGGACTGGAGCGGGGCGGCCCCGGCACGCAGCAACAGCCCTCGGCCCGCATGTGCCGTGGAGCTAAGCCCGGGGTCGGCAGTGGCCCGGAGCGGGGCCAAGGGCCGGACAGGGCGTGGTGCGGCCCGGACTCCCGGCCCAGCCCTGGGCCAGCGGGTGCCGCGTAGCTAAGCCCCGGGGTCAGCAGCGGCCCGGAGCGAGGCCGAGGGCCGGGCCGGGCGCTGGGCTGCCCGGTTGCGTGGCCAGGCCCTTCGATGGCGGTTGCCGCGGAGCTAAGCCCCATTGTCGGCCGCGGCCCGGAGCAGGGCCGAAGACCGGGCCGGGAGAGGGGCAGCCTGGGCGCGCGGCCCAGCCCTCTGCCGGCGGGTGCCGCAGAGCTAAGCCCCGGGGTCGGCAGCGGCCCAGAACGCGGCCGATGGTCGGGACGAGAGCGGGGTGGCTCGGGTGCACGTCCCAGTGCTCCGCCGGTGGGTGCCGCGGAGCTAAGCCCTGAGGTCAGCAGCGGCCTGATGCGGGGCCGAGGGCTGGGCCGGGCGTGGTGTGGCCCGGGCGCACGGCCCGGCCCTCTGACCGCGGGTGCCGCGTAGCTAAGCCCCGGGGTCGGCAGCGGCCCGGAGCGCGGCCGAGTGTCGAGGCGGGAGTGGGGCTCCCCAAGCGCGTGGCCCGGCCCTCCGCCGGCGGGTGCCGCAGAGCTAAGCCCCGGGGTCGGCAGCGACCCAGAATGCGGCCAATGGTCGGGACGGGAGCGGGGCGGCTCGGGTGCACGTGCCTATTCTCCGCCGGCGGTTGTCGCGGAGCTAAGCCCCAGGGTCGGCAGTTGCCCGGAGCGAGGCTGAGGGCCGGGCCGGGCGCTGGGCGGTGCGGGCGCATGGCCAGGCCCTCCGCTGGCGTGTGCAGCGGAGCTAAGCCACAGGGTCGGCAGCGGCCTGGAGCGGGGTCGAGGGCCGGTCCGGGCGCGGTTCGGCCTGGGCGCGCGGCCCTGCCCTTGGCCCGCGGGTGTCGCTGAGATAAGCCGGGGACGGCAGCGGCCCGGAGCAGGGCCATGCCCAGGACGGGAGCGGGGCCCCACCGGCTCGCGGCCCGGCCATCGGCCCGCGGGTGCCACGGAGCTACGCCCCGGAGTCGGCAGCCGCCCAGAGCGGTACCGTGGACCCGGCCGGGTGAGGTGCAGCATTGACGCGCGGCCCGGCTCTCAGCCGGCGTGTGCCGCGTAGCTAAGCCCTGGGGTCGGCAGCCGTCCGGAGCATGGCCGAGGGACGGGCTGGGCGCAGGTCGGCCCGGGCACATGGCCTGACCCTCCGCTGTTCTGTGCCATGGAGCTAAGCCCCGGGGTCGGCAGCGGCCCGAAGCTTGGCCGAGGGCCGGGTCGGGCGCGGGGCGGCCCAGGCGCGCGGCCCGGCCCTCGGCCCCCTGGTGCCGCGGAGCTAAGCCCCGGGGTCGGCAGCGGCCCAGAGCGTGGCTAAGGGTTGGGCCGGCGCGGGGCGGACCGGGCGCGCGGCCCGACCCTCGGCACGCGGGTGCTGCAGAGCTAAGCCCTGGGGTCTGCAACGGCCCAGAACGCGGCCGAGGTTCGAAAAGTGAGCGGGGCGGCTCGGGAGCGCGGTCCGACCCTCGGCCCCCTGGTGCCGTGGAGCTAAGCCCCGGGGTCGGCAGCGGTTCAGGGCGGAGCCGAGGGCAGGGGTGGGCGCAGGGTGGCCCGGGAGCGTGGCCAGGCCCTTGTCCCGCGGGTGCCACGGAGCTAAGCCCCGGGGTGGGCATCGGCCCGGAGCGGGGCCGAGGGCCGGGCCGGGCGCGGGGCGGCCCGGGCGCGCGGCCACGCCCCCCCAGTGGGGTGCCGCGGAGGTAAGCCCCGGGGTTGGCAGCGGCCCGAAGCGGGTCCGAGGGTCGGGACGGGAGCGGGGCGGCCAAGGCACGCGGCACAGCCCTCGGCCTGTGTGTGCCACGGAGCTAAGCCCCGGGGTTGGCAGTGGCCCCGAGCGGGTCCGAGGGCCGGAGTGGGCGCAGTGCGTCCCGGGCATGCGGCCTGGCCCCCGGCCCGCGGGTGCCGCGTAGCTAAACCCCGGGGTCTGCAGCGGCCCGGAGCATGGCCAAGTGTCTGGACGGGAGGGGCGCGGCCTGTGCGTGCGGCCCGTCCCTTGTCCCACGTATGCCACGGAGCTAAGCCCCAGGTTGGCAGCAGCCCGTAGCGGGGCCGAGGATCGGGCCGGGCATGGGGCGGCCTGGGCGCGCGGCCCAGTCCTCCGCCGCGGGGTGCCATGGAGCTAAACCCAGGGTCGGCAGCGGCCCGAAGCGGGGCCGAAATTCGGGATGGGAGCGGGGAGGCTCGGGTGCGCGGCCTGGTCCTCAGGCCGCTGGTGCCGCGGAGCTAAGCCCCGGGGTTGGCAGCGGCCCGGAGCTGGCCGAGGGCCATGGTGGACGCAGCCGGCCGAGGCCCGTGTCCCGGCGCTCCGCCGACGGGTGCTGCAGAGCTAAGCCCCGGGGTCGGCAGCGGCCCGGAGTGGGGCCGAGGGCCGGGCCGGGCGCGGGGAGGCCCAGGCACGCGGCCCCGCCCTCGGCCCACTGGTGTCGCGGAGCTAAGCACCGGGGTCGACAGCGGCCCGGAGAGGGGCCGAGGACCGTTGCGGGCACGGGGTGGCTCTGGCGCGCGGCCCAACCCTCGGCCAGCGGGTGCCGTGGAGCTAAGCCCCTAGGTCGGCAGCGGCCCGGAGCAGGGCCGAAGGCCGGGACGGGCGCGGGGAGCCGGGCGCGCAGGCCGGGCCTCTGATGGCGGTTGCCGCAGAGCTAAGCCTGGGATCGGCAGTGGTCTGGAGCGCGGCTGAGTGTCCGTACATGCGCGGGGTGGCCTGGGCGCGCGGTCCGGACCTCGGTCCGCGGGTGCCGCAGAGCTAAGCCCTGGTGTTGGCAGCCGCATAGAGCGGTGCCGCGGGCCCAGCCGGGTGCGGTGCAGCACTGGCGCGCACCCGGCCCTCAGCCGGCGGGTCCCGCGGATCTAAGCCCTGGTGTCGGCAGCGGTCCGGAGCATGGCTGAGAGCCGGGTCGGTCGCGGGTTGGCCCGGGCGCGCGGCCCTGCCCTTGGCCCGCGGGTGTCGCGGAGCTAAGTCGGGGTCAGCAGCAACCCGGAGCGGGGCCATGGCCAGGACGTGAGTGGGGTCCCACCGGCTCACGTCCCGGCCCTCGGCCCGCGGGTTTTTCTGGAGCTATGCCCCGGAGTTGGTAGCTGCCCAGAGCGGTGCCGCGGGCCCGGACAGGTGCGGTGCAGCACAGGTTCGCGGCCCAGCCCTCAACCGGCGGGTGCCGGGACCTAAGCCCCGGGGTCGGCAGCGGTCCGGAGCACGGCCGAGGGCCGGGCAGGTCGCATTGCGGCCCTGCACGCGGCCCGGCCCTCGGCCCGTGGGTGCCGCGGATCTAAGCCCTGGGGTTGTCAGCTGCCCGAACCGGGGCCGAAGGCCGGGCCGGGCACTGGATGGCCTGGGAGCATGGCCAGGCCCTCCGCTGGTGGGTGCCGCGGAGCTAAACCCGGGGTCGGCAGCGGCCTGAAGCGGGGCCAAGATTCGGGATGGGAGCGGGGAGGCACGGGTGCGCGGCCTGGCCCTCAGGCCGCTGGTGCCGCGGAGCTAAGCCCCGGGGTCGGCAGCGGTCCGGAGCATGGCCGAGGGCCGGGCCAGGTGCGGGTCGTCCTGGGCGCGTGGCCCGACCCTCCGCCGTTGTGTGCTGTGGAGCTAAGCCCCAGGGTCGGCAGCATCCCAGAGCGTGGCTGAAGGCCAGGTTGGGCGCGGGGAGGCCCAGGTGCGCGGTCCGGTCCTTGGCCCCCTGGTGCCATGGAGCTAAGTCCCGGGGTCGGCAGCGTCCCGGAGCTGGGCCATGGCCAGTACGGGAGCGGGGCCCCCCCGGCTCGCAGCCGGGCCCTCGGCCCGCGGGTGCTGTGGCGCTAAGCCCCGGGGTCCGCAACGGCCCAGAATGCGGCCGAGGGTTGGAAAGGGAGCGGGGCAGCTCAGAGGCGCGGTCCGACCCTGGGACGGCGCGTGCCGCCGAGCTAAGCCCCTGGGTCAGCAGCGGTCCGGGGTGGAGCCGAGGGCCGTGGTGGGCGCGGGGTGGCCCGAGCGCGTGGCCCGGCCACCGCCGGCGGGTGCCTTGGGGCTAAGCCCCGGGGTCGGCAGCGACCTGGAGCGCAGCCGAGGGTCCCGATGGTATCGGGACAGCCCGGGCACGTGGGCCCGTCCTCCGCCGGCGGGTGCCGCAGAGCTAAGCCCCAGGGTCGGCAGCGGCCCAGAGCATGGCCGAGGGCCGGGCCGGATGCGGGGAGGCCCAGGCATGCGGCCCCGACCTCGGCCCGCGGGTGCCGCGGAGCTAAGCCCTGGGGTTGGCAGCGGCCCGGATCGGGGCCGATGGTCAGGACGGGAGCGGGGCGGCTTGGGTGCACGTCCCGGTCCTCCGCCGGCGGTTGCCGCGGAGCTAAGCCCCCGGGTCGGCAGCGGCCCGGTGCGGCGCCGAGGGCCGGGCCGGGCTTGGTGTGGCCCGGGCGCGCGGCCTGGCCCTCAGACCGCGGGTGCCGCGTAGTTAAGCCCCGGGGTCGGCAGCGGTCCGAAGCGGGGCCGAGGGCCGGGCCGGGCGTGGGGAGGCCGAAGCGCGCGGCCCCGCCCTCGGCCCGCTGGTGTCGCGGAGTTAAGCCCCGGGGTCGGCAGTGGCCCGGAGCGGGCCTGAGGCCCGGGCCGGGCACGGGGCGGCCCGGGCGTGCGGCCCGACCTTCGGCCCGCGGGTGTCGCGGAGCTAAGCCCTGGGGTCGGTAGCGGCCCGCGGCAGGGCCGAGTGCCCGGCCGAGCGCTGTGGGACCCGGGCGTGCGACACGGCCCTTGGCCCGCGGGTGCCGCGGAGCTAAGCCCCGGGGTCAGCAGCGGCCCGGGGCGGGCCCGAGGGCCGGGCCGGGCGCAGGGTAGCCCGGGCGAGCGTCCATGCCATCCGACGGCGGATGCAGGGGGGCAAAGCCCCTGGATTGGCAGCGGCCCAGAGCGTGGCTGAGGGCCGGGCCGGATGCGGGGAGGCTCAGGCACGCGGCCCCGCTCTCGGCCCGCGGGTGCCGCAGAGCTAAGCCCCGGGGTCGGCAGCGGCCCAGAATGCGGCCGATGGTCGGGACGGGAGCGGGGCGGCTCGGGTGCACGTCCCGATCCTCCTCCGGTGGGTGCTGCGGAGCTAAGCCCCGGGGTCGGCAGTGGCCCGGAGCGAGGCCGAGGGCCAGGCCGGTCGTGGGACATCCGGGCGCGCGGCCCGGGCCTCCGCCGGCAGGTGCGACAGAGCTAAGTCCCGGGGTCGGCAGCGGCCCGGAATGCGGCCAAGGGTCGGGAAGGGAGCGGGCCGGCTTGGGCGCGCGGCCCGGCCCTCTGCCGGCAGGTACCGCAGAGCTAAACCCCGGGGTCGGCAGCGGCCCGGAGCGTGGCCCAGTGTCCCGACAGCAATGGGGCAGCCCGGTCACGTGGCCTGGTCCTCCGCCGGCGGGTGCCGCGGAGCTAAGCCCTGGGGTTGGCAGAGGCCCGGAGCTGGCCAAGGGCCGGGAAGGGCACGGGGAGGCCGGGGCGCGCGGCTTGGCCCTCCGCCGGCAGGTGCCGTGTAGCTAAGCTCTGGTGTTGGCAACAGCCCGGGGCGGGGCCAAGGGCCGGGCCAGGCGCGGTGCAGCCCGAGCGCCCGGCACGGCCCTCGGCTCGCGGGTACTGCGGAGTTAAGCCCCGGGGTCAGCAGCGGCCCGGGGCGGGGCCGAGGGCTGGGTCGGGCACGGGTCGCACCAGGCACGCGGCCAGGCCCTCCGGCAGCGGGTGCCGCGGGGCAAAGCCCCTGGGTTGGCAGCGGCCCAGAGCATGGACGAGGGCCGGGCCAGACGCTGGGTGGCCCAGGCGCGCGGCCCGGCCCTCGGCCCGCTGGTGTCGTGGACCTAAGTCCCGGGGTCGGCAGCGGCCCAGTGCGGGGCCGAGGACCAGGCCGGGCCCGGAGCTGCCCGGGCGCACGGCGCTTCCCTCGGCCGGCGGGTGCAGCAGAGCTAAGCCCCGGGGTCGGCAGCGGTCTGGATCGTCGGCCGAGTGTCGGTACGGGCGTGGGGCGGCCCGGGCGCGCGGCCTGGCCCTTGGCCTGTTGGTGCCACGGAGCTAAGCCCCGGGGTCGGCAGCGGCCCACAGTGGGGCCGAGGACCGGACCGGGCACGGTGCGGCCCAGGCGCGCAGCCCGACCCTGGGCCCGCGTGTGCCGCGGAGCCAAGCCCCAAGGTCGGCAGCGGCCCGGAACGGGGCCGAGGGCTGGGCCGGGCGCGGGGCAGACCGGGCGCGCAGCCCAGCCCTCCGCCTGTAGGTGCCGCAGTGCTAAGCCCCGGGGTTGGCAGTGGCCTGGATCGCGGCCGAGGTTCGGGAAGGGAGCAGGGCGGCACGGGCCTGCGGCACGGCCCTCCACCGGAGTATGCCGTGAGGCTAAGCCCCGGGGTCGGCAGCGGCCTGGAGTGGGGCCTAGGGCCGGGCTGGGAGCGGAGTGGCCCAGGCGAGTGGCTCAGCCCTCGGCCGGCGGGTGCCGCGGAGCTAAGCTCCTGGGTCGGCAGTGGCCTGGAGCGCGGCCGAGTGTCGGTACGGGCGCGGGGCGGCCCGGGCAAACGGCCCTGCCCTCGGCCCATTGTTGCCGCGGAGCTAAGCCCCGGGGTCGGCAGTGTCCCGGAGCGGGGCCGAGGGACGTGATGGGCGCGGGGCGGCCCGGGGGTGCGGCCCAGCCCTCGGCACGCGGGTGCCGCGGAACTAAGCCCCGGGGTCGGCAGCAGCCCGGAGCGGGGCCGAGGTCCGTGCCGGGCGTGGGGCAGTCCGGGTGCGCGGCCCGGCCCTCCACCGGCGGGTGTGGCAGAGCTAAGTCCCGGGGTCGGCAGCGGCCCGGAGCGGGGCCGAGGAATGGGACGGTCTCGGGGCGGCACGGGCGCGCGGCCCGGCCCTCCGCCAGCGGGTTCCGTGGAGCTAAGCCCCAGGGTCGGCAGCGGCCCGGAGCGGGGCCGAGGGCAGGGCCGGGCTAGGGGGCCGCCCGGGCGCACGGGCGGTCCTCAGTCCGCGGGTGCTGCGGATCTACGCCCCGGGGTCGGCAGCGGCCCGGAGCGGGGCCGAGGGCCGTTCCGGGTGCAGGGCGGCCTGGGTGCGCGGCCTGGCCCTCCACCGGCGGGTGCCGCGGAGCTAAAACGCGGGGTCATTAGCGGCCAGAAGCGGGGCCGAGGGCCGTGCCGGACGCGGCCAGCCCAGGTGCGTGGACCGGCCCTCCGCTGACGGGTGTCACGGAGCTAAGCCCTGGGGTCAGCAGCCGCCTGGAGTGGGGCCAGGGCATGGCCGGTCATGGGGCGGCCCCGGCGCGCGGCTGTACAGGGCGCGGGGCAGCCCCTGTGCAAGGCCCGGCTCTTGACGCGCGGGTGCCGCAGAGCTAAGCCCCAGGCTCGGCAGCGGCCCAGAGTGGGTTTGAGGGCCGGACCAGGCGCGGGGCGGCGCGAGCGTGCGGCCCGACCCTCGGCCCGCGGGTGCTGCAGAGCTATGCACCCGGGGTCGGCAGCCGCCCGGAGAGGGGCCAGGGCCGGTCATGGCACTGGGCAGCCCTGGCGAGCGGCCCATCCCTCGGCCCGCGTGGGCCGCGGAGCTAAGCCACGGGGTCGGCAGCAGCCCGGAGCGGGGCCAAGGGATGGGCCGGGCGCGGTGTGGCCAGGGCACGCGGCCCGGCCCTCGACCCGTGGATGCCGTGGAGCTAAGCCCCGGGGTCGGCAGTGGCCCAGAGCGGGTCAAGGGCCGAGTCGGGCGCTGGGAGGACCCGGTGCGTGGCCAGGCCCTCCGCCGGCGGGTGCCACATAGCTAAGCCCTGGGGTCAGCAGCGGCCCGGAGCGGGGCCAGGGCCCGGCAGGGCGCGGGGCGGTCCTGACGCTCGGCCCGTCCCTCGGCCCACGTGGGCCTCGGAGCTAAGCCCCAGGGTCGGCAGTGGCCCAGAGCGGGGCCAGGGCTGGGCCGGGCGCGGGGCGGCCCCAGAACGCGGCCCGGCCCTCGGGCCGTGTGGGCCGCAGAGCTAAGCCCCGGGGTCGGCAGCGGCCCGGAGAGGGGCCAGAGCCGGGCCGGGCGCGGGGCAGCCCCGGCGTGTGGCCCGGACCTCGGCCCGCGTGGTCCTCAGAGCTAAGCCCCTGGGTCGGCAGCGGCCTAAAGCAGGGCCGAGGACCAGGCCGGGCACGGGGCAGCCCGGGCGCGCGGCGCTTCCTTCGGCCGGCGGGTGCTGCATAGCTAAGCCCTAGGGTCGGCTGCAGTCTGGAGCATGGCCGAGTGTCGGTCCGGGCGCGGGGTGGCCTGGACGCACGGCCCGGCCCTTGGCCCGTTGGTGCCGTGCAGCTAAGCCCTGGGGTCGGCAGCGGCCCGGAGTGGGGCCGAGGGCTGGGCCGGGCGCGGTGCGGCCCGGGCGCGCTGCCCGGCCCTCCGACGGCGGTTGCCGTGGAGCTAAGCCCCGGGGTCAGCAGTGACCCAGAGCATGTCCAAGGGCTGTGCCGGGCGAGGGGCGGCCCGGGCGCGCGGCCCGGCCCTCGACCCGTGGGTGCCGCGGAGCTAAGCCCCGAGGTCGGCAGCGGCCCGGATCAGGCCGAGGACCGGGCCAGGCGCGGGGTGGCCCAGTCGCACAGCCCGGCCCTCGGCCGGCGGGTACCGCGGAGCTAAGCCCCGGATCGGCAGCGGCCTGGAGCGGGACAGAGGGCCGGCCGGGCTCGGGTGCCGCAGAGGTAAGCTCGGGGGTCGGCAGCAGCCCGGAGCGCGGCGGCGGGTCTCGACGGGAGCTGGGTGGACTGGGAACGCGGCCCGGTCCTCTGACGGTGGGTGCCGTGGTGCTAAGAGCCGGGGTCGGCAGCTGCCCGGAGCGGGGCCTAGGGCCGGGCCGGGCGCAATGCGGCCCGGGCGTGCGGCCCAGCCCTCCGCCGGGGGGTGCCGCGGAGCTAAGCCCCGGGGTTGGCAGCGGCCTGGAGTGGGGCCGAGGGCCAGGCTGGGCGTGTGGAGGTGCGGGCGTGTGGCCCGACCCTCGGCACGCGGGTGCCACGGAGCTAAACACTGGTGTCAGCAGCGGCCCGGAGCGGGGCCGGGGACCGTGACGGGAGCAGCCGTCCTGGGCGCGAGGACTGGCCCTCCGCCGGGGGGTGCCGTGGAGCTAAACCCCGGTGTTGGCAGCGGCCCGGAGCGGGGCCGAGTGTCGGGCTGTGCGCAATGCGGCATGGGCGCTAGCCACAGCCCTCCGCCGTGGGGTGCCACGGAGCTAAGACACAGGGTCGGCAGCGGCCCAGAGCGGGGATGAGGGCCGTGGCGGGCGAGGCCGGCCCAGGCGCGTGAACCGGCCCTCCGCCGACAGGTGCTGCGGAGTTAAGCCCCACGGTCGGTAGCGGCCTGGAGCGGGGCCAGGGTGGGGCTGGGCGTGGGGCGGCCCCGGCGTGCAGCCCAGCCCTCAGCCCCTGTGTGCCGCGGAGCTAAGCCCCGGGGTTGGCAGCGGCCCGGATTGGGGCCGAGGGCCGGGCCGGGCGCTGGGAAGCCCGGGTTCATGTCCAGGCCCTCAACAGGCGGGAGCCACGTAGCTAATCCCCGGGGTCAGCAGCGGCCCGGAGCGGGGCCGAGGGCCGGGCCGGGCGCGGTGCGGCCAGGGCGCACGGCTCGTCCCTCGACCCGCGGGTGCTGCGGAGCTTAGCCCCGGGTTCGGCAGCGGCCCAGAGCGGGGCCAGGGCCGGTCCAGGCGCTGGGATGCCCGGGTTCGTGGTCAGGCCCTCTGCCGGCCTGTGCCGCGTAGCTAAGCCCTGGGGTCGGCAGCGGCCTGGAGCGGGGCCAGGGCCGGGCCGGGCGCGGGGCGGCCCCAGTGCCCGGCCCGGCCCTCGGTCCGTGTGGGCCGCAGACCTAAGCCCCTGGGTCGGCAGCGGCCCGGAGAGGGACCAGGGCCGGGCCGGGCGCGCGGCGGCCCCGGCGTGCGGCCCGGACCTCAGCCCGCGTGGTCCTTGGAGCTAAGCCCCTGAGTCGGCAGCGGCCTGGAGCGGGGCCAGGACTGGGCCGGGCGCGGGGCGGCCTGGACGCGCGGCCAAGCCCTCCGTCAGCGGGTGCCGCGGGGCAAAGCCACTGGGTTGGCAGCGGCCCAGAACATTGACGAGGGCCGGGCCAGACGCGGGGCGGCCCAAGCGCGCGGTCCGGCCCTTGGCCCGCTGGTGACGTGGGCCTAAGTCCCGGGGTAGGCAGCGGCCCAGAGCGGGGCTGAAGACCGGGCCGGGCCCGGGGCTGCCCGGGCGCGCGGCGCTTCCCTCGGCCGGCGCGTGCAGCGGAGCTAAACCCTGGGGTCGGCAGCGGTCTAGAGCGCGACCGAGTGTCGGTACGGGCGTGGGGCGGCCTGGGCGCGTGGCCCGGACCTCGGCCCGTTGGTGCCACGGAGCTAAGCCCCGGGGGGCGGCAGCGGCCCAGAACGTGGCCGATGGTGTGGACGGGAGCGGGGCGTCTCGGGTGTGCGTCCCGGTCCTCCGCCGGCAGGTGCCGCGGAGCTTAGCCCCGGGGTCGGCAGCGGCCCGGGGCAGGGCCGAGGGCGGGGCCGGGCGCGGGGCGGCCCGGTCGTGCAGCCAGGCCCTCCGCTGGCGGGTGCCATGGAGCTAAGACCCGTGGTTGGCAGCGGTCCAGGGAGGGTTCTGAGGGCTGGGTCAGGCACGGGTCGGCCAGGGCCCGAGGCCAGGCCCTCCGCCATAGGGTGCCGCGGGTCAAACCCCCTGGGTTGGACGCGGTCCGGAGCGTGGCCGAGGGCCGGGCCGGGCACGGGGCGGCCCAGGCGTGCGGCCCGGCCCTTGGCCCGCTGGTGTCGCGGAGCTAAGCCCCGGGGTTGGCAGCGGCCCACAGCGGGTCCGAGGACCGTGCCGGGCACGGTGCGGCCCGGGCGCGTGGCCCGACCCTCGGCCCTCGTGTGCCACGGAGCCAAGCCCCGGGATCGGCAGTGGCCCGGAACGTGGCCAAGGTTCGGGAAGGGAGCAGGGCGGCACGGGCCTGCGGCCCGGCCCTCTGCCGGCGGGTGCCGCGGGGCTAAGCCCCGGGGTTGGCAGCGGCCCAGAGTGGGGCCTAGGGCCATGCCGGGAGCAGGGTGGCCCGGGCGAGTGGCCCAACCCTCGGCCGGCGGGTGCCGCGGAGCTAAGCTCCTGGGTAGGCAGCGGCCTGGAGCGCAACCGAGTGTCGGTACGGGCGCGGGGCGGCCAGGGTGCACGGCCCAGCCATCGGCCCATTGCTGCCGCGGAGCTAAGCCCCGGGGTCGGCAGTGTCCCGGAGCGGGGCCAAGGGACGTGCCGGGCGCGGGGTGACCCGGGCGGGCGGCCCAGCCCTCGGCAAGCGGGTGCCGCGGAACTAAGCCCCGGGGTCGGCAGCGGCCCGGAGCGGGGCCGAGGACCGGGCCGGGCGGGTGCGGCCCGAGCACGGCCCTGCCTTCGGCCCGCGGGTGCCACAGAGCTAACCCCCGGGTTCGGCAGCAGCCCGGAGCGGGGCCGAGGACCGGGACAGGCGCGGTGTGGCCCGAGCTCGCAGCCCGGCCTTGGGCCGCGGGTGCCGCGGAGCTAAACCCCGGGGTCGGCAGCGGTCTGGAGCGCGGCCGAATGTCAGTACGGTCGTGGGGTGGCCCGGGCGCGCGGCCCAGCCCTCGGCCCATGTGGGCCGCGGAGCTAAGTCCCGGGGTCCGCAGCGGCCCGGAGCGGGGCCGAGGGCCGGGCCTTGCGCGGGGCAGCCCGGGCGCGCGACCCAGCCCTATGCCGGCGGGTGCCTCAGAGCTAAGCCCTGGGGTCGGCAGAGGCCCAGAGCGGGGCCGACGGCCGGGCAGTGCGCGGGGCGGCCCGGTCGCGTGGCCCAGCCCTCGGCACCCGGGTGGCGCGGAGCTAAGCTCCGGGGTCGGCAGCGGCCCGGAGCGGGGCCGAGGGCCGGGCCGGGAGCGTGGCGACCCGGTCGCGCAGCACGGCCCTCTGCCAGTGGGTACCACGGAGCTAAGCCCCGGGGTTGCCAGCGGCCTGTAGCGGGGCTGAGGGCCGGGCCGGTCCCCGGGCGGCACGGGAGCGCGGCCCGGCCCTCCGCCGGCGGGTGCCGTGGAGCTAAGCCCCGGGGTCGGCAGCGGCCTGGAGTGGGTCTGAGGGCCGGGCCAGGCGCAGGGCGGCCTGGGCGCGCGGCCAGGCCCTCCGTCAGCAGGTGCCGCGGGGCAAAGCCACTGGGTTGGCAGTGGCCCAGAACATGAATGAGGGCCGGGCCAGACGCAGGACGGCCCAGGCAGGCGGCCCGGCCCTCAGCCCGCTGGTGTCGCGGGCCTAAGTCCCGGGGTCGGCAGCGGCCCAGAGCGGGGCCGAGGACCAGTCCGGGCCCGGGGCTGCCTGGGCGCGCGGCGCTTCCCTTAGCCGGCGGGTGCAGTGGAGCTAAGCCCTGGGGTCGGCAGCGGTCTGGAGCATGGCCGAGTGTCGGTAAGGGCGTGGGTCAGCCTGGGCGCGCGGCCCGGCCCTCGGCCCGTTGGTGCCACGGAGCTAAGCCCCGGGGGCGGCAGCGGCCCAGAACGCGGCCGATGGTGGGGACGGGAGCGGGGCGTCTTGGGTGTGCGTCCCAGTTCTCCGCCGGCAGGTGCCGCGGAGCTTAGCCCCGGGGTCGGCAGCGGCCCGGGGCGGGACCAAGGGCTGGGCCGGGCGCGGGGTGGCCCGGTCGCGCGGCCAGGCCCTCCGCTGGCGGGTGCCGCGGAGCTAAGCCCCGGGGTCGGCAGCGGCCCAGGGCAGGGTCCGAGGGGTGGGTCAGGCACGGGTCGGCCCGGGCCCGAGGCCAGGCCCTCCGCCATCGGGTGCTGCGGGTCAAACCCCCTGGGTTGGCAGCAGTCCGGAGCGTGTCCGAGGCCCGGTTCGGGTGCGGGGCGGCCAAGGCGTGCGGCCCGGCCCTCGGCCCGCTGTTGTCGCGGAGCTAAGCCCCGGGGTCGGCAGCTGCCCAGAGCGGGGCCGAGGGCTGGGCCAGGTGCAATGAGGCCCGTGCGCGCGGCCCAGCCCTCCGCCGGGGGGTGCCGCGGAGCTAAGCCCCGGGGTCGGCAGCGGCCCGGAGCCGTGCTGAGGGCCAGGCCGGGCGCGTGGAGGCGCGGGTGCGTGGCCCGACCCTCGGCACGCGGGTGCCACGGAGCTAAGCCGTGGTGTAGGCAGCGGCCCGGAGCGGGGCCGGGGGCCATGACGGGAGCAGCCGTCCCGGGCGCGAGGACTGACCCTCCACCGGGGGGTGCCGCGGAGCTAAGCCCCGAGGTCGGCAGCGGCCCGGAGCGGGGATGAGGGCCGTGGCGGGCGAGGCTGGCCCAGGCACGCGGACCGGCCCTCCGCCGACAGGTGCCGCGGAGTTAAGCCCCGGGGACGGTAGCGGCTCAGAGCGGAGCCAGGGCGGGGTCGGGCGTGGGGCGACCCCGGCGCACAGCCCAGCCCTCGGCCCCTGTGTGCCGCGGAGCTAAGCCCCGGGGTTGGCAGTGTCCAGGATCGTGGCCGAGGGCCTGGACCGGACGCTGGGAAGCCCGGGTGCGTGGCCAGGCCCTCCGCAGGCGGGTGCCGCGTAGCTAATCCCCAGGGTCGGCAGCGGCCCGGAGCGGGGCCGAGGGCCGGGCCGGGCGCGGTGCGGCCAGGGTGCACGGCCCAGCCCTTGACCCGCGGGTGCCGCGGGGCTAAGCCCCGAGTTTGGCAGCGGCCCAGAGCGGGGCCAGGCGCTGGGAGGCCCGGGTGCGTGGTCAGGCCCTCCGCCGGCGGGTGCTGCGTAGCTAAGCGCTGGGGTGGGCAGCGGCCCGGAGTGGGGCCAGGGCCCGGCAGGGCGCAGGGCGGCCCCGACGCACGCCCCGACCCTCGGCACACGTGGGCCTCGGAGCTAAGCCCCGGGATCGGCAGCGGCCCGGAGCGTGGCCAGGGCCGGGCCGGGCGTGGGCAGTCCCGGTGCACGGCCCGGCCCTCGGCCCGTGTGGGCCGCAGAGCTAAGCCCCGGGGTCGGCAGCGGCCCAGAGAGAGGCCAGGGCCGGGCAGGGCGCGGGGCGGCCCCGGCGTGCGGCCCAGACCTCGGCCCGCGTGGTCCTCGGAGCTAAGCCCCTGGGTCGGCAGCGGCCCGGAGCGGGGCCAGGGCCGGGCCGGGTGTGGCGCGGCCTGGGCACGCGGCCAGGTCCTCCGTCAGCGGGTGCCGCGGGGCAAAGCCACTGGGTTGGCAGCGGCCCAGAACATGGACGAGGGCCAGGCCAGATACGGGGCGGCCCAGGCGCGCAGTGCAGCCCTCGGCCCGCTGGTTTCGCAGGCCTAAGTCCCGGGGTCGGCAGCGGCCCAGAGCGGGGCCGAGGACCAGGCCGGGCCCGGGGCTGCCCGGGCGCGCGGCGCTTCCCTCAGCCGGCGGGTGCAGTGGAGCTAAGCGCTGGGGTCGGCAGCGGTCTGGAGCGCGGCCGAGTGTCGGTACGGGCGTGGGGCGGCCTGGGCGCGCAGCCCGGCCCTCGGCCCGTTGGTGCCACGGAGCTAAGCCCCGGGGGCAGCAGCGGCCCAGAACGCGGCCGATGGTGGGGACGGGAGCGGGGCGTCTCGGGTGTGCGTCCCGGTCCTCCCCCGGCAGGTGCCGCGGAGCTTAGCCCCGGTGTTGGCAACGGCCCGGGGTGGGGCCGAGGGCAGGGCCGGGTGCGGGGCGGCCCGGTCGCGCGGCCAGGCCCTCCGCTGGCGGGTGCCACGGAGCGAAGCACCGAGGTCGGCAGCGGTCTGGGGCGGAGTCCGAGGGCTGGGTCAGGCGCGGGTCGGCCAGGGCCCGAGGCCAGGCCCTCCGCCATCGGGTCCCACGGGTCAAACCCCCTGGGTTTGCAGCGGTTTGGAGCGTGGCCGAGGGCCGGGCCGGGCTCGGGGCAGCCCAGGCGTGCGGCCCGGCCCTCGGCCTGCTGGTGTCGCGGAGCTAAGCCCCGGGGTCGGCAGTGGCCCACAGCGGGTCCAAGGACCGGGCCGGGCACTGTGCGGCTCGGGCGCACGGCCCGATCCTCGGCCCGCGTGTGCCACGGAGCCAAGCCCCGGGATCAGCAGTGGCCCGGAACGCGGCCGAGGTTCGGAAAGGGAGCAGGGCGGCACGGGCCTGCGGGCCGGCCCTCCGCCAGCGGGTGCCGCGGTGCTAAGCCCCGGGGTCGGCATCGGCCCAGAGTGGGGCCTAGGGCCGGGCCGGGAGCAGGGTGGCCCGGGCGAGTGGCCCAGTCCTCGGCCGGCGGGTGCCGCGGAGCCATGCTCCTGGGTCGGCAGCGGCCTGGAGCACAGCCGAGTGTGGGTACGGGCGCGGGGCGGACAGGTCACGCGGCCCGGACCTCAGCTCGCGGGTGCTGCGGAGCTAAGCCCCGGTGTCGGCAGCCGTCTGGAGCGCGGCCGAGTGTCGGCACGGGCCAGGGGAGGCCCAGACGCACGGCCCGGCCCTCGGCCCATTGCTGCCGTGGAGCTAAGCCCCGGGGTCGGCAGTGTCCCGGAGCGGGGCCGAGGGCCGGGCCGGGCGTAGTCTGGCCCGAGCGTGGCCCCGGACTTGGACCTCGGATGCCGCGGAGCTAACCCCCGGGGTCGGCAGCGGCCAGGAGCGGGGCCGAGGACTGGGAAAGGCGCGGTGTGGCCAGGGCTCGCAGTCGGGCCTCGGGCCGTGGGTGCCGCGGGTGCGGCGGAGCTAAGCCCCGGAGTCGGCAGCGGTCTGGAGCGCGGCCGAGTGTCGGTACGGTCATTGGGCGGCCCGGGCGCGCGGCCCGGCCCTCGGCCCATGTGGGCCGCGGAGCTAAGCTCCGGGGTCGGCAGCGGCCCGGAGCGAGTCCGAGGGCCGGGCCGGGAGCGTGGCGGCACGGTCGCGCGGCACGGCCCTCTGCCAGTGGGTGCCACGGAGCTAAGCCCCGGGCTCGGCAGCGGCCTGGAGCGGGACAGAGGGCGCCTGTCGCGGGGCGGTCCCAGCTCGCGGCCCGGCCCTCGGTCCGCGGGTGCTGCGGATCTAAGCCCCGGGGTCGGCAGCGGCCCGGAGCGGGGTCAAGGGTAGTACCGTCTGCGGGGCAGCCTGGGCGCTCGGCCTGGCCCTCTACCCGCTGATGCCGCGGAGCTATGCCCCAGGGTCGGCAGTGGTCTGTAGCACGGTCGAGTGTCCGTAAGGGAGCGGGGCGGCCTGTGTGTGCGGCCCAGCCCTCGGTCCGCAGTTGTCGCGGAGCTAAGCCCTGGGGTCGGCAGCGGCCCGGAGCGGGGCGGAGGGCCGTGATGGGAGCGGCCGGCCCGGACACGCGGAAAAGCCCTCCGCCGGCGGGTGCCGCGGAGCTAAGCCCCGGGGTCGGCAGTGGCCCGGAGCAGGGCCAGGGCCGGGACTGGCACGGTGTGGCTCCGGCGCGCAGCCGGCCCTCGGGCGCGTGTGCCGCGGAGCTAAGCCCCTGGGTCGGCAATGGCCCGGATCATGGTTTAGGGCAGGGTCGGGCGCTGGGCGGCCCGGGGCGTGGACATGCTCTCCACCAGCGGGTGCCGCGGAGCTAAGCCCCGGGGTTGGCAGCGGCCCAGAAAGCGGCCGATGGTCGGGACTGGAGTGGGGCAGCTCGGGTGCATGTCCCGGTCCTCCGCGGGCAGATGCCGCGGAGCTAAGCCCCGGGGTAGGCAGTGGCCCGGAGCGAGGCCAAGGGCCGGACCGGGCACTGGGCAACCCGGCCGTGTGGCCAGGCCCGCCGCTGGCCTGTGCCACGGAGCTAAGACCCGGGATCGGCAGCGGCACGGAGCGGGGCCGAGGGCCGGGCCCGGCATTGGGCGGTCCGGGCACGTGGCCAGGCCCTCCGCCGGTGTGTGCCGAAGAGCTAAGCCCCGGGGTCGGCAGCGGCCCGGAGCGGGGCCGAAGGCCGGGCCGGGAGCTGGACAGCCCAGGTGTGTGGCCAGGCCCTCCGCAGGCGTGTGCCGCGGAGCTAAGCCCCGGGGTCGGTAGTGGCCCAGAGCGGGGTCAGGCCCGGGCCGTGCACTGGGCGGCCCCGGCGCGCGGCCCGGCCCTCGGCCCGCCTGGGCTGCGGAGCTAAGTCGCGGAGTCGGCAGTGTCCCGGAGCCAGGCTGAGGGCCGGGCCGGGCGTGGGACGGCCCAGGCATGCGGCCCGGCCCTCCGCCGGGGGGTGCCGCATAGCTAAGCCCCAGGTTCGGCAGCGGCCCAGAACGCGGCCAGGGTTCCCGACGGTATCGGGGCAGCCCGGGCACGTGGCCCGGTCCTCCGCCGGCGGGTGCCGCAGAACTAAGTCCTGGGGTTGGCAGCGTCCCGGAGCGTGGCCGAGTGTCGGGACAGTAGCGTGGCGGCCCGTGCGCGCGGCCTGGCCCTTGTCCCGCGGGTGCCACGGAGCTAAGCCCTGGGGTCAGCAGCAGCCCGGAGTGGGGCCGAGGGCCGAGCCGGGCGTGGGGCGGCCCGGGCGCGTGGCCCAGCCCTCCGCCAGCGGGTGCCGCGGAGCTAAGTCACAGGGTCCGCAGCAGCCCGAAGCAGGGCCGAAGGTTGGGATGGGAGCGGGGCGGCTCAGGTGCGCGGCCCGACCCTCGGACGTCGGGTGCCGTGGCGCTAAGCCCTGGGGTCAGCAGCGGCCCAGAACGCGGCCGAGGGTCCCCACGGGATCAGGGCAACCCGGGCACGTGGCCCGGTACTCTGCTGGTGGGTGCCGCGGAGCTAAGCCCCGGGATCGGCAGCGGCCCGGAGCGGGGCCGATGGCCGGGCCGGGCGAGGGGAAGGCCGGGTGCGCGGCCCGGTGCTCCACCGGCGGGTGCCGCAGAGCTAAGTCCTGGGGTCGGCTGCGGCCCGGAGCGGGGCCTAAGGCCGGTCCGGGCGCGGGGTGGTCCGGGCGCGCAGCCCGGCGCTCAGCCCGCTGGTGCCGCGGAGCTAAGCCCCGGAGTCGGCAGCGGCCCGGAGTGGGGCCGAGGGCCGTGGCGGGCGCAGCCGGCCCGGGCGTGCCTCCCGGCTCTCCGGCGACTGGTGCCCCGGAGCTAAGCCCCGGTATCGGCTGCGGCCCAGAACGCGGCCGAGGGTTGGAATGGGACCGGGGCGGCTTCGGGGTGCAGTCTGACCCTCGGACTGCGGGTGCCGCGGAGCTAAGCCCCGGGGTCCGCAGCGGTCCGGGGCGGGGCCGAGGGCCGGGGCGGGCGCAGGGTGGCCCGGGCGCGTTGACCGGCCCTCCACCTGCGGGTGCCGCGGGGCTAAGCCCCGGGGTCGGCAGCGTCCTGGAGCGCGGCTGAGGGTCTCGACTGTGTCGGGGCAACCCGGGAACGTGGCCCGGTCCTCCGCCGGTGGGTGCCGCGGAGCTAAGTCCCGGGTCAGTAGTGGCCCGGAGCAGGGCCGATGGCCGGGCCGGGCACGGGGCAGCCCGGGCACACGGCCTGGTCCTCCGCCCGCTAGTGCCGCGGAGCTATGCCCCGGGGTCGGCAGTGGTCTGTAGAACGGCCGAGTGTCCGTACGGGTGCGGGGCGGCCCGGGCGTGCGGCCCGGGCGTCAGTCCGCGGGTGTCTCGGAGCTAAGCCCCGGGGTCGGCAGCGGTCTGAAGCACGGCCGAGTGTCGGTACGGGCACGGGGCGGCCTGGGCGTTCGGCCCGTGCCTCGGCCTGTTGGTGCCGCGGAGCTAAGCCCCGGTGTCGGCAACGGCCTGGAGCGGGGTCGAGGGCCAGGCCAGGCGCGTGGCAGCCCGGGCGCGTAGCCCTGCCCTCCGCCGGCGGGTGCCGCAGAGCTAAGCCATGGGGTCGGCAGCTGCCCAGGGCGGGGCCGAGGGCCGGGCTGGGTTCGGGGCAGCCCTGGTGCGCAGGCAGGCCCTCCGAAGGCGGGTAACGCGGAGCTAAGCCCCGCGGTCGGCAGCGGCCCAGAGCGGGGACGAAGGCTGGGCCGGGAGATGGATGGCCCAGGAGCGTGGCCAGGCCTCCACTGGCGGGTGCCGCAGAGCGAAGTCCCGGGGTCGGTAGCGGCCCGGAGCGGGGCCAGGCCAGGGCCGGATGCAGGGCGGACCCAGCGCGCGGCCCGGCCCTCAGCCTGCCTGGGCTGCGGAGCTAAGCCGCGGGGTCGGTAGCATCCCAGAGCGGGGTCGAGGGCCGTGCCGGGCGCGGGGCGGCCCAGGCGCGTGGTCCAGCTCACCGCAGGGGGGTGCCGCGGTGCTAAGCCCCAGGTTCGGCAGCGGCCCAGAACGTGGCCGAGGGTCCCGACGGGATCAGGGTAGCCCGGGCACGTGGCCCGGACCTCCGCCGGCGGGTGCCGCAGAACTAAGTCCTGGGGTTGGCAGCGTCCCGGTGCACGGCCGAGTGTCGGGACGGTAGCGTGGCGGCCCGTGCGCGCGGCCTGGCCCTTGTCCCGTGGGTGCCACGGAGCTAAGCCACGGGGTCGGCAGCGGCCCGGAGTGGGGCCGAGGGCGGAGCCGGGCGCGGGGCGGCCCTGGCGCGCGGGCCTGCCCTCCACCAGGGGTTGCCGCGGAGCTAAGCCCCAGGGTCTGCAGTGGCCCGAAGCGGGGCCGAGGGTTGGGATGGGAGCGGGGCGGCTCGCGCGTGCGGCCCGGTCCTCCACCAGAGGGTGCCGCGTAGCTAAGTCCCGGGGTCGGCAGCGGCCCGGAGCGGGGCCTAGGGCCGGTCCGGGCACGGGGCGGTCCGGGCGCGCAGCCCGGCCCTCAGCCCGCTGGTGCCATGGAGCTAAGCCCCGGAGTCGGCAGCGGCCCGGAGCGGGGCCGAGGGCCGTGGTGGGCGCAGCCGGGCCGGACGTGCCTCCCGGCCCTCCGCCGACTGATGCCGCGGAGCTAAGCCCCAGGGTCGGCAGCGGCCCGGAGCGTGTCCTAGGGCCGGGCCGGGCGTGGGGCGGCACAGGCGCGCGGCCCGGTCCTCGGCCCCCTGGTGCCGCGGAGCTAAGGCTCGGGCTCGGCAGCGACCCGGAGCGGGGCCAAGGACTGGGCTGGGTTCGGGGCAGCCCGGGCGCGTGGCCCTACCATCGGCCCGCGGGTGCCGTGGAGCTAAGCCCCGGGGTCGGCAACGGCCCGGAGCTGGGCCGAAGGCCGAGCCGGGCGTGGGGCAGCCCTGGCACGCGGCCCAGCCCTCCGCCAGCGGGTGCTGCAGAGCTAAGCCCCGGGGTTGGCTGTGGCCCAGAACGCGGCCGACGGTCGGAATGGGAGCGGGGAGGCTCAGGGGCGCGGTCCGACCCTCGGACCGCGGGTGCCGCGGAGCAAAGCCCTGGTGTCAGCAGTGGTCCGGGGCGGGGCCGAGGGCCGGGGCGGGTGCGGTGTGGCCCGGGCGCGCGGCCCGGCCCTCCGCTGGCGGGTGCCGCGGGGCTAAGCCCCGGGGTCGGCAGTGGCCCGGAGCGCGGCCGATGGTCCCGACAGTATCGGGGCAACCCGGGAACGTGGCCCGGTCCTCCACCGGTGCGTGCCGCGGAGCTAAGTCCCGGGTCAGCAGTGGCCTGGAGCGGGGCCGATGGCCAGGCCGGGCGCGGGGCAGCCCGGGCGCAAGGCCCGGTCCTCCGCCCGCTAGTGCCTCAGAGCTATGCCCCGGGGACGGCAGTGGTCTGTAGCACGGCCGAGTGTCCGTACGGGCGCGGGGCGGCCCCTGCGTGCGGCCCGGGCGTCGGTCCGCGGGTGTCGCGGAGCTAAGCCCCGGGGTCGGCAGCGGTCTGGAGCACGGCCGAGTGTCGGTACGGGCACGGGGCGGCCTGGGCGCTCGGCCCGTGCCTCGGCCTGTTGGTGCCGTGGAGCTAAGCCCCGGTGTCGGCAGCGGCCCGGAGCGGGGTCGAGGGCCGGGCTGGGCGCGTGGCAGCCCGGGCGCGTGGCCCTGCCCTCCGCCGGCGGGTGCCGCAGAGCTAAGCCATGGGGTCGGCAGCTGCCCAGGGCGGGGCCGAGGGCCGGGCCGGGTTCGGGGCAGCCCTGGCGCGCGGGCAGGCCCTCCAAAGGCGGGTGCCGCGGAGCGAAGCCCCGGGGTCTGTAGCGGCCCGGAGCGGGGCCCGGCCCTCGGCCTGCCTGGGCTGCGGAGCTAAGCCGCGGGGTCGGTAGCATCCCGGAACGGGGCCGAGGGCGGGGCCGGGCGCGGGGCGGCACAGGCGCGCGGCCCAGCATTCCGCCGGGGGGTGCCTAGGTGCTAAGCCCCAGGTTCGGCTGCAGCCCAGAACGTGGCCGAGGGTCCCGACGGGATCAGGGCAGCCCGGGCACGTGGCCCGGTCCTCCGCCGGCGGGTGCCGCAGAACTAAGTCCTGGGTTTGGCAGCATCCCGGTGCGCGGCCAAGTGTCGGGACGGTAGCGTGGCGGCCGGTGCGCGCGGCCTGGCCCTTGTCCCGTGGGTGCCACGGAGCTAAGCCCCGGGGTCGGCAGCGGCCCGGAGTGGGGCCGAGGGCCGAGCCGGGCGCTGGTGGGCCCTGGCGCGCGGCCCAGCCCTCCGCTGGGGGGTGCTGCCGAGCTAAGCCCCAGGGTCCGCAGCGGCCCGAAGCGGGGCCGAGGGTTGGGATGGGAGCGGGGCGGCTCGGGCGCGCGTCCCGACCCTCAGACCTCGGGTGCCGAGGAGCTAAGCCCTGGGGTCCGCAGCGTCCCAGAATGCGGCCGAGGGTCCCGACGGGATCGGGACACCATGGGCACATGGCCCGGTCCTCCGCTGGCTGGTGGCGCGGAGCTAAGCACCGGGGTCGGCAGCGGCCTGGAGCGGTGCCGAGTGACGGGCTGGGCGCTGGGAGCCCTGGGTGCGTGGCCAGGCCTTCCGCCAGTGGGTGCCGCGGAGCTAAGCCCCGGAGTCGGCAGCGGCCCAGAGCGAGGCCGATGACTGGGCCGGGCGAGGGGCAGCCCAGGCGCACGGCCCAGTCCTCCACCGGCGGTTGCCGCGGAGCTAAGCCCCAGGGTCGGCAGCGGCCCGGAGCGGTGCCGAGTGACGGGCTGGGCGCTGGGAGCCCCGGGCGCGTGGCCAGGCCTTCTGCCGGCGGGTGCCACGGAGCTAAGTCCCGGAGTCGGCAGTGGCCCGGAGCGGGGCCGATGGCCGGGCCGGGCGAAGGGCAGGCCGGGCGCACGGCCCGGTCCTCCACCAGCGGGTGCCACGTAGCTAAGTCCCGGGGTCGGCAGCGGCCCGGAGCGGGGCCTAGGGCCGGTCTGGGCGCGGGGCGGTCCGGGCGCGCAACCCGGCCCTCAGCCCGCTAGTGCCGTGGAGCTAAGCCCCGGAGTCGGTAGCGGCCCAGAGCGGGGCCGAGGGCCGTGGTGGACGCGGCCGGGCCGGGCGTGCCTCCCGGCCCTCCGCCGACTGGTGCCGCGGAGCTAAGCCCCGGGGTCGGCAGTGGCCCATAGTGGGGCCGATGGCCGGGCTGGGCTCCGGGCAACCCGGGCGCGCGGCCCAGTCCTCTGCCGGCGGGTGCCGCGGAGCTAAGTCCCGGGGTCGGAAGCGGCCCGGAGCGGGGCCGAGGGCCAGGCTGGGCGCGGGTCAGCTCGGGCGTGCGTCCCAGCCCTCCGCCAGTGGGTGCCGCGGAGCTAAGCCCCGGGGTTGTTAGCGGCCCGGGACAGGGAACAGGGACGGGCCGGGCGTGGTGCGGCCCAGGCGCGCGGCCCAGACCTCGGACCGCGGATGCCACGGAGCTAAGCCCCGGGGTCAGCAACGGCCCAGGGCGAGGCCGAGGGCCGGGCTGGTCGCAGGGCGGCCCTGGCGCGCGTTCAGGCCCTCCGCCGGTGGGTGCCGCGGAGTTAAGCCCTGGGGTCGGCAGTGGCCTGGGGCGGGGCCTAGGGCCGGGACAGGCGCGGTGCGGCCTGGGCGCGCAGTCCGGCCCTAGGCCCGCGGGTGCCGCGGAGCTAAGCTCCAGGGTCAGCAGCGGCCCGGGGCGGGCCCGAGGGCCGGGCTGGGCGCGGGGCGTCCCGGGCACGCGGCCAGGACATCCGCCGGCGGGTGCCGCGGGGCAAATCCCCTGTGTCGGCAGCGGACTGGAGCGTGGCCGAGGGCCGGGCCGGGCGCGTGGAGGACCAGGTGCGAAGCCGGGCCCTCGGCCCGCTGGTGTTGTGGAGATAAGCCCCGGGATCGGCAGTGGCCCGGAGCGAGGCCGAGGGCCGGGCCGGGCGCTGGGCGGTACGAGCGTGTGGCCAGGCCCTCCGCTGGCGTGTGCCGCAGAGCTAAGCCCCGTTGTCCGTAGTGGCACGGAGCCGGTCCAAGGGCCGGGCCGGGCGTTGGGCGGCCCGGGCACGTGGCCAGGCCCTCTGCCGGCGGGTGCCGCGGAGCTAAGGCTCGGGGTTGGCAGCGACCCAGAGCGGGGACGAGGGCTGGGCTGGGCGCGGGGCAGCCCGGGCGCGTGGCCCAACCCTCGGCCCGCGGGTGCCGCGGAGCTAAGCCCCGGGGTCGGCAGCGGCCTGGAGCGGGAACATGGCCAGGAAGGGAGCGGCGACCCCCGGCTCGCGGCCCGGCCCTCGGCCCGCGGATGCCCGGAGCTACGCCCCGGAATTGGCAGCCGCCCGAAGAGGTGCCGCGGGCCCTGCCGGGTGCGGTGCAGCACAGGCACGCGGCCCGGCCCTCGGCCAGCGGGTGCCGCGGAGCTAAGCCCCGGGGTCGGCAGTGGCCCGGAGTGGGGCCAAGGACTGGGCTGGGTGCGGGGCAGCCCGGGCGCGTGGTCCTACCATCGGCCCGCAGGTGCCGCGGAGCTAAGCCCCGGGGTTGGCAACGGCCCGGAGCTGGGTCGAGGGACGAGCTGGGCGTGGGGCAGCCCTGGCACGCAGCCCAGCCCTCCGCCAGTGGGTGCTGCAGAGCTAAGTCCCGGGGTTGGCTGCGGCCCAGAACGCGACCGATGGTCGGAATGGGAGCGGGGAGGCTCAGGGGCGCGGTCCGACCCTCGGACCGCGAGTGCCGCGGAGCAAAGCCCTGGTGTCAGCAGCGGTCCGGGGCGGGGCCGAGGGCCTGGGCGGGTGCGGTGTGGCCCGGGCGTGCGGCCCGGCCCTCCGCCGACGGGTGCCGCGGGGCTAAGCCCCGGGGTTGGCAGTGGCCCGGAGCGCGGCCGATGGTCCCGACTGTATCGGGGCAACCCGGGAACGTGGCCCGGTCCTCCGCCGTTGGGTGCCGCGGAGCTAACTCCCGGCGTCGGCAGTGGCCCGGAGCAAGGCCGATGGCCGGGCCGGGCGCGGGGCAGCTGGGGCGCACGGCCCGGTCCTCCGCTCGCTGGTGCCGTGGTGCTATGCCCCGGGGTCGGCAGCCGTCTGAAGCGCGGCCTAGTGTCGGTACGGGCAAGGTGCAGCCCGGGCGCATGGCCCGGCCCTCCACCGGGGGTTACCCGGAGGTAAGCCCCGAGGTCAGAAGCGGCCCGGAGCTGGGCCGAGGGACGTGACGGGCGCGGGGCGGCCCGGGCGCGTGGCCCGCCCCGCGGCCCGCTGGTGCCGCGGAGCTAAGCCCCGGGTTCGGCAGCTGCCCAGAGTGGGACTGAGGGCTGTGCCGGGAGCGGCCGGCCCGGGCACGTGGAAAGGCCCTCCGCCGGCGGGTGTTGCGGAGCAAAGCCCCGGGGTCGGCAGTGGCCTGGAGCGGGGCCAGGGCAGTGCCGGGCGCGGTGCGGCCCCACCCTCGGCCCGTGTGTGCCGCGGAGCTAAGACCCAGGGAGGGCAGCGGCCCGGGTGTGTGTCCAGTCCCTCCGCCAGCGGGTGCCGCGGAGCTAAGCCCCGGGGTCGGCAGCGGCCTGGAGCCTGGACGAGGGCTGGGCCGGGCGTGGTGCAGCCCGGGCGCTCGGCCCGGGCCTCGGACCGCGGGTACCGCGGTGCTAAGCCCTGGGGTTGGCAGCGGCCCAGAATGCGACCGATGGTCGGGACAGAAGTGGGGCGGCTCCGGTGCACGTCCCGGTCCTCCGCCCGCGAGTGCCACGGAGCTAAGCCCCGGGTTAGGCAGTGGCCCGGAGCAAGGCCGAGGGCTGGGCCGGGCACTGGGCGGCCTGGTCACGTGGCCAGGCCCTCCGCTGACGTGTGCCTCAGAGCTAAGCCCCGGGGTCAGCAGCGGCCCGGAGCGGGGCCGAGGGCCGGGACGGGTGTTGGGCGGCCCGGGCACGTGGACAGGCCCTCCGCCGGCGGGTGCCGTGGAGCTAAGCCCCTTGGTCGGCAGCGGCCTGGAGCGGGGCCATGGCCAGGAATGGAGCAGGGACCCCGGCCAGCGGCCTGTCCCTCGGCACGCGGGTGCCGCGGAGCTACACCCCGGAGTCAGCAGCCGCCCGGGGAGGTGCCGCGGGCCCGGCCGGCTGCAGTGCAGCACAGGCGCGCGGCCCGGCCCTCGGCCGGCAGGTACCGCAGAGCTAAGCCCTGGGGTCGGCAGCGGCCCGGAGCGTGGCCTAGGGCTGTGCCGGGCGCGGGGCGGCCCAGGCGCATGGCCCAGCCCTCGGCCCCCTGGTGCCGAAGAGCTAAGCCCCGGGGTCGGCAGCAGCCCAGAGCGGGGCTGAGGGCTGGGCCGGGCGCGCGGCAGCCTGGGTGCGCGGCCCGACCCTCGGCCCGTGGTTGCCTTGGAGCTAAGCCCCGGGGTCGGCAACGGCACGGAGCTGGGCCGAGGGACGAGCCGGGCGGGGGGCAGCCCTGGCGCGCGACCCAGCCATCCGCCGGCGGGTGCCGCAGAGCTAATCCCCGGGGTCGCCAGCAGCCCAGAAACGGCCGAGGGTCGAAATGGGAGCAGGGCAGCTCGGGGACACGATCCGACCCTCGGACCGCGGGTGCCGCGGAGCTAAGCCCCGGGGTCGGTAGCGGCCCGGAGCGGGGCCGAGGGCCAGGCCGGGCGCGGTTCAGCCCAGGCGCGTGGCCCGGCCCTCGGCCCGCGGGTACCGCGGAGCTAAGCCCCGGGGTCAGTAGCGGCCCAGAGCGGGGCCAGGCTCAGGCCGGGCGTGGGGCTGCCCCGGCGCGCGGCCTGATCCTCGGCCCGCCTGCGCCTCGGAGCTAAGCGCCGGGGTAGGCAGCTGTCCGGAGCGGGACCGAAGGCCGGGCCGGGCGCTGGACGGACCGGGCGCGTGGCCATGCCCTCCGCTGGCGGATGCCACGGAGCTAAGCCCTGGTGTCGGCAGCTGCCCGGAGCGTGGCCCAAGGCGGGCCGGGCACGGGGAAGCCCGGGCGCGCGGCCTTGTCCTCCGCCGGCGGGTGCAGCAGAGCTAAGTCCTGGGGTTGGCAGCGGCCCGGAACGCGGCCGATGGTCGGGACTTGAGCGGGGTGGCTCGGGTGCGCTTCCTGGTCCTCCGCCGGCGGGAGCCGCGGAGCTAAGCCCCGGGTTCAGCAGCGCCCGGAGCGGGGCCGAGGGTCCCGACGGTATCGGGGCAGCCCGGGCACGTGACCAAGTCCTCGGCCGGCGGTTGCCACGGAGCTAAGCTCCGGGATCGGCAGCAGCCCCTGAGTTGGGCTGATGGCTGGGCCGGGCACGTGGCAGGCCGGGTGCGCGGCCCGGCACTCCGCCGGCGGGTGCCGCAGAGCTAAGCCCCAGGGTCGACAGCTGCCAAGAACGTGGCTGATGGTCGGGACGGGAGCTGGGCGGCTGGGGTGCACGTCCTAGTCCTCCGCCGGCGGGTGTCGCTGAGCTAAGCCGCGGGGTCGGCAGCTACCCAGGGAGGGGCCGAGGGCCGGGCCGGGCGCGGGCCGGCCCTGGCGCACGGCCAGGCTCTCCGCCGGTGGGTGCCGTGGAGCTAAGCCACGGGGTCGGCAGTGGCCCAGAGCGGGGCCGAGGGCCATGCCTGGCGCGTGGTGGCCCTGCCACGCGGCCCCACACTGGGCCCTCGGGTGCCGCGGAACTAAGCCCCGCGGTCGGCAACGGCCCGGAACAGGGCCGAAGGCTGGGACGGGAGCTGGACGGCGCAGGCGCGTGGCCAGGCCCTCCACCGGCGGGTGCCACAGAGCTAAGCCCCGGGTTCGGCAGTGGCCCAGAACGCGGCCGAGGGTCGGAATGGGAGCGGGGCAGCTCAGGGGCGCGGTCCGACCCTCAGACCGTGGGTTGCGGCAGAGCTAAGCCCCGGGGTCAGCAGCGGTCTGGGGCTGGGCCGAGGGCTGGGCGGGCGCGGGGTGGGCCGGGCGCACGACCCGGCCCTCTGCCGGCGGGTGCCGCGGGGCTAAGCCCCGGGGTCGGCAGCGACCCGGAGCGCGGCCGAGGGTCCCGAATGTATCGGGGCAACCCGGGCACGTGGCCCGGTCCTCCGCCAGCGGGTGCCGTGGAGTTAAGTCCCGGGGTCGGCAGCGGCCCGGATCGGGGCCGAGGGCCGGTACAGACGTGGGGCTGCTCGGGCACGTGGCCCGGCCCTCAGCCCCCTGGTGCCCCCGAGCTAAGTCCCGGGGTCGGCAGCGGCCAGGAGCGAGGCCGAGTGTCGGGACGGGAGCGGGGCGGCCAGTGCGCGCGGCCCGGCCCTTGTCCCGCGGGTGACACGGAGCTAAGCCCCGGGGTGGGCAGCGGCCCGGAGTGGGGTCGAGGGCCAGGCCAGGCGCAGGGCGGCCCGGGCGCGCGGCCAAGCCCTCCGCCAGGGGGGTGCCGCGGAACTAAGCCCCGGGGTCGGCAGCGTCCCGAAGCGGGGCCGAGTATCGGGACGGGAGCGGGGCGGCTTGGGCGCGCGGCCGGCCCTCCACCAGCTGGTGCCTCGGAGCTATGCCCCAGGGTCGGCAGCGGTCTGGAGAGCGGCCGAGTGTCGGAACGGGCGCGGTGCGGCCCTGGCGCACCATCCGGCCCTCCACCGGGGGTTTCCCGGAGCTAAGCCCCGGGGTCCGCAGCGGCCCGGAGTGGGGCCGAGGGACGTGACGGGTGCGGGGCGGCCCGGGCGCGTGGCCTGGCCCGTGGCCCACTGGTGCCGCGGAGTTAAGCCCCCGGTTGGGCAGCTGCCCGGAGCGGGACTGAGGGTCGTGCCGGGAGCGGCCGGTTTGGGCACGCGGAAAGGCCCTCCGCTGGCGGGTGCCGTGGAGCTAAGTCCCGGGGTCGGCAGTGGCCCGGAGCGGGGCCAGGGCCGGGCCGGGCGCGGTGCGGCCCCGGCGCATGGCCCGGCCCTCGGCCCGCTTGTAACGCGGAGCTAAGCCCTGAGGTCGGCAGCGGCCCGGAGCGTGGTTTAGGGCCGAGCCGGGCGCTGGGCGGCACGGGCTCGTGGCCAGGCCCTGCGCCGGCGGGTGCCGTGGAGCTAAGCCACGGGGTCGGCAGCGGCCCAGAATGCGGCTGATGGTCGGGACGGGAGCGGGGCGGCTTGGGAGCACGTCCCGGTCCTCCACCGGCGGGTGCCAGGGAGCTAAGCCCCGGGATAGGCAGTGGCCCGGACCGAGGCCGAGGGCCGGGCCGAGCGCTGGGCGGCCTGGGCGCATGGCCAGGCCCACCACTGGCATGAGCCGCAGAGCTAAGCCCCGGGGTTGGCAGCGGCCCAGAGCAGGGACCAGGGCCGAGCCAGGCGCGGGGCAGCCAGGGCGCGCGGCCCGCCCCACCACCGGCGGGTGCCACGGAGCTAAGTCCCGGAGTCGGCGGCGGCCCAGAGTGGGGCCGAGGGCCGTGCCGGGCAAAGGTGGCCCGGGCGCGTGGCCCGGCCCTTGGCCCGTGGGTGCCGCGGAGCTAAGACCCGCGGTCGGCAGCTGCCCGGAGTGGAGCCGAGGGCCGTGGCGGGCGCGGCTGGCCCGGTCGCGTGTCCTGGCCCTCTGCCGACGGGTGCCACGGAGCTAAGCCCCAGGGTCGGTAGCGGCCCAGAGCGGGGCTAGGCTCGGGCCGGGTGCGGGGCTGCCCCGGCGCGCGACCCGGACCTCGGGCCGCCTGCGCCTCGGAGATAAGCGCCAGGGTAGGCAGCGGCCCAGAGCGGGGCCGAAGGCCGGGCCGGGTGCTGGATGGCGGGGGCGCGTGGCCATGCCCTCCGCTGGCGGGTGCCGCGGAGCTAAGCCCAGGTGTCGGCAGCGGCCCGGAGTGGGGCCAAGGGCCAGCCAGCGCGCGGGGCGGCCCAGCCGCGCGGCCCAGCACTCCGCCGGGGGCTGCCACGGAGCTAAGCCCCAGGGTCGGGAGCAGCCCAGAATGCGGTCGATGGTCCCAACGGGATCGGGGCAGCCCGGGCACGTGGCCCAGTCCTCCGCCGGCGGGTGCTGCAGAACTAAGTCCTGGGGTTGGCAGCGTCCCGGAGCGCGGCCGAGTGTCGGGACGGTAGCGTGGCGGCCCGTGCGCGTGGCCTGGCCCTTGTCCCGTGGGTGCCACGGAGCTAAGCCCCGGGGTTGGCAGCGGCCCGGAGTGGGTCCGAGGGCCGGGCCGGGCGCGGCGCGGCCCGGGCACGCGGGCCAGCTCTCCGCCAAGGGGTGCCGTGGAGCTAAGCCCCAGGGTCCGCAGCGGCTCGAAGCGGGGCCGAGGGTCGGGATGGGAGTGGGGCGTCTCGGGCGTGCGGCCCGACCCTCGGACCTCGGGTGCGCGGGGCTAAGCCCTGGGGTCCGCAGTGGCCCAGAACGTGGCTGAGGGTCCCGACGTGAACGGGGCAGCCGGGGCACATGGCCCGGTCCTCCACCGGCGGGTGCCGCGGACCTAAGCCCCGGGGTCGGCAGCGGCCCGGAGTGGGTCCGAGGGCTGGGCCGGGCGCGGCGCGGTCCGGGCTCGCGGGCCAGCTCTCCGCCAAGGGGTGCCGTGGAGCTAAGCCCCAGGGTCCGCAGCGGCTCGAAGCGGGGCCAAGGGTCGGGATGGGAGTGGGGCGTCTCGGGCATGCGGCCCGACCCTCGGACCTCGGGTGCGCGGGGCTAAGCCCTGGGGTCCGCAGTGGCCCAGAACGTGGCTGAGGGTCCCGACGTGATCGGGGCAGCCGGGGCACGTGGCCCGGTCCTCCGCCGGCGGGTGCCGCGGACCTAAGCCCCGGGGTCGGCAGCGGCCCGGAGCGGGGACGATGGCCGGGCCGGGCGAGGGGCAGCCAGAGCGCACGGCCCGGTCCTCCCCCGGCGGGTGCCGCGGATCTAAGCTCTGGGGTCGGCAGCAGCCCGGAGCGGTGCCGAGTGCCGTGCTGGGGGCTGGGAGGCCCGGGCGCGTGGCCAGGCCTTCCGCCGGCGGGTGCCTCGGAGCTAAGTCCCGGGGTCGGCAGCGGCCCGGAGCGGGGCCGATGGCCGGGCCGGGCGAGGGGCAGCCCGGGCGCGCGGGCCCGTCCTCCACCGTCAGGTGCCGCGGAGCTAAGTCTTGGAGTCGGCAGTGGCCCGGAGCGGGGACTAGGGCCGGGCTTGGCGCTGGGAGGCCCGGGCGCGTGGCCAGTCTTTCCGCCGGTGGGTGCCACGGAGCTAAACCACGGCGTCGGCAGCCGCCCGGAACGGGACCAGGGCCGGGCCGTGCACGGGGCGGCCCTAGTGCGTGGCACAGCCCTCGGCCCGCGTGAGCCGCGGAGCTAAGCCCTGGGTTGGCAGCGGCCCAGAGCGGGGCCGAGTGCCGGGCTGGGTGCTGGGAGGCCCGGGCAGGTGGCCAGGCCTTCCGCCAGCGGGTGCCGCGGAGCTAAGCCCCGGCGTCGGCAGCGGCCCGGAGTGGGGCCGAAGACCCGGCCGTGCGCTGGACGGCCCTGGCACGTGGCCAGGCCCTCCGCCGGTGTGTGCCACGGAGCTAAGCCCGGGGGGCGGCAGCGGCACGGGGCGGGGCCGAGGGCCAGGCCGGTTGCGGTGCGGCCCGGGTGCGCGGCCCGGCCCTCGGCCCGTGGGTGCCGCGGAGCTAAGCCCCAGGGTCGGTAGCGGCCCAGAGCGGGGCTAGGCTCGGGCCGGGCGCGGGGCTCCCCCGGGGCGCGGCCCGGCCCTCGGGCCGCCTGCGCCTCAGAGCTAAGCGCCGGGGTAGGCAGCGGCCCAGAGCGGGGCCAAAGGCCGGGCCGGGTGCTGGATGGCCCGGATGCGTGGCCATGCCCTCCGCTGGTGGGTGCCGCGGAGCTAAGCCCTGGTTTTGGCAGCGGCCCGGAGCGGGGCCAAGGCCCAGGCAGGGCGCGGGTCGGCCCAGGCACGGGTTCCAGCACTCCGCCGGGGGTGCCGCGGAACTAAGCCCCAGGGACGGGAGCGGCCCAGAACGCGGCCGAGGGTCCCGACGGGATCGGGACAGCCCGGTCACGTGGCCCGGTCCTCCGCCGGCGGGTGCCACAGAAGTAAGTCTTGGGGTTGGCAGCATCCCGGAGCACAGCCGAGTGTCGGGACGGTAGTGTGGCGGCCCGTGCGCGCGGCCTGGCCCTTATCCCGTGGGTGCCACGGAGCTAAGCCCCGGGGTCGGCAGTGGCCCGGAGTGAGTTCGAGGTTCGGGATGGGAGCGGGGCATCTCGGTTGTGCGGCCTGACCCTCGGACCTCGGGTGCCGCGGGGCTAATCCCTGGGGTCCGCAGTGGCCCAGAACGCGGCTGAGGGTCCCGACGGGATCGGGGCAGCCCGGGCACGTGGCCCGGTCCTCCGCCGGCGGGTGTCGCGGACCTAAGCCCCGGGGTCGGCAGTGGCCCGGAGTGGGGACGATGGCCGGGCCGGGCGAGGGGCAGCCCGAGCGCACGGCCCGGTCCTCCTCTGGCGGGTGCGGTGCGGCGGAGCTAAGCCCCGGGGTCGGCAGCAGCCAGGAGCGGTGCCGAGTGCCCGCTGGGCGCTGGGAGGCCCGGGCGCGTGGCCAGGCCCTCCGCCGGTGGGTGCCACGGAGCTAAGCCACGGCGTCGGCAGCCGCCCGGAGCGGGGCCAGAGCCGGGCCGGGCACGGGGCGGCCCCAGTGCACGGCACAGCCCTCAGCCCGCGTGAGCTGCGGAGCTAAGCCCTGGGTTGGCAGCTGCCCAGAGCGGGGCAGAGTGCCGGGCTGGGCGCTGGGAGGCCCGGGCAGGTGACCAGGCCTTCCGCCAGCGGGTGCCGCGGAGCTAAGCCTCGGCGTCGGCAGCGGCCCGGAGAGGGGCAGAAGGCCTGGCCGTGTGCTGGATGGCCTAGGCGCATGGCCAGGCCCTCCGCCGGCGTGTGCCACGGAGCTAAGCCCCGGGGCCGGCAGCGGCCCGGAGCGGCGCCGAGGGCCAGGCCGGGTGTGGTGCGGCCCGGGTGCGCGGCCCGGCCCTCGGCCCGCGGGTGCCGTGGAGCTAAGCCCCAGGGTCGGTAGCGGCCCAGAGCGGGGCTAGGCTCGGGCCGGGCGCGGGGCTGCCCAGGCGCGCGGCCCGGCCCTCGGGCCACCTTCGCCTCGGAGCTAAGCGCCGGGGTAGGCAGCGGCCCAGAGCGGGGCCGATGGCCGGGCCGGGTGCTGGATGGCCCGGGCGCGTGGCCATGCCCTCCTTTGGCGTGAGCCGCGGAGCTAAGACCTGGGTAGGCAGCGGCCCGGAGCGGGGCCGAGTGCCGCGCTGGGCACTGGGAGGCCGGGGCGCGTGGCCAGGCCTTCCGCCGGTGGGTGCCACGGAGCTAAGCCACGGTGTTGGCAGCCGCCCGGAGCGGGGCCAGGGCCGGGCCGGGCACGGGGCGGCCCCAGTGCGCGGCACAGCCCTCGGCCCGCGTGAGCCGCGGAGCTAAGCCCTGGGTTGGCAGCGGCCCATATCGGGGCCGAGTGCCGGGCTGGGCGCTGGGAGGCCCGGGCAGTTGGCCAGGCCTTCCGCCAGCGGGTGCCGCGGAGCTAAGCCACGGCGTCGGCAGCGGCCCGGAGAGGGGCCGAAGGCCCGGCCGTGCGCTGGATGGCCTAGGCGCATGTCCAGGCCCTCCGCCGGCGTGTGCCACGGAGCTAAGCCCCGGGGTCGGCAGCGGCCCGGAGCAGGGCCGAGGGCCAGGCCGGGTGTGGTGCGGCCCGGGTGCGCGGCCCGGCCCTCGGCCCGCGGGTGCTGTGGAGCTAAGCCCCAGGGTCGGTAGCGGCCCAGAGCGGGGCTAGGCTCGTGCCTGCGCCTCGGGGCATGCCCTCCTCTGGCGGGTTCCGCAGAGCTAAGCCCTGGTGTCAGCAGCGGCCCGGAGCGGGACCAAGGGCCAGGCAGGGCGCAGGGCGGCCCAGGCGTGCGGCCCAGCACTCCGCCGGGGGGTGCCGCGGAGCTAAGCCCCAGGGTCGGGAGCGGCCCAGAACGCTGCCGAGGGTCCCGATGGGATCGGGGCAGCCCGGGCACGTGGCCCAGTCCTCCGCCGGCGGGTGCTGCAGAACTAAGTCCTGGCATTGGCAGCGTCCCGGACCGCGGCCGAGTGTCGGGACGGTAGCGTGGCGGCCCATGCGCACGGCCTGGCCCTTGTCCCGTGGGTGCCACGGAGCTAATCCCCGGGGTCGGCAGCGGCTGGAGCGGGGCCGAAGGCCCGGAGTGGGTCCGAGGGTCGGGATGGGAGCGGGGTGTCTCGGTTGTGCGGCCCGACCCTCGGACCTCGGGTGCCGCGGGGCTAAGCCCTGGGGTCCACAGTGGCCCAGAACGCGGCTGAGGGTCCCGACGGGAACGGGGCAGCCCAGGCACGTGGCCAGGCCTTCCGCCAGTGGGTGCCGCGGAGCTAAGCCACAGCGTCAGCAGCCGCCCGGAGCGGGGCCAGGGCCGGGCCGTGCATGGGGCGGCCCCGGTGCGCGGCCCAGCCCTCGGCCCGCGTGAGCCACAGAACTAAGCCCTGGGTTGGCAGCGGCCCAGAGCGGGGCCGAGTGCCTTGCTGGGTGCTGGGAGGCCCGGGCGTGTGGCCAGGCCTTCCAGTGGCGGGAGCCGCGGAGCTAAGCCCCGGCGTCGGCAGCGGCTGGAGCGGGGCCGAAGGCCCGGCCGTGCGCTGGACGGCCCCGGGCGCGTGGCCAGGCCCTCCGCCGGCGTGTGCCACGGAGCTAAGCCCCGGGGTTGGCAGCGGCCCGGGGCTGGGCAGAGGGCCGGGCCGGGCTCGGTGTGGCCCGGGAGCTCGGCCCGGCCCTCGGACCGCTGGTGGCGCGGAGCTAAGCCCCGGGGTCAGCAGCGGCCCGGGGCTGGGGCGAGGGCCGGGCCGGGCACGTGGCGGCCCGGGCGCGCGGCCACCCCATACGACGGCGGGTGGCGCGGGGCAAAGCCCCTGGGTTGACAGCGGCCCAGAGCGTGGCAAGGGCCGGGCAGGGCACGGGGAGGCCCAGGCACGCGGCCCCTTCCTCGGCCCGCTGGTGACGCGGAGCTAAGCCCCAGGGTCAGCAATGGCCCGGGCGCGAGGCCAGGCCCTCCGCCGGCGGGTGCCGCGGAGCTAAGCCCCGGGGTTGGCAGCGGCCCGGAGCGGGGCCGAGGGCCGGGCCGGACGTGGAGCAGCCCGGGCGCGCAGTCAGGGCCACTGCCTCCGCCGGCGGGTGCAAAACTAAGCCCCAGGGTCGGCAGTGGCCGGGAACGCGCCCGAGGTTCGGGAAGGGAGCAGGCCAGCTCGGGCGTGCAGCCTGGCCCTCCGCTGGCGGATGCCGCGGGGCTAAGCCCCGGGGACGGCAGCTGCCGAGTGTCTGTACGGGTGCGGGGCGGCCCGGGCGCACAGCCCGGCCCTCGGCCCGCGGGTACCGCGGGCTAAGACCCTGGGTTAGCAGCGGTCTGGGGCGTGGACGAGTGACGGTACTGGCGCGGGGCGGTGCGGCCTGGCCTGTTGGTGCCGCGAAGCTAAGCCCCAGTGTCGGTGCGTGGCCCCGGCCGTCCGCCGGCGGTTGCCGCGGAGCTAAGCCTCGGGGTCAGCAGCGGCCCAGACCGGGGCCGAGGGACATGACGGCCCTAGGACGTCCCGGGCGCGCGGCCCGGCCCGCGGCCCACTGGTGCCGCGGAACTAAGCCCCGGGGGTCATCAGCAGTCTGGAGCGGGACCGAGGGCCGTGCCAGGAGCGGCTGACCCGGGCGCGTGGACTGGCCCTCAGCCAGCGGGTGCCGCGGAGCTAAGCCCTGGGTTTGGCTGCGGCCCGGAGCGTGACCAGGGCCGAGAGCTAAGCCCCGGGGTTGGCAGCGGCCCAGACCGGGGCTGAGGGACGTGACGGCCCCAGAACATCCCGGGCGCGCGGCCCAGCCCGCGGACCGCTGGTGCCGCAGAACTAAACCCCGGGGGTCTTCAGCGGTCTGGAGCGGGCCCGAGGGCCGTGCCAGGTGCGGCCGACCAGGGCGCGTGGACCGGCCCAGCCCGCGGACCGCTAGTGCCGCAGAACTAAACCCCGGGGGTCTTCAGCGGTCTGGAGCGGGCCCGAGGGCCGTGCCAGGTGCGGCCGACCAGGGCGCGTGGACCGGCCCTCAGCCAGCGGGTGCCGCGGAGCTCAGCCCTAGGTTCGGCTTCGGCCCAGAGCGTGACCAGGGGCGGGAGCTAAGCCCCGGGGTCGGTAGCGGCCCGGAGCGGGGCCGAGGGCCGGGTTGGGCGCTGGGCAGCCCGGGCGCGTGAACAGGCCCTCCGCGGGCGAGCGCCGCGGAGCTAAGCCCCGGGGTCGGAAGCGGCCCGAATTGGGGCTGAGGGCCGGGCTGGGCGCGGTGCTGCTGGGGCACGCGGCCCGGCCCTCCGCCGGGGGGTGCCGCGGAGCTAAGCCCCGGCGTCGTCAGTGGCCCGGAGCCGGGCCGAGGGCCGGGCCGGCGCGGGGCAGCCCGGGCGCGCGTCCCGGCCCTCTGCCAGTGGGTGCTGCAGAGCTAAACCCCGGGGTCGGCAGCAGCCCAGATTGCGGTCGAGGGTCCGGACGGGAGCGGGGATGCTCGGGCACGCGTCCTGGTCCTCAGCCGGCGGGTGCCGCGGAGCTAAGCCCCGGGGTGGGCAACAGCCCAGATTGCGGCTGAGGGTCGGGACGGGAGCGGGGCGGCTCATGCGAGCGGCCCAGTCCTCCGCCGGCTGTTGCCGCGGAGCTAAACCCAAGGGTCAGCAGCGGCAGGGATCGGGACCGAGGGCCAGGTAAGGCGCGGGGCGGCCCAGGCGCCAGGCCTCGTCTCTCGGCCCACGGGTGCCATGGAGCTAAGCCGCAGGGTCGGCAGCGCCCCAGGGCGGGGCCGAGGGCCGGGCTGGTCGCGGCCGTCCCTGGCACGCGGACTGACACTCTGTCGGCGGGTACCGCAGTGCTAAGCCCCGGGTTTGGCAGAGGCCCGGAGCTGGGCCATGGCTGGAACGGTAGCGGAGACCCCCCGGCTCGCCGCCCGGCCCTTGGCCTGCGGGTGCCGCGGAGCTAAGCACCAGGTTCAGCAACGGCCCGGACCGGTGCCGCAGGCCTGGCCGGGTGCGGGGCGGCTCAGGCGCGTGGCCTGGCCCTTGGCCGGCGTGTGCCGCGGATCTAAGACCAGGGGTCGGCAGCGGCCCGGAGCGGGGCCGAGGGCCGGGCCGGGCGCGGGGCAGCCGGGGCGCGCGGCCAAGCCCTCCGCCGGCCTGTGCTGCAGAGCTATGCCCAGGGATCGGCAGCGGCCCAGAACGCGGCCGAGGGTCGGGACGGGAGCGGGGCGGCTCGGGCGTGTGGCCCGACCCTCGGACCGCGAGTGCCACAGAGCTAAGCCCCGGGTTAAGCACCGGGCCGGGGCGGGGCCGAAGGCCGGGGCGGACGCGGGGCTGCCAGGGCGTGCGGCCCGGCCCTCCGCTGGCAGGTACCGCGGGGCTAAGCCCCGGGGTCGGCAGCGGCCCGGAGCTCGGCCTAGGGTCACTACGGTATCGGGGCAGCGCGGGCACGTGGCCCGGTCCTCCGCCGGCGGGTGCCGCGGAGCTAAGCCCCGGGGTCGGCATTGGCCCGGAGCGGGGCCGATGGCCAGGCTGGGCGCGGGGCAGGCCGGGCGCGTGGCCCGGTACTCCGCCGGCGGGTGCCACGGAGCTAAGTCCCGGGGTTCACAGTGGCCCGGAACGTGGCCGAGGGCCATGCCGGGCGCGGGGCGGCCCGGATGCTTAGAACGGTCCTCCGCCTACGGGTGCCGCGGAGCTAAGCCCTTTTGTCGGCAGCGGCCCGGATCTGGGCCGAGGGTAGAGCCGGCCGCGGTGCGGCCAGGGCGCGCGGCCCGGCCCTCGGCCCGCGGGTGCCGCGGAGCTAAGTCCCGGGGTTGGCAGCGGCCCAGAGCGTGGACGAGGGCAGAGCCGGCCACAGTGCGGCCAGGGCGAGCGGACCGGCCCTCTGCCACCAGGTGCCGCGGAGTTAAGCCATGGGGTCAGCAGCGGCCTGGAGCATGGCCAGGGCCGGGATGGGAGAGGGGCAGCCGCGGCGCGCGGCCCGGCCATGGGCCCTCGTGTGCCGCGGAGCTAAGCCCCGGGGTTGGTAGCGGCCCGGAGTGGGGCCGAGGGATGTGTCGGGCGCGGGGCGGCCCAGGCACGCAGCCCGGCCCTCGGCCAGCGGGGCCCGCGGAGCTAAGCCCCGGGGTTGGCAGCGGCCCGGAGCGGGGCCGAGGGCCGGGCCGGACGTGGAGCAGCCCGGGCGCGCGGTCAGGACCACTGCCTCCGCCGGCGGGTGCAAAACTAAGCCCCGGGGTCGGCAGTGGCCGGGAACGCGCCCGAGGTTCGGGAAGGGAGCAGGCCAGCTCGGGCGTGCAGCCTGGCCCTCCGCTGGCGGATGCCGCGGGGCTAAGCCCCGGGGACGGCAGCTGCCGAGTGTCTGTACGGGTGCGGGGCGGCCCGGGCGCACAGCCCGGCCCTCGGCCCGCGGGTACCGCGGGCTAAGACCCTGGGTTAGCAGCGGTCTGGGGCGTGGACGAGTGACGGTACTGGCGCGGGGCGGTGCGGCCTGGCCTGTTGGTGCCGCGAAGCTAAGCCCCAGTGTCGGTGCACGGCCCCGGCCGTCCGCCGGCGGTTGCCGCGGAGCTAAGCCTCGGGGTCAGCAGCGGCCCAGACCGGGGCCGAGGGACATGACGGCCCTAGGACGTCCCGGGCACGCGGCCCGGCCCGCGGCCCACTGGTGCCGCGGAACTAAGCCCCGGGGGTCATCAGCAGTCTGGAGCGGGACCGAGGGCCGTGCCAGGAGCGGCTGACCCGGGCGCGTGGACTGGCCCTCAGCCAGCGGGTGCCGCGGAGCTAAGCCCTGGGTTTGGCTGCGGCCCGGAGCGTGACCAGGGCCGAGAGCTAAGCCCCGGGGTTGGCAGCGGCCCAGACCGGGGCTGAGGGACGTGACGGCCCCAGAACATCCCGGGCGCGCGGCCCAGCCCGCGGACCGCTGGTGCCGCAGAACTAAACCCCGGGGGTCTTCAGCGGTCTGGAGCGGGCCCGAGGGCCGTGCCAGGTGCGGCCGACCAGGGCGCGTGGACCGGCCCTCAGCCAGCGGGTGCCGCTGTGGCCCAGAGCGTGACCAGGGCCGGGAGCTAAGCCCCGCGGTCGGCAGCGGCCCGAAGGGGGGCCGAAGGCCAGGACGGGCGCGGGGTGGCCCGGGCGCGTGGCCCGATCTGCGGCCCACTGGTGCCGCGGAACTAAGCCCCGGGAGATGGCAGTGGTCTGGAGCGGGACCGAGGGCAGTGCCGGGCGCGGCCGGCCCGGGCACGCGGACCGGCCCTCAGCCAGCGGGTGCCGCGGAGCTCAGCCCTAGGTTCGGCTTCGGCCCAGAGCGTGACCAGGGGCGGGAGCTAAGCCCCGGGGTCGGTAGCGGCCCGGAGCGGGGCCGAGGGCCGGGTTGGGCGCTGGGCAGCCCGGGCGCGTGAACAGGCCCTCTGCGGGCGAGCGCCGCGGAGCTAAGCCCCGGGGTCGGAAGCGGCCCGAATTGGGGCTGAGGGCCTGGCTGGGCGCGGTGCTGCTGGGGCGCGCGGCCCGGCCCTCCGCCGGGGGGTGCCGCGGAGCTAAGCCCCGGCGTCGTCAGTGGCCCGGAGCCGGGCCGAGGGCCGGGCCGGCGCGGGGCAGCCCGGGCGCGCGTCCCGGCCCTCTGCCAGTGGGTGCTGCAGAGCTAAACCCCGGGGTCGGCAGCAGCCCAGATTGCGGTCGAGGGTCCGGACGGGAGCGGGGATGCTCGGGCACGCGTCCTGGTCCTCAGCCGGCGGGTGCCGCGGAGCTAAGCCCCGGGGTGGGCAACAGCCCAGATTGCGGCCGAGGGTCGGGACGGGAGCGGGGCGGCTCATGCGAGCGGCCCAGTCCTCCGCCGGCTGTTGCCGCGGAGCTAAACCCAAGGGTCAGCAGCGGCAGGGATCGGGACCGAGGGCCAGGTAAGGCGCGGGGCGGCCCGGGCGCCAGGCCTCGTCTCTCGGCCCACGGGTGCCATGGAGCTAAGCCGCAGGGTCGGCAGCGCCCCAGGGCGGGGCCGAGGGCCGGGCTGGTCGCGGCCGTCCCTGGCACGCGGACTGACACTCTGTCGGCGGGTACCGCAGTGCTAAGCCCCGGGTTTGGCAGAGGCCCGGAGCTGGGCCATGGCTGGAACGGTAGCGGAGACCCCCCGGCTCGCCGCCCGGCCCTTGGCCTGCGGGTGCCGCGGAGCTAAGCACCAGGTTCAGCAACGGCCCGGACCGGTGCCGCAGGCCTGGCCGGGTGCGGGGCGGCTCAGGCGCGTGGCCTGGCCCTTGGCCGGCGTGTGCCGCGGATCTAAGACCAGGGGTCGGCAGCGGCCCGGAGCGGGGCCGAGGGCCGGGCCGGGCGCGGGGCAGCCGGGGCGCGCGGCCAAGCCCTCCGCCGGCCTGTGCTGCAGAGCTATGCCCAGGGATCGGCAGCGGCCCAGAACGCGGCCGAGGGTCGGGACGGGAGCGGGGCAGCTCGGGCGTGTGGCCCGACCCTCGGACCGCGAGTGCCACAGAGCTAAGCCCCGGGTTAAGCACCGGGCCGGGGCGGGGCCGAAGGCCGGGGCGGACGCGGGGCTGCCAGGGCGTGCGGCCCGGCCCTCCGCTGGCAGGTACCGCGGGGCTAAGCCCCGGGGTCGGCAGCGGCCCGGAGCTCGGCCTAGGGTCACTACGGTATCGGGGCAGCGCGGGCACGTGGCCCGGTCCTCCGCCGGCGGGTGCCGCGGAGCTAAGCCCCGGGGTCGGCATTGGCCCGGAGCGGGGCCGATGGCCAGGCTGGGCGCGGGGCAGGCCGGGCGCGTGGCCCGGTACTCCGCCGGCGGGTGCCACGGAGCTAAGTCCCGGGGTTCACAGTGGCCCGGAACGTGGCCGAGGGCCATGCCGGGCGCGGGGCGGCCCGGATGCTTAGAACGGTCCTCCGCCTACGGGTGCCGCGGAGCTAAGCCCTTTTGTCGGCAGCGGCCCGGATCTGGGCCGAGGGTAGAGCCGGCCGCGGTGCGGCCAGGGCACGCGGCCCGGCCCTCGGCCCGCGGGTGCCGCGGAGCTAAGTCCCGGGGTTGGCAGCGGCCCAGAGCGTGGACGAGGGCAGAGCCGGCCACAGTGCGGCCAGGGCGAGCGGACCGGCCCTCTGCCACCAGGTGCCGCGGAGTTAAGCCATGGGGTCAGCAGCGGCCTGGAGCATGGCCAGGGCCGGGATGGGAGAGGGGCAGCCGCGGCGCGCGGCCCGGCCATGGGCCCTCGTGTGCCGCGGAGCTAAGCCCCGGGGTTGGTAGCGGCCCGGAGTGGGGCCGAGGGATGTGTCGGGCGCGGGGCGGCCCAGGCACGCAGCCCGGCCCTCGGCCAGCGGGTCCCGCGGAGCTAAGCCCCGGGGGCGGCAGCTGCCCGGAGCGGGACTGAGGGCCGTGCCGGGCACGGCCGGCCCGGGCACACGGACCGGCCCTTCACCGGCGGGTGCCGCGGAGCTAAGCCCCGGGCTCGGCAGTGGTCCGGAGAGGGGCCAGGGCCGGGCCGGGTGCAGGACGGCCCCGGCGCGGCCTGGCCCTCTGCCCGCGTGTTCGGAGGAGCTAAGCCTCGGGGTCGGCAGCAGCCTGGAGCGCGGCGGTGGGCCGGGCCAGGCGCAGGGCGGCCCGGGCGCGCGGCCGAGCCCTCCGCCGGGGGGTGCCATGGAGCTAAGCCCCGGGGTCGTCTGCGGCCCGAAGCGGGTCCGAGGGTCAGGATGGGAGCGGGGCGGTTCGGGCGCACGGTCCGACCCTCGGACCACGGGTGCCGCGGGGTAAGCCCTGGGGTTCGCAGCGGCCCAGAACGCGGCCTGGTCGTCCGCCGGCGGGTGTCGCGAAGCTAAGCCCCAGGGTCGTCAGTGGCCCGGAGCGGGGCCAGGGCAGGGCCGGGCATGGGGCGGCCCCGGCTAGCGGCCCAGCCCTCGGCCTGCCTGGGTCGCGGAGTTAAGCCCCAGGGTCGGCAGCGGCCCAGAGCGGGGCTGAAGGCCGGAACGGGCGCTGGACAGCCCCGGCGTGTGGCCAGGCCCTCCGCTGGTGGGTGGCGCGGAGCTAAGCCCCGGTGTCGGCAATGGCCCAGAGCGGGGCCGAGGACCGGGCCGGGTGTGGGGCAGCCTGGGAACGTGGCCCGGCCCTCCGCTGGTGGGTGCTGCAGAGCTAAGTCCTGGGGTCAGCAGCGGCCCGGAACGTGGCCGATGGTCGGGACGGGAGCGGGGTGGCTCGGGTGCGCGTCCCGGTCCTCCGTTGGCAGGTGCCATGTAGCTAAGCCACGGGGTCAGCAGCGGCCCGGGGAGGGGCCGAGGGCCGGGACGGGCACGGTGCGGCCCGGGCACGCGGCCCGGACCTCGGCCTGCGGGTGCCGCGGAGCTAAGCCCCGGGTTCAGCAGCGGCCAGGAGCGTGGCCGAGGGTCAGGCCGGGCGCGGGGAGGCCCTAGCGCGCAGCCCCGCCCTCGGCCTGCTGGTGTGACGGAGCAAAGCCCCGGGGTCAGCAGCGGCCCGGAGCGGGGCCGAGGGCCGGGCTGGTTGCGGTGCGGCCCTGGCACGACCAGGCCCTCTACCAGGGGATGCCGTGGAGCTAAGCCCCGGGGTCGGCAGTGGCCCGGAGCAGGGCCGAGGGACGTGATGAGCGCGGGGCGGCCCGGGCACGCGGCCCGGCCCGCGGCCCTCTGGTGCCATGGAGCTAAGCTTCGGGTTCAGCAGCGGCCCGGAGCGGGGCTGAGGGCCATGTTGGGCGCTGGGCAGCCCGGGCGCGTGGACAGGCCCTCCGCTGGTGGGTGCCGTGGAGCTAAGCCCAAGGGTCGGCAGCGGCCTGGAGCGGGGCTGAGGGCCGGGCGGGGCCCGGTGCGGCCCGGGCGCGGGGCCCGGCCCTCCGGCGGGGGGTGCCGCGGAGCTAAGCCCAAGGGTCGGCAGCGGCCTGGAGAGGGGCCGAGGTATCTTCCGGGCGCGGGACAGCCCGGGCGCGCAGCCCAGCCCTCGGCTCACGGGTGCCGAGGTGCTAAGCCCCGGGGTCGGCACCTGCTGGAGCGGGGCCAGGGCCAGTCCGGGCGTGGGGCGGCCCCGGCGTGGCCCGGCCCTCGGCCCGCGTGTGCCACGGAGCTAAGCCCCGTGGTCAGCAGTGGCCCGGAGCGGGGCTGAGGGCCAGGATGGGCGCGGTGCGGCCAGGGCGCGGTGCCCGGCCCTCGGCCCGCGGATGCCGAGGAGCTAAGCCCCGGCATTGGCAACGGCCCGGAGCGGGGCCAACGGCCTGGCCGGTCGCGGCTGTCCCTTGCACGCGGACTGACCCTCCGTTGGCGGGTACCACAGAGCTAAGCCTCGGGTTCGGCAGCAGCCCGGAGCTGGGCCATGGCCGGAACGGGAGCGGGGCGCCCCCGGCTCGCTTCCCAGCCCTCGGCCCACGGGTGCCGCGGAGCTAAGCCCCGGGTTCGGCAACGGCCCGGAGCGGTGCCAGGGGCCAGGCCGGGTGCAGGGCGGCACAGTCGCGCAGCCAGGCCCTCCGACGGCGGTGCCGCGGAGCTAAGCCTCGGGGTCGGAAGCGGCCCTGGTCGGGGCCGAGGGCAGGGCCGGGCGCGGTGCGGCCCGGGCGTGCGGCCCAGCCCTCCGCTGGGGGGTGCCGTGGAGCTAAGACCAGGGGTTGGCAGCTGCACGGAGTGAGGCCGAGGGATGTGCCGGGCTTGGGGAGGCCCGGGCGCGTGGCCCAGCCCTTCGCCGACGGGTGCCGCGGAGCTAAGCCCCAGGGTTGGAAGTGGCCCGGAGCGGGGCCAGGGAAGGGCCGGGCGCGGGGCGGCCCCGGGGCCGCCCGGCCCTCAGCCCGCGTGTGCCACGGAGCTAAGCCCCGGGGTCGGCAGCGGCCCGGAGAGGGGCCGAGTGCCGAGCCGGGCACGGGGCGGCCTGGGCGCGCGGCCCAGCCCTCCGCCGGTGGGTGCCGCGGAGCTAAGCCCCCGGGTCCTCGGCTGCCCGAAGCGGGGCCAAGGGTCGGGCCGGGTGCAGGGCAGCCAGGGGCGCGGCCTGGGACTACGCCGGCAGGTGCCGTGGAGCTAAGCCCTGGGGTTGGCAGCGGCCCAGAACGCGGCGGATGGTCGGGACGGGAGCGGGGCGGCTCGGGTGCACGTCCCGGTCCTCCGCTGGTGGGTGCCGCGTAGCAAAGCCCCAGGGTCGCAGCGGCCTGTGGCAGAGCTAAGCCCCAGGGTCAGCAGCGGCCCGTGCCGGGGCCGGGGGCCGCGCAAGGTGCGGGGCGGCCCGGGCGCGCGGCCAGGACATCTGCCGGCGGGTGCCGCGGCAACAACCCCTGGGTCGGTAGTGGCCCGGAGCATGGCCAAGGGCCGGGGCGGGCGCGGGGAGGCCCAGGTGCGCGGACCGGCCCTCGGCCCGCTGGTGTCGCGGAGCTAAGCACCGGGGTCGGCAGCGGCCCGGAGTGGGGCCGAGGGCTGGGTCTGGCGTGGGGTGGCCCGGGCGAGCGACCCGGCCCTCGGCCGGCGCGTACCGCGGAGCTAAGCCACGGTGTCGGCAGCGGTCTGGAGTGCGGTCGAGTGTCCGTACCGGCGCGGGGCGGCCCGGGCACATGGCCCGGCCCCCGACCCGCGGGTGCCGCGGAGCTTAGCCCCGGGGTCAGCAGTGGCCCGGAACGCGGCCGAGGGTCAGGAAGGGAGTGGGGCAGCTCAGGTGCGCGGCTCGGCCCTCCGCCGGTGGATGCCACAGGGCTAAAACCCGGGGTCGGCAGCGGCCCGGAGTGGGGCCGAGGGCTGGGCCGGGCATGGGGTGGCCCGGGCGAGCGGCCCGGCCCTCGGCCGGCGGGTGCCGCAGATCTAAGCCCCGGGGTCGGAAGCGGTCTGGAGCGCAGCCGAGTGTCCGTACTGGTGCGGGGCGGACCCGGCGCCTGGCCCGGCCCTCGGCCGGCGGGTGCCGCGGATATAGGCCCCGGGGTCAGCAGCGGTCTGTATCGCGGCCGAGTGTCGATACGGGCACGGGGCGGCCCTGGCGCGGGGCCCAGCCCTCGGCCCGCGTGTGCCACGGAGCTAAGCCCTGGGGTCGGCAGCAGCCCGGAGAGGGGCTGAGGGCCGAGCTGGGCGCAGGGCGGCCCGGGCGCGCGGCCCAGCCCTCCGCCGGGGGGTGCCGCGGAGCTAAGCCCCGGGGTCCTCAGGAGCCAGAAGCGGGGCCGAGGGTAGGGACGGGAGCGGGCCGGCTTGGGCGCGCGGCCCGAGCCTCGGTCGGCTGGTGCCGCGGGGCTAAGCCCTGGGGTTCACAGCGGCCCAGAACGCGGCCGAGGGTCCCGACGGGATCGGGGCAGCCAGGGCACGTGGCCCGGTCCTCCGCCAGCGGATGCCGCGGAGCTAAGCTCCGGGGTCGGCAGCGGCCCGGAGCGGGGCCGAAGGCCGGACCGGGCGCTGGATGGCCCCGGCGTGTAACCAGGCCCTCCGCTGGCGTGTGGCGCGGAGCTAAGCCCTGGGAACAGCAGCGGCCCGTGGCAGGCCCGAGGGCCGTGTCGTGTGCTGTGGGACCCGGGCGCGCGACGCGGTCCTCGGCCCGCGGGTGCCGTGGAGCTAAGCCCCGGGGTCAGCAGCGGCCTATGTCGGGGCCGAGGGCCGGGCCGGGCGCGGGGTAGCCCGGGCGCGCAGCCAGGCCATTCTACGGCGGGTGCCGCGGGGCAAAGCCCCTGGGTCGGCACCGGCCCAGAGCATGGTTGAGGGCCGGGCCGGGCGCAGGGAGCCCAGGCACATGGCCCCGCCCTGGGCCCGCTGGTGTTGAGGAGCTAAGTCCAGGGGTCAGCAGCGGCCCGGAGCGGGGCCGAGGACCGAGCCGGGCACGGTGCAGCCCGGGCGCGCGGCCCGGCCCTCGGACCGCGGATGCCGCGGAGCTAAGCCCCGGGATAGGCAGCGGTCCAGAACGCGGCCGAGGGTCGGAATGGGAGCGGGGCGGCTCGGGCGCGCGGCCTGACCCTCGGACCGTGGGTGCCGCGGAGCTAAGTCCCGGGGAAGGCAGAGGCCAGGAGTGGGGCGGAGGGCCGAGCCGGGCGTGGGGCGGCACGGGCGCGCGGCCCAGCCTTCCGCCGGCGGGTGCCGCAGATCTAAGCCCCGGGGTCGGCAGTGGCCCAGAACGCGGCCAAGGGTCGGGAGGGGAGCGGGGCGGCTCGGGCGCGCGGCCCTACCCTCGGACCGTTGGTGCCGCGGAGCTAAGTCCCGGGGTCGTCAGCGGCCCGGAGAGGGGCCGAGGGCCGGGCAGGGTGTGGGGCAGCACGGGCGCGCGGACTGGTCCTCCACCGGCGGGTGCCGCGGAGCTAATCCCCGGGGTCGGCAGTGGCACAGAACGGGGCCGAGGGCCGGGTCGGGCGAGGGACAGCCCGGGCGCTTGGCCCGGTCCTCCGCCGGCGGGTGCCGTGGAGCTAAGCCACGGGGTCGGCCGTGGCCCGGAGTGGGGCCGAGGGCCGGGCTGGGCGCGGGGAGGCGCTGGCGCGCGGCCCGACCCTTGGCACGCAGTTGCCTCGAAGCTAAGCCCCGGGGTCGGCAGCGGCCTGGAGCGGGTCCGGGGGCCGTGATGGGTGCGGCCGTCCCGGACGCGAGGACCGGCCCTCCGCCGGCGGGTGCCGCGGAGCTAAGCCTCTGTGTAGTCAGCGGCCCGGAGCGGGGCCGAGGGCCGGCAGGGCGCAACGCGGCCCGGGCGCGCGGCCCAGCCCTCCGCCGGGTGGTGCCGCGGAGCTAAGCACTGGGGTGGGCAGCGGCCCGGATCGGGGCCGAGGACCAGGCTGGGCGCGGGGTGGCCCGGTCGCACAGCCCGGCCATCGGCCAGTGGGTACCACGGAGCTAAGCCCCGTGGTCGGCAGCGGCCTGGAGCGGGACTGATGGTGGGGCAGGCGAGGGGCGGCCCGGGCGCGCGGCCCGGACTTCCACCGACGCGTGCCGCGGAGCTAAGTCCTGGGGTCGGCAGCGGCCCCGAGCGCAGCCGAGGGTCCCGATGGGAGCGGGCTTGCCCGTGCGAGTGGCCCGGCCCTCGGCCCGCAGGTGCTGCGGAGCAAAGCCCCGGGGTCGGAAGCGGCCTGGAGTGGGCCGAGGGCAGGGCCGGGAATGGGGTGATCCGGGCGCTCGGCCCGGCCCTCCTCTGGCGGGTGCGGCTGAGCTAAGCTCCCGGGTCAGCAGTGGCCCGTAGCGGGGCAGAGGGCCGTGCTGGGCGCCGGGCGGCCCGAGCGCGCGGCCCGGCCCTCGGCCCACGTGTGCCGCGGAGCTGAGGTCCGCGGTCGGCCGCAGTCCAGATCGGGGCCGAGGACCGGGCCGGGCGCGGGGTGGCCTGGTCGCACAGCCCGGCCCTCGCCCGGCGGGTACCGCGGAGCTAAGCCCTGGGGTCGGCAGCGGCCCAGAGCGCGGCCGAGGGTCCCGACAGGAGCGGGGTGGCCTGGGCACGCGGCCCAGTCCTCCACCCGCGGGTGCCGCGGAGCTAAGCCCCGGGGTCGGCAGCGTTCTGGAGCGCGGCCGAGGGTCCCAACAGGAGCAGGGTGGCCCCGGCACACCGCCCGGTCCTCCGACGGCGGGTGCCATGGAGATAAGCCCCGGGGTCAGCAGCGGTCTGGAGCGGGACCGAGGGCGGGGCCGGGCGCAGGGCGGCCCGGGCGCTTGGCCAGGCCCTCCGCTTGCGGGTGCCGTGGAGCTAAACCCCGTTGTTTTCAGTGGCCCGGAGCGGGTCCGAGGGACGGGCCGGGCGCGGGGCAGCATGGTCGCGCGGCCAGGCCCTCCGCCGGCGGGTGCTGCGGAGCTAACCCCCAGGGTCGGCCGCGACCCGGGGCGGGGCCTAGGGCTGGGCCGGGCGCGGGTCGGCCAGGGCGCGAGGCCAGGACCTCCGCCTTCTGGTTCCGTGGGTCAAAGTCCCTGGGTTGGTGGCGGTCCGGAGCATGGCTGAGGGCCGAGCAGGGCGCGGGGCATCCCAGTCGCGCGGCCCGGTCCTCGGCCCGTTGGTGTCGCAGAGCTAAGCCCCGCGGTCGGCAGCAGCCTGGAGTGGGGCTGAGGGCCAGGCCGTTCCCGGGGCGGATCGGGCGTGCGGCCCGGCCTTCGCATGCGGGTTCTGTGGAGCTAAGCCCCGGGGTCGGCAGCGGCCCGGAACGGGGCCGAGGGCCGGGTCGACCGCGGGGCTAGATGGGCGCGCGGCCCAGCCCTCGGCCGGGGGTTGCCGCGGAGTTAAGCCCCTGGGTCGGCAGCAGCCTGGAGCGGGGCTGAGGGCCGGGCTGGTCCCGGGGAGGACTGGGCGTGCGCCCCGGCCGGCCCACGCACGCGGGTGCTGTGGAGCTAAGCCCTGGGGTCGGCAGCGGCCCGGAGCGGGGCCGAGGGCCGGGACGAGCGTGGGGCTAGAAGGGCGTGCGGCCCAGCCCTCGGCCGGGGGTTGCCGTGGAGCTAAGCCCCGGGGTCGGCAGCGGCCCGGAGCGGGGCCGAGCGGCGGGCCGGGCGCGGGGCGGCCAGGTCGCGCGGCCAGTCCTTCGGCTGGCGGGTACTGCGCAGTTAAGCCCTGGGGTCGGCAGCGGCCCGGAGCTGGGCCGAGGCCCGGGCCATGCGCGGGGTGGCCTGGGCGCGCGGAATGGACCTCCGCCAGTGGGTTCCGCGGAGCTCAGACCACGGGTCGGCAGCGGCCCAGAGCGGGGCGAGGGCCGGGCCGGGCATTGGGTGGCCCGGGCGCCCGGACCGTCACTCCGTCGGCGCATGCCACGGAGCTAAGGCCCGGGGTCGGCAGCAGCCCGGAGCGGGGCCGAGGGCCGGGCCGGGCGAGGGGCGGCCCCGTCGCATGGCCGTTCAGGGTGCGGGGCGGCCACGGTGCGAGGCCCGGCCCTCGATCCGCAGCTGCCGCGGAGCGAATCCCCTGGGTCCGTAGCAGCCCGGAGCGGAGCCGAGGGCGGGGATGGGCGCGGGGCGGCCTGGGTGGGCGGCCCCGCCCTCTTCCGGCGGGTGCCGCCGAGCTAAGCCCTGGGGTCGGTAGTGGCCCGGAGAGGTGCCGAGGGTCGGGATGCGTGCGGGGCGGCCCGGGTTCACGGCCCGGCCCTCGGCCCGCAGGTGCCACGGAGCTGAGCTCCTGAGTCAGCAGCGGCCCGGAGCGGGGCCGAGGGCCGGGCCGGGCACGTGGCGGCCCGGGCGTGCGGCACGGCCCTCTGCCTGTGGGTGCCACAGAGCTAAGCCCCGGGGTCGGCAGCGGCCTGGAACAGGGCCGAGGGCCGGGCCGGGCGCGGGGCTACAAGAGCGCGCGGCCCAGCCCTCGGCCGGGGGGTGCTGCGGAGTTATGCTCCTGAGTCGGCAGTGGCCCGGAGCGGGGCAGAGGGCTGGGATGGTCTCGGGGCGGCACGGGCGGGCGGCCCGGCCCTCCGCCGGCGGGTGCCATGGAGCTAAGCCCCGGGTTCGGCAGCGGCCCGGAGCTGGTCCAGGGCTGGGCCAGGCGCGGAGCGGCCCCAGCGCGTGCCCTGGCCCTTGGCCCGCGTAGGCTGCGGAGCTAATCCTCGGGCACGGCAGCAGCCAGGAGCGGGGCCGAGGGCCACGCCGGGCCCTGGGCAGAGCGGCGCGTGGCCTGGCCCTCCGCTGTCATGTGCCGCGGAGATAAGCCCCAGGGTCGGCAGCGGCCCGGAGCGGGGCCGAGGTCCGTGCCGGGTGTGTGGCAGCCCGTGTGCTTGGCCCGGCCCTCCGCCAGCAGGTGTGGCAGAGCTAAGTCCCGGAGTCGGCAGAGGCCCAGAACGCGGCCGAGGGTCGGGACTGGAGCGGAGCGGCTTGGGCGCGTGGCACGGTCCTCTGCCGGCGGGTGCTGCGATGCTAAGCCCAGGGGTCAGCAGCGGCCCTTTGCGGGGCCAAGGTCCGTGCCGGGCGTGGGGCAGCCCGTGTGCACGGCCCGGCCCTCGGCCCACAGCTGCGCAGAGCTAAGCCCCGGGGTCAGCAGCGGCCCAGGGCAGGGCGAGGGCCGTGCTGTGCGCAGGGCAGCCCTGGCGTGTGGCCCGGCCCTCCACTAGCGGGTGCCGCGATGCTAAGCCCCGGGGTCGGCAGCGGCCCATTACGGGGCCGAGAGCCGAGCCGGACACGGGTTGGCCGGGCGCTCGGTCCGGCCCTCCGCCCTTGGGTGCCGCGGAGGTAAGCCCCGGGGTCGGCAGCCGCCCGGAGCGGGGCAGAGGGCCGGGCCGTGCGCGGGCAGCCCGGGCGCGCGGCCCAGCCCTACGCCAGCGGGTGCCGCAGAGCTAAGCCCCGGGGTCGGCAGCGGCCTGGAGTGGGGCTGAGGGCCGGGCCGGTCCCGGGGCGGATTGGGCGTGCGGCCCGGCCTTCGCATGCGGGTTCTGCGGAGCTAAGCCCCGGGGTCGGCAGCGGCCCGGAACGGGGCCAAGGGCCGGGTCGAGCGCGGGGCTAGAAGGGCGCGCGGCCCAGCCCTCGGCCGGGGGTTGCCGCGGAGTTAAGCCCCTGGGTCGGCAGCTGCCCGGAGCTGGGCCGAGGCCCGGGCCGTGCGCGGGAGGCCTGGGCGTGCGGCATGGACCTCCGCCGGCGGGTTCCGCGGAGCTCAGACCAGGGGTCGGCAGCGGCCCAGAGCGGGGCGAGGGCCGGGCCGGGAATTGGGTGGCCCGGGCGCCCGGACCGTCACTCCGCCGGCGCATGCCACGGAGCTAAGGCCCGGGGTCGGCAGCGGCCCGGAGCGGGGCCGAGGGCCGGGCCGGGCGCAGGGCTCCCCGGGCGTGCCCCCCGGACCTCCGCCTGCGGGTGCCGCGGAGCTAAGCCCCGGGGTCGGCAGTGGCCCGGAGAGGGGCCAGTGCCTGGCCGGGCGCGCAGCCGATCAGGGAGCGGTGCTGCCCCGGTGCGAGGCCTGGCCCTCGACCCGCGGGTGCCGCGGAGCTAAGACCCGGTGTCGGCAGTGGCCTGGAGCGGGGCCGAGTGATGGTCAGGGTGTGGGGCGGCCCAGCACGCCGACCGGCCCTCCACCGGCAGGTGCCATGGAGCGAAGCAGCAGGGTCGGCAGCGGCCTGCAGCGCGGTCGAGGGTCGGGATGTGCGCTGGGCGGCCCTAGCGCGCAGCCCCATCCTCGGCCCACGGGTGCCACGGAGCTAAGCCCCGGGGTCATCAGCGGCTCAGAGTGGGGCCAGGGCTTGGCCGGCGTGGAGCGCCCCGGGCCAGCGGCCCAGCCCTCTACTGGCGGGTGCCGCGGAGCTAAGCCCCTGAGTCGGCAGCGGCCCGGAGCAGGGCCGAGGGCCGAGCCGGACACGGCCGGCCCACGCACGCGGATCCTACCACCGCCGGCGGGTACCGAGTAACTAAGCCCTGGGGTCAGCAACGGCTCGGAGCGGGGCCAGGGCTTGGCCGGTGTGGGGCGGCCCAGGTGTGCGTCCCAGCCCTCCGACGACGCATGCCGCGGAGCTAAGCCCCGGGGTTGGCAGCGGCCCAGAGCGGGGTCGAGGGCCGGATATGGCGTGAGGCAGCCCGGGCGCGCGGCCCGGCCCTCCAGCGGCGGGTGCTACGGAGCTAAGCCTCAGATTCGCCAGCAGCCCGGAGCACGGCCGAGGGTCGGAATTGGGCCTGGGGAGGCCCGGGTGCGCGGCCTGGCCCTCGGCCCACGGGTTCCACGGAGCTAAACCCTGTGGTCGGCAGCGGCCCGGAGCGCGGCCGAGGGCCGGATATGGTGTGGGGCAGCCCGGACGTGTGGACCGGCCCTCCGCTGGTGGGTGCCGCGGAGCTAAACCCGGAGTCTCCTGCAGCCAGGAGCATGGCCGAGGGTCGGGACGGGCGCAGAGCGGCCCAGGCGCAGAGCCCAGCCCTCGGCCCGCGGGTCCCGCGGAGCTAAGCCCCGGGGTCGGCAGCGGCCCAGAGCGGGGCCGAGGGCCGGGCTATGCACGGGGCGGCCCGGGCGCGCGGCCCTGACCTCCGCCGGCGGGTTCCACGGAGCTAAGCCCCGGGGTTGGCAGCGGTCCGGTGAGGGGCGAGGGCCTGGCCGGGCGTTGGACGGCCCGGGCACGCGGACCGGCACTCCGCTGGTGCATGCCGGGGAGGTAAGCCCCAGGGTCGGCATCAGCCCGTAGCTGGGCTGAGAGCCAGGCTGGGGGCGGGGCGGCCTGGGTGCGCCGCCCGGCCCTCGCCCGCGGGTGCCGCGGATCTAAGCCTCAGGGTCGGCAGCGGCTCGGAGCGGGGCCGAGTGTCGGGCGGGGCATGGGGCGGCCAGGCCGCGCGGCCCGGCCCTCGGCTGGTGGGTGCTGCGCAGTTAACCCCGGGGAGGGCAGTGGCCCGGAGCGGGGCCTAAGGCTGGGCCGGGCGCGGGGCAGCCCAGGCACGTGGCCCGGACCTCCGCCAGCGGGTGCCGCAGAGCTAAGCACCAGGGTCGGCAGCAGCCCGGAGCGGGGCCGAGGGCCGGGCCAGGCGCGGGACGGCCCCGGAGCGCGTCCCAGCCCTCGAACAGAGACTGCCGCGGAGTTAAGCCCCGGGTTCAGCAGTGGCACGGAGCGGTGCCGAGGGTCGGGATGGGTGTGGGACGGCCCGGGTGTGCGGCCCGGCCCTCGGCCCGCGGGTGCTGCGGAGCTAAGCTCCGGGGTCGGCAGCGGCCCGGAGCGGGGACGAGGGCCGGGCCGGGGGCGTTTTGACCCGGGCGCGTGGCACGGCCCTCTGCCAGTGGGTGCCACGGAGCTAAGCCCCGGGGACGGCAGCGGCCTGGAGCAGGGCGGAGGGCCAGGCCGGGAGAGGTGGCCGCCCGGGAGCAGGGCCGGCCCTCTGCTGGCGGGTGCCGCGGAGCTAAGCCCCGGGGTCAGCAACGGCCCAGAGCGGGGCAGGGGGCCTGCCGGTCATGGGGCGGCCCGGGCTCGCGACCCAGCCCTAGGTCCGCGGGTGCTGCGGATCTAAGCCACGGGGTCGGCAGCGGCCTGGAGCGAGGACGAGGGCCGATCCGGGCGCGGGACGGCCTTGGCCCGCGGCCCGGCCCTCTGCCGGCGCTCCCGCAGAGCTAAGCCCCAGGGTCAGCAGTGGCCAGGAGCGGGGCCAAGGACAGGGCCGGATGCGGCCGGCCCGGGCGCATGGACTGGCCCTCCGCTGACGGGTGCCACAAAATTAAGCCTCGGGGTCAACAGCCGCCTGGAGCGGGGCCAAGGCCTTGCCGGGCGTGGGGCGGCCCGGGCGCGCGGCTCGGCCCTCGACCCACGGGTGCCGCGGAGCAGAGCCACGGGGTCGGCAGCGTCCCTGAGTGGGGCCGAGGGCCGGGTCGGGCGCGAGGCGGCGCGGGTGCGCTGCCTGGCCCTCTCCCGTGGGTGCCACGAATCCAAACCACGGGGTCGGCAGCAGCCGGGAGCTGGGCCGAGTGCCAGTCCTGTCGCGGGTTGGGAAGGTCGCGCGGCATGGCCCTCGGGGGGCGGGTGCCGCAGTGTTAAGCCCCGGGGTCGGCAGCAGCCCGGAACGGGGCCGAGGGCCGGACCGGGCACGGGGCTGCCCGGGCGCGTGTCATGGCCCTCCGCCGTCGGGTGCCGCGGAGTGAAGCCCCGGGGTCGGCAGCGGCCCGGAGCGTGGCCGAGGGTCGGGACGGGCGTGGGGCAACCCGGGCGCGCGGCCCGGCCCTCGGCCCGCAGGTGCCGCGGAGCTACCCCCGGGGTTGGCAGAGGACCAGAGCGGGGCCGTCGGCCGGGCTGGGCGAGGGGCGGCCTGGGCGCGTCTCCCGGCCTTCGACCGCGGGTGCCGAGGATCTAAGCCCAGGGGTCGGCAGGGGCCCGGAGTGGGGCCGAGGGTCGGGCTGGGCGCAGGGTGCCCCGGGCGTGCCGCCCGGCCCTCCACTGGCGGGTGCTAGGGAGCTGAGCCCCAGGGTCGGCAGCGGCCCGGAGCGCGGCTGAGGGTCGGGCTAGGCGCAGGGCGGCCCGGGCGCGCTGCCAGACCCTCGCCCGCGGGTGCCGCGGATCTAAGCCCCAGGGTCCGCAGCGGCCCAGAGCGGGGCCGAGGGCCGAGCCGGACGCGGCCGGCCCACGCACTCGGACCCTCCCTCCTCCGGCGGGTGCTGCGGAGCTAAGCCCCAGGGTCAGCAGCGGCTCGGAGCGGGGCCAGGGATTGGCTGGCGCAAGGCAGCCCGGGCGCGCGGCCCGGCCCTCCGACGACGCATGCCGCGGAGCTAAGCCCTGGGGTCAGCAGTGGCCCAGAGCGGGGTCGAGGGCCGGGCCTGGCGCGGGGCGGCCTGGACGCACTGCCCGGCCCTCTGGCGGCGGGTGCTGCGGAGCTAAGCCCCAGGGTCGGCAGCGGCCCGGAGAAGGGCCGAGGGCCAGGCCGGGCGCGGGGCGGCCAAGCCGCATGGCCCGGCCCTCGGCTGGCACTTGCCGCGGACTTAAGCCCCAGGGTCGGCAGCGGCCCGGAGCGGGGCCGAGGGCCGGGCCGGGCCCAGGGCGCCCCGGGCGCGCTGCCCGGCCCTCCGCCGGCGGGTGCCGCGGGACTAAGTACCGGGGTTGGCAGAGGCCCGGAGAGGGGCCAGGGCCTGGCCGGGCATGGGTCGGTCCTGGCGCGCAGCCGGGCAGGGAGCGGGGAGGCCCTGGTGCGAGACCCGGCCCTTGACCTGCGGGTGCCGTGGAGCTAAGCCCCGGGGTCGGCAGCGGCCCAGAGCAGGGCTGAGGACAAGGCCGGACATGGCCATCCTAGGCTCGCGGTCCGACCCTCCTCCGGAGGGTGCCGCGGAGCTAAGCCCTGGGGTCAGCAGCGGCCCGGAGCGGGGTCGAGGGCCGGGCCTGGCGCAGGGCGGCCTGGGCGCACTGCCCGGCCCTCTGGCGGCGGGTGCTACGGAGCTAAGCCCCAGGGTCGGCAGCGGCCCGGAGAAGGGCCGAGGGCCAGGCCGGGCGCGGGGCGGCCAAGCCGCATGGCCCGGCCCTCGGCTGGCGCTTGCCGCGGACTTAAGCCCCGGGGTCGGCAGCGGCCCGGAGCGGGGCCGAGGGCCGGGCCGGGCCCAGGGCGCCCCGGGCGCGCTGCCCGGCCCTCCGCCGGCGGGTGCCGCGGGACTAAGTACCGGGGTTGGCAGAGGCCCGGAGAGGGGCCAGGGCCTGGCCGGGCATGGGTCGGTCCTGGCGCGCAGCCGGGCAGGGAGCGGGGAGGCCCTGGTGCGAGACCCGGCCCTTGACCTGCGGGTGCCGTGGAGCTAAGCCCCGGGGTCGGCAGCGGCCCAGAGCAGGGCTGAGGACAAGGCCGGACATGGCCATCCTAGGCTCGCGGTCCGACCCTCCTCCGGAGGGTGCCGCGGAGCTAAGCCCTGGGGTCAGCAGCGGCCCGGAGCGGGGTCGAGGGCCGGGCCTGGCGCAGGGCGGCCTGGGCGCACTGCCCGGCCCTCTGGCGGCGGGTGCTACGGAGCTAAGCCCCAGGGTCGGCAGCGGCCCGGAGAAGGGCCGAGGGCCAGGCCGGGCGCGGGGCGGCCAAGCCGCATGGCCCGGCCCTCGGCTGGCGCTTGCCGCGGACTTAAGCCCCGGGGTCGGCAGCGGCCCAGAGCGGGGCCGAGGGCCGGGCCGGGCCCAGGGCGCCCCGGGCGCGCTGCCCGGCCCTCCGCCGGCGGGTGCCGCGGGACTAAGTACCGGGGTTGGCAGAGGCCCGGAGAGGGGCCAGGGCCTGGCCGGGCATGGGTCGGTCCTGGCGCGCAGCCGGGCAGGGAGCGGGGAGGCCCTGGTGCGAGACCCGGCCCTTGACCTGCGGGTGCCGTGGAGCTAAGCCCCGGGGTCGGCAGCGGCCCAGAGCAGGGCTGAGGACAAGGCCGGACATGGCCATCCTAGGCTCGCGGTCCGACCCTCCTCCGGAGGGTGCCGTGGAGCTACGCCCTGGGGTTGGCAGCGGCCTGGAGCAGGGTCAAGTGCCGGGCAGGGTGCGGGGCGGCCCAGGCGCGCGGCCCGGCCCTCCGCCGGCCGGTGCCGTGGAGATAAGCCCAGGGGTCGGCAGCGGCCCGGAGCACGGCACAGGGCCGGGGCGGGCTCGGGGCGGCCCAGGCGCGCCGCCGGGCCCTCGACCGCGGGTGCTGAGGATCTAAGCCCCGGTGTAGGTAGCGGCCCGGAGCGGGGCCGGGGGCTGGGCTGAGCGCGGGGCGGCCATGCCGCGCGGCCTGGCCCTCGGCTTGCGGGTGCCCGGTTTCAGCAGTGGCCTGGTGGGCAGCCGAAGGTCAGAACGGGCGCAGAGCGGCCCGGGCGCGCAGCCGGTCTCTCGTCCTGAGGGTGCCGCGGAGCTAAGCCCTGGGGTCGGCAGCGGACCGGAGCGGGGTCGAGGGCCGGGCCTGGCGCGGGGCGGACTGTGCACGCGGCCCGGGCCTCCGCCGGCGCGTTCCACGTAGCTAAGCACCGGGGTCGGCAACGACCCAGAGTGGGGGCCGAGGGCCGAGCCGGACGCGGCCGGCCCACGCACGCGGACCCTCCCTACGCCGGCGGGTGCCGCGTAGCTAAGCCCCTGTGTCAGCAGCGGCTCGGAGCGGGCCAGGTCGTGGCCGGCGCGGGGAGGCCTGGGCGCGCGGCCAGGCCCTCCGACAACGCATGCCGCGGACCTAAGCCCCGGGGTCGGCAGCGGCCCGGAGCCAGGCCGAGGGTCGGGATGGACCCGGGGCGGCCCCGGGCGCGCGGCCCGGCCCTCCGCCGGCGGGTGCCGCTATGCTAAGACCGGAGTCTCCTGCGGCCAGGAGCGCGGCCGAGTGTCCTGACTGTATCGGGGCAACCCGGGCACGTGGCCCGGTCCTCCGCCGGTGGGTGCCGCGGAGCTAAGTCCCGGGGTCGGCAGTGGCCCGGATAGGGGCCTATGGCTGGGCCGGGCGCGGGGCAGCTCGGGCGCATGGCCCGGTCCTCCGCCGGCGGGTGCCGCGGAGTTAAGTCCCGGGTTCGGATGCGGCCTGAACTGGGGCCGAGGGCTCTTTCGGGCGTGGGGCTGCTGGGGCGCACGGCCTGGCCCTCAGCCCGCTGGTGCCGCCGAGCTAAGCCCTGGGGTCTGCAGTGGCCCGGATCATGGCCGAGTTTTGGGACGGAAGCGGGGCGGCCCGTGCGCGCGGCCTGGCCCTTGTCCCGCGGGTGCCACGGAGCTAAGCCCCTTAGTGGTCAGCGGCCCGGAGCGGGGCCGAGGGCCGGGTGGAGCGTGGTGCGGCCCGGGCGCATGGCCCAGCCCTCCGCCGGGGGGTTCCGCGGAGCTAAGCCCCGGGGTCAGCAGCGGCCCGAAGCGGGGCCGAGGATCGGGACAAGAGCGGGGCAGCTCGGGCGCTCGGCACGGCCCTCGGCCTGTTGGTGCCGCGAAGCTAAGTCCCGGGGTCGGTAGCAGCCCGGAGCGAGGCCGAGTGTCTGTAAGGGCGCAGGGCGGCCCGGGCGTGCAGCCCGGCCCTCGGTCCGCGGGTGTCGCGGAGCTAAGCCCCGGGGTCAGCAGCGGCCCGAAGCGGGGCCAAGAATCGGGACGGGAGGAGGGCGGCTCGGGCGCGTGGCCCGGTCCTCCGCCCGCTGGTGCCGTGGAGCTATGCCCCGGGGTCGGCAGCAGTCTGTAGCACGGCCAAGTGTCGTTACAGGCGCGGGGCGGCCCGGGCGCTCGTCCCGGCCCTCGGCCTGTTGGTGCCGCGAAGCTAAGTCCCGGGGTCGGTAGCGGCCCGGAGCGGGGCCGAGGGCCGGGCCGGGCGTGGTGCGGCCCGGGCGCGTGGCCCGGCCCTCCGCCGGGGGTTACCCGGAGCTAAGCCCTGGGGTCGGCAGCGGCCCGGAGCTGGGCCGAGGGACGTGACGGGCGTGGGGCGGCCTGGGCACGTGGCCCACCCCGCGGCCCGCTGGTGCCGTGGAGCTAAGCCCTGGGTTCGGCAGCTGCCCGGAGCGGGACTGAGGGCCGTGCCGGGAGCGGCCGGCCCGGGCACGGGGAAAAGCCCTCCGCCGGCGGGTGCCGCGGAGCTAAGACCCGGGGTCGGCAGCGGCCCGGAGCATGGTTTAGGGCCGGGCCGGGCGCTGGGATGCCCAGGTACGTGGCCACGACCTCTTCCGGCGTGTGCCGTGGAGCAAAGCCCCGCTGTGGCTGCGGCGCAGAATGCGGGCGATGGTCGGTACGGGAGCGGGGCGGCTCGGGTGCACGTCCCGGTCCTCCGAAGGCGGGTGCTGCGGAACTAAGTCCCGGGGTAGGTAGTGGCCCGGAGCGAGGCCAAGGGCTGGGCCGGGCGCTGGGCGTCCCGGGCGCGTGGACAGAATCGGGACGGGAGGAGGGCGGCTCGGGCGCGTGGACAGGCCCTCCGCTGGCGTGTGCCGCGGAGCTAAGCCCCGTGGTCGGCAGCGGCCCGGAGCGTGGCCGAGGGCCGGGCCGGGCGTTGGGCGGCTTGGGCACATGGCCAGGCCCTCCGCTGGCGGGTGCCGCGGCGCTAAGCCCTTGGGGTCGGCAGCGGCCTGGAGAGGGGCCATGGCCAGGAAGGGAGCGGGCATCCCCGGCTCGCGGCCCGGCCCTCGGCCCACGGGTGCCGCAGAGCTATGTCCCGGAGTCGGCAACCGCCCGGGGAGGTGCTGCGGGCCCGGCCGGTTGCGGTGCAGCACAGGAGCTTGGCCCGGCCCTCGGCCCGCGGGTGCCGTGGAGATAAGCCCCGGGGTCGGCAGCGGTCCGAAGCGCGGCCAAGGGATGGACCACGCGCGAGTCGGCCCTGGCGCGCGGCCCTTTCCTCCGCCGTTGTGTGCCGCGGTGCTAAGCCCTGGGGTCGGCAGCGGCCCAGAGCGGGGCCGAGGGCCGGGGCAGGCGCGGGGTGTCCCAGACGCGCCACCCGACCCTCACCCTCGGGTACCGCGGATCTAAGCCCCGGGGTCGGCAGCGTCCAGGAGCGGGGCCGAGCGGCTGGCCGGGCGCGGGGCGGCCAGGCCGCGCGGCCCGTCCCTCGGCTGGCGGGTGCTGCGCAGTTAAGCCCCGGGTTCGGCAGCGGCCCGGAGCGGGGCCGAGGGCCGGGCCGTGCGCGGGGCGGCCCGGGCGCGTGGACCGGACCTCCGCCGGCGGGTTCCGTGGAGCTCAGCCCAGGGGTCGGCAGCGGCCAGTAGTGGGGCGAGGGCCGGGCCGGGCATTGTGCAGCCCGGGCGCGCATACCGGCACTCCGCCAGCGCATGCCGCGGAGCTGAGCCCCAGGGTAGGCAGCGGTCCGGAGCACGGCCGAGGGATGTGCCAGGCGCGGGTCGGCCTGGGCGCGCGGCCCGGTCCTCCACCGTTGTGTGCCGCGGAGCTAAGCCCCGGGTTCGGCAGCGGCCCGGAGCGTGTCCTAGGGCCGGGCCGGGCCCGGGGCGGCTCAGGCGCGCGGCCCGGCCCTCGGCCCCCTGGTGCCATGGAGCTAAGGCCCGGGGTCGGCAGCGACCCGGAGCAGGGCCAAGGGTTGGGCCGGGCGCGGGGCAGCCCGCGTGCGTGGCTCGACCCTCGGCCCGCGGGTGCCGCGGAGCTAAGCCCCGGGGTCGGCAACGGCCCGGAGCTGGGCCGAGGGCTGAGCCGGGCGCGGGACATCCCTGGCACGCGGCCCAGCCCTCGGCCGGTGGGTGCCGCATAGCTAAGTGCCGTAGACTTGCTTGGTCGAAGACCACCAGACTGAGGGGGACCAGGCGAATGTGCACAGGAGAGCAGGAGATTCGGCGCGTTGGACAGACAGACACCAACACAAGAGAGGTTGAGTGCTGCTGCGGTTTATTGCATCCAGAGTTCTTCTTTTTATACAGTTACAGAAACAACGTGGCAAAGTACACATTACATCAGGCCATGGGTCATGTTTCCAAGACAACAGGGGGCACGTACACGTTCTGTTTTAAGATTAGGGAAAAGATCCACTTGTTCTAATAAAATATGTGAGTGAAATATTATGTTCCTTATAATTCCTTAATTGTCTACGCCCGGGTGCGTGGGCGAGCACTCCGCTGGCGGGTGCCGCAGAGCTAAGCCACGGTGTTTGCAGTGGCCTGGAGCAGTGCCGAGGGCCGGAACAGGTTCGGGGCAGCCCAGGGCATGGCCCGTCCCTCCGCCAGTGGGTGCCGCAGAGCTAAGCCCCAGGGTCGGCAGCGACCCTGAGCGGAGCCAGGGCCGGGCCGGGCGCGGGGCGGCCCCGGCGTGCAGCCTGGCCCTCGGCCCGCGTGGGCCTCGTAGCTAAGCCCCGGAGTCGGCAGCGGCCCGGAGCATATCCGAGGGCTGGGCCGGGCACGGGGCGGCCCTGGCGCACGGCCAGGCCCTCCGCTGGCGGGTGCCGCGGGGCTATGCCCCGGGGTCAGCAGTGGCCCGGAGGGGGGCCGAGGGCGGGGCCGGGAGCGGGGTGGCCCGGGTGAGCGGCCTGGCCCTCGGCCCGAAGGTGCTGTGGAGCAAAGCCCCGGGGTTGGCAGCGGCCCAGAGCGGGCCGAGGGCAGGGCCGGGCGCAGGGAGGCCCGGGCGCTCTGCCCGGCCCTCTGCCGGAGGGTGCCACGGAGCTAATCTCTGGGGTTGGCAGCGGACCATAGCGGGGCCGAGGGCCGTGCTGGGTGAGGGGCGGCCCGGGCGCGCGGCCCTGCCCTCGGCCGGCGGGTACCGCGGAGCGAAGCCCCGGGGTCGGCAGTGGTCTGGAGCGGGATTGAGGGCGGGGCTGGGCGCGGGGAGGCCAGGGTTTGCGGCCCGGACCTCCGCCGACGGGTGCTGCGGAGCTAAGCCCGGGGGTCGGCAAAGGCCCGGAGCGTGGCCGAGGGTCGCGACGGGAGCGGGGCGGCCCGTGCACGCGGCCCGGTCCTCTGCCCGCGGGTGCCGCGGAGCTAAGCCCCGGGGTCGGCAGCAGCCCGGAGCAGGGCCGAGGTGCAGGCAGCATGCGGGGCAGCCCGGGGCGCGGCCCTGTCCTCCGCCGGCGGGTACCGCGGTGCTAAGCCCCAGGGTCGGCAGCGGCCCGGAATGGGGCCGAGGGCCGGGCCGCGTGCCGAGCAGCCCAGGCGCTTGGCCCGGTCCTCCACTGGCGGGTGCCGCAGAGCTAAGCTCCGGGGTCGGCAGCGGCCTGGAGTGAGGCCGAGGGCCGGGCCAGGAGCTGGGCTGCCCGGGCGCATGGCTAGGCCCTCCTCTGGCGTGTGCCGCAGAGCTAAGTCCTGGGGTTGTCAGCGGCCCGGAGCGGGGCCGAGGGCCGGACCAGGCGCAGGGAGGCGTTGGCACGCGGCCCGATCATCGGCACGTGGGTGCCTCAGAGCTAAGCCCCGGGGTCGGCAGCGGCCCGGAGGAGGGCCGGGGGCCGTGACGTGCGCGGCCGTCCCGGGCTCGAGGACCGGCCCTCCGCCGGCGGATGCCGCGGAGATAAGCCTCTGTGTTGGCAGCGGCCCGGAGCGGGGCCGAGGGCCGGGCCGGGCGCAACCTGGCCCGGGCGCGCGGCCCAGCCCTCTGCCGGGGGGTGCCCCGGAGCTAAGATCCGGGGTCGGCAGCGGCCCGGAGAGGGGCTGAGGGCCGGGCAGGTCCCGGGGCGGACCGGGCGTGCGGCCCGGCCCTCGCACACAGGTTCCGCGGAGCTAACCCCCGCGGTCGGCAGCGGCCCGGAACGGGACCGAGGGTCGGGCCAGGTGCGGGGCTACAAGGGCGCGCGGCCCAGCCGTCGGCCGGGGGGTGCCGCGGAGTTAAGTCCCTGGGTCGGCAGCGGCCCGGAGCTGGGATGAGGACCGGGAAGGTCTCGGGGCGGCACGGACTCGCGGCCCGGCCCTCTGCTTGCGGGTGCTGTGGAGCTAAGCCCCGGGGTCGGCAGTGGCCCGGAGCGGGGTCGAGGGCCGGGCCGGGCTAGGGGGCCGCCCGGACGCACAGCCCGGCCCTCCGCCGGCGGGTGCTGTGGAGCTAAGCCCCGGGCTCGGCAGCGGCCCGGAGCGGGGCAGAGGGCCGTGCCGGACGCAGCCGGCCGGGGCGCGTGAACCGGCACTCCACTGACGAGTGCCACAGAGCTAATCCCCGGGGTCGGCAGCCTCCTGGAACGGGGCCAGGGCCTGGCCGGCCATAGGATGGCCCCGTCGCGCGGCCGTACAGGGCGCTGGGCGGCCCCAGTGCGAGGCCCGGCTCTCGACCCGTGGGTGCCGCGGAGCTAAGCCCCGGGGTTGGCAGTGTCCCAGACGTGGGTCGAGGGCCGTCCTGGGCAAGTGGCCAGGCTCTTGGCCTGCTGCTGCCGCGGAGCTAAGCCCCGGGGTCGGCAGCAGCTGGGAGCAGGGCCGAGTGTCGGGCTGGGCGTGGGGCTCCCCGGGCGCGTGGCCGGCCCCTCCGCGGGCGGGTGCCGCGGAGCTAAGCCCCGGGGTCGGCAGCGGCCCGGATCGTTGCCGAGGGTTGGGACGAGAGTGGGGCGGTCCAGGCACGTGGCCTGGCCCTCAGCCCGCGGGTGCCGTGGAGGTAAGTCCCGGGGTCAGCAGCGGCCCAGAGCGGGGATGAGGGCCGGGCCGGGCGCGGTACGGCCCGGGCGCGCAGCCTGGCCCTCGGCCTGCGGGTGCGCGGAGCTAAGCCCTGGGGTCAGCAGCGGCCCGGGGCTGGTCGAGGGCCGTGCCGGGCGCGGGGCGGCCTGGGCATGTGGCCTGGCCCTCAGCCCGCGGGTGCCGCGGAGCTAAGCCCTGGGGTCAGCAGCGGCCCAGGGCGGGTCGAGGGCCGTGCCGGGCGCGGGGCGGCCCTGGCCCGTGGCCCGGCCCTCCACTGGCAGGTGCCGCGGTTCTAAGCCCCGGGGTCAACAGCGGCCTGGAACGCGGCCGAGGGCCGGGCCGGGCGCGGGGCGGCCCGGGCACGCGGCCCAGCCCTCGGCACCCGCATGCCGCGGAGGTAAGATCCGGGGTCGGCAGCGGCCCGGAGCGGGGCCGAGGGCCGAACCAGGTGTGGGGCTGCCCGGGAGCGCGGCTCAGCCCTCGGCCAGAGACTGCCGCGGAGTTAAGCCCCGGGGTTGGCAGCGGCCCGGAGCGGTGCCGAGGGTCGGGATGGGTGCGGGGAGGCCCGGGCGCGCGGCCCGTCCCTCGGCCCGCTGGTGCCACGGAGCTAAGCCCCGGGGTCGGCAGCGGCCTGGAGCGGGGCCGATGGCCGGACCGGGTGCGGGGCGGTCCGGGAACGCGGCCCGGCCTTCGGCACCCGGGTGCCGTGGAGCTAAGCTCGTGGGTCGGCAGCGGCACGGAACGGGGCCGAGGGCCGGGCCTGGCGAGGGACAGCCTGGGCGCTTGGCCCGGTCCTCCGCCGGTGGGTGCTGCGGAGCTAAGCCCCGGGGTCGGCCGCGGCCCGGAGCGGGGCCGGTGGCCGTGACGGGTGCGGCCGTCCCGGGCGCAATGACCGGCCCTCCGCCGGCGGGTGCCGCGGAGATAAGCCTCTGTGTTGGCAGCGGCCCGGAGCGGGGCCGAGGGCCGGGCTGGGCGCAACGCGGCCCCGGGCGCGCGGCCCAGCCCTCCGCCGGGGGGGGGGGTGCCGCGGAGCTAAGGCCCGGGGATGGCAGCAGCCCGGATCGGGGTCAGGGCCTGGTCGGGCATAGGGCAGCCCGGGTGCTCGGCTGGCCGTCCACCGGCGGGTGTCGCAGAGCTAAGCCCCGTGGTTGGCAGCGGCTCTGAACGCGGCCGAGGGTCGGGACGAGAGCGGGGCGGCTCAGGCGCGCGGCCCTGTCCTCCGCTGGCGGGTGCCCCGGAGCTAATCCCCGGGGTCGGCAGCGGACCAGACCATGGCCAAGGGTCCCGAAAGGAGCGGGGCTGCGAGGGCACGCGGCCCGGTCCTCGTCCCGCCAGTGCTGCGTAGATAAGTCCCGCGGTCAGCAGCTGCCCGGATCGGGGCCCAGGGCCATGGCGTGAGCATCCAGTCCGGGAGCGCGGACCAGCCCGCCGCCAACGGGTGCAGCGGAGCAAAGCCCCGGGGTTGGCAGCGGCCCGGAGCGGGGCCGAGGGCCAGGCCGGGCGCTGGGAGGCCCGGGTGCATGGCCAGGCCCTCCGCCGGCAGGTGCCGTGGAGCTAAGCCCCGGGTTCGGCAGCGGCCCGGAGCGGGGCCAATGGCCGGGCCAGGCTAGGTGCAGCCCGGGCGCGTGGCCCGGCCCTCGGCCCGCGGGTGCTGCGGAGCTAAGCCCCGGGGTCGGAAGTGGCCCGGAGCTGGGCCGAGGGCCGGGCCGGGCGCTGGGCGGCCCGGGCGCGCGGCCAGGCCCTCCGCCGGTGGGTGCTGCGGAGCTTTGCCCCAGGGTCGGCAGCTGCCCGGGGCGGGGCCAAGGGCCACGCCGGGCACGGTGCCGCCCGGGCGAAAGGCCCGGCTCTCTGCACACGGGTGCTGCGGAGCTAAGCCCCGGGGTCAGCAGCGGCCCATGGCGGGGCCTTGGGCCCGTGCCGGGCGCCGGTCTGCCCGGGCGCGCGGCCAGGCCCATGCCAGCGGGTGCCGCGGGTCAAATCCCCTGGGTTGGCTGCGGCCCAGAGCGTGGCCGAGGGTCGGGCCGGACGCGGGGCGGCACAGGCGCGCAGCCCGGCCCTCGGCCCGCTGGTGTCGCGGACCTACGCCCCGGGGTCGGCAGCGGCCCAGAGCGGGGCTGAGGACCAGGCCGGGCACGGGGCGGCCCGGGCGCGCGGCGCTTTCCTCGGCTTGCCGGTGCCACGGAGCTAATCCCCGGGGTCGGCAGCGGTCTGGAGCTCGGCCGAGTGTCGGAACGGGCGTGGGGCGGCCCGGGCGCGCAGCCCGTCCCTCGGCCCATGTGGGCCGCGGAGCTAAGCCCCGGGATCGGCAGCGGCCCGGAGCGGGGCCGAGGGCCGGGCCGGGCGCGGGGCAGCCCGAGTGCACGGCCCGTCACTCCGCCGGCGGGTGCCGCAGGGCTAATTCCCGGGGTTGGCAGCGGCCCAGAACGCGGCCGATGGTGGGGACCGAAGCGGGGCATCTCTGGTTTCCCGGTACTCCGCCGGCGGGTGCCACGGAACTGAGCCCCGGGGTCAGCAGCGGCCCGGGGCGGGGACGAGGTCCGGGCCGGGCGCGGGGCGGCCTGGGCATGCGGCCAGTCCCTCCGCCGGCGGGTGCCGCGGAAGGAAGCCTCGGGGTCGCCTGCGGCCCGGGGTGGGGCCGAGGGCTGGGCCGGACGCGGGTCGGCCAGGGCGCGAGGCCAGGCCCTCCGCCATCGGGTGCCGCGGGTCAAAGCCCCTGGGTTGGCAGCGGTCCGGAGCGTGGCCGAGGGCCAAGCCGGGCGCGGGGCGGCCCAGGCGCGCGGCCCGGCCCTCGGCCCGCTGGTGTTGTGGAGCTAAGCCACGGGCTCGGCAGCAGCCCTGAGCAGGGTCGAGGGCCGGGCCTGGCGTGGGGCAGACCGGGCGCATGGCCCGGCCCTCTGCCAGCAGGTGCCGCAGTGCTAAGCCCCGGGGTCGGCAGCAGCCCGTAACACGGGCGAGGGTCAGGAAGGGAGCAGGGCGCTTCGGGCCTGCGGCCCGGCCCTCCGCCGGTGGGTGCCGCGGGGCTAAACCCCGAGGTCGGCAGCGGCCCAGAGCGGGATGGATGGCCGGGCCTGTTGCGGTGCAGCCCCGGCGCGCTCCCCGGCCCTCGGCCCGCGGGTACCGCAGAGCTAAGCCCCGGGGTCGGCAGAGGCCCGGACCGGGGCCGCGGGCCGGGTCGGGCGCTGGGCGGCCCAGGTGCGTGGGCGGGCCCTCCGCTGGCGGGTGCCGCGGAGCTAAGCCCCGGTGTTGGCAGCGGCCCGGAGCGGTGCCGAGGGCCGGAACGGGTGCGGGGCAGCCCAGGGCACGATCCGTCCCTCCGCCGGTGGGTGCCGCAGAGCTAAGCCCCGGGGTCGGCAGCGGCCATGAGCGGGGCCAGAGCCGGGCAGGCCGCGGGGCGGCCCCGGCGCGCAACCCGGCCTTCGGCCCGCGTGGGCCTCGTTGCTAAGCCCCGGAGTCGGCAGCGACCCAGAGCGTGGCCGAGGGCCGGGTCGGGTGCGGGGTGGCCTGGGCGCGTGGCCAGGCCTTCCGCTGGCGGGTGCTGTGGAGCTAAGCCCCGGGGAAAGCAGCGGTCAGGACCGGGGTAGAGAGCCGGGCCGAGCGTGGGGCGGCCCGGTGCGCGGCCAGGCCCACCGATGGCGGGTGCTGCGGAGCTAAGCCCCGGGGTCGGCAGCGGCCCGGAGCGGTGCCGAGGGCCGGAACGGGTGCGGGGCAGCCCAGGGCACGATCCGTCCCTCCGCCGGTGGGTGCCGCAGAGCTAAGCCCCGGGGTCGGCAGCGGCCATGAGCGGGGCCAGAGCCGGGCAGGCCGCGGGGCGGCCCCGGCGCGCAACCTGGCCTTCGGCCCGCGTGGGCCTCGTTGCTAAGCCCCGGAGTCGGCAGCGGCCCAGAGCGTGGCCGAGGGCCGGGTCGGGTGCGGGGTGGCCTGGGCGCGTGGCCAGGCCTTCCGCTGGCGGGTGCTGTGGAGCTAAGCCCCGGGGAAAGCAGCGGTCAGGACCGGGGTAGAGAGCCGGGCCGAGCGTGGGGCGGCCCGGTGCGCGGCCAGGCCCACCGATGGCGGGTGCTGCGGAGCTAAGCCCCGGGGTCGGCAGCGGCCCGGGGCGGGGGCCGAGGGCTGGGCCGGGCGCGTGTCGGCCAGGGCGCGAGGCCAGGCCCTCCGCCATCGGGTGCCGTGGGTCAAAGCCCCTGGGATGGCAGCGTCCGGAGCGTGGCTGACGAGTGCCACGGAGCTAAGCCCCGGGGTTGGCAGCCGCCTGGAGCAGGGCCAGGGCCTGGCCGGGCATGGGACGGCCCCAGCGCGCGGCCATTCAGGGCGCGGGGCGGCCCTGGTGCGAGGCCCGGCTCTCGAACCGCGGGTGCCGCGGAGCTCTGCCCCGGGGTTGGCAGCGGCCCGGAATGGGGCCAAGGGCCGGGCAGGTCGCGGGGCAGCACAGGTGCGCGGCCCGGTCCTGCGCAGGCGGGTGCCGCGGAGCTAAGACCCGGGGTCGGCAGCGGCCTGGAGCGGGGACGAGGGCCAATCCGGGCACGGGGCGGCCTTGGCGCACTGCCCGGCCCTCCGCCGGTGGTCCCGCGGATCTAAGCCCCGGGGTTAGCAGCGGCCAGGAGCGGGACCGAGGGCCGGGCCGGACGCGGCTGGCCCGGGCGCTTGGACCGGCCCTCCGCTGACGGGTGTCACGGAACTAAGCCCCGGGGTCAAAAGCCACCTGGAGCGGGGCCAGGCCCTGGCCGGGCGTGGGGCGGCCTGGGCGCAAGGCCCAGCCCTCGACCCACGGGTGCCGCGGAGCTAAGCCCCGGGATCGGCAGCGGCCCAGAGCGGGGCAGAGGGCGGCCGGTCGCGGGGCGGCCCGGGCTCTTGGCCTGGCCCTTGGTCCGCGGGTGCTGCGCATCTAAGCCCCAGGTTCGGCAGTGGCCCCGAGTGGGGCCGAGAGGCGATCCAGGCATGGGGCAGCCTGGGCGCGCGGCCTGGCCCTCTGCCGTTGCGTGCCGCGGAGCTAAGCCCCGGGTTCGGCAGCGGCCCGGAGCGGGTTCGAGGGCCGGGCCTGGCGCAGGGCAGTCTGGGCGCGCGGCCGGCCCTCCGCCGGCGCATTCCACGGAGCTAAGCCCCGAGGTCGGCAGCGGCCCGGAGCTGGGCCGAGGGCCAGGCTGGGCACAGGGTGCCCCGGGCGCGCCGCCCGGACCTCCGACGGCGGGTGCCGCGGAGCTATGCTCCGGGGTGGGCAGCGGCCCGGAGAGGGTCCAGTGCCTGGCTGGGAGCGGGTCAGCCCTGGTGCGCGGCCGGGCAGGGAGCGGGGCGGCCCTGGTGCGAGGCCCGGCTTTCGACCCGCGGGTGCCGCGGAGCTAAGCCCCGGGGTCGGCAGCGGCCCGGAGCGGGGCTGTGTGCCGGGTAGGGTGCGGGGCGGCCCAGGGGCGCGGCCCGGCCCTCCGCCGGCAGGTGCCGTGGAGCGAAGCACTGGGGTAGGCAGCGGCCCGCAGCGTGGTCGAGGGTCAGGATGCGCGCTGGGTGGCCCGGACACGCGGCCCCACCCTCGGGCTGCGGGTGCCGTGTAGCTAAGCACCGGGGTCAGAAGCGACTCGGAGCGGGGCCAGAGCTTGGCCGGCGCGGGGCGGCCCGGACGCGCGGCCCGGCCCTCCGACGATGCATGCTGCGGAGCTAAGCCCCGGGGTCGGCAGCGGCCCTGAGCGGGGTCGAGGGCCGGATATTGCGCGGGGCGGCCCAGGCGCGCGGCCCGGCCCTTCAGCGGCGGGTGCTACGAAGCTAAACCCCAGGGTCGGCAGCAGCCCCGAGCGCGGCCGAGGGTCAGGATGGGCCCGGGGAGGCCCGGGTGCGCGACCCGGCCCTCGGCCCACGGGTTCCACGGAGCTAAACCCCGTTGTCGGCAGCGGCCCATAGCGGGGCCGAGGACCGGATATGGCGAGGGGCAGACCGGGCGCGCGGCCCGGCCCTCCTCCGGCGGGTGTCGCGGAGCTAAGCCCAGAGTCTCCTGTGGCCAGGAGCGCGGCCGAGGGTCGGGACGGGCACGGAGCGGCCCAGGCGCGCAGCCGGGCCCTCGGGCTGCGGGTGCCGCGGAGTTACGCCCCGGGGTCGGCAGCAGCCCGGAACGGGGCCGAGGGCCCGGCCGAGCGCGGGGCGGCCCGGGCGTGTGTCACGGCTCTCCGCCGGCAGGTGCCGCGGAGCGAAGCCCTGGGGTTGGCAGGGGACCGGAGCACGGCCAAGGGTCGGGACGGGCGTGGGTCGGCCCGGCCCTCGGCTTGTGGGTGCCGCGGAGTTATGGCCCGGTTTCGGCAGTGGCCTGGGGCGCGTCCGAAGGTCGGGATGGGCGTGTGGCGGCCCAGGCGCACGGCCGGGCCCTCGGCCTGCGGGTGCCGCGGAGCTAAGTCCCGGGGTCGGCAGCGGCCTGGAGCGGGGCAGAGGGCCGGGCCGGGCGCGGGGTGGCCCGGGCGAGTGGCCCGGCCCTCTGCCGGCGGGTGCCGTGGAGCTAAGCCCCGGGGTCCGCAGCGGCCCGGAGCGGGGCCAGGGCTTGGCTGGCGCGGGGTGGCCCGGGCGAGTGGCCCGGCCCTCTAATGGCGGGTGCCGCGGAGCTAAGCCCCGGGGTTGGCAGCGGCTCGGAGAGGGGCCAGTGCTTGGCCGGCGCGGGGAGGCCAGGGCGCGCGGCCCGGCCCTTCGACGACGCATGCCGCGGAGCTAAGCGCCGAGGTCGGCAGCGGCCCAGAGCGGGGTCGAGGGCCGAGCCAGCCGTGGGGTGGCCTGGGCGCGCGGCCCGGCCCTCCGGCGGCGGGTGCTATGGAGCTAAGCCCCAGGGTCGGCAGCGGCCCGGAATGCGGCGAGGGTCGAGATGGGCGTGGGGAGGCCCGGGCGCGCGACCTGGCCCTTTGCCCACGGGTTCCACGGAGCTAAGCCCCGTGGTCGGCAGCGGCCTGGATCGGGGCCAAGGGCAGGATATGGCGCGGGGCAGCCCGGGCGCGTGGCCCACCCCTCCGCCGGCGGGTGCAGCGGAGCTAAGGCCGGAGTCTCCTGCGGCCAGGAGCGTGGCCGAGGGTCGGGACGGGCGAGGAGCGGCCCGGGCGCGCCGCCCGGCCCTTACCCACGGGTGCCGCGGATCTAAGCCCCGGGGTCGGCAGCGTCCCGGAGCGGGGCCGAGCGGCGGGCCGGGCGCATGGCGGCCAGGCCACGTGGCCAGACCCTCAGCTGCTGGGTGTTGCGCAGTTAAGCCCCGGGGTCGGCAGCGGCCCAGGGCGGGGCCGAAGGCCTGGCCGTGCGCGTGGTGGCCCCGGCGTGCGGCCCGGACCTCCGCCGGCGGGTTCCGCGGAGCTAAGCCCCGGGGTCAGCAGCAGCCCGGAGCGGGACTTGGGCCGGGCCGGGCGTTGGGGGGCCCGGACGTGCGGACCGGCACTCTGCTGGTGCGTGCCGCGGAGCTAAGCCCCGGGTTCGGCAGCGGCCCGGAGCGGGTTCGAGGGCCGGGCCCGGCGCGGGGCGGTCTGAGCGCGCGGCCGGATCTCCGCTGGCGCATTCCACGGAGCTAAGCCCCGGGGTCGGCAGGTGCCCGGAGCAGGGCCGAGTTCCGGGCTAGGTGCGGGGCGGTTCGGGCTCGCGGCCCGGTCCTCCGCCGGCGGGTGACTCGGAGCTAAGCCCAAGGGTCGGCAGCGACCCGGAGCGGGGTCGAGGGCCGGGACGGGTGCGGGGTGGCCTGGGCGTGCGGCCCGGCCCTCCGGCGGCGGGTGCTACCCAGCTAAGCCCCTGGGTCGGCAGCGGCCCGGAGTGCGGCCGAGGGTCAGGATGTGCGCGGGGAGGCCCGGCCGCACGGCCCGGACCTCGGCCCAGGGTTTGCCGCAGATATAAGCCCCGGGGTCGGCAGCGTCCCGGAGCGGTTCCGAGCGGCGGGCCGGGCGCTGTGCGGCCAGGCTGCGCGGGGAGTCCCTCGGCTGGCGGGTGCTTCACAGTTAAGCCCCGGGGTTGGCAGCGGCCCGGAGTTGGGCCAAGGCCCAGGCCATGCGCGAGGCGGCCGGGGCGCGTGACCCGGACCTCCGCCGGCGGGTTCCGCGGAGCTCAGACCCGGGGTCGGCTGCGGCCCGGAGCGGGGTCGAGGGCCAGGACGGTTGCGGGGTAGCCTGGGCGCGCGGCCCGGCCCTCCGGCGGCGGGTGCTACCCAGCTAAGCCCCTGGGTCGGCAGCGGCCCGGAGTGCGGCCGAGGGTCAGGATGTGCGCGGGGAGGCCCGGCCGCACGGCCCGGACCTCGGCCCGGGGTTTGCCGCAGATATAAGCCCCGGGGTCGGCAGCGTCCCGGAGCGGGGCCGAGTGGCTGGCCGGGAGCGGTGCGGCCAGGCTGCGCGGGAAGTCCCTCGACTGGCGGGTGCTTCGCAGTTAAGCCCCGGGGTTGGCAGCGGCCCGGAGTTGGGCCGAGGCCCGGGCCATGCGCGGGGCGGCCGGGGCGCGTGACCCGGACCTCCGCCGGCGGGTTCCGCGGAGCTCAGACCCGGGGTCGGCAGCAGCCCGGAGCGGGGCGAGGGCCGGGCCGGGCATTGGGTAGCCCGGGCGCCTGGACCGTCACTCTGCCGGCGCATGCCACGGAGCTAAGTCCCGGGGTCGGCAGCGGCCCGGAGCTGGGCCGAGTGCCGGGCCGGGCGCAGGGTGCCCCAGGTGGGCCGCCCGGACCTCCTCCGGCGGGTGCCGCGGAGCTAAGCTCTGGGGTGGGCAGCGGCCCGGAGAGGGGCCAGTTCCTGGCCGGGCGCAGGTCGGCCCTGGCGTGCGGCCGGGCAGGGAGCGGGGCGGCCCTGATGCAAGGCCGGCCCTCCACCCGCGGGTGCCGCGGAGCTAAGACCCGGGGTCGGCAGCGGCCCGGAGCGGGGCCGTGTGCCGGGTAGGGTGCGGGGCAGCCCAGGCACGCGGCCCGGCCCTCCGCCGGCAGGTGCCGTGGAGCGAAGCACCGGGGTAGGCAGCGGCCTGCAGCACGGTCGACGGTCGGGATGCGCGCTGGGCGGCCCGGGCGCGCGGCCCCACCCTCGGCCCGCGGGTGCCGTGGAGTCAAGCACCAGGGTCGGCAGCAATTCGGAGCAGGGCCAGGGCTTGGCCGGCGCGGGGCGGCCTGGGCGCGCGGCCCGGCCCTCCGACGATGCATGCTGCGGAGCTAAGCCCCGGGGTCGGCAGCGGCCCGGAGCGGGGTCGAGGGCCGGAAATGGCGCGGGGCGGCCCGGGCGCGCGGCCCGGCCTTCCAGCGGCGGGTGCTACGGAGCTAAACCCCAGGGTCGGCAGCAGCCCCGAGCGCGGCCGAGGGTCGGGATGGGCCCGGGGAGGCCCGGGTGCGCGGCCCGGCCCTCGGCCCACGGGTTCCACGGAGCTAAACCCCGTTGTCGGCAGCGGCCCGGAGCGGGGCCGAGGACCGGATATGGTGAGGGGCAGACCGGGCGCGCGGCCCGGCCCTCCGCCGGCAGGTGCCGCGGAGCTTAGGCCGGAGTCTTCTGTGGCCAGGAGGGCGGCCGGGGGTCGGGACGGGCGCAGAGCGGCCCTGGCGTGCAGCCGGGCCCTCGGGCTGCGGGTGCCGCGTAGCTAAGCCCCGGGGTCGGCAGCGGCCCAGAGCGGGGCCGATGGCTGGGCCATGCACGGAGCAGCCCAGGCGCGCGGCCCGGTCCTCCGCCTGCGGGTTCCGCGGAGCTAAGCCCCAGGGTCGGCAGCGGCCCAGAGCGGGGCCGAGGGCTGGGCCGTGCACGGGGCGGCCGGGGCGCGCAGTCCGGCCCTCGGCTGGTGGGTGCTGCGCAGTTAGCCCCGGGGTCGGCAGCAGCCAGGAGCGGGGCCTAGGGCCGGGCCGGGCTTGGGGCGGCCCGGTCGCGTGACCCGGACCTCTGCCATCGGGTGCCGCGGAGCTAAGCCCTGGGGTCGGCAGCGGCCTGGAGCGGGGCCACGGGCCGGGCCAGGCACGGGGCGGCCCAGGAGCGCGTCCCAGCTCTCGACCTGAGACTGCTGCGGAGTTAAGCCCCGGGGTCGGCAGCGGCCTGGAGTGGTGCCGAGGGTCGGGATGGGTGCGGGGCAGCCCGGTTGCGTGGCCCGGCCCTCGGCCCGCTGGTGCCACGGAGGTAAGCCCTGGGGTCGGCAGCGGCCCGGAGCGGGGCCGAGGGCCAGGCCGGGCGCGGGGCGGCCCGGGCGCGCGGCTCGCCCTCGGTACCCGGGTGCCGCGGAGCTAAGCTCCGGGGTCGGCAGCGGCCCAGATCGGGGTCGAGGGCCGAGCTGGGCGCGGGGCTACAAGGGCGCGCGGCCCACCTCTGGGCCGGGGGGTGCCGCGGAGTTAAGCCCCGGGGTCGGCAGCGGCCCGGAGCGGGGCTGAGGGCTGTGACGGGCTCGGGGCAGCACGGGCGCGCGGCACGGTCCTCCACAAGCGGGAGCCGCGGAGCTAAGCCCCGGGGTCGGCAGCGGCCCGGAGCTTGGCCGAGGGCCGGGCCGGGAGAGGTGGCCGCCTGGGCGCACGGCCCGGCCCTCCACCGGCGGGTGCCGCGGAGCTAAGCCCCGGGATCGGCAGCGGCCTCGAGCGGGGACGAGGCCCGATCCGGGCGTGGGGCGGCCTTGGCGCGCGTCCTGGCCCTCCGCCATCGGTCCTGTGGAGCTAAGCCCTGGGGTCAGCAGCAGCCAGGAGCAGGGCCGAGGGCCGTGCCGGACACGGCCGGCCCGGGCGCGTGGTCCGGTCCTCCGCTGACGGGTGTCACAGAACTAAGCCCCGGGGTCAACAGCCGCCTGGAGCGGGCCCAGGGCCTGGCCGGGCGTGGGGCGGCCCGGGCGCGCGGCCCGGCCCTCGACCCGCGGCTGCCGCGGAGCTAAGCCCCAGGGTCGGCAGCGGCCCTGAGCGGGGCCGAGGGCCGTGCCGGGCGCGAGGCGGCACAGGTGCACTGCCCGGCCCTCTCCCGTGGGTGCCACTATTCCAAGCCCCGGGGTCGGCAGCAGCCCGGAGCGGGGCCGAGGGCCGGGCCTGTCGCGAGTTTGCCAGGCCGCGCGCCCCGTTCCCGGGCTGGCGGGTGCCGCAGAGCTAAGCCCCGGGGTCGGCAGCAACCCGGAATGGGGCCGAGGTCCGGACGGGGCGCGGGGCGGCCCAGGCGCGTGTCAAGGCCCTCCACCGGCGGGTGCCGCGGAGCGAAGCCCCGGGGTCGGCAGCGGCGCGGAGCGCGGCCAAGGGACAGGACTGGCGTGGGGCAGCCCGTGCGCGCGGCCGGGCGCGTGAACAGGCCCTCCGCCGGCGAGCGCCGCAGAGCTAAGCCCCGGGGTCGGCAGAGGACAGTAGCGGTGCCGAGGGTCGGGATTGGTGCCAGGCGGCCCGGGCGCGTGTCCCGGCCCTCGGCCCGCAGGTGCCATGGAGCTAAGCCCCGGGGTTGGCAGCGGCCTGGAGTGGGGCCGATGGCCGGGCCAGGCGTGGGGTGGCCCGGGCACGTGGCCCGGCTCTTGGCACCCGGGTGACGTGGAGCTAAGGTCCTCTGTCGGCAGCGGTCCGGAGCGCGGCCGAGGGCCGGGCCGGGCGCGTGGCGGCCCGGGCGCGCGGCACGGCCCTCTGCCAGTGGGTGCCACGGAGCTAAGCCCCGAGGTCGGCAGCGGCCCGGAACGGGGCCGAGGGCCAGGCCGGGCACGGGGCTAAAGGGCGCGCGGCCCAGCCCTCGGCCGGGGGGTGCCGCGGAGTTAAGCCCCTGGGTCGGCAGCGGCCCGGAGCGGGGTTGAGGGCCGGGACGGTCTCGGGGCGGCACGGGCGCACGGCCCGGCCCTCCGCCGGCGGAAGCCATGGAGCTAAGCCCTGGGCTCGGCAGCGGCCCGGAGCGGGGCAAAGGGCGGCCGGTCGCGGAGCAGCCCGTGTTTGCGGCCTGGCCCTCAGTCCGCGGGTGCTGCGGAACTAAGCCCCGGGGGTGGGCAATGGTCTGGAGCTGGACCGAGGGCAGTGCCGGGCGCGGCCGGCCCGGGCGCTTGGACCGGCCCTCAGCCATCAGGTGCCGCGGAGCTAAGCCCTGGGTTCGGCTGCGGCCCGGAGCGTGACCAGGGCCGGGAGCTAAGCCCCGGTGTCGGTAGCGGCCCGGAGCGGGGCCAAGGGCCGGGTTGGGCGCTGGGCAGCCCGGGCACGTGAATAGGCCCTCTGCCGGCCAGCACCGCGGAGCTAAGTCCCGGGGTCGGCAGCAGCCCAGATTGCGGCCGAGGGCCGGACCGGGCACGGGGCAGGTTCCGCGGAGTTAAGCCCCGGGGTCGGCAGCGGCCCGGAACGCAGCCGATAGTCGGGACGGGAGCGGGGAGGCTCGGTGCACGTCCCGGTCCTCCGCCGGTGGGTGCCACAGAGATAAGCCCCGGAGTCGGCAGCGTTCCGGAGCAGGGACGAGGGCCGGGCTGGGTGCAGGGCGGCACGGGCGTGCGGCCAGGCCCTCTGACAGCGGTGCCGTGGAGCTAAGCCCCGGGGTGGACAACGACCAGGAGCAGGGCCGAGGGCAGGACAGGGCGCGGGGCGGCCTGGGGGCGTTGCCCGGCACTCGGACCGCGGGTGCCGCAGAGCTAAGCCCCCAGGTCGGCAGCGGCCCAGAGCGGGGCCGAGGGCCGGGCCGGCGCAGGGCGGCCCTGGAGCGCTACGCAGTCCTCCGGTGGCGGGTGCCGCGCAGCTAAGCCCCGGGGTGGGCAACGACCAGGAGCGGGGCCGAGGGCTGGGCAGGGTGCAAGGCGGCCTGGGCACGCGGCCCGGCCCTCGGACCGTGGGTGCCACAGAGCTAAGTCCTGGGGTCGGCAGCGGCCCGGAGTGCGGCCAAGTGTCGGGACGGGTTGGGGTGGCCTGGGCACGTGGCCAGGCCCTCTGTCCGCGGGTGCCGCGGAGCTAAGACCCGTGGTCGGCAGCGGCCCGGAGCGGGGCCGAGGGCGGGGCCGGGTGCGGGGCGGCTCGGACGCGCGGCCCGTGCCTCTGCCGTGGGTGCCGCGGAGCTATGCCCCGGGGTCGGCAGTGGCCCGGAGCGGGAGCAAGGGCTGGGCCAGGCGCGGTGCTGCCCGGACGCGCAGCCCGGCCCTCGGCCCGCGGGTGCCGCTGAGCTATGCCCCGGGGTCGGCAGCGGCCCGGAGCGGGGCCGAGGGCCGGGCCGGGCGTGGTGCGGCCAGGGCGCGCTGCCCAGTCCTCTGGCGGCGGGTGCCGCGGATCTAAGCCGCGGGGTCGGCAGCAGCCCTGAGCTGGGTCGAGGGCCAGGCCTGGCGCGGGTCGGCTGGGGTGCGTGGCCCGAACCTTGGCCCGCTGGTGCCGTGGAGCTAAGTCCCAGGATCGGCAGCGGCCTGGAGCGGGACCGAGGGTTGGGCCGGACGCGGGGCTCCCCTGGCGTGCGGCCTGGTCCTCGCCGGCGGTTGCCGCAGAGCTAAGCCCTGGTGTCAGCAGCGGCCCGGAGCGGGGCCTAGGGCCAGGTCGGGGGCAAGGGGGCCCGGGCGTGCGGCCAGGCCCTCGGCCCGCGGGTGCCGTGGAGATAAGCCCCGGGGTCGGCAGCGGCCCGGAGCGGGGCCGAAGGCCGGGCAGGTTGCTGCCGACCCGGCAGCGCGGACCTGGCCTCTGTCGGATGGTGCCGCGGAGCTAAGCCCCGGGGTCGGCCACAGCCCGGAGCGGGGCCAGGGCTGGGCCGGGCGCGGGGCGGCCCCGGTACGCGGCCGTGCCTGGCACGGGACGGCCCTGGCACGCGGCCGTACCGGGCCCTTGGCGACCCCAGCATGCGGCCCAGCCCTCGGCCTGCACATGCCTCGGTGCTAAACCCCGGGTTCATCAGCAGCCCAGAGCGGGGCCAAGGGCCAGGCTGGGGAGGGGCAGCCCAGGCGCGCGGCCCAGCCCTCCGCTAGCAGGTACCATGGAGCTAAGCCCCGGGGTCGGCAGCGGCCCGGAGCGGGGCCGAGGGCCAGGCCGGGCGTGGGGCGACACGTGCAAGGGGCCCCGGCCATTGGCCGGGGTTGCCGCATAGCTAAGCCCCGGGGTCAGCAGCGGCCCGGAGCGGGGCAGAAGGCCGGGTAGTGCGCGGCCGACCCAGCCGCGCGGACCGGCCCTCCGCCGGCGAGTGCCACGGAGCTAAGCGCCGGGGACGGCCACGGCCCGGAGTGGGGCTAGCGCCGGGCCGGGCGCGGGGTGGCCCCGGCACGCGGCCGTGATGGGCCTGGTGCGGCCCCGGCACGCTGCCCGGCCCTCGGCCCGGCCCTCGGCCCACGCTTGCCTCGGACCTATATCCCGGGTTCGGCAGCGGCCCGGAGCGGGGCCAAGGGCTAGGCCAGGCGCGGGGCGGCCCAGGCACGCCCCAACCCTCCGCTGGCAGGTACCATGGAGCTAAGCACCGGGGTTGGCAGCGGCCCGGAGCGGGACCGAGGGCCAGGTCGGTCGCGGGGCGGCCCGTGCACGTGGTCCGGCCCTCGGCACTCGGGTGTCGCGGAGCTAAGTCCCGGGGTCGGCAGCAGCCTGGAGCGGGGCCGACGGCCGGGCAGTGCGCGGCCGAACCAGCCGCGCGGACCGGCCTTCCGCCGGCGGGTGCCGCGGAGCTAAGCCCCAGGGTCGGCCACGGCCCGGAGCGGGGCCAGGGACAGGTCGGGCACGGGGCAGCTCCGGCACGCGGCCGTTTCTGGCGCGAGGCGGCCCAGGCATGTGGAAGTGCCGGGCGCGGGATGGCCCCGTCACGCGTTTCGGCCCTCGGCCCGTGCGTGCCTCGGTGCTAAGCCCTGGGTTCGGCAGCGGCCCGGAGCAGGGCCAAGGGGTGACATGGAGCTAAGCCCCGGGGTCGTTAGCGGCCCAAAGCATGGTCGAGGGCAGGGCCGGGCACGGGTCGGCCGGGGTGCGCGGCACGGTCCTTGGCCCACTGGTGCCGTGGAGCTAAGACCCGGGGTCGGCAGCGGCCCAGAGCGGGGCCGAAGGTTGGGCCGGGCGTGGGGCGGCCCGGGCGTGCATCCTGGCCCTCGGTCCGCGCGTGCCACGGAGCTAAGCTCTGGGATCGGCAGCGGCCCGGATTGCTTCCGAGGGTCAGGAAGGGAGCAGGGCGGCCCGGCATGTGGCCCGGCCCTCGGCCTGCGGGTTCTGTGGATGTAAGTCCCGGGGTCGGCAGCGACCTGGAGCACGGCCGAGGGTCGCGACGGTAGCGGGGCGGCCCGGGCACGTGGACCAGCCCTCGGCCCACGGGTGCCGCGGAGCTAAGCACTGGGGTCGGCAGCGGTCCGGAGCGGGGCCGAGGGCCGGACCAGTCGCGGGGCAGTCCGCGCGTGAGGACCGGTCATTCGCCGGTGGGTGACGCGGAGCTAAGCCCCGGGGTCGTCAGCGGCCCAGAGCGGGGCTGAGGACAAGTCCGGGTACGGGGCGGCCAGGCGCACGGCCCTGCCCTCCGCCGGCGGTTGCCGCGTACCTAAGCCCCGGTGTCGGCAGCGGCCCGGAGCGGGGCCGAGGGCCAGGCTGGGGGTGGGGCGGCCGGGGCGCACGGCCCGGCCCTCGGCCCGCGGGTGCCGTGGAGATAAGCCCTGGGGTCGGCAGCGACCCGGAGCGGGGCCAAGGGCCCGGCAGGGCACTGGGCGCCGGGGCGCGGGGCCTGCCCCTCAGACGGCGGTGCCGCGGTGCTAAGCTCCGGTGTCGCCAGGTGCCCGGAGCGGGCCAAAGGCCGGGCAGGTCGCTAGCGACCCGGCCGCGCGAACCGTCCCTCCGCCAGTGGGTGCCGCGTAGCTAAGCCCCGAGGTCGGCAACGGCCCAGAGTGGGGCCGAGGGCTGGTCAGGGTGCGGGGCGACCAGGGCGCGGGGCCTGGCCCTCGGCCTGCGGGTGCCGCAGAGTTAAGCCCCGGGGTCGGCAGCGACCCGGAGCGGGGCCAGGGCCGGAACGGGCGCAGTCGGACCCGGCGCGTGGACGGGCCGTCCACCGGCGGGTACAGCGGAGCTAAGCCCCGGGATCGGCAGCGGCCCGGAGCGGGGCCAAGTGCCAGGCCAGGCGCTGGGCGACCCAAGCACGCGGCCCTGCCCTCCGCCGGCGGGTGCCGTGGAGCTAAGCCCCGGGGTCGGCAACGTCCCAGAGCGGGGCAGAGGGCCGGGCTAGGGGCGGGGCGGCCTGGGCACGCGGCCCGGCCCTCGGCCTGCGGGTGCCGCGGAGCTAAGCCCCGGGGTAGGCAGCAGCCCAGAGTGGGGCCGAGGGCTGCGCATGGCGCGGGGCGGCCTGGGTGCGCGGCCCGGCCCTCGGCCCGCGGGTGCCACATAGCTAAGCCCCGGGGTCGGTAACGACCCGGAGCAGGGCCAGGGCCGGACCGGGCGCGGCCGGACCCGGCGCGCGGACTGGCCCTCCATCGGCGGGTGCAGCGGAGCTAAGCCCCGGGGTCAGCAGCGGCCCGGAGCGGGGCCAAGGGCCAGGCCGGGTGCAGGGTGGCCCAGGCGCGCGGCCCTGCCCTAGGCCGGCGGGTGCCGTGGAGCTAAGCCCTGGGGTCGGCCACGGCCCGGAGCGGGGCCGAGCACCGGGCCGGACGCGGGGCGGACCTGGCGCGCGGCCCGGCCCTCGGACCGCGGGTGCGGCGGAGCTACGCCCCGGGTTCGGCAGAGGCCCAGAGCGTGGTCGAGTGCTGAGCCGGGCACAGGTCGGCCGTGGTGCGCGGTCCGGCCCTTAGCCTGCTGGTGCCGCAGAGCTAAGCCCCGGGTTCGCCAGCGGCCTGGAGTGGAGCCGAGGGCTGGGCCGGCGCGGGGCTCCCCGGGCGCGCTACTCGGTCCTCCGCCGGCGATTGCTGCGGAGCTAAACACCGGGAACGGCAGCAGCCCGGATTGGGGCCGAGGGCCAGGCCGGGGGCGGGGCGGCCCAAGTGCGCGTCCCAGCCCTTGGCCCGCGGGTGCCGCGGAGCTAAGCCCCGGGGTTGGCAGCGGCCCGGATCGCTTCCGAGGGTCGGGAAGGGAGCGGGGCGGCCCGGGCACGAGGCCCAGCCCTCAGCCTGCGGGTGCAGTGGATGTAAGTCCCGGTGTCGGCAGTGGCCCGGAGTGCGGCCAAGGGTCGCGACGGTAGCGGGGTGGCCCTGGAGGGCTACCCGGTCCTCCAGTGGCGGGTGCCGCAGAGTTAAGCCCCGGGGTCGGCAGCGGCCCGGAGCGAGGCTGAGGGCCGGGCCGGGCACGGCCGGCCCCGATGTGCGGACCGGCACTTCACCGTCGGGTGTCGTGGAGCGAAGTCCCGGGATCAGCAGCGGCCCGGAGCGGGGCTGGTGGTCGGGACGGGTGCGGGGCAGCCCGGGCACGTGGCCGGGCCCTTGGTCTGCGGGTGCCGCAGAGGTAAGTCCCGTGGTCGGCAGCGGTACGGAGCGGGGCCGATGGCCGGGCTGGGCGCTGGGCGGCCTGGGCACGCGGCCCAGCCCTCGACCGGCAGGTGCCGCGGAGCTAAGCCCCGGGGTCGGCAGCGGCCAAGAGTGGGGCCAAGGGCTGGGCAGGGTGCGGGGCGGCCTGGGTGCGCGGCCCCGCCCTCGGCCCGCGGGTGCCGCAGAGCTAAGCACCGGGGTGGGCAGCGACCCGGAGCGGGGCCAGGGCCGGACCGGGCGTGGCCGGACCCGGCGTGCGGAACGGCCCACCATCGGCGGGTGCAGCGGAGCTAAGCCCCGGGGTCAGCAGCGGCCCGGAGCGGGGTCAAGGGCCAGGCCGGGCGCGGCGCGAACCAGGCGCGCGACCCTGCCCTCCGGCGGCGGGTGCCATGGAGCTAAGCCCTGGGGTCGGAAGCGGCCCAGAGCGGGGCCGAGGGCCGTGCTGGGCGCGGGGTGACCTGGGCACGCGGCCCGGCCCTCGACCGGCGGGTGCCGCGGAGCTAAGCTTCGGGTTCGGCCACGGCCCGGAGCGGGACCAGGGCCGGGCCGGGCGCGGGGCGGCCCCGGCACGCGGCTGTGACGGGCCCGGGGCGGCCCCGGTACCCGGCCATGCCGGGCCCGGGGCGGCCGCGGACTGTGGCCTGGCCCTCGGCCCACGCATGCCTCAGAGCTAAACTCCGGGTTCAGCAGCGGCCCAGAGCGGGGCCAAGGGCCAGGCCGGGCGCAGGGCAGCCCAGGCGCGCGGCCCTGCCCTCCGCTCGCAGGTACCATGGAGCTAAGCCCCGGGGTCAGCAGCGGCCTGTAGCTGGGCCGAGGGCCAGGCCGGGCGCGGGGCGGCCCTTGCCCGCGGCCCGACCCTTGGCCGGGGGGTGCCGTGGGGCTAAATCCCGGGGTCGGCTGCGGCCCGGAGCAGGGTCGAGCGCCCGGCCGGGCACGGGGCGGCCCTGGCGCGCGGCCCGGCCCTCGGCCCGCGGGTGCGATGGAGCTACGCCCCGGGTTCGGCAGTGGCCCAGAGCATGGACGAGGGCCGAGCCGGGCGCGGGTCAGCCGGGGTGCGCGGCCCGGCCCTTGGCCCGCTGGTGCCCCAGAGCTAAGCCCTGGGGTCACCAGCGGCCCGGAGCGGGGCCGAGGGTTGAGCTGGGCGCGGGGCTCCCCAGGCGCACGACTCGTTCCTCCGCCGGCGGTTGCCACAGAGCTAAGCCCCGGGGACGGCAGCAGCCTGGATCGGGGCCGAGGGCCAGGCCTGGGGTGGGGCAGCCCGGGCACGTGGCCGGGCCCTTGGCCCGCGGGTGCCGCGGAGGTAAGTCCCGGGGTCGGCAGCGGTCCAGAGCGGGGCCGAGGGCTGGAGCGGGCGCGGGGACTCCCGGGCGCACGGCCCCGCCCTCCGCCGGCAGGTGTCGCGGTGCGAAGCACCAGGGTCGGCAGTGGCCCGGAGCGCGGCCGAGGGTCGGGATGGGCGCTGGGCGGCCCAGGCCCGTGTCCCCACCCTCGGCCCGCGGGTGCCACGGTGCTAAGCCGTGGGGTCAGCAGCGGCTCGGAGCGGGGCAGGGCTTGGCCGGCGCAGGACAGCCTGGGCGCGCGGCCCGGCCCTACGACGACGCATGCCACGGAGCTAAGCCCCGGGGTCGGCAGCGGCCCGGAGAGGGTCAAGGGCCGGACCGGGCGCTGGGTGGCCTGGGCACACGACCCGGCCCTCCCCTGTCGCTTGCCGCGGAGCTAAGCCCCGTGGTCGGCAGTGGCCCAAAGCGGGGCCGAGGGACGGGCAGGGCGCAGGGCGGCCCGGGTGCGCAGCCAGCCCTCTTACGGCGGGTGCCATGGAGCTAAGTCCCGGGGTCGGCAGCAGCCCGGAGCGGGAACGAGGGCCGGGCCGGGCTCGTGGTGGCCTGGGCGCGTGGCCCAGCCCTCCACTGGCGGGTGCCGCGGAGCGAAGCCTCGGGGTCGACCGTGGCCCAGAGCGGGGCCGAGGGCCGGGCCGGACGCGACCGGCCAGGGCGCACGGACTGGCCCTCCGCCAGCGGGTGCCGCGGAGCTAAGCCCCGGGTTCGGCAGTGCCCGGAGTGGGGCCGAGGGCCAGGCCGGGCGTGGGGCGGCCCAAGCGCGTGGCAGTCCCTCGGCCCGCGGGTGCCGCGGACCTGAACCCCGGGGTCGGCCGCGGCCCAGAGCGGGAACGAGGGCCGTGCCGGACGCGGGGTGGCCCGGGCGCGCGGTCCGGCCCTCGGCTGGCGGGTGCCGCGGAACTAAGCACCTGGGTCGGCAGCGGCACGGAGCTGGGCCGAGGGCTGGGCCGGGCACAGGGCGGTCCGGGCGTGCGGCCCGGCCCTCCGCCGGCGGGTGCCGCGGAGCTAAGCCCCGGGATCGGCAGCCACCCAGAGCGCGGCAGAGGGTTGCGACGGGAGCGGGGTGAGCTGGGCGCGCGGCCCGGCCCTCGTCCGCGAGTGCCGTGGACCTAAGCCCCGGGGTCAGCAGTGGGCGGGAGGGGGGCCGAGGGCCAGGTCATTCGCGGGGGTGGCCAGGTTGCGCGGCCGGCCCTCCGCCGGCTGGTGTCGGGGAGCTAAGCCCCGGGGTCGGCAGCGGCCCAGAGCGGGGCCGAGGGCCAGGCCGGGCGCGGGGCGGACCGGTCGCGTGGCCCAGTCCTCGGCCCGCGGTTGCCGCGGAGCTAAGCCCTGGGTCAGCAGCGGCCCGGAGCGGTGCCGAGTGCCGTGCCGGGTGCCGGGGGTCCCTGACGCGCGGCCAGGCCCTCTGCCGGCGGGTGCCGTGGAGATAAGCCCCGGGGTCTGCAGCTGCCCGGAGCGGGGCCGAGGGCCAGGCCAGGCGAGGAATGTCCCGGGCGATCGGACCGGCCCTCCGCCTGCGGGTACCGTAGCGCTAAGCCCCAGGGTCGGCAGCGGCCCAGAGCGGGGCCAAGGGCTGGGCCGGGCGCGGGGTGGCCCGGCGCACGGCCTGTCCCTCAGTCGGCGGTGTCCGCGGAGCTAAGCCCCTGGGTGAGCAGCGGAACGGATCGGGGCAGAGGGCCGGGCGGGGCGCGGGGCGGCCAGGGCGCGCGGCCCGGCCTATGGCCCGCGGGTACCACGGGGCTAAGCACCTGGGTCGGCAGCGGAACGGAGTGGGGCAGAGGTCTGGGCGGGGCATGGGGCGGCCGGGGCACGGCCCGGCCTTCGGCCCGAGTTTGCCGTGGGGCTAATCCCCTGGGTCGGCAGCCGAACGGAGCAGGGCAGAGGGCTGGGCCGGGTGCAGGGTGGCCCGGGCGCGCGGCCCAGCCCTTGGCCTGCGGGTGCCGCGTAACTAAGCCCCTGGGTCGGCAGAAGCACGGAGCGGGGCAGAGGACTGGACCGGACTTGGGGCGGCCCGGGTGCGCGGCCCGGCACTCCACCGGCGGGTGCCGCGGAGCTAAGCCCTGGGGTCTGCAGAAGCCCGGAGCGGGGCCGAGGGCCAGGCCGGACGCGGGACGGCCAGGGCGCGCGGCCCGGCCCTCGGGCGGCGGGTACCGTGGAGCTAAGGCCCGGGGTAGGCAGCGGCCCTGAGCGGGGCCGAGGGGCGGGCAAGGCGCGGGGCGGGCCGGGCATGCAGCCCGGCCCTTGGAACACGTGTGCCGCGGAGCTAAGCCTCGGGGTCAGCAGCGGCCAAGTGGGGGGCCGAGGGCCGTGCCACGCGCGGGGTGGTCCAGGTGTGCAGCCCGGTCCTCTGCCGGTGGGTGTCGGGGAGATAAGCCCCGGGGTCTGCAGCGGCCTGGAGCGGGGCCGAGGGCTAGGCCGGGTGCGGGGCGGACTGGGCACGCTGCCCGGCCCTCGGCTCACGTGTACCGCGTAGCTAAGCCCTGGGGTCGGCAGCGGCCCGGAGGGCGGCCGAGGGTTGCGATGGGAGCAGGGCGACCCGGGCACGTGGCCTGGCCCCCGGACCAGGGGCGCCGCGGAGCTGAGCCCTGGGGTCGGTAGCGGGCCGGAGGGCGGCCGAGGGTTGCGACGGGAGCGGGGTGACCCGGGCACGTGGCGCGGCCCTCGGACTGGGGGCGCCGCGGAACTCAGCCCTGGGGTCGGCAGCGGCCCGGAGCACGGCCGAGGGTTGCAACGGGAGCGGGGCGACCCGGGCACGTGGCGCGGCCCCCAGACCGGGGGCGCCGCGGAGCTGAGCCCTGGGGTCGGTAGCGGGCCGGAGGGCGGCCGAGGGTTGCGACGGGAGCGGGGCGACCCGGGCACGTCACGCGGCCCTCGGACTGGGGACGCCGCGGAGCTCAGCCCTGGGGTCGGCAGCGGCCCGGAGCGCGGCCGAGGGTTGCGACGGGATTGGGGCGACCCGGACACGTGGCGCGGCCCTCTGACCGGGGGCGCCGCGGAGCTCAGCCCTGGGGTCGGTAGCGGCCCGGAGTGTGGCCGATGGTCGCAACAGGAGCGGGACGACCCGGGCGCCCGGCCCAGCCCTCCCCTGGACGGTGCCGCGGAGCTAAGTTCCGGGGTCGGCAGCGGCACGGAGCACGGCCGAGGGACGTGACGGGCGTGGGGAGGCCCCGGCACGCGGCCCTGCCCTCGGCCCGCGGGTGACACGGAGTTAAGCCCCGGGGTCGGCAGCGGCCCGGAGCGGGGCCGAGGGCTGGGTTGGGTGCGGGGCATTCCGGGCGCGTGGCCCGGCCCTCGTCACTTGGGTGCCGTGGGGCTAAGCCCCCGGTTCGGCAGCGGCCCGGAGTACGGCAGAGGGTCGCGACGGGAGAGAGGCGACCCGGGAGCGCGGTTCGGCCCTCGTCCGCTGTTGCTGTGGACCTAAGCCCCGGGGTCGGCAGTTGCCCCTAGAAGGGCCGTGGGCCGTGCCGAGCGCGGGAAAGCCCGGGCGCGTGGCATGGGCCTCGGACTGCGGGTGCCGCGGTGCTAATCCCCGGGTTCTACAGCGGCCCGGAGCGCGGACGAAGAGTCGCGACGGGAGCGGGGAGACCCGGGCACGTGGTGCGGCCCTTGGACCGGGAGTGCCACGGAGCTCAGCCCCTAGGTCGGCAGCGGCCCGGAGCGCGGCAGAGGGTCACGACAGGAGCGGGGCGACCCGGGCACGCGGCGCAGCCCTCGGCCCGCGGGTGTCGCGGAGCTAAGCCCCAGGGCCGGCAACGTCCCGGAGTGGGGCCGAGGGCCGTGACGGGCGCACGGCGGCCCGGGCGCGCGGCTCGGGCCTCCGCCGGCGGGTGCCGCAGGGCTAAGTCCCGGGGTCAGCAGTGGAATGGAGCGGGGCAGAGGGCCTGGCAGGGCGCGGGGCGGACCGGGCGCGAGGCACGGCCTTCGGCCTGCATTTGCCGTGGGGCTAAGCCCCTGGGTCGGCAGTTGAACGGAGTGGGCAGAGGGCCGGGCCTGGCGTGTGGGTGGCCCAGGTGCGCGGCCCAGACCTCGGCCGGCGGGTGCCGCGGAACAAAGCCCCTGGGTCGGCAGCAGCACGGAGCGGGGCCGAGGGCAGGGCCAGGCGCGGGATGGCCTGGTTGTGCGGCCCGGCCCTCGGGCGGCGGGTGCCGTGGAGCTAAGGCCCTGGGTCGGAAGCGGCCCTGCGCAGGGCCGAGGGCCGTGCCAGGCACGAGGTGGCCCGGGCACGCGGCCCGGCCCTCGGACCACGTGTGCCGTGGAGCTAAGCCCTGGGGTCGGCAGCAGCCTGGAGCGGGGACGAGGGCCGGGCCGGGCTCGTGGCGGCCTGGGCGCGCGGCCCGGCCCTCCGCCGGCGGGTGCCGCGGAGCTTAGCCCTGGGGTCGGCAGCGGCCCGGAGCGTGGCCAAGGGTCGGGACGTTTAACAGGGCAGCCCAGGCGCGCAGCCTTACCCTCGGCCCGCGTGTGCCGCGGAGCTAAGCCCTGGGGTCGGCAGCGGCCCGGAGCGGGGCCGAGTGCCGTGCCGGGCGCCGGGCGTCCCTGGCGCGTGGCCAGGCCCTCTGCCGGCGGGTGCCGCAGAGATAAGCCCCGGGGTCTGCAGCTGCCCGGAGCGGGGCCGAGGGCTGGGCCGGGCGCGGGTCGTCCCGGGCGAGCGGACTGGCCCTCTGCCCACGTGTGCTGCGGAGCTAAGCACCAGTGTTGGCTGCGGTCATGAGCGGGGCCGAAGGCCGGGCTGGGCGCGGGGCAGCCCGGCGCGCGGCCCGGCCCTCAGCCTTCGGTGGCCGCGGAGCTAAGCCCCGGGGTCGGCAGTGCCTGGAGTGGGGCCGAGGGCCTGGCCGGGCCACGGGCGGCCCGGCGCGCGGCCCGGCCCTCGGCCCGCTAGTGTCGCGGATCTGTGCCCCGGGGTCGGCAGCGGCCCGGAGAAAGACCAAGGGCAGGGTCAGGTGCGGGGCGGCCCGGGTGCGCGGCCCGGCCCTCTTCCACGGATGCCGTGGAACTAAGCCTCTGGGTCGGCATCAGCACGGAGCGGGGCCGAGGGCCAGGCAGGGCGCATGGCGGCCCGGGGCGCACGGCTCGTCCTTCGGTCCACGGGTGCCGAGGGCTAAGCCCTTGGGTCGGCAGTGGAACGGAGCGAGGCAGAGGGCCGAGCAGGGCGCGGGGCGGCCAGGGCGTGGGGCCCGGCCTTTGGCCCGCGGGTGCCGTGGGGCTAAGCCCCTGGGTCAGCAGTGGAATGGAGCGGGGCAGAGGGCTGGGCGGGGCGTGGGGCAGCATGGGCGCGGCCCGGCCTTCGGCCCGCGTTTGCCGCAGGGCTAATCCCCTGGGTCGGTAGCTGAACGGAACGGGGCAGAGGGCTGGGCCGGGCGCAGGGTGGCCCGGGCGTGCGGCCCGGCCCTCGGCTGGCGGGTGCCGCGTAACTAAGCCCCTGGGTCGGCAGAAGCACGGAGCGGGGCCGAGAACCTGACCGGGCACGGGGCGTCCCAGGTGCGCGGCCCGGCCCTCCGCCGGCGGGTGCCGCGGGGCTAAGCCCTGGGTTCTGCAGTGGCCTGGAGCGGAGCCGAGGGCTGGGCCAGGCGCGGGATGGCCTGGGCGTGCGGCCCGGGCCACGGGCGGCGGGTGCCGTGGAGCTAAGGCCCGGGGTCGACAGCGGTCCTGTGTGGGGCCGAGGGGTGTGCAGGGCGCGGGGCGGCCCTGCCATGCAACCCGGCCCTCGGACCACGTGTGTAGCGGAGCTAAGCCCCGGGGTCAGCAGCGGCCGGGAGGGGGGCCGAGGGCCGTGCCGGGCGTACAGCGGCCCTGGCGCGCGGCTCGGGCCTCCGCCGGCGGGTGCCGCGGGTCTAAGTCCCGGGGTCAGTAGCGGAACGGAGCTCGGCCGAGGGTTGCCAAGGGAGCGGGGCGACCTGGGCACGTGGCGCGGCCCTCGGACTGGGGGCGCCGCGGAGCTCAGTCCTGGGGTCCGTAGCAACCCGGAGCGAGGCCGATGGTCGCGACAGGAGCGGGGCAACCTGGGCGCGTGGCCCGGCCCTCCGCTGGCCAGTGCCGTGGAGGTAAGTTCCGGGGTTGGCAGCGGCATGGAGCGCGGCCGAGGGACGTGACAGGTGTGGGGAGGCCCGGGCACGCGGCCCTGCTCTCGGCCCGCGGGTGACACGGAGTTAAGCCCCGGGGTCGGCAGCGGCCCAGAGCGGGGCCGAGGGCTGGGCTGGGCACGGGGCTTTCCGGGCGCGTGGCCCGGCCCTCGTCCCGCGGGTGCCGCGGGGCTAAGCCCCCGTGTCGGCGGCGGCCCGGAGCATGGCAGAGGGTCGCGACGGGAGAGAGGCGACCCGGGAGCGCGGCCCAGCCCTCGTCCGCTGTTGCCGTGAACCTAAGCCCCGGGGTCGGCAGTTGCCCGTAGAAGGGCCGAGGGCCGTGCCGAGTGTGGGACAGCCCGGGCGCGTGGCACGGGCCTCGGACCGCGGGTGCCGTGGAGCTAATCCCCGGGTTCAACAGCGGCCCGGAGCGCGGCCGAGGGTCGCGACGGTAGCAGGGCGACCCGGGCACGCGGCCCAGACCTCGGCCCGCGGGTGTCGCGGAGCTAAGCCCCAGGGCCAGCAGCGGCCCGGAGTGGGGCCGAGGTCCGTGCCGGGCGCACGGCGGCCCTGGCGCGCGGCTCGGGCCTCCGCCGGCGGGTGCCGCGGGGCTAAGCACCAGTGTTGGCTGCGGCCATGCGCGGGGCCGAAGGCCGGGCTGGGAGCGGGGCGTCCCGGTGCACGGCCCGGCCCTCAGTCGGCAGTGGCCGCGGAGCTAAGCCCCGGGGTCGGTAGTGCCCGGAGTGGGGCTGCGGGCCAGGCCGGGCGCGGGGCGGCCCGGGCGCGCAGACCGGCCCTCGGCCCACGGGTGCCGCGGACCTGAGCCCCGGGGTAGGCAGCGGCCCAGAGCGGGGCCAGGGCCTGGCCAGGCACGAGGCGGCTCCGGTGCGCGGCACAGCCCTCGGCCCGTGTGAGCCGCGGAACTAAGCCCTGGGTTGGCAGCGGCCCGGAGCGGGGCCGAATGCCGGGCTGGGCGCTGGGAGGCCCGGGCGAGTGGCCAGGCCTTCCGCCGGCGTGTGCCGCGGAGCTAAGCCCCGGCATCGGCAGCGGTCCGGAGCGGGGCCGAACGCCGTGCCGGGCACTGGACGGCCCGGGCGCGTGGCCAGGTCCTCCGCCGGCGTGTGCCACGGAGCTAAGCCCCGGGGTCGGCAGCGGCCCGGGGCGAGGCCGAGAGCCAGGCCGGGCTCAGTGCGGCCAGGGCGCGCGGCCAGACTCTTGGACCGCGGGTGCCGCGGAGCTAAGCCCCGGGGTCAGCAGCGGCCCGGGGCGGGACCGATGGCCGGGCCGGGCGCGTGGCGGCCCGGGCGCGTGGCCAGGCCATCTGACGGCCGGTGGCGTGGGGCAAAGCCCCTGGGTTGGCAGCGGCCCAGATCATGGCGAGGGCCGGGCAGGGTATGGGGAGGCCCAGGCACGCGGCCCCGAACTCGGTCCGCAGGTGACGCGTAGCTAAGCCCCGGGGTCAGCAGTGGCCTGGGCGCGAGGCCAGGCCCTCCGCCGGCGGGTGCCGCGGAGCTAAGCCCCGGGGTCGGCAGCGGCCCGGAGCGGGGCCGAGGACCGGGCCAGGCGTAGGGCAGCCCGGGCACGTGGTCAGGGCCTCTGCCTCCGCCAGCGGGTGCTGCAAAGCTAAGCCCCGGGGTCAGCAGCAGCCGGGAACGTGACCGCGGGTTGGGAAGAGAGCAGGCCGGCTCGGGCGCGCGGCCCTGCCCTCCGCCGGCGGATGCCGCGGGACTAAGCCCTGGGGACGGCAGCGGCCGAGTGTCTGTACGGGCGTGGGGCAGCCCGGGCGCGCGGCCCAACCCTCGGCTCGCGGGTATCGCTGGCTAAGACCTGGGGTCGGCAGCGGTCTGGGGTGTGGCCGAGCATTGGTACTGGTGCGGGGCGGTGCGGCCCGGCCTGTTGGTGCCGCAAAGATAAGCCCTGGTGTCGCTGCGCGGCCCCGGCCCTCCGCCGGTGGTTGCCGTGGAGCTAAGCCCCGGGGTCGGCAGCGGCCCGGACCGGGGGCGAGGGACGTGACGGCCGTAGGGCGTCCGGGGCACGCGGCCCGGCCTGCGGCCCGCTGGTGCCCCGGAACTAAGCCCAGGGGGTCGTCAGCGGTCTGGAGCGGGACCGAGGGCCGTGCCGGGTGTGGCTGGCCGGGGCGCGCGGACCGGCCCTCAGCCAGCGGGTGCCGCGGAGCTAATCCCTGGGTTCGGCTGTGGCCGGGAGCGTGACCAGGGCCGGGAGCTAAGCCCCGGGGTCGGCAGCATCCCAGAGCGGGGCCGAGGGCCTGGTTGGGCTCTGGGCAGCTCTGGCGCGTGGACAGGCCCTCCGCCGGCAGGCGCCGCGGAATTAAGCCCCGGGGTCTGAAGCGGCCCGAATCGGGGCCGAAGGCCAGGACGGGCGCGGTGCGGCCCCAGCGCGCATCCCGGCCCTCCACCGGCGGATGACGCGGAGCTAAGCCCCGGGGTCGGCAGCGGCCCAGAGCGGGGCCGAGGGCCCGTCCAGGTACGGGGCGGCCTGGGCGCGCAGCCCACCCCTCTGCCAGCGGGTGCCGTGGAGCTAAGCCCCGGGGTCAGCAGCGGCCCGGAGCGCGACCAAGGTTCAGGATGTGCGCGGGGCGGCCCGGGCACGTGCCCTGGCCCTCGGCCCGCGGGTGCTGCGGAGCTAAGCCCCGGGAACGGCAGCGGCCCGGAGCGGGGCCGAGGGCCGGGACAGGCGCAGGGCGGCACGGGTGCGCTGCCCGGGCCTCGGACGGCGGGGGCCGCGGAGCTATGCCCCGGGATCGGCCGCGGCCCAGAGCATGGCCGAGGGCCGGTCCGGGCGTGGTGCGGCCAGGGCGCGCTGCCCAGTCCTCTGGCGGCGGGTGCCGCGGATCTAAGCCGCGTGGTCGGGAGCGGCCCGGAGCGGGACCGAGGGCCGGGTCGGGGCGGGGCGGACCCACTCTCCGCCGGCGGGTCCCGCGGAGCTAAGCCCCGGAGTTGGCAGCGGCTCAGAGCGGAGCCAGAGCTGGGACGGGCGCAGGGCGGCCCCGGCGCGCTTCCCAGCCCTCCGCCGTTGTGTGACGTGGAGCTAAGCCCCGGGGTCGGCAGCGGCCCGCAGCGGTGCTGCGTTCCGTGCCGGGCGTTGTGTGGCCCGGGGCGCGCGGCCCGGCCCTCGGACCGCGGGTGCCGCGGAGCTAAGCCCCGGGGTCTGCAGCGGCCCGGAGCAGGATCAGGGCCGGGAAGGGCGCGGGGCAGGCCCAGCGTGCAGCTTGGCCCTCGGCCCGCGTGGGCCGCGGAGCTAAGCCCTGGGGTCGGCAGCGACCAGTTGCGGGGCCGGGGGTCGGGACGGGAGTGGGGCGGCCCGGGCACGTTGCCCGAACCTCCTCCGGGGGGTGCCGCGGAGGTAAGCCCCGGGGTCGGCAGCGGCCCAGAGCAGAGCGGAGGGCCGGATCAGGTGTGGGGCAGCCCGGGTGCGCGGCCTGGCCCTCTGCGGGCGCGTGTCACAGAGGTAAGCCCCGGGGTCAGCAGCGGCCCAGAATGCGGCGGAGGGTCCGGACGGGAGCGGGGTGGCCCTGGCAGGTGGCCCGGTCCTCCTCTGGCGGGTTCCGCGGGGCTAAGCCCCGGGGTCGGCAGAGGCCCGCAGCGGTGCCAAAGTCCGTGCCGGGCGAGGTGCGGCAAGGGGGCGCGTGGCCCGGCCCTCGGACCACGGGTGCCGCGGAGCTAAGCCCTGGGGTCTGCAGGGCCCAGAGCGGGGCCAGGGCCGTGCTGGGCGCGGGGCAGGCCCGATGTGCGGCTTTGCCCTCTGCCCGCGTGAACCGCGGATATAAGCCCCGGGGTCGGCAGTGGCCCGGGCGCTCGGCCCGGCCCACCGCCTTTGTGTGCTGCAGAGCTATGGCCCGGTGTCGGCAGCGGCCCGGAGCGGGGACGAGGGACGGGACGGGTGTGGGGCAGCCCGGGCGCACGGCCCTGCCCTCGGCCCGCGGGTGCCAAGGAACTGAGGACCGGGGTCGGCAGGTGCCCGGAGCAAGCCGAGGACCGTGACGGGTGAGGGGCGGCCCGGGCATGCTGCCCGGCCCTCCGCCCGCGGGTTCTGCGGAGCTAAGCCCAGGGGTCGGCAGCGGTCCGGAGCGGGGCTGAGGGCTGTGCCGGGCGTGGGGCGGCCCGGCGCGCAGCCTGGCCCTCGTCCCACGTGGGCCGCGGAGCTAAAAGCCGGGGTCGGCAGCGGCCCGGAGCGGGGCAGAGGGCCGGGTCGGGCGCAGGGCAGAGCCAACCTCCGCTGGCGGTTGCCACGGAGCTAAGCCCCGGGGTCGGCAGCGGCCCAGAGTGGGGCCAGAGCTGGGCCGGGCGCAGTGTGGCCCCGGCGTGTGGCCCGGCTCTCGGCCCGCGTGGGCCGCAGAGATAAGTGCCGGGGTCGGCAACGGCCCGGAGCGGGGCCGAGGGCCCGGCCGGGCGCTGGGTGGCCCGGGCACTCTTCCCGGCCCTCTGCCATTGTGTGAAGCTGAGCCAAGCCCCGGGGTCAGCCACGGCCCGGGGTGGGGACGAGGGCCGGGCCGGGCATGGGGCAGACTGGTGGCGCGGCCTTGCCCTCCGCCGGCGGGTGCCGCGGGGCTAAGCCCCGGGATCGGCAGCGGCCAGAGGCGGTGCCAAGGTACGTGCCGGGCGGGTGCTGGCAGGGTCGCGCGGCCCAGCCCTCGGACCGCGGGTGCCGCAGAGCTTAGCCCTGGGTTCTGCAGCAGCACGGAGCGGGGCCAGGGTAGGGCCAGCCGCGGGGCAGGCCCTGCTTGCGGCTTGGCCGTCGGCCCACGTGGGCCGCAGAGCTAAGCCCCGGTGTCGGCAGCGGCCCGGAGCGGGGCCGTGGGCCGGGCAGGGCGCTGGGCGGCCCTTGCGCGTGGCCAGGCCCTCCGCAGGTGGGTGCCGCGGAGCTAAGCCCCGGGGTTTGCAGCCGCCCGGAGTGGGGACGAAGGTCGGGACGGGAGTGGGGCGGCCCAGACACGTTGCCCGGTCCTCCTCCAGGGGGTACCGCGGAGGTAAGCCCCGGGGTCGGCGCTGCCCAGAGCGGAGTCGAGGGCAGGGCCGTGCGCGCCCGGCCCGGGCGCGCGGACCTGCCCTCCGCCCGCTGACACTGCGGAGCTAAGCCCCGGGGACGGCAGCGGCCTGGATCGGGGCAGTGCCGGGCCGGGCGCGGGGTAGCCCCAGCCGCGGCTGGGACAGGCGCGGGGCGGCCCCTGCGTGAGGCCCGGCCCTATGCACGCGTGTGCCGCGGAGCTAAACCCCGGGGTCGGCAGCGGCCCAGAACGTGGCCGAGGGTCGGGACGGGAGTGGGGTGGCTCGGGCGTGCGGCCCGGTTCTCCGCTTTCGGGTGCCGCGGAGCTAAGCACCGGGGTCGGCAGCGGCCCGGGGCAGGGCCGAGTTCCGGGCCGGGCATGGTGCTGCCCGGGCACGTGTCCTGGCCCTCGGCCCGCGTGTTCCGCGGAGCTATGCCCCGGGGTCAGCAGTGACGCGGAGCAAGGCCGAGGGTTCCGACGGGAGCGGGGCGGCCCGGGCGCGCAACCCGGCTTTCCACCGGTGGGTGCCGCGGAGCTAAGCCCCGGGGTTGGCAGCGACCGGAGCGAGGCCAAGGGCCGGGCCGGGCGCTGGGTTGCTGCGGAGCTAAGCTCCGGGGTCAGCAGCGGACTGGAGCGGGGCCGAGGGAGGTACGGGCGCGGGGCGGACCGGGCGCGCGGCCAGGACCTCCGCCGACGGTGCCGCGGAGCTAAGCCCCGGGTTGGCAGTGGCCCGGAGGGCGGCCGAGGATCGCGACAGGAGCGGGACGTCCGGGGCACGTGGCCTTGCCCTCGCACGCGGGTGCTGAGGTTCTAAGCCCTGGCTTCGGCACCAGCCTGGAGCGCGGCCGAGTGTTGCGATGGGAGCGCGGCGGCAAGGGCACATGGCCTAACCCTCAGCCCGCGGGTGCCGTGGGGCTAAGCCCTGGGTCGGCAGTGGCCCGGAGCGGGGCCGAGGGCCGGCGGGGCGCATGGTGGCCCGGGCGTGTGGACCGGCCCTCGGCCCACCGGTACCGTGGAGCTAAGCCCCGGTGTCGGCAGCGACCCGGAACAGGGCCGAGGGCCTTGCTGGGCGCGGGTTGACCGGGCGCGTCCAGGCCCTCCGCCGGCGGGTGCCGCGGAGCTAAGCCCTGAGGTCGGCAGCGGCCCGGAGCGCGGCCAAGGGTCGGTACGGGCGCTGGGCGGCCCGGTGGCGCGGCCCGGACCTCTGCCCGCGTGTGCCGCGGAGCTAAGCCCCGGGGTCGGCAGCGGCCCAGAGCGGGTACGAGGGCAGTGCCGGGCGTGGGGCAGCCCGGCCGCGCGGCCCATTCCTCCGCTGGCGGGTGCCGCGGAGCTAAGCCCCCGGGTCGGCAGTGGCCCGGAGCGGGGTCGAGGGCCGAGCCAGGCATGGGTCCTCCCGGGAGCACTTCCCGGCCCACCGCCGGCGGGTGCCGCGGAGCTAAGCCCCGGCGTCGGCAGTGCCCTGGAGGGGGGCCGAGAGACCAGCCGGGCACGGGGCGGCCAGGACGCGCGGCCCGGCTCTCCGCTGGCGCGTGCCACGGATAAAATCCCTGGGGTCGGCAGTGGCCCGGATCGGTGCAGTGGGTCAGGCGGGGTACGGGGCGGCACAGGCCCGCGGCCCGGCCCTCTGCCCGCAGGTGCTGCAGAGCTAAGCCCCGGGGTCGGCGCTGCCCAGAACGGAGCTCAGGGAAGTGCCGGGCTCAGCCGGTCCGGGCGCGCGGACCTGCCCTCCGCCGGCTGACACCGCGGAGCTAAGCCCTGGGGTCAACAGCGGCCCGGAGCGGGGCCGAGGGCCGAGCCAGGCACGGGTCGAACTGGGCGCCTGGCCCGGCCCTCCACCGCTGTGTGCCGAGGAGCTAAGCCCCGGGGTCGGCAGTGGCCCGGATCGGTCGGATGCAGGGCGGCCCAGGCACGCGGCCCGCCCCTCGGCCGCCGGGTGCCGCAGAGCTAAGCCCCGGGGTCGGCGCTCCCCAGAGCAGAGCCGAGGGCAGTTCCGGGCACGGCCGGCACGGGCACGCAGACCTGCCCTCCACCGGCTGACACCGCGGAGCTAAGCCCTGGGGACAGCAGCGGCCTGGATCGGGGCAGTGCCGGGCCGGGCGCGGGGCGGCCCCAGCGCGCGGCCGGCACAGGTGCGGGGCGGCCCCGGCGCGCGGCCCAGCCCTATGCACGCGTGTGCCGCAGAGCTAAACCCCGGGGTCGGCAGCGGCCCAGAACGCGGCCGAGGGTCGGGACGGGAGTGGGGTGGCTCGGGCGCGTGTCCCGGTTCTCCGCTTTCGGGTGCTGCAGAGCTAAGCACCGGGGTCGGCAGCGGCCTGGGGCAGGGCCGAGGTCCGGGCCGGGCGTGGTGCTGCCCGGGCACGCATCCCGGCCCTCGGCCCGCGGGTGCCGCAGAGCTATGCCACGCGGTCAGCAGTGTCCCAGAGCGAGGCCGAAGGAACCGACGGGAGCGGGGCGGCCCGGGCGAGTGGCCCAGTCCTCCGACGGAGTGTGCCGTGGAGCTAAGTCCCGGGGTCGTAAGCGGCCCGGAGCGTGGCCGAGGGTACCGACGGGATCGGGGCGGCCCGGGCACGTGGCCCGGTTCTCCACCGGAGTGTGCCGCAGAGCTAAGCCCCCGGGTCGGCAGCGACCCGGGCGCATGGCAAGGCCCTCCGCTGGCGGGTGCCGTGGTGCTAAGCCCCGGGTTCGGCAGTGGCCCAGAACGCGGCTGAGGGTCGGGACGGGAGCGGAGCGGCTCGGGAGAGTGGCCCGGTCCTCCGCCGGAGTGTGCCGCGGAGCTAAGTCCGGGGTCGGAAGCGGCCCAGAGCGCGGCCGTGGGTACAGACGGGAGCGAGGTGGCCCGGGCATGTGGCCAGGTTCTCCGCCGGAGTGTGCCGCGGAGCTAAGCCTCCGGGACGGCAGCGACCCGGGCACGTGGCAAGGCCCTCCGCTGGCGGTTGCTGTGGTGCTAAGCCCCGGGTTCGGCAGTGGCCCAGAACGCGGCTGAGGGTCGGGACGGGAGCGGAGCGGCAAGGGCGAGTGGCCTGGTCCTCTGCCGGAGTGTGCCGCGGAGCTAAATCCCGGGTTCGGAAGCGTCCCAGAGCACGTCCGATGGTACAGACGGGAGCGGGGCGGCCCGGGCGCACGGCCGGTCCCCCGACCAGCGGGTGCTGTGGAGCTGAGCCCCGGGGTTGACAGCGGCTTGGAGCTGGGCCGATGGCCGGGAAGGGTGCAGGTCGGCCCGGGCATGCGGCCCGGACCTCCGCCAGTGGGTGCCGTGGGACTAAGCCCCGGTGTCGGCAGCGGCCCGGAGCGGGGCCGAGGGCCGGGCCGGGCGCGGTGCGGCCGGGGCGCGCAGCCCGGCCCTCGGCCCGCGGTTGCCGCAGAGCTAACCCCAGGGTTGGCAGCGGTCTGGAGCGGGGCCGAGGGCCGGGCCCGGCGCGGGGTGGACAGGGCGCGCGGCCTGGCCCTCGGCCGACGGGTGCCACGGAGCTAAGCCCCGGGGTCGGCAGCGGTCTGGAGAGCGGCCAAGTGTCTGTATGGTCGCGGGGAGGCCCGGGCACGTGGCCCGACCGTCGGCCCACGGGTGCCGCAGAGCTAAGCCCCAGGGTCGGCAACGGCCTGAATCAGGGCCAAGGGCTGGGACAGGCGTGGTACGGCCTGGGTGCGCGGCCCACCCTCCGCCAACGGGTGCTGCAGAGCTAAGCCCTGTGGTCGGCAGCAGACCGGAGCGGGACCGAGGGTCAGGCCGGGCGCGGTGTGGCCCGGGCGCGTGGCCCCGCCCTGGCCCGCGTGTGCCGCGGAGCTAAGCCCGGGGGTTGGGAGCTGCCCGGATCCTGGCCGAGTGTCAGGACGGGAGCTGGGCGGCCCGTGCTCGCGGCCTGGCCCTTGGCCCGCGGGTGCAAGGAGCTAAGCCCCGAAGTCGGTAGCGGCCCGGAGCAGGTAGGAGGGCTGTGCCGGGCGTGGAGAGGCCCCGGGCGTGCGGCCCGGTCCTCCGCCGGTGGGTTCCGTGGAGCTATGCCCCGGGGTCAGCAGTGACCCGGAACGAGGCCTCGGGTACCGACGGGAGCAGGGCGGCCCAGGCGAGTGGCCCGGTCCTCCACCGGAGTGTGCCGCGGAGCTAAGCCCCCGGGTCGGCAACAGCCCGGAGCGCGGCCGAGGGTACGGACGGGAGCGGGACGGCCCGGGAATGCGGCGAGGTTCTCCGCCGGAGTGTGCCGCGGAGCTAAGCCCCCGGGTCGGCAGCGGCCTGGAGCGATGCCGAGGGCAGTGCCGGGCGCGGAGCAGCCCGGGCGCGCGGCCCGGCCCTCGGCCCGCTGGTGCCACGGAGCTAAGCCCCGGGGTCGGCAGCAGCCCGGAACGGGGCCATGGCCGGGCAGGGCACGGGGCGGCCAGGGCGCGTGGCCAGGCCCTCTGCAGGCGGGTGCCGCGGAACTAAGCCCCGGGGTCGGCAGCGGCCCAGAACGCGGCCGAGGGTCGGAACAGGAGCGGGGCGGCTCGGGCGCTCGGCCGGTCCTCCACCAGTGGGTGCCGCGGAGCTGAGCCCCGGTGTCGGCAGCGGCCCGGAGCGGGGCCGAGGGCCGGGTCGGGTGCTGTTAGGCCCGGGCACGCGGCCCGGCCCTACGCCGGCTGGTGCCACGGTACTAAGCCCCGGTGTCGGTAGCGTCCCGGTACGGGTCCGAGGACCGGGCTGGGCGCGGTGCGACCCGGGCGTGCAGCCCGGCCCTCGGCACGCGGGTGCCGGGGAGCTAAGCCCTGGGGTCGGCAGGGGCCCGGAGCGGGGCGAGGGCCGGGTCGGGCGAGTGGTGGACAGGGCGCGCGGTCCGGCCCTCCGCCGGTGGGTGCCACGGAGCTAAGCCCCGGGGTCAGCAGAGGCCCGGAGCGGGGACGATGGCCGGGTCGGGCGCGGGGCGGCCTGGTCGCGCAACCCGGCACTCGGCCCGCGGGTGCCGCGGAGCTAAGCCCCAGGGTCTGAAGAGGTCCGGAGCGGGGCCGAAGGTCGGGACGGGAGTGGGGCGGCCCCGCCCTCTGCCGGCGGGTGCCGCAGAGCTAAGCCCCGGGGTCGGCAGCAGCCCGGAATGGGACGTGGGCCAGGCCGGGCGCGGGAAGGCCTGGGCGCGCGGCCCGGCCGTCCGCTGGAGCCTGCCGCGGAGCTGAGCCCCGGGGTCGGTAGCGGCCCGAAGCGGGGCCTAGGGCCAGGACGGGCGCGGGACGTCCTTGGCGAGCGGCCAGCCCTCGGCCTACGGGTGCTGCGGAGCTAAGCCCCGCGGTCGGCAGCTGCCCGGAGTGGGGCCGAAGGCCGTGCCGGGAGCGTCCGGCCCGGGCGCGGACCTGCCCTCAGCCGGCTGGTGCCGCGGAGCTGAGCCCAGCGGTCGGCAGCTGCCTGGAGTGGGGCCGAGGGCCGTGCCGGGCGTGGCCGGCCCCGGCGTGCGGCCCCATCCTCGGCCCGCGTGGGCCGCGGAGCTAAGTCCCAGGGTCGGTAGCGGCCCAGAACGAGGCCGAGGGTCGGAACGGGAGCGGGGCAGCTCGGGCGTGCGGCCTGACCCTCGGCCGGGAGGTGCCACGGAGCTAAGCCCCGGGGTCAGCAGCGGCCCGGAGCGGGGCCGAGGGCCGGGCCGGACGCGGTGCGGCCCGGAGGCGTGGTCCCGCCCTCGGACCTCGGGTGCCGTGGAGCTAAGCGTCGAGGTTGGGAGCTGCTCGGAGCGCGGCCGAATGTCGAGATGGGAGCGGGGCGGCCCGTGCACTCGGCCCGGCCCTTGGCCTGCGGGTGCCGCGGAGCTAAACCCGGGGTTCGCCAGCGGCCCGGAGCAGGACCAAGGGTCCCGACGGGAGTGGGGCGGCCGGGACACGGGGCCCAGACCTCCGCCGGCAGGTGCCACGGAGCTAAGCCCCGGGGTCGGTAGCAGCCCGGAGCGAGGCCGAGGGCCGTGCAGGGCGCGGGGCGAACCGGGCGCGCGGCCCGGCCCTCGGACAGCGGGTGCCGCGGAGCTAAACCCCGCGGTCGGCAGCTGCCCGGAGCGGGGACGAGGGCCGTGAAGGGCGCAACGGCCCTGGCGCGCGGACCTGCCCTCCGCCGACGGGTGCCACGGAGATAAGCCACGAGGTCGGCAGCGGCCCGGAAGGCAGCTGAGGGTCGAGACTTGAGCGGGGCGGTCCGCACGCACTGCCCAACCCTCGGCCCACGGGTTCCGCGGAGCTAAGCCCCGGGGTAAGCAGCGGCCCGGAGCGGGGCCAAGGGAAGGGCCGGGCATGGGGCAGCCCGGCCGCGCGGCCCGGCCCTCGGTCGGTGGGTGCCATGGAGCTAAGCCCGGGGGTTGGCAGCAGCCCAGAACGGGGCAAAGGGCCGGGCGGGACCCGGGGAAGCCTGGGCGCGCGGACCCGTCGTCCGCCGGCGGGTACCGTAGAGCTAAGCCCCAAGGTCGGCAGTGGCCCGGAGGGCGGCCGAGTGTCGGGACGGGAGCGGGGCAGCCCAGGCACGTGGTCCGGCCCTCGGCCCACGCATGCCACAGAGCTAAGCCCCGGGGTCGTCAGCGACCCAGAGCGGGGCTGAGGGCCGGGCTGGGCTCGGGGCAGCCCGGTCGCGCGGCCCGTCCCTCCGCCGACGGGTGCCGCGGAGCTAAGCCCCGGGGTCGGCAGCGGCCTGGAGCGCGGCCGAGGGTAGGGACGGGAGCGGGGAGGCCCTGGCACATGGCCCGGCCCTCGGCCCGCGGGTGCTGTGGGGCTAAGCCCCGGGGTCAGCAGTGGCCCGGAGCGGGGCCGAGGGCCGGCCGGACGAGGGTGCGTGGCCCGGCTCTCCGCCGGCGGGTGCCGTGGACCTAAGCCCCGGGGTCGGCAGCGGCCGGAGCGGGGCCAAGTGCCTGGATGGGCGGAGGGCAGCCCAAGCACGCGGCCCGGTCCTCCGCCGGCGAGTGCCAGGGACGTAAGCGCCGGCATCGGCAGCGGCCCGGAGCGGGGCCGAGGGCCAGGCCGGGCGCGGGTCGGCCCGGGCGCGCGGCCCTGCTCTCCGCCGGCGGGTGCCACAGAGCTAAGCCCCGGGGTCGGCAGCGGCCGGAGCGAGGCCAAGGGCCTGGTTGGTCGCAGGCCGGCCCAGGCGCGCGGCCCGGCCCACTGCCCACGGTTGCTGCGGAGCTAAGCCCCGTGGGTCGACAGTGGCCCGGAGCTGGGCCGAGGGCCGGGCCGGGTGCGGGGCAGCCCGGGCTTGCGTCCCGCCACTCTGCTGGCGGCTGCCGCGGAGGTAATGCCCGGGGTTGGCAGTGACCCAGCGTGGGGCCAAGGGCCAGGCTGGGCGTGGCGCGGCCCCGGCGCACGGCTCGGCCCTCAGCTCGCGTGTGCCGCGGAGCTAAGACCCGGGGTCGGCAGCAGACCTGAGCGGGGCCGAGTGTAACGACGGGAGTGGGGCGGCCCGGGCACGTGGCCCGGTCCATCCGCCGACGGGTGCCGCGGAGCTAAGCCCCGGGGTCGGAAGCGGCCCGGAGCGCGCCGAGTGTACCGACGGGAGCGGGGCGGCACGGGCACGTGGCCCGGTCCTCCGCCGGAGTGTGCCGCGGAGCTTAGCCCGCGTGTCGCTAGCGGCCCGGGGCGGGGCCGAGGGCCGGGTCGGGCGCGGGGTGGACCGGGCGTGCGGCCTGCCCCTCGGCCGGCGGGTGCCGCGGAGCTAAGCTCTGGGGTCGCCAGCATTCTGGAGTGTGGCCGAGTGTCAGTACGGGAGCAAGGCGGCCCGGGCACACGGCCCGGCCTTCAGCACCCTGGTGCCGCGGAGCTAAGCCCCGGGGTCGGCAGCGGTCTGGAGAGCGTCCGAGTGTCGGTACGGGCACGGGGTGGCCCTGACGCGCGGCCAGGCCCTCGACCGGCGGGTGCCGTGGAGCTTAGCCCCGGGGTCGGCAGCGGTCTGGAGAGTGGCCAAGTGTCTGTAAGGGCAAGGGGCGCCCGGGCACGCGGCCTGGCCCTCGGCCCACGGGTGCCGCGGAGCTGATCCCCGCGGTCGGCAGCTGCCCGGAGCTGGGCCGATGGCCGTGCCAGGCGCGGCCGGCCCGGGCGCGCGGTCCTGCTCTCCGCCGGCTGTCGCCGCGGAGCTAAGCCCCAGGGTCGGCAGCGGCCTGGAGCGGGGCCAGGGCCAGGCCGGGCGCGGGATGTCCCCGGCGTGCAGCTCGGCCCTCGGCTTGCGTGTTACGTGGAGCTAAGTCCCGGGTTTGGCAGCAGCCCGGAGCGGGGCCAGGGGGCCGAGCAGGGCGCGGGGTGGCTCGGGCGCGAGGCCCTGCCCTCGTCCGGCGGGTTGCGCAGAGCTAAGCCCTGGGGTCGGCAGCAGCTCGGAGCGGGGCCAAGGGCCGGGCCGGGCGCAGGGCCGCCCGGGCACGCGGCCCGGCCTTCGGCACGTGGTTGCCACAGAGCTAAGCCCCTGGGTCAGCAGTGGACTGGAGCGGGGCCGAGAGTCGGGACAGGAGCGGGGTTGCTCGGGCGCGTGGCCCGTTACTCCGACGGCGGGTGCCGCGGAGCTAAGCCACGGGGTCGGCAGCGGCCAGGAGGGTGGCCGAGGGCCGGGCCGGGCGCGGAGTGGCCCAGGCACTCGGCCCGGCCCTCGGCCCGCTAGTGTCGCGGAGCTAAGCCCCGGGATCGGCAGCAGCCCGGAGCGGGACCTGGGCCGGGCTGGGTGCGGGGCGGCCGGGGCGTGCGGTACAGCCCTCCGCCGGCGCGTGCCACGGAGCTAAGTCCCGGGGTCGGCAGCGGTCCGTAGCGGGACCGAGGGTACCAAAGGGAGCAGGGCGGCCCGGGCACATGGCCCAGTCCTCCGCTGGAGTGTGCCGCGGTGCTAAGCCCCGGGGTCAGTAGCGTCCCGGGGAGGGGCCGAGGGCCGGGCTGGGCACAGGGTGGCCCGAGCGTGCGGCCCGGCCCTCGGCCGGTGGGTGCCACAGAGCTAAGCCACGGGGTCGGCAGCGGTCTGGAGAGCGGCCGAGTGTCGGTACGGGTGCGAGGCGGCCAGGGTACGCGGCCCGGCCTTCGGCACGCTGGTGCCGCGGAGCTATGCCCCTGGGTCAGCAGTGGCCAGGAGTGGGGCCGAGGGTCGGGACGGGAGCGGGGCGGCTCGGGCGCATGGCCTGTTCATCCGACGGCGGGTGCCACGGAGCTAAGCCCCGGAGTCGGCAGCGGCCCAGAGCGGTGCCGAAGGCCTTGACGGACGCGGCTGGACTGGGCACGCGGACCTGCCCTCCACTGACTGGCGCCGTGAAGCTAAGCCTGGGGTGGGCAGCGGCCAGGAGCGGGGCTGAGGGCCGGGCCGGGCGCAGGGCGGCCCGGGCGCGCGGCCCGGCCCTCCGCGGACCTGCCCTCCACTGACTGGCGCCGTGAAGCTAAGCCCGGGGTGGGCAGCGGCCAGGAGCGGGGCTGAGGGCCGGGCCGGGCGAGGGGCGGCCCGGGCGCGCGGCCTGGCCCTCCGCGGACGTGTGCCGCGGAGCTAAGTCCCGGGGTCGGAAGAGGCCCGGAGCGCGGACGAGGGTACTGATGGGAGCGGGGCCGCCCGGGCACATTGCCCGGTACTCCGCCGGAGTGTACCGCGGAGCTAAGCCCCAGGGTCGACAGCGGCCCAGGGCGGGGCCGAGGGCCGGGCCGGGCGTGGTGTGGCCCAGGCGCGCGGCCTGGCCCTCGGCCGGCGGATGCCGCGGAGGTAAGCCCCGGGGTCGGCAGAGGTCCAGAGATCGGCCGAGGGCCGGGACGGGCGCGGTGTGGCCCGGGCACGCGGCCCGGCCTTCGGCACGCGGGTGCCGCGGAGCTAATACCCCGGGTCAGCAGAGGTCGGGGGCAGGGCCGAAGGCGGGGCCGGGCCTGGGGCGGCCCGGGTGCACGTCTCGGCCCTCCACCGGCGAGCGCAGTGGGGCTAAACCCCGGGGTCGGCAGCGGCCCCCAGGTGGGCCGATGGCCGGGACGGGCGAGGTGTGGACTGTGTGCGCGGCCCGGCCCTTGGCCGCGGCTGCCGCGGAGCTAAACCCCTGGGTCAGCAGCGGCCCAGAGTGGGGCTTTGGGCCTAGCCGGGCACGGGTCGGCGCTGGCGCTCGGGCCGGCACTCTGCCGTCCTATGCGGAGGAGCTAAGCCCCGGGGTCGTCAGCGGCCCGGAGAGGGGCTGAGGGCCTGGCAGGGCGCGGGGAACTCCGTATGCGTGGCCCGGCCCTCTGCGGCGGGTGCCTCAGTACTGAGCCACGGGGTCGGCAGCGGCCCGGAACGAGGGCGAGGGTCGGGATGGAAGCGGGGCGGCTCGGGCTTGCGGCCTGACTCTCGGATGGGGTTTGCCGCGGAGATAAGCCCCGGGGTCGGCAGCGGCCCGGAGCGGGGCCGAGGGCCGTGCCGGGCGCGGGGCGGCCCAGGCGCGCAGACGGGCCCTCAGCCAGCGGGTGCCGCGGCTAAGCACCGGGGCCAGCAGCGGCCAGGAGCGGGGCCAGGGCCGGGCCGGGCACTGGGTGGCCCCGGCGAGCGGCCCGGCCCGAGGCCTGTGTGTTCCAAGGAGCTAAGCCCCGGGGTAGGCAGCGGCCCAGAGTGGGGCCGAGGGCCGTCCAGGCGCTGAGTGGCCCGGGCGCGTGGCCAGGCCCTCCGACGGCAAGTGCCGCAGAGCTAAGCCCCGGGGTCGGTAGCGGCCGCGGCAGGGCCGAGGGCCGGGTCGGACACAGGGTGGCCCGGGCGCGTGGCCCAGCCCTCCGCCCACGTGTGCCGCGGAGCTAAGCCCCGGGGTTGGCAGCGGCCCGGAGCGGGGACGAGAGCTGGGCAGGGCGCGGGGTGGCCTGGGCGTGCGGCCCGGCCCTCCACAGTCGGGTGCTGCGGAGCTAAGCCCCGGGGTCGGCAGCGGCCTGGAGCGGGGCCGAGGGCCGGGCAGGGCGTGGGGTGGCCCGGTGGCGAGGCCCAGCCCTCGGCCATCGGGTGCCCCGGAGCTAAGCCCCGGGGTGGTCAGTGGCCCGGAGCGGGGCCGAGGGCCGGGCCGGGCGCAGGGCGGCCCGGGCATGCGGCCCGGCCTTCGGCACGCTGGTGCCACGGAGCTAAGCCCAGGGTGCGGCAGCGATCTGGAGAGCGGCCGAGTGTTGGTACGGGTGCGGGGCAGCCTGGAACGCAGCCGGTCTTCCGCCAGCGGGTTCCGCGGAGCTAAGCCCCGGGATTGGCAGCGGCCCGGAGCGGGGACGAGGGCCGGGTCGGACACGGGGCGGCCCGGGCGCGAGGCCCGGCCCTCCGCCAGCGGGTGCCGCGGAGCTAAGCCCTGGTGTCGTCATCGGCCTGGAAGGCAGCCGAGGGTCGGGACGGGAGCAGGGAGGCCCGGGCACGAGGCCCGGCCTTCGGCACCCTGGTGCCGCGGAGCTAAGCCCAGGGGGCGGCAGTGGTCTGGAGAGCGGCCGAGTGTCGGTACGTGTGCGGGGCAGCCTGGAAGCGCGGCCGGGCCTTCAGCTGGCGGGTGCCACGGAGCTAAGCCCCGGGGTCGGCAGCGGCCCGGAGCGGGGCCAAAGGCCGGACCGGGTGCGCGGCCCGGCCCTACACCAGTGCGTGCCGCGGAGCTAAGCCCCGGGGTCGGCCACGGCCCGGAGCGCGGCCGAGTGTCGGGACGGGATTGGGGAGGCCCAGGCGCGCGGCCCGTCCCTTGGCCCGCGGGTATCGCGGAGCTAAGACCCGGGGTTGGCAGCGGCCCTGAGCGGGGCCGAGGGCCGGGCCGGGCGCCGGGCAGCCTGGGCGCATGTCCAGGCCCTCCGCCGGTAAGTGCCACTGAGATAAGCCCCGGGGACGGTAGCGGCCCGGGGCAGGGCCGAGGGCTGGGCCGTGCGGGATGCGTCCTGGGCCCGCGGCCCGGCCTTCGACCCACGGGTGCTGCGGAGCTAAGCCCCATGGTCGGCAGCGGCCCGGAACGTTGCCGTGGGCCCGGCCGGGTGCAGGGCGGCACAGGCCCGCGGCCTGGCCCTCGGCCGGTGGGTGCCGCAGAGCTTAGCCGCGGGCTCGGCAGCAGCACGGAGCTGTCTGAGAGCCGGAACTGGCGTGGGGCAGAACGGCCGCGCGGCCTGGTCCTCCGCCGGCGGGTGCCGTGGAGCTAAGCCCTGGGGTCGGCAGCTGCCCGGAGTGGGGCCAAGTGTCGGGCCGGGCGCAGGGCGGCCCTGGCGCGCGGCGAGGCCCTCAGCCCGCGTGGGCTGCGGAGCTAAGCCCTGGGATTGGCAGTGGCCCGGAGAGGGGCCTTGGGCCGGGCAGGGCGCTGGGCGGCCCGGGTGCGTGGCCCGGCCCTCGGCCCACTGGTGTCGCGGAGCTAAGCTACGGGGTTGGCAGCAGCCCGGAGCGGGGCCGAGGGCCGGGCCGGGCGCGGGGCAGCCAGGGCGCGCGGCCCGGCCCTCTGCCGGAGGGTGCTGCAGAGCTAAGCCCCGGGGTCGGCAGCGGCCAAGAACGCGGCCGAGGGTCGGGATGGGAGCGGGGCGGCTCGGGCGCGTGGCCCGGTCCTCCGCCAGCGGGTGCCAGGGAGCTAACCCCGGGGTCAGCAGTGGCTTGGGGCGGCGCCGAGAGCCGGGCCTTGCGCCGTGCAGACCGGGCGCGCGTCCCGGCCATCGGCCCGCGGGTGCCGCGAAGCTAAGCCCCGGGGTTGGCAGCGGCCCGGAGCGGGGCCGAGCGCTGGGCCGGTCGCGGGGCAGCACAGGTGCGCGGGCGGCCCCTCGGCCCGCGGATGCCGCGGAGCCAATCCCCGGGGTCAGCAGCGGTCTGGAGCGGGGCCTTGGCCGCGCCGGGGGCGGGGTGGCCCCGGCGCACGGCCCGTCCCTCGGCCTGCGTGTGCTGCGGAGCAATGCCCCGGGGTTGGCAGCGGTCCAGAGCTGGGCCGAGGGCCTGGCCAGGCGCTGGGCGGTCCGGGCCCATGGCCAGGCCCTCCGCCAGCGGGTGCCACGGAGCTAAGCCCCGGGGTCAGCTGCGGCCCGGAGTGGGGACGAGGGCCGGGCTGGGCGCGGGGCAGCCAGGGCGCGCGGCCCGGCCCTCTGCTGGCGGGTGCCGCAGAGCTAAGCCCTGGGGTCTGCAGTGGCACAGAATGCGGCCAAGGGTCGGGACGGGTGCGGGCCTGCTAAGACCTGGGTTCGGCAGCGGTCCGGAGAGGGGCCATGGCCGGGACGGGAGCGGGGCACCCCCGCTCGCGGCCCGGACCTCAGCCAACCGGTGCCGCGGAGCTAAGCCCGGGAATCAGCAGCGACCCGGAGCAGTGCCTTGGTCCCGGCCGGGTGCGGTGTGGCACAGGCGCGCAGCCCGGCCCTCCGCCGTTGTTGTGTCATGGAGCTAATCCCTGGGGTCAGAAGCGGCCCAGAGTGTGGCCGAGGGCCTTGCCGGGCGAGGGGCGGCCCAGGCGCGCCGCCCGACCCTCGCCCGCCGGTGCCGCGGATCTAAGCCCTGGGGTGGCAGCGTCTCAGAGCGTGGCCGAGTGGCGAGGTGCAGGGTGGCCAGGCCGCACGGCCTGTCCCTCGTCTGGCGGTGCTGCACAGTTAAGCCCCGTATTCGGCAGCGGCCAGGAGTGGGGCTGACGGCCGGGCCATGTGGGGCAGCCCTGGCACACGGCCCAAACCTCTGCCGGCGGGTTCCGCGGAGCTAAGCCCCGGGGTCTGCAGCGGCCCGGAGCAAAGCCGAGGGCCAGGCCGGGCGCGGGGCGGCCCGGGCGAGCGGCCAGGCCCTCTGCCGGAGGGTGCCGCGGATCTAAGCCCCGGGGTCGGAAGCGGCGCGGAGCGGGGCCGAGGGCCGAGCCGCACTCGGCCGGCCCAGGCACGCGTCTCGGCCCTCCGCCGGAAGGTGCCACGGAGCGAAGCACCGGGGTCGGCAGCAGCCCGCAGCACGGTCGAGGGTCGGGATGCACGCTGCGTGGCCTGGGCACGCGGCCCCACCCTCGGCCCGCGGGTGCCGCAGAGCTAAGCCCCGGGGTTGGCAGCGGATCGGAGCGGGGCCAGGGCTTGGCTGGTGCGGGGCGGCCCGGGCGAGCGGCCCGGCCCTCCGACGACGCATGCCGTGGAGCTAAGCCCCGGGGGCGGCAGCGGCCCGGAGCGGGGTCGAGGACCGGGACGGGCCCGGGGTGGCCTGGGCGCGCGGCCCGGCCCTCTGGCGGCGGGTGCTACGGAGCTAAGCCCCAGGGTCGGCAGCGGCCCGGAGCGTGGCCGAGGGTCGGGATGGGCGCGGCGAGGCCCGGGCACGCGCCCGGCCCTCGCCCCACAGGTTTCACGGAGCTAAGCCCCGTGGTTGGCCGCGGCCCGGAGCGGGGTCGAGTGCCGGATATAGCGCGGGGCGGCCCGGCACGCGGCCCTGCCCTCTGCCGGCGGGTTCCGCGGAGCTAATGCCGGAGTCACCTGTGGCCAGGAGCGTGGCTGAGGTTCGGGACGGGTGCGGAGAGGCCCGGGCGCGCAGCCGGGCCCTCGGCCCGCGGGTGCCGCGGAGCTAAGCCCCGGGTACGGCAGCGGCCCAGAACGGGGCTTATGGCTGGGCCGGGAGCAGGGCGGACCGGCGCGCGCGGCCCTGCTCTCGCCCATGGGTGCCACGGAGCTAAGCCCCGGGGTCGCCAGCGGCCCAGAGCGGCGCCGCGGGCCGGGGCAGGCGCGGGGTGTCCCGGGCTCGCCGCCCGGCCCTTGCCTGCGGTTGCCGCGGATCTAAGCCTCGGGGTGGCAGCGTTCCGGAGGGGGGCCGAGCAGCGGGCCGGGCGAAGGGGCGGCCAGGCCTCGCGGCCCGTCCCTCGGCTGGCGGGTGCTGCGCAGGAAAGCCCTGGGATCCGCAGCGGCCTGGAGCGGGGCCGAGGGCCGGTCCAGGCGCGGGGCGGCCTGGATGCGAGGCACGGCCCTCCGCCGGCCGGTGCCGTGGTGCTAAGCCCCGGGGTAAGCAGTGGCCAGGAGCGGGGCCGAGGGCCTGGCCGGGCGTGGGGCGGCCCGGGCGCGCGGGCCGGCCCTCGACCCGCAGGTGCCGCAGAGCTAAGCCTCGGGGTCGGCAGCGTCCCGGAGTGGGGACGAGGGCCGTGCCGGTCGCGGGGAGGCCCGGGCGCGCGGCCCGGACATCGCCTTCGGGTGCCGCGGAGTTAAGCCCTGGGGTCGGCAGCGGCCGGGAGATTGGCCAGGGCCTTGCCGGGCACGGGGCGGCCCCGGTGCACTGCCGGGCAGGGTGCGGGGTGGCCCCGGTGCGAGGCCCGGTCCTCGACCCGCGGGTGCCGTGAAGCTAAGCCCCAGGGGTCGGCAGCGGCCCAGAGGTGGGCCGAGGGCCAGGCCGGACGCGGCCGTCCCAGGTCCGCGGTCCGACCCTCCGCCGGAGGGTGCCGCGGAGCTAAACCCCGGGGTCGGCAGCGGCACGGAGCGGGACCGCATGCTGGGGAGGGTGCAGGGCGGCCCAGGCACGCAGCCCGGCCCTCCGCCGGCGGGTGCCGAGGATCTAAGCCCCGTGGTCAGCAGCGGTTCGGAATGAGGCCGGGGGCTGGGCAGGGCGCTGGGCGGCCAGCCCGCGCAGCCCGGCCCTCGGCTTGCGGGTGCCACGGAGTTATGGCCCGGTTTCGGCAGTGGCCCGGTGCACGGCCGAAGGTCGGGATGGCCGCGTGGCGGCCCGGGCGAGCGGCCGGGTCCTCAGCCCACGGGTGCCGCTGAGCAAAGCACTGGGGTCGGCAGCGGCCCGCAACGTGGTTGAGGGTCGGGATGGGCACGGGGAGGCCCTGGCGCGTGGTCCGGCCCTCGCCCCATGTGTTCCACGGAGCTAAGCCCCGTGGTCGTCAGCGGACCTGAGCAGGGCCAAGGGCCGGATATGTTGCGGGGCGACCCGGGCGCGCGGCCCGGCCCTCCACCGGTGGGTTCCATGGAGCTTAGCTCCGGGGTCGGCAGCGCCCCGGTGCAGGGCCGAGGGCCGGGCTGGTGGCGGCCGGCCCTGGCATGCGGACTGACCCTCCATCGGCGGGTACTGCAGAGCTAAGCCCCGGGTTCGGCAGCGGCCCGGAGCGGGGCCAGGTCCGGGATGGGAGCGGGGCCCCCATGGCTCGCTGTCCGACCCTCGGCCGGGTGGTGCCGTGGATCTAAGCCCCGGGGTCGGCAGCGGCCCAGAACGCGGCCAAGGGTCGGGACGGGAGCGGGGCTGCTCGGGCGGGTACTGCAAAGCTAAGCTCTGGGTTCGGCAGCGGCCCGGAGCGGGGCCATGGCTTGGACGGGAGTGGTACCCCCCCGGCTCGTGGCCCGGCCCTCGGCCCGTGAGTGCCACGAAGCTAAGACCCGGGGTCGGCAGCTGCCCGGAGCGGGACCGAGGGCCGTGCCAGGCGCGGCGGGCCCGGGCGAGCGGAACGGCCCTCCGCCAGCGGGTGCCACGGAGCTAAGCCCTGGGGTCGGCAGCGGCCCGGAGCGTGGCCAGGACCGGGACTGGCAAGGGGCGGCTGCGGCAGGCTGCCCGGCCCTCGGCCCGCATGTGCCGCGGAGCTAAGCCCTCGGATCATCAGCGGCCCGGAATGGGGCCAAGGACTGGGCCGGGGGCTGGGCATCCAGGGCGCGTGGACAGGCCCACGCCGGCGGTTGCCGCGGAGCTAAGCCACGGGGTCGGCAGCGGCCCGAAGTGGGGCCAAGGGCCAGGCCAGGCTCAGTGGGCCCGGGCGCGGGCCCGTCCCTCTGCCAGGGGGTGCCGCGGTGCTAAGCCCAGGGGTCAGCAGCAGCCCGGAGCGGGGCTGAGGGCCGGGCGGGGCGCGGGGCAGCGGAGACGCGCAGCCCGACCCTCGGCCCTCGGGTGCCATGGAGCTAAGACCCTGGATCGGCAGCGGACTGGATCGGGGCTGAGGGCCTTGATGGGCGCGGCCGGCCCATGCGCGAGGAACGGCCTTTCACCGGTGGGTGCCGCGGAGCTAAGCCCCGGGGTTGGCAGCGGCCCGGAGCGGGGCCGAGGGCTGCGCCAACCGCGGGTCGGCCCAGGCGCGCGGCCCGGCCCTCTGCTGTTGTGTGCCGCGGAGCTCAGGCCCGGGGTCGGCAGCGGCCCAGAACGTGGCCGAGGGTCCCGACAGGATCGGTGCAGCACGGGCACCTGGCCCGGCCCTCCGCCGTTATGTGCCGCGGGGCTAAGCCCTGGGGTCGGCAGCGGCCCAGACCGGAGCCAAGGGTCCCGAAGGGATCGGGGCAGCCCGGGCGCGATGCCCAGTCCTCCGCCGGCGGATGCCGCGGAGCTAAGCCCCTGGGTCAGCAGCGGCCCGGAGTGGGGCCGAGGGCCGGGCCGGGCGCGGGGCGGCGCAGTCGAGCGGCCCAACCCTTAGCCCGCGGGTGCCACGGAGCTAAGGCTCGGGTTCGTCAGCGGCCCGGATTGGGGCTGAGGGCCTTGATGGGCGCATCCGGCCCATGCGCGAAGACCGGCCTTCCACCGGTGTGTGCCGCAGAGCTAAGCCCCGGGTTGGCAGCGGCCCAGTGCGGTGCCGCGGGCCCGGCCGGGTGCTGTGCGGCACAGGCGCGTGGCCCGCCCCTCGGCCCGCAGATGCCACGGAGCTAAGACCCGGGGTCAGCAGCGGTCCGGAGCGGGGCCGAGGGTTGGGCCGGGCACGGGTCAGCCAGGGCACGCGGCCTGGCCCTCCGCCGGCGGGTGCGGCAGAGCTAAGCCCTGGGGTCGGCAGCGGCCCAGAACGCGGACGAGGGTCGGGACGGGAGCGATGCTGCTCGGGCGGGTATGGCAGAGCTAAGCCCTGAGTTCGGCAGCGGTCCGGAGCTGGGCCATGGCCGGGAGTGGGGCTCGGGGGCGCGGCCCGGCCCTCGGCCCGCGTGTGCCGCGGAGCTAAGCCCCAGGGTTGGCAGCGGCCTGGAGCGGGGCCGAGTACCGGGCCGGGCGCTGGGCGGCCCGGGCGCGTGACTAGGCCCTCTGCCGGCCGGTGCCGTGGAGCTTAGCCCCGGGGTCGGCAGCAGCCTGGAGCGAGGCTGAGTGCCGGGCCGGGCGCAAGGCAGCCCGGGCATGCGGTCCGGCCCTCCGCCGCCATGTGCCGCAGAGCTAAGCCCCGGGGTCGGCAGCGGCCCAGAACGCGGCCGAGGGTCGGGAAGGGAACGGGGATGCTCGGGAGGGTAACGCAAACCTAAGCCCTGGGTTCGGCAGCGGGACAGAGCGGGGCCGAGGGACGTGCCGTTCGCGGGGTGGTCCGGGTGCGCAGACCGGCCCTGAGCCAGCGGGTGCCACGGAGCTAAGCCCCGGGGTTGGCAGCGGCCTGAAGCGGGGCCGAGGGCCGGGCCAGGCGCGGTGCGGCCCTTGTGCGCGGCCTGGCCTTCCGCCGGGGGTGCCATGATGCTAAGCCCCGGGGTCAGCAGCAGCCCGGAGCGGGGCCAAAAGACGTGCCGGGCGCGAGGCATCCCGGGCGCGCGTACCGGCCCTACACTGGCGGTTGCCGCAGAGCTAAGCCCCGGGGTCGGCAGTGGCCCGGAGCGGGGCCAGGGCCGGGCCTGGCACGGGGCGGCCCCGGAGCATGGCCCGTCCCTCTTCCCGCGTGTGCCGCGGAGGTAAGCCCCGGGGTCGGCAGCGGTCCGGAGCGGGGCTGAGGGCCTGGCCAGGTGCTGAGCGGTCTGGGCCCGTGGCCAGGCCCTCCGCCGGCGGGTGCCGCGGAGCTAAGCCCCGGGGTCGGCAGCGGCCTCGAATGGGGCCGAGGGCCGGGACGGCCACGTTGCGGCCCCAGCGCACGGTCCTGCCCTCGGCCCGCGGGTGCCGCGGAGCTAAGCAGCGGGGTCAGCAGCGCCCCGGAGCGGGGCCGAGGGCCGGGCTGGGTGCGTTGTGGCCCCGGCGCACGGCCCTGCCCTCAGCACGCGGGTGCCGCGGAGCTCAGCCCCGGGGTCGGCAGCGGCCCAGAACGCGGCCGAGGAATGGGACGGGAGCGGGGCTGCTCGGGCGGGTACCGCAAAGTTAAGCTCTGCGTTCGGCAGCGGCCCGGAGCGAGGCCATGGCTTGGACGGGAGTGGGACCCCCCCTGTTTGTGGCCCGGCCCTCTGCCCGCGAGTGCCGTGGAGCTAAGCCCCGGGGTCGCCAGCGGTCTGGAGCGCGGCCGAGTGTCGGTACGGGCGCGGGGCTGCCCGGGCGCGCGATCCGGCCCTCGGGCTATTGGTGCCACGAAGCTAAGCCCCGGGGTCGGAAGCGGCCCGGAGCGGGGCCGAGGGACGTGCCAGGCGCGGGATGGCCCGGGTGCTCAGCCCAGCCCGTGGTCCACTGTTGCCGCGGTGCTAAGCTCCGGGGTCGTCAGGGGCCCGGAGTGGGGCCGAGGGTCGGGACAGCAGCGGGGCGGCTCGGGGGCGGGGCCCGGCCCTCGGCCCGCGTGTGCCGCGGAGCTAACCCCGGGGTTGGCAGCGGCCCGGAGCGGGGCCGCGTGCCGGACAGGGCGCTGGGCGGCCCGGGCGCGTGGCTAGGCCGTCTGCCGGCCCGTGCCATGGATCTAAGCCCCGGGGTCGGCAGCAGCCTGGAGCGAGGCTGAGTGCCGGGCCGGGCGCAAGGCAGCCCGGGCATGCGGTCCGGCCCTCCGCCGGCATGTGCCGCAGAGCTAAGGCCCGGGGTTCGGCAGCGGCCCAGAACGCGGCCGAGGGTCAGGAAGGGAATGGGGCTGCTCGGGAGGGTAACGCAAACATAAGCCCTGGGTTCGGCAGCGGGCCAGAGCGGGGCCGAGGGACGTGCCGGTCGCGGGGCGGTCCGGGTGCGCAGACCGGCCCTGAGCCAGCGGGTGCCACGGAGCTAAGCCCCGGGATCGGCAGCGGCCTGAAGCGGGGCCGAGGGCCGGGCCAGGCGCGGTGCGGCCCTTGTGCGCGGCCTGGCCTTCCGCCGGGGGTGCTGTGGTGCTAAGCCCCGGGGTCAACAGCAGCCCGGAGCGGGGCCAAAAGACGTGCCGGGCGCGAGGCATCCCTGGCGCGCGTACCGGCCCTACACTGGCGGTTGCCGCAGAGCTCAGCCCCGGGGTCGGCAGTGGCCCGGAGCGGGGCCAGGGCCGGGCCGGGCGCGGGGCGGCCCTGGAGCGCGGCCCGTCCCTCTTCCCGCGTGTGCCGAGGAGCTAAGCCCCGGGGTCGGCAGCGGTCCGGAGCGGGGCCGAGGGCCTGACCAGGTGCTGAGCGGTCTGGGCCCGTGGCCAGGCCCTCCGCCGGCGGGTGCCGCGGAGCTAAGCCCCGGGGTCGGCAGCGGCCTCGAGCGGGGCCGAGGGCCGGGCCGGGCACGTTGCGGCCCCAGCGCACGGTCCTGCCCTCGTCCCGCGGGTGCCGCGGAGCTAAGCAGTGGGGTAGGCAGCGCCCCGGAGCGGGGCCGAGGGCCGGGCCGGGTGCGTTGCGGCCCCAGCGCACGGCCCTGCCTTCGGCACGCGGGTGCCGGGGAGCTCAGCCCCGGGGTCGGCAGCGGCCCAGAACGCGGCCGAGGAACGGGACGGGAGCGGGGCTGCTCGGGCGGGGTACCGCAAAGCTAAGCTCTGCGTTCGGCAGCGGCCCGGAGCGAGGCCATGGCTTGGACGGGAGTGGGACCCCCCCTGCTCGTGGCCCGGCCCTCTGCCCACGAGTGCCGTGGAGCTAAGCCCCGGGGTCGCCAGCGGTCTGGAGCGCGGCTGAGTGTCGGTACGGGCGCGGGGCTGCACGGGCGCGCGGCCCGGCCCTCGGGCTATTGGTGCCACGAAGCTAAGCCCCGGGGTCGTAAGCGGCCCGGAGCGGGGCCGAGGGACGTGCCAGGCGCGGGATGGCCCGGGTGCTCAGCCCAGCCCGTGGTCCACTGTTGCCGCGGTGCTAAGCTCCGGGGTCGTCAGGGGCCCGGAGTGGGGCCGAGGGTCGGGACGGGAGCAGGGCGGCTCGGGGGCGTGGCCCAGCCTTCCACCGGAGGGTGCCGCAGAGCTAAGCCCCGGGGACAGCAGTGGCCCAGAACGCGGCCGAGGGTCGGGATGGCAGCGGGGCGGCTCGGGGGCGGGACCCGGCCCTCGGCCCGCGTGTGCCGCGGAGCTAACCCCGGGGTTGGCAGCGGCCCGGAGGGGGCCGAGTCCCGGACAGGGCGCTGGGCCGCCCGGGCGCGTGGCTAGGCCGTCTGCCGGCCGGTGCCATGGAGCTAAGCCCCGGGGTCGGCAGCAGCCTGGAGCGGGGGCTGAGTGCCGGTCCGGGCGCAAGGCAGCCCGGGCGCGCGGTCTGGCCCTCTGCCGGCGTGTGCCGCAGAGCTAATCCCCGGGGTCGGCAGCGGCCCAGAACACGGCCGAGGGTCGGGAAGGGAACGGGGCTGCTCGGGAGGGTACCGCAAAGCTAAGCCCTAGGTTCGGCAGCGGGCCAGAGCGGGGCCAAGGGACGTGCCGGTCGCGGGGCAGTCCGGGTGCGCGGACCGGCCCTGCGCCAGCGGGTGCCACGGAGCTAAGCCCCGGGGTCGGCAGCGGCCTGAAGCGGCGCTGAGGGCCGGGCCAGGCGCGGTGCGGCCCTTGCGCGCGGCCCGGCCCTCCGCGAGGGGTGCCGCGGTGCTAAGCCCCGGGATCAGCAGCAGCCCGGAGCGGGGCCCAGGGACGTGCCGGGCGCGAGGTAGGCCGGGCGCGCGGCCCAGCCCTTGGCCCGCGGGTGCCACCGAGCTAAGCCCCGGGGACGGCAGCTGCCCGGAGCGGGACTGAGGGCCGTGCAGGGTGCGGCCGTCCCGGGCGCGTTGTACCGGCACTCCGCCGGCGGTTGCCGCATAGCTAAGCCCCGGGGTCGGCAGTGGCCCGGAGCGGGGCCAGGGCTGGGGCGGGCGTGGGGCGACCCCGGTGCGCGGCCCGTCCCTCTTCCTGCGTGTGCCACGGAGCTAAGCCCCGGGGTCGGCAGCGGTCTGGAGCGCGGCCAAGGGCCTGGCCAGTTGCTGGGCGGTCCAGGCCCATGGCCAGGCCCTCCGCCTGCGGGTGCCGCGGAGCTAAGCCCCAGCATCGGCAGCAGCCTAGAGCGGGGCCGAGGGCCGGGCCGGGCGCGTTGCGGCCCCAGCGCACGGCCCTGCCCTCAGCCCGCGGGTGCCGCGGAGCTCAGCCACGGGGTCGGCAGCGGGCCAGAACGCGGCCGAGGGTCGGGATGGGAGCGGGGCTGCTTGGGCAGGTACCACAAAGCTAAGCTCTGGGTTCCGCTGCGGCCTGGAGTGGGGCCATGGCTTGAACGGGAGTGGGACCCCCCCTGCTCGTGGCCCGACCCTCTGCCCGCAAGTGCCGCGGAGCTAAGCCCCGGGGTTGGCAGCGGCCCGGAGCGTGGCCGAGTGTCGGGACAGGAGCGGGACGGCCCGTGTGCGCGGCCCGGCCCTTGTCCCGCGGGTGCCGCGGAGCTAAGCCTCGGGGTAGGCAGCGGCCCAGACCGAGGCCGAGGGCCGGGCCGGGCGCTGGGTGACCCGGGCGCGAGGCCAGGCCCTCCGCTGGCGGTTGCCACGGAGCTAAGCCCTGGGGTCGGCAGCGGTCCGGAGCGGGGCCAAGAGCCTGGCCTGGCGTGGGGCTCCCCCGGCACGCGGCCCGTCCCTCGGCCCGCATGTGCCGCGGAGCTAAGCCCCAGGGTCGCCAGCGGCCTGGAGCAGGGCCGAGGGACGTGCCGGGCTCGGGGCGGCTAGGCGCGCGGCTGGGCCCTCGGGCCCTGGGTGCTGCGGAGCTAAATTCTGGGGTCAGCAGTGGCCCGGAGCAGGGCGAGGGCCGGGACCGGTGTGGGGCAGTCCCGGCGTGCGACCCGGCCCTTGGCCCGCGTGTGCCGCTGAACTAAGCCCCGGGGTCGGCAGCGGCCTGGAGCGGGGCCGAGGGCCCAGCCGGTCGCTGGGCGGCCCGGGCGCGCGGGCCCGGCCCTCCGTCTTTGTGTGCCGCAAAGCTAATCCCTGGGGTCGGGAGCTGCCCAGAACGCGGCCGAGGGTCCCGACGGGATCGGGGCAGCCGGGGCGCGTGCCCCGATCCTCCGCCGGCGGGTGCCGTGGAGCTAAGCCCCGGGGTCGGCAGCGGCCCAGAGAGGGGCCGATGGCCGGGCCAGGCGCAGGGCAGCCCATGCGCGCTGCCCGGTCCTCTGCTGGCGGGTGCCGTGGAGCTATATCCCGGGGTCGGAAGTGGCCCGGAGCGGGGCTGAGGGCCGGTCCAGGCGTGGGGAGGCCCGGGTGAGCGGCCCAGCACCCTGCCCGCTTGTGCCGTGGAGCTTAGCCCCATGGTTGGCAGCGGCCCGGAGCGAGGCCGAGTGTCGGGACGGGAGCGGTTCGGCCCGTGTGCGCGGCCCGGGCCTTGTCCCGCGGGTGCCGCAGAGCTAAGCCCCGGGGTCGGCAGCGGCCCAGATCGGGGCTGAGGGCTGTGATGGGCGTGGCCGGCCCAAACGCGAGGACCGGGCTTCCGAGGTGGGTGCCGCGGAGCTAAGCCCCAGTTCGGCAGCGGCCCGGAGCACAGCAAGGGCCGGGCGGGGCACGCGGCGGCCCCGGCACGTGGCACAACCCTCGGCCTGCGTGTGCCATGGAGCCAACCCCCGGGGTCGGCAGTGGCCCGGAGCGGGGCCGAGGGCCGGACAGGGCGCGGTGCGGCCTGGGCACGCAGCCCGGCCCTCGGCCTGCGGGTGCCGTGGAGCTATGTCCCGGGGTCGGAAGTGGCCCGGAGCGAGGCCGAGGGCCGGGCCAGGCCCTGGGTGGTCCGGGCGCATGGCCAGGCCCTCCGCTGGAGGTTGCCGTGGAGCTAAGCCCCGGTGTTGGCAGCGGCCCAGAGGGGGGCCCATGTCCGTGCCAGACGCGGGGCAGCCCGGGCGCGCAACCAAGCCCTCGACTCGCTGGTGCCGCGGAGCTAAGCCCCGGGGTCGGCAGCGGCCCGGAGCAGGGCCGAGGGCCGGGTCGGGCGCAGAGCGGCGCAGGCGTGTAGCCCGACCCTCGACCCTAAGCTCCTGGGTCGGCAGCGGCCCGAATCGGGGCTGACGGCAGTGACGGGCGCAGCTGGCCCGGGCGCGAGGACTGGGCTTCCTCAGGTGGGTGCCGCAGAGCTAAGCCCCAGGTCGACAGCGGCCCGGAACCGAGCAAGGGCTGGGCGGGCCACGCGGTGGCCCCGGCACGCGGCACATCCCTCGGCCCGCGAGTGCCGCAGAGCCAAGCCCCGGGGTCAGCAGCGGCCTGGAGCGAGGCCGAGGGCCAGCCGGGAGCTGGGCGGCCCGGGCACGTGGCCAGGCCTCCCGCTGGCGGTTGCCGCAGAGCTAAGCCCCGGTGTCGGCAGCGGCCCAGAACGCGACGTATGGTCGGGACGGGAGCGGGGCGGCTCGGGTGCACGTTGTGGTCCTCCGCCGGCGGGTGCCGCGGAGCTAAGCCCCGGGGTCGGCAAAAGCCCAGGCCGGGGCTGAGGTCTGGGCCGGGTGTGTTGTTGCCCGGGCGCACGGCCCTGCCTTCGGACCGCGGTGCCACGGAGCTAAGCCCCAGGGTCAGCAGTGGTCCGGAGACGAGCCGAGGGCCGAGGCGGGAGGGGGTGCCCCGGGCACGCGGCCCGTCCCTCTGCATACGGGTGCCGTGGAACTAAGCCCCGGGGTCATTAGCGGCCAGGAGCACAGCCGAGTTTTGTGACGGGAGCGGGGCGGCCCGTGCGCGCGGCCCGGCCCTTGTCCCGCGTGTGCCATGGAGCTAAGTCCCGGGGTCGGCAGCGGCCCGAAGCGGGGCCGAGGGTCGGGACGGGAGCGGGGCGGCCCCGGCACTCGGCACAGCCCTCGGCCCGCGTGTGCCGCGGAGCTAAGCCCCGGGGTCGGTAGTGGCCCGGAGCGGGGCAGAGGGCCAGACAGGGCGCGGTGTGGCCCAGTCCTGCGGCCCGGCCCTCGGCGCGCGGGTGCCGCGTAGGTAAGCCCCGGGGTCGGCAGCAGCCCGGAGCGAGGCCGAGTCCCGGGCCATGTGCTGGGTGGCCCGGGCGCGTGGCCAGGCCCTTCGAAGGCGGTTGCCGCGGAGCTATGCCCCGGTGTCTGCAGCTGCCCGGAGCGGGGTCGAGGACCGGGCCGGGCACGGGGCAGCCCGAGCGCGTGACTCAGCCCTAGGCCGGCGGGTGCCGCAGAGCTAAGCACCGGGGTCGACAGCGGCTCTGAACGCGGCCGATGGTCGGGACGGGAGCGGGGAAGCTCGGGTGCACGTCCTGGTCCTCCGCCGGCGGGTGCCGCAGAGGTAAACCCCGGGGTCAGCAGCGGCCCTGGGTGGGGCCGAGGGCCGCGCCGGGCGTGCTGTGGCCCGGTCGCGCGGCCAGGCCCTCGGATCGCGGGTGCCGTGGAGCTAAGCCCCGGGGTCAGCAGTGGCCCAGGGCGGGGCTGAGGGCCTGGCTGGGCGCGGGGCTGCCCCGGCGCGCGGCCAGGCACTCCGCCGGCGGGTGCCGCGGGGCTAAACCTCTGTGTCGACAGCAGCCCGGAGCGTGGTCGAAGGGCCGGGCCGGTCGCGGGGAGGCCAAGGCGCGAGGCCCGGCCCTTAGCCCGCTGGTGTTGCGGAGCTAAGCCCCAGGGCCGACAGTGGCCGGAGCGAGGTCGAGAGCCGGGCAGGGAGCTTGGCGGCCCAGGCGCTTGGCCAGGCCTTCCGCTGGCGTGTGCTGCGGGGCTAAACCTCTCTGTCGGCAGTGGCCCGGAGCGTGGCCGAGGGCCGGGCCGGGCGCGGGGAGGCCCAGGCGCGGCGGCCTGCCCTCAGCCAGCAGATGCCATGGAGCTAAGCCGGTGTCAGCAGCGGCCCGGAGCGGGGCCATGGCCAGGACGGGAGCGGGGCCGCCAAGGCTCGCGGCCAGGCCCTCGGCCCGCAGGTGCCGCGGAGCTACGTCCCGGAGTCGGCAGCCGCCTGGAGCGGGGCTGAAGGCCGGGCTGGGCGATGGACGGCCCAGGCGCGTGGCCAGGCCCTCCACTGGCGGTTGCCACGGAGCTAAGCCCCGGTGTCGGCAGCGGCCCGGAGTGGGGCCGAGGGCCGGGCCGGGCGTGGGGCAGCCAGGGCGCGCGGCCCGGCCCTCTGCCGGCGGGTGCCTCAGAGCTAAGCCCCGGGGTCGGCTGCGGCCCAGAACGCGGCCTATGGTCGGGACAGGAGCGGGGCGGCTCGGGTGCACGTCGCGGTCTTCCGACGGGGGGTACCGCGGAGCTAAGCCCCGGGGTCAGCAGCAGCCCGGAGCGGGGCCGAGGGACGTGCTGCGCGCGGGGCGGCCCGGGTGCACGGCCCGGCCCTCTGTCCGCGGATGCCACAGAGCTAAGACCCGGG